>NW_026575042.1:21568659-23968659 GCF_905146905.1 Nyctereutes procyonoides | reverse complement strand
TTTAGAAACATGTAGTCATGGCTGGGTGGCTTAGTGGTTGAGCGCCTGCCTTTGGCCCAGGGCGTGATCCTGGAGTCCCAGGATCGAGTCCCGCATCAGCCATATGCATATTGCTGCATGGAGCTTGCTTCTCTTTTCCTGCCTATGTCTCTGCCTCTCTCTGTGTCTCTTGTGAGTAAATAAATACAATCTTTAAAAAAAAAGTAGTCATTTTAATAGCTCATTAATTGACTATGACGTCTACTCATTAGATTTAAGATTCTCTATTTAATAATTGAGCAAAATAATTGAGCATTTTCCTGCCCAGAGAAAAATATGTATTAAAAGAGGTCTGTATGTATTCATTTTATATTTAGGTCTAAAGACAGCTATCCCTTAATAACTCAAGTTTGAGTTTCATGTAATTTTTTTTCTTGGTAGGTCACATTTGTACCCTATTTTTGGCTTTGTTTTCCATTTCCAGGTTGATAATGGCTCCCACAGCAGGGGTCTGATGTAGGGATCATTTCACACCATACGGAAATGCAACCACTGAAATGAACTATTTCACGTCCAGGAAAGGCTGAGAGGACTTTGAATAGCACAAGCTGTAATTTCCCAAAGGGGATTTACTTAGGGCAGTGAAGTTCATGGATTTGGAGAAAACTTAGTGAAGTTTTTACAGTGATCAAGACCTCAACTTTAGCAACTTATTTTAAGGCCATGAACAAAGTCAAGAAGAGGGCGTGTCATGGCAAATTGAGTCAATTCTAAAAAAGGAAGTCTGGTAAAATTGTCCTTTTGCAGCCCCAGTGTATTCTTAACTTCTTTACACTTAAAATTATCAAGGAAATCCAAAACTTTGTCTATGTGGGTTATACCATCAATATTTATAGTATTAGAAATTAAAACTGAAAAATACATGCAATATTTATAAATTTATTTTAAAATACATTTATTAGTTGGTGTAAATAACATATTTCATGAAAAAAACCATATTTCCAAAAACAAACAAAAAATGAAGAAGAGTAGCATATTTTACACTTTTGCACATCCCTTTAATATTCAATATCATAGATTACAGCTGGATTCTCACATCAGCTTCTGCATTCAGTCAAATGCTATCTGTTTTTTGGACTTATGTATATGAAGAAAAGAAACCCTTACAAAAATATGTAGTTTGACAAGGAGGAATATTTTAATAGCCTTTTCAAATATTTGTGGATTTTCTTATTTGATGTTAAGTCAATACTCAACAAGAAGTAGTGATTTAAAGGGAAGTTGCAGAAAGGACTCCAAAACAATCTCAGTGAACTTTGCATAATCTATCACATTAAACTTTGTTGACATTTCTTGTACTCTGAATGAGTACAAGAATCACTTTAACGTGAGTGATTTTATAACATCATGGTCATTTGGAAGATACTGGTTCACTGAGCTATGCAGATGTTCAAAACGTTGACACATTTTATTATACAATATCAAAAAATAATATTTGTTATTATCACCACTGATCTCATCAGAAAAACCTTTGGAAAATGTCAAGATCACATACATGATGCAAGTTTTCTAAAATTCTAATTTTCACTTGAAAACTTACATGACAACTTACTTTATTTTTGAGAAAATATTTGTGAATACTCAAATCTAAATAATCATATTTTGTCTGTTAATAGCTTTTCCTTTTTTGTTAATAGATTTTTCAAGTAAAAATGGAACTTTTTGTTTGTTTTCCTCGTCTTTCTTTTTTAAAAATTTTATTCTATTTAAATTCAATTAATTAACATATAGTGTATTATTAGTTTCTGAGATAGAGTTCAGGTATCCATCAGTTGCATATAACATCCACGGCTCATTACATCATGTGTCCTTCTTAATGCCCATCACCCAGTTACCCCATCCCCCCACCTACCACCCCTTTAGCAATCTTTGGTTTGTTTCCTATAGTTGAGTCTCTTGTGGTTTGTCTCCCTCCCTGATTTTGTCTTATTTTCTTTCTCCCTCTCTTCTCCTATGATCCTCTGTCTTGTTTCTTAAATTCCAAATGTGAGTGAAATCCTATGAGAATTTTATTTCCCTGATTGACTTACTTCGCTTAACATAATACCCTCTAGTTCCATCTATATCACCGTAAATGGTAAGATTTCATTTTTTATGGCTGAGCAATATTCCATTGTATGTATGTGGATATATATATATATATATCACACCTTCTTTATCCATTCATCTGTTGACAGCTTTAAACCCAAAGCATACAGTGCTTTATGCATACTTTCCATTATATCACTCAGAATATTTAAAAAGTATACTCTAGGGTTATTTAATAAGATTAACAATTTTATTGCTTCATAAAAGACATTCTTAAGTAGAATTGACATTTGTGTGCGTGGCAATGAAGAATACATGATACTAATACAGTTTGGTGGAACTGTCTTGATTTGAGCTTAGTTTTAAATACCATAGCTTTTATACTGTCAGCACAATATCAAAATACAAAAGGCAAATATTGTCTTATATAATTATAAAAATAATTTTAACCTCATTGACTTCCTGAAAGGGCCTTGAGTATCCCAGGGGCCCATGGACCATATTTTGAAAACTCCTGTTCTAGAGAATTCTAGGCCTATTTAGTGGGACCAGTCTTAAAAAAGCTTTTTTAGAAAGGCCTGATGTCTTTGGTTTCAGTTTTCCTTTCACGATCTCGCTGAAGACTGGAAAACTGGGGTTCCTAGTTGCCTGATGGTATGAGAAAACCCAAATATTCTCAAATTAGACAAAAAATAAAATAAAAATTTTGCTCCCTGAGTGAAATCATTCTGAGTGAAGAACTGAGTGAATCATTCTGACAAATACCTTGTCATTTTATAAAGTTCCAAAAAGGTACATTAATTAGGTGAGGATAAAAATTAAAATAATAGCATAATTTAGAAAATCTTTAGTTGTGACAAACCATGGATTTTATTCATTTTAAACTTGCCTAAACATGTCAATATTTTTACACAAAATTTTATGTAGATATACCTTAGTTGTTCTGAAAACCCTCTCATTTCACAGATAACATAAACCGAAGTTCACGGAATTTCCACTTAAACCTTAGAACCTTAGAATTGAAACAATCTTTAAATCACCAAGTTCAACCTTCCTACTAAATGAATTTTATCCTTAGGTGAACTTACAAGATTGCCTCGAACTTTACAAGTGGCACATGGCTCACTGCCTCAGAAGGCATTATTATATTCCAAACTGGACATCAACAGCAATTCAGATGTTTCTCTTTAAATTGAAATAAACAAGTCTTCGGCATACTTTCTAATGTAATATAATATTTCTAATTCCTAAGATCATATTTGCTTTTATAGCAGTCTATGCATATTAGCCTGCAGTGACCAGATGGCTTATAAAATCCGTGTTTTTCACATGAGTTGTTGTCAAGTCTACCCTAGCCCATCTTTGTAATGTACTGAATTGTCGATATTCTTCTCCAACAATAAGTTTTTAAAATTAAATTTCATATGGATCACTTTGGTCCATAGTCCAATTTCTTATGATCAATTTTAATTTTGATTTATTTAACACTGATATCACCTACCTGCAATTTATGTCATCAGAAATATTGATATAGAGGCAATCATGTCTTCATCTAATTTTCTTTCTAACAAAAATAACAATAGGGAAGAAGGAGGCCTACGGAATGATACTAGAGATAATCATTTATTCAATAACATCTATTAAGATTTCCCAGACATATTCTAGGTCCTTAACCACTTAGTATAAAGGAGAAGAGAAAGAGAAAGGGACAAAAAGTTTATTAAAGTAATAATGGCAAAAAACTTCCTAAACATGAGGAGAGAAATGAACATCCAGTTTCACAAGGCCCAAAAGACCCCAAATTGGTTAAGTCTGAAAAAGACAAAACTAAGATACATTATAATTAAGTTGTCAAAAGTCAAAGACAAGGAATTACAAAAGCAGCAAGATAAAGGTGACAGGTCACATACAAGGAAACCCTCAAATGACTATTAGCATTTTTCTCAACAGAAGTTTTTCAGGCCAGGCAAGAGTAGAACGACATATTCAAAAAGTGTGTGTGGGGTTGGGGGGTGCCCTGAAAATGAAAAATACTATACCCAGCAATGTTGTCCTTCAGAATAGAAAAAAAGAGAAACTTTCCCAATCAAACAAAAACTGGGGAGTTCATCACCACTAGACCTGTCTAAAGGGAAACATGAAAAGGTCATTTTAAATTGGAAATAAAATAATTCAATTAACTTCAGAAAACATGAATGTGTAAAACTCATTAAGAATAGTAAATATAGGGATCCCTGGGTGGCGCAGCGGTTTGGCGCCTGCCTTTGGCCCAGGGCGCGATCCTGGAGACCCGGAATCGAATCCCACATCGGGCTCCCGGTGCATGGAGCCTGCTTCTCCCTCTGCCTGTGTCTCTGCCTCTCTCTCTCTCTCTCTCTCTCTCTGTGACTATCATAAAAAAAAAAAAAGAATAGTAAATATATAGCCAAACTCAGATTCTCTAATATTGTAATGGTGATATATAAATCACCTCAATTTTAGTTAAAAAGTTAAAATTAAACATATTAAAATTAACCATAACTACCATACTTTATTATGTTATTACAGTAATATTTGTTATTATATTAATTTGTTATTTGATATTAAAAAACATAATATCAATAAACTAATATGAGAGGGAGAAGAAGTAAAAGTATATATTTTCTGTAAGCTATTGAATATGTTGTAATTAGCCAAAAATAGAATTTATAAATATAAGATGTTTTATGTAAGCCTCAAGGTAACCACAAAGGACAAACCTACAGTAGATACTCAAAAGATTAAGATAATGCCAAATCATATTGCTATAAAAAGTCATTAAATCACAGAAGAAGACAGCAAGAGAGGAAGCAAAATACAAAGGATCTACAGAGCAGTCAGATACAATTAACAAACTGGCAATAGTAAGTCCTTACCTATCAATAATTACTTTAAATATAAATGGATTGTTATTGAATCAAAAGACAGAATGGCTGAATGGATAAAAAGAACAGATTCAACAATATACTGCCTACAGGAGACTTACTTCAGCTTTAAGGACATCCATAGACTTCAAATAAAGGGATGGAAAAAGATATTTCAAGCAAATGGTAATCAAAAGAAAGTAGAAATAACAATATTCATATCAGACAAAGCAGACTTTAAGCTAAAAATGGACAAAAGGAACAAAGAAGGTCATTACATAACTATAGAGAGGTCAAGCCATTAAGAAAAAATAATAATTATAAATATTCATGTACCCAACATTGGAACACATAAATCTATATAGCAAATACTAACAGAACTAAAAGGAGAAATAAACAGCAATGCAATAAAAGTTGAAGACTTTAAAACCATACTCTCAACAATGGATAGATCATCCAGGCAGAGAATCGATCAGGAAATAGTAGACTTGAGCAATACTATAGTCCAAGTGAAGCTAGGAGACATATACAGAACATTATATCCAATAGCAACAGAATACACATTTTTCTCAAGCATACTGAACATTTGTTAGGATAGGTCATAGATAAGACCACAAAACAAGTTTCAACATATTCATAAGGATAGAAATTATATCAAATACATTTTCTGGCTACAGTGGTATGAAGCTAAATACGAATAACAGGACAAGAACAGGAAAATTCACAAATGTATGGATTTATAGAAATTAGAAAACACATTCCTGAACAACCAATGAGTCAAAGAAGAAATCAATAGGAAAAAATATTCCTCTCTCTATAACTTAAATAGATTACATACTTACTGGAAGACCTGAAACGATAAAACTCCTAGTAGAAAACATCAGGGGAAAGCAACTTTACATTGGTTATTGCAATGATTTTTTGGATATAACACCAAAAGCACAAATAACTAAAACAAAAATATACAAATGGGAACTACATCAAACTAAAAAACTTCTACATAGAAAAAAAATCATCAAAATGAAAAGACAACTTACAGAATGGGAGAAAATATTTGCAACCACATACCTGATTAGGGGTTAATATCCATATTATATAAGGAACTTACACAACTCAATAGCAAAAAACAAATAATCTGTTTTAAAAATGGGCAAAGGACCTGAATAGACATTATTTCAAACAAGATATTCAAATGGCCAACAGGGACATAAAGTGCTCAATATTATTAATCATAATTGGGGAAATGCAAATCAAAATCACAATGAGATATCACCTTATACTGGTTAGAATAGTTATTATCAAAAAGACAAGAAATAACAAGTATAGGCAAGGAAGTGTAGAAAAGGAAACATTTGTGCACTGTGGGTAAGAATGTAAATTGGTGTAGCCACTATGGAAAACAGTATGGAGGTTTCTCAGAAAATTAAAAATAGAACTATCACATGACCCAGCAACCCACTTCTGAGTATATATCCAAAGGAAATGAAATCACTATCTCAAAGAAATATCTGCACCCCCATGTTCATTGCAGTGTTTACAATGGCCAAGACATAGAAACAACTTAAGTGTCTATCAATAGATGAATAAATAAAGAATATATACTATACGTATATAGTGGAATAGATTCAGTCATAAAAAAAGGAAATCCTGTCATTTGCAACAACATGGATGAAAGTTGAGGGGATTATGCTAAGTGAAATAAATCAGAGAAAGACAAATACTATACAAGTAGAATCTAAAAAACCACACTTACATGTGGAATCTAAAAAAACCACATTCATAAAAACGGAGAACAGATTGGTGGTTGCCAGGATTGGGAGGTGTGGGTGGGGTACATATGAGTAAAGATAGTTAAAGAGTACAAACTTCCAGTTATAAGATGAATAAATTTTGGGGATGTAATATACACCATTATATTATTGTGACTATAGTTAACAATACTGTATTGTACACTTGCAAGTACTGAGAGTAAGTCTTAAAAGTTCTCATACCAAAAAATGTAAATATGTGAAGTGATGGTTACACTAACTAAACTTATTGTGGTAATCATTATGTAATATATACGGATTTCGAATCGTTATGTTGAATATAGTAAACTTACACAATGTCATATGTCAATTATATCTTAGTGAAGCTGGGGGAGGGGAGAAGAATCTGAGAAGTCCAGCTTAACACAAGTATCCTTTATATTATATGCAATTGTGTCATTTTATAATGTAAAATGAACAGTAATACCACACAATGGGGAAACTCTCTAAAGCACTCTAGGTATCATTCCTGCATATGCTGCGTGTAATTCCATAGGCTGAGATGCAAACAGATGACAGAGATGACATTAGTACTCATTTGAAAATTGCTCCATTTTTTCCCCAAAGTATGAATTCTGTATTTGGGATTGGTGGCTGTCATTTTCAGATGAAAGTGGGCACTGTTATTTCTTGACATTTAGATTACTCCACCTATAACCCACCTTAATAATTTATTCTATTTCATCCTTTGTGCATTAGATTCTCTGTGATTGATGCCTGAATTTGAATACATGATTTTTCCCTGATGAACTGCATTCACATTCTACTCACTTATTCATGACTCCATTCATTTATACATCCATCCACCCATCCAAACATCCAACCATTCACTGAGTCTTTGCCATAAGCTTGTCACTGAAGACTCCAAGTATAATACAGAAACCTACTAAAGATTAAATTTCTTTTGTAGGAAAAGGGAGAGCCAACATTTTTTCAAAAACTTAAATAAAAGACTGAAAGAAAAAATATTCCAAACTTTTAATAGTGGTTGTCTCAAGTAGTATGTTTATTAATCTTTAATGTTCTATCCATATGTTCTGACAAAAATATAACTAATCTTAAAATCAGTAAATGTAACAAATTAAGATTTTTCTAGTTTGAAAAAAAAGGATATTAATTTTTCCAATCAAGTTTTATGATATTAAATAGTATGATGAGATGGAAATCATATGTATTTGGGTAAATGTGTCTCTAGAGTACCTAGTGCAATGATCTGGATAACTTGGCTGCTCAAGGTTCAGTACATTTATAAATTATCTAGAAAATCAGGTATGTTTTATCTTCCTCTCATTTTAATAAGTTAATATACATTTATTTTCTTCCTATGGTTTATTATGATCATAAGTCATAAGTATTGCTCTGTTTTCATCTCTAATAAGAATACATGATTCCCTATTCCCAATAGGAACCAGTACTTATCAGATAGATCATGTGATCTGATTTGAGGTTCAAAGAATATGCCATCTTGGAGGTTTTAATTGACATTGCTTTCCTGGGAAACTGATTGCAGACCCCAGGGGGATAGGTGGAGATGGAAAAGAAAAGCAGATGAAAGATAATATGAGGCCTCCACCAAGTCCTCTAGGCCTAATTTCAGATTCCACTGAGGAGTAAAGATTAACAGTGCATCTTTGAGTAGGACCATAAAGAGATTCTAGAGTATTCTCTAGTGCAGAGACCAGAGTCAGAAAGAGCTACCAAGATGATTAAAAACATGTTGATATGTGAAATCACATGTTCTTATTTCTATACCTCCATAGACAAAACTGAGAAGGACTGAGGCTATCATCAGAGGAATCAAAGGGATCAATGGGTATTGTGGTGTAAACTACTCTTTTTTCACCATCTTATTTTTCACCTTCTTTCTGTCTTGTGCCATTTTATTTAACTTATTATTAAATAATAAGTTATTTAATAATGCTAAGTTAATAAATATTTGAACATTCTTTTTCCGTCCCTCTGCTGGAGAATAATGGAGGTTACTCTTAAATTATTTAACATACTTATTTGGGTCTTCATTTTTCTACATTTGAAGCTATTCAAGATTCCTTTCTTCCTTTTGAAAATGATGCTGATCTTAGCATCCTTTAATTTTCCACAAAACAATGTACCCCTGTTGTCACTGCTTCCTAGAATATTATTCTTCCTTTTTATTAACACATAATATTTGTTCTGTATTGTTTTTATATCCAAAAGTTAATTACTATTATAAAAATTTCATATAAAATTTCTGTGCTTATATATTTAATTTCTTGTATCTCACTCTCCTCAGGGTGTAACTTTCTTATTGCTGATGAAGATGATTTAATATTCCTTTCAGTGAGAGACTATGGCTGAAAAACTCTCCTAGTGGTTGTATGTCTAAAATGTCTCTTACACTTGCCTCCCTCTTTCATGATAATCTAGCTGGATATAAAAGTGTAAGTCATCAGATATTTTCCCTCACTATTTTGAAGAGATTCCATCACCGTTTTTGGCATCTCTTGTTAATGATGTGAAGTTGGCTGTCTCATTAACTGACATTCTAGTTAGTCTGTCTAGCTACTCTGTAGTAGCTTTTAAGAATCTCTTTTTCTTTTAACATTCTGCTGTTTTAATACCCAGTATAGGGTAAGTATTTTTATCCCAGCCCCTATTTACAGCGCCCTTCCCTCCTGAGTACTCTGCCTTTGTTGCTGCCACTAGTGTTTCAAATCTTGTTTCTTCAAAATTCTTTCCATTCTCTTCCTTCAGAAACCTTATTAAGCATATATGAAAGGTTCTCAATTATTTCCATAGCTCTCAACTGCTGTTTAATATTTGATATCCATCTCTCCCTGCTATTTTCAAAGTGGATTACTCACAACTCCTTTCCATTTCTCTCATTCTTTACCTGGGTGCAGTCTAAAGTTTGTTTAATTGATTGGAGTTATTTTCAAAATGTATTGATTCATTTTCTATACAAATACTCTTCTTTCATATTACCTGATTTCATAATTTCTTGTTTTTTTAATTAAAGAACTACTTTACCACTATACATATGCAAATTTTAATGTTTTTGTTATACAAAGCTTTAATATTAGTTTTACATGGAATGTGTAAATATTCCTTTTTTTATTGTAGGCAGTGTTCCTCCACAACCATATTAAAGGAACATTGCAGAAAACAGGGAATATGTATTAATATGTGTTCTCCAACACTCTTCTGATAAAATAATTTCATTGCTCATTAACAAGGAGGTAGAAAGGTAAAGGCAAAATCTGAGGTGATATTTGTGATTTATCCCACATTGAATTACTTTCCCCTTAATTTATCCCAATTTTAAATTCCATTTTCCAAAAAAAAAAGTTTACTAAAGCAATAAAATGAGAAGTAGAGTCAGTACAGCTGTAAATAATCATGCATTGTGCTGGTATCTGTGAAAAGTATTAAAAATAAGATTCCGGCTACAGGAAGGATCATGTACTTGATCTGAAATCATTCATTCCACAATCTCCACTACATTGATCACTCCCTTGTGACTTTCTTTTTTCTGTAGTAAACACCACATGATTTATATTTTGGTAGACTCTCAGGTTTAAAGACAAACTCTGGTAGTGTAAACCTCCATCAGAAGCTGTCCTACTGAGACCAAACTGTTTTCATGATGCATTATCCCTCTACCAGGTGCAGCACCATAATATAAATTCAAGGGAAGCATTACAATTGCCATATAAATTTTAAAATACTGGTCAAAGATTTCATTCAGCAGGTTTTTCTATTTAGCCTTGAGATCAGAGTAAAATGCCATATCACTTGACTTTTTTTTTTACAATTCTCATTTACAATTGTCATAATTATATCATATTATAATACTGAAGTTATTTTCTATGACAATACTAAAGTTATTTTCTATATTGGTCATATCTGTGAGTTAAACCATAAAGGGTTCAGCTATTGGTTTGGCAAACAAAATAGTTCTATAACTGTAGTATCAAGAGAAGATTTATAGATAAACATTGTAGCTTCTTTCTTTAAAATCAGGTAAAATATTAGACAAATGTTTTTGAAAGATTCTGACTTCCCCCTTAAAAGCATATAGATTCATAATTAATATGTTCACTTAAGCTTTTCTTAAAACTATAATCCAGTAGATCAATCAATTGCTGATCACTCATTCTATATAAAATGATATACAGATTTCTTCAAGTCCAAAGTTAGCAAGGCAAAAACCTATATTTGCTACTTTTGTCAAGTATATTAAGTATAAATATCCACATAGCTGCTTGGATTAATTGTGCTTTGCCAGTCAATCTGAAAGAGGATTTTTAAATTATCCATCCAACAACAACAAAAAAATTTTTTTAACATTTACTATGTAGCAGACATTGACTTTGGATCCCTCCGATTTACTTTGCAAATTTTGTGCACCCCTTCTCCAACATCTGTGCTTTTGCTTTTAATGGCCTGCCCCTGCTACCTTTTTCATAAAACTTCCTTGGGCTATGAGAGTCACTTTGCTGACTTTCCCTGCAAACGCAAAGAACCAGAAGGGGCTACAAGTTATGACCCCCAAAGAGCTCATTTCCAGTGATTGACTAGTGGAAAGCTAACTCTTGACTTGGGCCGGGAAAAATAGGAGTTGTAAGATTCCAGAGCTCTCACTGAGATCAGGATGAGGTAATTTACCACATCTTCTCATCAGGTGGGAAATCACCTGAAATTACACCCTTGCTGGGCTTCTGCCCCACACTGTCTTGTTTCCCCCACTCTCTTTCTTCTGGGAACACTTTCTACTAAAATAATCTGCACAAAAGTCCTCACCCTAGTATCTGCTTTGGGGAACCTAACCTAAGGCATACTATGTGTCACACTTGGGGCTGAATGCTAAGGACATGAAGGTGAGCAAATGAGATCCACAAACAGCCATTTAGAGCTCACATTCTAATAAAGAAGATGGGACACTGAACCAGCATTAAAATACACTGTGAGAAGGGCTCTCTCAGAAGACAATGCTCTAGGAGAAGGAGCACATAATTTTGTAGGGTGGCAGTTGTCAGAGACAGCTTACCAGAGGAAGTAGCATTGAAATTGAAACCTAGAGACAAGGTGGCGCAGTCAATTAGGCATCTGCTTTTGGCTCGAGTCATGATCCCAGGGTCCTGGGATCAAGCCACATGTCAGGGGTTCTCTGCTCAGTGGGGAGCCTGCTTCTCCCTCTCTCTCTGCCTGCTGCTCCCCCTACTTGTGTGTGTTCTGTGTGTATGTCTCAAATAAATAAATAAAATCTTGAAAGAAAGAAAGAAAGAAAGAAAGAAAGAAAGAAAGAAAGAGCAACTTAAAGGCTAAAAGATTATCATGCAAAGGGCAGTGTGGAAAAGTGCAAAGGGAATATGAAGTGCAAAGGCCTAGAGTGAACAGAGGGCAGTTAGATCATTAGTCAATAAATTAATACAGAGCCTGTGTGTTACTGCATTGGCCTACAATCCAAGAAAGAGTTACAAGCAGGACTTAATTGAATGAGACCTTTAGAATGGTCATTCTTGCATTAAATAAGCATATTTGTGTACCTCTGTTTCAGTATTTCATGTACTTTAAAGGAGATAGGACGGGAGAGCTCTGGGAAGAACTATATTATGAAGTTCCTATTGAGATCAACAAACTAACACCTTTAAAAGTTCCAAATTATGAGGCATCTCTTTGGGCTACAATGCTCCCAGGAAGGTTTAGTCATTTAAGTTAGGCAGAGTGTTAGCGGAGAGAGGAAAAAATCACATTCCAAGTGGTGAGTCTCAGAAAAGCGAATAGTCAGATAACACTTGAAGATGTCAAAGGACAGATCCTAATGAAACTTCATCACCTCTTTATGTTCCCTGACTCATTTAAATAGCTAATCACACTTTTCTCTATACATACTCAGTAATATACAAATTTTTATGCAATCCTTTTCTTAATTCTCTGACTTCTTTAATAGACTATGAGTTCTTCACAAAGGAAGAGATACTGATCTTTGATATGCCAAATGATTAGTACATAGCATGTGTTCAAAAATGTTTATTGGGGGCACCTGGATGGTTCAGTTGGTTAAGTATCCAATGGTTGATCTCAGCTCAGGTCTTGATCTCAGGGTTATCAGTTGAAGCACCACGTTGGGATCCACACTCGGCATGGAAACTACTTTTAAAAAATGTCTACTGGGTAGAAAAATTAAAGGATAAATGAAAGATTATTTATTTTAGCTTTTGTTCTTTTCAATATGAGCAGAATTTCCTTTGTCCAAAAATCTTTAATTCACTAGCTTCTCCTTTTCCAGGCCCGAGACGTCCAATGGAAATATGAGATGAGCCACATATATGTAACTTAAATTTTCTAGTAATCCATATGAAAAAAAAGTAAAATGAAACAGGTGTAATTAACTTTGATGACTTATTTTATTTTACTCAATATTTCAAAAATTATAATTTCAACATGTATACAATATTTTAAAATTATTATGAGATACTCTACATTTTTTGCATACTAAAAAACCCAGTGTGTATTTCACATATGCATAATCTCAATTCAGACTAGTCATAGTTCAAATGCTCAATAGCTAGTTTCTACTATGCTGGACAATGCAGTTCTATATACTACCTCAAAATATGAAGTTTAACATTTTCCAATACAAGATTTTCTTTCCAGTACAAAACTTCCCTAAGAAGCAAGAGAGTTTCAGTCACATTATTTAGACCAGAATTTCTCAGGAGTGATACACAGACTAGATAGTTTTGGCTGGATAATTCTCCATCATGGGGGACTTCCCTGTGTGTTGTAGGATGTTCTGCAACATCCTTGGCCTATACTCACTAGATGCCAGTAGCAACTCCCTTCCTTAGCTGTAACATCAAAAATGTCTCCAGACATTGCTAAATGTCCCTTGGGGGTAAAACTGCCCCCACTGAAAAACCACTGAATTAGATTATCCTTTTTAATTTGGGGAAGCAGGAATTTTGTGATGCAAGCAATCTAGTGGGTCTCATTCTTATCTCCAAAGAATTATCATGCCACAAAGGAAAGCTTCCACCACAAGGGGTTTGTTGTGAAATTTCTACATGCTGAAGTTTTGCTGATCTGCCAAGAGCATCCCCACTTTCCCATCTCTTCCACTGCAGGACACTACATTTGGTTTGACTGGTGTTCAAGGAGTCCACTAGACAGAGCCTTTTCCGAGCTTTTTCTGTCACATTTCATAGGGCAAGTTTTCTTATTTACAAGCAAGAAGAGCTGATTGTGGGCAAATAGAAAAATAATTCGTTGGAATGTTGTCAGGAAAATTATTAGGAGCATCACACAGTCCACAAGACTGAAAAACCTAACTCACAAAATTGTTAAAAACAAAAGGAGACGCCCTCTCTGTTCAATACTTTATTACAGGAATAGTCTGATCAGGATGCAGTTATTGGGGGTACAATAGCTGCACACTCTTGCTGCCTCTGAAATTTGACCTCAACGCTATTGTTATGAATATTTTACAATTTTCTTGTGATTTTGCATCATTCTCCAATTGCAATCTCTAATGTTTCACCTGCATTTATTAGCCTTTGCAATTAGATACAAGAAACCTTTGATCCATCTTCACTCAACTCATGATCCATTTTCATTGCCTCTATGAGCTTCTCATAAAGATTTGCACTCCAAGCTGCTATAATTGTTTTATTTTCAAAATCTACTTTGTATATACAAAATTCTAGATGCTTGGAAGCTCTCAAGCAGTGGCAGCTTGATCCTATCTATGGGTAGGAGTTCAATTGGTTTCACCAGCGCCACTGACCTTTCTTTCTCTGAGCCTCTCCCTTTCCTTTGCCTCTCAGAGAGTCACCTTTAATGGCCCTTGGAGTGTCCACCGCAAGGATGTCTCTCTTCCTGGGCCTCACTGGCCTGTACCTACTTCCTATATTGTTCCTTGTGATTATTAAATAAAAACAAAGATCCTGGCTAGGTTGATTCAATGACACTGCAAAGGCTAAGTCCCTGTTTTTTGATTTTTGTTTTTTGTTGTTGTTGTTTTTTCTAGGCAAAGAACTTTATTAACCTTATTTCAAATTTAATTCCCAGGCTTCTTCAGCTTAATTAGCTGCAAAGAATGAATTGTGTATAAGCAAAAATTTGAAAAGAGTTGCAGTGTCCAAAGGACTTGGGCTTAAAAATATTAGAGATCTAGATTTTATCAGATCTATGAACAAAATTTTAAAAAGCAGTCAAATATAAAATAGCAGTTCCCAATAACTTCTTCAAGTTTTATCTTCTTCAGAAGTTGAATCAATTCAGTTTGCTTCATTCTTGGAAGCCTCATCAAAATTCTCCACAAGATCTGGAACTTCATCATCCTCCTTCTTTCCGGTAACAAACGGTGCTTTTCCATCCACCAACTGTGTGGACAGAGCTTCAGCCAATCTTCTTAAACTAGTCAGGCTGTCTGCACCAAGTTGGTCTAAGCTACTGGGTAGCATTTCTGTCAGCTGCTTAGTCTCATCATGGCCTAGAAGGCTGAAAGTGCTGCCAGAGTTGTCTGAACCTTAGGGTTGTCAAGTGGATTCCTTGGTTTGTGAATATATTCACTTCTTTAATATCAGAGATATTGTTTACCCCTAACTTCTTCAAAGAGAACTGAAGTTTTTTTATCATCTGCTGTGGCCGTTTTATGGGCTACAAACAGTTCCTTTCCCACCAATGCCCACTTGTGCTTATCATTTAGTGAGCTTCTCCTGGTTCATGATTGTTTCTTTCATCTTGCTGGAGCAGAAATGGAACCATGTGGGGAATTAGGGTTGATGGTCAGTGGGTCTTGGGCAGACCAGCTCAGATTAGGTGCACACACATGGGGATGTAAGATGGCAACTCTGATCCTGTTTTTCATTCACCTATTTACTCACTCAACAAATATTTGTTGAATGTTTCCCATGTACTAAGCTCATTGCTAAACACCAAATAAAAGTAACCCATATCAGCCCTTGTGTAGCTTATAGGCTAGCAGGAGGGACAGATATTAATCAGATAATCACAGAAATAAATATTAAATCACAACCAGGACAAATATATGAAGGAGAGGTGGATTTCCCATATGGTTGAACCCCATATTTGAAAAAATAAATAAATAAAAATAAATAAAAATAAAAAAAGAAATCCATTTTTGGAAGGCTATTGTAATGTTATAATAGTCAGAAAACCCATGAGGGTTTCCCAAAGGGAGTGGCACCAGAGAACTGAGGAACAAGCAGAAGTGAAGTAGTTGAAATTGATAAGAAGGAGCATTCCATGAAAAATAAAGAGTAAGAAAAAAATGTGAAAAATTTAAGAGAATAAAAAGGGCCAGTGAGGTTGAAGCATGAAAGAGCAAGAGAGAGCATGTATATTTACCTACCGAATCTCCAGCTTTGCTCAATCAAATATAAGCAAAGCAGAAGTTTTAATTAAAAAAAGTATTCCAGACAAAAAAATAAACTCAAAATGGATTAAGGACTTAAATGTGAGTCCTAAAACCATAAAAATGCTAAAAATAGAGCACAGGCAGTAATGTCTCTGACATCAGTCATAACAACATTTTTCTAGATATGTCTCCTGAGGCAAGGGAAACAAAAGCAAAATAAACTATTGGGACTACATCAAAATAAAGAGCTTCTGCACAGTGAAGGAAACAATCAACAGAAGTAAAAAGCAACTTACAAAATGAGAGAAGATATTTGCAAATGACACATCTGATTAAAGGGTTAGTATCCAAAATCTATAAAGAACTTATAAAACTCAACACCCCCAAAATGAATAATCTAATTAAAAATGGGCAGAAGACATGAATAGACATTTTTTCAAAAAAGACATACAGATGGCTAACATAAAAAGATGCTCAACATCACTTATCATCATCAATTTTGCAAATCAAAACTACAAACAGGGCACCCCTGGTGGCCCAGCTGTTTAGCTCTGCCTTCAGCCCAGGGCATGATCCTGGAGACCCGGAATCGAGTCCCACGTCAAGCTCCCTGCATGGAGCCTGCTTCTCCCTCAGCCTGTATCTTTGCCTCTCTCTCTCTCTCTCTCTCTCTCTCTCTCTGTGTGTGTGTGTGTGTGTCTCATGAATAAATAAATAAAATCTTAAGAAAAAACACTACAATGAGTTACCACCTCACATCTATCAGAATGGCAAAAATCAAAATACAAAAATAATGGGTGAGGCAAGGGTGTGAAGAAAGGGGAACCCTCTTGCACTGTTAGTGGGAATGCAAACTGGAGCTGTCACTCTGGAAAACAGTATGGAATTTCCTCAAAAAGTTAAAAATAGAACTACACTAGGATCTAGCAATTGTACTACTAGGTATTTATACAAAGAATATAATATTAATTCAAAGGGATACACACACCCCAATGTTTACAGCAGCATTATCTATAATAACCAAATTATGGAAGTAGCCCAGGTGTCCACTAACTCACAAATGGGGATATATATATATATATATATATATATATATATATATATACATATACATATATTCCTCAGCCATAAAAAAGAATGAAATCTTGCTATTTGCAACAACATAGAAGGAGCTAGAGAGTATAATACTATGCAAAGTAAGTCAGAGAAAGACAAATACCATATGATTTCATTCGTATGAGGAATTTAAGAAACAAAACAAATGAGCAAAGGGAAAAAAGAGAGAATGAAATCAAGAAACAGACACTTAACTTTTGAGAAAAAACTGATGGTTATCAGAGGGGAGGTAGGGGGTAGGTAAATAGGTAATGGGGATTAAGGAGTACACTTGTGATGAGCACAGGATGTTGTATGGAAGCTGAATCACTATATCATACACCTGAAATTAACATTACACTATATATTAACTAATTGGAATTTGAATAAAAATATTAAAAATTAAGAGTGAAGAAAAAAGTTTAGTTTGTCCAATATAAAACAATATATATGTGATGGGGGAAAACATATATATGCATCCCTGTTAATTGCAGCATTATTTACAATGGCCAAATTATGGAATCAGGCCAAGTGTCCATCAATAGATAAATGGATAAAGATGTGGTATAATCTTTTTTAAAAAAAGTTGGAGGAAGATAAAAAGCTTCTGTACAGCAAAAGAAACAGTCAACAAAACTAAAAGACAACCTACAGAATGGGAGAAGATATTTGCAAATGACCTATCAGATAAAGGGCCAGTATCCAAGATCTATAAAGAACTTATTAAACTCAACAGCAAAGAAACAAACAATCCAATCATGAAATGGGCAAAAGACATGAACAGAACTCTCACCGAAGAAGACACACACAAAGCCAACAAGCACAGGAGAAAATGCTCCACATCACTTGCCATCAGGGAAATACAAATCAAAACCACAATGAGATACCACCTCACACCAGTGAGAATGGGGAAGATTAACAAGGCAGGAAACCACAAAATGTTGGAGAGGATGAGGAGAAAAGGGAACCCTCTTACACTGTTGGTGGGAATGTGAACTGGTACAGCCACTCTGGAAAACTGTGTGGAGGTTCCTCAAAGAGTTAAAAATAGAGCTACCCTGAGACCCAGCAATTGCACTGCTGGGGATTTACCCCAAAGATACAGATGCAGTGAAACGGCAGGATACCTGCACCCCAATATTTATAGCAGCAATGTCCACAACAGCCAAACTGGGGGAGGAGCCTCAGTGTCCATCAAAAGATGAATGGATAAAGAAGATGTGGTATATGTATACAACAGAATATTACTCAGCCATCAGAAAGGACAAATACCCACCATTTGCTTCGACATGGATGGAACTGGAGGGTATTATGCTGAGTGAGGTTAGTCAATTGGAGCAGGACAATCATTATATGGTTTCACTCATGAGGAATATAAAAAATAGTGAAAGGGATTATAGGGGAAAGGAGAGAAAATGAGTGGGAAATATCAGTGAGAGTGACAGAACATGAGAGACTCCTAACTCTGGGAAACAAACAAGGGGTAGTGGAAGGGGAGGTGGATGGGGGGATGGGGTGACTGGGTGATGGGCACTGAGGGGGACATTTGATGGGATGAGCACCGGGTGTTATACTATATGTTGGCAAATCGAACTCCAATAAAAAAATATACAAAAAAAGAATAAATACATTTTTAAAAAGTTAAAGTTAAAATTTTAAAAATTAAGTTGTAGGAACACCTGGGTGGCTCAGTGGTTGAGCATCTGCCTTTGGCTCAGGACATGATCTTGGGGTCCTGGGATCAAGTCCGGCATCAGGCTCCCTGCAGGGAGCCTGCTTCTCCCTCTGCCTATGTCTCTGCCTCTCTCTCTGTGTCTCTCAGGAATAAATAAATAAAATCTTTATTAAAAAAAAGAAGATGTGGTATAAACATAAGTGAAATAAGCCAGTCAGAAAAAGACAAATATCATATGGTTTCACTCATAAGAAGGAAATCCTCTAAACTGGTTGTATGGAAATGGAGACCAACTTCAGGAAGTGTTCAGCAGAAAGGTTCTCTTGCTGAACTCTATTTTGATTTAAATGAGAGGTCCTATAGCTATAATATATGGAAAAGTAAAAGACTTTGGTGTTATCCATCCCCTGCAAACAAACTTTCTATCAAGTTCAGTTGGTAGGACTAGTTGATTTCTACCTACTTCACCAGAAAAAAAAGGACTCTGGGACCTTTTATTATTATTGTCACTGCCAGCCATACATCTGAATCCAAGTATACATTTGATCACAGAATAATGGGAACTTAATAGAAAATAAAGTAAATTTGCTTCTAAAATATTGTTTATATGAATGAATAAATAAATAATTCGGTTTCTTTCTCTTTTTTAATAATTCTGTTTCTGAAACATAAAAAAAAGAGAGTAAGCCTTTCACTTGAACACCTGTGAATGGCCCATGTGACCCAGTCCAGAATAATTTAGCAAAGACGGTTGTCTTAGACAGAGTGGCAACTCTGCTTCTTAACAGCTGAGTATCTGAAAGCAATGCTGAAAGAAAGCAATTCACAGCCGGTTTCCTTTCTTCGTTTACACCTCCTTGGCCCAACTGTCTTCCCTGGTGGTGTTGGTGTGATGTTAGAAGCAGACTCATCTCTCTGAATGCCAGGCTCACCACTTCTTCTGACCCAAGAAGAGTGGACTCTGTGGAAACTAAAATAAGCCACTGTTTGACTCTCATCTGCTGCAGGAAATTCCACTTTGATGCTTCCAGCTTATTTTCTAAGATAAAAGAAAGAGAGAGAAGGAAGAAGAAAGCTGCCACCAGGGAACTCCTGCTGCTGAAGGTCAATGACTTTTCAAGTGGACTTACCCTGAAGCTTCTGAGAAAGACTTTTTGTATTTAAAAGCATCTGTCACTCATTCTCCAACATGTTTCACATCTTGGAAAGAAAAAAAAGCCTGAAACTTCCTGATTAAAAAAAAAAAAAACAATTGGGAAATTAAGTTTGATGGGTCACACCTTTTGCTGTCTCAATTTTTTGGATTCCAAGTCCCCACTTAAGGGACAGACAATCAAAGACAGACACAGAGCTGGAAATAGCAAGCAGAGTAAGAAGTGAGAGAGAAAAGAAAAAGGAAAGTAAATGAGAATGAAACAAACAATTCAGGAGGTGACGAAGAGACAATGTGAGAGAAGTGAGGTCAGAGAGACGAAGGCAGAGAGTGAGAAACTGAGGTAACAAGGACAGAGAGAGGTAAGGACAAGGATTGAGAAATAAAAACAAGTAGAGCTAGAAAGAAAAAGAATACCTATACTGGGTATGCAAGAGAAAAAATATTCCTTCAATAAGAATCTATGGGGCAGATTTTATGTGCGGTTTCTGTGTTAACTGGCATGGGGACCATAAAGATAAATCAATTAAATAGGACAATGCATTGAAGAGCAGTGATATGAAAAATAGAGTGCATTCTGAGAAGAAAACCATAGCAGGAATATGCAGCCTATATAAGTTGGTCTGGTACCTTCTGGGAAAATTACAGATCTTTTTTTTTAATTAATGTGTAAGAAAATAAAGTTCAGAGTTTACAAATAGTGGGTTTATAAAGCTGAATTTTATCTGATAGGCAGCCTTCCTAGATATTCTCCTTTGAACTTGTACCTCTTCTTGTCAGAGTTGTCACTATCCCATATACAACAGTATAAAAACAAACAAAAATTCTTGTCTTCAAGGCAACTTACTTCCATCAATTGGCAAATTGTCATAATGTGCTGAACTTTTTAGAACAAAGTGCTTTACCACCATTTGCAAAAAAAAATTATCTGAATAATTGCAATCATCCTTCATGTGTGCAATGTCAATGGTGACTCACATCATGTGTGTTCGTGTGCCCCAGTCTGTAGAACTATACTCAACAGCTGACATATACATCTTTTCCTTAGGTCAGGACCTCAGAATTAAAATAAAAGAAAACTTAATGTATCATTCTTGTTCAGGGCTTCTAAACTAGAAGTCTACAGGCTCATGTGCCCCATAGTATGTTTGCTTTTATCTGAAACTTTTAGGGATCTGAGTAGTTAAGATCCCAAACCCAAATTCCTAGCTTCTCTTGAAAAATTATGTCTGATAATAAATGTCTGTTTCCTCATTGCCATACCTGGCGAAAGCAGAGTAGCTCTCTCCCTTACTGTCAAGGCACATCCTCTGAAGAACACCGTTCTTCCACTCTCGTCAGGCTTTGGAACACTGAGACCAAGAGTAAGTGCTATTCATCATAATTCTTTTGTTGTTATCTTATTTATATTTGGTAAGCTTCTCACATATACACTGGCCTCTATAGGCAACTAAATCTGAAAACTTTGATCTAAACTTGTATTGTCCAATACTTTAGCCAGTAGTCACATTAGCTATTCAAATTTAAATTAATTAAGATAAAATAAAATTTAAATTTCAGTTTCTCAGTTGCACCAGCCACAATGCCAGTGCTCAATAACCAGCTAGTGGTTACCATAGCAGAGATATAAACTTTGCGGAATGTTCTGTTGGTTAGGGCTAATTTAGAGATTAAAGAAGGCTTGAGACCATCATTTTCCTCAAATTTTGTCCCAAATTTGGATACAAGATATAGGAGATTTTAGGTGTTCTATGGTCATATGATTTTGTAAAACCCTGTCTGTATTAGTATCTTATGGCTGCTGTAACAAATTACTACAGACTTGGTGGCTTGAAACACTATGTATTTATTATGAGTTTTACAATTCTGGCAGGAAGAAGAGCAAACAGGTTTTCTCAGGGTTAAAATCAAGCTATCAGTAGGATGGTGTCCCTTCTGGAAGATCTAGGGAGGAATCATTTTCTTGGCTTTTCTAGCTTCTAAAAGTCACCTCCTTCCATCTTTAGAGCCAGCAATGGCCAGTCAATTCTTTCTCTAACTCTAAAATTGACTCTTCTTTTTCTATTCTCCACTTTTAAAGACTTATGGTTATTTCAGTCCCGTTTGGATAATCTAGGGCAATCTCACTTCAAGGTCAACTGACTAGCAACCTTAATTCCATCTGCAACTTTAATTCCCTCTTGCCATATAACAACATATACATAGGTTCTGGAGATTAGAACATGGACATCATTGGAGACAACTATTCTGCCTATCACTCTGTGTTAAACAACCCTTAACAGAACTACCAAAAAAAGGATCAAAAAATTCCAAAGTTAGTAGAAGGAAGAAAATGATAAAGATTAGAGCAGAAATAAATGAATTAGAAACTAAAACACAATAAGAAAGATCAATTAAATTAAGAACTAGCTCTTTGAAAAAAATAAACAAAATTGATGAAACTTTAGCTGGATTCACTAAGAAAAAAAGAGAAAAGGCTCAAATAAAATCGGAAATCAAAGATGAGAACTTAAGCTGATAGCAAAGAAATACAAAGAATCATAAGAGATAACTATGAACAATAATATGCCAACAAATAGGACAACATAGAAAAAAGGACAAATTCCTAGAAACATACAATCTCCCAATACTAAATCCTGAAGAAATACAAAGTTGGTACTAGCAAGGAGGTTGAATCAGTAATTAAAAACCTCTCCAGAGGGGCACGTGAGTGGCTCAGTTGGCTGTGTCTGCCTTTGGCTCAGGTCATGATCCCAGAGTCCTGGGATCCAGCCGTGCATTAGGTTCCCTGATTAGCAGGGAGTCTGCTTCTTCCTCTGCACCTCTGCCAGCTCATGCTTTTTCTCTTTTTTTCTCAAATAAATAAAATCTTAAAAATAAATACAAAATTAAGAAAAAACTCTCCAGAAACAAAGTCTAAGACCAGATGGCTTCACTGGTGAATTCCAACAAACGTTCAAAGAGGATTTAACATTTATCCTCAAATTCTACCAAAGTTTTGAAGAAAGGAACTCTTCTGTTTTTTTTCTTCTAAATTTTATTAAATTCTAGTTAGTTTACATATAATGTAATACTCGTCACAGGAGTAGACTTTAGTGATTCATCACTTACATATAACACCTAGTGCTCATCATAACAAGTGCTCTCCTTAATACCCATCACCCACTTAGCTCATTCCCCCAACACCTCCTTCAATCAACCCTCAGTTTTTTCTCTGTCATTAAGAATCTCATCGTTTGCTTCCCTCTCTCTTTTTTTCTCTCTTCCCATATATTCATCTATTTTGTTTCCTAAATCTCACACGAGTGAAATCATATATTTGTCTTTCTCTGACTTTATTTCACCTAGCATAATATACTCTAACTCAATTCACACCATTAAAAGTGGTAAGATTTCATTTTTTATGGCTGTGTGATACTCTAGTGTGTGTGTGTGTGTGTGTGTGTGTGTGTGTGTGCGTGTGTGTATGTACCTCACTTCTTTATCCATTCATCAGTTGATAGACATTTGGGCTTTTTCCATAGTTTGGCTATTGTTGATAATGCTGCTATAAACATCAAGGTGCTCAATGTGCTCCTTGATGTGCTCCATGAATGTGCTCCTTCAAATCTGTTTTTGTTTCCTCCATGCCCAATGTGGAACCCAATACATAACTTGAACTTATGACCCTGAGATCAAGACTTTAGCTGAGATCAAGAGTCAGATGCTTAACTGACTAGGCTATCCAGGAACCCCCAAATCTGTATTTTTGTATACTTTGGGGAAATACCTAGTAGGTCAATGGCAGGATTGTAAAGTAGTTCTATTTTTAACTTTTTGAAGAATCTTCATACTGTTTTCCAGAATGGTTGCACCCAGTTTGAATTCCCACCAATAGTGTAAGAGTGTTGCCCTTTCTCCACACCTTCACCAACATGTGCTGTTTCCTGTGTGGTTAATTTTGGCCATTCTGACATGTGTTCAATGGTATCTCATTGTGGTTTTGATTTGTATTTGAGAAGGGAACATTTCTAAAGTCATTTTACTTGACCAGCATTACCCATTACAAAAACAAGACAATGACACCACAAAAGAAAATTAGAGGTCAATATCCCAGATGAACATAGATGTAAAAATCCTCAACAAGACAGCAAACCAATTCAACAATATGTTAAAAGAATATTTTGATCAAGTGGGATTTATTCCAGGGATTAAAGGATGGTTCAAACCCTGCAAATCAATCAACATAATACATCACATGAACAAAATGAAAAATAAAAACATGATTATCTCAATAGATACAGAAAAGGAATTTGATAAAATTCAACATCCACTTATGATAAAAACTCTCAACAAAATTGGTATAGAGGAACTGTACCTCAACATATAAAGTCCATGTATGACAAACCCACAGCTAACTTCATATTCAATAGAAAAAAGCTGAAAGCTCTTTCTCTAAGATCAGGAATAAAACAAGGATACCCACTCTTGTCACTTTCATTCAACATAGTGTTGAATGTCCTAGCTAGAGCAATTAGGCAAGAAAAACAAATGAAAGGCATCCAGATTGGAAAGGAAAAAGTAGAACTCATTATTTGTGAATGACATGATTCTATATATAGGAATTCTACAGACTCTGCAAAGAACTGTTAGAACTAATAACTTAATTCAATAGAATTGCAGGATATAAAGTCAACATACAGAAATATGTTGCATTTTTATACACTAACAAAAAAACTATCAGAAAAATTTTAAAAATCCCATTTACAATTACATCAAAAGTAATAAAATACCTAGGGATACATTTAACTAAGGAGGTGAGAGAACTGTTAGTGAAAACTACTAGACATTGATGAAAGAAAATGAATAAGACACCAATAAATGGAAAGATATTCTGTGCTCATGGATTAGAAGAATTAAAATTGTTAAAATGTTCATATTACCCAAAGCAACCTATAAGTTCAATGCAATCTCTATCAAAATTCCAATGGCATTGAAATGGAAAAGCAATCTTAAAATTTTTATGGAATCACACAAGATCCCAAATATCCAAAGTGGGTCTTGAGAAAGAACAAAGATGGAGACACCATGTTCCTTGATTTCAAGCTATATTACAAAGCTATAGTAATCAAAATAGTATGATTTTCGCATGAAAACAGATACATATAGTGGAACAGAATATAAAGTCCAGAAAAAAATTGGCAGCAAAGGAAGCAAGAATATATAATGAAGAAGGCAGTCTCTTTGGTAAATGGTATTAGAAAAACTGTACATCCCCATGCAAAAGAATAAAACTGGATCACTGTCTTAGGACATACACAAAAACAAACTCAAAATGGATTAAAGACTTAAATTTAAGACCAGAAATAATAAGACTCCTAACAAAAAAACAAGTACATTGGCATTAGTCTTGATGATATTTTTTTGGATCTGACTCCAAAGGTATTGGCAACGAAAGTAAAAATAAATGAGACTACCTCAAACTAAAAAGGTTTTGAACAGCAAAGGGAATCATCAGCAAAATAAAGTAAAAAGGCAACCTACTGAATGGAAAACCATATTTACAAATTATAAATCCAATAAGGGATTAATATCTGAAATATATAAAGAATTTATACAACTCAATAACAAAAACCAAGTGATTGATTAAAAAATGGGCAGAAGATGTGAATAATTTTTTTTCCAAATGCAGATGGCCAACAGACACATAAAAGGATGCTCAACATCATTAATCATCAGGAAAATGCAAATAAAAACCACAATGAAATATCACCTCACACCAGTCTGAATGGCTAGTATCAAAAAGACAAGAAATAACAAGGGTTAGCAATGATGCGGGGAAAAGGTAACCTTCATACATTGTTGATGGGATTGTAAATTGCTGCAGCTACTATGGAAAACAGTATGGCAGCTTTTCAAAAAAAAAAAAAACAACAAATGATCTAGCAATTCCATTTCTGGGTATTTATCTGAAGAAATTGAAAGCATTAATTTTAAAAGATATCTGCACCTGTATTTTCATCACAGCATTATTCACAAGAGCCAAGATATAGAAACAATCTAAGTATCTCTTGATGGACAAATGGATAAAGATTTATAAATGGATGGATGGATAAATGGATAAAGACACACACACACACACACACACGAGTATTATTCAACCATAAAAAAGAATGAAATCTTGCCATTTGTGACAACATGGGTTGACTTTAAGAATATTATGCTGAGCAAGGGTGTGTGGATGGCTCAATCAGTTAAGCTTGGGTCATGATCTCAGGGTTGTTCCAGAGAACAAATTTGATGATTATTGGAGAGGAATGGGTTTTGGGGAGTGGGAAAATGGAAGAAGGGGAGTAGGAGACACAAACTTTCAGTCATAAAATAAATAAGTCATAGGGATGTGATGTACAATATTGTGACTGTTGTCAATAACATTGTGTTGCATAGTATGCAAATTTATATGGTGGCATAACTAAACTCATTGTGGTCATCATTTCACAATTTATACAAATATGGACTCATTATGTTGCACATCCAGAACTAATATAATTTCATAGGTCAATTACACCTTAATAAAAAATTTATAGAAAAAAAAAGAATGTGGTCCATCCTCATTTGGTTCCTAACAAAGATTCTGTAGTGAACCTTTTAATGCTGTGGTGAATCTTTTAATGCTGTTAACAAATTAACTTAGTTATTTTTAAAATGCATTTTTCAGGCTTGTAACTTGTCTTTGTAGTTGTTGATGAGAAGCTGGCCCCTTGCAGGGAAATAAAGTTTAAACAGAATATTAATGTTTCTGTTAGAAATTAAACCAGAAATATTCAGAAGGTAATAGCCATTCAGAAGTTGAGGATGATGGTTAGTTTTGGAATAAAAAAAGACACAGAATATTCTATCTTTAATTATTTTGGGACAAACTGATATAGGAAAGTAAAATATATTTTGTGAAAGACCCACAGTCATTCACATTAATTTTACAGAATTTAGAGTTCATGAAATTAGGTTAAATGTATGATCATAGAGGGACTGGTCCATTTTCCAAATATGGTTGTGAACTCTCCTCTCACTCACCAGAACCAAGGCAGCAAGGCATATTTTTCAAGTTTCCAGGAGAGGAAAATTACCCAGTGAGACTGGAGGGATAGGCTGCAGTGAGGAAATATCCCTGGACTATAAATTTGGTGATACTTGACTCAAGCTCTACCTTTCACCTTAGGAAATACTTCCAAAACATTGATTTCTCATTAGTAAAATGACAGGGCTATATTTACTCACCTCTAAAATTTCTACTTCTGCTCATGAGAAAAAGATGAAAATCAGAGAAAACTCCTCGGACAGATTTTCAGTCTCACCTCCAAATGGCTCATCTCACCACAGCATCAACAGCTGAAAGATAAAGCCAGAAGGAAATTCAGGGATGCAGGATGTCTCCTGTCTCCTGGTTAATAGCTGAGGATAGAGAAGGAAATGGGTGTGAAGCTTAAAAATACAGAAGGCAGTTATTGAAGACCAGAATAAGCAATGTGCTGTGTTGAACAGATTTGTTGCTTTCAAATGATAAAACTACAACTCAACTCAATTTCAGAATAGAACAGTAGGAGAGAAAGAGAAAAAAAATAAGAGAAAGGGAGCGAGAGAGAGCACTTGGTTTATGAAACTAGGAAAAGCACTCATTGTAACTAGACTTAGGGATGTCATCAATTCATATGGTACTGTCTAGACTTCCTTTCACCATTTCTTGGCTCTGCTTCTCTATGTATCTCATTCATTCTATTCAACCATATCTGGTTCTTCTTTTGTCAGAGTAAGAGGAGAACATGAATACAGACAAATGCAGGCATATGGCCACCCAACTTAGCCTTCACGAAGGAAAGATGGAGCTTCTCTCTTCTATCAATAAATTAAAAATTTATAGAAGGATTCTTAATGACCTTGCTTAGTTTGTGTGCCTTAGAGTTGTGACAAGGGAGATGGTGTGGCATGGAGGCCAAACTTAGTATAGCTCCAATGTTCTGTGGCCAGGATGTGCAGGATAATATTACTGGTGGCCCTTCCAGGATCACAGTGAAAGGAGGAATTCACCAAAAAATAAAGAGAAGGGATGGGAGGAATCCTGGACAAGTGAAAATAATAATTATTCAATTGTGCATAGGGTAGAAGAGTTCAAGAATTGTATAGAGAAAGGGTCCCAGTGCCCTGAGCACTCCTCACTGTACATCTTTGAGAGCTTCTTTTTTTCTGTTGAGGCACTTATATTAATAGCAGAGAGAATGCAGATCGGAATCTGAAGGTCTGAATTTGCTCCTAGCTCTGACAATGAGTGATTCAGAAATGTTGCAGAACATTGCAGAAATGTTCCAAAATTTCTGATCTCATTCATAATTTGAGAGGGTTAATCAAGATAATTTTAAAGACCTCCTCTACCAGGAATATTCCATGAGTCTTTGCTTTAGCCTCGATACCCAATATACAAAAATGTATGCGTTGAGGCATCTGGGTGGGGGCTTTGTTGGTTAAATATCTGCCTTCAGTTCAGGTCATGATCCCAGGGTCCTGGGATTGAACCGCACATCAGGGTCCCGCCAAGTGGGGAGTCTGCTTCTCTCTGCCCTCCTGCCCCTCTTCTTTCCATCATTTCTGTAGGTTGAACTCTAAAATGTAAAATTCTAATATCAAAGGTCATGTACTTTGGATACACATTGCTAAGTTGACATCCTCTCCTCCAAAAAAAAAAAGATTGTATTAATGTATAGTCCCATAAAAAATGTATGAGTATCTATTCACTCGCATCCATACAAACACTAGGTATCCTTTGTACGAGTTGCCAATTTTATGAGTGTTTTTTGTATCTTAATTTTTATTGTATTACTATGATTATTCATGAAGCTAATGATTTTTTCATATGCTTATAGGCCATTTATATTATTTTTTATGAGTTGCTTATATTCTTCACCCAAGTGTCATAAACCTTAAAACTGTGGCTTCTATTCATATTCACATTACAAACTGAAACAATCAAAGTTATTTTTTTAATATGAGCTATAATTTTACTTTAAAACCACTGGATGCTATATTAACATAAGAATAAGCTATTCTGGGTGACTGAATATTTCTAATTTTCCATAGATTAAAGAAGAATGGAATACTTGATATCAGAGATACATAAACTACAATTATGTAAAGTACAAGCACAGAGAGGTGAAAAAATTCTAATTTAGTATGCGTTTTGGATGCTGTTGGGGTCTCTCCATGTCATATTTACAGAGTCCTCGTTGCTGAGAATGTTGGCTATTAAGAACTTACAAATGCCCCTTGCTCAAGAAAATGACCTTCTGTTGATGGCAGTCATATGGCTAGAAATATTCACCAACTCCGAAAATATCCTATATTTAAATGACTAAATATGGAGGTACAAAAGACTGACACACACACCCCACATCTTGTGGAGGGAAAACTTTGTGGTATATTTAATGTTCTGGAGGAACCTACCTCACCACCAGTGGATTAGGCCATGGCAAACCTTTCCTAAGGTAATAACCTTGCTCTTCTTTGCTGTCCTTCTTTCCTCACTCATTTCCTCTGAAGAGCATCTCAACCATAAATCAAATGCACCTGAATCTTTGTGTCAGCCTCTGTTTCTCAGAAACCAATCTAAGACCATAGGAGATAGCATAAATTTCATAGAGAGGTAACCTTTCATCTGAGCCATGTTATGTGGGTGGGCATCTAATGTTCAATGGATAGATACAAGCATTTCATGTAGATAGAATGAGTAAAAGAAAGCACCAAGTGTCTTCATGTGGCTAGAGTATGAGAAACTTGAAGAGCTATGGATATATATATAATCCTTATGCATAAAAAGACTTAAGATTAATTAGAAGGCTAATGCAGTAGCTTCATTTAGAGCTGATAAGTAAGTGCCTGGACTTTAAATAACAGCCAGAATCCAACCCACTAACAACACTTCACTAATTGATACTGAGTCTTGGGAAATTATGTAGATTGGGTAAAGATAGACTAAATGTGGCTAAATACGTTTTCGTATAACACAGAAAGAAACTATAGGGTCAGATTTCAATTTTGAAACATTCTAACCCACAGCAAAACCACATTATTCATCACGGGAACTTAACCAAATGACTAGTCAAAAAGAGAAAGCATAAAATGAAAATAAGGAAGGAAAAGTATCTGCCAACTCAGCAAGACTTGACAGGTGTTCAAGAATTTAGGCTAGTTAATTGACCACATGGTTGATGAATTAAGACAGTTTCCTTGTTTGGAACAAAGTATACTTACTTTGTCAGAGGTGATGATAAGGAGAAACAAGGAAGATGTAATTGAAGTTGAGATAAAATGTTAATGAAAAGCACTAGGAAAAGGAAAAAAATTAAAGAGCAATAAGCAAATAGGAAGTGCAGCAATTCAGATAACCATCCCACAGTGAAATAATATATGGGCCTAAGATCTGGATGTCTTAAAGGGCTGACAAAAATTGTATGACCTTCAAGTCCTTTAAAGAGAACTATTTGAAAATGATGATAAAAGATAGAAGTTAATGGACTAAAGATATATTTACCATCCACCATACCCTAAGCAAATAGTCTCTGAAACAAGCTCTACCTTCCGAAGCTAAAAATATTAATATTTTCCAAGGAAAGCTTATTACCTTGATAACACAAATACCCTCTATTAGGCTTACGGAAATACTCATAATGGGTAGAGAGGAACATCTAGCCTAGAAAGAATGGGACAAAGTAAATTCATTTCCTTTGAACGGCCTAGCACTTCTTCAGCCCCTTACAACTCAGCCAAAATAGTAACAATTCTAGCATTTTAGTTTTTCCAAAGGTAAGATAGTGTAAGGAAAAATGCACCATCTTAAAACCTGGGAGCTCACTCTGTTTCCATCACTAATCAGCTATACAACTCTGCAAAAGTCATAACCTTTCTAGATCTCTGTTCTCTTACCTGTAAAATGAAAGGACTTCACAAGAGGTTAAATCCAACTCTAAAATGCTACTCCTCTACTTTGAAGTCTGCAGCAAACATTATTAGACACTAAAATGACAAAGTAGAATGGTTCAGTTTAAATTGAATAGCAATCAGTTCTATTGATGGCTGTGTCAACTAGTTTGACTTATAAGTATTTCACCTAAAATAGTTTTTATCGCTACTGGATAGCACTTCTTCTGGATCTGACTTGGCATTAGTCTTACTGATTATGGATCATTGAATTTTTTTCCTGCAATTATTAAATAACCAGTTAAGCCCAGTTATGTGATCTAGTGGAAATAGCATGGCATTGTTGAGCAGAAGCCCTGAAATCCAGTTCTTGCCTTATTGCTATTGGATTGCATGGACATTGGGAAACTTGTTTAACTCTGAGTGGAGAGCAACTGTAACTTATTTGTCTTCTTCATAGTATTATCAGGGTCAAATGACATATAAGATAGAGCCATTTGAAAATACTGCATGTTGGTAAACTTAAATCTTGGGCCACAAACAGATTTTCCAATATATAACTTTATTTCTACAACTGAATTTAATTTCTATTTTGAGCTTTCATTCTTCTGGATGTGAAAAATTAACCTCAGTCAACTCAGGTCCTTTCTCATTTCTGCTGCATTTGTGCCCTTGGTCCCACAGGGACTGCATAGTGCCAAAGCGATGGGATAGCCTTCATTGTCACTTGTCCTTGCTGACATTTGCCATGACTGCCTCTTGCTTGATCCCAACTGTCTCTGGTTGTCAATCCCTCCATGTCACCACTTCATCTGCCCCTTCATAGTTGCAAAGCCACTCCAAGTCTGGCAAGACTTACGAAGAGGAAAGAAAAAAGGAACCAGAGAGATAAAAAACAAAACAAAAAGAACAAAAAAACCAAAACAAAACCCTAGCATAAAAATGTATTATGGAAGCCAAGGGAGGAGAAAACACCAAGGAAAATGGTGGTCAGAGGCTTTAAGTAACTCAGATATGTCTAAGAGTAAAGGGGGGAAAAAATGAAGCCACAGATAACTTTTGCAAGAACAGTTTCTGTTGAGAGGTAGATACACAATGCTAATTGCAGAGGTAGAGAAGGAATTCTAGAGGTGAATGTGACAACTTTTAAATCTTTTTCTAAGAAAATGTGATTGCAATTATCTTCACTTTGAAATAGTGTGAGAGTTACACTCAAAAGTTTTAATTTAGAGTGTAATAATTCAAGTAAATGAAAGGAGATAACTCTTCCTATGGGTCAGCAAGACCTGACCACAAGAGTGATTAAAATTCAGTATTATCAAATGTTGTTTCCTTAAGTAAGATAAAACATTTAAGCACATAATAATTAGGCCACCACTTCTCTGAACTAGTCTTGGGAGTAAATAGCCAATGAAAATGAAATCTCTTCTTCTATTGTAACAACCTGAGACAATTAGTGACCAGTAAGTAATGAAATAGGCACTATTGCTGATGGATGAGGGAGAAGAGAAGATAAGTGGAATTGCTCTGGCTGCCATAACTGTCTACTTTGCCTGATTCCATAAGCCCAACCTTATTGTTTTTAATTTGAGGAGTACTATGAATAATCGTCAACTACATAGGAGTGATCAGTATCAGAGCATTCAAAGTCAGTCACATCCATCTTGCAGAAGGCCCAGACTATGAAAATATTGCTTGCTAAATAATTCTCCTACAGGACTGTGAAATGGAGGGGGATATGAGCAAGTGTCACCATGACTTTTTTTTTCCTTCCATCTTGATCCACAAATCCCAATAAATTCCCTTTTTTTAAGTTCCAAATATTTATACTAGAACACTGTATTTTAATTATGCCTCAATGAAAAAAAATAAAGTTTCAAACATTTAATGCTAAGAGTATCCAATTCAGTTGAATGATGTAGTAGGAAAAACTTTTGTAGGTTCATTTTTCTCCCTTTCATTCTCCTGCCTAACTCAGATAAGCCAACCAGAATAGGAGGGAGAAACGACATGCTTTAGTAATTTATGTCAAATTGGATCTGTTGTAGACTCACGGTATGTAACTCAAATATGCTTACATACTACTTAGACCCATTGAATTATTTTCAGATGGGTACAATGAAGCTCAGGAGTATTGTGTGTCTTACTCAAGATATCACAATAAAAAGAGTAGAGCCAGGAATAAAACCCAAATTTTCTGACATTAAGGCCAATAGTCAACAAATATTTACTAAGTGCTTAGTCTATGCTAGACAATGTCCTAGCCCCTGATAAAAAAAATATCACCTGGGGTATGGAAGACAAACTGATAATTGACACAACCACTTATTATAGAAACAAAAAATTATGTAATAGATTAGAAAACTCAATATGGTTGATGTTGGTTCTCCCCCATTGGCTTATAAATTCATCATAATTCCAATCAAAACCTTAGCAGGATTTTTGGTAGATATTAGTAAGTAGATTCTAAAATGTTTATGGAAAGGTAAAACATATAATAGTCACAACATTTTTTTTAAAAAGCATAAGGTTGAGAGATTCACACTACCTGATTTCAAGTCCAAATATAAAGCTGTGCCATTTTCAAAAGCTTACATAGACAGCAGAACAGAATAGACGGTCTATAGTCCCTCAAAACTATGACCAATTGATTTTGACCAATGCCAGGCAATTCCATGAAGAAAGAATACCCTTTCAACATATGATGCCAAAGAAATTCAATATTTACACATGTAGAAGAAACTTTGATCCATACTTTGTACTATATATAAAAAGTGACTCAAAATGGGTCAAAGACAAACATATAAAACCCAAAGCTCTAAAACTTCTAGAAGAAAACATGATAAGATCTTTGTGACCGTGAATTAAGTTAATCATTCATAGAGAAGACAGCAAAAATACAATCAATAAGTGAAAACATTGATAAACCAGACTTCATCAAAATCAAAAACTTTTGCTCTGTAGAAGATATTAAGAGAGTGAAAAGACACTCTGGAAAATGGTTTGGCGGTTTCTTTTGAAACTAAACATAGTACCCAGGAATCCTCTTCCTGGACATTCCCAGGTAAATAAAACTTATGTTCCTACAAAAACCTATACATTGTACTTCATAGCAGTTTTATTCATAGTAGCTAAAAGCTGAAAACAACCCAAATGAGCCTCAGTGAGTGAGAGGATAAACAAACTGCACTACATCCATTCCACAGAATATCACTCAGTAATAAACATGAATGGACTATTGATACATGCAACCATTTTGGTGAAGCTCAAAGTAATTATGCTGAGTGAAAAAAGCCAATTTCAAAAAGTTAAATACTATATGATTTCATCTATATTATCTATTGATAGGCATAACTTTGGTAGAACTCAAGAGAATTATGTTGAGTGAAGAAAAAAAGCCTATCTCAAGAGAATTATGTTGAGTGAAGAAAAAAAAGCCTATCTCTTTCTCACCAGGCTCTCAGGCAGGAAAAATGAAGAATTTTGTCTATGGAATCTGAGCAGCCCAGAGACAAGACCAAGGATATTGATATGATGGACTTCCCAATAAAATTCCAACCTGATCACCCCCTATTGCAGTTCACAGTCAATGCCCTCTACAAAATTCTGAGCTTCTAAATCAGCTTTTTTAAATCTCTGACTCTGAAATAAAAGGTGGCAAACAAGGATTACCAGCCATTTGAAGAAAAGGTTCTAATCCAAAAGATAAGGACTAAAACAAATAAATAGGAAACAAATTGGAGGAAAACAAGACTGTTGGTGAAGAAACTTCTCGTACAAACACACACCAATATACTCAGAGAAATAATGGAATACATTGCTCTCATGGAATAAGAAAGGATGCTATAAAAAAGGACAACTCCATAAATAAGAAAGAAGGCATAGAGACATAAAACATGAAACAGAAATAAAGAAGTCAAAAGAAGTATTGGAAGATAAGGTTGGGGTATATAATGTATGTGAGAGAGAAAGAAACATGAAAAAATAGAAAAGGGAAAATATTAAAGGATCCAGCCAAAAGGTCCAGAAAAAAACTTTAAGAGAATGGAGAGCAGGAAACCATCAATGAAATAATTCAAGAAGGAGGTAAACATATCTTTACTACAGCAGTTCCATAAGGTACTCTCAAAGGAAAAAGCTCCTATGGCTCGAATTTGTGAGAAATAAACATATCACAAATAAACACAAAATGTCTTTTGAGTTATTGAGATTGACAAAACCTCCTTTTATTTCTTGAATGTGCACTGTTATTGTTACCAACGTTGGGTAAAAAGGACAAAGAGATTCACTTTTTTCTTCTCATCAATCTCTTACTTCCCTTTAGTTTTTCTTTGAGTGTTAAACTACAATTTAATTTAAAGGAACTGAACAAGTTGTAGCAGTGAAATCTAACAGTTGATTGTGGCATTTTATTTTATAGTAAAGATCTATATTTAAGGAAGAAAAAGCACTACCTGGCTTTCATCTTAAGAATATACATCAGGCTGCTTATAGCTCTATTCCCTTTGGAGGTGATGTGCTGCTGTCCATTCCAAAAAAGGTGTCTTTTTTGGTTTTGATAGTCAGAACTTTTACATGATTCTGAGGGCACCTGTTGGCAGTTCTCTGCTATTCTGATGTGACTACGTGGGGAGAGCATGTAGGTGCCATTTCAGCATGTCTCCTCCCCACTCCCTCACTTCCAGTTCAGATGGCCTCATCAAAGGAGACAGGATTATTTTCTTGATGCTGTGATGTGAGTTGGCATAAGAGACTAGAGTCGCAGTAAGGCAGATCTTGAAATGCCTTCATTTTATCACTACAATAACATTTAAATCTGATTTTTTGGAACAAATTGTTCACATGCAGCCAAGAGTCTGTTCTGTCTTATGCCCTGAATTACTTTTCTTCAACAAACACCAGTAGAAAATACATGCACAGTTCCTTACTATTTGAAGAGGTAACGTTGTACAAAGAGCAAAACCCAAGAAAAACAGCTAAATTGATGGTGGCTTTCTGTTTAATGTGACAGATTAATGTCACTCTCGCTCTTCAAAATCCTTTGTCTTAAATTTTTCTTTGCTTTTTCATCATTCTACTTCCTACCTCTCAGTCATTCTCCAGAATACCACTTCTTGTGCACTGTTTCTTTTAGATAATACACAGATGTAATAAATATTTATTCATCAAAATATATTGATTTTCTCCTATAGGTCACACACTGTGCTAGGAATTCAAATTGTAAGTGTTAATCAAAAAAGTAATCTTTGTGAGGTTTAGAATGTAATGTGGATTAAAATTTGATATTCCTCAGGGTGCTTCGGTGGCTCAGTCATGCATCAGACTCTTAATCTCAGCTCATGTCATGATATCAGGGTTGTGAGATCAAGCCTCATCTCAGGCCCTGTGCTGCGTATGGAGCCTGCTTAAGATTGATTCTCTCCTTCTGCCCCTCCCACCCTGCTCCCATGCATGCTTTCATTCTCTCAAAAAAAAAAAAAGGCAAAAACTTGATATTCCTGCAATATTGCTAAATCTTCCTCCATTTGTCCCTCCATCACTTTCCTCTGTATACATACATATTCATTACCCATCATTGTCTCCTGTTACATGTACACAGGACATAGACCAATATCATTTTAATTGATAGATTCAGGAATCAGTAATGCAGAAGCTGTCAAGATGCTAAAAATAGATGTGAAAACTCCCCAGTTGTGGTCAATAACAACGAAAAAAATAAAAGATTTAGGATCCTGAAACCAATCCGTTTATTTTAAGCACCCCAGTTGGCTATCAGATTAGGTATGCCTAGAATTAGGAAAAAGGTATGCCAAACACCTGTTCAAACTCCTTAGCGCCTGTGTTCCCCCAGGCCCTACCAGTTATAGAATGACAGAAAGTCACACTTATAGGTACACAATAGCTTCTAATTCTTCCCTTGTCTATTATTGAATATCTTCCAGATTCTCTTAAAAGCCTCCCCCAAGAATTCCTGCATGTCCCCTAGAGATGCCCCACTGGTAGTGTAAAAGCAAGACTTCTCAGCCACCACTTCCTCTTCTGCTCTGGCTCTAGCTCTGGCTCCGTGCGGCACCATCAGCAAGCCTCCAATCTCTGTGAAGCCTAGTGAATGTGCAATTTCACTGATGCTGCCTCTGATGACATTTTTTATCAATGTCGCCTGAAGTCATGCTGTGCTCATGTTGTGCTTTGCTGGAGCTGCCAAATTTCCAATATGGCTGTTGCCCTCCCCTGCTGATTGCCCAGTGTCCTCAATGGGGCAGCTGCATTCTATATTCTCTGCTGTAGTGCATGAAGCAGCCTCATCTTTGTTACTCACCACTAAATATACCTACTTAGTAGTTCAGAATGCCACAACACAATGAGACAAATAAGAAATAAAGTACTGGTTTCTTTGTATGGGAATATCCAAAATGCTGCACCATTGGGAAGCATAATTAGGAAGGCAAAGCAGAGCCTCCTGCCTCCCATTCTAAACCTAGATCTTAGGGCCTGCAAGCTTAGGCATACACACAAACCTGACTCCATATCACTTACACAAACAGCCCTACCTTATACACCTAGTTACACACAGAACAGAGAGCTTGAAAAATGAGAAGGGAAACCAACCACAAATATTGCTTCATGGAAGCCTTGCCCCGAAGACGTAGCATGAAATCAACTGAGAATATATGTGTATGGACATCAAGAAATTCACTTTAAGTAATTTGACTTGCCTGTCTTCCTCCTACCTTACGTGTTCTTCTGACTTGGAGGATTCTTCACTCTGCACAGGCTGCTAAGACATAGCTTCTGGTGTGCTTCCATGAGAATTGAGGAGGTAGCAGGAAGCTGCCTCGATGTGTACCATCAGGTATCCTTATCTCATGTGTATCTTTTCCACTGCTTGCTAACTGAGACCACTATAAAGCAAAGTCATTGTAACTGTGGACTAATTAAGGAAATCATCCCTGCTAATCCTAAATCAAGACCCACCTTTTATGTCTGGTCTAGTTCATAACACCTTCTTCAGAATATGGGCTGTGGGCTCTTCCCATGGGCTGTGGGCTCTTCCTAGGCTAAGTGCGTGGAGACAAAAAGGCCAGGAAGTAAAAGCTTGGAAAAGGTATATGACATGTAAGCATCCTGCTCCCCAGTAGATAAGTCCCAGTGAGCAAATTCCGCACATAGGATTAGCTCCTCCACCTCCCCTAACTCTGCCCTCCCTAGGGGGATGTGAGGAACAAAAGTTCATTCAACCCTGAAGCCCTGAAGTCTTATATACTGAGACAGGAGCTTGAGGAAAGAGGTACAAATGTTTCCTCCTACAAATTTAAGAAAAGTGAATATAACTTAGAATTTTGGAGAAACTTAACTTTTAGTTTCATTGGTAATCCTCTCCTTCCCCTCTATTTGCATCCCTCTCTTTTTTCTCCTCCCTCTGTACTAAAAGTCAAGCCAGGGCAGCCCCGGTGGCGCAGCAGTTTAGCACTGCCTGCAGCCCAGGTCGTGATCCTGGAGACCCTGGATCGAGTCCCACATCAGGCTCTCTGCATGGAGCCTGCTTCCCTCTGCCTGTGTCTCTGCCCCTCTCTCTCTGTCTCTGTGTGTGTGTGTCTCTATGAATAAATAAATAAATAATCTTAAAAAAAATAAAAATCAAGCCAATTCATCTAGGTAATAACTAAGGATGATCTGCTTATGGAGTTTTAAATCACCCTGATGGGACGCCTGGGTGGGTCAGTGGTTGAATGTCTGCCTTTGGCTCAGGGCGTAGTCCTGGAGTCCTGGGATCGAGTCCCACATCGGGCTCCCCTCGAGGAGCCTGCTTCTCCTTCTGCCTATGTCTCTGCCTCTCTCTGTGTGTCTCTTATGAATAAATAAATAAAATCTTTAAAAATAATAAATAAATAAAATCACCCTGAACTCATCTCCTCAGAACACACCAAATTGCCTCTATTTATAGAGAAATTTCTCCTGAAGAACTGAGGGCTGGCTGAACTGCTTCTGCACAACAAAAGATAGAACAGCAAAAGAGAACAGCAAGAGAACTGGAGACATGCTAACGAAGACGCCCCCAACAATGCCATTAACTGTAGTGAGAATGGATAGTATTGAGAACTGGGAACAGATTCCTCTGTCCTTGGGCACAGAAATAAAGCCAAGGTTAAAAGAGCAACTAGGATATAAAAGATCCAGCCCTAGAACTTCACCAAATGGAAAGCTCTACAGGCAGAGGCTGACAGGCAGGTCTACATTTCCCCTCCTCCTTGAAAGCACAGACTAGTACACAGCCTGGGTGCCCTAACAGGCCTGCCACCTCAGTGAGCCCAGGCCCCTAACCCACACCAGCCCCGGCCATCCCACCAAGGCAGCCACGGGGTAGTACACACTAGTTAATGGTCACTATAGTTCCAGCCTTTGTGCCAAGATGACAGAGGCACAAAGTAGCCTGGAACACTCCAGGCCCACACTACTTCAGCTTCAGTCAGCATGCTAGGGCACCCTCAGTGTTGAGCACCCTAGGATTTCTTGGCTGATATCTGCTTCAGATCCAGCCACCCTGCCAGGGTGCCCCTGTGCAGAGGACCCTAGAATACCTACACTGGTCTTGTCTCCATTCTCCTGGCCAGGATACTCCCTGCTAAGCACACTGGGACACTCTGGCTTATGCCCAATCCAGCTTCAGCCCAGGACCACACTGGCCTGTAGCCACTTTAGCTTCAGCTAGCCTGTCAATGCCCTCTGTGCAAGAGCCCTAGGTCTTCCTGGCTTGCACACACTTTAGTTTCAGCTGTTCTGCCAGGCTACTCTCTGCACAGAGAGCCCAGGGATCTCCTGGACCACACCAGCCACAGCTCCAGCTGTCCTGCCAGGGCATCCTCTGGCAGTACTTTGGGACACCGTGGCTTGTACCCACTTTAGCCTTAGCTGTCCTGCCAGTGTGCCCATGGTGTAGAGAGCTCTATGACCCCCAGCCCATACCACCCACAACTCTAGCCAGCTAGTGAATGTCACCAAGCCCACACAGTCAGTCATCTGCACAGAAGTTGACCACACACAAGATCATTCCTTCAAGTTTAGGAGAAATAGTTGTTTACCTAAACCATAGAAACACAGAAAGTCAAGCAAAATGAGGAGGCAGGGGAATATGCTTCAAAGAAAGAACAAGACAAAACCTCAGAAAAAGAACTAAATGAAACAGAGATGAGAAATATGCCTGATAAAGAATTTGGAGTAATGATAACACTGTATTTTCACTATACTGGAAATAAAATAAAGTGAAGTGAAATTTAAAAATAAAATTAAGTTTAAAAAAGAATTTTAAGTAATGATTATAAAGATACTCACAGGGCTGGAGAGGAGAGTGGAAGAACTCAGTGAGAACTTCAATAAAGAAATGGATAATATAATTATTTTTTTTTATTTATGAAAGTCATACAGAGAGAGAGAGAGAGAGAGAATGGCAGAGACACAGGCAGAGGGAGAAGCAGGCTCCATGCACCGGGAGCCTGATGTGGGATTCGATCCCGGGTCTCCAGGATCGCGCCCTGGGCCAAAGGCAGGCGCCAAACCGCTGCACCACCCAGGGATCCCCAAGAAATGGATAATATAAAAAAAGAACCAATCAGAATTGAAGAATACAATAACTGAAATAAAAAATACACTAGAGGGAATGAACAGTACATTAGTGGATGCAGAAGAATATATCAGAGATCAGGAAAACAGGGTAATAGAAAGCAAAATGAGAAGAATTTTAAAAATGAGGATAGGTTAAGGGATATCTTGGACAATATCAGGTGAACATTCACATTAAAGGGGTCTCAGAAAAAGAAGAGAGAAAAGGGGGCAAAAAGCTTATTTAAAGAAATAATTTAAAAATAAAGAAATTTAAAAAAATAAAGAAATAATAGCTGAAAACTTCTCTAAACTGAGGACGGCAAAAGACATCCAAGTCCAGTAAACACAGAGAGTTCCAAACAAGATGAACCCAATGAGGTCCACACCAAAACACATAATAATTAAAATGTCAAAAAAAATTAAAATGTCAAAGGTTAAAGATAAAGAGAGAATTTTTATTTTTTTATTTTTTTTTAATTTTTATTTATTTATGATAGTCACACAGAGAAAGAGAGGCAGAGACACAGGCAGAGGGAGAAGCAGGCTCCATGCACCGGGAGCCTGATGTGGGATTCGATCCCGGGTCTCCTGGATTGCGCCCTGGGCCAAAGGCAGGCGCCAAACCGCTGCGCCACCCAGGGATCCTAAGAGAGAATTTTTAAAGCAGCAAGAAACAAAAAGTCTCATTCAAGGGAAACCCTATAAGGCTCTCAGCTGATTTTTCAGCAGAAACTTTGCAGGCCAGTAGAAAATGGTATGCTATATTCAAAGTGCTGAAAGGAAAACACCCACAACCAAGATAACTCTATCTGGCAAAGTTATCATTAAGAACTGAAGGAGAGATAAAACATTTCCCAGACAAAAGTTAAGGGGTTTGTCACCACTAAACCAGCCTTGCACGTTAAAGGGACTTCTTTAAGTTGAAAAGAAATGGCCATAATAAGACATAAGAAAAATTATAAATAAGAAAATGTAAAATACGATAGCATATACATACAATGTGGAGGAGGAAGTAAAGAAAAGTTTGTGGCTTTTTTTTTTTTTAGAATAATTGAACTTAAATGACCACCAACTTTATATAGACTGCCATGTACTTGGGATGTTATATATGAACATCATGGTAACCACAAACCCAAAAACTTTAATAGATACACAAAAAATAAAGAGAAAGAAAGCCAAATGTAACACTACAGAAATTCATCAATCACAAAGAGTAAAATCATCTTCTGCCTACAAATGCTTGGGAGCTGTTATTGTACCAACATACACACTATATATTTTCAGGAAGATTCTTTCCCAAAAGGTCTCCTAACATTCATACAAACAGACTCCTGGTAAGCCTCCCCTCCAGTCTTCCATGCAGCCTCAACACACCTTAATACAGGGTAGTCACAACCTTGGCTCTGCTACAAAATCATGATTCATCATAAACTAGCTCTTGCAGACATTCGTGGTTACCTATATGTATTTTTGTGTCCAGTTTACCAAAATATTTACTGTTCTAGGAATATGTATGACCTCTAAAACTGCCAAAAAGTCTTTGCCACAAAACAATAACCAAGGCTTTTGGGCCAAAGATTTCATGGAAATATAAACCTGTTCCAGTATGTGTAACCCCTTGTTCTCTTTCACTAGGAAATTAAATATGGTTATTTTCAGAGTTTACATAACTCTCAACTAGGGAAATACCCTTGTGGTTCTAGGCCTAAATTCAGGACTGCTACTATAAAAGATATTTTAGTTGTTTTTACTTTTATGATGCAATTAGTAAAACTTAGTGAAGATTTAGATATGTTGCTTTCAGACTGAATTATTTGCATATTGTCTTCAATGTTTCTTTAATTGTTGTACTTTTATATTCTCAAATTAGAAGGTCCTAATTGCACTTACCAAAGTGAGATCAAAAACAGCAAGCATTTTGATTAGCATTTTGTGCAAAGGCATAGAAAAATCCCTAGAATTAAAGGCCTTATCCTAATTTGCTCAAGATAAGGTAAATTAAGTTTCAGAATACAGTGGGAAAATGAAGTTATAAAGAAACATCATGTAGAAGGAAACACCTGTATTTCACTTTGCAGAGAAAAACTGCCATTGGGTTTTGTTTTTGTTTTTGTTTTGTTTTTGTTTTTGTTTGTTTTGTTTTGTTTTGTTTGCCATTGGGTTTAAATATAAATGTGAGAAAATTAGTTACATTAAGTGATCTTGGATCAAATGGTCTTTTTGGTATATTGCATCATTAGCCTCAATTCTTCATATCCACTTCTGTGTTTCAGTACCTTTTGCTGTCTTGCTCTGCAGTTACTCTAAAAAATATAACTTGCTTTGGCCAAGAGAATAATGAGATAAAAGTGAAATCAGACCAGCCCCAGCCTAGGCCTTAAAGTGTCTTGAATGATTTGGCTTGCATTCTTGTGTTTCTGGCATTTTTGTGAGAAGTTCATGCTTGGGCTTACCCACTAGCCCCCAGAGGGTGAACATGTGATGCAGAGCCACCCAGCCAGGGTGCTCCAATCAGCCAGCCTTGATCAATTGACACCCCCACATCCAGCCAACCCACAGGCACATGAACAAAGCTGTCCAGCCAATCCCAGTCTAGAACAATTGACTCCTAGCTGACCTTTGGGTACATGAAGAAAAATAATGTTCGCTATTGTAGGCCACTGGTATTTTGTGGTTATTTAACAATTGTAAACCAATACAGTCAAATAAATGAAATACATAAGCTGTAAAAAATAATAACTAAAATTCTATTTAGAAATTGTTCCTTTGGGATACTTGGGTGGCTCAGTGGTTGCGCATTTTCCTTCAGCTCAGGGCGTGATCCCGGGATCCAGGATTGAATCCTACTTTGGGCTCCCTGCGAGGAGCCTACTTCTCCCTCTGCCTGTGTCTCTACTCTCTCTCTCTTCATCTCTCATGAGTAAATAAATAAAACCTTTAAAAAAAGAAAGAAAGAAATTTGTTCCTTTGGAAAAGCTAAGGTCTAACTCCCTTGAAATCAAAGTTGCCAGGTAGAAGCAAAATTTGGGCTTTCAAATAAAGGTATGATGCAGCAATCAGATGCATTTTTTACTATATATTTTAAAGTTAAGGGAGATGTGAAGATACACACACACACACACACACACACACACACACAATCTCAGTGACTAGCCAGAGATGAAGAGAGATAGAAATCAACATGACAACCCATTGATCCAATGGTAGAACTCTAAGCAATTACACCTCACCAATTTAGTAGATTTTTAACTTATCAATGGTCAAGTACCATTCGTCAAATTTTCGAAGGAAGACTTTGTCTCACCTCACCAACCACTCCACAGCACTCCAATTTAGGAAGAGACCAGCCATCTCTACATTTGTAAATCTAAGTGAACTTTCTCAGTGGAAAAGATATAATGATAGCAACTAAATAAGTACCATTGTGGTGTGGTCACTACATAAACAAAGATTCAGGATGAGAAATATAAGTCAACATCTATATTCTACCCTTTCAAACAATTTCTATAAGCCAGTCATCAGCATTAAATCAGTAAGCACTTCATAGGCTCTTAAAATCTCATGAGAGAAAAAAAAAATCTCATGAGAGGACAGAGCTTCATTAATGCCAAGTTCTATTTCTTCTTTTATTCTCATCTAGGTTGAAATGAAATTCCACAGGTCTCCGGCGAACAAATAACATAACATGTTGATTTAAATTAAATCAAATGGACAGCCCGTGTAGCTCAACGGTTTAGCACCACCTTCAGCCCAGGGTGTGATCCTGGAGGCCCGGGATCGAGTTCCACGTCAGGCTCCCTGCATGGAGCCTGCTTCTCCCTCTGCCTGTGTCTCTGTCTGTCTCTCTCTCTCTCTCTTTCTTTCTCTCTCTCTGTGTGTCTCTCATGAATAAATAAATGAAATCTTTAATAAAATAAAAATAAATAAACTAAATCAAATTATTGGTCTTTTAGCTTCTAACAAGGTGTCTTCAATCAATTATTGAGGGTCAAAATGGTGGTATTTCCTTGCTTTATTTTAAATTAATTATTGTAGACTCAGCTCTGCAGCTTATTAAGAAATTAAATCTTTATGAATGTAAAATACATTGAGAAGAATAAAAGACAAGAGATCTATGTTTGCATAGAATTTTATATTTAAATTCATTAAAAGTAATCAGAAATGTTCTAAATTCTGTATGATGTGAACATTTACTGAATCTTTCTTTAAGAATTAGAATTATAACAGTCACATTCATTGGACATGATACAAAGATATGTGTAAAATCTAATATAAACCTGTGAAAGCCCCTTTTGCCCTTAAAAATCTGTTTTTTAATCATTCATTCAAAAATACTTATTGAGAACTGTGTAAGTCAGGGCATCAGCAGGAAACAGATGGCATACTCAAATTAGGATGTTTTCAGTAAGGGACATATTACAAAAGTATAGACAGGATGAAGGAAAACCACAAGGAGCAGTGTGGTAATGCTGGACTCAAAACATCCTAAGTACACAGGTACAAAAGGAAGGTAGTATTACCAGAAGTCATAAGGAGAGAGTCCAGTAATAGAGGTCTAATAGAGGTCTATCTTAAGAGAAGCAGTGACTTCATGGAACACAGCTAATTTGAGGCCACCCCATAGGGTGGGAGCCAGCAGCCACTACAGTAAATATTCCCTTCCTCCCTCTGACTGCTCTCTTGCTGGGGAACTGGGAATCAAGCAGTGAACAAAAGGGACAAAAATGGCTGCTGCCATGGATGTGACATGTTAGCCAAGGGAGACACAGGAAACCAACCTAAGTTCTATTTAGAAAAATAAAGCTGGGTAGAGTCACAGAGAAAGCTAGTAGTAGAGTAGAAGAACTGAAATTTAAACAGGATGGTCAAGGGAATGCCTGAGTGGCTCAGCAGTTGAGTGTCTGCCTTTGGCTCAGGGTGTGATCACAGAGTCCCAGGATCGAGTCCCATATCACGGTCCCTGAGAGGAGCCTGCTTCTCCCTCTGCCTATGTCTCTGCCTCTTCCTGTGTGTCTCTCATGAATAAATAAATAAAATCTTTTTATAAATAAATAAATAAACAGGATGGTCAAAGAAGCAAACAAGTGGTATTAGATCAAAGGTACAAAAGGGGTGAAGGAGATAAACATATAAATATCTAGGGAAAGACATTCAAAGCAGAGAGAGAAGAAAGTGGCATAAAGGCTTGTTAGGCATACACTGCAATAATCCAGGCAAGAGACGATGGTGATTCAGAGAAGGATGGTAATAGTAGAAGTGGTGAGAAGTGAAATTCATTTTCTTATTTTTCTTTTTTTTAAGATTTATTTATTTATTATTATTAGAGAGAGAAAGAGAGAGTGGGGGAAAGGGAAGGAGATGGAGAGTCACAAGCAGACTCAGCACCAAGCATGGAGTCCCACACAGGGCTTGATCCCACAACCCCAAAATCATGACCCAAGCAGAAACCAAGAGTCATATGCTCAACTGACTGTGCTACCCAGATGCTCCCCTACACCTGGATTTCCTCATCAAAGTATCTTTTCCAAATAATCCGTTTAATCATCCAGGTCAGATAACCTACCTGAAAGCCAGATTCATTCTTTTGATTTATCTTTCCTCATTTATATAGCTTTATTGGATCTAGCCTAATGTCTTGTGCACAAAAAACACATAATAGGTGATTGCTGAATTTAATATAGCTGGAAAGAGTATTATAAGATAACATTATTTATCTACTTTATCTACCCAGGATTACCCTTCTCTGATCTTCAGCAACTTGGTAAACAAAATAACACTTGCAAACAAATACATTATACATTAGCTTTTTAGGCTTTTTACACTTGTTACTTCATTATATCATCATGGATTTCTTTTCCTGGCATTATTTTCTGCTCATAAATAAATGTATTTTAATTATAGGAAGCTAAAAGATATTAGAGAAGCATAATTTCAATATGTTTGCATTCAGTATGCTTCACTGTTTATATTACAAATTTGAGATTATTATGGAAGAGCATTACATTCTTTTCATTTAACATAATGATATCCCATCTTGTAAATAGTTTTTGAACATGATATGAGATCATTAGTGATTTTTTTCCTGGGAAAGTTATTTTTTCCTCAGAGCATGGTATTTGATAAATAACTTACAGATGCAAAACCTAAAGAACAGAAAAATTATAGTTGTCTGAGGTTATATAGTTAGTTAATATTTAAGATTACTCTCCTTCTAAACTAACTTTTTCCTTTGGAATATGAAGGTATCCCCCAAAATGTTGTTGATCAATAATTGTGACAAATACCAAATAAAAATAAATTTGCCATAAAAAATTCCCAAAGAAATTACAAAGAAGACATATAAGTAAAAAGTAAGTGTATAAATATAGATCGATTGATGAATGGATGGTTGGATGGATGGATAGATAGATGAATTCAATAAATAAATGGATCAATGGATAGATAGATGGAGGATAGATGGATGGGTAAATGGATGGGTGGATAGAGAGATGGATGGATTCAATGAATCTGAGTTGGACTGCTTTTTCCATTAGAGCAAATGGTCAAAGTCTGTTATCAGAGAACATTATCTGGAAAAAGATTGAAAGTTTAACATTTCCTTTATGCTTCAAAGCTAAAATAGGGAGCCTGATACAATCTTACCAGAAAATGAAAACCTGTGAATCACTCCTGACAAGAATGGATCCTTTTCCAAATTCAACATTGTCCCAGCCACATTCCACCAGCATATCTCATGCTATTGCAGAATCACTGTGAACAATGCAAAAAGTCATTGTGGAGCTTTGTGCAGTGCAAGTCAATACCCATAATGACAAGCATGCCATTAGCATCTAACACATCCAATCTCCTACATAAATGGTAGATAACAATTTGTGTTCCTTCTAATCCTAACTAACTCTAGGTTATCTTAATTCTGGAGAAAGTATGTAGGTACAAATGAAATCAATTACAATATCTGAAACACAGAAAACCATGCATTGGAATAAGCTCCTTGATATAGCTAAAGAAAGAGGTATTGAGGAAAGAAACCAGAGAGCACACCCTTGGTCCACCTGGAGGAAGGAACCACAGTTCTCTAAATTACTCTCAGTATCATACACATGACCTGCTACACTAGTTTCTGGTGCCAGTAAGGCACTCGCATTTAAACTCTCTCATCATTTCACTCCTAAATATTTAAGTGTAAAAGGTTCATTTATGGAAGAAGTGATAAAGCTCCTTTTAAAATTACAACATAGTTAGTTAATATTTAACTATAATATTTAACCATATTAACTATAATATTTAACTTTAAATTGACTATGTCAACTTAAGAAAAACTATTAATTTTTTAATATCATTGAATATCTAATCACTACTCAGATTCCTTTCTGTCTCCCTCCTCTTCATATTCACTCTGTGTGTTCAAACCAGGATCTAAGAATGTCATTATTCCAATGGGTCAACAGTAGGTCACTATGTCCCTCCAGTCTCTCTCAATCTCATGTTCTCACTTTCCCTGCGATTTGTTTATTATAGAAGAGGTTGTTCATCTGGCAGAATTCCTCCCTATCCACATTTTACTGGTCCTCACCCCTGTTGCCATATAACATGTTCTTATACCTCTATCTTTCCTGTAAATTTATATTAATTTCTAAGCTTCCCAGGATGCCTGGGTGGCTCAGCGGTTGAGCATCTGCCTTCGACTCAGGGTATGATCCCCGTCCTGGGATGGAGTCCCACATCGTGCTCCCCGCAGGGAGCCTGCTTCTACCTCTGCCTGCGTCTCTGCCTCTCTCTGTGCCTCTCATGAATAAATAAATAAATAAATAAATAAATAAATAAATAAATAAATAAAATCTTAAAAAACAAATTTAAGCTTCCCATATATCTAGAGGCCTGATCAGATTCAAACTTGATTCTTTAAAAAAAAAATCTTCTCTTTTTAATAATATCTGAGGGAAGTATCTGGGCTTCATAGGCCACATTATCAGAGAAAATTTTTACTTATTTTTAATGTCTGTTCCACCTCTAAATTTTCCAAGAGACCATGGAAAGGACAGATATACTCTGGCTGCCACCCCCTCATCTCCTGCTATGAGGAAGAACTTTCTGGCCTAAACTCTGAGACATCTCTAATAATTTCAGGTTAATAGCTGGCCACATCTATGCCAATCTCAATCTCTCAAAGTCTTTGCCCTGAAATTAGGTTTCCATTTCAGATTTTCTTTTCCCATTGTGTATTTTATTCCACCAAAGATTTTCAGTAAAGATCCTTTCAATCCATTCTATAAGTTATCATAAAAGGAATGATCAATGGCCTTGAAACTTTGGCTCATAGAGGCTCCATGATTTTAGAACTTGTGACCTCCTTCTGCCTTTAAACTGTTACAACAAAGAAGACCTACTGTCCTTATAATCACATATCCGAGAAGAAACACTATATTCTTCTCAAAACAAAGAACATTTTCTGGCAAATGATGTGCTGTCCTCATCTATAGCGTGAAATAGTGGGCAACACTATTTGATAAGTCCCGCCTCCAAGATACAGGATCTAATATAAGTGTAGTTTTCTGGAACCACAGAATTTCATAAAAGAGGTCACAGTAAATCTAGAAAAACTAAAGGTTACCTGATATAATCCTTCCAGGAAAATTATGAGTTTGCCTCACCATACACATTCTAAAGGTTGGAAAACAGGCTCAGTGCTTGCCAAGGGTCATAAAAATCTCTTTTCATGACAACATATGGTATTTAATCAATATTTAAATTAACAATGGTTGTCCAAAGTCAAACAGTGACATTAAAAAAAAACATATTTCAAAAATCTGCACTGGTCTGGTTAAAAGCAGTATGCATTCTAAAACTGGTGCAGCAGTCTTCTAGAAGCAAGGAAAGAAAAAAAGAGAAAGAAAAACTGTTTTCTTCTCTGGGCCCAGGAGATTGGCAGAGCACCCTGGGGGGTAATCTCCTGCTACTGTTGGAGATGCAAAGTGCTGCAATGGCAGAGGCAAGACTAGGCTAGGCATTGTTCTGTATTTTTGGCTCCAAAGCCATAATCTTTTTCCTTGCTAAGCTGTTTATCTATCCTTACCCCCTTCTCTCATTTGGTATCATTAGTGTTTTTATGCAAACATTTTTCTTTTTTCTATTCAGCACTGTTTTTCTTTACTATCAGAATTTACGTGATATTTAGGTTTTAGTTAAACACTCAGGTTTTCTGTATCAAACTGAAAACAAATTTCATTTGCTTATTTCAATAACCTTTCCCGCTAGGTACTTAGTGCTGAAGAGTCTGTTTATTCCACCATCTAGTCCCCGGGTGTCTTCTGACTTGTTCAAACCTAAACAATAGGGAGAAGCCTGAGTCAGAATCTGTCACTTCATGCCATGTTCAGATGATTATAACCACTGCCAACTTTTTTTTAGCAGATTCTCCAATAAAAGGACCCAGTCCATAGAGGCAAGATAGGATTTTGTTGTACCCATCTTTCCAAAACCATATTTTTCCAGTCAGTTTATTCCATCCATCCATCCATCTATTCATTCATTCACACATTCATCCATTCACTTATCCATCCACTCGTCCATGTATCTATTCACTTAACTACTCATTCATTCACTCATTCATTCAAGAAAAAAATCTGTTAAGTCCCCACTCTATGTCAGGCACCACTGCTGAAGCACTCCCTCTATTCTCCACCCTACCCTGTCCCTTCCTATCTTCTTTATTTTTTTCTTGTTCCACTAAAATTTCTGGATCTACCTCAAAAGTTTTATATTTTTTATTATCACCTCCATTGTGTGTAATAATAATCTTTCTTTTTTTAAAGATTTTATTTATTTATTTATTTATTCATGAGAGACAGAGACATAGCAGAGAGAGAAGCATGGAGGGAGCCCGATGTGGGAGTCGATTCCGGGATTCTGGGATCATGCTCTGAGCCAAAGGCAGGCACTCAACCACTGAGCCACCCAGGTGTCACATAATAATAGTCTTTCATACATATTTGTTGATTAATAAGAAAAGTTTAGAGAACAAGAAATGGAAAATCATAGTGAGTAAACAAGATAGAAGAAAGATTAGGAGGGATTTAGAATACAAGGTGGCCAGATAATTACCTAATCTGATAAGATTTCTAGGAATATAAATTATATACTACTGCTCCAAGTGGTATATAATTTAAGCTCTATAGAACATTAAAGTTAGAAGGAGGAAATCAATTTATTTATAAGATATGAGATGAGCAACTCTCCCAAATTAAGTTGTTGTTGGTGATTTTATTTCCTAAATAAATGTATATTCCAAATCATGAAAGTCAACAGCTTATAATAACACCTTTGACATAGGCCAAGTGATTTAGTTTTGTTAAAACAGTCCACCTGGCTCGGTCTTGCTTTGCTTGGACAAACTAGGTCAGATATACTAGTTTATTAATGAAATAGACCTGAGTTCAAGCTCAAATTCTAACATATTCTACCTGTGTGGCCTTGGGCAACTTATTAACCTCTCTGAACCTTTGTTTCTTCATTTATATAATAATAATAATACTTATCTTTATGGAACTTTGAAAATTGAATGATATACATGATAAAATTTTTAGCCCTGCCCCTAGAATACAGTAAATGTTTAATTATGGTAGCTATTAGTACCATCACATGGATTTGATAATTCTTATAAGCAAACTTAGTCAATTCTTGGTTTGTTTTCATACATGCCTACTTCTGCTTCTGCTCTTTAAATATGAGTGGTCATCACCAATATTAAAATATGTACTAGCTTCAGTTTTCAAGGAAGAATAGTAATTTACCTAATATTTTCCATATTTAAAAGAAATTCCAAACTGCCTACTATACTGACAATGAGTGTTTAAACTAACATGAACTACTTCTGAGAAAGTCTCTGGGCTTCATTTATTAAATCAATCATTTTCTCCTATAGGCTTTACTTCATGATGGGTAATAACCCTGAACAAATCAATCCTTTATGTCCTAACTTAAAAACACTTTTAATGTACAGGTTTTGGTCAGAATATAATAAAATGTGAATCAAATAATATTATGGGGGAAATAAGCCAATCATTAGGAGGATTTTTTTTAAGTAATCCATATGCCAGCTATGGTCACCCTGTCTCTTAAAATGAAGATTAGCTTAAACCCCGTGTCATAGCACTAGGAAATCTAATACTGTCTAAGATTTCTGCAAATGGACTGGAAGCCTGGGTACTGTGGTCACCTGGTCTCTAATTATCACCTTCTGCTGTAGACAAATTATTCAATTTATTAATAATTTCCCTGTGATCCTCATGTTGTTACCTTCTTCCAACACTACATTGAGCCAAACTTTAAAACTTGAACTTGGCCTCTTCTCTTGACAAACACCTCAAAAAGAGCAATTGTGTGCAGAGCTGACTTCACTGAAGGTTTACAGAAAAGGCAGGAAAGGACATATTTTTTTAAACATTTTATTTATATATTTAAGAGAGAGAGATAGTGAAAGAGATAGCAAGAGAGAGCTTAAGCAGAGAGGAGAGGGAGAAGTAGGCTCCTCACGGAGCAAGGAGCCTAATTCAGGGGTCTATCCCAGGACCTGAGGTCATGACCCCAGCCAAAGGCAGACTGCTTACCAACTGAGCCACCCAGGCACCCCAGAAAGGACGTATTTAAGCATCACAGTAATGAAAAAAAAAGTTAAAATTATGAGACAAATTTCCCTAAAGTTCTTTTGTTGACTCTGCCACTAGACTGTTTATCCACTCCTGTGTGCCAGTTTATGTCCTAGATTCCAGACTGTAGCCCGTTTCCTGTTTGTTTGTTTTTTTTTTAAGATTTATTTATTTGAGAGAGAGAGAACACGAGCCCACGCGCAAGGGGAAGGAGGAGGGGAAGAGAAAGAATGAGCATCCCAAGCAGACTCCCCACTGAGCGGGGAGCCTGTCTCAGGACAGGCTGAGACCTGAAATCAAGAGGTCTCAGCCTCTTCAGGACCTGAGCTGAAATCAAGAGTCAACTCTCAACCAACTGAGCCACCCAGGTACCCCTCAGCCAATTTCTTAATACCATCATCTCTCCTAATTCTCATTTCCTAAACCCTGTTGAAATGTCCATGAAATCTACCAGTTCTTCTTACTATTTATTTTTATATTCAATTCTCTCTGGCTATTACTTCTAAATTTACTGCCAAATCTACATTATGTTGAATGAGCCCCAAACTGATCATGTGTTAAATATATCGAATGGCCAATCTATTTTCTTGGCAACACAAAAGGCCAGCAGAAATCTAAAGTTTCCTTTACCAGGATCTTCCCTCCTAAAAATATCTAATTTTTAGATATTTAGAGATTTCTTCTTGTTATGTAAATATTTAAGAAAGTAACTGGAAAGTGAGCCAAATGAACAAAATTAAGTGAGCAACCTCTGTTTTGTATATTATAATAGGAGTAGGATTCTTCAAAGGTTAGAAGTGTGACCATGAAGAATATTCAGTGGGACCCTTCATCAAGATTGATGTGGAGGAATTTTTATCCCTTTACCCAATCTGATATATCATTTGACATATATTGTGGACATTTTATTGGTCTTAGATACAGAAATTTGCTTTCGATTTCCATTTATCCAGTACATCTACCTATGATCGTGAATAAACAAGAACATCTTAGAACCTTTGTAAAAATAGAAATCTGTTCCAGCTACATTACATGGTTGGTGAGAATCAGATGACATAATAAATACATAATTATTTAACATAATAAATCATAAATACATAAGAGCTACTAGGAGACATAATTGAAACCTTTAACATTTTAAAATATGGATACTGATGAAAAGGTACACAAACTTCTTGAAAGGCACAGGATGATCTACTCTTAAAATCTGAAGTATATATATGGCAATCAAGTTCTAGTTTCTGCAGTGATGTTTTAGTTCATTTTCATGAATAATTACAGTAAGTACATTCTTAGTACAGAGTATAGAATCCAGAATTTGAAGGAAGGTAAATATCAAAGTAGAGAGATCACCAGGAGAATCAAGCTTACAGTAACCAAAGAAAATGATGATAAACAAGACACCAATTATTATGTTTACAATAATGTATATTACTTTCATTCAGCCGAGAATACCATTCTCTTTGGAGAGCTTCTTATAGAGCTCCATGCAAAGGCAAATTATAGAAAGAAGAGTATATGGTGAACATGGGACTAATGTAGGAAAATCAATTATATAATTCCTGCTTTGGTTGTTACTAGACAAATGATAGTCCCAAATACCCATTTTTCACAATAGGAACATACATACATTTGGTATCAAGTACTCATGTTAGTTACCAAGATATGGGATTTCTTTTACCAGAATAGTTGGTATGGATAGAGCCCCTCTGTCTCTGATCTTCCTTTTCTACATTAAACAAACTGAACAGCCACTTCTTTTTGTTATCTTCTTTTCCTATATATACAAATACCTTCAGTTAAAGCTAGTGCCTAAAGGCCATGTGATCTTATTAAACTGTCTTCACATATTTCTGAAGGGACCAACTGTGCTACAATCCAAAGTTATCATTTCACTCTCCAGGGTCTATATATTATTCCTCTTATTTTTAAGTCATTTGAGAGGCACCTTACTGTTATGAGTCCCCTTCCCCTTCACACAGCCAAATGAATATGTTCAAAGAAGGAAATGTCAGCCTCCCTATTACACCACCATCCACCTCCTCTCCAGGGTAGAAATTCACCTACACTCGTCTTTTGAAAAACCTGAGGGACCTCCCTCAAGGCACTGAGCAGCAGTCTAAGAATAACCTTCTAAAAAAAACCAGAAAGTCCCTGAGTAATAGCAAGGTATAAATCATAAAGACCTCTAGAAGTTGGTCTCTAGAGGTTAAAAATAAAGTTTTAAGAAGTAGTGATAAAGAAACTAAGGTTAGGTTTTTGAATTCTCCTAGTGCTCTCCTTACTTTGCTCAAGATATTTCAAAATGGCAAAACTTTTAATGAACACTATAAAAATAGGAACCTATCAACCAATGTATATTTCTGAGTACCAACTATATGCCAGTTCTTGTAGCTATAAGCAAGATTAAGTTAAGGTCATGGTCCTAGCTCTCCAGGAATTTACATCTAAGGTAGAAAGAAGAAATAAACCAACAATTGGAATAGAGGATGAAAAGCACTTTTGAAAAGCAAATAGTTAACCCCTTGGGAGAGGCTCTACCCTCAACAGCAGCAGGGGCAAAAAAAAAAAAATGTAATCAGAGCAGTGGGCTCTATTATTTTCCCATCCTTGGGCTTTCTCCATCTAACATGGCAGCAGTTGGAACAAGAGGCAATGCAAATTCACAAACATTCAATTTAGTTACCCTGGCTATAACAACTTTGGGAGAAAAGACAACAGATTTGCAATATTCCTAAAATTTCCCAGTCCACAAGCTCCATTTAACCACTTACTTAAGACCCAAGAAGATTTCTCCTTGACACATCCTTTGTGCACCTCACAGAATCCTCCAAAACCACTCTCTTTAATTAGATAGGGTCAGTTAGATCATTGCTTTTTAAGCCTCTTTTTAAGCTGTGTGCACTTGGTTTTTTTCCATGTAACATCCCTAAAATGAGGATGGGCCAGAGCAACTTAGAGAAAAGCCTATTCATTTTGGTTCTCATTAGATTGTGCTCCCTTAGATTGAACTCCAATGCTGCCCTTAACTCATCTAATGTGCATGGCCACAAAATTGTAAACACACAACAACCTTACCCTCATCTTTGTTTTTCCTAATGCCCACCAAGAATTCACTTGACATATTCAATTTGACATCAAATACAGTACATTTTCCTCCCCTTTTTTTAAAAGATTTTATTTATTTATTCATGAGAGACACAGAAAGAGGGGAGGCAGAGACCCAGGCAGAGGATGAAGCAGGCTTCCTGCAAGGAGCCAATATGGAACTCAATCCCAGATCCTGGGATCACACCCCGAGCCAAAGGCAGACGCTCAACTGCTGAGCCACCCAGGCGTCCCTAGATTTCCTACTTGACCAATCCTGCCCAATGCAAGGAACTGTGGAGAATGATGGAGAGACATCTACCCCAGTCCAAGAAGACTTCTGAAAAAGATGATAGCCAACATGGATAGAAGCTAGCTAGTTAGGAAGAAGAAGGGACATCCAAAGCAAAGAGATCACAACAGGGACAAGACTCAGAAGTGTGGGAACACATGATTCTTTCAGGGAAGCACAAATTTGGTTAAAAAAAATGGAGCATCTGGGATAGGAAAGAAAAGGTCAAAAGAAGAGGGCATAAATAAACCCAGCAGCCAACTGATGAAGAGAGCTTGAAATAGTGGGTCCAACTGTTTCTGTCTGTTAATTATCACAAAGGCAAAGGCAATGACTGTGTATTTCTTGACCACTGCTTTAAACCACAGAACAGAGTATGACGCAGAGTAGAAAATATTTGATGAATATGTGTGAATGATTGAATGAATGAACAAAGGAATATAGGTTATCCTTTATGTATAGCAGTCTCGCATGTAGCACTCCAAGTATAGCAGTCCTATCGAGGGATCTATTAATGAAAATTAAGAAAAAAATAGTACTAGTAGGTATTCAGATAAAATATGGCACCTTGCTCAAAACACTTCTTGCCTAGCCTGGGTATGTAGAGACGAAGTCTAAAACTTTGGCTGAATACTGGGGAGCTTTTTAAACTCTCAAAACCCAGTTCCCAATTAAATCAAAATCTCTGGAAGTAAAACCCAGCAGTAGTGTTTTCATGACTCCAGGTGATTTCACTATGCAGCTGCAACTGAAACTCCTTAGCCGGTGCATCGACATGAGCCAGGGTTTACCACAGGAGGTTCTTCATCTTTGGTATAAATAGGAATTACCTAGAGACCTTTTTGCCACCTGCCCTAAACCACATACACACTCCCAACTCCTGATTCACTAAGGGTGGGAAGCATCTCCACATGTGTGTTTTGAAAAACCTCACCAGAGGATTCTGCTGGATGCCAAAGTTTGAGCACCACACCTCTTAGAGATGGGATAGCCAGTTTGGCAAATACTCAAGGGAACCTAAAGGCAGAGAATGGAGATGAGAACCGAACTCTGTCTTCCATCATGAGCCATGAAACCATCACTGCCAGAGAGAGTGATGTGTCTGTTTGTTTGTTTTTTTATTTAAAAAACTTCACATTTTATTTTACAGAATATGGTCACTTGTTGAGTTGAAGGCATGGAGCTTAAGAGCTGATCTGATACAGACTCTGAACAAAATGCCCCCCCTACTGCTCCAAGCACTTTTGATGACTGGTTCATCATTCTGTACACAAGACATTTCATTATCAGAGCTGAAGATGCTAACAATGGTGATAACTTACAAATTCTGAGAAAAGGCCTATATAGGCAAAGTGTAAGAGGTTTTTTTTTTTTTTACTAAATTGGTGTAGTGCACCCTTAAAATTACATATTCACAAACAGAAGTTAGAGAAAGATAAATTAAAATACACTTATGAATTTTTTTCTTGCTACCTGAGTTAAATTCAGGGCTCCTTTCCTTCAGAATGCAAAAAAGACAAGGTAACTCCACTGGTGTAAGGTTACAGATCACTAGATCTGAGAACGTTTCCTCTGAAAGTCTCTGCAAGAATGAAGATGGAAGTTGCCATAAGACAAATGATTAAAAGTATCTCCTCATTCAGAGAAGCAGCATGTTTATCTCTCCAGACATATGACTTGTTTCCTGGGGAACACATTAAGAGACCACCTATTGGGCTTCAAGTCTAAACCTAATAGTTGGTCATCAGTTTGACTTATCTACATCTCTCTCAGGCAGTGGTAAGAAGAACCCCCAAGTTCTACAGTGAGGGCTTCTGGCCAATCTTATTCAAATTAAGGCTAAATTACGAATCACCTGCTCCTGCACTGCTGATGTGAGCATTGTTCTTTCTTTAATTAAATCCCTTGAGTGAAAGGATCTTTCTACTCAAACAAATTCTGGAATGCTCTGCAGAGGTAAGCAGATTAAAGAAAAGAAAAATAGGGTCAACCAATTATTTGTTAAGGGAGTGGAAAGAAAGCACTATCATGTACCTCTTTTTAAAAGAACGTGAATCAAGGGGGTAAAAAAATTCCTAATAGCCCTCTGCATTGTCTTCTCCATGAGGCAAAAAAGCCTTTTACATTTTTTTTCAAAGCCTTTGAAGACAGAATCAGTGAGCTTCATTGCAGCACAGAGACAAGAGTTTCTCAGACTGTCAAAAAAAGAAAGAAGTCAGCATTCGTTAGTATTAAATTGAGCGTTTTTTCTTATCAAAGTCAGTATGCATTCTCTTGTCTTTATAATACTGCATTTATTAGCTTGTCTACTTTCCTGTTATTAACTACATGGAAGTGCCTGCAGACCTAAAAATTACTTTGTTTTTATATAATTTGTTCTCAATTTCTTTTTTTTCCTCATGGAAAATGATTGAGGGTGTTTTGCATTGCTCTTTTTATAATAATCATTAATGAAATTTAACTTTCACATCTCTTTATATAGTACCATTTAATCAAGCTGCTTTGTCAGTTTTAAGACAAATGGTCTTATGCTTAGAAGCTGTGAGCCTGTCCCACACTGGAACAATTAATGATTCTATGATGCTTGTCACTTGTACACATTTTCTCAAAACAAAGAGCTATGTCTTGCTGACTGACTGCACATGCACTTCTATCTATTTCACAGGATTTCTATTTCTAATATCAGTAATTAATATTTCCCCCACTAAAAGAGGATTTGTGTTGAGGAAGGGACAGCAGCCTCTTTAACCCTAAGAACCCTGGTGAGAGAGGCTTGTTGTTGCTCTGCTACTGCATAGTCATAAATAGGACCTAAACAAGGGAAAAGAGGAAAAAGAAATGCATACTGACTTTGGTAAGAAAAAAACAATTTAATACTAATGAATGCAAATTTCTCTTTTTAACAGTCTAAGAAAAAACGTAGCAGAAGTAATAAATGCTAATATTTATTATTTATTTATTTATTTATTTATTTATTTATAGTATTTATTTAACAATGCTGACAGGCTGGCATCTTGCTAAATCTTTTTCATGAGCTACCTTTATCTTAGTCTTTATCTTACAATAATCTTATAAAATTGGAAGCATTGTTATCCTCATTATAGAGAAGAAAACTGAGGTTTAAAAAGATTTAGTGATTTATCTAAGGTTACACATGAAGCAAATGCACGAGCTGAGAATGGAACCTGGATTAACTCAAAATACTCATGGGAAAGTCCTAAAAAAATGTTCATGCTAATCATAGGGAGAAGGGTGGCACCCACTCCAGTATTGACTTTCCCATGTTATATCTCATTTTGGGTAAAGTCAGTGTAGTTGATAATTGTGTTCTTCACATTTTTAATTTGTTCAAGTATTTTCTCTCACATAAGTGAATTTCAATCTCATCAAAGCAGCAATGTTTCCACATTGCAAGATTCTAACTTTAAACAATGAAAACTACATTCTCTCAGAAGCTGACTTCTCTCGAGCTACTGAATATCTATAAAGATATATTTGATCCTTTTCCTCAGAGTGACTGATCACCAGAAATAATCTATAATCATTCTCAAATACACATGAACAAGCCTTTTTTTTAAAAAAATATATTTATAACCAATTAATTAACATATAGTATATTATTAGTTTCAGAAGAGTTTAGTGATTCATAAGTTGTGCTCATTAATACCCAGTGCTCATTAATTACATCATGTGCCCTCCTTAATGTCCATCACCCAATTACCCCATCCCCCCATCCTCCTGCCATCCAGCAACCCTCAGTTTGTTTCCTATGATTAAGGGTCTCTTTTGGCTTGTCTCCCTCTCTGATTTCATTTTGCTTTGTTTTTCCCTCTCTTTCCCTATGTTCATCTGTTGTTCCCCAAGTTCCACATATAAGTGAGATCGAATGAGAATTGTCTTTCTCTGATTGACTATCGCACTTAGCATAGTACCCTCTAATTCCATCCACAATGTTGCAAATGGCAAGATTTCATTTTTGATAGCTAAGTAATATTCCGTGGTGTGTGTGTGTGTGTGTGTGTGTGTGTGTGTGTGTGTATACCACATCCTTATCCATTCATCTGATGATGGACATCTGGACAAACCCTCTTGTAATTGCCATGGAACATCATGGGGATATATATATATATTTTTCCTGACCATTTTCCTGACCTAGAGGTGATTTGCTTTTAGTCTGAGGTATAAATATGCAGTATATGATGGGTAATGGACAAACTAAACAAAGGTTTGCTGGACACCTGCTCTATATTCAACAATGTGATAAATATGATAAAGGAAACATAAGCAGAGGTCCTTGCCTTTGGAAATTTCACAATCTAATTGGTGAAATTAGAAATATATGAAATAATTCATAAATGATAAAAGTATGTCATAAAATGATAATAATCATGTATAAGAAATAATACTGTGATAAAGGTGTTGAAAAATAATTATAAGATAAATTGTATATTTGTTTATCAAATAATAATTTAATACTTGTCAGATGAAGTGAGATTTCAAAGATGAGTCAGATATGGCCTCTGTCCTCTGGTCTAAAAACTTAAAAACTAGTTTGGGAATATATATACCTATGAACAAAAATAAATATGACACAAACCAAATATGATATGTCTGAGAAGAATATATGATGTGGAAAATGAGAGAAGTCTTTATAAAAGAGATTCCAAATAAGCTTATCTTGAGGGCCAGGTAGGATTCCAATGGTGAAGAGTGGGAAGAGATTTCTAGAAAGGAAAATTACACATTACCCTTTGTGTGTATACATATAAGTATGCATAGGGTTTTAAAAATTAAGAAAGAAATGCACAAAACTGGCTGTTTGTGGATTGGAGAACCACAGGAGATTTTTATTCACTTCTTGACAAATTTCTTAATTTTCTAAGTTCTTGATAGTACATGTGCTTTTCTTCATAATTAGAAAATACTTTTTTCATTTTCAAAGCATTTTATACACCTTGGTAATAAAAGGTGAAGGCTGAAACAAAAACCAGAAAAAGCAGATATTCTTCTTACCTTGTTTAAGAGAGGAATGAGGTACCATAGGAATGGAAATGCATGGGCTGGACTTCCTTCTCCATCCAGAATTGAGGTAGGTATCTGAACTGTATTATTACTGACTCTATATAAAAGGAACTAATGCCTTCTGTGTTGAGCTGTAGAGAGAGTATAATCCTGAGACCTTTTCAAGGCCTACATCCTGTTGTATAACCTCTTTCAAAGTTGATTTCTACTTGCCCCCAGTTATTCCGTATTATCAGCAATGTAGTAAAATTCCTCAATGGCCTGTGTCTTAGTCCCACTACCCTAAAAACAAGCCTGAAACAAGGTTTAAGTGTTGAGACATGTAGTCTCCAAACAGTAAGAAAGAGAAAGATGGGAAGGAAATATAAGGTGATATATTACCATGCCAGCTATTGCTTCACGAGTCACAGAGAGCCACAGCTGGTCACTCAGCTGTATGAATATGTCCAAACAAGCTGCATAGAAAACTATGTTTTGGTACCACCCATGAAAAGGAAGAAGAGAGAGGAGTTTATCTGAGGACCCCCCATCCTCGTCTGTCTCTCATTTGGTCAGAGATTCCCCGTAGAGAATCAACTGTTTTTGTTCTTCCAATTTATATTATTTGGTCCCTTTTGACATTGTTGGGGAATCCAGGGGCCATCCTGTGGCACGGAATCCGTTCTGAGTCTAGAGAAAAAGAAAGGAACCAGGGTCCATGGATCAGAATGGCTCAGGCTCACACCATGGTGGGTGCCATAAAGTCATTCTAGCCAAAGAAGTTCTGGTAATGTTGGCAACTGGCTTTCCACAAGCAAGTGGCTAAAAGCCCATAGACTTGTGACTCTGAGAGAATCTAAGATATGGCCTAAAATGTGTCCAATACAGCTTGTTATCTTAGCCTGGGATATCTCTGGTAAAGCAGCAGATCCTGAGACAGGACCCATATGCAGGGAGTTATTTGGGGATGAGATTTGGGCAACAGGAATGGAGAACCACTAAGAGTGAAACAGAAAAGGGAGAACACCAGTGTAAGTGTTCATCCTGGATCAGTTTGCTGTGTGCACCTGCTGGATCAGTTCTGCTGGCACCCTCTGAGAAGCTGCCTACCATGCCTCAAAGTTGAACACCTCAGGGACAAAGAGGGAGCCTCTATTCCCTAGTTCCCATTCCCTACTGGTCAGGGGTTGCCCATGGGATACTAATTCCCTTGTACTTTCAGATTGCCCATTATAGAAATACTGGGTTAATTCCCACAAGCTTTCGAGGCAAGAGAGTCAGAAAAACCCACAGCAGAAGGTTGGAAGTATGTGATGTGACAGGGGAGATTACATCAGCACAAACCTGGTTGCCATAAGAAGGCCTGGGGTAAAATGTGGGCCAGGAGGCCATGGTACACCTGTTAAGTAGCATTTCAACAGTAGGATTATTCCTTATTTTTACTTTCAAGAACTGGTTACATTTTTCATTGTCAATTGTCAATTTTTACTATTGGAATATTTAATATGTAACTCTATAAATAGCATATTTGCATTTTAACTGAAGTTAAGCCATAAAAAAATAAGTGTGTTAATTAGGTTAACATTAAGGTAGTTAAACAGGAAAAGTATTTTTCTTTCTCTTTCTTCTGAAAGAAGAATCTGGGTAGAAGAAAACTTACTTTTACTGTACTAAATGCTATGCCCTGTGCTAGGCATTTTGGAATATCTTAACTTTCCATAAATTCTATGAGAATTATAATCTAGATGTGACTCTTTGCACCTTAGAGATTTTAGTCATAGCATGCTCAACCCAAACACACTCCCCCCAATTCCTGTAACTTTCCATTTTACTTCTTCAGGGCTTTCTCTACCTCAGCCTCTTCATCTGGGAGTCACACGTTAATAAGTTTCATTCTTATAGAGCACACAGAAATCAGCCCTCTGGCTGTGAACACTCGAAAATCCAATCAGATTCATGGTTTCAGAAGTATAATTTGGGTTTTCAAAACATGAGGAATAATGGAAAGAGATCACATCCATCACCACCCATCCTCCTGCTTCTCTCTGAGTCTCCTCATGGCCTGCCTTTCTTCCAGAAGCCTGCTCAGGATACATGACCATCTGACTACATACGCCCTCTGAGAATAGAGAGGGTAACCTTCTGGCTCTGGCTGCAATTGAAAGCTGCTTGACTGAGTTTGTGAGACTTTCTTATCTCCACCAGGACACTGCTGAATAAAATTACATCATTTCCACAACATTAATTTGGCCAAGAAAGCACATATTGACTATCTATTCTATTATACTTCAAGCTCTGTGCTAAGAACCAGAAATCATGGGCACGGGACTCAGTTTTATGGAAGAGACAGACAAACATTACTGTAATTCAAAGTGATAAGTGTGGTAACATAAACATTGTCAAGTAACAGAAGAAATGATTGAAGCAGCCAGCAAGGCTTCAAAGAGGGGTAATGCCTAATTCATATTTTAAATGATGGTGAGTTTATCATATGGAGAAAAGATAGAAAGACATTCTAGAACCCACATAATTTATAAGGTCACACAGGTAGGAAGTCCCATGATATGTTTGGAATTAACATAGTTTTAAACTGATAGATGCAAAGTATAAAGGGAAAGAAGTGTGAAATGAATTTGGATAGGCAAATGATGACCAGATGATGAAGTTTAGAGTCATGCTAAGGAATTTTGACTTCTCCTGTGGATGGTGAGGGCTGGCGAAAGATTTGAAAGAGCACAGTGACATGGTTAATTTTATATCACTCTGATTATCATGCCTGGGTGGGTCGGGATCAGAGACCAGTGAGAACAAGGGTTGGAAGACCCATTAGGGCTCCACTGCAATAGCCCAATAGAAAAAGGATTAGGGCCTAAACCCATGCAGCAATATTGAGTATGGGGATGAAAAATGGGTTTTAGAACTAGTTAGGAAACGAAATTGACAGAATTTGGAGACAAGGCATATAGAGAGCAACAGAGAGGTTAAAGACAAGAAAAATATCCTGATGTCTGGATGAGTGACAAAATGAGTAGTAAGGCCACCAACCAACAAAGGAACAGGTTTATGGTGAGTAGTAGAAAAGGAGTTTAATTTCAGGTAAGCTGGATTTGAGATGCCTGTAGAACATTATATTGGTTAGCTATTTATGCAAAATGACTTTAAAAGTTACTAGTTTTAAAAAGCAATTACTTATTATAATTCATGTATCTATAGGTTAACAAGTTCAGCTGGGCAACTTTACACTGTGATGGATGAGTCTGCTCATTACAGGTCTTGGATTAGATGGGAATTTTCTACTCCATTTATCATTCATTCTCCTTGTACTAGCAGGCTAACCGTGGGAGTGTGTGTGTGTGTGTGTGTGTGTGTGTGTGTGTGTGTGTGTATGGATAGCAGAGGTGGGAGAGAGACAGTAGAAGTACACAAAGGCTTTTATGGCTTAAGCTCAGAACTGTCATACTATTACTTCTACCCATATGTCAGTGGTCAAAGTAAGGCATAACACATAGTCACTCCCAAAGTCAAAAAATGGGTTATCCATTATCCACAAATGAGCTCTGGTAAGGATGTAGATGCAGACAAAGGTGAAAATTTTCAGTTAATAATATGTTGGCTTAAATACATCAATAAAGATTTTGGGAAGGCAGTTGGATACATATGAGCTAGAAGCTTGCAAGAAAAATCAGAGCTAAGAGTTATAGATTGAATTTTATCAGGGTATAGCTAATTAAAGTGATAGGAATAAATTGAATGCAGTACATATAGTGATAAAAGAGATAGGCCAAAGATAGTGTTCTAGGAAAAACCAATATTTATGAGGAATCCTCTGAAGAAAATTGGGGGGAAAAGATAGTCACAAGGGTTGAAGGAGGCATAGGAAGTTTTTCTATTAAAGAAGCCAAATGAGGGGTGCCTGGGTGGCTCAGCGGTTGAGCATCTACCTTCAGCTCAGGGCACGATACCAGGTCCCAAGATTAAGTCTCAAGTCCTTCATTGAGACCCCCATTGAGTCCACATTGGGCTCCCGACAGAGAGCCTGCTTCTCCATCTGCCTATGTCTTTGCCTATCTCTGTGCCTCTCATGAATAAATACATAAATAATCTTTTTTAAAATGTTTTAAGAAATAAAGAAAGAAGCCAAGTGAGTAGAGACTTCTAAGAAAGGCACAGTAGTTAAAATTATATTACATCTGGTAGTAATAATAAAATATTTATTGTTTGCTAAGAACCAAGTATTATTTTAAACTCTTTTTACATGAATTATTTCACCTAAAACTCATAAAAATTAAATAAAGTACATAACATTACTATCTTGATTTTGCTGATGTATAAATTGAGGTGGATAGAAGTAAGTAATTTGTACAAATTCACACAGCAATTAAAGCAGTATGACTCCAGAACCCATGCTCTGAACATTGATACCATACTGTGTCTTTAGAGTGTCAAATGCCAACTTTTCAGTCTTTGGAAAATTAATACTAAAAAATACTCACTTTTAGCCTGATCTTTCCAACTCCTTGCACTTCACTGCAGTAACTGCAGTAATGATTCCTTCACACGTTTAGTTCACCCAAAGTCCTCCCCAAGAGCATGGGTTTTGAACTAAGGCTTAAGTTAGGAACATCGCTTTTCTTCTATAGTTTTCTATAGTAATTGACAGGTTAAGAAAACAATAAGAGTAAAATATGTGGATTATCTACCACTTTCTTTTCTGATTGATGCAAGTTTCAAACATAGACCTGACAAGTAGGAATCAACATCTGGTAAATATAAGGCAAACTGCTGTTTCTTTCGGGATACTATGCTTCCTAGAGGAGCTAACAAGTTGAATATACCTTGTCTACCAAATTCAATTCAATTGTACTCTTTATGGATTTGACTGGATCTTTTCACAAAATCAAAGCATTAAATAAATTCATAAATTTGATCTATAGGATATGAGTTCACTCAAAATATACCTGAAAGGAAGATAAAATTTTATCCTGTGCTATAATTAAAACTATGTAAATAGTACTTGGTATAAATGGACAAAAATTGATAGAAACTAGGAAAAAATGAAGACCAGTTGTTGAAGAGTATTTTTCATTTATAATATTTCTGTTATTATTTCATTATGATAATGTTTATTCACTTCATTAGCCCTCTTTGTGTGTGTGTGTGTGGTTTTGTATCTACTCCATTACCTTTTCCCTCCCCCTTTAAATTGAAAAAACTTCTAAAAACAAGAAATATTAGTATGGTTTATTATTCATTATGTAAGGAAATTTTGTCTAAAATAGCCTTAATTTTTTTATTAAAAGAATCAGTAATAATTCTTAAAGACTAAGCCAATCATAAAAGTTGCATATACTAGGTCTTTGTTACACCAAGTGTGACACCAGACCAAGGAGCTTGTTAAAATAGAGATTCTTGAGCCCCATCCCAAGCATATGGAATCAGAATCTTCATTTTAGCAGAATCCCTAAGTGAATTTCTATACTTTAAAGTTTTAAAAGCATTGTAATAGATGACAGTCTCTCTTTACTGAACTTCTAAATTATTTTCTACATCTTGATTCCTACAAAATTGTGTTCTTATTCCTACATAATTCCTCTAGTTCATTCCAATATATTCCCTACGTTCTCCTATATAGCTGGGGGGTGGGGAGATTCAATAACAAAATGAAATCACTGTCATTATTCTATCTATATCTTTACTATGTCCAGCTTGAGAAGTTTATTGAGTCAAGGATGCTACTCTGAATGTTATTTTGTGTTCTTCTCTTACTTTTCCTTGATAACAATGCCTTTGTTCAAGGCAAGGAATGTGTTGTATTGATCTTTGTAGCCCTAGAGGCTACCAACATCTGGTACACGAAAGGTAACAAATAACATTTTCTGAAGAAATAAAGGGCCATCTTTCCTTACATATACTTATTTTTTGGAACTAACTTTCTTGTAAGATTTCAGAACCCTGGGAAGTAGATCTCTTGTCTTACTCATCTTTGTTTACTCTTCCTACCACAGAGAAGAGTACTTTATAAATGTTTCCTAAATTGAATTGAATTGGTCATTGGGCATGAAAAACAACAGATCATTTACTAAATTAGAAGAGTTAATCTGAGAGTGAACTTGAACCTATAAGTAGGATGGAGAAAGCATCAATGAGAACAAATTACTATCATTAAAATGTAATAGGATAAAATCCTGCCTGAGGGAGGAGCAAAGTAAGGGACATTAATTTTTTAATGTAACTCAGTGAGTTCAGGATTATTTTTTGACTCAGATGTGTTTTGATACTATGCAAATGAGACAAACTCAACTTCTTAAAAGACAGTGTGATATTGTGAAAACATCCATAGGCATTTTTCTTTCTGTGTAAAAGGGGAGTAATGATAATACATCATTTATAGGATGGTGTGAGGATCAAGCAAGACTCTATAGTTGAAGGGCTCAACACAGTTAACAACACATATTAGGTGTTGAACAAATGTTAGTTTCCTTCCTCTTCATCGAATTAAACCTAACGCATTTAGTGTACCCTGTTCATTCACTTATTCATTTCATGTACAGTGGAGATCTACTGTAGGATCAGTAATGATTTCAAGAAGGAATGAGACTTGTTTTGAACCTGGAAGGACAAAGAATATTTTAATACACAGAGGAAAGGAATTGGAATTTAGTTTGAGAAACAACATGAAGAATAGTACAGAATTAGGTATGTTTAGAATACCAGGTAAACTGAAAAATAGTAATAGAATTTGAATTGCACTGTTGGGGATTTACCTCAAAGATACAGATGCAATGAAACGCCGGAACACCTGCACCCCAATGTTTATAACAGCCATGTCCACAATAGCCAAACTGTGGAAGGAGCCTCAGTGTCCATCGAAAGATGAATGGATAAAGAAGATGTGGTTTATGTATACAATGGAATATTACTCAGCCATTAGAAACGACAAATACCCACCATTTGCTTCGACGTGGATGGAACTGGAGGGTATTATGCTGAGTGAAGTAAGTCAGTCGGAGAAGGACAAACATTATATGTTCTCATTCATTTGAGGAATATAAATAATAGTGAAAGGGAATATAAGGGAAGGGAGAAGAAATGTGTGGGAAATGTCAGAAAGGGAGACAGAACATAAAGACTTCTAACTCTGGGAAACAAACTAGGGGTGGTGGAAGGGGAGGAGGGCGGGGGGTGGGGTGAATGGGTGACGGGCACTGAGGGGGGCACTTGACGGGATGAGCACTGGGTGTTATTCTGTATGTTGGCAAACTGAACACCAATAAAAAATAAATTTATTATTAAAAAAAAAGAAACTGAAAAACCAGTAGGTGAAGACAAGACAATGGGTAGGTTTGAATGCCAAAATAAATATTTGGTTTTGCATGTTGTAGGCTGCTGGAAACCACTGAAGAATTCTGGCATCAATTTGGCTGTCTTCTAAACCTCTTCTCACCTCAATCTTGATAGTCTTCTCTAGATGACATCATCTACTCCTATATCCTTGTGACAGCCTGTATGACCTAAATCTACATTGCTCCCCGTTTGAAATTCTTAAGTGGCTTCCCTATCACATATGAGCAAAATTATATTCCTTAAAGTGGCTTGCAAGGCCCAGAACAGTTTGGATCATGCTCCTCTTCGAACTTTTTCCTGCTATTTTTTCCCTTTGATTACCACACCCCAGTTCTGTTCTCCTAATGTCATGGTCTTTACATATGCAATCCCCTCTTCTTGAAAGATCCTCTCCTTTCTCCCACCAGTGTGGCTAGCACTACCCCTGGTAGTAGTACATCAAGTGTATAATGTCTTGTACAATGTCTGTACTCCTGAGATTGCAAAAAATAATCTCAACCCTGTGTGCCAGTGCCTTGATAGATAATACACAGAAAAATAGTAGCTTCTCAATACAGACATAAGTTAAAAGGAGAGGCACTATCAGAGCTGTGTGGGATCCCTCTGAGGTCAGAACAAAAGTTGTCCTCATTGACAAATTATATAAGTTTCAGGCCCAAATTAGATAAACTTGAAAAGAAACAGATATGGTAAAAAACTAGTAATGTCCACACCAATATTCTGGAACTAAAATGAAAACTCACCACATTATATTTTGCATAAATACATGAAATGGAACTTATAAGTATTGCCCTATACCTAGACCTGCTTAGAAGGGACTGATTACAGCTCTTCATGATTCTGTAACCTTTGCTACTCTTGCTGAGAAAGGGGCCTAACTCTAGGACTTTACAAATCTATCCAATCTGTAACAACTGCTAATAAGTCTCTTTTTGCTGCCTAAGAAAATGGCCCAGAGATTTCAAGAGGCTTTTTAATCTACCTCAAGAAAGAAACTGATTACTTGTCCTTCTAGAATATCTACTTTATTTCTTGTATTATACTTGATGTGAGTAAATCCAGAGGGAAATAGCTAGTAAAATAAACCCAACAGTATTGTTCAGTATTGCTACTTGTTTATAGATAGTTGTGAAAGTTTCTTGAAGATGGTACAAATGGAAAGATATTCCATGCTCATAGATTGGAAGAATAAATATTGTTAAAATGCCCATAATACCAAAGGATCTACAGATTTAATGCAATCTCTATCAAAATACCAACAAAATTTTTCACTGAACTAGAACTAGGGAAACCAAAGCAAAAATAAACTATTAGGACTACATCAAAATAAAAAGTTTCTGCAGAGCAAAGGAAACAGTTAACAAAACTAAAAGACAGCCTTACTAAATGGGAGAAGATATTTGCAAATGACATATCTGATAAAGGGTTAGTATCTAAAACATTTAAAGGATTTATACAACTCAACACCCAAAAAAACAAATAATCCAATTAAGAAATGAGCAGAAGGGATGCTGGGTGGCTCAGCGGTTTGGCGCCTGCCTTTGGCCCAGGGCGTGGTCCTGGAGACCTGGGATCAAGTCCCGTCGGGCTCCCTCCATGGAGTCTGCCTCTCTCTCTCTGCCTCTCTCTCTCACTGCCTGTGTCTCTGCCTCTCTCTCTCTGTATCTCTCATTAATAAATAAATTATAAATCTAAAAAAAAAAGAAATGGGCAGAAGACATGAACAAATATCTATCCAAAGAAGACATAGATAGCCAACAAACACATGAAAAGATACTCAACATCACTCATCATCAGGGAACTACATATCAAAACTATGATGAGATATCATCTCACATCTGTCAGAATGGCTAAAATCAAAAACACCAGAAACAACAGGTGTTGGCAAGGATGTGGAGAAAAAGGAACACTTGTGTACTGCTGGTGGTAATGTGAACTATGAAGCCACTGTGGAATACAGTATGGAGATTCCTAAAGAAATTGAAAATAGAACTACCCTACAATCCAGGTATTGTTCTACTAGGTATTTACCCAAAGAATATAAAAACACTAATTTAAAAGGATATGTGCACCCCCATGTTTATAGCAGCATTATTTACAATAGCCAAATTATAGAAGCAGCCCAGATGTCCATCAATAGATGAATGGATAAAGAAGAGGTTGTATATATACACAATAAAACATTACTCAGCCAACAAAAGATTGAATTCTTGCCATTTGCAATGACAAAAATGTGGATACAGCTAGAGAATATTATGCTAAGTGAAAAAAATCAGAGAAAGACAAATACCATATGATTTCACTCACATGTGAAGTTTAAGAAACAAAACAAATGAACAACAGAGAAAAAGAGAGTGAAAAAACAAGAAACCAACTCTTAACTATAGAGAACAAACTGATGGTCACCAGAAAGGGGGTCGGGAATGGGTGAAATAGGGGATGAAGATCAACATTATAAGTATTGAGCAATACGTAGAACTGTTGAATCATTATATTGTGTACCTGAAACTAATATAACACTATACGTTAAGTATACTGAAATTTTAAAAACTTTTTTAAAATAAAGTTTATTTGTTGCAGGAGTATTTTTTGGTAGGTATCTCTGCAACTATAAGCACTAATCACTCAGTGAATATATTATTATGATATTTAAAGGAAAAAGGCAGATCATTGAATAAACTTTTGGCCAAATCCCAGCAAGCTAAGAATTTGCTGATAAGCTATTTTAAAGTTATTTCAGGACTTTGAGTCTCTATGGCTGAATATATTCCTAGAAAGCCACATAAATATCAGGGCAAATAATAAGATCTTCATTTCCATCCATTGCTCTGGACCCATCACTGAAGAAATGTTTCTTTCAGGGGATTCCTGGGTGGCTCAGTGGTTTAGCACCTGCCTTTGGCCCAGGGCATGATCCTGGAGTCCCAAGATCAAGTCCCACATCTGCTCCCTGCAGAACCTGCTTCTCCCTCTGCCTGTGTCTCTACCTCTCTTTCTCTCTCTGTGTCTTTCATTAATAAATAAAATATTTTTTTTAAAAAAAGAAATGTTTCTTTCAAACAGGAAAAAGGAAAACAAAAACTTGTAGAGTTCTGTGAGTCAGGTCTGAAGGTAGGGATGGTGTTTAGCAAAGATTTACCCAGTGACCAAGTTGCTTTTCTGCTTTAGTTGCCTGTCATTTTCAAAAGTGAAAGGTCAGTCAGATGATCATTAAGGTCTCTTGCTCTTAGAAATATATCTCACAGTCTAAAAAGAGAATTAGATATTACAAAACAAATAATTGTCATACAATGTGATGCATATAACAACAAAACCTGGAGGAAACTGGTACTATTTCTCTATGGAGTCTTGGCAAAGTCTTCAAAAGAGAAAAAAAGACTCTTAAGCTGAGGTCTTAAAGGACAAATAGGAGTTGAACAGAATGACAAAATGGGAGAAAGGTATGCCAGGCAAAACAAAATTTGGGCAAAGTCTTGGAGGCTTTAACCATCATGTGGTTCCATGAAACAGCAAGGGATTTCTGGTAGCTGGAGCAAAGCCTGCCAGCAATAAAGCTGCAGGAAGTGAGCTTAGCAAGCTAGGCTGGAACCAGAGAGTTGATTTGGTTGGGAACAGATCAGGATGTACATTAAGGGATTTTTTTTCTTTTGTTTTGTTTTGTTTTGTTTTGTTTTGTTTTTAACATTAAGGGACTTTAAGGAATAAAGAAATATGAAGTTTTTCACTCTAGAAAAATCACTCTGGAGTAATAACAGAGGATGCTAAGAAGTAGATGAGATCAGATGTAGGAAGACCAACTAAGGTGATTGTTATTGTGAAGTTGTAATATGGTAAGTGACAATGGGAATGGAAAGGCATCTTTAACACACACACACACACACACACACATGCACACACAAACCTATATTGTCAGGGCTTGACAAATGATTAGATGTTGGAGTTATGAGACAGAGTAAAGCTGATGCTAATTTGTATAAGGAGAAAAGACAACAAAAGTGAAAACGCACTGCTAGTGGGAGTATAAAATGATGCAACCTCTATAAAAAGTCTGGCAGATTTTCAAAAGATTAAATGTAGTTACCATAAGACCCAGCAATTCTACTCCTAGGTATATACCCAAGAGAAATGAAAACATATGTCTACCAAAACCCTGTACGAGAATATTCATACCAAGTTTAAATAACAGCCAAAAGGTAGAAATAAACCAAATGTCCATCAGCTCTTGGATGGATAAATAGAATATGGAATATCCATATAATGGAATATTATTTGGTAACAAAATTAATGAAGTACTGTTGCATGCTACAGCATAGAGAAACCCTGAAATATGCTAAATGAGAGAAGCCAAGCACAAAGGACTACATATTGCATGATTTCATTTATATAACATGCTTAGAAGAGGCAAATCCATAGAAACAAAGTATACAGTGGTTTAATAGCACTGGGAAGTTGAGGCAAGATGAGGAGTGACTGCTAGTAGATACATAGATTCTCTTTGAGGTGACAAAATTATTCTAAAATTTACTGCTGTGATTGTTTCCCCACCCAGGAATATACCAAAAACCACTGAGCTGTCACTTTAAAATGGATGAATTGTATGGTATATGAATTATTTCTCAATAAAGCTGTTACTCAAAAAGTGCTAGCAGTACCTACTCTTGGCCATAAGCTCTTCAAGGATAAGAATTATGCCATAGACATAGTAGGGACTTGGGAAAACATTTACTGAACATGGATAGATCAGAATCAAAGTGAAGGTGATAGCTAATCATTATGATGCCACAGATTGTGAAATCTTTTAGACTCTGGTCATGCCCCTAAATTAAGAATTATCTAGAAAAATACCAAAATTATGCCATGTGTTCTTTGTTCCACCTCTCAGGTGTCAACCAGCATCAAGGGTCTCCATGGCATCCCTCATTGATTATACATAGATAATGTGTCCCCAAATTTGTTCTTTTAATTGAACCTAATGACTAAAATCTGTTTCCCCTACATGGATGGGTTACCCTTGAGGAATGAATTGAGAAGTTAGACAAAGATGTGGAAATTGAAATTGAGGTTTGTTTGTTTGTTTGTTTGGTCAGTGTTTGGTTTGGTTTGAATTATTTGATATAGTTTGGCTTTGGGAAGCACTGAAAACCATAAAGGAAGATTTTAACTTTATAAAAATATAGTTCACCCTTATAATAAATACTGCTTGAGATATGATATGATTTTACCAATCAGTCCAGACATTTTTTATTCGATTGACTTCTTTGTGTGTTGTACTTTGTTTTATTTAGCCTTCCTTGTCTTGTCTGGCCTGGCCTGACTTGGCTTCACTTTGTGAATGTTTCCTTTTGTTACTCAGGAATATTTATCAAACCAGGCACTAGATCAGTCAGTCTAATATTTCTTGGAAAACAAAATAAAACCAAATTTAGCCATTCCATATACAACCTGTGGGTAGAGATGAGAAGAACATTTACTTCCAGACGTTCAAAGCATCACTTTACAAAAAAAAAAAAAAAAAAACACCAAGAAGCAAACAATTCCTAAAATAATTTGTAAGTAAATTTGTCCCCTAACACTGCACATCAGTTCACATTATTCTTGGCATTCTCTGATTTCTCCAGAAAAGCCATGAATGTAGACAAGGATAGTCTAAACAGGGAAGGACCTTATTATAGCCTGTAGCCCTTGGGCTCTAGAATAGAAATATAGGGAGAGGCTAGGTCAAATGTGATCATTTTCATCACAGTATACCTTGACAGAGTTATCCAATTTATTCTTCTTGTAATGATGACACTAACAGGAGCTTTCCCTTTGGGTTGTCATCTGTCTCTAGAGGAATGTGGCCCACAGGAAATCATTCCTGCCATTTGTCAACCATCTAGGTAAAACTCTTAAGAATCCACCACCAGTTCTATAATTTAGTTCTCCAGAAATAACTAACTCTATGGTGGGACCCATTAAACTAATAAGGACTGAGACATTGTCAAAATGTGACTCTACAGAATAGCTGGAAGCATACTTCAAAAGGAAGAACATACATTTTAAAAAAGGAAGAACATAAATATGGCAAATTGCATCCAACATGTTTAAACACTGAATCCAAATAGATCTCTTCTATACAACAGTAGAAATGTTTATCTTTTCTAGGAGGATGCAACAATGTCAAAGTTGGAATATGCATTTTCTAAATTCCATCAGAAAAGTCAACTTATTGAGTTCTATCCTTAGGACTACTCCACTCTACCCTGTTTAACTATTGTAAAGAATATCAGGAATCTACGCAATATAAGATAATGACAATAGTGCAAAATTTGTCTTTTATTAGGTGCTTTGGTAAGCTCTTTAAGGCTATCTACTGTTTTTAACAGAATAACAATAAGAATAATAATGCTTATTAGTGTTCACTCTGTCAGGCACCGTCCTAGGTTTAAATAACATACTAACATTTAATTCTTATAACTCTTTATAACCCCATAAATACCATTATTATACCTATTTCACACTGAAGGACTAAGTCAGAGAGATACTAAGTAACTTGTCAAAGTCATACACCTAATAATAGCAATCTGGCTTCAGAGTCCTTATTTTCCCCAGGTTTATTGAGATATAATTGACATATAACATTATGTAAGTTTAAGGTGTACAATGTGATGATTTGATACACTTATATATTGTGGAATGATTACATTAGGGTTAGTTGACACTTTCATCATGTCACAAAGTTATCACTACTTTTTTTGTGGTAAGAACATTTAAGATCTACTTTCTTAGCAACTTTCAAGTATATAATATAGTATTGTTAACTATAGTCACCACACTGCACGTTAGATCCCCAGAACTTATTAATCTTATAGCTGAAAATTTATACCCCTTTATACCCAACATCTCCCCATTTCCCCCACTCTTCAGCCCCTGGCAATCATCTTTCTACTCTGTGGTTTGTAAGTTTGGCTTTTTTGGATCTTACATATAATGAGATCATATAATACTTGTCTTTTTCTATTTGACTTATTATACTTGCATAATGCCCTCCAGATCTACCCCCAGATGCAGAGTATGTGCTTTTAAACATTACACAATATTATCTCAAAGGAGAAAGTGGTCTAGGACCAAAATGTCTAGGACTTGGATTATAGTACCTTTGGAATTTAGATACTTTAATTCTAAAACAACTCAATGGTACATAAAATAAACTTTGAAAAGGTATAATAGATAATATTTGCCATTTGTTAAGCATGAAAAATGTAACACTTTATTAGACATTCTTACTTATAGTACTTCATTTAATATTACTAACATTCTTATGAAGTAGGAATTATCATCAACTCTATTTTATATGTGAAAAAATGGGACAAAGGGTAAAATCATTTAATCATTCTAGTAATAATTTAACATGCAAATTAAAAATGTGTATATTTAGTTTATAAAATCTTTCACTTAATATGAATCTATTAAACAAACCAAGTGAAAATATTCAAAATATGTATAATTTTCCATCAGTTGAAAATGGGGGAAAATATAACATTTTATATGAAATGGTCATTGAGCGAATGCATTTACCAATCAATTTTTCATTGAAGGGGGAGGGGCAAGATGGCGGAAGAGCAGGGTCCCCAAATCGCCTGTCCCCACCAAATTACCTAGATAACCTTCAAACCATCCTGAAAATCTACGAATTCGGCCTGAGATGTAAAGAGAGACCAGCTGGAACGCTACAGTGAGAGGAGTTCACGCTTCTATCAAGGTAGGAAGACGGGGGAAAAGAAATAAAGGAACAAAAGGCCTCCGAGGGGGAGGGGCCCCGCGAGGAGCCGGGCTGAGGCCGGGGCGAGTGTCCCCAGGACAGGAGAGCCCCGTCCCGGAGGAGCAGGAGCTGCACCAACCTTCCCGGGCGGGCGGAAAGGGGCTCGCAGGGAGTTGGAGCAGGACCCCGGAGGGCGGGGATGCCCTCGGGCTCCCGGGGACACTAACAGACACCTGCGAGCGCAGGAGAGTGCCCCGAGCTCCCTAAGGGCTGCAGCGCGCACGGCGGGACCGACCGGAGCAGCTCGGAGGGGCTCGGGCGGCGGCTGCGCGGAGGGGGCTGCGGGGCGGGAGCGCGAATCCCACAGCGCAGGCCCCGGAGCACAGGGCGCCGGGACACAGCCCAGGATCCGGCCTCCCCCGGGACAGGCAGAGGCCGGGAGGGCCCGAGACAGCGAGGACGCTCCTGCCCCGAACTGAGCAGATCAGCGGCCCCGCCCCGGAGCCTCCAGGCCCTGCGGACGGAGAACCGAGAGCCCCGAGCCCTGTAGTTCCTGCGGAGGCTGAATCCAGGCTTCCAGAGTTGCCATAGCAACTGCGGCTGATCCTCCTGCGGCCCAACGGGGTAAACAACCCCCGCTGAGCCCGGCAGCAGGCAGGGGCAGAGCAGCTCCCCCAAGTGCTAACACCTGAAAATCAGCGCAGCAGGCCCCTCCCCCAGAAGACCAGCTAGAGGGACCAGTGATACTCCCCCGTGTTCCAATACAACTTGTTTTTGGCCACTCTGCACTGAGCAAAATGACTAGAAGGAAAACCTCACCTCAAAAGAAAGAATCAGAAACAGCCCTCTCTCCCGCAGAGTTACAAAATCTGGATTACACTTTAATGTCAGAAAGCCAATTCAGAAGCACCATTATACAGCTACTGGTGGCTCTAGAAAAAAGCATTAAGGCCTCACGAGACTTCATGACTGCAGAATTTAGATCCAATCAGGCAGAAATTAAAAATCAATTGAATGAGATGCAATCCAAACTAGAAGTCCTAACGACGAGGGTTAACGAGGTGGAAGAACGAGTGAGTGACATAGAAGACAAGTTAATGGCAAAGAGGGAAACTGAGGAAAAAAGAGACAATCAATTAAGGGACCATGAAGACAGATTAAGGCAAATAAATGACAGTCTGAGGAAGAAAAACCTACGTTTAATTGGGGTTCCCGAGGGCGCGGAAAGGGACAGAGGGCCAGAATATGTATTTGAACAAATCCTAGCTGAAAACTTTCCCAATCTGGGAAGGGAAACAGGCATTCAGATCCAGGAAATAGAGAGATCCCCCCCTAAAATCAATAAAAACCGTTCAACACCTCGACATCTAATAGTGAAGCTTGCAAATTCCAAAGATAAAGAGAAGATCCTTAAAGCAGCAAGAGACAAGAAGTCCCTGACTTTCATGGGGAGGAATATTAGGGTAACAGCAGACCTCTCCACAGAGACCTGGCAGGCCAGAAAGGGCTGGCAGGATATATTCAGGGTCCTAAATGAGAAGAACATGCAACCAAGAATACTTTATCCAGCAAGGCTCTCATTCAAAATGGAAGGAGAGACAAAGAGCTTCCAAGACAGGCAGGAACTGAAAGAATATGTGACCTCCAAACCAGCTCTGCAAGAAATTTTAAGGGGGACTCTTAAAACTCCCCTTTAAGAAGAAGTTCAAGTAACTCTGAACGTGAATGGGCTTAATGACCCCATCAAAAGGCGCAGAGTTTCAGACTGGATAAAAAAACAGGACCCATCTATTTGCTGTCTACAAGAGACTCATTTTAGACAGAAGGACACCTACAACCTGAAAATAAAAGGTTGGAGAACCATTTACCATTCAAATGGTTCTCAAAATATACCCTAAAAACTACAGAACACTTCTGAAAGAAATTGAGGAAGACACAAAGAGATGGAAAAATATTCCATGCTCATGGATTGGCAGAATTAATATTGTGAAAATGTCAATGTTACCCAGGGCAATTTACACGTATAATGCAATCCCTATCAAAATACCATGGACTTTCTTCAGAGACTTAGAACAAATTATTTTAAGATTTGTGTGGAATCAGAAAAGACCCCAAACAGCCAGGGGAATTTTAAAAAAGAAAACCATATCTGGGGGCATCACAATGCCAGATTTCAGGTTGTACTACAAAGCTGTGTTCATCAAAACAGTGTGGTACTGGCACAAAAACAAACATATAGATCAATGGAACAGAACAGAGAACCCAGAAGTGGACCCTCAACTTTATGCTCAACTAATATACGATAAAGGAGGAAAGACGATCCACTAGAAGAAAGACAGTCTCTTCAATAAATGGTGCTGGGAAAATTGGACATCCACATGCAGAAGAATGAAACTGGACCACTCTCTTGCACCAGACACAAAGATAAACTCAAAATGGATGAAAGATCTAAATGTGAGACAAGATTCCATCAAAATCCCAGAGAAGAACTCAGGCAACACCCTTTTTGAACTTGGCCACAGTAACCGGAGAAGGACAAACAGTGTATGTTCTCATTCATTTGGGGAATATGAATAATAGCGAAAGGGAATATATGGGAAGGGAGAAGAAATGTGTGAGAAATATCAGAAAGGGAGACAGAACATAAAGACTTCTAACTCTGGGAAATGAACTAGGGGTGGTGGAGGGGGAGGAGAGTGGGGGAGGTGAATGGGTGACGGGCACTGAGGGGTACACTTGACGGGATGAGCACTGGGTGTTATTCTGTATGTTGGTAAATTGAACACCAATAAAAATTAATTTATAAAAAAAAAGAATTTTTCATTGAAAATCAAGCTTGTGATGTATACTCATTTTTTAAAACCCCTCCCCACAAATATGATGGAACAACAAGAATAAATAGATGTTCAGGAAATCATTAATCATTTGTGGTATCAGCATCTGCAGAAACTGGAGGAACTGAAGTCTCTACATATTAAAAGATTAATGAGTATCATCAGCTTGTTCTTGGTACCCCTTTCTTTTTTCAAGTTTCTTTCAGCCCAGGCATCTATAGTATCTTCTCCTCTGTATAAATGGCCTTAGTTCCATGAATTCATGAGACTCACTATGACAACCTGCTCATTAATGCACCCTCTACTGGCTTCCTTACCTTTCCTAACTTCCCTACTTCTCTAATTGGTGGTTTTTCAAATTATCTCCCATATGAAATACTCTCAATACTCAAATCCTTCTCTTAGAGGGAATTCTAGCCTAAAACATTTTAACATAGACCTTATTTTGATATATGAAACTGTCTTTTTATTTGTCTTTCTTAATCTCTGTCACATTCACCATCTCTGGCATACTACCTGGAACATAAGGGTCTCTTTCTAGATGTCTTCTAAATAAATGGATAAAAGAATAAAGGAATAAGTTTCAAATCAAATGTCCTTCTATCAGAATGCTCCTTTATCCTTAAAATCTAACTTCTGCCTCCAGTACAGTATTGGGGGCCAGGTATTTGGGAGCCACACACCATGTGTGATTCCCCTACCCAAGTGAATCTATGTATCAGTGGAATTCTGTTTTCAGAGTCATCCAGAGCAGGAAGATGTTCTCCTAACAAGAAATCCTGACTCTCAAGACCTCTCTGGCACCTTCTCTCATACTCCCTCACCATCTCCCACTCCTCTCTCACCCTTCCCATCTACAATCACCCAGGCAAAAAATCTGGATCAATTCTTGTCCACTCCTCTCCAACACGTACTTAATAACTAGAACTCATCTCCTTTAGTTCCCCAGTCACTGGAATCTGTCCACCTCTCCATCTCTATTGATACGGCCTTAATTAATGTCATCATCATCCCTTGCACAAAGTATTTTAAGTGACCCTTCTAGTCCCCTGCCTCCAAAACATTTTTCAAATTGCAACTGAAGTAGTATTTTTGAAATGTACATTTGATTCTAACACCTCTTGCTTAATATTCTATAGTGGATTTTGCCCACAGAATATGTCCCTATCCCTCAACATAATTTACAAGGTGCCTCTTGGGGTAGCTCCTCGTGTCTCTCCAGGCTTCTGTCTCACTGCACTCCCCTGACACTTCAGATCCAGTGGTTCAGCTCATCGAGGAGCAAACAGTGCCACCAAAGACTCCATCCTTTTTTCACACTTCCTAGCCCTGACTGTTTGAAATTCCCTACTCCAAGCATTCCTGGAAATGACTTCTCATCTTTCAAATGTCACTACCTCAATGAAACTTTTCCTTCTCTCTTTCCCAGGGAGAATTACCCACTCTTTCCCTTGGTCCCACAGAGCATTGATACCTACTTTCACTTTTGGATTCCATAAAAGTGTCAAGCACTTTATTATGTGTCTGGGTTGTACCTACCTACTTCAATGATCTCACTCGCTAACAAATGCTGGCTGTATTGCAGGAAGTGAACTGGCGACCTATCTTAATTTATTTTACAGTCAGGTTTGTGTTGCTTCTGTTAATTCATGATTGTAAACAAAAAGAATATGAGGGTAAGTGGTTCTTTGGTTCCTCATAGTAATAAAGCACTGTTCCTAAAGCCTGCCATTCTTCTATTATTGTTATCAAAACAATAGCAATGTTTCAAGCTGTTCAAGTCTTAGTTTCCCAAAAATACACAGAAGACAGAGAAAAAAGTATCTAAAAAGGTCGACTAAAAAGTCATTATTGGATAGATAGCACGATTGTTTCCCAGGAAGATGCAAAAGCTTTTTGGCACTGGTGACATGGAAATGTCTTCTGAAATATTTCAGATAGGTGTTCTCCCTTTAATACAGTCACTCATCGTGACTATAATAACACAATTCCTTCTAGAGGTAAGGAACTCCAACCCAATAAGGAAATGAAAGAAAAAACAAATAAGAATAGTGCCAGGCGAGGAAACCATTAGGGGTCCACTGTCTGAGAAGTAGAAGCTAAAGGAAACTCAGATACATCCCCAGAGGAGTCCTCTGGCAGGAGAAGTTACTGTATGAAACTAAAGGTTTATTCACTAGCTAAATTATACCTCAAGTTTTCAGTAATTATTTCCTGAGCCATTTGATAAAGAAATTGAATAGGAAATTGTCTATTGGTGCACTTAGCCTGAATTTTTATTCCACTTTAGAAAATGCCAAGTCATATTACAAGTGCTGAGGTTAACAAAAGTGACTCTGAGGGCAGCCTCAGGGGCTCAGTGGTTAGGCGCCACCTTCAGCCCAGGGCATGATCCTGGAGTCCCAAGATCGAGTCCCACATCAGGCTCCTTGCATGCCTACTTCTCCCTCTGTCTGTGTCTCTGCCTCTCTCTCTCTCTCTCTCTCTCTCTCTCTCTGTCTCTCATGAATAAATAAATAAAATCTTTAAAAAAAAGTTTCCAAAGTGACTCTGAATTTGACTTTTTCAAAATCCAAAATGGAAAAGATGAACCACAAAGTGAGAAAAAAAAAAAAAAAACAACAACATGCTTTTCTCTGAATTTGCAGAGAGGGGGAGAAAAAGGAAAAGTCAGACCCCACAGGAGTATGCAATGATACATTTGTGAAATTAGACTTTTCTTATAAAAGGTCTCTTGCAAACTTAAGTTTTGCTTTCAAATGGAATTCGAAGATTCCACCCCGTGAGTGTATCTTCTGACCCTGAGCCAACACAGAGGTGATGTGATTGAATCACAGACATGGTTTACAGATAAGATCTGTGTAAGGTCACCAAGCAATTTTATTTCTAGGTTAGGTTAACAACCTCCTCCTTGTCTCTAATAATTTTCTCTATCTTATTTATTCCCCATATGTCCCAGTTACCTTTTTCCATCCAACTTATCTTACTAGTTCTTTCCTTCTTTATTTCCCTGTTTCACTTTCTTCACCTCATTTCCATGCCCTTCCCATTTATATTAGTTAGGATTCCTGCAAAACAAATACTGAGACAAAATTCAAATACAAGTAGTTTGTTTAGAAAGTGCAGGAAGTCCTGCAAAGAGGGCAGGGAAAGTAGTCAAGGAAGAAGAAATAATCAATAAAGGGTGTATATCAGGTAAGTTAACACTGTGGGTAACTGGAGTTTAATCCCACAAGAAAAGTCCGAAAAATCATGTAAAATCACATGCCTCAGATTTTTCCCAGCTGAGCCATGGAAGCTGGAGTATTTGTACACCACCTGTCAGCAGTCACTGGCTAAGGGTGGGTCCTAAGGAAGTTAATTTCCTGCAATCTCAGACCTGCCAATGATATGGTCAATGATATGATAATATGGATGTGCCAAATCTGAATGTCCATGGTTTAGAATGTTCTATAAGCCTCAGAAAATCAGGGAGCCTCTTAAAGTTTCAACGCCTCTATGGCGGCAGTGATGGACAAGTTGTAGATGACTATCACAGAACCACAGAGAAATTTTAGTATCAGGCAGTGAGGGTCATTGGCAAGCATCAGTGTGTATTAACCTTCATTTTAGAGCTATATGTGTCAAAATATGCTATGTTGACAAAAATGGTGGTTTTTTTTTTTAAATAGCATCTGTCTACCTTCCTACAGTACTTGGCAGAGAAAGCTATTTTGCATAGTACATGAAACTATAGGATGGGAATTAGAGCAATGAAATACAAATGTCAGTTTTGCTTCTTACTAAAGCAATTTTATTCAATCTCTCTGTTTTTCTATCTAGAAAATGAGGATAATAATCCTTCAGAGAATATTATAATAAATATATTACCATATAAATGTATTGTATATTTCATATATATATATATATAGTGTGTGTGTGTGTGTGTACTACGTTCAGCAGAATGCTTAGTAGTCCTAAGGGTGCTCAAAACATGAAGTATGGTAGTTTTGTGCAGTGTCAACTTCTCAACAACTAGAGCTAGAATAATGCTTCCCTTCTCTGTATGATTCTAGGTCAGCACTGGCCACAAAAGAAATCCACACAAGGTTTGGAAGGCAGAGGTGAAGCAATGGCCATTGCACTCTGAAGGTTGGTGTAGAGCACCAGGCACTGTTGCAGTTCATATACACTTTTGCTGCCCTCTGACCCACTCGATTGGCATGGAGAAGCACCCAGATCTGCAGATCTTCCATCTTCTGGTGGCTCTCCTTTAGCTTCTCTGGGTCCTGGGCCAGATGCATGTGCAGCTACATAGTAAAGGGCACCAGCTTTTTGTGCAGGTCACTCACGTTGTCAAGACTGGAGTTGGTGAGGGACAGTCATGGGTTCCAGTTCATCTTCATGGGTTCCCATCTTTCCTTGCTGTCATTTGCATCCAGCCTTCCTTCCTGATTGTAGATCTGACTGATCCATAAAGATTTCCAGCCAAATATTGTACCAGATGGGGAGGTAACAGCCTACAAAGCCTATCCCACCAGCTCCCACAATTATATAAAGTCTAACCCAGTAATAAATCCTTTATTCTATGTCATAATCTGATTAGTACAACAAGGTAATTATGTGATAAAATATTAAAATGAAACTATTTCAGCCTCGGTTATACCTAAGTGGTGCCATACATAAGCCTTCAGTGAATAAATAATTACGTGAGGTGTCTGAGATAAAGGACAAGTGACAGCAAAAAAAATGATGTCATTCCTCTACTTATAATCCTTTACCGCTTTCCCACTGCACTCAAGATAAAGTCTAAACTTGTTAATATAGCACAGAAGGACTTTCATAGTCACAAATTCCACTCTCGAGCCAAGCAAAAACTGCCTTCAATTACCCAATTCTTTCTCCTCTCCTTCTTCCCCTCTCCTTCCATCCCATCTCTACCCCTCCCTCGTCAGCTCTCTCTGTCCTCCCTCCCTTTCTACTTCCCAACCTTCTCATAAGCTCTTCCATCCATAACACCTACTCTCCCAATACAGACCACACACAACACACACACACACACACACACACACACACACACACCTCTTTCACCTAGTTAATCTGTTTATACCTTACTCCTTTTAGGATAGCCAGGTTACTGGCTCCAAGAATTTAGTTTGAAATAGTTCCCCAAGCATTCCTTATTTTCTTACCTCCTGACTTTTCTCTCTCTCTCCTTACTATCATCTCACCTTTGTCCCCCTAATTCTCAATGATCTCTCAGAACTTAAATGCTACTGCTTCTTCAAACTTCCTTTAAACTACATTAAGTTCTCCTCCTGTGAGACACTTACTCTTGTCTTTATCACGCAATATTGGAATTGGGTATTTATTCAACTGTTGCCCTTAGTAGGTACTTAACTCTGATGTGATTTATGATGGATACCATGATGTGCTTCCCAGGTCTCCCTTCAAAAATAGAGGACTTGGGGACACTGGGTGGCTCAGTGGTTGAGCATCTGCCTTCAGCTCAGGCCATGATCCTGGGGTCCTGGTATCAAGTTCCACATCAGGCTCACCTCAGGGAGCCTGCTTCTCCCTCTGACTATGTCTCTGCCTCTCTCTGTGTGTCTCTGATGAATAAATAAATAAAATCTTTAAAAAATAGAGGACTTGGGGATCCCTGGGTGGCTCAGCAGTTTAGCGCCTGCCTTTGGCCCAGGGCGCGATCCTGGAGTCCCGGGATCGAGTCCCACGTCCGGCTCCCGGCATGGAGCCTGCTTCTCCCTCTGCCTGTGTCTCTGCCTCTCTCTCTCTCTCTGTCTATGATAAATAAATAAATCTTAAAAAAAAAATAGAGGACTTAGTATTTTAGTTTCTGGAAGAGCTGCTAGCAGAAAGCCCTCTGCTCCCTGACACTTTGGGGGATTACAGAAAGTTTAAAACTGGGATCCCTGGGTGGCGCAGCGGTTTGGCGCCTGCCTTTGGCCCGGGGCGCGATCCTGGAGACCCGGGATTGAATCCCACGTCGGGCTCCCGGTGCATGGAGCCTGCTTCTCCCTCTGCCTGTGTCTCTGCCTCTCTCTCTTCTCTCTCTGTGACTATCATAAATAAATAAATAAATAAATAAATAAATAAATAAATAAATAAAATAAATAAATTTTAAAAAATGAAAGTTTAAAACTGAAAAGAGCAACCTTGCCCAAAGTTCCATGCCCTACTAGAGGGAATGAACATAAATGCAGATGTATAAGACCCAGCCTTCTTGTCCCAGCACAGGACAGCTCTGAAGGGTCATTCTTCAGAATTCCTCAAATGGTTGACTGAGGCCTCCCCTGAGACAACATCACAGTTCAACCTCTTCATGTGTCCCATCTAGCTCTTTCCCTTTCCTTCCACAGGATTTGATACTAAAAACCCACCCATATATGCCTCTTGTATACTAATATCTGTCTCAGTCAGCTTCCCAGGGAACCCAATCTGTGACAGCTCTGTCCCCACCAATCTTATCACAGGGCCTAGAACGGGATGCTGTTCAATAAATACTGGTTGATTAAATGCAAGACACAGGTGGTAAAGATCCCAAACACTAGAAACACTGGAAGAACAGGGGAATAAAACTAAGGGACTACTATTCAGCTACCTCAACTACTTCAAGGGCTTCCTAGAAGCCTGGAAACATATAGTTGTAGAGTTACACAAACTGATCTACCACCTACAAACTTTCTGTTGCTATAAACCCAGCCTGTGGCTCACTGGGAATGATTTAATTATATGATGACACACAGCCTGGTTGAAGAACCAAATTCTATCTTAAATAACTTGTGTTTCTGGAAAATTACTGGAAATTTAACCAAAAAATATGAGAATTCCTTCTTAAGGAATAGAAGGTAATAGAAGAAAAAGACATTCTAGAAAGAAGAAACAAAGACAGGGCCTAAAAAGTGAAGTAGTCTTTATGTTCAGGAAGCAATAATAAGTTCACGCTGTCCGGAATTCACAACAGAAAGTGACAGAGAATGAGGTGGAGTCACAGGTGTAGCTGAGTGATAGAGAAGTTAGTTGTAAGAAATTAGCATCAAAATATTCTAAACTTTCATTCAAATTAATAATGATATTAATCCACAAATCAATTAGTTACCTTTTAATGTTGTTTTCCAAAAAATACTTTTCCATTAAAATCATTAAATCCATGTTTCCTAAATCACTCCTTCTAAATCTAATCTACTCCAAAGATTGAATTATCTTCTCAGCACATTAGGCTCAGATACCATCTTACTTGTTATTTAATGCAATAAATTAAGTGTATTAATAAGCAGAAGATACAAAATAAGATAGATAAAGGCAAAGTTTTGTCATGATATGAAGGAATAAAAATCAATATGTAATAATCTCTTGTGAATTCTGTTAGAAGAAAAAGGTTTGCTAAACAATTCTATACTCCTCTAAAAATGTCAGGTATAGAGGTTTACACTGAACATTTTTGACATCTTGTCCCTATGCTTGCATTCAATAAGATAAGGAGCATTCATTCGATCTCCACCATAACAGTTACCATAATCTAGGCTTATTTTGTGCTTTATTTATTTATATACTGTCTCCTTACCTAGAACATTAACTCTTTGAAAGCAAAAATTGTGTTTATGTTGTTTCCCCATTTTATCTCTAGCACCTAGCTCAGCATCCCTCTCACAATCGACACTCAACAATTAAGTAAGGGATAGGAATAAGTGAATGATGAATAATTGTGAACTGAAAAAAAAAGTCGTTTTGGAAGACTTTAATTACATTGCTAGCAATGTTAGAGACACTGATGAAACTGAGTTGGAGCCATTGAAACCCTGATTTTTACTTCTTGTCAAGTGGAATGGTAAAAAAAAAAAAAAAAATCTTTACTACTCGCATATTTTTGTTCCTCCACCAAAATATCATGCCCATCAGCAGGGTAGAATTGAGGAAAGGGGGAATAGATAGCAGGTAAACCCATTTTATGAGTTAGGGTTCTTCGGTGTCAAGTGACAGAAACCCAGTAGCTAACTTAAGCAAAGGAGAACTAGGTTACCAAAGCAAAAAACAAAGCAAAACAAGATGAAACAAAAATCAACCACAATACCAAAAATACCTACTGGGATTTTCATTGAAATACATTGAATTTATAGGCCAATTTGAGGAAAGCCATCACGTCAACTATATTGAAACTTTTATAAAAATTTATCTCCTCATTAAGAAATCTTCTATACTGTATTTCAACAAATTTTCATTTTGTTCTTCATAAAAGCATAACATGTTTTTGGTTAGATGTATTTCTAAATTTCTCTAGATAAACATATACACACAAGTGTGTGCCAACATTTAAGTAACATTATTTAAGAATTATATATTATAGTATCTATTTGCTATATACATGAAAATTAAATTGAACAATGTACACTGATTTGTATACTGTATTAACCAGCCAGAGGTGTGCTACAAACCTCCTCAAAACTCAGTGGCTGTGTTTTTGTGCCTTTTTTTATGAGAACAGAAGATATTCACTATCTTCCATGTTCATGACGTGTGAGCTCTTTGGTTCATTACCTTGTAGAGTACAAATCCGATAGTGGTAGATGGGTTCTACCCTTGAGGCAGGTCACAAAACTCAGTCCTAAGTCTTCTTGTAAGTGAAACAGGAAAGTGGAAGATTATATTTTCCAAAAAGACCACAATAATGTCTCCCATTCTTCATGCTCTTCTGCGGTGTGACCTTGCCAATAGCTTATCAAGAGATGGCATTTCCTCCCCTCCCTTGAATTTGGGTGGACTCATGAAGGCCTTGATGAATAAAATATGGCAACAGTGACATTCAATGAGTTCTGAGACTAGATCATAAAAAATTATGTGGCTTCTGCCTTGTTCACTGAGACATTCACATTTAAAGTTCTGAGCCATCCTGTAAGAAGTCCAATGACTCAAATGTGAGGACATCAACCCCCATGAAAAGACTGCATGCAGATGCTCTACTTAACATACCCAGCCAAGGTTCCAGCCAACAACCAGCACCAAAATCCAAACATGTGAGTGAAGAGCCATCTTTAGAAATGAACTCTCTAGCTCTCAGCGATGTGACTTTTCCCAGCTGAAGTCCCAGATATCACAAAGCAAAGAAATCTATCCCTACTGTGTCCTTATTGAATTGCCAATCAACCCAAAGAATTTGGCGCTTAATAAATTGTTGCTATTTTAAACCAAACAGTTTGGAATGGATCACTATATAGCAATTGTAAATGGAGCAGGGATTTAACCAAATTTTTCTGAGACCTCCAGGGACTGGGGTCTAGAGCCTTATTTCTAAATTCTGCTGCAAAGTGAATCATGTCAGAGCAAGGCTATGGAAAATGCTAGTATCTAAATCCCAGTCTATTAGTTCCCAGATGAGAGACTGTTCATTCGCTCTGAGGATGATGTATATTCAGAATCAGGGTTTGCCAACCCCAGTTTTTGCCAATCCAGCAAATTGGGTTAGTTCATTTTTGAGTTTTCATTTTTCCACTCAAGGCCATAACAGCTTTCCAAGAACTTTGGAGTGCAGGATCAAGGGAGCCTACAAAAAAAAGACAGCCATGCACACTGTATCTCTGAGTAACTGACACAGCCAAACTTCAGACTGAGCCTGGCTCAGTTACTTTAGCTTCACTTTGTAGTTTTCTGAAAGCATCCTTTGCTCAGCTACTTTTTAAATTTTCTTTTTTAACAGGACAACTTGAGAAAGAAACATACAATGGTGATGGGGGAGCAACAATTAAAAATACACATTGGGGATCCCTGGGTGGCGCAGCAGTTTGGCGTCTGCCTTTGGCCCAGGGCGTGATCCTGGAGACCTGGGATCGAGTCCCACATCAAGCCTGCTTCTCCCTCTGCCTGTGTCTCTGCCTCTCTCTCTCTCTGTGTGTGTGACTATCGTAAATAAATAAAAAATTAAAAATAAAATAAAATAAAATAAAAATACACATTGTGTCAAATAATTAATTGCTCTCCAAAATACAATTACAAAATAAAATGAAGTCAAACTTTTTGTTGTCTTCCATATTCTTATGTGGATTCCTCCTCTTGGGTCCCTAAAGTAACATTTCTCTAACTTTCTTGACTGCAACAGGAGAAAAAACATTCACAAGCTTCTTTCTTGTAATTTTCTCTCTCAAAGTAATTGCTTATCACCCCAGTAAATTCAGAAGGTTTTCTTTAAAATTTTATTCCTGGGGGAGGGGCAAGATGGCGGAAGAGCAGGGTCCCCAAGTCACCTGTCCCCACCAAATTACCTAGATAACCTTCAAACCATCCTGAAAATCTACGAATTCGGCCTGAGATGTAAAGAGAGACCAGCTGGAAGGCTACAGTGAGAAGAGTTCGCGCTTCTATCCAGGTAGGAAGACGGGGAAAAAGAAATAAAGACACAAAAGGCCTCCGAGGGGGAGGGGCCCGCGAGGAGCCGGGCTGAGGCCGGGGCGAGTGTCCCCAGGACAGGAGAGCCCCGTCCCGGAGGAGCAGGAGCTGCACCAACCTTCCCGGGCGGGCGGAAAGGGGCTCGCAGGGAGTTGGAGCAGGACCCAGGAGGGCGGGGATGCCCTCGGGCTCCGGGGACACTAACAGACACCTGCGCCCCGGGAGAGTGCTCCGAGCTCCCTAAGGGCTGCAGCGCGCACGGCGGGGCCGGAGCAGCTCGGAGGGGCTCGGGCGGCGGCTCCGCGGAGGGGGCTGCGGGGCGGGAGCGCGAATCCACCAGCGCAGGCCCCGGAGCACAGGGCGCCGGGACACAGCCCAGGATCCGGCCTCCCCCCGGGACAGGCAGAGGCCGGGAGGGCACAGGACAGCAAGGACGCTCCTGCCCCGAGCTGAGCAGATCAGCGGCCCCGCCCCGGAGCCTCCAGGCCCTGCGGACGGAGAACCGAGAGCCCCGAGCCCCGTAGTTCCTGCGGAGGCTGAATCCAGGCTTCCAGAGCTGCCATAGCAACTGCGGCTGTTCCTCCTGGGGCCCCACGGGGTAAACAACCCCCGCTGAGCCCTGCAGCAGGCAGGGGCAGAGCAGCTCCCCCAAGTGCTAACACCTGAGAATCAGCACAGCAGGCCCCTCCCCCAGAAGACCAGCTGGACAGACCAGTGATACTCCCCCGTGTTCCAATACAACTTGTTTTTGGCCACTCTGCACTGAGCAAAATGACTAGAAGGAAAACCTCACCTCAAAAGAAAGAATCAGAAACAGCCCTCTCTCCCGCAGAGTTACAAAATCTGGATTACACTTCAATGTCAGAAAGCCAATTCAGAAGCACTATTCTACAGCTACTGGTGGCTCTAGAAAAAAGCATTAAGGCCTCACGAGACTTCATGACTGCAGAATTTAGATCCAATCAGGCAGAAATTAAAAATCAATTGAATGAGATGCAATCCAAACTAGAAGTCCTAACGACGAGGGTTAACGAGGTGGAAGAACGAGTGAGTGACATAGAAGACAAGTTAATGGCAAAGAGGGAAACTGAGGAAAAAAGAGACAATCAATTAAGGGACCATGAAGACAGATTAAGGCAAATAAATGACACTCTAAGGAAGAAAAACCTACGTTTAATTGGGGTTCCCGAGGGCGCCGAAAGGGCCAGAGGGCCAGAATATGTATTTGAACAAATCCTAGCTGAAAACTTTCCCAATCTGGGAAGGGAAACAGGCATTCAGATCCAGGAAATAGAGAGATCCCCCCCTAAAATCAATAAAAACCGTTCAACACCTCGACATCTAATAGTGAAGCTTGCAAATTCCAAAGATAAAGAGAAGATCCTTAAAGCAGCAAGAGACAAGAAGTCCCTGACTTTCATGGGGAGGAATATTAGGGTAACAGCAGACCTCTCCACAGAGACCTGGCAGGCCAGAAAGGGCTGGCAGGATATATTCAGGGTCCTAAATGAGAAGAACATGCAACCAAGAATACTTTATCCAGCAAGGCTCTCATTCAAAATGGAAGGAGAGATAAAGAGCTTCCAAGACAGGCAGGAACTGAAAGAATATGTGACCTCCAAACCAGCTCTGCAAGAAATTTTAAGGGGGACTCTTAAAATTCCCCTTTAAGAAGAAGTTCAGTGGAACAATCCACAAAAACAAGGACTAAATAGATATCATGATGACACTAAACTCATATCTGTCAATAGTAACTCTGAACGTGAATGGGCTGAATGACCCCATCAAAAGGCGCAGGATTTCAGACTGGATAAAAAAACAGGACCCATCTATTTGCTGTCTACAAGAGACTCATTTTAGACAGAAAGACACCTACAACCTGAAAATAAAAGGTTGGAGAACCATTTACCATTCAAATGGTTCTCAAAATATATCCTAAAAATTATAGAACACTTCTGAAAGAAATTGAGGAAGACACAAAGAGATGGAAAAATATTCCACGCTCATGGATGAGCAGAATTAATATTGTGAAAATGTCAATTTTACCCAGGGCAATTTACACGTATAATGCAATCCCTATCAAAATACCATGGACTTTCTTCAGAGACTTAGAACAAGTTATTTTAAGATTTGTGTGGAATCAGAAAAGACCCCGAACAGCCAGGGGAATTTTAAAAAAGAAAACCATATCTGGGGGCATCACAATGCCAGATTTCAGGTTGTACTACAAAGCTGTGTTCATCAAGACAGTGTGGTACTGGCACAAAAACAGACATATAGATCAATGGAACAGAACAGAGAACCCAGAAGTGGACCCTGAACTTTATGCTCAACTAATATACGATAAAGGAGGAAAGACGATCCACTGGAAGAAAGACAGTCTCTTCAATAAATGGTGCTGGGAAAATTGGACATCCACATGCAGAAGAATGAAACTGGACCACTCTCTTGCACCATACACAAAGATAAACTCAAAATAGATGAAAGATCTAAATGTGAGACAAGATTCCATCAAAATCCCAGAGGAGAACTCAGGCAACACCCTTTTTGAACTTGGCCACAGTAACCAGAGAAGGACAAACAGTGTATGTTCTCATTCATTTGGGGAATATGAATAATAGTGAAAGGGAATATAAGGGAAGGGAGAAGAAATGTGTGAGAAATATCAGAAAGGGAGACAGAACATAAAGACTTCTAACTCTGGGAAATGAACTAGGGGTGGTGGAGGGGGAGGAGGGTGGGGGGTGGGGGTGAATGGGTGACGGGCACTGAGGGGGACACTTGACGGGATGAGCACTGGGTGTTATTCTGTATGTTGGTAAATTGAACACCAATAAAAATTAATTTATAAAATAAAATAAAATAAAATAAAATTTTATTCCTTCCAACATGAGTAATTCATACAACTAAAAAAGCCCAGCTCCCCATAAAAGATGATTATGTGCTAAAAAGACATTATTTGATTGTAAAACTCTGAAGTTGCTGAGTGGGTTGCAGAAGGATGCCAAAAGAATATTTTGAGGGGAAATGTCTTTTCCATCTTTTCCTGAAATTGCTTGTTTTCACTTTGGAAGAAAGATGCAAGTGTCTTAGCTTCACAGTTTGAGGAACTTTACCTTAGAGGCAAGAATTCTAGCTATCAGAATCCCAGGATGGTAGCACTAATCAAAAGGCCTCTTGTTGGGAGACATAAGCATCCCCATGCAAGATCCTTGTGCATCCTGCTGACAACTATATTTGCCTCCTTCTAGAATAAGAGGCCATCCTAGGCTTTTCAGAAGTCTGCTTATTTCTAGAAATCAAACCCAGGTCACTTCTCTTAATGGGAATGTTCTGGCAGCTTAAGCTTTGTTTTTAATCGCTTTCAAATCTCACAGAAGAATATTCTGAGGTAGGAAATTATTATAGAAAGAATCATGGTACCAGGAAACTGGGACCCCAAAGCGATGATGACTCATGCGGTAGCTAGTATCCAAGGATAATTCTTCAACAGTCTTTCACCCCCTGTCTACATAAATCAAGCCTGCATGCTAATACTATTGTCCTGGGAATCTGTGCTGGATTTTCCATTGCTTTGACTAACTGAATGATGAGGCAGAGTTTTGGTAACTTCTTTCTCCCTCAAGGATCCTTGAGTTGCCATGTAAGAAATCCAGGTTACTCTGCTGGAGAGAAGGATGAGACACCAAGTGGAGAGAACGGGCACATGCAAAAGCACCAGTGTGCAAAATAACTACTGTTTATTAGTACTGGGATTCATCAAATTATTGAACTCTCCTGAATCCCAATTTCTGAATTTGTAAAATTAAAGACAATACCAATTTCACACTCTTGTGAAAATTAAATGAAATGATTCTGTCTTCTTTAGGTTTACTGAGCACTTACTGAAATCCTGAGGATACAACAATAAATAAATTATGAACATAGCTTTACAAGAGACTGCATTCTAGAAGACACATATAAGTCCCTGAGCTTAGTCTCAGACTATACTTTTTAAAAAATTAATAATAATGATAATAATATGGTCTCAAGTTGTACAGGGTACTGAGGGACTATAAAAACAAACATATAAGGCATAACTCTTGTCTTTTTTTTTTTTTAATTTTAGAGAGACAGTGCCTGTGGGGTGGGGGTGGGGGCAGAAGGAAAGAGAGAGAATCTCAAGCAGACTCCATGCCCAGAATGGAGCCCAATGGGAGGAGGTGGGGCTCAATCTCACACCCTGAGATCATGACCTGAGCTGAAAACAAGAGTCACATATTTAACCAACTAAGCCACTGAAGTGCCCCAGTATAACTCTTATCTTTAAGAAGATTTTAATCTAGTTAAAAATCTAGGACTAGCAAATAAAATAATAAGAATACTGACTATATATATTATGGTCTAAATTCTATAAATGCTGCCCAAAAAAATTAAAAATTGGAAAATGAAGTATGAGGTAGTCGTTCAATGCATGATGGAGGTGAGAGGAAACCAAGTTTCAGTAGGACTGTAGGTTTTGCAGAGGTAATAGTCTGGGAAGGTAATATTCCAAGATGGGAAACAACTTAAGCAAGGTAATGACTAGAGCAGTGTTGTCAATAGAACATTCTGCTGCAGTGTTGTATATGTTATATATGTGCTATATATATATATATACTATCTAATATAATAGCCCCTAGTCACATGTGACTATGGCACAGTTGACAGTGATCAATGTGACCAAGAAACTGAATTTTTAATTTATTTAATTTTAATTAATTTTAATTTAAATAATCACTTGTGGCTAGTGGTTACCATATTGTATGGCATATACTCAAAGGACTTGGGGAAAAACAGCCATGACTTTTTCTATTGCTTTGAGTAATACCATCCAAGCTCAGTTGATATATTAAGATTATTTGTTTGCCACTACTTCACCCCAATTATCCAAAGTGTGAAGTATAAAAGAGACTGTCCAAACTAAGTCTTTCCTGAGGCACTGGGTGGCTCAGTCAGACATCCAGGTCTCCATTTCCTCTCAGATCATGATCTCAGGGTCATGAGACTGAGCCTGTGTGTGGTTCCAAGCAGGGCATGAGTCCTGCTTAAGGTTCCCTGTCTTCCTCTCCATCTGCCCCTCCCCAACCCACTTGAACTTTCTTTCTCTCACTTTCTCTATCTCTCTCAAAAAAATAAATAAACGAACAAGTCTTTCCCTGCAACGTAAGTCCAGGGCAACCTCATGAGCTTCCAGGTTTTTTCTATTCTCACATCCATACCTTCGGTTTATCTGAATCGATGGTTTCTCCCTTCAAAGGAGTGGTTATTTCCTATAAAATCCAGAGAAGAATGGAAATATTTAAGAAACAAACTAATAAACCAAAAACAACCAGTAATGAAGAAAACAATTGAAAGCTTTTAGTATGTATCAGTTTCTTTGGTTACACGTAATAAAGAAAAGGAGGAGGAGCAAAAACAAGTAGCTGCAACAAGAGACCAAACCAGATAAAGGACTCAAAGCTCACAGGAACATTTAGGCCACTAGCAAAGCACAGTGAGAAAATGAGACAATTATCCTTATGGTCCAAGGCAAAAATGAATTCTCTCACCTTGAAACAGCCAGATAATTTCAAGTTAAAGGATTTTTTTTGGTTGTCGTTTTCTGTTGAGTTGAGCTGATAATTGCGAGGGCTTATTTTTCCAAAATATCCCTCAGCATAGCTAACTATAGATAAGAAAAGCACAGAAGGACCTATCAGGAAATAGAGTCTGCCTGTGATGAATATGATGGGACCTACATCCCTTTAGGAATTAAATCATGACCAAATAGGAAAACCAGAAAAGAATAGAGTATATAGGAGTCCAGAAGCCCTAAGAAATATAAGATGAGATACTTATTTTGTTTTGTTTTTGTTTTCAAGAGGCTTTCAATGATATTTCATGCCCAGCTGTCAACATTAGGTCTAAGAAGGCATGGGTTGGGAGGGAAGGAGGGAACTGTAATTCCAGAAGCAGCACCAGCACTCATCCACATGACTGTGTATAGTCACATTAGTAGGCACTGGCAGGCTGTTTTGTTATGACTTGTCCTATTTTTCTCCAGCAAGCCTAAGAGAAAGTCTCCTTAGAGTGTGGAAAACATGCATATGATGCCCTGATGCAGGGAAATGTCCCCTAGGGAAAAGAATATTTGTTAGACTAGATGGTGAAGAGGAGAAATAAACCAGACAAGAAATCAATTCCAGAATCAGTTTAGGTATATAGTCTTGGATTTGAAATACCTGTCTGCCAAGACCCAAAAGATCTAGAAAACCAGAGTTAAGTGCTATATAGTATATTATACTAGGGAAAACTCTCAAGTGATGGATTAGCCAGTGTAGGACAGGCAGCTGAGACTGGCTTTGCCCTGCAGCAGCTTAAAAGGCCGACACAGTGGAGAGAGGCTCTCTATGTGTACATTAACCACAAAAGAATCCCCCTCACTGTTCAGCACATTGTGCTGGAGCAGTCAGGTTTCCAGAAATAGACTCGCCCAAATCTCCTTTTTATATTTTCCAGAGCTGAAGCTGAACTTTCAAGGGGCATGACTTTGCTTTTATTTCTCACTCCTCTTTTCATCGATGATTGAATTTCCTAGTGTTGCTTTCAGATCAGATGTTATTTTGGGCACGACTCAAAGAAAGCCCTCCATATACATGGAGAAACAGTGGGTGGCAGAAAAGTTCAGCTTCATTCCTGATTAAGCAAAGAGACGCATCAGGGGTCCAGGAGAGGGGGAGAAACGCTAAAGGCTCCAAAGTCATTGGAATGAACAAGTATTTGACTATATAGGATGATACTGGCTAATGTTCAAAATCTACTAAGTTTTAAAGAAGGATTTTTAGTTTTTCAAATCCCAAGCTATTGTTCACAGTTGCTATCATCACGAACAACATACTTAACTATCACTCCTTGTATTTAAATTTTTTCTGGGCGCCTGAGTGGCTCAGTCGGTTAAATGTGTGACTCTTGGTTTCAGCTCAGGTCATGATCTCAGGGTCCTGATACTGAGCCTTAAGTAGGGCTCTCTGCTCAGTAGGGAGTCTACTTGTCTCCCTCTCCGTCTGCCCCTCCCCTTGCACAAAATGGTGTGCATGTGCGTCCTCTATCTCTGGGGAATAAATAAATAAATCTTTTAAAAAAAGAAATTAAAATTTTTCACAGTAGAAACTGTACAAAGCAAACCAAATCATGGTTTTGCAGCTAAAACCTGAGTTAGCCTTCTCTCAATAGCATAGCAACTCTCTAGTCCTAGTTCATAATTTAGCCTCAAAATTCTATTCCATCCTCTTCTCTGCCAGAAGATATTTGTTAAGTCTGAGACCCTGTGCAAAACCATTTGCCTAATTGTCTCATTTAATTTTCATGATCACACATTGAGGGAAAATTGGGGATCAAGCAGATAAATAACTTGCCCAGCAATAGATCATAATCAGATCTGGTTACAAAATTTACACTCAAAAGCTTTGTTTGACCACAAAGAGAGAGGAGAATTTACTTTGAATTCAATATTTGAAGATTCTGATACCTGAGGGGGAAGTTCCAGTACTTCCAGTGACCTACCCACACGATGACACCACAAGTCATTATTTTCTTTTTATTGGTTCCAAGGTGTATTGGAGAAACAATATCGCTTTAATTTAGTCCCCAGGGATGAAATAACAAAACATGTCAGTATCTTGAACCTGCCAAAACAGAATTGAATTTTTTTTTTTTTTGGTCATCTTTTCCTTCCTTGCAAGTCTAATCCATCAGGAACCACCTGGGACAGCACCCACTTGCACTGCAGCACTACTTCTCCACTGGGCTTTTCCCCTACAAGCTTCTTAGCTAGATTCTCGGCAAAGAACATGTGTTTGTGCTTGGAGAAAAAATAACAACAAAAAAAGAAAAACCATAGCAGCCCACCTGCATATCCATTTAAAGAAGCTAAAATCAAATGAGGTGGATAACTGAGAATGAGGTTCATATATTTATACCTAGAGTTTAAAAAAAAGATTTCCACCTACTTTATACGTATAATGAAAACACTTAAGTTCTCATGGAAGATGTCTTCAAACACATGGAGGAGTATTTAAGCCCCAAATATATATCGACTTTGTTGTCTTATCCTGTCTTAGTTTCCTGAAAAGCTTGAAGACAAGAAACCTAAACCCCATTTTTCTCTTTGACATTTCTAGGTAACAGAGTAATAGACTCAGGATTAAAGAAGGCTGTTCTCTTGTTCTGAGCCATCCTTAAGAAGATGAAATATATCAAAATACTACTATCCAGGGGAAGCACAGTTTTATGGATGATTTATATCATTATTTATTTATGATTATTATCTTATTTCTAAATGATTGCCTTACTTATATTTTTAAAGGTTATTTCATTCAGAAAGGAGACTTAAAACCTGCATGTAAGAAAATAAGAAGTTGATATGTTCCTATAACTTCAGAGATATCCAGGGAAAAAAATTTAAGGTTTCAGTGAGTCCTTATAGTTCTCAGGGCTTTGCCTTCGGGAATTCAAAGCTTGAGCATTAAAAAATTGTCGTGGACAACTCCCTGGAGCAGAAAGCAGCAAGTCAATTCAGCAGTGGGATGACCTTGAGCAGATCAATTAACTTCTCCAGTTCTTGATTTGCTTATTAGAAAAAGATACACTGTTTAAACTCTAAAGACCTCTTACAGTCCTAACTGTGTTCAGAATTCAATGCAATGTACCATATTTAGACTGTAATGAATGCTGCTGCTTGAGATAATTAGGTATCCTTTGGGATTGCAAGATGGTAAATGGATGCCTGTTTCTCTCAAAGGAGATTATTCCCCCATCTGCCAATTCCCTTGAGCCAAGATAATAATCATTAGTCCTTTCCTAAATTTGTTCTTGTCTCTTTTATTACACATATAGTTTGAAAATGATGTATACTCTCTTATCCCATGCTGAGATATATTTGAGAAAGCAAGGCACACAGTACTATTTGTCTTCTCACCATTTTTACAGTCAAATAGTCATCACCCTTAACCTGCTGGGAAACACTACAGAACTTCAAAAGGACTCAAAAACAGCATAGTTAGATGCAATGTTATAAATATAATGATAGCAAATACCTGGGAAAGGCCATTTCTGTACTGGCTGGCGAGAAAAGTCCTCTCTAAAGAGGAGCAATTTAAGCTATGTTGGATAAAGACTCTGGCATGAGCAAGGCAAGGAAAGAGCCCCCCCTCAAGAGGAAGGAACAGCATGTACTAAGGTCCTGAGGTGGGAAAGAGATTGCCATATTCCAGGAACTCAGAAAAGTCCAGTGTGATCAACCAGAGAGCAAAGCACGTGAAATGAACTTGTAGAGTCGGGAAGTCCTGGTTCATACATCACACTGCAGGCCATGCTAAGGTTTGCTACTGAGCACAGCAGGAGTCACTCCATAGAAGTATGTTATCAGATCCAAGTCTTTGAAAGAGAAAGTACTCTGGCTGCTATGTGGGAAATCTATGTTGGTTGTATGGGGTACCAAAAATAAAGGTGGGAAGAACAGTGGAAAGGGTTCAAAGAACTCTACAATAGCTCTGAGAAAAGTTGAATGGACTAAGATGGTGGCAATAGAAATGGGGAAAGTATGTGATATTTAGAGATATATTTAAGATATTATGTATCAATCTATATAATATATATAATATATAGCGGGAAAGTGGGTGGTATTTGGAGATATATTTAAGATGTAGGTATATATATTATGTAGATATATATGGATCTATAGATACACAGTTATATATTATAGATATGTATATTCTACTTTTGGAGGTAGAAACAACAGAACTTCTTAGTGGATAAGATTTGAGGGGGTCTAAGTAGCTGAAGGAAAATGATGACTCCTCAGGTTCTGAGTTAAGTAACAAAAAGATGAAGACATTTAATGAAAAAGGAAAAATCCAAGGTTGTGTCATGAAACCCAAGTTTTTACTATGACTATCTGTACACAGATGATGTTTAAACAATGAAAACAGATGGATTTCGCTAGGGAAAGAAGACAGAGGAGGGTGGAGGACATGAGACCACTATCAGGGTTCTAGTGAACATTTACAACAGAGTGAGATGCAATAATGAGGGAAAAGGAAACTGAGATATTGTCCCACCCAAGAGTGGAAAATATTTCAAGAGGGAAAAATAGTAAACTAGGTCTAATACCACAGAGAAATTTGATAAAATGAGACCTGAAAAGTGACCACTGCACATGATGCCATGGAAGTCATTGGCGACCTTAACAAAAGCAGTTTTTTAAGTATCTAATTAAGTTTTTAAAGTTATGATAAGGAAGTCAGCTTCCGGTGTGTCAAGGAATGAATGGGAAGAGAGAAAGCAAAGGCAACACACACATGCAATTCTTTTGTTTTTTAATTTGATTTTGGAATAGGAAATAAATTAATATGACTCAAAAATCAAACAGTACAACAGAGTGTGGAAGGTGAAATCTCCCTCCTACATGTGTCTGTAAGCCCCACTCTTCTTCCTGAGTTACTTTATGCCTAAATATGCAGTATGCTTGCCTTCTTTTTAATTTCCTTGTTACACAAATGACAGTATACTATATACACAGTTCTGAGCCTTGCTTTTTTTTTAAGATTTTATTTATTTATTAGAGACAGAGAGAGAGAGAGGCAGAGACACAGGCAGAAGGAGAAGCCGGCTCCATGCAGTGAGCCCAACATGGGACTTGATCCCGGGTCTCCAGGATCAAGCCCTGGGCTGAAGGCAGTGCTAAACTGCTGAGCCACCCAGGCTGCCCACCTTGCTTTTTTCATTGAAAAATTATCCTAGAGATCATTCCATATCACCACATAGTCTTCTTAATTGTTTAAAAATTCTATTATCCCATTGAAATGATCTAACAATTTATTAAATTAGTCCCCATTTGATATTTTGCTATTAAAAGCAGAGATGCAAGAAATATCTTTTTATATATATTATTTTGTACATGTCAGGTTTATCTACTGAATAAGTTTGAATGTAGAATTGTTATCTCAATGAATGTCATTTGGGGGAAATGCCATTAAATGCTACAGATGCAAAAGACTTTCTTATTTGTGGTAGGACAAGGTAGTTAGAATTTTTCCAAGCCTCTTAAACTATGACGGCAAGGCCCCTCTAATTCTTTTCTGCAAACTGCAAAATTAGTTGGCGTGGGGTACCATCCTTAAAAACATTCCAAATTATTCCAAATTTTAAAATATTCCAGATCAATTGTTAATAGAGAAATTGATATTTTCTAAATAAGTAATATTTTTATTTTCAATACTCTGAACATCATGAGACTAAAGAAGCAGAGCAGAAATTTCTGATAAAGTTACTCATAACATTAGACCAATTAAACAAAGTTCCAGGTAACAAACTGACATCCAAATGAGTTCCAGGGCATTTTCTTCTTATAGTCTGTCAGTTTGTTTTGTGAATATAGAGGCTTTTTGTGCATAATGCTTAACATTGAAGAGGATAAGAAGTCTAAAATACCAATTAGCTTTCTTTCTGTTATGTTTACATTTTTCTGGGGGTTTTTTGCAATTTATTTTTTTTCCAGTTGTGATTATGTTACATAGGGTCATGACCTCTATCTTGTAAGAAGATTCTCTCCCTTGCTCTTTCTGAAAAAGCAAATAGACCTGCTGGGAGGCCCATGTGCTAAGGATCTAAGGATAGTCTCAAGGAACTGAAGGTAACCTTTTGCCAATACCAGCAAGGAACTGGATCCCTCCACCCTACAACTTCAGGGAACTGAATTCTTCCAACAACCATGTGAGTTTAGAAGCAGATACTCCCACACTGTCTTTAGGTAAGAACCCAGGTCTGTCTGATGCCTCATTGCAACCTTGCAGTGGGCCAGCTAAGCTATGACTGGACTCCTGACTCATAGAATCTGTGAAATAATACATCTATGCTTTTTAAGCCATTACATTTGTAATAATATTGTTATTGAGCAAATCAAGCTAATATAGCATATATTTTCATAATTTGGAAAAACTTAATTTTGCCATATTTCATAAAGTAGAGTAGCTTTTAGCTCCAACTGTGACCCAAAAAAAGTTTGAACATTTTTAGTCCAATTAATAAAGCTGAGTTTCCCCCTAAATAAGCCTGACTTTTATATTCAAAATATGAACTCCAGTAATTTTATGATGCAAGTCATCTTACATAATATATCTTTCTATTTCAAAATATGTAACGTGGGGATCCCTGGGTGGCTCAGCGGTTCAGTGCCTGCCTTCAGCCCAGGGTGCTATCTTGGAGACTGGGGATCAAGTCCCACGTCGGACTCCAGTCACATGTCGGGCTCCCTGCATGGAGCCGGCTTCTCCTTCTGCCTGTGTCTCTGTCTCTGCCTGCCTCTCTCTCTCTCTCTCCCTCTCTCTCTCCTCTCTCTATGTCTCTCAGGAATAAATAAATAAAATCTTAAAAACAAAAACAAAATATGTAACGTAACTGTAGATCTGAAGTGGATGCTAATAAGAAAAGTATACGTATTGCTCTGACTTTAATTCTCTCTTGGCTTTAACTTCCAAACTTGCAGGATTTTACTCCTCTCACTCAGGACTACAGAGTAGAGTAGAAAAAGTGAAAAAAATAAATTAGCATTTATTCTGTACCTGCTATATTCCAAAACCTGAACTAGACACTGAACGTACACTCTTTCCTTCAATTTTCACAATTGTCCTTCAAGGTAGGTGTTAACTTCACCATTTTACTTAAAAAACTGAGACTCAGAGAACTTATGTACGTATCACAAATAGTAAATAGTTGAGTCAAAGTTCATACCCAACAGGTGATTGTCTCCTCATCCCATGCTTTTCTCAATCTATCAATTCAGAGAGTAGAATATTATATATATATATATATATATATATAAAACAGGCATCTGAATATTGCTAAATTCTGTGTAAGTCACACCAAAGAAAATTTTTAAACATCATTTTCCTTAAATAGTTTATTTCCTTAGTTCAATTTATATTTCTTTAAATTATTTATATTTTAATAGGTTTGGGTCATTTAGGAAGGCGCAGGGTAGGTGAGAGACCCAGGGAAAACAAGTTCAGAGGTACAGTGACCAACAACACTGGTACCATCTGGGAGCTTGTTGGAGATGCAGAATGAGGCCCCACCAACAACTACTGGATCAGAATCTGCCTTAACAAGATTCCCAGGTGGTGCATATTAAAGTAGGAAAAGCACTGTGGTTGAGAGATGAAGAAATTCCTCTTCTCTATGAACTGAATGTCATAAAAAAGAAAGGAGCTGTATTCTATTTAAATTTTAAATGGGAAAAGATGCATGGATGTTGATTTTTCAGAATATTAGGATTTTCCCAGTCAACTCTTTAAAGTTATCCTTAGAAATAGAATGATCCATGCCTGTAATTTCTCACTGGTATCCCTAAGTGAAATCCCTCTGCACATCCACACCAAGTTATATCACAGTACCTATAAGAACATCTGCTTTGTGTTTTATTCTTCAGATGGCCCTAACAACACTCTTACCAAGAAGGCAGCTTATATATGCCTCCTAAAGTTCTCCTTAGCTCATGGATTACTAAACAACCTGACCAAAACATTTTTGGTACACCTAAGATATCTAAAAAGATTCTTCTTAGATATCTAAAAAGATTCTTCTTAAAGAGGCAAGAAATACAATGTTCTTTGCTAGTCACCTAACCAAAATAGCTTAGTTTTCCCACTTTGTAGTGTATGCACTTAGAATAATTGCCAAGTTAACTACAATTAATGTTCAAATTTTATTATTTTTTTAAAGATTTTATTTATTTGTATGTTTATTTATGTATTTATTTATGTGAGAGAGAGGGTGCACACGAGAGAATGGGGGAGGAGCAGAGGAGAAGGGCAAGCAGACTCCATGCTAAGCACAGAGTCCCACATGGGGCTCCACCTCATGACCCTGAAATCATTACCTGAGCCAAAATCAAGAGTCTATCACTTAACCAACTCAGCCACCCAGGTGCCGCCAAACTTTATTCTTTTAGCCCAAATTGATGTGCAAAATGCAGCTAAATTCTGTTAGATTTGAAATGATCCTGATAAGCAGCACATTCTTCATTAAATTTTAACCAGAAGCTCTATTAATTACACTTTTCAAAACATACCCTTGATAGCTTGATTAAAAGGTTTCTTGCTTCATGTTGTGACACTCTTTCCCATGTGGTTTCCAGTTTTATTATCAGGGGAACTCTTTTTTTAATCACCGTTTGCTAGAGAGGGCATTCTGGGTTAAAACTTGAATTTCCAAGAATTTATTTCAAACCACTTTAAGACATTTGGTATTTGAAAGGATTTATGTAACACAGTGTTAAAGTAAGAACAAAGCACAAATTCTTGACTCCTAAAGAAATTAAATGTTTTCTGGTTTCCCTTATATCTACATTATTTAAACCCCTTCAGCGTAAAAGCTCCAATGTACACATTATCACTAACAAAATATAGTTTAAGCCCCATAATTGCCAAACCTTCTGATTTTTTAAGGAAATTTCATATTACTGAGTATAAATAACATGATAGTAGAGTATTTGCTTATTGTATTCTCCTCTATATTCTGAGTCAAACCACTACTACCACAAATGAAAGATTTTTTACTTTTTAAAAGAATTTTAAACTAATAGATTTTGCTGTATTTTAGGTGGACAACAAATTTTTAAAAATTTATTTTTAGTCTATCATTCAAAGAAAGCTACTTTTTTTGCTGTAATTACATCCAGTCTTTAAATATATATTTGTACATATATACATATATATATCTGTGTGTATAGAGTCTTCTTACAAAATTAATGCATACTATACGAGAAAACTTACATTTCAAAGTAACATTCTGTATAATCCCACACCCAAAGATAACCATTACTAATAGTTTTTTCTAGTATTCCATTATTCTCTTCTATATTCTAAGCATATACTTATTCATTTAATATTTACTGAGTATCTACTATGTATCAGGCACTGTTTTCTATACAATAAAAACTATAGGACCAAAAAATTGACAAACTCTGCCTTCATGGTGCTTATATTGTAATGGAAAGAAATAAATATATTAAATAAACAACCAAACTATATAGTATGTTAAATGGTGTTCATTGCTACAGAGACAGAGCAATGAAATGAAGCCTACAGTTTAAATTTTTGATATTTTGAATCCTGACTTTTTTCCATACTTAACCTTATAATTTGATCGTGTCTATGTTATTAACATAATTTAAAGTCAAATTTCAACATGTAGATATCTCACAGTTTATTATTCACCCATTACTAAACATTTTTCATTATTTCTAATTTTCCACTGTTTTAAACAATTTGTAATTGTCTTTCATTATTCTGTATATGAACATGTGATCTTCCTACCTAGTTTTTAATCAACTCAAATACAAGGATGATGTCACCTTCAATCTTTATGTCCCAAGGGTAATCCTCTGTACAAAGCTCCCTACTCATCTACACTCAGTGAATGCTTTCTGAGTAATAAACACACAGCCCAATGATAGCTTAAAAATTAATTACAGAAATATAAGTCCTCCAGGGACACTGAACTAACATTGAAAGTAGTTCCAGTCTAAACAAGGTCAATGGTAGCATAGGGGCACACCATGCTTTAAGAAAACTACAGATAGCAAGTTTCTTGCCTTTTAGTCATATCACTAGGAAAGAGAGAATTCTGCTTGAAAATGTAAAGTACAATTCCAGTGACCTATGAAAGCTCTTTAATTATGCTCTTCCCACTAAAAACCATATGTCATATGTTAAATTGATAGAAAAGCCTGAAATGGGATAGGGCATAGTGTGTGGGTAAGAGGAGGGATAAAAGGACCTACAGATCTCCCTATATAGAAATGTTTTGAGAAAGCTTGATTCCCATGTCAGAGATGATTTACCTGTATTGCTACCTGAAAGCAGTAAGAAGTACTGGACCTCCACTGAGCCCGGGACACTAATAGGCACTGGGAGAGACAACAGATCGTTCCTTATGGAGTTTAGAGATTGGAAACAGAATAGAAGTTGTCAATGGGGAAGGGAAATAGACAACCACACTGTAAGCAAACAAATAAATGATTGAAAATTGTGCTAAGTGCTCTGACACAGGTCCTGGGAGTCATTTGGTGGAGGCAGGTATATACTTAACATAAGAGCATTTCTGAGGAGAAGATACTAGACCTAAGACCTGAAGGATGAAATAAGTCATCCATACAGAAAATGAAGACAGAGTATAGAGTGGAGGAGGAAGAAGAATGATCCAAGTAAAGACCACAGCATGGCCTTGGCTGTGAAGAAGCCAATTTAACCTCAAAATGTTTCCCACTCTCCTTTTTCATTTGCACAACCCAGGTGTTCCCATCCTGGCTTCCTGCCTCAGCCTATTTTCAACAGCCTGTTTTCCAATTAAATTTTAACTTGTGTTTCAGTGACTTAGCATCCTGCTATCTAACAAAACAATTTATTTTGATGTACTCAGACTAGATTAAGTCCCATGTGATACAATATTTTGCAGGTTTTAATTTTTCTCTGTAACACCAATGACAATTGTGGTGTATATATGTATGTGTGTAGACTTACATATAAAAAAAAATTCTAAGTAATATTTCCAAGTCTAGCTAGGGCTAATATTTATGTATTTACATTCAGCCAAAGAAAATCTAAGCATTCAATGATAACAGGAAAACTTCATGCTAATATTTAAATGTTGATGGTTTCTCAGAAAGTCAAGATTCTATATGTTTTTAAATTACATTGTTATTTGTTTACTTGGAAAATAAGTTTTAAAAGTTAGAGGCCTTTGATATTTTCTTGGATGTAGAGAAAAATGCTCACAATTTTTTAAATAACTGAATTCATTCAAATTTATTAATAAGATCAATGAACTAATTATTACAAAGTTGATACATAAAACCAACCTGCTATTGCAAACTTACAAATTAAAATGAACAAATACATCTTTTTCTGCCACAAATATTGTAACAAATGAATTTTCCCACAACATTCAACTCTGACTTACAAGCCAGTTCTTGGACTATTACAATAAATTTTTTAACTTTATAGGAAATCTCTGGAAACAGACATAAATTCAACAAAATAAATTTAACTTTGGTATCATGGTAAATACTATGAAGTATTCACTTTTTTATGTGTGGTCAGTGGAAACAAAATGTAATGCTTAACTATGGTCTTTAGTTTTCACACATTCTCACGTCAATTGTTCTTTCCAGGTTCCTGTTACTGAAAAATTTAATTTTTATTTACATTCAATAGATACAAAGGGATAATTATAAAACATGTGTAAGGCATAAAGAAGAACAATAGAGGAACCCATTGTGCTCATGCACTCATCCAGTTATTTAAGAAATAGAACACTTCCGATTAACCTCTGATGTTCTACAATGTGTAACATTAAGCATGTCACTATTTCTCAAATTAAAATATTACATATAAAAGATTTAGATGTTTCTGTTTTCCTGAACATTAGTTCACTTAATCAAATAATTTGTGTGTTTCTGAAAGTTTAATTACACAATCAATATTCAAGCATTTGAAGAAATGCAAAAATGGCTGAGAAATATGAAAAACTAGAAAAGGTACCAAGAGAAAAATAGAGGTTATTTATGGCTCCCTATGAAAACCAGGATAAGCAGGTGATGATGAAAGTAAATCAAAATAGGATTCATAAAACAAAGTACCAAATGCAAACAGTCAACAGCTGATCGTTGCAGAACAGCATGAACTTGAACTCTAGGCTTTAAAATGGGAAATACGTGGGACTAGATTTCAAAACCTAAAATGAACACAACAAATGCTGTTTGAATGAAAGTGATTAATTTCACCAATTGTCTGACATCAGCTCTTTTATGTGAGTTGCTTATAGGAAATACATCTAGGAAAAAAACTACAAGGGATATATTCGTAGGATGTAACCAACCCAAGGGATATGCATCATATGGGTACCAAAGGTCATTCACTGTCTGTATTACTCACAGGTAACTATTTGTTGGTTTCTTCTCAGAATTTTATATTTTAAATATATAAATAAGGAAAGTAAATACATCAACATTTTATTTAGCATCAGGAGCCTCTAGGATAATTTATATTAACATTACATGCAGCTATTTTTTTAATATTCCCTTTTCCCTCCATAAGTTTCATAAGAAATGATCCTGACTTCTTCATTACTAAATCCCAAAATGCCCAGCTCAGTGTCTGGCATTCTGGCATGTGAAGATGCTCATTAAATATTTGCTGAATGACAACAAATAAGTTAATTGGTTCAAGATGTATCTCCAAAGGGGCAATAAACTTGATTTTTAATAATAGTCCCCAAACTTTTCAATACTCAAAAGTCTTAATTCCAAATCCACATCAATCCCCTATTTTGAGAGACTTAGTCTATCATATTATGATTAATGTATCTCATTTTTAAACAAAGGCATATAAACCCCAATCAGTACTTCTAATTGCCTCCAGAAAACCTGCATTATCTCCTTACATTCTATAATACCAGCCAAAATTAAGGAGCTATGATGTTATAACAAGTTAATCACCAAAGTTTTTTTTAGTTTTTTTTGGAAATATTGGAAATAACTCAGGACTGCCCAGCAAGGTCCTTCTCACTGCTGATTTAAAATAATCCCTTTTGCTTTCATGCCTGCTACAGTCTTCAAATTTTCCCTCAATCCTACTCATACAAAAAAATTATCTTCACATTTCACAAAAGAAAATGAAATTATTACTCTGTGGTGCCTTCTTCTTCCTCACCTCCAAAGCCTTATACAGCCCTCACAATGCTGCCCCAAAGACAAAGGGAATATTTTACTTCCAAGGGCCCAGTTACAGGAAGAATATCACTAGTTTTAAAAATATAGCCTTTCCCTATGTCAAGTAATCTTCAACAAAGCAGGAAAGAATATCCAATGGAAAAAAAGATAGCCTCTTCAACAAATGGTCTCAGGAAAACTGGACAGCAACACGTAAAAGAATGAAATGGGCCCACTTTCTTACACCATGCAAAAAAATAAATTCAAAATGGATGAAAGAGCTAAATATGAGATAACAAACCATCAAAACCATAGAGGAGAACACTGGCAGCAACCTCTTTGACCTCAACTATAGCAACTTATTACTAGACCCGTCACCAGAAGCAAGGGAAACAAAAACGAAAATGAACTATTGGGACTTCATCAAGATAAAAAGCTTCCACACGGGGCACCTGGGTGCCTCAGTTGGTTAAGCATCTGCCTTCAGATCAGGTCATGATCCCAGGGTTCTGGGATTGAGCCCCATATTGGGATCCCTGCTCATCGGAAAGTCTGCTTCTCTCTCTCCCTCTCCCTCTGTCTCTCCCCCTGACTGTTCTCTCTGTTTCTCTCTCTCTCTCCTTCTCTCTCAAAGAGATGAATAAAATCTTAAGAAAAAAAAAAAAAAGCTTCCACACAGTAAAGAAAAAAAATCAACAAAACTATAAGGCAACACACAGAATGGGAGAAGACACTTGCAAATGACATATCTGATAAAGGGTTACTATCCAAAATCTATAAAGAACTTATCAAATTTGACACCAAAAAAAAAAAAAACACAAAAACTCCAGTTAAAAAATAGGCAGAAGACCTGAATAGACATTTTTCTAAAGAAGACATCCAGATGGCCAATAGACACATGAAAAGATGTTCAACATCATTCATCATCAGGGAAATACAAGTAAAAACCACCATGAGATACCACCTCACACCAGTCAGAATGGCTGAAATTAACAACACAGGAAACAACAGATGTTGGGGAGGATGCAGAGAAAGGAGAACCCTCTTACACAGTTGGTGGGGATGCAAACACTCTGGAAAACAGTATAGAAGGCTCTCAAAAAGTTAAAAATAAAACTTCCCTATGATCCAGCAATTGCACTACTAGGTATTTACCCAAAGAATACAAAAAAAATATATAGATTCAAAGGGGCACACACACCCTGTTTATAGCAGCATTATCAACAATAGCCAAATTGTGGAAAGAGACCAAATGCCCAAGGGCTGATGAATGAATAAAGAAGTGGTATAGGGGTGCCTGGATGGCTCAGTTGGTTAAGCGCCTGCCTTCAGCTCAGGTCATAATCCCAGGGTCCTGGGATGAAGCCCTGTGTTGGACTTCCCACTCAGTGGGAAGCTTGCTACTCCCTCTCTGCCTGCTACTCCCCCCACCCAGCTTGTGTTCCCTCTCTATCAAATATGTAAGATTTTTTTTTTAAAAAAAGGAAGTGACATATATATTATGTATATAGAATATATATATTACTCAAACCATCAAAAAGAATGAAATCTTACCACTTGCAGCAATGTGATTGGAGCTAGTGTGCGTTATGCTAAGCAAAATAAGTCAGCCAGAGAGACAAATACCATATGATTTCACTCATATGGCGAATTTAAGAAACAAAATAGATGAATATATGGGAAGGAAAAAAAGAAAGAGAAGCAAAGTAGAAGAGACTCTAATGGGGCAGCCCGGGTGGCTCAGCGGTTTAGCGCCACCTTCAGCCCAGGGTGTAATCCTAGAGACCCGGGATGAGTCCCACATCGGGATCCCTGCATGGAGCCTGCTTCTCCCTCTGCCTGTGTCTCTGCCTCTCTCTCTCTCTCTCTCTCTCTCTCTCTCTCTCTCTCTCTCTCTGTCTCTCATGAATAAATAAATAAAATCCTTTTTTAAAAAAAAAAAAGAGAGACTTTTATGTATAGAAAACAAACAGGGTTGATGGAGGGATGTGGGTGGGGGATGGACTAGATGGGTGATGGGTATTAAGGAGGGAACTTGTTATGATAAGCACTGTGTATTATACGAAGTAATGAATCACCAAATTCTCCTAAAACCAATATTACACTCTATGTTAACTAACTAGAATTTATTTATTTTGTTTAATAAATTTATTTTTTATTGGTGTTCAATTTACCAATACAGAATAACACCCAGTGCTCATCCCATCAAGTGCCCCCCCCAGTGCCTGTCACCCATTCACCCCCACCCCCCGCCCTCCTCCCCTTCCACCACCCCTAGTTCGTTTCCCAGAGTTAGGAGTCTTTATCAGCCATTAGAAATGACAAATACCCACCATTTGCTTCAACGTGGATGGAACTGGAGGGTATTATGCTAAGTGAAGTAACTAACTAGAATTTAAACAAAAATTTAAAATAAACAGACAAAAACATGGCTTCTCCCAATGTAAAGATTTTCAAAACTTCAGTTTTGTAAATTTTCATGAAACGGTATGCCTCCTTAATTTTGTTATGTATCTACTGGCACAGGATACTTTTTTTTCTCCTATGTGGCAAAGAAACTCCAGGATACGCAACTTTTCAGAAATCTGAATTCTTCTCAGTCCTGAAGTTAGTTTATTTACAGACAGGTAAAACAAATTATTTTTCCTAGTAAACCAGCTTGAAAGATAGGGAGAAAAATAAAATTTCCAGAAAGAAAGAAAAGAAAGAAAGAAAGAAAGAAAGAAAGAAATAAAGAAAGAAAGAAAGAAAGAAAGAAAGAAAGAAAGAAAGAAAGAAAGAAAGACGAAAAGAAAAGAAAAAGAAAAGAAACAAAAAGAAAAGAATCCCTCCCCCCACCCCCATTTAAAAATTTAAGTGCCAGGGCCTCTATTTACCAAGAATGGTTCTACACTTGAATAACATGAGTAATTTATTTATGGTAGTTGTATATTGTGCTCGACATTTGGGAAGAACTTACATCTTAAGTAGCAATATCTATCTCCTTTCTACAGATTCTTCACTTCCTTCATTTGTGTTTTTTCTGGAGCTTCCTCATCACCAGAGCTTCAATTTACTACTTATTAAGAACTCCTCCCTCAGAATTCCAGAAGATTTACAGAAGTTTCTTCTACTAATCTGTCCCCAGAATGACAGTACAGTGAGTATCTAACTTTTAAAGTGGTCACATGAGGGAATCCCTGGGTGGCTCAGCAGTTCAGCGCCTGCCTTCCCCCCAGGGCGTGATCCTGGAGTCCCAGGATTGAGTACGGTGTCAGGCTCCCCGCATGGGGCCTGCTTCTCCTTCTGCCTGTGTCTCTGCCTCTCTCTCTCTCTATGTCTATCATGAATAAGTAAATAAAATCTTTAAAAATAAATAAAGTGGTCACATGAGCACCAACTCATGATAGGTTTTTTTCTTGTGTCAATGAATTCTGTGTGATATTCAATTGGGTATGATTACAATTTAAGCTTTAACCTATGAGAGGGCTACAGGGATTTTGGTGCAATGAATATAACTTATGTCACTGAAAGTCTAACCCTTTGATACTCAGAGTGGTGCAGAAAACAGCAGCATAAGCATCACTTGAGAACCTGCTAGCAATTCAGGATTTCAGATCACATCCCAGTTCTATTAAATCAGTAGTTTCATCTAAGCAAGATTCCAGGTGATTCCTGTGACATTACATTTTTGAGAAGCATTGGGGTTTTTTAATTTTCTAATTGAAGCATAGTTGACATACAATGTTTTATTAGTTTCAGGTGTACAACATAATGATTAGGAATTCTATACATTATGGAATGCTCACCACAGTAAGTGTAGTTGTTTTCTGTCACCACACAATATTACAATGATATTGACTACATTCCTTAAGCTGTACTTTTCATCCCTATTACTTATTTATTTTATAACTAGAAGTTTGTGCCTCTTAATCCCCTTCCCCTCTTCCCCCCTCCCTCCTGGCAATGATCAGTTTGTCCTCTGTATTTATGAGTGTATTTTGTTTTATCATCTCACACCAGTCAGAATGGTTAGTATCAAAAAGACAATAAATAACAAATGTTGGTGAGGATGTGGAGAAAAAGGAGCCCTTATGAAATCATGGTGGGAAAACAAATTGGTGCAACCACTATGGAAAACAGTATGAAGGTTCTTCAAAAAATTAAAAAATAAAAATACCATAGGATCCACTAATCCCAATACTGGGTACTAGTTCAAAACCATATAGGTACTTCTATGTTTCATATTGCAGCATTATTTACAATAGCCAAGATTTGGAAGCAAGCTAACGGTCCATCAATAGAGGAATGGACAAAGATGTCATTCATCCCATATATGTATATATGTATACATATACACACACCATGGAATATTATTCAGCCATTAAAAAAACAATAAGATCTTGCCCTTTGTGACAACATGGATAGGCCTACAGTATAGTATGTCAAATGAAGTAATCAGATAGACCAAGATAAATACTATGTGATTTTCTTATATATGGAATCTAAAAGACACACACACACACACACACAGAAAACAGAGAAGTATTAACTGACATAATCCATCTGAGCGAACAGTATTCAGAGCCATGTTATAAATCTGCCAACAACCACTACCACTAACTTTTTTCTGTAAGATCTTATTTATTTATTCATGAGAGACACACAGAGAGAGGCAGAGACCTAGGCAGAGGGAGAAGCAGGCTCCCTATGGGGAGCCTGATGTAGGACTCAATCCCAGGACCCTAGGATCATGACCTGAGCCAAAGGCAGATGCTCGGCCACTGAGCCACGAGGTACCCCTAGCACTAACTTTTATGCAAAACATATACCCTGTTTCTTCAAGAGTGTTAGTAAATAGTTAATGCATATTCTGAAGACTTGGCTTTTGTATACTGATGTGAAATATTCACAATAAACTTATATGGAGAGAACATTGTAAAATATACTTCAGAAATTGATTTTTATAAGCGGATTTTTATATCTAAAATTGAATTCTAACTCAAACAGTAACATGTAAGCATATTACCCAATTTCTCTGGCATTCACTCTTCTCATCAGCGAAATGGGAATAGCAATAATCTGTTGGGTTATTGTGAGGATTAAATAAGATCATATAAATGCAGCACCGTGCATCTCAAAGCCTCTCTTCTTGACATGCTAGTCACTTTGTCTCCTACTGGAGATGACTCTGCATTCAGCCAGGGGACACGGCAGCAGGTTTATAACTTTAGCAATTCACAACTCCTGATATCTCCAGCTAAAAACTATCAGAAAGGATGCTGATTAGTTCTGATAGAATATTCTGAAAAGCAAATCCTAGGTCATATTCCTAAGCACAAAGTGGGAATACGGATAGAGTAAAAGAATGAAGTTCTCTCAGTCCAAATTATGATTGAAAAACGAAATGAGATTGCTTTGCAGAAGAATAGCCACCAAGTTACATGTACCTAACCACTTCCAAGATCCATTGTATAGAATGGTGTACTAGAAAAGTGAGGAAGCTGAACCCAGAAGCAAAGCAGAATAAAGTGGATAAAGAGATGAGGATGCATTAGTCAGAAGGATCAACAGATGCAATAGAATAGAGATATTAATGTGAGTGTTTGAGGTCATTGGGAGGACATAGAGGGGTTTTAAGCAGACTGATTAAAGTATTAAGGATTTGGCTCTCCATGCTGCGTGTGGGATGGAGCAGTGATCCTTCATCACTGGTTGATTGCACATTATAATCACTTGGGGCAATTATTTAAATACCTCATACCCAGGCCATGCCCCAGACCAATTAAATCAGAATCTCTGGGTGTGAGACCCAAGTACCAGCAGTTTGTGTGTTTTCAGCTGAATCCAATATACAACCAGGTTAAGCCCCACTGATGGGGAAAGCAAGAATGAGGCTGGGAATCCAATTAGGAGACTTGCATTAGCCCACATGAGAGAACATCAAAGCTTAGATGATATTGATGGCATGGAGATGGATAGCTTTCAGCTATATTTTAGAAAGAATCTATAGGAATTGCCCATGAATGGATGTAGAGCAGGAATAGGATGTCAGAGAAAGAAAAATCAAGGGTGGTTCCTACATATCTTCATATATGGTGGCTACTCCCTGATAAAGGAAAAGATATGGAGAAAAACAAGTTGGGTGGAGTAGATGAGTTCAGGACATGTTAAATTTGAGATATAAGTGAATCATTCCAGTGGAAATGCTAGGCATGTAATCGGGCTATGGTAAAAGAACTGGACTGGAGACATATACCTGGGGGTCATCAGAATATAGATAATATTTTGAACCTTAAGGATAGGTAAAATATGTCAGTAAAACATAAGGAAAGAAAGAAGGAAAGTACTGCATGCTAACCCAAGAAAAGGCACAACGTGTTGCTGTAAATCTGTGTAGGTTTAGTTGTCCAGGTTATTTGGATAATGAACCAGGTTGGAAACCAGTTTTATAATATTTTTTCTAATAAAGTCTCTGGAAAAGTACTTCTACCATGTTTCAAATAATCTCAAGAAATCTAGAAAGGGGAATGTGCTTCTCAAAATACTCAGTGAAAATAATTACTGGGGGAATTCATGGGAAAAAATCATTAAAGCAATAGAGAAACAACAATAGGGAAAAAAAGTATGATATGAACTATGACTAGGTTTCTTAAAGAAGGAAAGATGACTATTTGGATGGATATGAACATCCTGAATATCCTGGTTTCTTGTACCAGCCATTTGAGATCAGATAATTAAGCAAATGCTCTCAAGAAGTATTTTTTCCAGACACTTGTACCAAACTTTTAGATCCTGCTAATGTCAGAAGTAATCATGAAGGGACAAATGGAAGCCCTAAAATGGAACTGCAATTACAGTAAAAGAGCATAACTATTACTTATAATTACATACTTCTCAAGAGTTTTTCTTTCCTTCCATTTCTACAGATTTGACCCCTTCTGAGGTAGAGTAATTATAAATACTAGGGAAGAAAGACAGATTTAAAGGTTATCTGTCAGGAGGAGGGGCATATACTTCACACATTTTTGTAGTTTCATGAAAGGAGACTAAAAAAACATGGTGAATGTCATCTTAAAAAATAGGTGCTTAAAGTCAGAATGAATATAAATAATTTATTTAAATGTTATATTTCAGGGCAATACCTATACCATCTAATGGATAATAAAGTAGCACAAAAAGTAGTTTCATTCCAAAAAGTAGTTTCATTCCTGCTAAAGTTAAGGGATCTCCAAAGAAAAGCTTGGTAGCCAGAAAGGTCTCTCACAATACTCCCGCTGATGTGGGTAATCCCAAATTCAAATTTCTTTCCTAATCTCTAATTTCACATTTTCAATGGCCTACTAAATAATTTTACCTAGACAATCTCAAGCTCACTCTGTTCAACACTGACTGCATCTTCTTCCTTTGCAAAGCTGTACCTCCTCTGTGTTACGTTTTTCTATTTGTCATCACCACCTTCTAAACTGTAAATCTCAGATCTAACTTTGTTTCCTCTTCTTTGCTTCCACTAGATGATGTAAATCTGTGCATTTTTTGTTTGCCAGTTGCAAAGCCCTACACTTTAACCTCTATAGACTCTGAGTTTTTCCCTTCTTCCCAATTCCCTCTGCCATTTCTGTCAAGTTCTTGTTATCTCTTGCCAAGACTACTGTTGTAGCCACCCCTCATGATACCCACAGAGGTGATTTTCCAGGAGGATATGAAACAGATTTGGGGGCCCAACACTTATTTTGAGCCCCTCCTAGAGTCTTCTATCTAATGTCAAATTTTTAGTATTGTATTCTTTTTTTTTTTTTTGAAGATGATCCCTAACTGTTTAAGCTTCAGGACTCCTAGAACACCAGATTTAACTTTCCTAAGGCGTGATTGACCATGCCACTCTGTGACTCTATGGCTTTCCACCAGCCCTCCCAAGTTGACAAAATAATAAATCCATTCTCCTTTTTCTAATTGTAAAGCCTTTCTTGGTCTTACCCAAACCCTCCTTCCCACTTATGTTTCACTCCACTTAATATATACTATTACTCCACTTAATGTATATACTATTCTTAAACCAAACTGAGTTACTACTCCATGCCCACTGGCTAGCCAACTCCACTGTAATTCTATTTATGTATTTTCTTCTACCAAGAGCATCTTTCTTGCCTCAGTTTCACCTTTCTCGCTATCATACCCCAAAATTTATATTTTACCCAACACCAAAGTTCCAGATTAAGTACCCCCCTGAAGTCCTTACAGAAGACTGCTATCTAAATGCAAGGTCTCCCTCCTCTGAATCCCTATTAGAATCTCTTAAATGAAATTAGTACTTTATACCTGGAAGGTATAATAATACTCTGGGCAACAGAGGCCATGTCACTGGTAAAGCTTAAAATATTTAATATTTGGCGCTTCACAGGGACATAATTTTCCAGCCCCTGTCTCAGGTTACTTCTCTTTTCAGAGAATAGCATGAACTAGTTGAGGAAAGAATCACTGTCTCATTTTTATTGATATACCCCCACAATGTCTAGCCCTCTTATTGAAAAAAACATTCAATAAATTTTTGAGGAGGGAATGAATGAATGAACCCTGTATACTTTTTCAAGCATCTTCACTGCTGGATGTTTTTAAATAAAATATTTCCGTATTCAGATTTCAGTCCCAATCAGTATTGGGAATTTAAAATATTTCAAATACACACCCATTCAACACTATTCATCTTGCAAATTTCATCCTTTTAACTTCCTAAAATTAAGGAGCTTTCTTATTACATAATAACTAGGTAGACTGATACATTATACCAAATTTTATTTGTTATTTCTTGCATTCCTGGTGAAGGAATTAGTGTGTGCAATGATACCTGGAATGCAAGAAGCAAGGAACACCATTAAGATGATGGCTGGGTACAATGGAAGGAAAATGACTGATTTATGCGCTAAGAAAATCACTCTTGACAGAAGGGTTTATGAGTATAAAAATCTTACATCAACAGTGTCTTGCAATGTAGACAATGAAATGTGATTCCTAGATAACTTGTCAAGACAAGTTACTGCCTGGCTATGAGGGGAGTGGTTTGCTGACAGCCTTGCCAACCTAAGGTATACTCAAAGTTGCTGACCTTTGCCAAATGATAGGTGAAAAATGACATTTCAGTTGTTTCAACATGCATTTTCCTTACCATGAATAAGATTAAATAGTTTTTCATATGCTTCTTTTATATGTTTAAGAATGATGTCATTTCTGCAAGGTGTCTCTTCACATCATTTGACTGTTTTCAATTAGGCTGTCTTCACAATATTGACTTGTAAAAATTATTTTCCTTTGTTTAAAAAACAGCTTTATTGGGATATAATTCACATAACATACATTCAAATTTAAAGTGTACAATTCAATGGTTATCAGTTATTAATAGCATTGTGCAACTATCACCACAATCAATTTTAGAATATTTTCATCCCTCTCTCCCTTTCTCTTTCTCTATCAATTCCAGGAAAATTTATATTGATGATTAAAAGGCCTTACCCCTGAGTGATTTGGGGAAATATAAAAAAAAAATCCAGTTCCATCTCTGAGCCAGTGGGAGGCTTGTTCAGTTGCCATTGGTAAGACTGAATCCCAACTTCCCCAGGTTCATCGAGTCCTATTAGTCATAAGCCCACAATAGCCTCTTTGTGTCTCATTCCCAGAACAGGACATTAAACAGGGAGCCTCATATAGTCCCTATTCTCATGTACACCCAAAGCCCAGCAAATCCACAGTGTGAACCTCAATCAAACTTTGATTTTCTGCCCATTGAAATGTTCTTCTATATTTTGAACCCATCTATGTCTTTTATACTTTATCATTCCAACATGTTTGAAACAAAATTTACAACTGTAACTTGGCCAGAAATACGTAATGATATGCAAATATTTTTACTATATTTTTCCTTCTATATGCTGAAAGGAATAGAATGTTATATATTTAATATACATATTTTACTATCTGTTTAACTATGCTACCAAGTAAGACTCTTTTAAAGCTTTTAAAACCATGACCAGGCGAACAAAGAGTAGCCCTCAGAAGAATTTGATAAATATCCTCTAATCTCTCTCAATCAGGACTCCAGCCAGAATTTCTGACACCGCTGTATATTTTAATAATCCCAGCTACTCACTAGGCAATCTTTCCATGTAACAATAGATCATTGACGCATCACTCTGACTAAAGTTCTGAGTGTAATGTTTTGATTAAAAACTAAATTGCTAAGCATTGTACAATGAGAATCAGGATACTATAATTATGAGTTTAAGTAGCTGAAGACATCTCAAAGAACAGCCTCTGATCTTTTCTTTCATTGATGCAGACAAGGATTAAAGTCAAAAGACCATCTAGAGGTATAATGTCTGAAAGAATGTAGGGATGAAGTACACTGTGAAGAGACTTTATGATCCAACTGGGATCCTGTCTAAGGGTATTAAAGAGTAAAAAAAAAAGAAAAAAAGAGTATTAAAGAGCAAAATCATTTGCACCTAGAGAAGGCTCTGAGCCTTGGCTAAATCACTGGAGAACTATTATTCTCCCATAGTAGTTAGTGGTGAAAACTCTATTCACCAGAATTCTTTTCCAGAGACAGCACTAGCTTTGTTGGTAACAGTTTCTCAACAAGCCTACTTAAGGTAGATCCTGAGACCCACAGGGAACCTGAGAATGTGTAGGAGTGACCTGGAAGAAATTCTTAGTTATACCAGATAGAGTCGAGGAAAGGAAGAAAAAAGAGAAGAAAGGGCCATAACAAGCAAGACAGCAAGATATTTGTGTCTCACCCCCAAAATTCAGTAAAAGTCTTCAAAAATATGGAAAGACTTGATAGTAATGATTTTTCTCCAGTGGAAGCAATGAAGCAATGGGCTTATACATCGAGGATGTCCTGAAACAATTTAGAAACAGTCCACATGGACAAGGGAGTACAGGAACCAAGAGAAACAGAAGTCTAGTCCCAGTCTCAGCAAATATTTTCTATTAAGACCCATAAAATAAGTATCTTAGGCTTTGTGGACCATATAGTCTCTGCTGCAACTACTCAACTCTTCCAATGTTACATGAAAGCAACTGTGGACCATAGGTAAAAGAATATTCCAATAAAATTTTATTTATGGACACTGAAATTAGAATTTCACATAATTTTTCATGTGCCACCAGATATTCTTTTAATTTTTTGGTCAACCACTTAAAAATGTAAAAGCCATTCTTAATTTATGGACCAAATAAAAACAGAATTTTGCCTATGAGCTACAGTTTACCACCCCCTGGCATAGGATATAAAGTACAAGAAGACAGTTAAATCATGGGAAGACCTTCAGACTGTCCCAGGGCATAGAAATAATGCTAGTCTCTAAATATAGGATTGTGCCTGCTGCCATATAGATAATTTCCATCAAAGCTGCAGGCAGTTCTATAATAAAGACTTACTGAACTCTAAGTAGCTTCTTAGTTACATTAGCATACCCTCTCTCTTGGCCTCTCTGTACCTCTTTTTACCCAGTCTAGATTTATGTAACACTTTTGTGTATTATTTAAGCAAAATAAGTGTTTTTAGGACACGGAGAAAAATTTCATATAAGTGCAAAGAAAGAATAACCAAGTGATACAAATTTGGTTTTTCAGAACTCGAGATACGGTTAGATCCCAGGCATAGACTTTCAAAGACTTGAATTCATTATATAATTGAATTAGTGTCTTAGAACCCTAAAGATGAAAGTTCTTCTTTCTCTGACTCCTTTGAGCCACATATTTCTAAACTAGAAGGTAAGTGAAGAATCAAGCAGTTGAGGTTTCCACTGGCCTTAGAGGCAGTGGGTGGAAATGTCTGAGGTAGGAAGCAAAATCCCATGTGTTCTTGATTCACTCCAAAGAAAGCATTAAAAAGGGTGGCCCGAGTGGCTCAGCAGTTTAGCACTGCCTTCGGCCCAGGGTGTGATTCTGGAGACCTGGGATCGAGTCCCACATCAGGCTCCCTCCATAGAGCCTGCCTGAATCTCTGCTTCTCTCTTTCCTCTCTGTGTATTCTCATGAATAAATAAATAAAATCTTAAAAAAAAAAGAAAGAAAGAAAGAAAGCATTAAAAACCCAAAAGCTGCATGTTGAATTTGGATTAATAGAAAAGGGAACAGGACACCCGAGTGGCTCAGTGGTTGAACACCTGCCTTTGGTTCAGGGCATGATCCCAGAGTCCCAGAATCGAGTCCCACATCCAGCTTCCTGCATGGAGCCTGGTTTTCCCTTTGCCTATGTCTCTGCCTCTGTGTGTGTGTGTGTGTGTGTGTGTGTGTCATGAATAAACAAATAAAATCAAAAAAAAGAAATGAAGGGAGGAAGAAAAGGGAGGATGTGGGGAGAGAAATGGGGGTGGGAGGAGATGAGGATAGGCAGATGAGTGTAACAAAAAGAAATAAAGATTACAGGGTGGACTTGATTTCAGTCTCTAACATACTAGTGTTTTCCTTCTCCTTGGCACTTAGAAAGTCAATTATATTTCCAATGTAAAATTGCCTTACAGTTTAAAATACTGTAATGCTTAAAAATATTGCTGTTAAATTTCTTGGAATTCAAAGCCTTCTGGAAAATATATAAATCACATTATCCAAATTTGACTATATAATGTACTATCACATGCAGCAGCTCAGAGAAGCTCTATACCTTTCCTTAAACTGGCCCCAGCTAAGGACTTAACAAAATGCTCAGGGATGTTCCTCTCTGCCTCTGATGAACAAATAATGAATGTTTGCCCCTCCACCAGAAACATCAAGGGCAGTGGCTTCTTTTCTTTCCAGTCCCAAGATGCTCTAAGGGCATCCCCTTGAATCCAGCTTCATAGTGTTCTTTAGTTTTTATTCAGGTCTTTACATCTTAAAACACACTTGGGATTGCTTACAATAAAAACAGAGGCAGAATAAGATCAAAGATTATTAAAATAGGACCAAAGACAAGCAAACCAGGGAATATCAAGAAGTTGAGAATTGTTAATCAAATATTTTGCTCTGAGTTTCTAACAGAGAAATAGGGGAATAGGTTATATTACCTTTTATTATTTTTTACACTTCATTATTATTAGAAGAAAATATAGCAATTTATTTCAAAGTTTCAACCCTTTGCTTCCCAAGTTTTGAAATTAATTTTATTATTAATAACATGGATTTATTTATCCATGTAGACCATAGGTCTATATCATCTGTGCCTCCATGTTAGATAATAGGGAAACAAAGGTAACTAGAGAGTATTTCCTGCCCTCCCAGTCTTCATAGTACAATGAGGGAAACAGATGTCTAAATAACTACTAATATGGTTAAGATTCTGAATGGAACCACATACAAGATGCTATAGTATACAGAGACAAAAGCAACTAACTTTGTGGTTGGCTGGCAAGACTTCCTGGAGAAAGGGAAATTTGAAAAATAAGCATAAGTTCATTAAATGAATAAAAAGAAACAAGTATTTCAAACAGAAGGAAGAGCAAACAGGCAGATGCAGATATAGGGATTAATGGCTTCTTCAAATAATTGCAAGGAGAAATGCTAGAAAAATAAGTCTTCTCTAGAGCAGAGTATAGGGGTTGGGGATAGTGAGGCCAAATAAGGGACATGAGTCAATTTATAGATTTATAAAGTATATACACAATGAGAAATTTTAAACAAATGTCTCTGGTCCTTAATAAATAAAATAATAAAAGTATATTGTTTATGAATCATCTAGAAAGTTTTAGAAGGACACTTCTATGATAAATCCTACATGATATATAACTTGAGCATTTAGCTCTCTAGACCAGTGACTGTGATCCATATGCACTTATCCTTCTTACAGAAAGCGTTGGCTTTACCTTCATTGTTAAAACAGGACCCAGGGGCACCTGGGTGGCTCAGTGGTTGAGGGTCTGCTTTTGTCTTAAGTCGTGATCCCAGGGTCTTGGATTGAGTTCCACATCAGGCTCCTCACACGGAGCCTGCTTCCCCGCTCTGCCTATGTCTCTGCCTTTCTCTGTGTGTCTCTCATGAATAGTTAAATAAAATCTTTAAAAATAATTAAACAGGGATGCCTGGGTTGCTCAGCAGTTGAGCATCTCCCTTTGGCTCAGGGCATGATCCTGGAGTCCTGGGATCGAGTCCCACGTCAGGCTTCCTGCATAGAACCTGCTTCTCCCTCTGCCTAAGTTCTGCCTCTGTGTGTGCGTGTGTGCGTGTGTGTGTGTGTGTTTCATGAATAAATAAATAAAATCTTTAAAAATAATGATAAATAAATAAAACAGGACCCAGTACTCCATAAGAAAATCATAAGAAATTAGATTATACTGAAAGGTTGTAAAGAGAGGAGGAGAGATTTATATTACTTATGTAATTCCATAATTCTCATGGAAATTTGAAATTCAAAAAACAGTGGACTAAAATTATCTTTAAGTTTTTCCCAGCCAACAAAAGTGTAGAAATGCTCATAAAATATAAGCATCTCTGATTTTTTTTTCTTTTTTTTAGTCACAGGAAATAAAGGGAAATCCCTCAGGAACTACAAAGGAAAAAGAAGGTAAATATTATGGTATTAAGGGTTTTCTCTGACGTTAGATTTTCCTGGGAGGGAGGGGTAAGATGGCAGAGGAATAGGGGTCCTCAGCTCACCTGGCCCCACAAACTTACCTAGATAACTTTCAAAACATCCTGAACACCTATGAATTCGACCTGAGATTTAAAGAGAGAGCAGCTGAAATGCTACAGAGAGAAAAGTTTTTGTTTCTAACAAGGTAGGAAGGCGAAAAAAAAAAAAAAAAGAAGAAGAAGAAAGTGGGGGAGGGAACCACAACTAGCAGGGTTAAAGCAGAGTGGCAAAAGCCTCCAGGGCACCAAAGCCCAGCCCTGGAGAAGTGGGAACTTTAAAAATCCACACTGGAGTTTTCCCTGATGGAAAAGTGCTTAGCAGGGAAATTGGGCAGAATTGTAGGAGAGGCAGTGAAGCCTCCAGATTCCTGGAGTTAGTATAAGAGGAGAGGCACCTGAGGGAAAGCTCACTGCAAACCAGGATCTGATATCAGTAAAGGGCTGGAGCGTGCAGCCCTCGAGGGCTTTTGGAAGAAGCCAGCCCTGTAGGTGGGCAAACTCTAGAGCTGTCTTTACCCTAGGTAAGACACAGACAGAGGTGGCTGTACTCTGTTCCCTTCAGGGGAGGTGGTCCCCAGGAGCATGGGTCCAGCAGCACAAGGACACAGATCCCAGCGTGCCCAAGCAGACAAAGCCTGCAGTACTTTGTTACACCTGGCACAGGTGGAAGCAGGGAGGGTACAGGGAAGCAATAACCCTCCTGCTGCTGGGCTCCCCACAAGCTGTGCAGATCAGTGTCTGCCCCGGGAGCATCTAGGCCAGTGTGGACTGGAAGACTGTGGTTAGTTACTCACGGGGAGCTTGACTCCTGAGCTGGAAATCTGGCCACTACCAATTTTTTTCCTGTTAGTTTCACCTGTGCATGGGAGAGGTGAGGCCTCTAGGGAAAAAAGGCCTCACAGGATAAACAGCTAATAATGAGCCCAACACCTGGCAAGGGGCAGGGCATCTCCACCCAGGCACAGAGGCCTGCCAATCAGCACAGCAGACCCCTCCCCCAGAAGACCAGCTGAAACAGGGAATAGTTAAGTTTACTGACCAGGCAGCACTGGAAAGCTCCAGGACTGAGGGAAAATAGTATATAGAACTAGAGGGTCCTTTTTTCTCTTTTTCCATTATGAGTCGCTTTCAAAGCAGACTAAAAATTTCTAATATTTTTTCTCTTTTCACACCTTAACTACAATATTTTACTAACTCTTCATTTTTAAGTTTTTTCCTTTTTGACTTTCATATTTCTACAATTACATGTCTTAGATATATTTTTCACTTCTGGATTCCCTTCAACACATTCAATTTCATTTTGGTAGATATACAAGATATGAGTATTTGTTTTTTGGTTTTGAGTTTTGTTTTTTTTGTTTTTTATTTTTTTGCTTTCTTTTGTTTTACAATGGTGGAAGTTAGTATCTTCTAACACATGAACAAAATACACCCAGAACCAAGTGGAACACTGTGTTGATTTATTCTGTGAGATTATATTCTCTCTTCCTTCCCATTCTGCCCCCCTCTTTTATCTTGTTTATGTTTCTGTGGTCAGTGTTGAGGCTTTATATAAGTATTGCTGATTTATATAAATTTGGAATTGAGCATCTTCTAACATACAGAACAAAATACACTCAGAACAAAGAGGATCACCCTCTAGCACCCCTCAGGTAGACTACATTTTCTCTCCACTAATGCTTCCTGACCACCACCATTCCCCTTCCCCCCTTTTTTTCTTTTCTTTGCATTTCTTTTCTTTTTTCTTTTTCTTATTTTTTTGGCTTTTTATTTTACTACTTTGTTTAAAATTTGCTTTTCACTTTAGTGTTCCCTTGTTCTGTTCTTTTCTTTTATTTTCTGATTATTTATTTTGGAATCATCTAGGGTGCATCTGACTTAGGTCATGGTTGATATTTTTGACTCAGCCTGTTCATACAGCCACTCTGCACTGGACAAAATGACTAGAAGAAAGAATTCACCACAACAGAAAGAATAGGAAACAATACTCTCTGCCACAGAGTTACAGAATTTGGATTTAAATACAATGTCAGAAATTTAATTCAGAAGCACAATTATGAAGTTAGTGGTGGCTCTGGATAAAAAGCATAAAGGAGGGCAGCCCCGGTGGCACAGCAGTTTAGCGCCGCCTGCAGCCCAGGGTGTGACCCTGGAGACCCAGGATCGAGTCCCACGTCAGGCTCCTTGCATGGAGCCTGCTTCTCCCTCCGCCTGTGTCTCTGCCTCTCTCTCTCTGTGTGTGTTTCTCATGAATAAATAAATAAATAAATAATAAATAAATAAATAAATAAATAAATCTTTAAAAAAAAGCATAAAGGACTCTAGAGACTTCATTACTGCAAAATTGAGATTTAATCAGGCCGAAATTAAAAATAGATTAAATGAGATACAATCCAAACTGAATGCTCTAACTGCTAGGATTAATGAGATGGAAGAGAGAGTGAGTGACATAAAAGACAAGATGATAAGGAAGGAAGCTGAGGAAAGAAGAGAAAAACAAGAGACCACGAGGAAAGTCTTAGGGAAATAAATGATAGCTTGAGAAGGAAGAAAATACATCTGATTGAGATTCAGAAGAGATGGGGGGGGCACCACAAAGTATATTTGAACAAATCATAATTGAGAACTTCCCTAATCTGGGGAAGGAAACAGGCATTCACATCTGAGAGATAGAGGATTCACCCAAAAGTCAATAAAAACTATTCAACACCTTGACATTTAATAGTGAAATTTGCAAATTCCAAAGATAAAGAGAAAATCCTTAAAGCAGCAAGAGATGAGAGACCCCTAACTTATATGGGGAGAAATATTAGATTAATGGAGGACCTCTCCAGAAACCTGGCAGGCCAGAAAGTGCTGGCAGGATATATTCTCCTAAATGAGAAGAACATGCAGCCAAGAATCCTCTATCCAGCAAGGCTTTCATTCAAAATAGAAGGGAGATAAAGAACTTCCAGGATAAGCAGAAACTGAAAGAATATGTGACCACCAAACTGGCTCTGCAAGAAATATTAAGGGCAGCCCGGTAAAAGAAAGAGGGATACCAAAGAAATAATCCACAAAAACAGGGACTGAATAGGTATTACAATGGCACTAAATTCATATCTTTCGATAGTTACTCTGAACATAAATGGGCTAAATGATCCCATCAAAAGATGCAGGGGATCAGACTGGATAAAAAAAGCAAGACCCATGTATATGCTGTCTACAAGAGACTCATTTTAGACCTAAGGACACCTCCAGCCTGAAAATGAAAGTGTGGAGAACCATTTACCATTCAAATGGTCCTCAAAAGAAAGCTGGAGTACAAATCCTCATATCAGATAAATTAGAGTCTATACCAAAGACTGCAGTAAAAGATGAAAAAGGACACTATATCGTACTTAAAATGTCTATCCAACAGGAAGACCTAACAATCATGAATATTTATGCCCCTAATGTGCGAGCCACCAAGTATATCAATCAATTAATAACCAAAGTAAAGAAATACTTAGATAATAATACACTAATACTGGGAGACTTCAACACAGCACTTTCAGCAAATGACAGACCTTCTAAGCAAAACATCACCAAAGAAACAAGGACCTTAAATGGTACACTGGACCAAATAGATTCCACAGATATATACAGAACTTTCCATCTGAGTGCAACTGAATACACATTCTTCTCAAGGGCACATGGAACTTTCTCCAGAATAGACCACATACTGGGTCACAAATCAGGTCTCAACTGATACCAAAAGATTGGGATTGTCCCCTGCATATTTTCAGATCACATTGCTTTGGAACTAGAACTCAATCACAAGAAGAAATTTGGAAGAAACTCAAACACGTGGAGGTTAAAGAGCATCCTACTAAAAGATGAATGGGTCAACCAGGAAATTAGAGAAGAATTAAAAAGATTCATGAAAACTAATGAAAATGAAGATATGACTATGCAAAATCTTTGGGATATAGCAAAAGCGATCCTAAGAGGGAAATACATCGCAATACAAGCCTCCCTCAAAAAATTGGAAAAAAACCTCAAATACACAAGCTAACCTTGCACCTAAAGGAACTGGAGAAAGAAAAGCAAGTAAAACCTACACCAAACAGAAGAAGATTCGAGCAGAACTCAATGGAATAGAGACCAGAAGAACTGTAGAACAGATCAACAAAACCAGGAGCTGGTTTTTTGAAAGAATTAATAAAATAGATAAACCCCTGGCCAGCCTTATTAAAAAGAAAAAAGACTCAAATTGATATTATATTTTCCTGGAGGATAGGTGTGGATCTTGTTAATTAAACCTTAGGTTTGCTCGGTTTTGTTTTGGTTTGGTTTAATCAACATTATTGATTAATAATTTACATATAGTAAAATGCACCTGTTTTAAATGTACAGTTCAATGAGTTTTGAGAAAGTATACACATATACATGCTTGTAACTACAATGATTGAAACATAGATTATTTCCATCACTCCAGAAGTTTCCTTGTGCCCATTTGTAGTCTAGTCTTCTAAACTTCCAGCCTCAGATAAGAATTTATTGGCTTTCTGCCACTGTAAAAAAGATTTCCCTCTTCTTACAATTTCTTATAAATGGAATCATACACCATGCAATTGTTGGGGATAAAACTTCCTTCCTCATAAAGCTTTTGTGACTGACTCATCAATGTTGTTGCATATATCAGTAGTCCTTTCCTTTTTATTGTGGAGTAATGTTCCATTGTATGGATACACCACAGTTCCTTTATGCATTCATTTATTGATGGACATTTGGATTTTCTCTAGGTTGGGACTAATATGCACAAACCATTATGAACATTTGTGTACAATTCTTTGTTTGGACATATATTTTCTTTTCCCCCAGTAAATACCTCAAAGTAGAATTGCTGAATCATATGTTTATAAGAAACTACCAAACCATCTTCCAAAGAAGGCTGTGCCATCTTACACTACCAATAGTAGCTTATGTGTGTTCCGGATCCTCTCCAACACTTAGTATTGGTAGTACTTTCCTTTTAATTTTAGCCATCTAGTAGGCACACAAAGCAATCTTACTGTGATTTTATTTTTTTTTTATGCTCACTAATGATGTTTAGAATCTTTCACAGACGTATTGGCATTCAAATATCTTCTTTGTAAGGTGCCTATACAAATATTTTACCGATTTTTATTGGATCATTTAGCTTCTTATTATCAAGTTATAGAATTTATTGTATATTCTGGACAAAAGTCCTGTGTGAGATATCTGTATTGTTAGTGGTTTGCATCTCTATTTTTGTTAGTTCAGACTGTTAGACCAGGTTATTCTAAAAAGAGCTACTGCAATTATCTGATGATTCATGGGCTCCATGTTTCTAAAGGCTCAAGGAGACTAGAGGCAACTGAGATATTATATGTATGGAACAGTAAATCTGAGGATGACTTATTAAGGTCCTATTAAAAGCTAGATAGCTAGGCTTCATCAGATTTTCTAGTACAGTGCTTCCCAAGCTTAACTGTATATAGAATCATCTAGAGATGTGCAGAGCATACAGATTCTGACTCAACAAGTCTGAAGTAGCGTTTCAACCTCTGTATTTCTAACAAGATCCCAGAAGATGCTGATGCTGTTTATCCAGAGGCCACACTTTAAGTAACAGAGATCTAGTAGAGACAGAACAGTTTCAGAAACAAAAACAAATGAGCGTTCATTTCCCAATTTATACCTAAATGTTCCAGGACCAACCATAGAACTGTTTGTCCTATCAGCATCTTTATTAGCACGCATTCCAAACACCTCAACCCACATCCTGCCACACACTGGGATTCAGTAGAGAACAAAGTTGCCTCTTAAGTTGATATGGAAAGAGAGGCAGGAGAGAGCAGAAAGAAATGAGGAGGTCCCATAAAATGTCCTACTCAAGCTGAATTGCCAAGTTAAATAAAGAGGCAACTTTTCATATTTTTCCATCTACAAACTAATATTTTCATTGATGATAAATTGGCCAACTTAGGATATAGTAGAAACACCACTCTATTAGAAGCACCAGGGGGCCCAAAAAGTCTCTTCCATCAACTCACAGTTAAGAAGACTGAACACCTTAAATATTTTCTAAAAGAGGGTCATTTACTTTAGATATTTTAGTTTTTACTTTTGCAATTACTCAGCAACCTATTAGATACATAGATTCTGAGAACATTTTAAATAAAGATTGGAAATGCTTTTTTTGTGAGCTAATACTTTAAGACCTGAAAGAGACTGGTTACTTCACATGTCTCAGTTAATGTTCTATTAAAGACATTTCTTATGTCAAGGGAAAAAAAAATGAACACGACAGTTGAAGAGCATAAACATGACTGGGCAAGAATGTTTGACAACAACTGGTATCAAAAGATTCGTCTTCAATGAGCAGCACTTGATAAATTTCTATTTATATTTTTTAAGATTTATTTATTTATGTATTTTAGAGAGACAGGATGGGAGAGAAAGTGAGTGGGGGGAGGGGCAGAGGGAGCCAATTTTCAAGCAGACTCCCCACTGAGTGTGGACCTAAAACCAAGAGTCAGATGCTTAACTTACTGAGTCACCCAGGTGCCCCTGACAAATTCCTACTAAATAAAATCAAACCCCTGGCTGAATGGCTCAAAAAGTCATTCATGTCTGGTATTGTTTTAACACTCAGCAAAGCAAAACTCCTTGTGTCTGTGCTTTGGAATCCACAACTAACTGACCAGACACATGCGCAACAGTCAAGTAATATATCTCTGACTGGTTCATAAAAAAAAGATATGGGAATTATGTTGTGTTAGCTACCTCAAACTGGAGTAGAGATTTTTCAGGACTAACTAAACAAACTCTTCCCAGTATTAAAATGTGTAAAATCTCAGATTTGTGAAAGGAGCTTAGCCACATTAAGTCATTTATGAGCAATAAATACCAAAGATTTTCTGGAACCCACTCCCCAAAACCCATTTTCTGTCATGTCAGTTCCAATATTGCCATTAGCAGTAGAGACGGCTAATTGTCTCACAAAATCTATTTTGCTCTTCTACAGTAATAGAGTTTAAGCAATAGTTGCCAAGTTAATGCTGCATTGCTGATTAGCCTTGAAACTCAGTTTAGCCATATAACCCTTATCATCAATTTACCACAAGTAGAAGTAAGATGTGCAACTTATGCTTCACTTACTTATAAGAAAAGATTACTTGCCCCAAACATCCACTCCTCCCCATCTGGTGTGTCTAAGACTTAGCTTGACCATGTAGATGAAGACAAAGCCCCAGCATGTAGAGAAATCCACAAAAGGAAAGGAAAGAAACCTGTGTCCTTAAGTGACTGTGTAGGACTGACCTGTCCTCACCTGTACCACTCACCTCAAAACTCCTTTATGAGACTTGAATAGACCACATTCTTCTGTAAACTACTATGATGTTCCACACTTCCCCATGTTATAACAGCTTTGCCTATACATATCCACTGCCACAGCCTTCTAAAGAAGCTGTCAAAAATGGAGTCTTACTAAATTAATCTGATAAAGCAATTTCATACCTTCCTAGGGAAACTATACCAACCATCCATTAGAACTGTTCGTGTGTTCAATAATAAAAGAGATGTATTTATGAGCAAAACTATTTTTAAAAGATTGGAGAAGTTAGCCATTTATGTCACTGTTAAATCACTGTGCTTTAAATAATAAGACAAATATATTTAAAGACAAAAAACATCTTAAAAGAAATTGAAGCTAGCCATTTATATTACTATCAGTCATTTTTATTTCCTGTTACTCAGCAAAAGATGATATGTGGCATGAAAAGGGGGAAATTATTTGTATAAATTATCAATGCCAATACTCTTTCCAAAATCAAAGTGAAAACTGATTCCTCCTATCCCTGCTGATATATAGCTCAGGCACTGAAGAGCATATTATTTGCATATTTCATCAGGCAGGGTTTCCTAACATATTCTATTCTTTCTATGGCCCTATGGATTAAGGGGAACAACTTTTGTTATGAAACCAATGAAACCAATCTCCATTTTAACTTGGGATTTAGCAATCACTACTTGTTCATTGATTTAGCACTAGGGATACAAAGATGGATATGGCTCTGTCACTACACTCAAGGTACTCACAGTCCAGACTGGAAGACAGACATCTAAAAAGATAATTACATATAAAATGAGATATGCAATAGTAGAGGAAAGCAGGTGCTTCGAGAAAAGCCACAAGGGCAGCTCATCCAGTTATAAAGGTCAGGGACCTAGTCTGTCTTCTTCCACCATTGTACCCCAGTTTCTTCTCAATATATTCTGATGAAACTGAAATAAATTTAATTTAGACATAAGCAACAGCTACAGGAATTCTGTAGCCTTAAATGAGATGCTTCTTTAAGTCATATTTCCCTGGCCAGTAAAATGAAAAAACTAATATTTTTCTCACAAGACTGATTTGAGAAATAAATGAAATAAAATATATAAAGTGCCTACACATAGTAATGACTTAATATATTAAGGTTCCCGTCCCTTTTTTCTCCCTTCCAACAATGACACCACTACTATATTTTAGCCTAGAAGCTAGAAATATTAATGTATATCAGATTTATTAACAATTCTCCCACTTTCACTAATTTCCATAAATATTCTACCGTATATTTCTAGTTTCACTCCATAAGTCTTGTGGATAATATGTTTTATTTATTTTTTTTTGGATAATATGTTTTAATAGTTTATTACCTCCTATAAATAATAGTGTTTCCATCAAATGGGTCTGAATTTGCTTCAAGTGTCTTTTTTTAACACATGGTGATTTATTGCACAATTCTGTTCACATGATCTAGACTTAGTTAATTTCATCAACTAAGTCCAGACACAAGGAAAACAGTCTATCTTCATTGAGATCAGAAAATCTCAACCCACTAGCCCAAACCACAGTATAAATTAGTCATCCACTTCAAGCCATGAGTGGAGACAATAACCTGAAAAAAATCAGATCTTGTAACTTCATATGGATGAGAATCAAATGTGGAGCAGTAAACATGTAATCGTAGAAACTAATATGAAAACTGATACGAAAATGGAGTTCCAACCAAAGCAAAAATGAAATTGCCCTGCAGAGAAGCCTCCACTACTAAAAACATAATACAGGACACATACACACACACACATGCATGCACACAACACATATAAACATGTATATAAGATAATTTCCTTTTAAAAACTCATAGAAATTATAAAATATAGAATATAGAATATAAATATAGCATATTCATGTTGTTATAAAATTCAGGTGCCAAAAAACACATAATAGATTAGGCAGTCATAATATATAATTGCTATAGGATTTGATAGAATAGCTTGTGGAAGAACAATTATTCCTCCAAGAATAACTAGAAAAATTGAATACAAAACCTATTTGAAGGCTCAGAGCCACCAAGGCAATTCAGGCTTGAGAAGCCAAGATAGAAAGGTAACCCAAGTAAGCCACTTTTACCTTCATAGAATTTGAAAATACTTTGCATAGCATCAGAATTTGATAAAGGAACTATAAAAGTAGAGCTTCTGGGGCACCTGGGAGGCTCAGATGCTTAAATGTCTGCCTTCACCTCAATTCATAATCTCCACGTCCTAGGATCGAGCACCACATTGGGCTCCCTTGCTCAAAGGGAGTTTGCTTCCCCCTCTACCTCTGTCTCTACCAGGTACCCTCAGTAGAATAATTTTTTTATTATTATTTATGATAGGCACACAGTGAGAGAGAGAGAGGCAGAGACATAGGCAGAGGGAGAAGCAGGCTCCATGCACCGGGAGCCCGATGTGGGATTCGATCCCAGGTCTCCAGGATCGCGCCCTGGGCCAAAGGCAGGTGCCAAACCACTGCGCCACCCAGGGATCCCCGCTGCACCACCCAGGGATCCCTCAGTAGAATAATTTTAAATATAAAGACACAGAAAAGTAGATTTCAGAACAAGCAATATGATCAGAGATTAAGATGAGCAGTATACAATGATAAAGGAATCAACACATCAAAAAGACATAAAAATGTTAGAAGAATATGCACTTGGAACACCTGGGTGGCTCAGTGGTTGAGCATCTGCCTTAGGCTCAGGGTGTGATCCCAGGATCCTGGGATTGAGCCCCTTATGGGGCTCCCCAAAGGGAACCTGCTTCTCCCTCTGCCTATGTCTCTGCCCCTCTCTGTGTGTCTCATGAATAAATAAATTTTAAAAATCTTAAACAGAAAAGAAGTATATGCACTTAACAAAATTTCAAATGCAAAAAGCAAAATTAATATAACTGAAGGAAGAATAAATCCACAATTATATTGGAGACTTTGGCACTACTTTCCCAGTAATTATAGAATAGATTTTAAAAATAGTAAATTTTTAGAAAATCTTGAAAAATATTACCAGCCAACTTGACTTAATTGACATTTATAAAACATTCCACTCAACGAAAGATAATTCGTTTTCTTTTCAAGTGCACATAGAGCATTCTCCCAGACAGATCATATTCTGGGCCATAAAACAAATAAAATTATACAAAATATTTGACCACAATAAAATTGAACTAGAAATCAATCACTAAAAGATATCTGAAAAATCTCCAAATATTTGGAAATTGAACACATGCCTAACAAACTCATGCATCAAAGAAGTCTCAATGGAAATTAGAATACACAATAAATCAGAGAAAGACAAATACCACATGATTTCACTCACATGTGGAATTTAAGAAACAAAATAAAAAACAAAGAGAAAAAGGAAAAAAGAGAGAGAGAAAAGCAAACCAAGAAACAGACTCTTAACTATAGAGCACAAATTGATAGTTAGTAGAGGGGAAGTGGGTGAGGGGATGGGTGAAATAGGTGATCGGGATTAAGCAATGCACTTGTGATGAGCAGGGGTGATGTTTGAAGTATTGGATGACTATATTGTATACCTGAAACTAAAATAGCACTGTATATTAACTAACTGGGATTATAATAAAAACTTAAAAACAAAAACAAAATAAATTAGAATATATTTTAATTGAATAAAAATGAGAATACAATATATCAAAATTTGTAGGATGCAGCTAAAGCAGAGCTTAGATAGATACTTATACCATTAAATACTTATACTAAAAAGGAAGAAAGGTCTCAAACCAATGATAAAACTTGAGGAATAAAAAGAAAGAAAATTACATCTAAATCAAATCAACTATAAGGAAAGAAATGATAAAGATAAAATCCAAAAATCAATAAAGTTGAAAACATAAAGTAAAAAAGAGAAAATCAATGAAACCTAAATCTGGTTCTTTGAAAAACCCCAAATATTAATAAAGCTCTAGCCAGTTTGATCAAGAAAGAGAGGAGACATAAAATCAATACCAGGAATTATATGCAAGTCTATCAAAACAGATACTACTAATATCAAAAGTTTACTAAAGAAAATATATGGATAAATTATTTGCCAGTAAATTCAACTTCTTAGATACAATGGACAAAGTCCTTGAATGACATAAATTATCTTCCAGCTTTTAAGCCATCCCAGCTAATACCATATAAACCAAGACAAACTGTCTCCACTGTGTTCTGCCAAAATTCCAGATTTTCGTGCAAAATAAATGATAATGTTCTAAGTCACTAATGTTTGTGATGGCTTGTGATACAGATACAAGAAACAGGACAAATGCTGTACTCAAACATGAGAGAAATATTTAAGTGAAATAAAATATTCATTCAAATGAACAAAAAGCTAGTTCAAAAGCAAGTCAACAAATTTCTGTCAACATCATTCAGAGCATATCTATAAAAATTAATCTGTAAATCAATAACAAAAAATAATTAGAAAATTTCAAAATATTTGTAAATTTAGCATTACTCTTCTAAATAATACATAGCAGAAAAATTATACTGGAAATTATAAAATATATTTAACAGAATGATAATGAGAATACAACATATTAAAACATATGAAATGGGGCAGCCCTGGTAGCGCAGCAGTTTAGCGCCACCTGCAGCCCAGGGCGTGATCCTAGAGACCCTGGATCGAGTCCCATGTCAGGCTCTCTGTATGATGCCTGCTTCTCCCTCTGCCTGTGTCTAGCCCTCTCTCTCTCCCTCTGTCTCTATGAATAAATAAATAAAATATTTAAAAAAATAAAATAAAATAAAAATAAAACATATGAAATGCAGCTAATGCTGTGCTGGGTAAAATCTATAATTTCAAATGCATCCCTTAGAAAAAGATAAAAGTTAAAAATCAATTAATTAAATGTCTTCATGAAATTAAGAGGGAGGGTTAGAAAATCAAGCTGAGAATAGAAGATGAATGATGAATTTAAGAGCATACTCAAGGATGTCAGAGACATAATACAACAGAGAAAATAAAGCCAAATGTTGGTTTTTTGAAAAGATTAATAAAACTGATTGATCTCTAAGAAGATTAACCAAGAAAAAAAAGGAAAAGTTACAAATTACTATTGTCAGGAATGAAAAATATGGACTTTATGAACAGATTATTTTTAAATATTTATAAATTTGCTAAACAAATTTAAGCTAATAAATTTCAAATTTAAATAAAATAATCAAATTTCAAGAAAACACAACTTACCAAAATTAACATAGGAAGAAAGAGAATATCTTAATAGTCTATATCTATCCCAATTTGGATGCCTTTTATTTCTGTCTGTTGTCTGATGGCAAAGGTTAGGCTTTGGACAACATGTTGAACATGTTGAACAACAGTGGTGACAGTGGACATCTCAGTCATGTTCCTGACCTTAGGAGAAAAGCTCTCAGGTTTTCCCTGGTGAAGATGATATTCATTGTGGGTTTTTCACATATAGCTTTTATTATGATATTGAGGTATGATCCTTCTATCCCTACACTGCAGACAGTTTTTATCAAGAAAGGATGCTGTATTTTGTCAAATGCTTTTTTCTGCATCTATTGAGAGGATCATGTCCCATGGTTCTTGTCCCTTCTTTTTTATTACTGTGGTGTATCACATTGATTGACTGTGGATGTTGAATCCCCTTTGCAGAAAGCAAAATCCCACTCTTCACAGATGACATGATACTCTATGTAGAAAACCCAAAAGACTCCACTCAAAAATTGCTATAACTGGTTTAGGAATTCAGCAAAGTCACAGGATATAAAATCAATGCACAGAAGTCAGTTGCATTTCTGTACACTAACAATGAAGCAGAAGAAAGAGAAAACAAGGAATTGATCCCATTTACAGCCACACCAAAAACCATAAGATACCTAGAAATAAACCTAACCAAAGGGGTAAAGGATCTGTACTCTGAAAATTATAAAACACTTATGAAAGGAATTAAGGATAACACAAAGAAATGGAATAACATTCCATGCTCATGAATTGGAAAAACAAATATTGTTAAAATATCTATGCATTTTACAAAGCAATATACACATTTAATCCAATCCCTATCAAAATACCATCAACATTTTTCATGGAGCTGGAAAAAACAATCCTAAAATTTGTATGGAGCCACAAAAGACTCTGACTAGCCAAAGGAATGTTGAAAAAAAAAATCTGGAGGCATCACAATTCCAGACTTCAACTGTATTATAAAACTGTAATCATCAAAACAGTATGGTACTGGCATAAAATAGATGTAGATCAATGGAACTGAAGAGAGAATCCAGAAATGGACCTTCAACTCTATGGTCAACTAATTTTGACAAAGCAGGAAAAAATATCCAATGGAAAAAAATCTCTTCAACAAATGGTGTTGGGAAAATTGGACAGCAACATGCAGAAGAATGAAACTGGATCACTTTCTTACATTATACACAAAAATAAACTCAAAATGGATGAAAGACTTAAATATGAGACAGGAATTCATCAAAGTCCTAGAGAGAAACATGTAGAAACCTCTTTGACCTTGGCCACAGCAACTTCCTGCTAGACGTGTCCTCAAAGGCAAGAAAAACAAAAGCAAAAATGAACTAATGGGACCTTGTCAAAATAAAAAGCTTTTGCACAGCAAAGAAAGCAATCAACAAAACTAAAAGGCAACCTATGGAATGGGGTTGCAATATTTGCAAATGTCTTATCAGATAAAGGGCTAGTATCCAAAATCCCTAAAGAACTTATCAAACTCAACACCTAAACAAACAAACAAGAAATCCAATTAAGAAATGGGCAGAAGATATCAACAGACATTTCTCCAAGACATACAAATGGCCACCAGACACATAAAAAAATGCTCAACATCACTCAGCATCAGAGAAATACAAATCAAAAACACAATGAGATACCACCTCAAAAGGGTCAGAATGACTAAAATTAACAACTCAGGAAACAACAGATGTTGGCAAGGATGTAGAGAAAGGGGAACCCTCTTGTGCTGTTAGTGGGAATCCCAACTGGTACAGTCACTCTGGCAAATAGTATGGAGGTTCCTTAAAAAGTTAAAAATAGAGCTACCCTATGACCCAGCAATTGCACTACATATTTACCCAAAGGTTACAAACATAGTGATATAAAGGGGCACATGCACCCCAGTGTTTATAGTAGCAATGTCCACAATAGCCAAACTATGGAAAGAGCCCAGATGTCCATCAACAGATTTCAACAGAATGAAATCTTGCCATTTGCAGCGATGTAGATGGAACTAGAGGGTATTATGCTGAGTGAAATAAGTCAGTAGAGAAAGACAAATACCATATGATTTCATTCATATGTGGAATTTTAGAAACAAAACAAATGAACATAGGGGAAGGGAAGGGAAAAATAAAATAAGATGAAAATTTGAGAGGGACGCAAACCATAAGTAACACTGAACTCTAGGAAACAAATTGAGAGTGGCTGGAGGGGTGGTGGGTGGAAGAAGGGGATAATTGGATGATAGGCATTAAGTAGAACACTTGATATAATGAGCACTTGGTGTTACATGAAACTAATGAATCACTAAATTCTACTCTGAATCTAATTTTAAAAGTTTTTAAAAATAGATTATATCTATAAAAAATTAAATTTATTTTTTAATATTTTATTTATTTATGTGAGAGAGAGAGAGAGAATGAGCACAGGCCAGGGAAGGCAGGGGGAGAAGCAGACTCCCCACGCTGCGCAGGGAGCCCAATGTGGGGCTCAATCCCAGGATCTTAGGATTGGACCTGAGTCGAAATCAAACACTTAACCAACTGGGCCACTGAGGCACCCCAAAAAATCAAATTTATTAATAAATACATTCCCACAAAGAAATCTCCAGACCCAAATATCTTTACTGGTGATTTTAGCCAATATTTAAGAAAGAAATAGTAACAATTTAACAAAAACTCACCTATATCCTAAGAAAAGAGAGATCCTTTTTTTTTTTTTCAGGTCTGCATAAGCTTAATACCAAAACCTGGCAGACTTCTAACCTAAAGAATTATAAAATATTTATGTCATTTAAGGCCACTAAGTATGGGACACCTAAATAGCTCAGTTGGTTAAACGCCCAACTCTTGATTTCAGGTCAGGTCTTGATCTTCTTGATCTCAGGGTTTATGAGTTCAGGTTCTGTGTTGGGTGTTGAGTCTACTTTTAAAAAAAAAAAAAGTAAAGAAAAAAGAAAACAAGCCTGGAGGTTATAAAAGACGAATTAAGGAAATTCCAAACAACATAATGTGATAGCAATGACAGAAATCAAATACAACTCATTAATGATAAAACTCCTACCAAACTGGGCATAAAAATGAAATTCTTAATCTGAAAGTGAGTATCCACCAAAACCTTATAACAATTCACATATTTAATGAAGATTTCTCTCTTAGATAGAGAATGAGATAAGTATGCCTTCTAGCATTATTTCTAGTCAACACTGTACAGGAGTCCTTATAAGACAAGGTAAGGAAAATTATTCAAACTGAAAAGCAAAAAATAAAACTACAGTTATTCACACATAAAATGATTGTGTGCACAAAAAAAATGCAAAACATTCTCGAGGCAACTATTAGAATTAATAATTCAAGATAAAAACACATTAGTAATTTGCAAACAAGATTCTAAGGTGCTGGACATATATTGTTCTTTGATCTGGGTGTGAGTGCATTCATTTTGTGGAAATTCACCAAGCCATTTCATTATAATTTTTAATAATTTTATAGATGTATGTTCATTCATACCTCAGTGGAAATATTGGGGCGGAAAAATACACATAAGAGGCTGCATTGAATAATGATTGAGTGTCAACTCCGAATCTAGACTTCTTCCTGGCTCTGCCTCTCTTACCTATGTGTTTTACACAAGTTACTTAATTTTTTAACCCTTCAGTATCCCTATCTATCATGTGGGATGATAGTATCTACCTAATAGTTTACTGGGAAGATTAAGATAACACAAATAAAGTTCTCAAGACTCCCCAGTGAACATTCAGTAATTATTAACTATTATACCCCATAGCCAAGAGATAAACCACAAACCTAACAAACAGAAGAATTCATACTAGGGATGCCTGGTGGCTTAGCAGTTGAGCATCTGCCTTTGGCTCAGGGCGTGATCCCATCTGGGGATGAGTCCTACATCGGGCTCCCTGCAAGGAGCCTGCTTCTCCCTCTATCTATGTCTCTGCCTCTCTCCATGTCTCTCATGAATAATAAATAAAATCTTAAAAAATAAAGAAGAAATCACACTGAAGGAACAGAAATAATCATACAATCCAAAAATGACTTCAAATTAAGTGTAATAAAAGCTTCAAAGTATATCAGAACATAAAAACAGAAATTTATGAAAAACATTTGTAAAAAATTATCAATGGACTATTTAAAAAATTTTTAAGATTTTATTTATTCATGAGAAACACAAAGAAGCAGAGACACAGGCAGAGGGAGAAGCAGGCTCCTTGCAGGGAGCCCGAGATGGGACTCGATCCCGGGATCCTGGGATCATGACCCAAGCCAAAGGCAGGGGCTCAACCACTGAACCACCCAGGTGCCCCCATTTTTAAAATTTTTAAAGAAATGTATAATCACTGAAAAAAAACTTAATACACAAATTAATTACATGTAAATTAATTACAGGTGAAAAGATTAATAAACCAGAAGAATAAACTAAAAACCCTAAATGAAACAGGAAGAATAATAAATTTTAAAAATGAACAAAAACCATGGAACCCATATTTAGATGCTCCATATTACATTTTATCAGAATTCTAGAGAGAAACTAGAGAGAATAGGGAAGAGGTAATGGATATTCCTATTATACTCAGATTTTTGAGGAGTAGAAAAAAGATTTGATTCCTTAGATGAAAACATATACTGGGTCCCAGGTAGAACAAATAAAGGTAAATTCATGCCAAAATATCATTTAAGGGGGCGGGGGCACCTGAGTGGCTCAGTCGGTTAAGTGTTTGAGTCTTGATCTCTGCTCAGGTCATGATCTCAGGGTCATGAGAACGGGCCCTGCAGTGTTCTGTGCCGAGCATAGAGTCTGCTTGAGATTTTCTCTCCCTTTCACTCTGCCTCTCCTCACTGCTCGCATGAGTTCACATGCATGCACACACACTCTCTCTCAAATATATATAATCTATTTTATATATATGTATATAATTTATATATATAATTTAAAATCGCAGACCATCAATAGTAAAAGAAAATCTTAAGAGCTCCCAGGGAGAAAGATTACCTAGAATAGAAAAGATAATCATACTGACAAAAATTCTATTCAGCAACAATAGATGCTATGGCATGCTAGAGCTGGTCTGTACCAACTCAAAAAGCTGGTTGTCGAATTTCCAGAAATCTTGTGAGCCACTCATTAAAATATCAGTAGCTTGAAATCACCATATTGGGGATATTCATACCACAGAAACTGACAAATGCTACAAATCAAGATTCTTTTCTCAACCTCCAGAAATCATTTACCAAAACATTACCGAATAAATAAATGCCAGAGATAATAAAAATCTCCAAAATACTGATGGAATACAGATCCTAATATCCTATTCTACATGAAACCATCATTTGAGACAGAGGGGGAAAAAGAAAGCATTTCCAACCTAAGTGAGACTAAAAAACTCTTTTATCCACAGAACTGTACCAAAAGAAATACTAAAAGCTATACTTGGGTAGGAAAAAATAAACCCACAGGCAAAGAATAAAGAAATCAGCAAATTTTATTTTTTTTTAGCAAACTGTTTTCTTAAATGCAAACAAGTTGAATGATAAAAGAGTATAGATAATTAAATTTATATTTTAAAACAATGTGGAATCAAAATAGTATGCATCTACAACATGAAAGAAAACAGTAACAGTAATTGAGGTGATGTTGGAGGGATGTTCAATAGGTTAAAACTTTCGTGTTGTTAAAGAAGAAGATAAAATCAATTGATTTTTAAAGTTCATTAAAACATAGTTTAGTACCTTTGAGAATGTGTTGGAGATAGCCTAACACATAACACATGCCTAATACATATTTGCTGCATCTACCACCAAAGGAATTAAATCTTTCTTGTTTTTCTTGAGTTTAGAAAACAACACTGAAGAAAATAAGGATTGAACACACCATATTCTGTACAAGTATAAAACAACATTAAAATCTGCTATTGATCTGGGACACCTGGGTGGCTCACTAGTTGGGCACCTGCCTTCAACCCACAGCGTGATCCTGGAGACCTTGGATGGAGTCTCACATCGGGCTCCCTGCATGGAGCCTGCTTCTCCCTCTGCCTGTGTCTCTGCCTCTCTCTGTGTGTCTCTCATGAATAAATAAATTAATTTTAAAAAAAGATTTGCTATTGATGATAGCCAAAAGAGATATGACCTAACATTTAACATTGTAACCATCAGACATGAAATTATAACATGCAATCTTGGTCATTTGTATTCAGTTTCAACTTGTTCTCTTCTTCTGCCGTGTCTACACTCCTGAGATGGACTACAAGAGCCTGCTAATCTCTCAAAAAAAAGTTCTCATAACATCATGGATCTGATTTTTTTCTTTACCAACCATATTTTAAGTGGTTCTATACGGGGTGAGAATTTCTGGCATTGCTGATCCGTTCCCATTCAAGATGGACAGAAATATAATTGTCTCTGTAGCAGACTCTGATAACATGAATTCTCCTAGTCAGTTATTCTTTCTTGGAATTACACATTTAGTAATGCTGAGATGGGATCTAGAGAAAAAAAAAACAGTTGGGGAGTAGGATACAGAGGGAGAAAGTGCTTTCGAGTGGATTTGATTAATTCCCTTGTAACTTAGGTTTTTTTTTTAACTTTCCTTACAAAAGATAAATTTGCCACAGGATATACCATCACCAACAAAGAAATGCAGGGTAATAGAAAATATTGTCCTGCAGTTATTCTGAATTCTGATTTCCTCTAATTAGTTTTCTCATCTGCTTTATAATGTCTTTAATTTAAAGCATATTTAATAATACTTAATATGAATAGACTCTGCAAAGTTCTCATTGAAGTCATCAGCTATTTCCCTGTCCTTGCCCCATCCGGCAGCTCCTTACAACCAGGGTGACCCAGTTTGCCTGGGATATTCCTGGCATAGGACTCTTATCTAGCATAAGTATTAATAATGCATTGTTGCACACTCAGAAGTGTCCTCGTTTAGACAATAAATTTTATGATCACCCCTCTTATGAGCACACAGTTATGCCTCTCCCAGATCAAGTGTAGAGAGAAGTATATTAATATTACTGAGTCCTTGCTTTGATTAAGTAAGGTAGTCACTGGGTTAGACACTATGTAAGTTATTTCAGTTACATCTCAGCACTTCCATAGGAGGTAAATAATATTTATTACTAACTCAGAGATGAGGAAAGTAATGTTCACAGAGTATGAAGTGGCCACAAAGCTATATATTGTATGAATGGCTATTCATATATCTTATGAATGGCTAAGTAAGGATCAGAATCCAGATCCAAAGTCAAACCTGTGCTCTTCCTCCTGCACCACATTCCCAATGAAAGGAAAATGGATCAGAATGTCAACATCTACCCCTGTAAAATTTGGAAAATCTGTTAGTGCTTCCTACCAGAAGGCAAAGGCATCAGGCATTCATTAGAATGCAATTTTGGGTGGCTATCTGTGGGGCATAATGTGCAAAGAGTTCCATAATTTCTCTGGTCCCATGCCATACCTCTTATCCAGCAGTGGAGTCTATTGCCCCTCCTTTAAGCCTGGGCTGGTCCTGTGACTGGCTTTAACCAATAGAATGTAGCAAAATTGACACTGCCAGTTCCATGCCTAGGTCCCTTTGCTTTCGTGCTACTTTGAGCCAACATGTAAAGAACTCCAGGGTATCTTGATGGAAAAAGAGACCACATGAAGAGAAAGGCTGGTGGAAGAAAACCAAAGCAACCCAGATGACAGGCATAACCAAGGCTCCCAAAATGTAATTGAGGCTATCTTGGACTTATAGCCTCTCCCAGTTCCAGATAAACACAATTGCATAAGTGAGCTTGACCATCTATCTCTTCCCAGTCCTGCCAGGACTTCCTGATTCATAGAATTATAAGCAATTAATGGGTATTGCTTTAAGATACTCAGATTAGGGGAGGTTTGTGATGCAGCAATAGGTACTTAATAAACCATCTCTTTCTCCACTTCCTTATCTTTATTACTCATCTGCAGACCAGATCTCATCTTTCTGGATCTTTTAGGAAGCCAGGAAATGATGCCCAGGTAGGAAAGGCTGTGCTCTGGAAGCAAAATGGACCAGTAGGTTTATCTCCTGTCAAAATTTCCCAAGCCAGCCTCACCACTTTCCTTTGCCTCAGATAAAATTCTAAGAATTTCCACATTTCTGCTTTATTTTGCTGCGCCTCTACCTCATAATTCCAAGGCCACTATCATATCCAGTTTGGTTCTTCCCTCAAGGACCCTAAAACTACAATCTTCATATGGCTATTTTTTAGCCTAAGGAAGATCTGCAAATGTTTGTGTATATATATATATCTATGTGTATGTACAGTTTTCATTTATATTCCCTAGTTCTCAACTAAGTCAACATACATTTAATTCCATATATGGTTGATTCATACAACATTAATGTCGAATCTCTTTATATGTCTCCCAGTGCCAACTAGTAATGTACCAATTTCCAATAATAAGCCCCTTTTATTTCTCTATAAAAATTATTTAATCCAATTTGATTCATTCAGTAGTCACAATATGAATATGGTACATTGACCTGAAGAGCTTATTCAGTATTTTTAAGAGATCTCAACTGTTACCAATGGCAACCAGAGAACCAGCTTGACATCTCAGACTATAAAAATCTTACAGCCCATCTCTATGATGAGCCCAGCAGAGAACTGGGAGGTTTATGACATTTTAATCATTGATAATTTTGGTTGTTGCTGATGAGAAGACTTTTTAATGTGAGGAACTTGGAAAGAGTACCAAGGAGAGTTGCCAAGGTAATTAAAACAGCCTTGTAAATTGGTTTGAAGAATATGCCAGGCTATCAAAACGACCATCAGCCTATCTGACCCTCCCCTCCCTGGCCACTCCATCTATTCATCAGATGTTCTCAGCCTTAATTGAAATTGACATCACAATGATGACAAAAATGTTCTATGGCACATGTAGCACATACTACATATCCCACAGAAAATGTGACAATAAATAATGAGATAGATCATTTATACCCTGCCAACTCCTTAAAGTTTTAGGTAGCTTATGTTAAAAGTGCAATGAAAATAATCCACAAAGTTAATATAAAGCAATAGCCAGGCTTGGACATTTTAAAATGCATAAGAGAGGATGCATTTTAAAAGAGTAGAAATTAAACCCCCCCAAAATTATAAATAAATAAACATAGGCTATATGGATATAAGTATAGCCTTGGCTATATAGCATGGAGGAGAGCTGGTAGGAGAAGAAAGGAAAAATACACTCATGGTGAAATGTCATGGGAAGATGGGAGGAAGAGAAAGTGGAGGCAGAGTACCAAAATATACTGGGGTTCAGTCTCCATAAAGTGTCTGATTTAATCTTCCAGGAATTGATTAAAAAGTTGATTCTCAGAGTCCTAATGACTTACCCAAAATCTCACAACCAGAAAGTATTCAAACTATATGTCCAACCTAAAGCCATATGATTCCAAAGCCAATACTCCTTCCCAAACATTCTCAGTCAACAAGGAATTCATTCAAGGGCACTAAGCAATAGGATAAATACTTGTATGCAAAGCAATTCTTTTATCCATGCAAAGGTGTTCCTTGTGGGTCTATTTTCAGAGGACAAGTATGCTCCAGTGATAAGACATTTGTAAACAATGATTAGAGGAACAGCATACAGAGTAGGCAAAGAAAATTTGAATCCCAGTAGCATCACCTCCTAGCTGTGTGACCTTTAGCAATTTACTGCAACTCTTGGGGTTTTAGTTTCCCTGTCAGAGAAGTGAGAACCTTTATGCCTAGTTGATTGAATTGTGAAAGGGTGACATAAAATAACATGATGCAAATTGCTTGGCATAGAGTTCTGAACACAGTAGAACATAATAAATGTAGACTATAATAATCTATTTTATTTTCACCCCAATATCTAGGATTATTAAATTAAGATGGCCAGTGATTTTATTGAGGTATATAGAGGTAAAATGACATGTTCTCTGGGATTTTCTTCAAAATGCTTTAGCTTAAATAGGAGAGTGAAGGGAATATTATGTAAGAATAGAGAAAACAAAATAAACAAATGGTAATGACTATTGAAATTAGGTGAAACTGGTACAGTGGGTTCATTACACTATTCTATTTTTGTGTATATTAAAATTTTCCCACAATAAAAGTTTTGAAAAATGTTCATGGTTAGTACCCAGAGGACACATATGTTGGTTGAAAATTGCCAGGACTAAATACTAAGAAAAAGATAATATTAAATTCTAGGGAAGTCTGGCCTCTTCTCAGAAGGCCTTGCAGATCTGTTCCAGATTGGAATGAGTACACTCTTAAACCAAGCTGCGCAGCATGAAATTGAAGGGGTGCCCTTGTCCTTCAAAAGTTTGAAGATAGAAGTTACCAATCTCCAGAGCTAAAGCTAATTATTTTCCAAACACCTACTTTCTCCCCATTTGTATCCATTGGCATCATCCGGCATTTTTATCCTTTCTATTCCTACTACAGACCCCTCCCCACAACAGACACAACTTTCCTGTCCCTGTAAATACCGTTCTACCTGCCTGGGATTACAGCCAAAGTTTCTAATGTTGGTCTTCCCCAAAACTCCTGCAAATGATCTTTTCTCCATGCCTTTGAATATTTGAAATGCATTTCTTGAATTAGACGAAAGAGCATTTTTTAAAGGCATATGTGTTCTTAAGAAGGAAAACACATTGTTACCCATTTGTATAAGTTAATTGATTGTAAGTTGAGCAGCATGAGAGTTCGGGGTGTGGAAATTGTGGAAAGGAGAATGTGTTCAGAAAGAGGAGGTCATACTGAGAAGCCAATTTCACAGTTTAGTTCTACTATGCTTCCCCAAAAACTGTCTTATGTCTATATCCTGCCTTCCTGTTCCTTACCAAGATTTACCTGTGCATTGTCTCATGATAGCCCACTTTGTTTTTTAAGCTAGATAATAATGACCAACCTATGCCTGGTAAGGTAAAAAAGGCTAACACAATATACATGCCAAGATGGGAATCCCCTATGGAGACACTGGGTCCACGGATTAAAACATTGACCTTAGCATCATAGTACCTAAGAAAAAAATAGAGAACAAAGAGTCGCATATTTCATTTATCAGTGCCATAAGATAAAATGCTAGACTTTTATTTATGCTATTAAAAATCATCTGTGTATTTGTTTTCTGAAATTAGATTGGACTATAAAGGTACACCCTTCACCAGCTAAGCTAATTTTACTTCTTCATTTCACCATGTCAATGTGTCACTCTACAGCCACATGTGAACCCATCTTAACAAAGTAGAATTTAATGAATCCAGTTCCCTTTAACATTTTCTCATAAGCATAAGCAGTGACAGGACCAGTATTTCTAGAACCTTGGTAATGAGTTGCAGCCCAGATAGAATATATCATTATTTCGGTTTCATCCAAATTCTACAATTTATTCAATCATTGTCTTTGGCTCTTTGCATAAGTAGACTGAAGATATTTGTTTCCAATTAAGTTTTTTTTATGAAACTTGAAATTACTTTCAGTGTTAGTGATATTTTTCTTTGAGAAATCAACAGCTATATGAGAAAGAAAAAATTTAGATAAACATCATCTTAGATTTCAGCCACACACACACACACACACACACACACACACACACAAACGTTTATTACCAACCCAACCCACTCATTCATTATCCCTCTTTTAGATAGAAGCCATAAAAGATCAAATCAAAGCATTGTATTAAGAAACATTGGAGCTCAGGGATGCCTGGATGGCTCAGTGATTGAATCTGCCTTCGAAGGGCCCAGGGCGTGTCCCAGGGTCCCAGGATCGAGTCCCACATTTGGCTCCCCTAGAGGAGCCTACTTCTTCCCCTGCCTATGTCTCTACCTCTCTCCCTGTGTCTCTCATGAACAAATAAATAAAATCTTAAAAAAAAAAAAAGAAAGAGAAAGAAAGAAAGAAAGAAAGAAAGAAAGAAAGAAAGAAAGAAAGAAAGAAAGGAACATTGGAGCTCAGACTTAGAGCACACATGGCCAGAGACACTACCAACCAGAGACTTGGAGCAAATCAGAGGCAGTTAATAATACAGCTCTTCAAGTCTACAATAAAAAATGGCATCCAACAAATCAAAAAGCAGACTCTTAACTATAGAGAACAAACTGATGATTAAAGATCACACTTACCTTGATGAGCACTGAGTAATATATGGAATGTTGAATCACTATACTGTACACCTAAAACAGATATAGCACTGTATATTAACTATACTGGGATTAAAGTAATCTTTAAATGGCACCCAATAAAACTACATTGCAAAAAGTGAGAGAGAAACAGAATGGAAAGAGTAAAAACTGGAAGAGACAGATCCTGAAGAATCTTGGTAGAAAAAGTACCGACAGACACTGGTGAATGGGAAGTATTCAGTATTTCCTGAAGCGGAAGGGGACCTCCTGACAATGCTGACAATACTTGGGAACCGCAAGAAAATTTAGATTGTCCAGAGTTAATTTATTCACTTATTAATTTATTAATCCTCAAAACCTGATACAAAAGAAGACCTTCATCTGACAGCGAATGCAATGACAGCAAATCAAAGAAAAGAGATGCAACTGAGAAACCAAAAGGCTTTGCCATAGGTCTTGATCCTGAACAATTAGTGCCACAGACAGCAGTGGTGAATTGATGTTTGCCATTCATGGAAAGATTCAGATGAGGCAGAGCTGATGCTGGCAAAAGAGATAAATATGAAGTATACTCAAATTGTAATTGCTTTCTATGAAGAGAGACGAACCTGGCATTCTTATGTGGAAGACAAAGCTCAGTAATTATTTTCATTTATATATATATATGTATGTATATATATATATATACATACATATATATACAACTTTATATATATATATATATAGTCTGGGTTTTTATGTCTATTAGCATAAGTACATAATGACATTCTAATGAAAATCAAGTTTGATATGTTTTGAAGTATTATTGGGGGAATAATAGCAGAGTTTTTTGCAATACAGCACTGATTATTTTGTGGATTTTGGGGGGGTTCTTGTAACCTGCTTTTTTTCAAGTTTTTATTTAAATTCTGGGTAGTTAATATACACTATAATATTAGTTTCAGGTGTAGAATTCAGTGACTCATCACTACATACAACACCCAGTGCTCATCACAAGTGCCCTCATTAATACCCGTCCCCTATTTCACTTATTCCCCCACCCACCTCCCCTCTGGTAACCCTCGGTTTGTTCTCTATAGTTAACACTCTGTTTCTTGGTTTTCCTCTTTTTCCCCTCATGTTCATTTGTTTCATTTCTTAAATTCCACATATGAATGAAATTATATGGTATTTGTCTTTCTCTGACTGACTTACTTCTCTTAGCATAATACCCTCTAGTTCTATCCACATTGTTGCAAATGGCAAGATTTCATTCTTTTGATAGCTGAGTAATATTCCATTGGATACATGTACATCTTTAACCATTCATCAGTCAATGGATGTTTGGCCTCTTTCCATGATTTGGCTATTGTTGATAATGATGCTATAAACATCAGGGTGCATGTGCCTTAAATCTGTATTTTTGTATCCTTTGGGTAAATATCTAGTAGTGCAATTGCTGGATCATAGGGAAATACTATTTTTAACTTTTTGAAGAAACTACATACTGTTTTCCAGAGTGGTTGCACCAATTTGCATTCCCACCAACAGTGTTAAGAGCTTCTCTTTCTCCACATCCTCCCCAACATCTGTTGTTTCCTGTGTTAATTTTAGCCATTCTGACTGGTGTGAGGTGGTATCTCATTGTGGTTTTTGATTTGCATTTCCCTGATGATGAGTGATGTTGAGCATTTTTTTCATGTGTCTGTTAGCCATCTGGATGTCTTTTGCAAAAATATCTATTCATGTCTTCTGCCCATTTCTTACCTGGGTTAGTTGTTTTGTAGGTGTTGAGTTTGATAAGTTCTTTATAGATTTTGGAAACTAACCCTTAATCAGATATGTCATTTGCAGTATCTTCTCCCATTCTGAGCATTGCCTTATAGTTTTGTTGATTGTTTCCTTCACTGTGCAGAAGCTTTTATCTTAATGAAATCCCAATAGTTCATTTTTGCTTTTGTTTCCCTTGCCTCAGGAGACGCATCCAGTAAGAAATTGCTATGGCCAATGTCAAAAAGGTTACTGACTGTGTTCTCCTCTAGGATTTTGACAGATTACTGTCTCACAGGTCTTTCATCCATTTTGAGTTTATTTTTGTGTATGGTTTAAGAAAGTGGTCTAGTTTCATTCTTTTGCATATTGCTATCCAGTTTTCCCAGCACTATTTGTTGAAGAGACTTTTTTTCTATTGGCTATTCTTTCCTAGATTAGTTGACCAAGGTTCATTTCTGGGTTTTCTGTTCTGTTCCATTGATCTATGTGTCTGTTTTTACACCAGTACTATATTGTCTTGATCAATACAGCTTTGTAATATAATTTTAGTCCAGAATTGTGATGCCTCTAGATTTGCATCCCTTTTTCAAGATGGCTTTGGCTTTTGGGGTCTTTTGTGGTTCCATACAAATTTTAGGATCATTTGTTCTAACTCTATGAAAACTACTGGTATTTTGATAGGGATTACATGAAATGTGTACATTGCTTTGGGTGGGAATAGATATTTTAAAAATATTTATTCTTCCAATCCATGAGCATAGACTATTTTTCCATTTCTTTGTGTCATCTTCAATTTCTGCAGTGTTTTATAGTTTTAAGAATATAGATCTTTTACCTCTTTCATTAGGTTATTCCTAGGTATCTCATGGTTTTTGGTGCAATTGTAAATGGGATCAATTCTTTGATTTCCCTTTCTGCTGCTTCATTATTGGTGTATGGAAATGCAAAAGATTTCTGTATGTTGATTTTGTAACCAGCAATTTAATTGAATTTGTGTATCAGTTGTAGCAATTTTTTGTTGAGCCTTTAAGATTTTTTTAAAGATTTATTTATTCATGAGAGACACAGATAGAGAGTCAGAGACATAGGCAGAAGGAGAAATAGGCTCACTGCAGGAATCCCGATGTGATGGGATCACACCCTGAGCCAGAGGCAGACATTCAACCACTGAGCCACCCAGATGTCCCCCTCTTGAGTTTTCTACATGGAGTATTATGTCATCTGCAAATAGTGAAAGTTTGACTTCCTTGCTGATTTGAATGCCTTTTATTTCTTTCATTGTCTGATTGCTGAGGCTAGGATTCCTAGTAGTATGTTAAATAACAGTGGTGAGAGTGGACATCCTGTCTTGTTCCTTACCATATAGGAAAAGCTCTCAGTTTTTCCCCACTGAGGAGGATAATAGCTGTGGGTTTTTCATATATGGCCTTTGTGATGCTGAGGTATGTTCCCTCTATTCCTACTTTGTTAAGGGTTTTTATCATGAATGTATATTGTACTTTGTCATATGCTTTTTCTGTATCTATTGAAAGGATCAGATGGTTCTTATCCTTTCTTTTATTAATGTGGTATATCCTGTTGATAGATTTGTGAATATTGAACCACCCTTACAGACCAGGAATAAATCCCATTTGATTGTGGTGAATGAGTCTTTTAATGTGCTGTTGGATTCAATTTGTTAGAATTTTTTTGAGAATTTTTGCTTTGATGTTCATCAAGGATATTGGCCTTTAGTTCTCTTTTTTAGTGGAGTATTTGTCCAGTTTTGGGATTAGGGTAATGCTGGCCTCATAGAATGAGTTTGAAAGTTTTCTTTCCATTTCTATTTTTTTAATAGTTTGAGAAAAATAGTATTAATTATTCTTTAAATGTTTAGAAGAATTCCCCTGGACTTTTGTTTATTGGGAGATTTTTGAATACTGATTCAATTTCCTTGATGGTTATCGGTGTGTTCAAGTTTTCTATTTCTTCCTGTTTCAGTTTTGGTAATTTATATGTTTCTAGGAACTTAACAATTTCTTCCAGATTGTCCAACTTGTTGCCATACAATCTTTCATAATGTTCTCTCATAATTGTTTGTATTTCTGTGGTGTTTGTTATTTCTCCTCTTTCATTTGTGATTGTATTTACTTCTGCCCTTTCTTTTTTCTTTTTGATAAGTCTGGCTAGGAGTTTGTAAATTTCATCAATTTTTTTCAAGAAGAACCAGCTCCTGGTTTCAGTGATCTGTTCTACTGTTTTCTTTGTTTCTATATCATTTATTTCTGCTCTCATCTTTATTGTTTCCCTTCTTCTGTTGACTTTAGGCTTTGTTTGTTGTTCTTTCTCTAGCTCCTTTAGCTGTAAGGTTAGGTTGTGTATTTGAGAATTTTCTTGCTTCTTCAGGTAGGCCTATATTGCTATATACTTTCCTTTTATGACCACTTTTGCTGCATCCCAAAGGTTTTGGATCATCATGTTTTCCTTTTTTATTGTTTCCGTGTGTTGTTTTTTTTTTTTATTATTATTTCCTCTTTGATTTCCTGGTTGACCCGTTCATTCTTTAGTAGCATCTTGTTTAACCTCCATGTATTTGTGGTCTTTCCAAATTTTTTCTTGTATTTGACTTCAAGTTTCCTAGCGTTGTGGCCAGAAAATATGCATGATATGATCTCAATCTTTTTGTACTTGTTGAGGCCTTATTTGTGACCTAATAGGTGATCTATTCTGGGGAACGTCCCATGTGCACATGAAGAGAATGTTTATTCTGCTGTTTTAGGATGAAATGTTCCAAATATATCTGTTAAGTTCATCTGGTCCAGTGTGTCATTTAAAGCCCTTGTTTCCTTATTGATTTTCTGCTTAGATGATCTGTCCATTGATGTGAGATGTTGAATTCCTCTCCTATGATTGTATTATTATCAATGATTTCCTTTATGTTTGTTAATATTTGTTTTACATAGTTGGGTGCTCCATGTTGGAGGCACAAATATTCATAATTGTTAGGTCTTCTTGGTGGATAAGTCCCTTTATATATATTATATATATATTATATAATATTATCATATTTATTATGATTCATCTCTTGTTATAGTCTTTGGTTTAAAATCTAGTTTGTCTGGTATGCATAATCTACTCCAGCTTTCTTTTGACTTCCGTTTGCATGATAAATATTTCTCTATCCCCTCACTTTCAATCTGTATGTATCTTTAGGTCTAAAATTAGTCTCTTATACATAGGAAACAAACTGAGCATTACTGGAGGGGAGGGAAGTGGGGGGACAGGGTAACTTGGTGATGAACATTAAGGAGGACATGTGATATAATGAACACAGGTTATAATATAAGACTGATGAATCACTGATCTCTACCTCTGAAATCAATAATACATTATATGTTAATTTATTGAATTTAAATATATAAAAATAAATAAATAAAATTTGTCTCTTATAAGCAGCATATAGATGGATCCTGTTTGTTTTTTTAAGATTTTATTTATTTATTCATAAGAGACGGGGTTGGGGGATGAAGAGACACAGGCAGAGGGAGAAGCAGGCCCCATGCAGGGAGCCTGACATGGGACTCGATCCCGGGTCTCCAGGATCACGCCCTGGGCTGAAGGCAGTGCTAAACTGCTGAGCCACCCAGGCTGCCCCTTTTTTCTTTTTTTCTTTCTTTTTTTTTTTTTTTAAAGATTTTATGGGTCCTGGGTTTTTTTATGAATTCTGACACCCTATATCTTTTGATTAGAACATTTAGTAAATTTACATTCACAGTAATTATTGATAGATATGTACTTAGTGTCATTATATTACTCATTTTGTCATTGTTTCTGGAGATTTTTCTCTATTCCCTTCTCATCTTTGTCACCTTTGGTCTTTCTTTCCCACTCTGAGTCCCCTTTAATATTACTGCTTTAGTGGTCAAAAACTCCTTTAGTGTTTGTTTGGAAAACTCTTTATCTCTCCTTCTATCCTAAATGATAGCCTTGCTGGATAGATAGAGGATTCTTGGCTTCAGATTTTTCTCATTCAGCACATCGAATATATCATGTCATTTCCTTCTGGCCTGCCAAGGTTCTTTGGAGAAATCTGCAGCTAGCTTTATGGATCTTCCTTTGTAGGTTAAGAACTTCTTTTGTCTTGCTGCTTTTAGGATTTTTTTTCTTTATCACTATATATTGCAAATTTTACTACAATATGTTGTGCTGGTGTCCTGCTTTTGTTGATGTTGATAGGAGTTCTCTGTGTCTCCTGGATTTGTATATCTGTTTACTTCTCCAAATTAAAAAAGTTTTCACCAATTGCCTGCAGTGGGCAGTGTTTGCACCTTGGTCAGAGAGTGTCGAGTTTTAACTAGGCATGCTCTGGGCTGCTTGTTAAATGAGACCTGATACTACTTACACTAGAACTGAAGCATTGCTGAACTCTATGGTCAGTAGACATGGTGCATACATATGTTCTGCTGGTCTTCTGGGGAGGGGGCCTGCTGCACTGGTACTCAGGAACATTTGCCCAAGAAAAGCAGTACCAGCAGAGCACAGGGATATGGGACTTGGTGTAAGCAGGTTAGGCAGCCAGTTTTGGCACTGTGCTGTTTACTGAAATTGGTCTGTGCTGAGGGTGAGGGGAGGGAAATGGTGGCAGCCATCTACTTTGTCCCCAGAGAGGGGCTTCCATGCTTGCTGCTCTTAGGGAAGCACTCCCAGAAGAGTGAGTACTTTCTCCTCTTGCATCTCAGGCATTTTTCAGATGGCTGTTTTCATCCTCTCTGCCTCTAGGTTGCTTGTCTGTCTGGAGAACTGCAGTGCACTTTGGGCTCTATCCCAGCTGAGCCTGCTGACTTTTAAAATTCCAAACTTTAGAGATACCCTGTAGCAAGGGTCTCGCTGTGCTGATGCAGGTTTGACCAAGAAGGGCAATTGTACTAAAATGCAGGGACATGGGATTTGGAGCAAAACAGGCTAAACAGTCAGTGTCTGGGTTAGCTGCCTGCCCTCAGCAGGTGTCTCTTGACTTATGCTGAGGTGTTGGAGAGAGAATTAAAGACCCCCATCCAGTTCTTTTATCCCTGAAGAAGTGTCTCTGCAAACACCACCTCTCACAGATGTGCTCCAAGAAGAATGAACAATTTTTCCCCATGTGCCTTAGGCTATCATCACATCACACTAACTGCCCTGGTGATTGCTTGCATGCCTTCTCTCGAGGAGCAGGGCAGCACCCTCAGGACTCTATCCCAGCCAAGTCCATTGATCTCTAAAACTCCAGTCTTTAAGCACCTCTACTTGCAAAAACTCATGAAAATCAGCCCCTCTCTTTCTCCCAGCCAATGGCTTTGGGGAAGTGTTCTCCTTGTGCATATCCTGTGTGCTCCACTCTTTCTCACCTTTCCTCTGCAACCAAGGCTCCCTCCCCTCTGCAGCACCTGTGTACATTTCTTCCCCAAAATATGTCCCCACACTTCCTACCTTCCTCTGTGTGGATTTTTCTCTTCCTCTAGTTGTGCAGATTGCTCTGTCAGTCCTCAGATTGATTTCTTGGGTATTCAGAATGATTTGATATTTATCTAACAGTGTCCCCAGGACGAGGCAAGCCTCGTCTCTTAGCTCTTAGCTCTCTCTCTAGCACTTTGAATAAATAAAAACTTCCTAAGTTGCTTTATCAGAAAAGAATATTTGAGACTACATATTATTTTGACCATCATATTATCATTTGAAACCATATATTATTTCTTTTGCACTGGAGAACAGCTTTTCTAAATATCAGGGGAAATCTCCATAGTAGTTACTCAATCAGAATTTGTATTTAACTTCTATATGCCTAAGGACCATTCTGGTTTTTTGCTATTTGGAGGTTTACACACACACACACACACACAAAAATATATATATATACACACACACACACACACACACACACACACATATATATATATATAACACATATATAGGTGCATTTCTTTTCCTTCGTTCCTTTTTCTTTCTTTTCTTCCTTTCTTTTTCTTTCTTTTTAAGCATTCACCAAAACAAAACATTTCATAACCATGGATAGCTCATGTTTCTGGGATGCCATCATTTGGAGCAACCTAAGAAATAAATCACTTCAAGTTAGGTTGACATTTTTCCTCAAGCTCTAACCTTTCAAATCAAATAGATGATTCTGTAATGAATTGGACAATTTAAATACAATGTAAATGATTTAAATTGAACAACTTAAAAGCAGTCATGTCAGAATCCATATCCATATCTACATTTAAATAAATGCAAGTTTATTTGCAAAGCCCCTTAAAGGAAAATTTTATCACTACCAACAATTTCTCCACCCCAATGAGAAAACTAGAGAAGTTCTAGTGTGTTTTAATTAGGTAAGCAAAATTAATTACATAGACATTTATAAGGTCCTTCCAGTGAACTATTCCTTTACAAGTTGATTCCTTTACATCCCTAGAAGAGACTGACTAAATGGGACAAAGTGGGACTAAAAGGTCATGATTCATGGTATGCCTAAGACTTCATTCATGGAAACCTAATCATAATCAGATGGCTGGAGATGTTGGCAATTGAGGGCCTACTGGAATAAATGGGTGAACAGACTTTTGGAATTCAAATTCTTGACCTGCACGTGTTTTCTTTATCCCAACTCATTTCTTACACGTAGGCTCAATCTTCTCAGAATTTGGGTTAATCGTTCAGCAGAAGCCAGGAAAAAACAGTAACTTTGTAGTAATCAGAGTGTTATCCAGCTATATATTGCTCACTTAATTATAAACAGTAATCAATAAACAGTTTTATATTCAAAAGAAAAAGAAACAATGTATCTTTCCTAAAAATTCTAGAAAAATTATTTGATCTTTCTCTTTTTTCTCACAGATATAACTGAATCCCGAGGTATTTAGACCTAGTCCCTTAGTCTGCAATTACCTTCCGTGGCTTGCTTGTGGTTGAAAGCTTTCCACAAATCATTTGGGTCCCTATGCATTGCTCCAGTGACCACGTTAAACTTAGTAACTTGACTGCAGCTAACAGAACTCACATATGTATCTTTCTCGCTGCCAGTCTTTCATGCCCACACCTTATTACTAAAGCAATTCAAAGAACTGTATTCTGAAAAGAAAAACAAAATTCTTTGCATATTATTGTCCCCTTCTAGATTTCTCACTTCAATTGAATGGGACATGCTTACAGCCCTAACCAGACTGATTACTCCCTTGGGCTGCTCCATCTGTATATTGTAGACTCTATTTTTCCATTGATCACCCTTTGATTACAGTTCTTCACTAAACTGTCTATCGCCCTTCCCAGACAAGGCATTTCTTTAAAGCAAGAATCATCTTTCATATGCCTCTAAAACTCTGGTACAATCTCTGGCAGACAGAAAACACTCAAAAGTTAGCACTGAGTGAACATATGGTTCATACAATATAGTGTCCTGTGAAGTAAAATTATGTCTGACACAGGAATTTTCATGTCAACTTTGATATTATTTTTTTCCCTCTTCAAGTAGGCTCCATACCCAACAGGGGGCTTGAACTAATGACTCCAAGATTAAGAGTCACATGCTCTACCAACTGAGCCAGCCTGGCACCCAATGCTCTTAACTTTAACTGCTATGTATCTAAATATGGATTTAAAGTACATATTTAGGGGCGCCTGAGTGTCTCAGTGGTTGAGCATCTACCTTCGGCTCAGGGTGTGGTCCTAGAGTCCCGGGATTGAATCCCACTTTGGGCTCCCCTGGAGGAGACTGCTTCTTCCTCTGTCTATGTCTCTGCCTCTCTCTCTCTGTCCCTCATGAATAAATAAATAAAATATTTTTTTAAAAAATAAAGTACAGGGCAACCCCGGTGGCTCAGTGGTTTAGCGCTGCCTTCAGCCCAGGGTGTGATCCTGGAGACCCGGGATTGAGTCCCATGTCGGGCTCCCTGCATGGAGCCTGCTTCTTCCTCTGCCTGTGTCTCTGCTTCTCTCTCTCTCTGTATCTGTCATGAATAAATAAAATATTTTTTTAAAAAAAGTACATATTTATATAGTTCTGTTGGCCCTTTCTATCTGCCTTCCATTCTAGGAAATTTCTTTCATTTCTCTGGGCATATCCTTCACTCCACTTCTCATTCCAAGAGATTGGATTTTCTCCTAAAACTCCTGCTAATCAAATGTTACAATTTCTGTATCTGTTCTTCTTAACTCCATATTCATACATTTGTCCATTTTTTCCATTTAATTATCTCTTCATCTCTTTGTGCTATGTTCTAAGAAATTTGTTTAGCTTGAGTCCTCAGCTGTATCCATTGGTTCATCCATTAAATTTTTCCCAAAATTATTTTCTATTGAATTAATTTATATACTGTGATATGTACAGGTTTTAAGTATAGAATTTTGGCAAATGTATAAAGTCACCTTTCATGAAAGAACTCAATTTATTGTTACCCATAAATCCATGGAAAAATGAATAATTGAACTTCAGAAAAAAGAAAATGAAGCTCAGAGGAATAAGTAGGTATATGAAATATTACAAAAATGTATTCTTCAGTCTAAATAATTGTCGGTTAAAATACCCAAATAACCTGAAACTAAATTCCAGTTGAAATCAATACAGGAAATGAGAAAAGGGGAGGAAGCAGAAGACATAAAAGCATACTACATTTTTCATATTGTTTTAATGGAAGACTATGTAGATACTAATTAACTCTACACATTAGAATACATTCAATGGCTTGTGTTAAAATTTAAGAGTAATCACAACAGAGTAACAAAGAAGTAGGTGATCCAATAGACTATTTTGGTAAGGCCATTGTGAAAAGGTAATATTTGAACTGAGACCCAAAGGGCGAGAGGATCTTACTATGCAAAGTAGGGAAAAAAATATTTCAAACAGAGGAAACAAGCATGCACAAAGGTCCAGAGGCAGCAAAGGGATTGGCATGTTTGGGGAACAGGGAAGAAGCCAGTATAGCTGGGGCTCTGAGAAAAGTGAGAAAGAAGCAGTTAGATCTGACAGGTAGCAAAGAGCCACCGTGAAAGGCCTTTAGACAATGTTAACGTTTTGGATTTTATTCTAAGTTCTGAGGGAAGCCTTTGAAGTGTTTTAAGCAAAGACTGGGTTTGTCTGATTTATGTTTTTATGAAATAACTATAGAGAACAAGTTACAGAGGAAGAAAAATGGAATTCAAGAGACTAGGTCAGAGGTGATGGGGACCGGGTTAGGAGACAGCATTGGAGACGTAGAGGGATTGGGCAAATATTTTAGAGGGTACACCAGCAGTCCCTGCCAATGGGCTGGATATGAGGGGTGACAGAGAGAAGAAAACTAAAGATATTTCCCAGGTTTCTGGTTTTCACAATTGGTGAATGTGTCCTATAAGCAGGTGAATGGTTTGCATAACTGGGTGGCAAACCCACTGAGCTGGGAAAGGGCTCCATCTGAGAAGAGAACAGGGAGTGGGGTGGAAAGCCACAGACCTATTCCAAACTGTAAATAGGCAGATGCCCTGGTAGATGTCCAACTGCAAATGTCTGTGCACAAAAGACATACAAACATGGCATTCCTGAATAGTTCAGTGGTCCTCACACACAGGTGACTGGTGAGATGACCTACAGGAAAGCATGGACAAACAAGGCCCAGGGTGGAGTGCCCATGCTCTCCAACTGTTAATAATTGAAAGAGAAAAGGACAGGTACAAAGCAGACTGAGAAGCAGCTGCCATATGAAAGAAGGTAAACATCTGTACATCAAATGATCATTTAATATATAAGGTATTTCGTCCAGCTCCAATTAATATTTAAGAATTCCACCCAAAGGAAAAAATCCTAATACATGCTGAGATTTTAGTTATGTGACTCAGTTCTTTCCATAATCCTGGCTCCTAACTAAAAATTGCCCTGTGGGAACTTTATCCTCTTTTTCCAAAATATACCTCTTAGAGAATGTTCCCATCCAATTCTAGGGTTGTTAAAGGTTCTAGAAATAATACACATAAATACTTGGCACAAAGTAGCATCAATGAATAGTAGCCACATAATAACATTTTTAATTCTCCTCTGAGAAAACCTAAAAATCTTACTTTCATTGTAATTGAAGAACCCCTCTGCAGATCCATTAAAATATATACTGATAATATAGGACTAGAGACTGGCATCAGAGCTTTGAAAAATAGAAAGAGAAATAAAATATGCTCTATGGCTTCACATATTTTTACCGTCTGCTACAATGATTCCCAAACCTAGAGACACATAACAATCATCTGGTAGACCTTGAGGAAAAAATACAGATTCTATGCACTACACCAGTAAACTTTGACTCAGTAAATGTGAAGTCCAAGAATCCAATTATACTATTCCTACTTATGCACAATGACTCCGATGGACAAAGATGTAAGAGCCACTAGTTGAGTAAATGAGAACTGTTAGCAGGATTCCAAGTCCATGGTCCAGCATCACAGCGTGGCAGGGAAGGGAAATAAAATGTTAGGACTGCTGACCAAGAAGGTACTTTTCAACATTCATTTCCCTCCACATGGATTATAATTTAAGAATTGTATTCTACACAGAAATACAGCCCAAGGGAAAATGAGGCATGCTGAAGGGGAAGTGTGGCAAGAAATAAGCCACCATAACTTTGCAAGAAAGTACAGAACCTTCACTATGGCTCTTAAATCATAAACTAAAAGAGATCACTGAAATTTCTGGAATGACGTCACCAAACAGTAAACTAGCCCAAGCCCAGGTACCTGACAAAGATTGACAGTTAGACAGCTATCCACAAACAAAAGAAGACCTGGGAGAGATCAGGAGTCCACTCAAGAAACTTCAGCAACACAATGGAACAAAAACCCTGAGAATAACCACACAAAAAGGGAAGGGAAAAACAGCTTCATTTTGGCTGCATCATCCCATCCCCCAGGCTAGTGCTGCTCAGTACGAGAGAGAACTCTCCAGCTAGAAAGAGTTTTCCTCCCCAGAAAACAGAGAGCAGAATTCTGCCTTTCAGGAGTGCTTTGGTTTTACTCCATCCAGAGACTGACAAAGCTGAGGTATATAGAACTGGCTAGGAACAAGGATGAAGGCAGGAGCTACCATTATTGGCCATGGGCAGGAGTGACATGGTTCCTGGTACCCTGCTCTGCAGAGGACCCAGCTACGTTCACCACTGAAGAAACCAGTGGCCACTATAGCTGTGGACTCCTGCAGATTTCAATGATTTTTACCCTACAGGTATTTGCATACCCAGATGCCAGACATCTGAATTCCTTCTGGTCCCTAATGGAGCCTGGGATCCACGCCAGTAGCCAGCCCAGTCCTCTGAGGCTGCATGAATGCAAGATACTGGCCTAGACATGCACAGCTGACCCATACCACTGTGTGCACACTCAGAGCTAGCCCATCCAGCTGTGTACTTGCATGCCACAAGTCTAACTCTTGTCACCGGTCTCTACTACTGTGTGCATATCCATGGTGAGATCTTGCAGTCGGGAAGAACATACAGATAACCAAGGCCCCACAGCTGCTTGTGGACATATATTTAGCCCTACCTCCAGTTGCTGGCCTACACCAATGCAAACACTAATAGCAAGCCCCCCAGCAGTGCACCTGCATGCCTCCTACCCAACCCTTGTCACCAGCCTCCATTTCTTTGTGAATGCTGTTGGGAGACCCTGTAGCTGTAGGAATACATACCAACATCTAGGGCCACACAACTGCCAGTGCACCCCCAGTTGACCCAAGCCTTTGCTACTGGCCCTAGCCCCCACCATTATAGGTATACTTGCAACCAGCCCTTCTCATTATACAAGCAGTTGCAGCTGGCCCCTACAGTTGAATGTGCACATAGCCAGCTCTGGCCACCACCACTACCCATGCTGGTCCCTAACAGCTGGACCTGGAGGCATTGCTGAAGACACCAAAGCCTTTGCAGCCACTGTGAAGCTCCACACTCTTGACAAGGACTATGCACTTATTGATGTTGTGGACCTAAGCAGCCTAACATCACACTCTCCTGGACCAAGAGTCCCCACACATCCCTATACTTATCTACATGACTAAACCCAGGGTCACAGTGCATTCCAGCATGTCTCCATCTGCAGATGAAGACCTTTCTTCATGGAAGCTAGTCTTTAAAGTCTTGAAGAGGTGACTACTTCTCCAAATAAAATGAAAGACAAAAATCATATGATCATCTCAGTAAATGCAGAAAAAGCATTTTACAAAACATAACATCCTTTCATTATAAAAATGTTCAAAAATTTGGGTATAGAAGGAATACACAGCAACATAACAAAGGCAATTTATGACAAGCCCACAGCTAACATCATACTAATGGTGAAAGGTTGAAAGCTTTTCTTCTAAAATCAGTAACAAGACAAGGATTCCCACACTCACCACTCCTATTAAACAAAGTACTGGAACAATTAGGCAAGAAAAAGAAATAAAAGACATTCAAATAAGAAAGGAAAGAATAAAATTGTCTTTCATTACAAATGATATGATCTTATATAGAGAAAATCCTAAAGACTCCAGCAAACAACTGGTAAAACTAGTCAACAATTCGCGAAAATTTTAGGACACAAAATCAACATATAGAAATCAGTTGTGAAAAAAAAAAGAAATCAGTTGTGTTTCTACACACTAACAAATGATACCTGAAAAAGAAATTTAAAAAACCATATCATTTACATCACAAGCAGTAAAATACTTAGGAATAAGTATAATCAAGGAGATAAAAGATCTGTACACCAAAAACTAGAAAACTTTAATGAAAGAAATTGAGGATGACACCAAAAAAATGAAAAGAAATCTCATGTTCCTGGATCAGAAAAATTAATACTTTAAGATGTCCAAAGCTATCTAAACTCAAGGCAATCCCTATCAAATTTCCAATGGTATTTTTCACAGAAATAGAAAAAAACAATCCTAAAATGTGTATGAAACCACAAAAGACTCTAAATATCCAAAACAATCTTGAAATAGAACAAAGTTGGAAGTATCATACTTCCTGATTTCAAACTGCATTGTAAAGCTATAGTAGCCAAAATAAATGGTACTGGCATAAAGATAGATATTAGAGACCAATGGAACAGAAATGAGAGCCCAAAAGTAAAACCTTAGCATAAAGTCAGGTAATATTTGACAAGGAAATCAAGAGTACTCAGTGAGGCATGGATTGTCTTTTCAACAAATAGTGTTGGGAAGACTAGCTAACCACAGACAGAAAAGTGAAATTAGATCTCTATTTTACATCATTCAAAAGTGAATTTGAAATGAATTAAAAACTTAAACTTAAGACCTAAAATCACAAAATTTCTTGAAAAAAAGCTTTGGGAAATAGCTCCTTGGTATTAGTCTCAGCCATTATTTTTTGGACGTGACATCAAAAACACAAGCAACAAAACTGAAAACCAAGTGAGGTTACATCAAACTATAAATCTTCTGCACAGCAAAGAAAACCACCAACAAAACGAAAGGGTAACCTACAGAACAGAGGAAATATTTCCCATATATAATAAGGGACTGGGATCTGAAATATAAAAGAATTTCTACAACTCAGTAGCAAGAAAACAATCTGATTAAAATTGGGCAGAGGAGTAGAACAGACATCTCTCTTAAAAAAAGACATACAAATGGCCAATGTACATGAAAAGATGCTCAACATCACTAATCATCATGGAAATGCAAACCAAAAAACCACAATGAGGTATCACCTTACACCTGTTAGAATGGCCATTATCAAAATCAGAAGAAATAACAAATGAGTATGTAGAGAAAAAGGAATCCTGATGCACTTCGGTAGGAGTGTAAATTGGTGCCACCACTATGGAAAACAGTATGAGAGTTCCTCAGAAAATAAAAAAAAAATAGAGTTACCATATGATCCAGAAATCTCATTTCTAGGTGTATATCCAAAGGAAATGAAATTGCTGTCTTCATGTACCTACAATCCCACATTCATTGTAGTATTATTCACAATAGCCAAGATATGGAAACAACCTAAGTGTCCATCCAGGGATGGATTGTGTGTATATATTCAGCTATGGGAAAGAAAAAAATGCTGCCATTTGTGACAACATGGATGGTCCCTTGAGGACATAATGTGAAGTGAAAATAAGTCAGAGAAAAATAAATACCATATGATCTCATGTACGTGAAATCTAAAAACATCAAACTCACAGAAACAGAGAGCAGAATGGTATTTGGCAAGGCCTAAGGAGAGGGAGAAATGGGGAGATGTTGCACAAAGGATATAAACTTTCAGCTATGAGATGTTCTGGAGTATGTTCTAGAGATCTAGGATACAACATGGTAACTATAGTCAGCAATACCATATTGTATGCTTGAAAGTTGCTGTGACATTGGAGCTTTAATATTCTCACCATTACAACAACAAAATGGTAATTATGTGAAGTGAAGGGTATGTTAACATTATTGTGGTAAACATCTCTTAATACATACAAGTATCAAATCATCACATTGTACACTTTAAACTTATACAATGTCATATGTCAATTATATCTCAATAAAGCTGGAGAAAAAAAGGAATCATTCTGTCCAGTGTATCTCTAATCATGGTCTATGCCCCCTACAGGTCTTCCTAGAGCCACACTCTGATGTTATATTTCAAGGAAATAATGTGGAATTATATATACTTTCTTTTTATAAGGCTTAATAACATACTAGTTATTATGAATTTATAAAAATTGGCATTCACAAATTAAAATTATGACACTACTAGGATGTACTGAGGTCTCCAAATTCAGTGAGAATTCCTCAAACAAGTCTGCCATGCACCATTTGGCAGAGGTGCAGAGTTCCTCTCTAGCATGTGGGCATGCAGTCAGCCCTCCCCTGATTTTCAAAAAGATGCTGCTTCAGTGCCTCAACAATGTTGTCCTGAGCCAACTGTGGAATGCTGCCTTTGCTATGTTAGTTAATATATATTTAAAATTAATGTAATGTCTTACTTTTACGAATTATTTTGTTTTCCTATGTGCTTGGCATTCTCTTTGTAACTTTGTTGTTTTTTTCAGGTTTTGATACATTCTTCTTTTTTAATACCCATATTAGTTTCCTATTGCCCTTGTAACAAATAAAAAATTCAATGACTTAAAACAGCACAAGGTTATCTTTTACAGTTCTGGAGGCCAGAAGTCCAGAGTTAGAGCCACAATGAATGTGTCATAAGGGCTGGCTCCTTCTGTAGGCTCTGGGAGAAGAATCTATTTCATTGATTTTTTTCTAACTTCTAGTGGCCACCTGTATTCATTCTTTGGCTTGCGTCCCCATCCTCCATTTTCAAAGCAGATAACTCAATCTACTGTCCCATGATTATACCACTTTCTTCTCTCCTGTGGTCAAATTTCTACCTCCTTTTTATAAGAATGCTTGTGATTACATTTAGGGCCCATTCAGATCATCTCCCCATTTCAAAGTGCTTAATTTAATCATATCTGCAGAATGCCTTTGCCATATATAATAATACAAATTCCAGAGATTAAGCGCAGGGGAAGGAGCATAACTTAGTCTCCCATAAAAGCTACTGCTTTTTATTTTTGCTTTCTTGCCCTTTTTCAAGCTTGCCCAATTCCATAGCACATGTGATTGTGCACATTTCTAACGATTTAGGATTATTGACTACTAAGTAATAGTCATGGTGGTAAAAGCCAGGTATCAAAGTAAACCAAACTTATAGTATTTACAGTGTAGCAAGAAAGCAAACTTTGAAGAAGTTGTTACATGTATTATAATGAATGTTGCAGAAGATCAAGTAGAGGGTGCTGTATGACTGATCAGACAAGACCCCAAGCTGTGATGCCAGGGAAGACTTCCCTGAGACAGATATTTGAGCTGGGACATGAAAGATGAATAGGATTAGCTGGGTGGAGGGTTTGGGTGGTTTTGGAAAGTTCCTTTTTAATTTCTTACTAGCCAAGGGAATGAGTAAGAATAAGAGGCTTTGAGGTGTCTGTCCTACCTATCTGTATAGGTAAATAAACTAAGGCCCATAAAATTCAAGTTACTTCCTAAAGGTCCATTATTTTGACTAAACCTTAAAAGTCCTTTAGAAATTGGAAAGAGTAGTAAGAAGACAGTGTTAAACCAAGAAACTTGGGAACACTCAAACCCTGCCTCAGACCAGCTACTTCCCCCCATCATAGTATCTTATACTCACAGAGGGCAACCATGGTTATAATTAGGTTTTGGTCCAATACCCAGCGCAGAACTCTTTTGGCTTAGGCTGGAAGGAAGAATCTAAAATCAAAGCTGGACAAACCCATAGTCTCCAGATGTCTCCCCATAAGACACTAATTGCAAAAGAGAAAATAGTAGCCTTTCAGTGTAGAAATCTGTAAGACACTACTTTAACCAAGTGATCAAAGTTAACATCACCAATAATAAAACATCAATATATCTCCCAACATGATGCACTAAGAAAGACACATCATTTCTGTAGTTTCCTTGCCAGCAATGCATAATCTCAATCAAATAATGAGAAAATATCAGACAAACACCGTGTGAGGGATGACATAATTGACTAGAAGCCCTTGAAAGCGTCAAGTTTACAAACACACACACACACACACACACACATACACATTGTCACAGGCTGGAGACAAGGGAAACAAAACAACTAAATGCAATGTGGGATCCTGGATGATATCCTGGACTAGAAAAAATGATACTAAATAAAGTCTGTAAGTTAATTAGTAGTATTATCCCTATGTTAATTTCCTGGTTTAGATAATGGCTTTGATATTATTATTACACAATACATTATCATTAGGAAAACCTAGGTGAAGGGTAGAGGGAGCTCTTTGAACTATATTGTAACTTTTTTGATGTCTCAAATTATTTGAAAATAAAAAGTTATAAAAATAAAACTTCTAAGCAAATTAGAGCCTCAAATTTAGATTTTATAAATGTTTACAAATAATATAAACAGGTTAAGTCACTTCCGTGACAAAGAAAGAGCAGGAGAACCAGATCTTCTAACAGACTTTCCAAGGTTAGAACTTGCCTCATCCAACAGTCTTATGCAAACTGACCCCTATACTGATCCCTATTACCTAGACTTCTGTTACCTAAATATCTCCAACCAGAACCACAAGGGTCCACAGTATGTCCTGAACCTTGCAGCCTTAAAGTAGAAATGTCAGGTGGGAATGCGCAGGGATGGGTGTATTGGTAAGAAGTATTCAAATGCTTCATTCAGCCATTATGCAATTTCATGTTTCCTCTCACTCTAGATATTTTTTTTCAAAACTTAAAATATCACCCAGGAACTTTTGACCCTATGTTGATTTTCCAACATGAAACAGGCTAGACCTTAGTTGCTTTGGAAACTGGTAAAGTTATGCATGAATGTCAGCATCAAGTAGGAAGAAATGAGCTTTGGGATAAAGACAACCAGGATTCAGACCCTAACTCAGGTTAAATTATATTCTAGCTCTGTGACAATGAACAGAAACTCTTTCTATAAAATCTTTCTTCTGTAAATTGGCAATGAGAAAAAAAATAAATACCTGGCAGAGTTATTATGCAGGTCAGCTATGATGTGTTTAAGAAGCTAACAGAAGGGATCCCTGGGCGGCTCAGTGGTTTAGCGCCTGCCTTTGGCCCAGTGCATGATCCTGGAGTCCCGGGATCGAGTCCCACATTGAGCTCCCTGTGTGGAGCCTGCTTCTCCCTCTGCCTGTGTCTCTGCTCCCCCCACTCTGTGTGTGTGTGTGTGTGTGTGTGTGTGTGATGAATAAATAAATAAATAAAATCTTAGAAGAAGAAAAAGAAGAAGGAGAAGGAGAAGAAAGAAGCTAACAGCTGATGAGTTCACAGAGAGCAGTCAAAAAAGGACTGCCCAGTTACATGAAAGAGTTTTTAAGAAGAATTGGTATTCTAGAGTTTGGAAAAAGGTTATTCTTCCATTTTTTACCATTCACTTTCATCCTCAGCTACCACTTAATTCTATCTAAGGTAGTAATGTTTAACCTCCAGGAAATCTAGACTATGCTGAGTTCCATGCTGGGCATATTCTCCCTGTAGGGCCTGCAATGAAGGTTTGGATCACTCAAAGTCTGGCAAGTAATTTCCTGTCTACTCAATGACCTTTTTTTAGAACAAAGAGAAAAATCAGTATGGATAGAAAAAGCTAATACATTTGAAGTTTAAGAAAGACTTTAGCAGGTTTTCAAGTGCTGGTTTATATTCACTGATAAAGTATCTTTACATACATACTTCAATTAAGCTGATAAACTTAGATTACTGAAATAATCATGACTAAGGGAAGTGATATAGAGATGCTTGTATATACTGGGAATATTTGTGGAAGGCTGCATAAGAAACCAGTCACCATGGTTGTCCCAAAAAAGAAAAGACAGGCACGAAGGTCAAGAGCAGGAAGGAGAGTAGCTTTTCATTGGACAAACTCATTCTATGTGATTTTTTAAAACCATATTCTTCTATTACTTGTTAAACACATTATTAAATATATAATTTGCAAGTAAGAAAAATGTTTCCATAAACACTAATGATTCCATTAAGTAGCTAGGCAGGTAGATAACAGGAAGGGGGTCATTGCCTATGGTCTTCCTATGACCTTTGAGGGAAGAATTCCAGTTCCTACATAAATAAATGAAGCTACTGTCTTGTCCCTTCCAGGTAACACACTTGATAAACAAAACACCTGGACTAATACTCAGGATATATTTCTGCGACAACATTTCTGTTGTGTGCACATGAGAAGATGCTGCCTTATAAACCAGCCAGTTCAAACTTCTGTGCAGAGACAGTCACATTTCATCCAAATAACCATTTGGATGGTTAGTGAAAAACCCCACAATAATGTCACTAGAGGTGAGAATAGCAGAATAAAAATAGTGGGTTGAGCACTGAAATTGGCTTCCAGGGTGGTAAAAAAGTGTTTGCCTTTGGGAGGCCATTAAGCAGGCAATGACTGTCTGTAGTTCTGCCTGCAGCCTCTGCAGTTGTGGCTCTTGTGAAGGTGGCTATTAAAGTCTAGATGAGATGTCACAGAGGGCCATCATGAAAGACTTTGCAAATGAATAGAAATGGCAGGACTTTCAATGGAGAACTAGTTCTGTTACATCAATGTCCTTTTTCCGCCTGAGCCACAACCTGTAAGTCCCACCTCCCTGACTTACTGAGGGGGAAGATTCAGATGAGATAAAGAAGATTCAGGATGCAAACTGACTAGTTGCTCTGGAGAACTTGGAGCATAAGGTCTTATCTTCAGAGACTAACAATAACATTAATTGCCAGCTACAACCCTGAGAATAGAAACATAAAAAAAAAAAAAACTTACATTCTGAGATACATATAGAATTTTAAGTTTACAAACTAATGATTTTTTATATGTGTCCATCTATATAACCACATCCCAGGTAAAGTTCTGACTTCTGTGATCAAAGAATACACCCTGCATGAATGCAAATTGGTGTAGCCACTCTGAAAAACAGTATGGAGGTTTCTTAAAAAGTGAAAAATAGAGCTATCCAATGATCCAGCTGTTGCACAACTAGATATTTACCCAAAGGATAAAAACATACTTGGTTGAAGGGGCACATGCACCCTAATGTTCATAGCAGCACTATCAACAATAGCCAAATTATGGAAAGAACCCAAATGTCCATCAACTGATGAATGGATAAAGAAGGTGTGGTATACATATATAATAGAATATTACTCAACCATCAAAAAGAATGAAATATGCAACAATGTGGAAGGAGCTAGAGTCTATGATGCTAAGTGAAATAAGTCAGTCAGAGAGAGACAAATGCCATATGATTTCACTCATGTGGAATTTAAGAAACAAAACAAATGACCATCGGGGAAGGGGGAAGGGAAAAAAAAGGTGGCAAACCATAAGAGACTCTTAATAGAGAACAAGAGCACCTGGGTGGCTTAGTTGGTTAAGCATGACCTTTGGCTCAGGTCATGATCCTGGGGTCCTAGAATAGAGCCCTACATCAGGCTCCCTCTCAGCCTGCTTCTCCCTCTCCTTCTGCCACTGCCCCTGCTTGTGTGCTCTCTCTCTCTCTCTCTCTCTCTCTCTCTTTCTCAAATAAATAAATAAAATCTTAAAAAAAAAAACAATTGAGAACAAACTGAGGATTGCTAGAGGGGAGATTGGTAGGGAATATGGGATAAATGGGTGATGGGCTTTAAAGAGAATACTCATCATGATGAACAACTGGGTATTATATGTAAGTGATAAATCATTAAATACTATCCCTGAAACCAATATTACTATATGTTAACTTAATAAAATGTAAATTTAAAAATTGATATAAAAAAGAAATATTGGGGGGATATACCCTAGATGATTCTACTTAAATTATGTGGAAGAATAGGCAAAATTAATGTATTTGTATATCCACCACCAGATCAAAATAGAGAACATTTCAACACCTGAGATGACTCCCTCTTACCCCTTTCTCAGTCAATACCATCTCTACTAGAATGAACTGTGAATCTAACACTACAGATGACTTTTGCCTATTATTGAAACTCACCTAAATGGAATCTCCATAGTATACACTTTGTGTCGGTGATTAATCCAGATTGCATCATGCATCAGTATTTCTTTTTATAAGGAACAGAATTCTACTGCTTGAATATACTGTATTTTGTTTATCCGTTTTCCTATTGACAGACATTTGGGCTGATGCAAGTACTTAGAATGCTGAATAAAACTTCTGTGAACATCCTTGTATATCTTTTTGTAGATATGTGCCCTAATTTTTCTGCTAGATAAAATTGGAATTACTGGGTCATTGTGTGGGCATTCGCTGAGCTTTAACAGATGTGACCAAATGGCATAAACTCTTTCATGAAAGTTCACAAAATTTAGAACTCTTCACTAATAAGGAGAAATCTTTTTCCTCCACATCGTCTTCCCAGGTGCCAACAGCCCACACTGGGCTCTATCTTCCTAATTCCTACCTTCTCTACTTTCCTGACTCCTCTGTATCTGCTCAGGGTGATCCAATCTTTATTCCCAGAGTTTGGCCTGAAAAGCATAAGTGATCTGTACTTTTAAATTCTGCACATTTTCATAAGAGAAGACACCTCTCCAGAATGACACTTTAGCATTTTCTAATTAAGAAGAAATAACCCAACACATAAGAAAAGGTCCAGAGGACTGTAAATTCTCAGAAGCTAAGGGAAGAGTCCATTTGAAGGATAAAGGGCTGTTTAGTTAAATTAAGCACTTCAAAGAAGTCAAGAGAATGTGAATTAAGAAAAAAGTCATGGGAATAGGGAAGACGAAGAAACCAAGCATGGCAATATGTTGATGACTATTGTAGCTGGCTAATGAACAAGTTCATTATACTAATCTCATTACTCTTGTATATTTCTGAAATTTTCCATAATCAAAAATAAATTTAGTCATTTTAAAGTTTTGATAACTTTTGAAAGAATAGTTTCGGGATCCCTGGGTGGTGCAGCGGTTTGGCGCCTGCCTTTGGCCCAGGGTGCGATCCTGGAGACCCGGGATCGAATCCCACGTCGGGCTCCCGGTGCATGGAGCCTGCTTCTCCCTCTGCCTGTGTCTCTGCCTCTCTCTCTCTCTCTCTGTGACTATCATAAATAAATTTTAAAAAATTAAAAAAAAAGAATAGTTTCATTTGTTAGAGTAACTGTCTAAGACGCATGCTTGCAAGGGCATGGGCCATGAGAAAGAAGCAATGTAGGAAGGTTTGCCAAGGAGACACCTGGGTGGCTCAGTCAGGTAAGCCTCTGACTCTTGATTTTAGCTCAGGACATGATCTCAGGGTCGTGGGTTTGAACCCCAAGTCAAACCCCACACTCAGTGCAGAGTCTGCATGTCCCTCTTCCTCTGCTCCTCCCTCGCCCCCACTTGTACTGTCTCTCTCCCTCTCTAAAATAAATAAAGGAGGAAAATCTAAAAAAACAAAAGAGAAAAAGATTCGCCATGAACATCTAGGAGATTCTGATAAATTGGGTAAAATAAAGGAATGAAGGAAAGATTCAGGGGCATTTTAAAAATCTACCTAAATATTAAATAAGCATGAATATATTTTTAGACAGACAGATAGAAGCCAAATGATGCTGTTCAGCTACAGAGACCAGACTGTTAGGAGTAATACATTATAAAAAAGTGTTCCTAACCCACGAACTTGAAAACTCATCCTTCACAGACCTCAAAATGTCCCATCTGCCTGCAAGTCCCTGATGCTCCCCCTTTCACCATTCCCTAATATGGAGGGTTGCCATATCAACAGAATAGTCTCTTTGGGGAGTCACCTGATACAATAAAAAAGAAGATAGTACGGATGTCTGGGTGGCTCTGTGGTTGAGCGTATGCCTTTGGCTTAGGACCTGATGCTGGATTCCCAGGATCAAGTCTCACATTGGGCTGGATCCCACTTCTCCCTCTGTCTCTCTTTCTGTGTCTCTCATGAATAAATAAATAAAATCTTTTTTTAAAAAAAAGATAGTAAAACAATTTTGTGACAATCTTTTAGTACTTAGGCTAGTTTCCCTAACAGAACATTTCCCACCCACAAAGGAAGAGAGAAAATAGTCACAGAAAAGTTAACAGCAAGAAGGGTCAAGTGAGATCTCCAATGTGCTATCAAAACTGGAGTTCTTGTGAGCTAAAGTCCAGGCATCCCCCACCAGCTTCCTTCATGTTGCCTTTGCTGTGCTATTATCCAACCAAGCACAACCTTGCCAGAAATTAAAAAGTGTCCTGAGGTGTTCCTCAGCTTTCCAAGGCTACCAGTACTGCTGTAGCAGGGAAGAACTGTCAAGGGATGCAGCCACAATTACATGGGCAGCAGTTGCATAGGATCATGTGGCACAGGAAAGGAGGCCTCCTGAGAAAGGTGGAGAGGTTGGTGATGTTGCTAAAAGAAGGGATGCCTGAAGGAGCACAGGTCCTGACCGGCTTTGAGGGTAGGCCAACATGTCAGGCCTCAGACATGCAAGGAAAAGATCAGAGTCACATTTTATTATTTTTACTTCTATATTACTGAAGAAACTCAGTAATTATAGTCTCAGATAGTGGCCTTCAATTCTTGACTGAAATCAACAGAAAAAAGGTGTGTGTATGAATGTATTTGTGTGTATGTACATATACACATTTATATGTATATAATATGTATGAAATATATTTATACATGTATATGTGTCTCTGTTTTTAATTTTTATTAATATCCCAACCTTTGATATGAAAATCACTGCTCCAAAAAGGTCTCTAGAAAAAATTCATCTAGCAAATAGCCCCTTAAATGCCTATACATTTCACAGGAGCTGTGATTTTATTTATTTTTTTAAGATTTTATTTATTTATTCATGAGAGATACACAGAGAGGCAGAGACACAGGCAGAGGGAGAAGTAGGGTCCATGCAGGGAGCCCAATGTGGGACTCGATCCCGGGAGTCCAGGATCGTGCCCCAGGCCAAAGGCAGACGACGCTCAACCACTGAGCCACCCAAGCATCCCGGAACTGTTATTTTAAATGCCTTTTGGAAACAAGTAGAAACTTTAACTCTATGAAGTATCTGGCATAAATAGAAAAAAAGTAATAAAATAAAATGAGCTTAAACAGAAAATAAATATCTGCTCATTCCACATGGTAAAAGTCAGTGTTTTTTCATGAAGTCTGCATCATTTATGTGAGTGTATGTATACTGGCTCTCAAGATAAAATGTATTTTTTATTGGGTACTGTAGTCACAAAAGTTTGAAAGCCATTGTTTAGAGCATAGTTGTAGGGCTTCTCCAGTGACTAGACAAAATCTATGTCTAAAACATCAAGTGGGTGATTTGAGGCTAAGTCTTCTTTACAATAGAATCAAAGGATGTGAAGGGTCCATTTCTCAGATAGAAAAATCTGTTGCCCTACCTAAAAGAGGATTACATTGCTCTCTCTACCACTATCATCAGCTTTTCGTCTGACAGAACAAACTTACCTCCTTCATCAAGGCTGAAATCTGAGCCTCCCAGAGTGGCAATTTTTTTCAGTCTTTTGAACAATTTTATTTTCTCCCTCCAACCATAATAATATCCACATTTCATCCTAACTGGAGGGTCTGTAAACACAGGCTTATCCAGCCCACTTACAGGCAAGGCCAATGCTGCCTCTTGAAATGGTCCCATCATAGAACCTCTGGTCATCCAACCCAAGTGCCCTGGCTTTATCTTCACTATATCTTCACTTCATTGAATCTCATTCTAGACTTTAACTTATCCATGGCTTCCATGATTTTCACACATTTTTCCCCACAGAATGTGTCTGACCTTTACTGCATTGCCACCACCTTTGGGTCTTGAGTCTTCTTGTCAGAACTATCACCCCTGGAACTTATTCCCTCTTTCCTGGAACTGCTTTTTCCTTTGCGTGGCATCTTTGAAACTTGTGGCTGACCTCTCAACTCCAGAGTGGCATTTTTTTTTAAATGTGTGATATAAAGGCACTGACATCTTCAGATTTTTTTGAAGTATATGAAAAATATTTCCAGTCTATGAGAATTCAATTTGCTTATATTTTGTACTTGAAATTAATTCTACCAATATTTTTTCAGGATTTTTTTCTTCCTTTATTTCACAATATTTTTTTCAAATCTATTCTTTTTTTTTTTTAAGTAAACTCTACCCCCAACATAGGGCTCAAATTCACTACCCTGAGATCAAGAGTCATATGTTCTACCAACTGAGCCAGCCAAGTGCTTTGTATTTCATATTATTTTAAACCAATCTTGCTACCCAGAGTCAAGTTAGCACCATGTGGAGGTTCCACTATATCCCATTATAGGATGTTCTTTGTGGGAGCATACATGCTCCCTATATCCTTTGCAATTCCTATTTGTTCCTGTACCAACAGGGTAAACATAAACCATGGTTTCCCTGAATACTGAACTATATTCTAATGAGCTTTGAACATACAGAATTCAATACACTTTGTTCATTTAGCAGACATGGAATTCCTCCACCAAAAAGTGTTATCTTAACCTAGTGGTTGATGTACAAACTTGGTAGAAAAAAATTATACCTTTATTTTCACATCAAACTAAAGCTTAGCACTTCAATTATAAATGTAGGCAACAAAAAATAAAAATAAAAAAATAAAAATAAAATAAATGTAGGCAACAAACCTCAATGTTATTTGCAGTACATATGATTGTGTTATAGATATTTTCATGTCACATCAGAGATGTTACAAATATCTCAAAATATCATTTATATTCATTACTTTGAAATATGACAACTGACCTAACGCTAGGTCTATTTAATGTATTAAGTATCATATGTATGGTGATATTTTTAAGATTTGATAACTTAATTTTAATACAATAGATTACTTTATAATCCTATATATTTTATGTTATGCATTTTTAAATTGTTTTGTGAGAAAAATCAATGGGATTCACCAAATTTCTAAAGTGTGTCAAGTGCTTAGAACATGCCCAGCTCATATTAGCACAATGTAAGTTTTATTTAAACAGGAAATAGGGTTACTGGCAGGGAGTGGTGCAGAGTTATGGTCTGGGAAGGCTAGGTAATGGAGGGAAAGAAGCAACTTAAAAAGAAAATGGGAAAAAAATAATTTCACTAAGTAAAACTCCACTATGTACTACATGATACTGTTAATGTATATTTAAAAATAATTTTATGCTTATTTATAAAGCAACTCTTTTTTTTTATATAGCAACTCTTAAAAACAAAAGGCACATTTTAAATCTCTTATAGGTGTTTGAAGTCACTCTTTTCTAACATTACATTTAGAGCTTACAGATAAAATACTCTTCAGAAAAAGCCAGAGACGGAGCGTCTGTATAAAGACCAATTGCACATGCAAGCACTGAGACCACACCCTGCTTTTTCTTAGTGTAGAACAAGTCCTACTTATTGAACAGCAGCAGATTTTTACTAAAAAATAAGACAGATGAGATTTAAGAAAAGCATTATCATCTGCACTGTGAAAATCTCTTTAACTAGGTAGCTTTAGGGCAGCTCATTTAGGAACCAAAAAAAAAAAAAAAAGGCAAGCAATGTGTTAAAAGCTATATTATGAGAAAGCTAAACTACCACCTTTAGACTCTAGAATACCCCCATCAACCTGCAGACCTTCTGGCATGGTGACAGTCTCTGAACTGCCATGTCTAAGGATTATCTTTCAGACAGTAAAGTCCAAAGTGGGTCTCAGTCTTTCTGAGTTATCTTTTCTGCAAAGTAAAGTGTCATGTCTCAAGGTTAGACTATGAGCAGCACTCACCAGGCTTCTATCTACCCTCAACATATTTTCCCTACTGCAACCAAAAAACCATTGTTTCTAAACTCATATATGATCCTATCAACCTTCCTTCCAAAAAACCTTTTATTTTTTTAAGATTTTATTTATTTATTCATGAGAGACACAGAGAGAGAGAGGCAGAGACATAGGCAGAGGAAGAAACAGGCTGCCCACAGGGAGCCCAATACGGGACTCGACCCCAAGACCCTGGGATCAGAACCTGAGCCAAAGGCAGACACAACCACTGAGCCACCCAGGAATCCCCCCAAAAACCTTTTAGGTTCCTCATTTCTCTTAAAATCTGGACAAAGTCCTCCATGTAGCTTATACAGTCCTGCTCACCCTCACCTGAGCCCTGCCTTCTAGCCTTGCCCAGCACCAAACTCCCTCCTTTACTGCTCCAACATACCAGACCTCTCTGTACCTCCCCCTCTACAGACCCTTAGCATGTGCTTATGCCTCCAACTAGAATGTTCTCCCCATCCTCCTCCCCAAGGTAAAGCTTTTGCATCCTTCAGATCTAAACGTCAGTCCAAGCATCAGTATATCAGGAAAGCCACCCATACTTCCCTGATGACCAAGTTTCATCAAGTCAATGATGCATGTTTCTTCCCCTTGAAGCATGAAAGTATGTCCTATAAGTAAATGGAGTCCCCCAGTCACTGCTGGCTCAGCTAAAGTCAAATTCTTCCAGAAAGATTTTGCACTTGCTTCTACCAGTCATCTCAGGGAACTACCAACCTGAAATTCCTTTAAACTCTCTGCTTGAGTTTTTTGGACATAGTACTAACATGAATTCAGATTGAAAACCCTTAAGTACTGACTTGGCATCAGAATTCTTAGGGGAGTTTTATTTTCCCCCTACCACCCTGTGCCAAGGTTGAGACCACCAAGTTTCCTTGTTGTCCCTTACTGTGAGATCAGTTTTTCCTTATTTTCCCTTTTATTGAGCAGAACAGCCTTTGGTACCACAGCTTAATGTGACATTCCCTTCTACGGTTTCCACTGTGGATGATTTTTTTCTTAGTGGTATGTAGAATAACCATGCATCATATAAAGATTGCCTCTAATTTTGAATAAATACAGAGGTTTAAATTCCTATTTTCTAACTTGCCACAATTGTAGTTTCAGTTTTGTTCCTGTTATGTGACTAAATCTACCTCCCTTACTACACTATAAGCTCATGAAGACTGGGTCATGAGACCTCATTATTTTCATCACTGCAAGCCTAGAGGCTTGCACAGAGCTTGATTTAAATATTAGGTGCCCATTTAATATTAACTGAATGAATTAATGAATAAATAAATGAATGGGTTTGTAGAGGAAAGGATGAATGAATGTGATAACTCCTCTGAAGCATAATATACAGACTGTCAAGATCAGGGGCCCATTTGACTTACCACCTTTCCAAATCAACCAGACCTGTGATCCTTCATATTTAGTGCCAAAAGAACTAGAAATGCATACCTGAGGAGCAACACACACCTCCCAGCCCATCCAGATCCTTCAGACTTCCACTCTATTCCTATTTTTACCTCTCAGACTACTTCCTGCCTTTCCCCTCACCCTGATTTTCCACTCCTGACGCTTTGGCTATAGAGCCCTGCCATCAACAAGAGATGTGCATCAGTGCTGATCTGACTGGATTCATTTCACCAGCCACATCCTCTGGTTTTTCCTATCAAAATACCATTATTTATTGGGGGCAGAGGGCAGCCAAGAGTCTTGTACTGGATACTCAAGTGAACAGTAGCCTTTGACTCTTCAAAGTCAAGTGAGATTCAGGTTTCTTAGTCTCCAGGGTCTCTAGTTCTATCATCCTTCAGCAATCAATCCCACTACAGTTTTCTTAGATATAAGCATATTTTTCTCCAGATTCTAAGGTCTTTGTGCCCAGGAACCATAATACAAGCAATTATTATTTAAGTGTCCTAGATTTGAAGTCAAACTGCATTTGAATCCTTTGTATGCCATTCTGTGATCTTGGATAATTCTCAACTTCTCGGTGGCTGTTTCCACATTAATAAAATGAGGAAAATGGCCTCCTCATGGTGCATAAAGTGTGTAGGAAAGCAGATTCCCAATAATACCGCCTTTGAGGCCATCATTCTTTAGCTATGAGCCCCTTGGTTTTTTACTGTTTCTGATTTACTCTATCTTAAACTCTGAGATTGGGGACCACCTGAAGACTATACTACCTGCTGCTGGTTGCTTTTGACATCTGTTGTCTATCTGCCTTCCTGGTGTCCAAGTATCACCAGTTCTCAGACACCTCCATTATCTTCCCTACCCACACACACCAGCGTCCTCACAGCTCATGAAATCTTCATGCCTAAACACAGTTTTCACTTGAAGCCTGCCTCCTCTCCTCTGATATCCTACCTATCTGGCTGGCAGGGCAATTACGCATTAGCATCACACTCTCCCTGTCTTACTATTTAGTTTCCAGGATTCAGTCTTACCCTATCTGGCCAGTACTACAACCTTCAAACTCAAGTTTTATCACCAGGAAAGTCACTTCTGATTTAGAAGCCATAAATAAAATACAATAAATGGTCTCCACCAAAGCTGACCACAGACCAAGTTTCCAAAGTCGGTAAGGACTGTCATGTCCCACAACATTTTAGCCTCTATCCTACGTGGGTCCTCATGCTGTCATGTTGCCTCCTTTCATCCATGGACCACTTTGTTTGTCTCAAAGTCTTACTACTTACTTCTCTTCTCACACTGACCATCAAGACTTATAAAGTCAATGTTCTATTCTTTCCTCATCCATTTGTCAATAACAAATAAGGGTATTTGTATCCACTCTTATAAGAATAAAACCATTGAAAAAAAAAGAATAAAACCATTGAGTAAAAGATTGAAGATGAACAAGGTATCTTAGTCTCAGAGTATCATTCTATAGATCACTGGTTGACTACATTGCAGAAGAGTGACCTTTACAAGGAAGAAATCAAGGAGAAAACATCTAACCAAACTTAGGCTGTAATCAAATTTAACATCTTCAATAATGGGACAAACTGATGTATGCTTCTTGTTGACATGCACCAAGAAGACCTCAAAGCTTTGAATTACTCTTGCCAAAAACATTTAACATGGATATAATCCTAAGGAAAAAATGAGATGAATCCAAATTCAGGGACTTTTAGAGTCCATTAGCCTGGACTCTAAAAACATTATTTTAAAAAGGGAGGAGTGGGAGGGAGATCATTAAGGAGCAAAATTAGTAAGTTCACTGCATGAGTGCATGATCCTTGGTTTAAAACACAAAAACAGCCATAAAGTACATATTGGGATAAATATACAAATTTGATTATGGGTCATACATTATTTAATGATATCTAATTGATTTATCTAAATTACTTTTCTTGAGTGTGATAATCATATGGTGTTTATACAGGGATGCTATGCTGAAATATTTAGAGGTGAAATATTATGCTCTGTGAAACTTACTCTTATACATAAATATTGATACACACACATACTCAGAGATGGACAGAAGAGAGTATGAAAATGTGGCATATGATTAACTGGTGATCTAGATTAAAGGTATAAGGTATTTACTACAATGTTTTTTCAACTTTTCTGTAAGTTTGATATCTTTCGATATAAAATGCCAAGGGAAAAAGTACAAAAGAATGATGCTGTTTCTTTTGATATTTAGGGAAGAAGGAGGTTGAGAAAGGATTTGTAAAAGCAAAAAACATAGCATGGAGCATGGTATTTAAAATGGAAAGCATTCTACCTTCCAAGCGCTTCTCAAAGAAAAGTGACGCTGTTCTCTTATTTGTACTGAAAGTCTCTCCCTTTCTTGCAGCAAGCAAAGCAGGCACTGAACAATGAAATGTGTACAGTGCTTCACAGCATTTCACTTACATTATGCCATTTGACGCTGATGACCAACCTGCAAAGGAGGCAGGACAGCCACTGTTACATTCACCTTTCAAATGAGGAATTAGAACCCAAGAGAGAGTGGTTATGACAGCTTAGTACATGGCAGAAATAGGTCGTAATCCCCATGTCCCTTCCATCCTAATCAGTGTGTTTTCCCCACAATTGCTGTTCACAATACTACGACTATTGATTTCATTAGTCATAGTATTTCATTGACTAGGGGGCGCCTGGCTGGCTGGGTCAATAGAGCATGTGACTCTTCATCTCGGGGTCATGAATTCATGCCCCACATTGGGCATAGAGATTACTTTAAAAATAAATAAATAAATAAATAAATAAATAAATAAATAAAACCACATTATAAAAAGAGATGACTATCATTTCATTGGCCAATATTTATCATGTGCCAACCATAAGTCAGGACTACAGATATAAAAAAAATGAATAAAATATTTGCTCAACAATATTCATAGAGCATTTATTCATTCAAAAAATTCTTATTAGGCTCCAAATGCCAGGCATTGGGCTGGGTATGGCAATATCAAGCTAACTGAGACCTTCTAGGGAAGCATAGTCCAGAAAGGCAGACAGAAGCTTTAGACACACTGTGAAGAATGCCATCGGGGTGGAAAACACAAATGCTCTGGCCAAATGAAAAACAGTACTTCTCCCTCCCTTGCCATAATGATAATCCCACTTTATTGGAATTACTGGTTTTAATATTCACCTTCCTCTACTAGAGCTCGTTCCCACTACAACAGTCACTGTATATCCATAGAGGAATACCTTCCAAGACCCCCAGTGGATATCAAAAACCTGCAAATAGTACCTGAACCCTATACATACTGTATTTTTTTTTCTTTCACTTATAAATGAGGCACAGTAAGAGAATAAACACAAAAACTAATAATAAGGTAGAAGACTTATGGGGCACCTGGGTGGCTCAGTGGCAGAGTGGTGGCCTTTGGCTCAGGTACTGATCCTGGGGTCCTGGGATCAGTCCCATATAGGGCTCCCACTAGGGAGCCTGCTTCTCCCTCTGCCTATGTCTCTGCCTCTCTCTCTCTGTGCCTCTCATGAATAAATAAATAAAATCTTTAAAAGTTGGGCAGCCCGGGTGGCTCAGTGGTTTAACACGGCCTTCAATCCGGGGTGTGGTCCTGGAGACCCGGGATCGAGTCTCACGTCAGGCTGCCTGCATGGAATGGAGCCTGCTTCTCCCTCTGCCTGTGTCTGTGCTTCTCTCTCTCTCTCTCTCTCTCTCTCTCTCTCTCATAAATAAATAAATAAATAAAATCTTAAAAAAAAACTTTAAAAATAAATAAAATAGAACACTTACAGAAATATACCATGACAAAGATATGAATATAGTCTCCCTCTCTCTCAAAATTACTTACTGTACTGCGCTCACCCTTCTTGTGATAAAATGTCTACGTGATAAGATGACGCGAGAGGAATGTTGCAAGCAAGCATTGTGACGTCAAAAAGGAGACTGACCGGCTTTCCCACCATGATTAGCGTGGGAACAAAACCGCAGAAAGCCAGACTGCTAATAAAGGAAAACTACTTTATAACTGAAGCCCTGAGCAAGTGTCAAAAACAGAGGAAGTGTGAGTAAATATGTAGAAAATAAAGGAGGGAAGAAGTGGGGGAAGGGACAAAGAGGGAGGGAGAAAGGAAATAAGGGAAGGAGGAGAGAGGGAGGGGGGAGGGAAGGAATATCTTCCTCTGAAATCCAAACTACCCAGTTCCATTATACAGGGTATTGATAGCACCTCCTCTTCTCATAACCCACTTGCCAACCAGCAGTGACCCGTGTCACACTGTCTTTAATGCTACATTTCCAGGGAAGTGAAGAAAGAGGCCATGTGGGTGAGGCATATCCACAAAATCAGCAAACCCACCCACAAACCCACAAGTGCTCCTGAGGGCAAAGCTTCATGAATTGCTTTAGGTATATGCAGGGATGTTTTAAGGATAGTTAACAGAAGAACCCTCTCAATCAATCCCCCTGGCTTTATGCTCTGCTAAGAGCTAGACTTTTTGTCAGTGCTGCTATGAACGGAATTAAAAAGAGTTGTAAGGAAGGAATTAAGTCATCACAGCCATAATGTGTGTGCGTATGTGTGTATGTGTTCATCATTACCAATATCTTCAAGTAGAGACCCTGCAGAAAACCTAGCATGAGATCCCAAATTCAAAGCTTCTGAGGCCTCCCACAGATACCTGACCTGTGCCAATTTTTCAGTATTCCAGCAGTTGAGGAAGAATATAATATGATGTTAAAGGTCACAAATATTTTTCCAGCTCATACCTACCTTGAGCTACTTTATGCAGTTCTATAATTAGAATTATCATTGTCATTCTAAAGAGTAAGCATGTAATTCAAATGCACACGGTATCACAGAATAGTACATACCATATCCTCAAGTGCTCAAACATGAGGATATGAATTGGCCAGATCAGGAGGTTAAAGCAAAGCAGAGCTGTGGCAAAATCCAAATCTAAACTTGGCCATGATTTCCATGTTCTTGGTACATAGAGGCTTTCTACTTTGTGCAAATTTGAACCTCCCAAAGCTTCCCAGCTTGGCTAGAATTTACTATTCACTCCTCAAACCTGAATCCCTTGAAAGCAAAGCTCCCTCCTCTGTCAATTATACCTTTATATGTTACTCCAAAATGAAAAAAGATGAGCCCAGTTCTTTTTCCCTGCTTCCCCATTCCATTATAAAACTAAGCATATTCAGATATTTCACCAACTCCTTCAAATATCCTATAATAAGGTAATGGGTATAAAAACCATTTAATACATTGACACATTTTCTCAAGTTTAACCTTTTACTAAAATCTTTAATTTCCCAAAGCATGGAGTGAAAAGGAGGGATGAAGTTAGTTAATACTAAGAAGGCATACTGGTTTTTGCCTCTTAGGAAGCAACGATGACCACTGTTTTCTTTGAAATAAAGAAAAGCAAATGGATTTCCTAAGACAAGAGTTGATGATCCAGAAATCATCTAGGATTATAAAAATAATATTTTGTCTAGGGCTTACTATATAAGGTATATAGTATTATGCCTTGGAGAAATCAGAGCTTAGAATGGTTAATACTGCCCCAAGGTCATAAACCTACCAAGTGATGGAACTAAAAGTGAGATCCAACTAGTCAGATGCCCCCAGTGAAGGAATAAATTTCAAAGCAGAAAATAATAACTAATTACTCACTGCAAGGAAAGCATATTTCCATTAAACCTTGAAATAACTCATCTATCTATAAATATAGGTAATTATAATATACCATGGGAGGATGTGGCCTTAAAAACATAGCTCCAAGCTCCATTTCTATGCTGGAAAATTTGGTTCTCAGTAATGATTAGTCAGAAGTTATTTCCCTCACAGACCAAAACCATTTTAAATCTTCTGGAAAAAAAAAATCAAATTCTGAAGTAAAATCCCTTATTTACCTAGTGTGATTGTGCACATTTTCTTTCTGTTTGCAGGTTTTTTTTTCCTGGTCTCTACATTTTTTATTGACCAGTACATAGTAGACATTCATTAAATGCTACAATGAATGAATGAATGAATGAATGAATATCACTGGCACTCTGTCTTGGGCAACTGTTTAAGACCTACTGACTGGGTGTTCCGTCCTTGGCTATTTCAGTTGTTTTGTTGCCTAGTAAGTTACCCCAGAACTTAGTTGGTTAAAACGATAATGATCTTTATTTCTCATGATTCTACATGTTGACTGTATCCAGCTGGGCAGTTTTTCTGTTCCACATGGTATTGGCTGTTTCACTCATGTGGCTACATTCAGAGAGGACTTTGGCTGGGGTGCCTCAGTGTTTTTCACACGGGGTATCTCTGTCTCATCTTCTAAGAATTCTACACATGGCTTCTCTGTACAGCAGAGTATCCTGAACTTCCATGCAAAATACAGACTAGCCCCAAAATGCAAGCACTTATCAGGTACACATATGGTTGAACCCAGACTCATTGTGGGAGGTGACAATAGAGAGCGTGAATCCAGGAGGTGTGGTTCATAAGCCACTGTCATAATAGTCTACCTCACAGGACAACTTGTTTCTACTTCTTATCTCTTAGGTACACACTGATCTAGAATAGTAGAGTTAGAACTGTCAGGATCCTTTTCATTAGAAGTAACAAAAACTTAATTCAGACAAACTAAAGCAAAACCCAAAATATGGGAACTCATGTAATTATAAATTCAGGCATGGTTGGATCCAGGTACTCAAATATTGTGTTTGGGACTCCCTTTCCCTCCAGTCTTGGCTCTTTTTAAGTCTATGTTAGCTTTATTTTCTGAAAGACGATTACCATATGATGAAAAAAAATCAACAGTCCATATTTAAATGGTCTTCATAGCTCACAGTCTCAGGAGAGAGCCCTCAAGATTTTTGATTTCTCAAAAGAAACTATTTCCAATGAGTCAGTGGAAAGGATGCTTTTAGTCACTTTTTTTACTAAATAATAGTGGTACCAGTTGCTATTGCTGTATAACCAATTGTTATAAAACATAAGCGGCTTAAAATGAACATAAAAGTAAAATAAAGTCATTTTATCATCTCATGGTCTCTCTGGGTCATAAATTTGATACTGGTTCTGTTGGGCAGTTCTGGCTCAATATCCTTCAAGTGGTGATAGTCATAGAGTGACCAGAGCTAGAAGTAAGGTAGGAGTATGGAGTCAGCAGGAGCAGATGGGAGTAGGCTAGGAATTTCTCTCTATGTATAGTTTTGGGGCTTCTCCATGTGGTCTCCCCACATGGGATAATTTGAGCTTCCTCATAGCTTGTTGGCCTGAGGGCAGCTGGACAGCTCTTATGGCAGTGCAGACCTCCAGCATGAAGTGTTCCAACAAGTAAAGTGAAAGATAAACCATCTTTTGTGACCTAGACCCAGAAATCATGCAGCATCACTTCTGGATTCTGTTGGTTGTGAGACACAAGAGATTCAAGAGAAGAGGAATTAGACTCCACCTTTTGATGGTGGGCAAGTATCTATAGGAACATGTGGAGTGAGAAATATTCTTTTGGCCATCTTTGGAAAATACAACCTGCCACACCAGGCCTTATAGGGCTCTGGCTTGATGCAAGAGCCTCAGTGCCAATATATACTTTACATAGGCCCAAGTTATCATGATGTCATGCTACAAACATGTTTCTCTGATTTTAAACTACTTCTCTGTTTCAAGCATCCAAGGATTTCCATTTCTTTTTTTAGAGATATGATTTATTTGTGTTTCTGATCTCCTATTTTATTCGTCAGGTGCTTGTGTTAGTAGTGGGAAGATAAACAGTGTTAGCCCAGTCCATATGCCAAAAACTGGATTTCAACTCTGTTCCTTGTCTCTGGAAACTTTAGTCCCATTTGGTAAAGATTGCCACCAAATTTAAATAAAGTTTATTCTCAAGTTTTAACTTGAGAGAATAAAGCACATGAAACTCTTTAGTTCTCTTGCCAAAGGTGAACCCAGATGTAAGAAGTACAATGAGTCTTGAGCAAAATAGAGTCATACCTTTATGTCAGTGAACTACAGAGCATAAAAATATGAGAAAGTCTTGAAAACAAGAAGAGGGAGAAGATATATGACCTACAAGGAAACAACAATTATTCAGAAATCAGTTATTTCAAAAGGAACAAGGTGAACTAAAATACAGTGAATATTGCCAACATGTTGACCAACAATAATTGTCAATAAAATTCTATACTGAGCTAAAACATTATGCAATTGAAAATGAAAATGAAAACAGACAGACTGAATTAACAATCATAAGCCATTGCAGAAAGAACTACTGAAAAGGAAAGGATGGAAATTAAATCCAGAAGGAGGAAGTGAGTTGTAAGAAGCAACAATAAGCATAAAAATTGTACCATATGGGGTATAAATCAGTTCATTCAGAAGTTCTTTCAGTTCATTAAGGTACAAACTAAAGAGATTGGCCCAGATACATTTTTGATATATTCCTTTCATCATTTATCTGATATATTAGGTGGTGGTCCACATAAGTGCCAACCTTTGCAGAGGTAACCACAAGATCCTTTAACTGTATATTAGACATCTCTATTAATTATGACAATAATAATTATGACAAAAAGTGTACAAATTATGACATGCAAACTGAACTCTCAAACAGGTAATTTAAAATATCTATGTTAAAAAATAAATAAATAAATATATCTATTTTTAGGGGTATCTGGGTGGCTCAGTCAGTTAAGTGTGCGACTCTTGATTTTGGCTCAGGTCATGATCTCAGGGTCCTGGGATTCAGCACACACATACACCCCACCATCACTGCCATGCTCAGCAAGGAGTATGCTTGAGATTCTCTCTCTCTCCCTCTTCCTTTTCCCTTTCCCCTGCTCCCCCATGAGCCCTCTCTTTCTCTCAAATAAACATTTTAAAATAAAGTATCTATGATTTAATATGTTAAGGGCTATGAAGAATAGACAACATGCAAGAACAGCTGGATAACATAAACAGAGAGATGAAAACAAAAAAAGAATCAAAAGGAAATGATAGAAATCAAAAACAGTGAAACAGAAATGAAGACTGCCTTGGATGGTCTCATCAGTAGATTTGACATGACTGAGAAAAGAATCAGTTTGAAGCTTGAAGATAGGTCAATTGAAATTTCCCAAACTAAAAGGCAAAGAGGAAAGAAAAAGAACAAAACATCCAAGAGCTGAAGGACAATTTTATTTTCAAAAGGCCTAATATGTGCGTAAGTTGAATACAGGAAAGAAAAGAGAGAGAAAGGGAGGGAGGAAGAACATCAATATAAGCTCATTTTTAGTTTAATGTAGATATAGAAGTTTACACATAGAAACATTTGTAAATATATGTATATACACAGGATACTATACACATCTGTATTCACTTGCTGTATTAGCTGAGAACGCGTGGAAGCACTAGCACACTTAGTGCTCAGAATTTGGTTTCCAATGCCATTCTCTCCTAAAAGGGCTGGTTAGGATTCTTTGGAGTATTGGCTAATTCTACAACTAGAGCAGAAAATACACAAAAAGAGCCTAGAGCATTTCTGTAGTGCCAGAAAGTTAAAAAGCACTAAAACACAAACAAAACCACTGGAAAAATTTGAGCAACCAAATAAAGCAATGTTGAGTTATAACTCAACGTATAAAATAAATATCTATGCTATAAATAAACATAAATGGGGAGGAGTAGACAAATCTCCTACACAGAGGTATCGAAAATAAATTGCATTGATACTCTGCTGTTAAAAAGATGGAACATAACTTCTCACTTATTAAGTGTGGGCTGTGCACAGTGACTTCCTCCCATAAAGTATAGTACAGAAAAGGGGGTAAAGAGTAACTTGATAGCAGAAAAACTTGACAAGCTTTACCTCAGCTAGCTGGTCGATGTTAACATCAATAGTGATAAATGATGGTGATAGTGTGTTCCTTAGATATGATGTGATGAGAAGAGTACTTTACCTCTATGGTCTTCCCCAAAAACACAAAACCACAGTCTAATCACGAGAAAAAAAAAATCAAACAATCTCAATTGAAGAGCATTCTACAAAATACTTGACCAGCAATCCTCAAAACTGCAGAGATTATCAGAAACAAGTAATGTCTGAGGAATCTGTCAGAGCTAAGAGGAACCTAAGGAGACATGACAACTGAATGTAATGTGGTATCCTGGATGAGATCCTGGGACAGAAAGGGACATCAGGTAAAAGCTAAGGAAATCTGAATAAAACTTGGACTTCAGTTAATAATAGTTTATCAGTAGTGGTTCATTAATCATAACCAGTGCAGCGTTTTGATGTAAAAAGTTCACAGTAGAGGAAACTGGTGTTTCATAAATTTTCTCTAAACCTAAAACTTAAAATTAAAGGTTTGTTTTTAAAATTAAAGTGAATGCTACCAAAAGAGAATGAACATGTGCACACGTGAGCAGAGAATGGAAGGAATGTAAATAGTAAAACGTCCACATAAACCTGGGGGGTGAATTTTTGAGAATTGATCTACATAAAACATAGTCACAGAATTGCCTGAAGACTTAGATTTATCAACCCAAGTACTTTCCCTAACCCTCAGCACTGTATCAACTAGAAACCTTAAAAATGTGGAGTCCCAGGCTGCAACCGGGCGTGGGGGGACCTACCGAATAAGAACCTGCATTTTTTTTTTTTTTTGGTAAGAACCTGCATTTTAACAAGATCTACAGATGATTTATATGCACATTAAACTTTAAAAGGCACTAGCTTAGTGGCTATCAAATATAAGTGGCTTATTCTCACCTCCCCCAGGAAAATTCTGCTACTAGGAAATCTCAAGAATTCAGTTTTTCTAATAAACACATTTGCTTACAAAAGTTGATGAACATGCCAAGGACACTAATTCTAAAAATATTTCTAATAGGACAAACTATAGCCTGAATCCCTGGACAAAGAAATTCTTAGTCTTACTCTAAATTCTGTCCTCATTAACCATCCCTCTAACAACTCCGAAAGTTGAGATGGGGAGTGCCTTTTTAAAAGACAAAGTTTGTATTGATCAAGGTGTTGATTGATATACAGGAGCTCACTCCAAAAGAGAAAGAAAAAGGCTTTTTCCTCTACCCGAGTAAAGGTGTATTCACCTCGATCTACAGAGTGGAAAATCAGGCTGAGTAATTACACGTGGAATAAGGACTATAAGCTCCAGATTACTCTCAGGAAACATTTCTGAGTCTAAATGCACTTTTTAATTAGCTCTTCCAATAGCATCATGCTAATTGGCTAATTTGGAAATGATATGAGACCCTGTGTGCTTTAAAGAAAATCTGTTTGTTGATATATTTATTTGCACCTGAGACTGTCTTATTGCTGGCAGGACAGATATTATTAAAACAGAATCACCTGCTTATTTTAACCAGATTTTTTTTAACGAACACACATGAATTGGATTATCCCTAGGGTTTCAGGAGGAAGTATTAGCATTTTGAGTGATGGGAAATTGCCACTTAGCTGGGAAATAAATGAGCTTTAAATAGATCCCATTATTTTTTACAAGGTTATTATTGTAAATGTTTCATAATAGAAGAAATGCCCTTCAAGTCTATCCTCATTGTTGGTTTATGATTGGGGTGTTAACCTCTAACTAGCCTGGCTCTTCACATCAAGCCACAGTGAGTTTTCATAGTTTTACTATATAAAATAAAATTACCTTTTATTGGTCCACATAATACTTCCAACAAGTTTCTCTATTTGCTAGCTATGTTGTGAAGAAAATGTACTAAGTTTATTTGTCTGGGCTGGAACAGTGGCTTTTTAAAATTGTTATGGGTTTAATATATTTTACCATTAACAAGACTATCTTGAACACTATAGAAACATGGATTTAGGTGAGGACATGGTGATATATTTGGATATTTTTTTTTATCATACTTGAATATTTCACACCGCCTTACTTGTGTCACTGAGAGAGGACACTTTATAATCCAAATGAGCCTCCCCTGTAGCTAACTATTTAAAATGTTCCTTTCCAGTCTAATTACTGCAACAAAATAACAAAAGAAACCACATGGATCACCCCGGATTTTGGAAAATGCAGTCTTCCCCCTCCAGTTTAACATTCTCCCTTTTACTCAGAGTGTTACTGAACCTCTGCAGCTATTGCACTGTGTGAGCTAAAGCTCTTCACTGTTTGGAAATGCTAGGGTGCCCCCTACCGTTGAAAGTGAGGAAGCACATTTCTTTGCAGCTCCATTCAGAGAATGGGATTTTTTGGGATTTGGGGAAAAGGATATTTAACCAAAATTCAGATAAGGAATGGTTAGTCACATGGTGGGTGGGAAGGAAGGAAGGAAGGAAGGAAGGAAGGAAGGAAGGAAGGAAGGAAGGAAGGAAGGAAGGAAGGAAGGAAGGAAGGAAGGAAGGAGGGAGGGAGGGAGGGAGGGAGGGAGGGAGGGAGGGAGGGAGGGAGGAAGGAAGAAGGGAGGGAGGGAGGGAGGGAGGGAGGGAGGGGAGGGAGGGGAGGGAGGGAGGGAGGGAGGGAGGGGAGGGAGGGGAGGGAGAGAGGGAGATAGGAAACCCACCTAAGGATAATTTTTTTCAATATCTGTCAATTAATTTTTTTGTTTGATTTAAGTTAGTTAACACATTGGATTATTAATTTCAGGGTAGAATTTAATGATTCATTAGTTGGATATAACACCCAGTGCTCATTACATCCTGTGCTCTCCTTAATGTCCATCACCCAGTTACCCCATCCCCCTACTCTCCCCTCCAGGGAGAGGAGAGCAGTTTGTTTCCTATGATTAAGAGTCTTTGATGGTTTGTCTCCTTCTCTGTATTTATACTATTTTACTTTTCCTTCCTTTCCTTTTTTAAATTTTTTTCTATTTTTTTAATTTTTGAGGAACCGCCATACTGTTTTCTATAGTGGCTACACCAATTTGCATTCCCACCAACAGTGCACCCAAAAAGGTTCCTTTTTCTCCACATCCCCATCAACACTTGTTTTTTTGTGTGTGTGTTTTTTTTTATTTCAGCCATTCTCACTTGTGTATGCTATCTCATTGTGGTTTTATTTGCATTTCCCTGATGATAGTGATGTTGACTATCTTTTCATGTGTCCGTGTACCATTAATGTCTTTAGGAAAATGTCTATTCAGGTCCTCTGCTCATGTTTTAATTGGATTAATTTTTATTGTATTTTTAAATTTATTAATTTTTTTATGTTAGGTTGTATAAGATCTTTATATATTTTGGATATTAGCCTACCATCTGATATATCATTTGCAAATATCTTCTCTCATTCAATAGGTTGCCTTTTTTGTTTTTATTGATGGTTTCCTTTGCTGTGCAAAAGCTTTTTATTTTGGTGTAATCCCAATAGTTTAATTTTCCTTTTGTTTCCCTTGCCAAAGGAGACATATCTAGAAAAAACCCTATGGCTAAAAACAAAGAAACTACTGCCTATGTTCTCTTCTTGGAATTACGTGGTTTCAGGAGTCATATTTAGGTCTTTGATCCATTTTGAGTTTGTTTTTGTGTATGATATAAGAAAGTGGTCCAGTTTCATTCTTTTCCACTGTATATTCTTGCCTCCTTTGTCATAGAGTAATTGGCCATGAAAGCATGGGTTTATTTCTGGACTCTTTATTCTTTTCTATTATCTATGTGTCCATTTTTATACCAATACCATAGTGTTTTGATTACTACAGCTTTGTTGTAAATCTGGAAATCTGGGATTGTGATACCTCCAGCTTCGTCCTTTTTTTTTCCAGATTACTTTGGCTATCCAGGGTCTTTTCTGTTTCCTTGTACATTTTAGGATTATTTGTTCTAGTTCTGTGAAAAATGTTGGTATTTTGATAGGGACTGCTTTAAATATGTAGATTGGACCGGGTAGTACAGACGTTTTAACAATACTTATTCTTCAAATCTATGAACAAAGAATATCTTTCCATTTGTCACTTCTTAAATTTCTTTCAGCAATCTTTTATAGTTTTCAAAGTACAGATATTTCACCTCTTTGGTTAAGTTTATTCCTGGGTATTTTATTATTTTTGGTATAAGCAGGACTGTTTTCTTAAATTCTCTTTCCACGAATTCATTATTAGTGTATACAAGTGCAACAGATTTCTGTATACTAATTTTCTATCCTGTGACTTCATTGAATTCGTTTATCAATTCTAGTAGTTTTTTGGTGGACTCTTCTGGGTTTTCTATATATAATATTATGTCATCTGCAAATAGTGAAAGTTCTACTTCTTCCTCACCAATTTAGATATCTTTTATTTTATTTTCTTATCAGATTGCTATGGCTAGGACTTCTAGTACTATATTGAATAAAAATGGTTTGAGTGGATATCCTTGTCTTGTTCCTGATCTTAGAGGAAAAGTTCTCAATTTTTCACTAATAAGTATGATATTAGCTCTGGGTTTTTTATATATGACCTTTATTACATTGATGTATACCTAACCTATTCTGTTGAGAGTTTTTATCATGAATTGATGTTGTACTTTGTCAAGTGCTTTTTCTACATCTATTGAGATGATTTATATATTTCTCCTAGTTTGTCCAATTTGTTGACATATAATTTTTTATAATATTCTCTTATAATCCTTCGTATTTCTCTGGTGTCATTTGTTATTTCTCCTCTTTCTTTTCTGTTTTATTTGAGTCCTCTCTCCTCTATTTTGGTAAGTCAGGGTGAAGGTTAATCAATTTTATTGATCTTTTCAAAGAACTAGCTCCTGATTTCATTGATTTTTCTATGATTTAGTCTCCATTTCATTATTTCTGCTCTAATCTTTATTTCCTTCCCTCTACTAGCTTTAGGTTTTATTTGTTCTTTTTCTAGCTCCTTTCGGTGTAGGATTAGGTTGTCTATTTAGAGATTTTTCTTGCTTCTTAAGATAGGCCTATCTTGCTATATACTTCCCTCTTAGAACTGCTTTTGCTGCATCCCAAAGATTTTGGAGTGTTGTGTTTTCATTTTCATTTGTCTCCATATATTTTTTTATTTCCTCTTTGATTTCTTGGTTGACTCATTCATTGTTTAGAAGCATGTTATTTGGCCTCTATGTATTTGTGTTCTTTCCAGGTTTTTTATTGTGATCAATTTCTGTTTTCATACCATTGTGTTTGGAAAAGATGTATGACACAATTTTAACATTTTTGCATTTGTTGAGATTTGTTTTGTGGCCTAACATGTGATCTATTCTAGAGAATGTTTCATATGCATTTGAAAAGCCTATGTATTCTGCTCTTTTGGGATGGAATGATCTGTATATATATCTGTTAGGTCCATCTGGCCCAGTGTGTCATTCAAAGCCAATATATCCTTGTTGACTTTCTGTCTGGATTATCTGTCCATTGATGTAAGTGGGGTGTTAAAGACCCCTACTATTACTGTATTATTATCAATTTCTTCCTTTGTGTCTGCTAATAGTTGCCTATGTACTTAGGTACTCCCATGTTGGGTATATACATTTTTATGATTGTTATATCCTTTCCTTGAATTGTTCCCTTTGTCATTATACAGTGTCCTCCTTTGTTTCTTCCTACAGGTTTTGGGTTTTTATTGTTGCTTTAAATTTTTATTTAAATTTCAGTTAGTTTACAGTGTGATTAGTTTCAGGTGTACAATTTAGTGATTCAGCACTTACAACATCCAGTGCTCATCACAAATGCACTCCTCAATCTTCATCACCCATTTAACCCATCCCTTTATCCACCTCCCCTCTGGGTAACCATCAGTTTGTTCTCTATAGTTGAGTCTTTTTCTTGGTTTGCCTCTCTTTTTTCCCTATGATCATTTGTTTTGCTTCTTAAACTCCATGTATGAGTGAAATCATATGGTATTGCCTTTTTCTGACTTATTTCACCAAGCATAATACTCACTAGCTCCATCCATGTCACTGAAAATGAAAAGATTTCACTTTTTGTGGTTGAGTAATATTCCATCCATATATATATATTATATATATAACTTTTTCTTTTTCCATTCATCAGTAAGTGGACATATTGGCTCTTTCCATAATTTATCTATTGTTGATAATGCTGCTATAAACATTGGGGTGCATGTATCCCTTCAAATTAGTATTTTTGTATTCTTTGGATAAATAACTAGTAGTACAATAGCTGAATTGTAGGGTAGTTCTATTTTTAACTTTTTGAGGAACCTTCTTACTGTTTGCCAGAGTGGCTGCACCAGTTTGCATTCCCACCAACAGTCTAAAAGGTTCCTTTCTCCACATTCTCGCTGACACCTGTTGTTTCTTTAAAAAAATTTTCTGCCCCTTATTCTCTCTCTTCTCCTCTGATATCCTTATAATGTGAATGTTATTACATTTGATGGTGTTGAGTTCCCTTGACCTATTCTCATTTTTTTGTTATTACTTTTTCTTTTTGCTATTCAGTTTGATTGATTTCCATTATCCTGTCTTCCAGCTTGCTGGTCCATTCTCTACCTTCTCTAATCTGCTATTGATTCCCTCTAGTGTATTTTTTTTTAATTTTATAAATTAATTTTTATTGGTGTTCAATTTACCAACATACAGAATAACACCCAGTGCTCATCCAGTCAAGTGTACCCCTCAGTGCCCGTCACCCATTCACCCCCACCCCCCGCCCTCCTCCCCCTCCACCACCCCTAGTTCATTTCCCAGAGTTAGAAGTCTTTATGTTCTGTCTCCCTTTCTGATATTTCCCACACATTTCTTCTCCCTTCCCTTATATTCCCTTTCACTATTATTCATATTCCCCAAATGAATGAGAACATACACTGTTTGTCCTTCTCCGGTTACTGTGGCCAAGTTCAAAAAGGGTGTTGCCTGTGTTCTCCTCTGGGATTTTGATGGAATCTTGTCTCACATTTAGATCTTTCATCTATTTTGAGTTTATCTTTGTGTATGGTGCAAGAGAGTGGTCCAGTTTCATTCTTCTGCATGTGGATGTCCAATTTTCCCAGCACCATTTATTGAAGAGACTGTCTTTCTTCCAGTGGATCGTCTTTCCTCCTTTATCGTATATTAGTTGACCATAAAGTTCAGGGTCCACTTCTGGGTTCTCTGTTCTGTTCCATTGATCTATATGTCTGTTTTTGTGCCAGTACCACACTGTCTTGATGAACACAGCTTTGTAGTACAACCTGAAATCTGGCATTGTGATGCCCCCAGATATGGTTTTCTTTTTTAAAATTCCCCTGGCTGTTTGGGGTCTTTTCTGATTCCACACAAATCTTAAAATAATTTGTTCTAAGTCTCTGAAGAAAGTCCATGGTATTTTGATAGGGATTGCATTATACGTGTAAATTGCCCTGGGTAACATTGACATTTTCACAATATTAATTCTGCCAATCCATGAGCATGGAATATTTTTCCATCTCTTTGTGTCTTCCTCAATTTCTTTCAGAAGTGTTCTATAGTTTTTAGGGTATATTTTGAGAACCATTTGAATGGTAAATGGTTCTCCAACCTTTTATTTTCAGGTTGTAGGTGTCCTTCTGTCTAAAATGAGTCTCTTGTAGACAGCAAATAGATGGGTCCTGTTTTTTTATCCAGTCTGAAACCCTGCGCCTTTTGATGGGGTCATTAAGCCCATTCACGTTCAGAGTTACTATTGACAGATATGAGTTTAGTGTCATCATGATATCTATTTAGTCCTTGTTTTTGTGGATTGTTCCACTGAACTTCTTCTTAAAGGGGAGTTTTAAGAGTCCCCCCTTAAAATTTCTTGCAGAGCTGGTTTGGAGGTCACATATTCTTTCAGTTCCTGCCTGTCTTGGAAGCTCTTTGTCTCTCCTTCCATTTTGAATGAGAGCCTTGCTGGATAAAGTATTCTTGGTTGCATGTTCTTCTCATTTAGGACCCTGAATATATCCTGCCAGCCCTTTCTGGCCTGCCACGTCTCTGTGGAGAGGTCTGCTGTTACCCTAATATTCCTCCCCATGAAAGTCAGGGACTTCTTGTCTCTTGCTGCTTTAAGGATCTTCTCTTTATCTTTGGAATTTGCAAGCTTCACTATTAGATGTCGAGGTGTTGAACGGTTTTTATTGATTTTAGGGGGGGATCTCTCTATTTCCTGGATCTGAATGCCTGTTTCCCTTCCCAGATTGGGAAAGTTTTCAGCTAGGATTTGTTCAAATACATATTCTGGCCCTCTGTCCCTTTCGGCGCCCTCGGGAACCCCAATTAAACGTAGGTTTTTCTTCCTTAGACTGTCATTTATTTCCCTTAATCTGTCTTCATGGTTCTTTAATTGCTTATCTCTTTTTTCCTCAGTTTCCCTCTTTGCCATTAACTTGTCTTCTATGTCACTCACTCGTTCTTCCACCTCGTTAACCCTCGTCGTTAGGACTTCTAGTTTGGATTGCACCTCATTCAATTGATTTTTAATTTCTGCCTGATTGGATCTAAATTCTGCAGTCATGAAGTCTCGTGAGTCTTTAATGCTTTTTTCTAGAGCCACCAGTAGCTGTAGAATAGTGCTTCTGAATTGGCTTTCTGACACTGAAGTGTAATCCAGATTTTGTAACTCTGTGGGAGAGAGGACTGTTTCTGATTCTTTCTTTTGAGGTGAGGTTTTCCTTCTAGTCATTTTGCTCAGTGCAGAGTGGCCAAAAACAAGTTGTATTGGAACACGGGGGAGTATCACTGGTCCGTCCAGCTGGTCTTCTGGGGGAGGGGCCTGCTGTGCTGATTTTCAGGTGTTAGCACTTGGGGGAGCTGCTCTGCCCCTGCCTGCTGCAGGGCTCAGCGGGGGTTGTTTACCCCGTGAGGCCCCAGGAGGAACAGCCGCAGTTGCTATGGCAGCTCTGGAAGCCTGGATTCAGCCTCCGCAGGAACTACAGGGCTCGGGGCTCTCGGTTCTCCGTCCGCAGGGCCTGGAGGCTCCGGGGCGGGGCCGCTGATCTGCTCAGCTCGGGGCAGGAGCGTCCTTGCTGTCCTGGGCCCTCCCGGCCTCTGCCTGTCCCGGGGGAGGCCGGATCCTGGGCTGTGTCCCGGCGCCCTGTGCTCCGGGGCCTGCGCTGGTGGATTCGCGCTCCCGCCCCGCAGCTCCCTCCCTGGAGCCGCTCCCGAGCCCCTCCGGGCTGCTCGGGTCGGTCCCGCCGTGCGCGCTGCAGCCCTTAGGGAGCTCGGAGCACTCTCCCGGGGCGCAGGTGTCTGTTAGTGTCCCCGGGAGCCCGAGGGCATCCCCGCCCTCCTGGGTCCTGCTCCAACTCCCTGCGAGCCCCTTTCCGCCCGCCCGGGAAGGTTGGTGCAGCTCCTGCTCCTCCGGGACGGGGCTCTCCTGTCCTGGGGACACTCGCCCCGGCCTCAGCCCGGCTCCTCGCGGGGCCCCTCCCCCTCGGAGGCCTTTTGTTCCTTTATTTCTTTTTCCCCGTCTTCCTACCTTGATAGAAGCGCGGACTCTTCTCACTGTAGCATTCCAGCTGGTCTCTCTTTACATCTCAGGCCGAATTTGTAGATTTTCAGGATGGTTTGAAGGTTATCTAGGTAATTTGGTGGGGACAGGCGATTTGTGGACCCTGCTCTTCAGCCATCTTGCCCCTCCCTCCCTCTAGTGTATTTTTAATTTCAGTTGTCGAGTTCTTCATCTCTGATTGGTTCTTTTTTATATTTTCTTTTTGTCGAAGGTCTAAGATCCTCCACTCTTTTCTCAAGTCCGGTATCTCTATGACCATTGCTTTAAATCCTTTATGGGGTATATTGTTTATCTCCATCTCACTGAGTTCTTTTACTGTGGCTTTCTTCTGTTCTTTCATTTGGGACATTTTCCTGTGTCTCATTTTGTCTAATTTTCTGTGTTTTTATATATTAGTAAAGTCAGTTATGTCCTCTGATCTTGAAAATAGTGGCTTTATGAGGAATATGTCCTATGGTGCTCTGTAACACAGCAATGTTCCTGTTCACCAGAACCAGGTGCTTCAGGAGTGTGTCCTATATGGTTTGTATGTGCCCTACCATTTGGTTGAGCCACATTTGCCTTCAGTCCATCCAGCTTCAATAACCCGCTTTTACTGTTGGGGGCGAGATTCAGTCCCTGTGCTGTTAAGGGGCCAGTGTGGGGCTGCCATGGGCTTATAGTTGGATGGTGTAAGCAGTCAAACCCAGATGTATTCCTTCAGCCTGTTTTCTGGGGCCATGGTCACAAAGAACTGCAGGACACTCATTTGGTTGTTCCCAGAGCAGCTTTCATTGGTGGACAGGGCATACAGATAAACCAGATGCCTGGCCTAAGTCCATCTTGGGCTGCAGTAGCACCAACCTGCAGCATGCTATTCCTGCCTGTCCTCTGAGAAGCCTTTGTTGGTGGGCAGTGTCAGCAATCAGACTATATGCCTGCTCCCAGTCCATCTGCCTGGGCAGCAATGAACCCAAACTGGAGAACAATGTCCCTGTGCTACCCCCTGAGATGTTTTTATAGATGCCTAAGGCTTGCAGTTAGATGATATGCCTGCCCCTAGACCATCTACCGGGGCTGCAGACATACTGATCAGCAGAGCACTCTCTCTGCACTTCTAGTTGTAAGGTTCTCTCTGCACTGCTGTGGTTAGAGTTGAACTGGTGTGTATGGTTTTCTTCCCCTTTCCCCAGGGCAGGAGTCACTTTGCAGTAGTGATGTGCTGGGGCTGCTTACAGGATGAGATATGGCAGGAGACACTCTGGGGGGACTCCTGATGAGTAGGGCAGGTTGGATGGGGGTAGATCCACAGGAGAACACAGGGGTGCACAGCGTTACCAAGGTAGATAGAGTTTGAGTTGGTTCTCACAGGTATCCAGCTATATAGGCTGGGGACTAGGAAGAAAATTAGCACTCACTAGCCATTTTCTTCTTGGAGAAGTCTCCTAAAGATCCCTGCCCCTTTAGCACAGATTCTGAGACTAGTATATAAGTCCTCCTCAAAACAATAACAACAACACAACAACAAAAACTCTTTACCTATACTCCAGGTACTTTTCAAACTGCTGCTTCTATTCTTATCTCATTTGGGTGAAGAGGTGTTTGTTTTGCCATCTCTTAAGAATGAGGACTGTTTCTTACTGCCCTCTGGCTCTCCCAGAGGCAAGCCTGATTTTTTTTTAAGATTTTATTTATTTATTCATGAGATACACAGAGAGAGAGAGGCAGAGACATAGGCAGAGGGAGAAGCAGGCTCCTCACAGGTAGCCTGATGCAGGACTGGATCCCCGATCCCAGGATCACGCCCTGAGCCAAAGGCAGATGCTCAACCACTGAGCCACCCAGGTGCCCCAAGCCTGCTGATTTTTAAAACACCTGGAGGCAAGACCCACTGGTTTTCAAAGCCAAATATTTTGGGGATTAGTCTTCCCAGTGAAGGTCTCCCATGTCTGGGTTGCCTGTTGTACCTGCTGAGGGGTTGGCTTCTATCCCTTCTCTGTGCTTATAGTGCCCCTCATATTTGTGGTTAGTCTCCCAGGGAGTTTGGTTCCCAACTGTCTCCGCCCCTCCTACCCTGTTCAATATGGCCTCCTCTCTATGATTAACTGTGGAAAGTTTGTTGTGCTGCTCTTTGGGTCATTTTCTGAGTTGGTTGTACTGATGTGATTGTTACTAGGTGTTTCTGTGGGACTGAGATAAGGTGAGCCTAGGATCCTCCTACTCTGCCATCTTTCCAGAAGTCTTTAAAGGCTGCTTCTTGGGGCACCTGAGTGGCTTAGTTGGTTAAGTGTCCTACTCTTCATTTCAGCTCAGGTTATGATCTCAGGGTTGGGAAATGGAGTCCCACATTGTACTCTAACCATGAAGCCTGCTTAAGATTGTCTCTCTCTCTCTCCCTCTGCCCCTCATGTGCAATCAATCAATCAATAAGGGCTGCTTCTTTAGTGACAATACTGTGTAGAGTGTAAGCAGAGGAAATGTTGGCCTTCACAAAAGATTAACTGGAAAGTTTCTAACTACTCAGACATTAGGAAAAACAACCTTTATAAAGCTACAAGAGGATCTTAGTGATAACACAAGCCATGGAGGTGTTCTCAGCCAGACATCTGGCAAGTTAACCCCAGCCAACAGGCCTATAATAGGCAGAGGTGTCTCAGGGTACAGCCTGCTGCAACCTAACTACCTTTCAGTTACAACACTAGGTGAACTTGTGAGTTGCTGTGGCCTCGGCTAATAACATTGCCAAGACCCAGTAAAAAAGCAACTAAGGCAAGGATTCAGTTCTAGAAAAGAGAGTCTTTCCATGTACATAAACCCTTTTGGACATTAGGTAATGAAACTTTTAATCTGTAAGTCAATTCAGATGCCTTTATGCCACAGAGCTTGATAGTGAGGCTCTAGCTTTTTTTTTTTTTTTTTTTTTTTTTTTTTTTAAGTAGGCTCTACACACAATGCAAAGCCCAACCCAGGGCTTGAACTTATGACCCTGAAATCAAGACCTGAACTGACATCAAGAGCCAGACACTTGGGTGCCTGGGTGGCTCTCAGTTGGTTAAGCATCTGCCTTCAACTCAGGTCATCAAGCTTCAGCCTGCATCGGGAATCTGCTTGTCCCTCTCCCCCATCCCCTCACCCCACCTGTGCTTGATCTCTCTCTCTCTCTCTCTCTCTCTAAAATAAAATCTTAAAAAAAAAAAAAATAGGCACTTCACTGACTGAGCAACCCAGGCACTTTATGAGGCTCTAGCTTTTAAATAAGGCTTACCCAGATAGGCATTGATAGGTCCATCACTCCAAAGTTATCTTGTATTCAAGGCAGGGAGCAAATTATCAATCAGCTTAACTTGGATTCATGAGGCTTGAGGATCACTCCCACTACATGCCCCACTTTGATGATTTAATTCATGGGAAAAATAAATCTTCACAGAAAGTGGGTTTCTGAATTGTAAGCAACTCAAACCCAAGAAGCAATGGAAACAGCCTTGGGCACAAGATTGCAGGAGCCCACTCTACAAGAGAATATTAACAATAGGCTGTGTTGTAGCACCAACATCACCTCTAGTCCCTAGAGGCTTGGATTACATCAAGGGTCATGAAGCTTAAAGAAAGAAGAATTATTTCAGATTAGTAGAAACTAAAGAGACATGACAACTAAATGCAGCATGTGATTATTGATTGGATCCAAGCTAGGCCAAGAAAAAAAATTTCACTATAAAAAAAACATTAGCATTATAAAGAATATTGGGAGAAATTTGAATAAGTTCTGTATATTACATAATAATGCCATAGCAATGATAATTTCCTGATTTTGAAAATTACACTATAGCTGGGTAGTAGAATACCTTTATTTTCAGGAAATACATACTGAAGTATTTAGAAGTACAGTGTACATGTGCAGATGGGTGGGTAGGTGGATGGATGGATGAACAGAGTTGAAAATAGAGGTGGACAGTAGTTAAAGCAGGTAAAAGACAGGTTTTCTTCAGGAACTATCCCAACAGGAGAGACCTCAGTAGAGACCTGGGCTCAATACTGAATACAACAAGGAAAAGTGGGGATTTACAGCCAAGAAACAGGTTGGGGGAGGTCAGTGCAGAGAAAATTATGGAGAACACATCAAGGGTGGGAGTAATTTTTGCTAAACTGACTTAAGAATTTTTGCTCAAGGCAAGCCAATGCTTTATGCATCAAAGATGGGGATAAGGAATTTGATCAGATATCAATAGTGGGAAGATTCCCTCTAGACTTAGCAGAATTCTTACTAAAACTGAGCAATGCAGGCTCAATAAGGACAGACACAGAAGGATGGATAGATAAAGATAGATGTGTTTGTAAGTATTTAATAACTGGCTCTTCATAGGAGAAAAATCCATGATCGATAGCATTTGTTTGTTTCCTTAGTGTAAATACTCCCACTGTAGCTGGTTCCACACTATCAATGTGGAGACACTGGAAGCAGCAGTGGGAAGAAATGCTCATGATTGACTTAAGTGAACCATTAACAGCAGATTCTAGCCCACAACTGTATAATGTTTTTGAACTATATTTTGCAAATCTTCTGTAAGTCTGAAATTACTTCAAAATAAAAAGTTAAAATTTTTAACAAATATAAATTAGCTATATAACAAATGAACTATAAAATTACTTTTTCTAGAGATTGGTTAAAGCATTTCTTAAACTTCAGGTCTCTCTCTCTCTTTTAAAAGTAATGGTAGACTACATTATAACCACAATATCTAAGTTAAACAGTAATTTTTCAGACTAATAGACAACGAACAACAAAATTCAAGTTCTATCAGAGAAACATTGATAGAATACATGTTATTAATCATTCAATTCATCAAGTAGTGGCTTCACCACATGCTGGTATTTCTGATGCAGTAGAAAGAACACATTCTGTTGAGGTCACACCCTCCTACCATCCCTACCTCCTCCAGGCCAGGGCATCAGAGGGCCAAGGCATAAGGGAGGGAATGATTCAGCACATTTGCTACAAACCTCTAAAGCTACATGTAATGGTGGGTCAGCTATGTCCTCTTCAGGTATTTAAAGGATAATGTGTTGGGGTGCCTGGGTTGAGCGTCTGTCTTTGCCTCAGGGCATGATCCTGGGATTGGGGATCCAGTCCTGCATCAGGCTCCCTGTGAGAAGCTTGCTTCTCCCTCTGCCTATGTCTCTGCCTCTCTCTCTCTCTCTCTCTGTGTGTCTCTCATGAATAAATAAATAAATCTTTTAAAAAATAAAAGATAATATGCTTTTTTGGCCATAGGAAATATATTTTTTAAGTTTTATTTAAATTCCAGTTGGTTAACATACAGTGCATTCCTTGATGTCAGGTGTACAATTTAGTGATTCAACACTTCTATACAATACCTGGTGCTTACCACCACAAGTGCACTTCTTTATCCCGATCCCCTATTTAACCCATTCCCCCACTACCCATTTATCCTCTGGTAACCATCAGTTTGTTCTCAAAAGTTAAGTGTCTGTTTCTTGGTTTGCCTCTCTTTTTCTCCCTATGCTTGTTTTGTTTCTTAAATTCTACATATGAGTAAAATTCTATGGTATTTGTCTTTCACTGACTTATTTCACTTAGCATACTACTTTCTAGCTCTGTTACACTGTTGCAAATGGGAAGATTTTACTCTTTCCTAAAATGGCTGAGTGATATCCCATTGTATATATACACCACTTCTTTTTTATCCATTCATCAGTCGATGAACACTTGGGCTATTTCCATAGTTTAACTATTGTTGATAAATGGCCAGAAGGTATTAAACCTAATGGCTGTTACATCATTATTGGAACTCTAGCTTTTGTTCTCTAAATCCTGTTCCCTGTATGTGTTTGTTTTCCTCAGATGCTAACAGAGACCAAAGCCTCGCTAAGCTTATGTTCTGCTATTGTGACACCTAAAGATGAAAATAACAAAAGGTTGAAGGCAAAATATTGTCAACCTGATATCACAAACTAGACTTGAATTTCAGTCAACCGACTAAAAGGCATAGACTTCCTAAGCATACTAAACATTACAAACATCTCCTAGGTAAAACATTAACTCTAAGTGCTTGTCAAGTTCTTTGGTGTTTTACAGAAAACAATAAAATAAACCTTAAAATCCCAAATCAAATTTATTAGCAACACATAAGCATAGGAGTCCTACTACAGCGGTTGCTGAATTCTAACATAAGATCTAAAACCAGAATGGACTAAACATTTTTCATGAACACATATTTAGTAATTCTTTTGTTTAAATGAACGAACTCCAAAATATCACATGCTTGTTTTACACTTGATTCTGTCTGCATGTTTTAGCTCATCCAGAACATTTCTGATGGTTTCAACACAAACTTCTCCTCTGTGGTGTTTTTTTGATGCAAGATTCCATACATTTTCAAATTCTTCATCAGAAAGCTTAACACCAATGTTACATAATATCTCTGCAATCTAGGGGGGAAAATATTGAAAATCAGACAAAAATTTGTGTTTTTAAGTTTGTATTTTAAAAATATCTTTGGGGTGCCTCAGTGGCTCAGTTCACAATCTCAGGGTCCCTGGGACTGAGCCCCAGGTGGGGTTCCCTGCTCAGCAAGGAGTCTGCTTCTCCCTCTGCCTCTGCCCCTTCTCTCACTCATTCTGTCTCTGTCTCTCGCTTGCTCTCTCTCTCTCAAATAAATAAAACCTTTAAAAAATATATCTTTATAACATCTACGACTGTGGAAATTTATCCCAAAAAAAGTGTGCACCCACACATGTGTGTATGTGTGTGCCTATTACATTTAATAATAAGTAGATACCAAAATCCCAGTACTTTCAATTCAGGAATCATTTTGTTAATATGAATATGAGGATATTCACTTATATAAGCCCATATATAAAATTACTCCCAACTCTTTTTTGTTTTAAGATTTTATCTATTTATTTGACATAGTGAGAGAGCTGGGAGTGGGGCACAGAGGGAGAGGGAGAAGTAGACTCCCCCCTGGGCAGAGAGCCCGATGCAGGGTTTGATCCAAGGACCCTGGGGTCATGACCTGAGCTGAAGGCAGACACTTAACTAGACGAGCTACCCAGGTGCCCCTGCTTCTAATTCTTTAAGTGTATCTGGTTATTTTAAAGGGAGGTAGCCAGATTCAGGCAGAATGAGTAAAAAAGTTAAAGAAAAAGTTTCACTGGACTTGAATTCTATCTCACTTCTTGTCACTAGAATCTTATATATGTCATGTCAACCCTTCAAAAACTAGTTTCTCTTCTTTAAAATAGAGTCATTTATAAAATGTCTCTAACTGTCCTATTATAAACTTTATAGTTGCAGGTGTGCAAATGCTAGAGAGAGTATGCATGAACAACTGAGCAAACTAAAATCTGAGCATATCTGAAATCTGAGCAAATTTAGGTTATTAGTAATCGCTCTGCAATGATAACTATTAAGGGAAAATATAAGGAAAGATAAGAACTAGCAGTGGAAAGAAACGTTAGAATGAGTAGAGGAAATAAAAGATTTGGGGGAAAAATGAAACTAAATTTTTTTTTTTTTAAAGTCCCATTTCCTCCGTGAGGGCTCTGGGGCTCAGAACCAAGGATGGACTCAGCTCCTTTTTTTTTTTTTTTTTAATTTTTATTTATTTATGATAGTCACAGAGAGAGAGAGAGAGAGAGAGGCAGAGACACAGGCAGAGGGAAAAGCAGGCTCCATGCACCGGGAGCCCGACGTGGGATTCGATCCTAGGTCTCCAGGATCGCGCCCTGGGCCAAAGGCAGGCGCCAAACCGCTGCACTACCCAGGGATCCCGAAACTAAATTTAAAAGAGGAAAAACATTTACTCTGAAGCATATAGAAAAAAGCCAAGAGGGAAACTGAAAGAAAGGTCAGACAGTGAATAGGAAACCAAAAGAAAAAAAAAAAGAAGAAGAAGAAGAGTTGCAGAATACGTCTATCAAACAGAATCTTAACAACAATTAAAAGATCCCCTAGAAATGATGTACCCTCATGGGAAATTAACAGTATAATCAAATACACTTGAAATTCAGAAGAGCAGAGCTTCCAGCAACTGTGGTTGTACAGCAAAAACACTTCAGTGCCCCAGTGCAGAGTTGTGATTCTCCTCCAACCAGTGGCTGGTGAAGGCTGTCTCCACAGAGTGAATTCTGAAAGTGGCCCGAATCAGTCTTGAGCATCCAAGACCTGCTCCTCCATTTCCTTTCCCACTCATCAAGAGGCATCCCTCCCCTAGTTCTCCATTCCAACACAATACACTGATTAGTTAATATCATCCAGAAACCCATCCATTCTCACATTAGCATTATTTCTCCAACCACTCATTTGGGTTCTTTCTTTCTTTTTTTTTTTTTTTCTAGATGTGTGAAATAAAAGATGACTTTCCTCATTAAAAGAACTTTAGCCATCATGCAACAAGCAGGCAATTTTTGTTTCTTTTGGCAACTCTGCACTTCTATTTCATAAGGCCTTTAGAGTAATTAAGAGAAGTGAAACAATCTGGGGGCATCCCTTCTCTGATCCCCTGGGGTGGACCCTGAGTTCCTTCTTTGGGAGCAGCCAGCAGGCATCTCCTCTGAGTTTCTCCTCCCTTCCTCTGTCCCCTACTTCAGTGGGAATTAATTGTTGGAATGAATTTATCATCATTAATTTATCATCATTACCATTAGTAGTTGGTAAGTTATCAAGTCATCACCCCTTCATCCGAGGTCCCAAAAGGTATCATATGTCTATTTACATCTGCTCATATCATTCTTAGTTCTGGATATGAAAGTTCTGAAGAAGCAGTTGCACCCTAGATTATACTCTGCTTTCTAGAGTGCAGATTAAGACAGACTGACCAAGCTTGCTATTAATCCTTGGCCCTTAGAATCCTAGTGGCTATTTGGACCTAGCTAGTTGCTCCTGTTTATAACCCACCTAGGAAGAAAACCACCTGGAATATGAGGACCATGTTTTCTAACAAACAAAAACAAGATACATGGGCTGACAAATGGTATAGCAACAGGACAGAATATTTTAAATGAGTGCACTCACCGATAATCTAAACCATAAAATAGTAGCAGTACCTAAGAAGGGTAGCAGAGTGGCCCTTCTCGTACTTACTCTTTGGTTTTGAAGCTACAAAACCATGAAATACTTACACAAGGAAGGGATTGGTCCCTTTTGCTTTTTCTCAACTAAGAATAGTGTTGAGTACCTTAGGGAAATATTTTTCTTTTTATACATAGGTCATAGTGGATATATGATGTGAATATAATGTTTCCTGTCATAGAAGAACATCTGCTCGAAGAATAGTACTAAAACATCACAATCAAACTGAACGTTATCCTTGAGAATCCTATTTGGGGATCTTGATGACTTCTATAATATCAAAGCTCAAGTTTTAAACAGTCTAAATAGTTGTTGATAAATAGACATTTTCATCTTTGTGTGTTTATGTGAAGTTAACATTTCTTTCAAGTCTTTTGAATAATATGCTGTACCTCTTTTTTTGATCTGGTCTTGAAGAAGTCTCTTTCAAACACTCCTTTCTGGCCAAAGACAGTAGGATGTAGTAGTGAATAGGCATTGCCCTCTTCACCATAATTAGTTCTATCACTGATGCGACGAATTCGGGGGGCAGGAATATCAGACCGAATGGTTGGAACACCATAGATGGGATAACCTAGGAACCGATGAGAAAGGAAAACAGACATTCTAAAACTGAGCTCTACAATACAGCACCCACTAGCCACACATGACAATTGAGTACATAACTTGAAATGGGGCTAGTCCAAACTGAGATGTGATATAAGTATAAAATACATGCTAAATTTCAAAGGTTTAGTACCCCAAAAAAGTGGAATATCTTATCATTTTATATTGATTAATTGTTGAAAAATATTTGGGAGATCTATATATTATATATAAAGCATATATACTATTAAAATTAGTTTCACTTTTTTTCTTAATGTGTCTACTAAAAATTTTTGAATACATATAACTCCAGTTCTATTTCTATTGGATAGCACTATTCTAAAGGGAGTAGCAAGATCTCATTAAACCAGAATATAGAGCATGTCTGTAAAATCCAGTTAAGAAAAATACATGCATCCTTAGTCATGTCCTTAGTCTAAGGAAGTGATTTTGACCAACATAAAATAGTCTCTTGGGATTGTAAATTAAAGCCCCATGTTGGGTGTAGAGATTACTTAAAAATAAAAAAACCTTAAGAGAGCTATTACATTTGTAATTAATTAAATTAAGATAAAATCACTGGAATAAGATGGGCCACTAATCCAATGTGACTGGAGTCCTTATAAAACAGGCCATTTGGACACAGACTCTCACGTGAATATGAGGAAGCCATGTGAATGTGAAGGCAGAAATCAGGGTGATGCAGCAAGAGCAAAGGGACACCAAGGATTGCCAGCAACACGCCAGAATCTAGGAGAGGGGCCTGGAACAGATCCTCTCTCACAGTCCCAGAAAAAACCAACCCTGCCAATACCTTGGCCTTAGACTTTCAGCCTCCAGAACCGTAAGACGATAAATTTCTTTTGTTTAAGCCATCCAGTGTGTTACGCTTGTTATGGCAGCCCTAGCAAACTAACAGATGGAGAATGAAGATATACAGAATAGTTTTGCAAAAGCTCTTCAAATATTTGAAGGCAAATCTGTTTGTAGCTAAGAATCACATGGCTTATGCGTCTCCTAACACTGTGTAACGTTCAATGTTACATTGTGTAACATTCAAGGTTCTAATCATCATAAATCAACTTCATTAATATTGAGGGAATCATTTGACTTGCGTCATCACTAACAATAGTTCAGTTCAGCCTACATTTATTGAGACTTAGATGCTTCAAATACAGAACTGAATGATGCTTCAAATACAGAACTGAATGAAAGTCCTAGCTTGGAGAAACAACTAAATGAAGACAGAAGCTGGGGACAATAAAAGGACAAAGGACACTTCTTTGCTGACCCTTTTAAAACTCAGCAAATAATGTGACATACTCACAAGTAGAAGGAATAGCTCCTACAACCGCACTGATCTCAGAAGAAGTTGTCTTATAGTAATTAGAAACTTTATCAGTTGGCCTCAGAAGCGTCCGGAGAGTCTTTTCTGAGCTCCCTGGTTCTTTTAAGACTATATCTTCTGGTTTTATTAGGAGAGTTGGTTCAGATTCTTCCACATTAGCCTCAGTACGGTTTGTACAATCTGGTTTTCTACCTTTAAGCAAGCGGGAAGGGTAGGAAGTATAGGAAAGAATCACTACTTTGTGCTTGCTGTTCTGCAACGAAATCAGTTTTCCTGGTTAGTCTCTCTCCTTGCTGGTAGAGACTGAGACCGGGCTGGTGAAAGCCCTCCACCGATGCCAGCACCCCACTGTGGAAGAGCAAAGGCAAGCCAATGTCATGTACCAGGAAATCTGAACATGGCCTGTTCTCGCCACTCTATCTACTTTAGAATAAAGCTTTTAAATCTGAGAAGCCAATGAAAACATGGAACCTATTTTTCCCTTAAAAAAAAATAGAGTTTTTTTTTTTTACATTTAACTTAAACTGCAGGATTACCAGTTATTTCCAAAGTTGTGCCCAAAGAGGGACAGGAGAAAACACATTTGGAGTTGTAAATTCCACACATACCTGATGGTGGTGCATGGCAGGAACCGATTATATAAATGACTCTCTTCATATCGGTGTATAAAAGAAAGCCCTGAGGTAAAACTCAAATTTCAAGACTATGCTTTTGAAGATTTGCTTTGCTGAGTCATTCTGAAATTTAGGAGTAAATTCCTGTCACCTTGTCCACACCGCTGGTGGCTACACAGCTAGCACTAGAGGGCGCTGTGGCCTTTCAATCTCTGGAAGAACTCTCCGGGCTCCAAGCAAGGGTTGCAAAGGCAGACGGTGCCCCAGTATCAGGTTGGGGTGGGAACCGTAACAAACTAGAAAAGACATGCCTATCTAAAGCCTGGAGCCCCTTTTCAGCTCCTGCCAATCACCGTCGTGAACACATTCAGGCCTTGTGTTCCAAAACCTCTAATCCCCTCGCTGTGCCCCTCAAAAAAGCAGAAATACAGACAAGTATGAGAAACAGTTTCTCAAAGAACTGTTTTAAAGCCACTGCCTTAGAATACTTCACCCTTTCCTCTAGAAGTCAACAGTAAGTAGAATTGGATATAAGAAAATTCCTGGCAAAACATTCCTGAGCCCTTTCTGACTGAACCACTGGCCAGTATTCAGAAGATGGAAAACCTCAAGGACTTCATTGAAGGTGGCTGATGAAATCAGAACCTCAAAACCAGGAACAATTTGAAAAACTATCCGGTTTAAAAACAGGCTTCTGCTTTCCCCCACTACTTCATGAGTTGTGCCAAGAAGAAAAAAAACTATCACCTCTTTGTATTTTCTGAAAGGACTAGGGTAGAATTGTTTTCTAAAAAATCTTCTTTAGGTAAAGAAGAGCCTCCTGCTTTCCTAGCAGCTAGAATAGAAAGGCCATCTCAGAAACTCACTAAGGGCTCACATCATCAATAAGGCCCCAAATCTGGTTTGGCCTTGCAGAAAAGGCATGACAGAATAAAAGTAAAAACAGTAATAATTTAACTTTTTGGAGGAAGAATATTCCAGAGGAGATAGAAGTGTAAACAACCTTTTTAAAAAGTAAATCCTCTCTAATAATCAAAATTTGAACATTAAGGTGAACAAAGTATCATGGTAACAACTAAATTACAAGAATGTTTGAAATAATACTCAATGGTAGCAAAGTTAGAGTATAACCTCACAGATTTGGCTGATAAAATTGCAAATTGGTACAATCATTTAGAAAAACAAAATGAAAATATAGTTACTTCTGTGACAATAATAACATTCATAGGAAATGAAATATAATTAGAAAAAAAGATTTTTGAGAGATGATAATCACTGTAGCATTACCGATATTTCTTTTAAAATATCTGGAAATAACCTAAATTTCAAAGAGTGAGGAAATGGCTTAGTAACTCATCATACATCAATATGAGGGAACTGAAAATGAAATTTATAAAAAAGTTTACCATAAAGCTATTTCTTAATTCCATAGAAGTTTGAAAGCTAAATTTTAAAAAGCCAAATAAAAATGATACATTCACTGTGATTTTACATATACATAATTATGCATATTAGTGATGCAAGAAGTCAATGTGGAAACAGGAAAGCATTTGAATAAAGGTAAAAATTGTTTTTCTCTTACAAAATGGAAAAGAATAAATTTTATGTCAAATTCTGTGTTACTATTGACTTTTCCTGGAGGAAGGGAGCTAATTACTCTAAGACAATGGTTTTCAAACAACTTTCTGAGGAACTGTCTTTCATATTTTGGACTTTAGTGTAAACTGTTTTGCTTTTAATTTTTTTTCTTTTGAATGGACAATACATGGTTCCAAATTCAAAAACATAAACACATAGATTAAAATGTGAGTCTTACTGCCACCCTGTCCCTTAGCTACCTGGTTCCCCTTAAATGTCATCAAATTCTTTCCTGTCCTTCCACAGATATTCTATGCATAAACAAGCAAATAACATATATATGTGCATATTTTTAAATATATAATATTAAGGTTGACAAGTCAAGCTCCTAGAAAACTGAAAATTAAAAAGTCCATTTAAGAATTCAGCAAACCTTCAAAAATTAAATACCTTTAATTATGACCCTCTCTTCATACTCTTTAAGAGGCATTTTATCCTTCCAGTTAAGAAAATTTGCAAATTCTAGGTAGTTAATCAGCCCATCATTATCCACATCACAGTAGTCAAATAGCTGGTCCAGGAGCTTCTCATCTAAATGCAAGCTGACCTGTTCACAAGCCTCCTGAAGCTCGGCTTTATCTATCACCCCATCTCCATTCTGTTAGACACAAAGTAGAAAAAGATGAAATGAGCATTGTCTTTAAGAGCAGAGTATGCAATATCTATTATTTAAGAAAAAGAAAGAGATCTATCATATAAATTCAAAGAATTTGTCTTATTTTTTATATAAGAGTAGTCAAATATTAAACAAAATCCTCATTGTGCCAACTTGATATGTGCACAGTAATTTGAATCCTGGTTGGAGTGGGGTGTGGCTCAGGATTTTTGTTCATTCTACTTTAATATTTTTTTTCTTTAAATCATGCTGTTTACACTGTGGTAGGGCAGATATAACCATGATTTATGCATGACATTTAACCAACATTGTGTACTTTTGACAGCATTCTACAATTTCCCATGCTTTCAAAGTTTTTAACACCTCTGGTGTTCCAACTGAGCATTAAATGATCCTCCACTCCATTGTCTGGTAATGAGGAGAAATTGGGGAAGTAGTTGTAGGCCAAATACAGGGAGGCAGATTCAAAGACTGTTGCCTGCTTGTTAACACTCCTATGGGCAAGAGGGTCATGCTACTAATCTGGCCCCGTTGTAACAATTAACACTAAAATTCGTCCTGGTAGGCAGAGCAGAGGATGTTCCACCTTCTTCCAGACAACAGTTAAAGACAGGAGCACCTACACTGTGTGAGAAAGGAGGGAAATTTATGAAGGCTTTGGGCAGGAACTGCCCATTTGGGAGATAAAGGAGTTGTCTACAGCCATACTACCCTGAATGATCCAAATCTCGTGTGATCTTGGAAACTAAGCAGGATGGGGCCTGGTTAGTACTTGGATGGGAGATAAAGGGACAGAACGCATAATGCTTGTTAAGGAAAAATGGCAAGAGCTGAGATGTCTTGCCCCTAAGCCCCTCCTGGAGTCTATCAAACCATAAACCCATTTGGAGATGAAAGTAAAAGATTTGAATATTTTTGCAGTGGGTCCTGGCTGCTATTAAGGGAGCTTTGGCCCTCTCAGAGAAATTCCCCTGAGACAAACTCCCAAGAGAAAAGATAAATGATTCATTGACTAGTATTCAGGTCTCATGCTCCAGATTAGTTTTACAATGCTGATGAAGGTGATCCCTGGAGAATGAGGAACTGACCAAATGAACCCTAGATAAATTCCTGCAGACAAATCCATAGGCCTGACACTTATGTTGAGATAGAATAAAAATTTTAAACCTATTATCTTGACAAGGGGGTTGCAAATGCCCTGGACTAAAGTAGACTCCTTTATAAAAATCTCTGCTGCAAGCCCCAGTCAACCAAAAATGCAAATTCCATCGCCCTTGATGAAAAGTCACCTAGGATATGGCAGTTGAATCAAGAGGTCCTCAAAACTGAAATAGATGACACCAAGAATGATGACTTCATTGCCCAATATACAGATTTGTGTGGGCTGAAAACATTGGTGGTTTGTTTCATTGTGCTGCAAAACTCAAAACTCAAAGTAAATGTTTCTTACTCTCCAGGTACTAAGTCACACCATCTGGACCCTGGATCATCCCTTCCTCCATGCTCCAACCTCAGCTGCCATAAGGAGAAAGATGTTCCACTAGATGTGGAACTAAGGTCTCCCTGTCCCCAAGGGAGATCAAATGCTACATTCATCTGTTCAAGTATACTGTAGAACTTCAGAGGGGCAAAGTCTCAAACTTGTATGGCTTCTTTGCCAAAGTCATCATCCTACTCAGTCTCTAGGGGGAGGAGATGTCTGGATTCAGATAGTGGGGTATGAACAGGGTTTGTTCAAAGTGAAGAAGGAAAACCAGCAATATATTATTTCTGTAGCTTTCATGGCTGAATGTATAACTGGTACTGACACTTGACATGCTCGTATTACTCATGAGCCACATGTAGACGATGCCAGTACCCACAACCCTAATGACCCCTTTGAGGTTCAAGTCTCTGTGACTAATGATTTTGACACTCAGAACCTCTGGGTTGGGTTTACTAACCTGAAACCCAGTGGTCTTCACTGGGCTGCTGTGGCTTTTAATGACAGTTATGATAAAAAATGCACATAGTCAATCTACTCAGTGGGCAGAACTCAAGGCTAGTTTCATGGCTCTGCCCAATACTCCCCTTGATGAACCTGTTATATTTTTACTGATTCTTGGACTGTTACCAATGGCCTGGCTGTTTGGTTGAAAAGCCACTAGATGATTAAAGACACTTTTCTGAGTCTGAGAACTATGGTAACAAATAGATGTTGATTGAACCATGTGGGTAAGCCACACAGATGCCAATGATAAGGGTCCATTCTTTGCCCATTCTCAGACTGAAATCAAGCTTCTGAATGTGCCTGAATCAATCCATATTGCCACCACTGCTGCCTGGACCTACTGTTGTACCAGACATGGGGACACCCCAATCACTACAAGGTAAAGCACCTCTATATTTCTAAGGCAGAGGTTACCACATCACATGCCACATTTGTGACTCCTGACAAAAGTTGGCCAATTTGAGAGGTAAGGGAGGACACATCACAGATGACACATTGCCTCCATGCTCCCGGCATACTGACTACATGGAACCTTTATCCCCTCTCAAGCTATTGGTGGTGCCTCATACAGTTGAAACATTTTCAAGCTATGGGATTGATATTCTAGTTCAATCAGCCAGCTCCAAGCACAGAATTATGGCCCATGAAATGAATATGAGTCATGTGTTTTGCTTTCTGGACCATTTTCTGCATGGCGATGGTGTGTCTTATAGCAAAAGTGTTATCCAATAATGAGCTGCTAGTCAAGGTATTCAATGAACCTTTCCTACACCAAGCATCCATAGCCATCTGGTAAGACTGAGCTTTGGAATAAACTTCTCAAAAATTGTCTATCTTCCTCACCAACTTCTAGCTTACACAACGAGTTTTATAACCGAATGCAGCTATCCCCAAAAAGGAATAATCTCATCTCAGCTAATTCCTGGATAATGATGAGAATAAAAGGAATTGGAATAATATAGACCTATTTTGAAAATTTGGGATGTTGCCGTGACCACTTCTGGACATGATGAGTCTTTTTATTTCACCTCTCCACTTTAAACTTCCTAAGTGGAAAGTCTACACATTATCTGGAATAATGTTTAATGTACAATGAGTGTTCAATAAATAGAAGAATTAATCCTCTAAGCCAATAAGATTCATTTATGAATCATGGTTTATTTGTTCTGTTTTGTTTTGTGTTTTTCATTAAGGTAAATCTGGGCATGCAATAATAGAAGATTCAGATAATCAAAATTATCCTACAGCTGTACTAGAAGACCCACATCCTATTACCCTCTCAGAAAAAAAAGCTCCTCAAGGACAGTGAGCACTGCATTGTGGTATTAAAAGTTAACTATTTAAAAGGTATATCAACATTAAATAATTCTCAGTAATTTCCTCCCTGCTTAATTTAATTTTATCATAAGGAATGTGCCTGGTGGTTCACTAAGATAATCAACAGCTATTAAGATGATCGTCTTGCCTATAATTACATTTAAAATGAAGAATTTTTGAAAAGCAGAGCACTCTGTATTGTGGTAGTTTCTCTTATTCATATTACTGCTATCTAAATTTACACTGCTATCATCTTTGTAAGATACTTGTATTTGACTAAAGTTTAAAATGTACTTATTTTAGCTTACATATTTTAATTCTGAAGATTCATTTTTAAATTACCTGTAAATAGTAATTGGTCTCTATTAAAAACCAGAGAAACAGTTGAATACTTACATTTTCTTTAAACACAACTTTGTGAGAAATGCAGTGGGTGACTGATTGGTGTTTGTCCCTACATAATTGGTACAAACTTAAATGAGATAGTTAACCCACTTTTTATTCATCAGTACAACACAGGCACACAGGCCTCTAATCTAAAAACAAATAAAATGAATGGATTAAACTGAATAAGCCAATGAGTAATCAAGATTTTTTTAAGATAAAAATCTGAAGCATAACTTTTCTAAAAATTGTGCTCAACATTGGAAGGAAGATACAAATATTATCTTTTCTCTTTGAGATAAAATTATTCTGCTTTTTTTCCTTCTCATATCAAGATTATGATGCACTACATCACCACAGGTTTATTTATGAGCTTTTATGGTTTCAATTAAACTCATTCTAAAATAGTTTGAGGCTGCCTAAAAAAATAAGTACTGTTAAACAGAGCCCAAAGAGTGAGGAAATCAGGGCAGAGAGAAAATAAAGATGAAATAAAATAAGAAGAGGGCAGCCCAGGTGGCTCAGACATTTAGCACTGCCTTCAGCCCGGGGTATGATCCTGGGGATCCAGGATTGAGTCCCATGTCTGGCTCCCTGCATGGAGCCTGCTTTTCCCTCTGTCTGTGTCTTTGCCTCTCTCTCTCTCTCTCTGTGTTTCTCATGAATAAATAAATAAAATCTTAAAATAAATAAATAAATAAATAAATAAATAAATAAATAAATAAAATAAGAAGAAATGTGGAATAAAAGACCACACAAAATGTATGCTGTAAGATCATGTTCACAAACTAGATGCATTTTGTTAAATTGGCTTTGAGCTTCCTGATGGCCAAGTCAAAAAGGTATTCACAATCAGTACAAAATTCATGCTGTTCATGAGGTAAAATCAAACCAGATACATAAATGAAGCACAATCATCTTTAGAAAGACTAGGTTTCTCTATAAAGAGGATGCATGTGACAAAAATAAATAACAGCCTCATGGGCATACTAACAAAATTGTGTGATTTTTCACAAAAGGTTTGTACAATAGAGCATCTTAGTGTAAGCTAAAGGCAGTGCAGCTTGGTGAAATCAGTCCTGTGATGGCCTAAAATCACGTGAAGTAATTATCTAGCCCTAGACTGATCTGACTTTATGAAAGGACACAATTTAGAGTAGCTTGAAAATGGAATAATCTTACACTCTCAAAACTGAAACCACAGGGACGCCTGGGTGCTCATTGGTTGAGCATCTATCTTTGGCTCAAGCTGTGATCCCAGGGTCCTGGGATTGAGTCTCGCATCAGGCTCCCCATTGGGAGCCTGCTTCTCCTTCTGCCTATGTCTCTGCATCCCTCTGTATGTCTCTCACGAATAAATTTTTAAAAGCTTAAAAAAAAGAGAGAGAGAGAAAACTGAAACCATACCTTGCTCCCCCTGGGTGGAGGCATTCTAAGCTTGACTTGGACCTAGATTGACAGCACTATGTGTACATACTCAGCTTTAGGTATGATGGCCTAGACCCAGGAATCTTCCCTGGGGGTCTATGATGCCCCCTCCCCACCCCACCCCTTGCTTCCAGCACACTACAGTTTAATCTGCCACAGTGGTTCTCAAGTTTTATCAGAATTACCTGCAGAGCTTGTTATAACAAGTTGCTAGGCCCCAACCTGGAGTTCACACTTCAGTAGCAGGCCTTAGATTGCACATTTCTAATAGGTTCCCAAGTAACCTTGGTAGTGATAAAAGGATCACACTTTGGCAAACACTGATCTACTCCAGGGGTCGGCAAACTTCTACTGTCAGGGGCCAAAATGTAAGTATTTTAGATTTTGCAGGTCATTCAGTCTCTTGACGCACTATTCTGCATTTGTAGTGCAAAAGTGGCCATAGATAATACTTAAAAACTATTTACAAAAACAGATGGTGGGCTGGATTTGACCCACGGGCCATCATCTGCTGACCCCTGATCTACAGCAACCCACCAGGATCTATAAGCCCGTGCATAGCCCAAAAACCTCCATCAAATACTGGCCTTATCATAATGCCTGAAGGCTGCCAGCAAGGTGTCAAAGTTTTGGTAGTTAACTTTCTTCAAGTGATGTCGCACTGCTGCAATCAGGGCTCTCTGTCTATCCTTGCCTTGAAGATATTCACTTGGAAGTCTGTTATGGATGAGATCACCAGCTCCTATTAAAGAGTGGAGGAAAGGGGTAAAGTCTTTTATCTGAATTTAAAGTCTGTTAATATTTTTCCTATCCTAAAAAAGAGAGATCTACCAAAGTCTGCGAACAACAACAAAACAAACTTCATGCCTAACTCTAAAACTATTATGTAGCATGACAGAAAAAGTATTTTAAAAGTACATAAAGTAATTGGTAAAAACTTAATATTGCTGTTTTATGTGACTTCTCTGTTCAATAAAAAAGTTCTGACAAAATGAATTTTAGGGGGCAAGTATAAGGCCTGGGTCTTGGCTGTCTTTCCTAAGACAGTAGTCCTTGCCTCTCTACTTCTTTGTAGACATTTGTCTACATTACTGAGGATCTGAAAGCTAGGGCAGAGTCCATGTGGGGACCACTTTACATGCCTTGAAGTTGACTAAACCTCTGGGATCCCTTGTAAAAATTGAATTCAAATACCCTACTATCTCTAAATATGACTTTTCAGTCTGCATATCAAGTTCCCATTTCTCAGCCACCTGCACAGGAAACCAAGCCTCATCCACAATTCCACTAATTGAGTCCTAATCCACAACCCCCTCAGTTATCTAGAAGTAATAAACTCTCCAATTCCCCTGCTATATGCCCCCAGACCTGGCCCTTGCTTCCATTTATCCTTCATGACTTAAAGGAACTTCCCCAGACAATGACACAAAGAAAGTACAACATACACACTGCCTATAAGCCCCATTTCTTGCCACTCCCTTATGGAAAACATTCCTTGGATGTTAATGGTGACAGAGATTAGACTAGAGTTGCCCATGTTGCATCACCAGATGTGATGGCTTGGTAGGTGAAGAAGAAATCTTTTACCTCAGTTCATTTTCCCCTGGTCTACACCTCTCCCTTCTTGCTTTCTTGGGGCAGGTTCATGTTGGCTGTTGGCTATAATAAGCTAGATGGAATAATTTAAATCACTACATTTCTTGTAGTTCACAGCAACTAATATTTATAAGTACTTTGAAAAGGCCCTATTTTAGGCTCTGTCAAGGGTCTCTCTTAATAGGTATTCATTGCACCTCTAAGATTCTTTCTTATTATAAAAACAGGAGCTAAACTGACATATTCTGATGAAAGTCATGTTTTTAAGGGTAGATATGGGTCAGAACCCCACAACAAATGCTGGTTGTAGGAACTGGGCAAGTGCCTGAGGCCAAAGTCATCTGAAATAGAATCAGCTACCATCAGATTATCCTAAAGTGGTCAAAGCAGAAGTAAGGCTCTGTAAGAGGAAATCAAGAGAGTGAGAGTGATTTTTGACAAATGAGTATGGCTTCCTCTCCTCCTCCACATTCTTGCCCCTGATACAAATACTGTGGGTGGGTATTGTGTATAAGAGAGATCCTCCTTCTTCCACAAAATAGCTTTTGTTGAGTTTTTATCTTCAAAGGTCTTCCCTCTCTATTACTATCCAAAAATAACCATTTGAATGATTGGGTTTTTTTCAACTACACGTGTTTTCCCACCATAATCCCACTAGGTTAACTCCTGTTGAGTAAAATGTATGCTGATATCTTCTGGCTTGCCCTGAAAAAATATTTATGAAGCTTATGTGAAATCACTTACAATTACACAAGAGTCATCTCTATAGAGTTGAAATCAGGAGCACAAGTACTGGCCCTGAGAGACCCATGACCTAGCTACCACACCATAGCTGTCAGAAAAATCAAGTAAGTACTTTAATTGTACTCTCCCTGCACCAATTCTCATGATGCAGCACTGTCCACCAGTCTTGGATTTTCCTTTACCTTACCTATGCTCTGGTACATTCTAGGGGCTGCCCACAGCCCTTGCACTCTTCCTAGAGGTGTCTTAACATAACCAATAACTCTAGGCCTTCAGGATGAGACATTCTTTGTACTGCTGCCTTTATTTCCATAAGTAAGTATAAAGGAGAAATCCAGGCCCAGTAAAGAAATCAATTTCTTCTTAGAAGCAGGAGCTTTCTGAGAACAAGTGCTATTAGTTGACCCCAATAATGGTCACAAAAGGTGAAAACCTAGAGCTAATCTGTGTCCATCCATAAACTCCAGGAAAAGTTCAAAGAGTCTCCTTTCACAGTTAAACTGAAGATATCAGTTAAACTATGCAGCACCAATGCTGGTACAGATACTTATATATTTTTAAAATTATTAATGTCGGTTTTCTTCCTTTTCATCTTGTAACAATATCTCATTCAATTTGTAGGGATAACTTCGATCAACTATTAGGAAATTTGTCAATGTTGTCAAATTGTCAAAATGATAAACTATGTGTTGGATTCACCAATTCGTGCTATAAATATTTGTGAAAAATGTACTGTTTGCTAGACCCCAAGGATCCAACAGACAGCAAGACAGAGCACCCATCATCATGAAGCCTGCCCTCAAGTAAGCAGAATTTACCATGATTATCTATCTATTTTTCAGGGCAATTGATGGATTCCCTAAATCATCTCTTAATCACTCTAACTGATAGGAAGAGCCTCTGTGATGGATAGGCATACGTTAAACATGTAACAGTTCATCTAAAAACAGAACCAACATATAATCTCCTAATTAATGCAATTAATGATGTTCTAAAATACTGTTTCATAAGCTCAATAAATATATATTTTATTTGTCAATGAATGGGATTAGCTAAAGCATTTTCAGTAGCAGTTCTTAAACTTTAGTGTACATAAGAGCATACTGGATCAGAATATCTGGGCACAGGCCCCAGGAACCTGCATATTTAATAAATTCCCTAGGTGATTTTAGTGCAGGTAGACTACAGATTATATTTTGAAAACCACTCACAGCCCAATCCTGATAAGCTTTAGCATAGTCTTCCCTTTGGACATCTACTATATAGGTTGCTTAGAAATAAAGAGAAAATTCTGAAAAGTTTCTTCTGCTACTTTATGGATTAATTGATTGGCTGGTGGAAAGATAACGGTTCTAAATTATGTAATTGAAGAGTACAGTGGTGCCTCAACTTGAATGTGCTTACAGTTAATGTGGGAATATTGTAAAATGCAGTTTCAGTTTCAGTAGGTCTGGTGTGGAGCATGAGATTTTGCATTGCTAAGAGATTTGCAGGGGACACCAACCCTGCCAGTCTGCAGGCTACATTCTGAGTAACAAGGACCCAGTACAATGCTTGAATTCATTAAAAAAGCTGCCTCAAATTACCTTGGCTTATTTAATACAGGCCATATTTATTTTCTAAATAAAGTTCTGAGCCTTGACTACACTTAAGGTATTCATTCACAAAGGCTTTAAACTGTGCCTATTTCAAACAAAATATGAACCTTTTTTTTCTTTCTTGTGCTACAAATTGTTCATTAATGTTAATGTAACATTGTAAGCCTGTAAAATTAGAAGCTTTGAAGGAAGGAGATGGTGCATTTAACCACATAACTTTGTGAGCATGTTGTTTGTTTTTTAAGGAGAAAGTTTGTATATTTACCATACTCTTCAGCACGGAGACAAGCTCCAAATGTGTGGTCTGGGGGAATATTCATTGTTTCTGCAATGCTATCAAAGAAAACAAATCCTTTAGTTAAAACACTCACTGCATGGCATCTCTGGAATTTAAAATATGCTTGTCATATGTTTTTAGTTGCCTATATTTCTCCTATAACCAAACAGTTCCCCCACCAATCTTCTAATCTTTCACTTGCATAGGCAATGAATAAACTCTTTCCCTGGCTTTCAGTAGCTCAGATTTAAAAAGAAAATTAAGAACCTAACTCAAAGCAGAATATGGAAGTACAGATAGGCAGACAGAGACAGGAAGAGAGTGAAAAAATGTAACATGATAAATTAAGTTTCTAATATCCCAGAAATAAAGCTTTACACAAAATTTCCCCTCCCTTGTCTCTAAACGCCCTCTTCATCTCAGAGGACTCAGCACTTTCCTGGAACCTCAAGCAGTAGGGCAGCTAAGAGAGTTCCCTCATTCACACAAAAGGATGACTTTCTTACTTAATTGATAGAACCTAATAGAAAACAAACAAAAAAAGAAAGAAAGAAAGAAAGAAAGAAAGAAAGAGAAAGAAAGAGAAAGAAAGAAAAGAAGAAAGAAAAGAAAGAAAGAGAAAGAAAAAAAATAAAACAAACCAACATTTACAAGAGTGCTTTTTAAATTCCATCCAAAGATACTATCAATTCAAAGTTAATTATTAACTTACGGATCTAAAACTCTTCCAAGTTCATGTTGAAACTTTTCTTTGAAATCATCAACTCTCTTGGATACAAACTTAGCTCCTCTTTTCCTATAAAATTAGAAAACTGTAGCATCTCTATTACTTAAGTTGGCTGCCAAATACACATAAAATGAGGAATACTACACACAGTATCATTTTTTTTTTTTTGAGAGAGCGAATACCAGAAGAGAGGGAAGAAGAGGGAGAGAGAGAATATTAAGCAGGTTCCATGCCCAGCATGGAGTCTGACACAGGGCTTGATCTTAAGACCCTGAGATCATGATGTAAGCTGAAATCAAGAGTTGAACACTTAACCAACTGAGTCACCCAGGCACCCCTTGAAATACCAAGTATCATTTGGGCCATTAAAGCATACACACAATTTCAAAAAAAGTTATATGCTAAAAAAAAAGCTGTATATATTCATTCTTCTATCATTTATATTCTATTATAAACTATATAAAGACATGTTTATAATAGAATATAAAATTTTATCTAAAGAATAAAACAAAGATTTAAAATTTTTTCAGTAAACAAAATCAAGGTGTTAACATTATCATAAATGTGACTCCTACAATTTCTAAAAGAAAATTACACACCAATAAATAAATAACCAAAGGGTATAAACAAATAATTCACATCTAGTAAGCAAATATATGGAGAAATTCTGATACTCTCCAGTAATAAATTTATAACAAACATCAACAAAGTGGCTTTTGGAATATAGTGCATAAGCAAATAGAGACAGAAAGAGAGAATACCTAACATTGGCACAAAGTATGTTAAAACATTTAGTAGATTGCTAGTGCAAATTGCTATAATCCTTTTGCAAATAATTTGGTAACATGATTCAAAAAGCATAAAAGTGGTCATTCCCTTTTATCTGTGTCTGGGAACCAATCTTAAGAAGAAAATATATATATATTATATGTATATATTTATATATATATAAAACTATCCTACATTTTAAATTATTATATATATATATAAATGTTTTATATATATATATAAATGTTTGTAGCCTCACTGGCTACAAAGGATGGCTACAAAGGAAAAAAAGAAGATAAATGATCATGGAGAGTGATTAAATTATGTCACATTAACAAGAATACATTCTGCATGCATTTTAAGTGTTGGCTATTAAGAATACACTGCAATATAAAATTATTTTATGTTAAGTGAAAAAGCAGGATATAAAACAGGATTGCACTCTGATTAAAACTATGCAAACATTTACATAGGAATCTACACTAGAAAGAAATACATTAAAAAGATAATAATGGTTGAATTTTGGTGACAGGATTATGGGGGATTTTAGCTTGCCAATTTTCTGGAACATAATTTCATTACTTCTATCACTGTGATTAAATGAACAAGATTTCTTTTGAGAACTGTAAAATTACAACACTACTATTTAATAACTAAAATTAATAAACTATTGTTTTGTTAGGACTAAAAACAATGAGCATTTAATTCTTAAACTCCATTTGCTTTTAAATCTATTTCCTGTGATATAGAAATACCGAGCTGAATAAATTTCTGGAGAAGAGTGACACTCTGTGGAGAAACAAAAGATGAAATATAAAGTAATCCATCTCTTCTGTCTTCATTTGCTTTACATTTGTTCAAAAAGGGGGAAAAGAATAATACAAGTATAGTCAGAATAAATCAATGGCAGTATCAGGACCATAATTTGAACAAATAAAGTTGACATTCTAGAAATAGTTCCAAAGAACATAATTAGGAACATGTCCGGAATGAAGGCGGTAAGGATTATGAATCACAGAGCCTACTCCTTTTACCCTAAAAATGCCTGGATTATGTTTCTGGGAGAACTAGGAAGTATCTATAAGCAGTCATATATGTCGAAATATCCATAACTACATCACTGCAGGCTCACAGCATTTACTAAACAACTCAAAATAAAGGCCTTCATGTGAATTTTTTCATTCAGACACACACACTCACCTATTATATGAAGAGTCTAACTGATTCTTCAGACAAAAGGTCATAAACAAAATATAGATAGAGGTAGCTTTACAGAGTTTCCTTAAAAGTCAAACATAAACCAAGTTCACATTAAAATATAAAATTGAGATACCTTAAAGTATAAACATGCTTAACTCCAAAATTATCATAGAAATCAAACTGAAGAATGAAACAATGAGTTCTCTCTCTCTTTTTTTTAGATTTTATTTATTTATTTATTTATTTATTTATTTATTTATTTATTTATTTATTTAAGAGACGGGGTGTGGGGGCAGAAGGAGAGGGAGAGAAAGAGTCTCAAGCAGGCTTCACACTGAACATGGTGCTCAAACCCATTTCAGGGTTTGGTCCCATGACCCTGAGATCATGAGCTGATCCTACAACCCAGAGATTATGACCTGAGCTAAAACCAAGAGTTGGACACTGAATTCATTGAACCACCGAGGTGCCCCAGTGAGTTCTCTTTAAAATCCAACAAACCAAAATAATGAAGAATCTCTCCATTGCTTTAGCAATAATTTTTGAAATATAAGAAGTATGATCAAATAAAGCATTGTTCTATAAACAATGTTTCCTTAGGGGTAGAAACAAGTTGGACAAAAACAAACCCTGAATATTACCTGCTTTTACAAATTCAGCATATTTTTTAATTGAGATATAATTGGCATATAACATTTTGCTAGTGTTGGGTCTACTCAGTGCATTTTTCTATGACCATCTCACCAAATAATTGATAAATATGTCTTTGTCAACCTAAAGTTTCCCTTCTGGGATCCCTGGGTGGCGCAGTGGTTTAGCGCTTGCCTTTGGCCCAGGGCGCGATCCTGGAGACCCGGGATCGAATCCCACATCTTGCTCCCGGTGCATGGAGCCTGCTTCTCCCTCTGCCTGTGTCTCTGCCTCTCTCTCTCTCTTTCTCTCTCTCTCTCACTGTGTGCCTATCATAAATAAATAAAAGTTAAAAAAAAAATAGTTTCCCCTCTTAGGATGTTCTTAAGGATCACATTGTTGTTAATGTGTTTATTTTAGATATTTCATAAATTGTATCATATTTCTAAGCTTTCAAAAATGGATAAACCATATTTTGTTATCTCCCTTTATTAACTTCTATATTATATTCAATTATATATCTATAATCCTTATATATTTAAATCATTTCTTCATGTTTTCCCTTATATGTGGTTTAATTGCTTTAATATTAATCAGTTATCAAATATTGATATATGGACTCTTCTGTACTCCAAAGGAAACTATCTCATATGAGTTTAGTATAATATTACAAAAACTTATTTGGTGTTTGTATTTTATCATTATATTTTTTTAATAATTCAAGTATCAGAAACTCATATAATAAAAAAGTGGAGGAGGAATGGAAATCAATATTTCAGGCCTGTGATCATAGAATCCACAGCCTGTATACCTGATATAGTGGTGAGGGGCAGCCTCTGAAGCCACAGTGCCTGGGTTTTATTCCTACCCCTAGTACTTCTTAACTGCATAATATTGGGTAAATGATTTAACTTCTGTGTACCTCAGTTTCTTCATCTGTAAAATGGAAAAGATAAAAATTATAGGGCAGCCCGGGTGGCTCAGTGGTTTAGCGCTACCTTCGGCCCAGGCCGTGATCCTGCAGACCTGAGATCGAGTCCCACGTCCGGCTCCCTGCATGGAGCCTGCTTCTCCCTCTGCCTGGGTTTCTGCCTCTCTCTCTCTCCTCTCTGTGTTTCTCATGAATAAATAAAATCTTTAAAAAAAATTATAATGCACCTACCTCATGGAGTTATTGGTAGGAATAATTTAATAATATATAAAGTACTTAGCACTTTGCCTCTGTAACAGGGAGCTTCTATCATAGGGACCATACAGGAGAATGAGCCAGGCAGGTTAGGTATCTGTGGGATTGCAAACCTTATGTGCACCCATGGAGACTGAGATGGCCAGTGTCTCCTGTAAAGAGGGCCCTTTGCCCTCTGCAAAACAAATCTACTCCTAGCAATGATGTGTACAAGTGCAGACACAATGTATTAGGTTCCTGTGGTTGCTGCAACAAATTCTCAGGACTTTAAACAACAAAAACATTCTCCCACAGTTCTGGAGGCCTGATGTCAGAAGTCAAAGTGTCAGCAAGACTGTATTCTCTCCAAAGGCCCTAGGGGAAAATCTATTCATTGCCTCTTCCAACATTTGGAGGCTATTGGCATTCTTTGGCCTTTCTTGGCTTGAGGCCAAATCACCCCAATCTCCTCTGAGTTCATATCACCTCTTCTCTATGTGTCTTCTCTTCTTGAATTTCCCTTATGACACTTATCATTGGATTTAGGGCCCATGCACATAATCCAAAATGACATCTTCATCTTAAGATTGTTAACTTAATTACACTTACAAAGACCCTTTTCTCACATAAGTTAACACTCATGGGTTCTAGAAATTACAAGGACATATCTTTTTAGGGGCCACCATTCAAGCCACTATATCAGTATTTCCAATCTTCTGATTTTTTAAGCATAGTAGGAAATATGAATTTTTATTGCTAATCTCCCAATGCTTAAGTGTTGGCTTATGTATAAAGTATAACACAGAAAATAGAAATTAAGGAGCTTTATTTTAATTTCTCAGCAAGTAGTCATATATAGAATTAAGGCATAAAAAGGTCACAGTTTGCAAAAGTTAAGCCAAATACTCAGGTGCCCAAATAACTGTTTAAAAAACTGAATAATAAATCATAGTTCAGTTATACATGATAAGATTGTCTTCTAGAGATCTGAAAGCCCATAGCTTCAGAAACATGAATAGGACTGGGTGGGTTATGCCCTGACTTTTGGTTTCAGCTCAGGTGGTGATCTCGGGGTCGTGATCTTGGAGTTGTGAAATCTAGCTCCACATCAAGCCCTGTGTGGAGCCCCATGTAGGGCTCTGTGCTCAGCGCAGTCTGCTTGGGTATTTTTCTATTAGTTTTATATTTGAACCACATCAATGTATTACACCTCTTCAAAAAATGTATTAAACCAACCACTCTTCTTTAAGTCCATGTGCCATATATCTAATATCGGTTTCAGGACCCAATATAATTAAACTTACATTTGTAGGTCATGGAGCCAATATAAAGTTTTTGCCATGGCTCTTCCATCATTAAAATGTGGTGTTGGGACCCCATACAAGTTAAACCTATGGAAACTTGATGGGTTATACTTTCGGTTCTTCGCTTCTCCTGTGGAAAAAAAGAGGAAGCAAATAACCTTATCTTGTCAGAAGCACATTATGCTCTCATTGACAATGAAAATGAGAGTGGAACTGAATGGAATTGTAACGGTGCCAGAATTGCACAGCTTTGGCTATAGAGGACATTCTCCCATGTGAGCTGGGAGACTGGTGGGAAAAGAGTTCTTGTATTAATATTTGGTAAGTAAGTAGGGAAATGATGTAGGAGAAAGACAAAATGATGAAAAATACAGGCTCCATTAATGCTACAGAAATCCGGAAGATTAGGGGAAATACTGCAATGCTTTGGGAACCCAGCTGTCCTTCCCACTGTGCTAAGATTTGAGAGACTGGTATTTTGTACTTGCTCTCACTGAGATTTGGTGAGATCATCAGAACATTGCAACCTTCCCATCTCATTATAATCATTTATCTCATCTTAGAAACTGAAGCCTGAAAACCCAAAGGGAGGTCTTTATATTTAAGATCTAATACTGTACTTTTTTCAAGTTATGATGTGGTGTTAGTTTTCTATTTCTAGATAAGAAAAGTAAGACTAAAACTAGAAATCAACTAAAAGGTTAAGAAATGAGATTCAGCCTTACTAGTAACCCAAACAATGTAAATAAAAACAATACTGTGAAATCATAATTTGTCTCTAAGTAAAAATAAAGATTGGCAAAGCTCACTATTAAGGAGAATATGGAGAAATTGAAATTCTAATATACTGTGGGTGTGAGGGCAAACTGGGGCAGCTATTCAGGTGGATGATTTTTGGCTCTAAGAGTAAATATTTGGGACATCTGGGTGACTCAGCCATTGAGTGCGTCTGCCTTTAGCTCAGGGTGTGATCCTGGAGTCCCAGGTTCGAGTCCCACATTGGGTTCCCTGCATGAAACCTGCTTCTCCTTCTGCCTGTGTCTCTGCCTCTCACTTTCTGTGTCTCTCATGAATAAATAAATAAATAAATAATAATAATAATAATAATAATAGTAAATAATTTGAATGCTCATAAATCTAGGAATGTATCCTTAAAAAAAATCACATTCACAAAGATATATAGGCAATATATTTTGTAATATTGAAAAATACAATTTAGATACTGACATGAAAAAACAACTAAGTTATTTCATTAGTGGGGAAAAAAAGCAAATAGAAAAAAGTATTTACAGTAGGGAACAAAATACACGTATATACTCATATATGAAAGCAGAGGGAAAACATCTATGAAAGTATCATCTGTGAAAGGGAATTATGGGAGATTTTCTTTATATTTTATAAAATAAATATGTATTACTTTAGTAATGACTAAAATTAAGTGTATTTTTTTTCAAAGATTTTATTTATTTATTCATGAGAGACACAGAGAAAGAGAGAGAGGCAGAGACACAAGCAGAGGGAGAAGCAGGCTCCATGCAGGGAGGATCCCGGGTCTCCAGGATCATGCCTTGGACTGAAGGCAGTGCTAAACCACTGAGCCACCAGGGCTGCCCAAATTAAGTGTATTTAAAAGATGTTATAGATACATATTTACTGTTACTGAATGGTTCCCTTGACATATCATTTTAAATAAAAAACATTTAATGTATATAGCAGGTACCCCTAAAGCATGGAGAATGTTATTCCATTTAACTAAAGATAGATGACTTAGTGCATGCAGGTTAGAAAGATGTTCACTATATCAACTATAGTTACCTCTGGCTAATGGGATTTCAACATTATATTTACTTTCTCTTCATTTTTTTGAGATATTTATGTATATATGTATGTATGTGTGTATTTGTTTTAATATTTAAGTAACCTCTACCCCCAATGTAGGGCTCAAACTTACGACTCCAAAGTCAAGAGTCACATGCTCTTCCAACTGAGCCAGTCAAGCACCCCCCCAAAGATTTTATTTTTTTTACCCACATTGGGTATAGAAATTACTTAAACTTACATCCCTGAGATCAAGGGTTGCATGCTCTACCAACTGAGCCAGTCAGACACTCCTCATTTTACTGAGATATTTAAATTCTCTATAATTATTACATATTTTTATTAAAAAAATAAAGCTACTTTCATTATGAAAAAGATAAGGACAATATTAAAAAGATTGGATGATTGGATTCAGTGCCTTTTCAAAGGGCCAGTGAGACTTCCATAAAAATCAGCAAGTGAAGGTAATGTCAGTCATTTTTTAGTCCATTAGAGTTCTAAAAAAAACAAAAACAAAAACAAAAAAACAACAAACTACACTCATTTTCCTCCAACTGCTAAATGCAAATAAGATATCTAATTATAGGTTGTCTCTATATGTTTATATATATGTTTGAAAACAAAAGGCATTGGATTTTACTGTGCAGTACATGCTAAACTTTTTCAAAAAATGAATAAAATATTTTCACAAGAGAGGGAGAGAGGGAAGGAGGAATAAAGGGAGGAAGGACTGGAGGGAGGAGAGGAAGAAAGGGAGGGAGAGAGCCAGAGAGGTAGGCAGGGTACTGTGAGGGAGTAAGGGGAAACAGTGGCAGTGTGAATGGGAGAACAGAGAGAATCTCAAGACTGGATGTGGTCAAGTGCAGGGGAAACAGAAGAGATTAGCCATGGAAGAAGAGAATGACAGATTCCAGACACTGGAGCAATGACATAGGAAACAGGCCCAGCTATGAGCAGAATTAGGAAGAAGAGCACAGAGAAGTATGGTATGAGAGGATGGAGAGGGAAAAGAAAAAGTAAAGAAATAAGAGAAAGCAAGGATGAGAAGGGCCTTCTGCTGCACAGTAAAGGGCAAGTCTTGCCTCTAGCTAATGAGGAGTGAGTCCTTGAATCAGTCATATACAATTCATTAGCTTTCTCAGGATATGTATGAGAATCTAATTCCCAGTCTTTTATTACATCAAGATTCCACTTAGCATCAACATGTCAACAATTAAGTTGTATTTCACAGCACTGTAAGCATCTAAAACCTTTTAGCTGTGCTATACAGTAGTTCTAGTAATATGCTACGTTAGACAAGATCACATAATCATCATCATCATCGTCATCATCATCATCATCATAGTAATTGAGCCCCTTCCATGTTCCAAGCACTATGAGAGCATTTTACAGGCACTCACCTAATCCTCACAATATTATTACCCCCTATAAGAGATTAGAATAGATGATGGTAAGATAAATGAAATATCCAAGGTTTAAAGACAGTAAATGGACAAGCAAGGATTTGAACATATTCTATCTGATTCAGAAAAATTGTTTACTGACCATTACCCAATCTAAGTACTTAGAATAATCCTGACATTTTAAAAATAACAGCATTTTTTAATAAATTTATTTTTTATTGGTGTTCAATTTGCCAACATATAGAATAACACCCAGTACTCATCCCGTCAAGTGCCCACCTCAGTGCCCGTCACCCAGTCACCCCCACCCCCCGCCCACCTCCCCTTCCACCACCCCTAGTTCGTTTCCCAGAGTTAGGAGTCTTTCATGAATAACAGCATTTTTTAAGCCTAAAACTAACATGTAACCTTTCTAAGATGTTTTTCCTTTCAATAATACATATATCTGTCATTTTACATACAAAAGGCCTTAGTATATGTGTTCCTAGCTATCAGGGTTTATGACCTTATGAATAATAAGTTACTATTTAATGATCACTTATTATATGCCAAGCATTTAATGCACATAATCTCCTTTATTCCTATTCATAAATCGGAGGGTCTTATATCCCAGGCCTATTTTACATAGGAAGACACTTACCTGCATAATAATCATTGTGAGAAACAATATACAGATCATGCCCTTCTTTTCCTTCTTTAACTACTTCTTCATAGGGTTTTGGTGGATTCACTACATCTCTAGCAGACAATTCTAAAAGAAGAATTAATGAAATCAGTTTTAAGATAATTTTCATCTTTTTATAACATATTTAAATTGACTAGAACAAATGACAAATGAGGTATGCCAATGACATAAATTACATGAGCACTCTGAGAGAACACAAATAAAGATTTAGCAAGAAAGGACACCACCTAAGTGGTACTGTCCTGGGGACTCCCACTTGAACTGGCTCACTCCCAAGAATTCTGAAGAATATCAGAGCTCTGTATTGGTTAACTATTTAGGTTGTCCCAAGATGTATTCCAAGCCTGGTTAAATTTCTTATTCTGAGATGCTCAGGACAATTTTTAATTTTAGTTTGCTCCAGATTTCCCAAGATGTTCTTTTTTTTCTTCTTCTTTTTTTCTCTTTTTTTTTTTTTCCCAAGATGTTCTAAGCAAATTTGAATCACAAATTAATTTCAGGAAACCTGATGCCCTGTGAGGGGAGACTTGGTGACAGCTGTACCAAGCATATACCCTAAGTCTGTTTTGATATGAATATCTATCTTCAAAGTAGCCAAAAGTGCCAGGGAAATCACTGCAATCAAGAAGAAATTCTTCCTACTGATCCCAAACCAAGAGCTATAAGATGTTTGTTTAATGGCTGCTTTCCCATGACTGGTGGGCCCAGTTTTATATACAGTAAGTTATTTTGTTTTTATTGTTTTATGTTGTGATTTTTAAATACAATGCTATTCAATAATTTCATTCTTCTCTTTCAACCTGATGACATAGATTCAAATATTTTCTTTCTTTTGAACTTCTGCCAAGAATTGGGGTCTGTAAACAGTTATTAAGAATACCAGAAAGAGGGTCAACTCAAAGTAATCCTTAAAGCAGTACTTTTTTTTCTAATATATGAACTACTGTGCCTATGAGTAGACAAATACATGTTTTGGAACATTCTATTTTATATTTAAATGAAGTACACTTTCACACTATTTTCATATTAAATAGTCTAATCCTAGATAGCAGTTATGATATAATTACCATACTGCTATAATGCCATATCTACATAAATATAATTTTAAAATCCTATTACAAAGTAAAAATATATTTCATCTGCTCTAAAATACATTTTTCGAGACACCTGGGTGGCTCAGCAGTTGAGCGCCTGCTTTTGGCCTAGGGCATGATCCTGAAGACCCAGGATTGAGTCCCACATCGGGCTCCCTTGCATGAAGCCTGCTTCTCTCCCTGCCTATGTCTCTGCCTCTCTCTCTGTGTGTGTCTCTCATGAATAAATAAATGGAATCTTTAAAAATAAATAAAATATATTTTTCAAGTTTCACATAACTAATTATAACTTTAGATCTGATATGACCAAGTTGTAGACTTTGCAGATTTTGCATCCCAAGAGAGAGCCATAACTTATCTCCAGAGTGGGTATTACTACCTTAAGGAAAATAATCTAATGGCCCTTTTGGTGGAAAAAAAAAAAAGAAAGAAAGAAAGATGTTTCCTGATGTAGAGTTTTAATGGGTGCAGAAAAAGAAAGAGAACCAAATTTCTTTGCAAGATAAAGAAAAATGGAATTTGAGGTCTCCTGAGGTAAGACCCCAGTAGAGACAGGGTAAGAGACATGAAAAAATGAAGAGGAGATAAATGTGAACAGGTGTAAGGAAAAGTGCCCAGCAGCAAGGCAGGAGGCTGAGGCTTCAGAAGAAGCAATGGCTTGTGGCCAATTCCATTATAAGTTGCTGTTTGTTGAAAGATGCACTCCACTCCCTATGAAAATGTGAGTGAAGTTCTGATCTACACACTGTCTGCATTTGGTAATATGCAGGTAGATATTGTGGGTCTGCACAGATGGAGTGCAGCATGTAGCATTTGCCAAACTTATTTGTTTTGTGGTCTGTTTCATAAAGAGTTAAGAGTTATGAACACATCAGAAGCATTGGTGGTAATAACACACACAAATGCATGTCCACGGAGAAGGGATTGAAGGCTTTCAATTCAACTTTGACTCTCTCTCTCCTGTCTTTATAACATCTCTACTATACTCACTGAATCTGCCTCCAAAACTTGAATTTTACTGTCTTGGTACACAAACTCTAAGGATTCTGGGTCTGAGAGTCATTTTCTTGCTATGATCCCATCTTTCATTCTGAATCATCATTTACACCACCACCAAATGCCATGTCAACACGATATTTAATCCCATTTTCTAAGAACACATTTCTTTTTCTTTTTAGAAGACATTTCACCACCCAACTCCCCATCATTTGTTTACTACCTCTGATGACTGCTGTCCCAAATGTCGTATTGAGGACATCCAGACCTTTAGGTAATCCTGGCGTTTGATCATGAGATTTCCCTAGTGGTGCTCGTTGATTACTAAAATATACTGATTCCTTTTTATCTTTAATTTTCTGTTGAAATGTCGTTATAGGCTGTGGGTTTATCAATACCTTTGCCTAAAGAAATCATATAAAGCACAGATGAAACGACAAAAAAAATAAAAATCTGAAAACTGAAACTGATCAATAGCTGGAGAGAAGAGAATATGATTGTGGAAAAAACATTTCATTATCCTTGCCTTTGCTCATCTTCAAATGAACTGTCAGCACTGGAGCTATGAAGTTGAAACATGCCTACACCAGAACCTTCATGAAGGCTCTAAGGTTTATAAGAAGAGCTCCATAGTTACTTGACACAGATTCTAGAAAAGTGGGAATGACAAGTACAAGAACCATGCAATTGCTACAAGCTCTCTCCAGATGTACAGATCAGGTTTTTGGAATCTAGACTGCCCAATCAACACAGGTAACCTTCAGCCTGCTCCCTCAGAATCTATGCAAGCACTCTGTCCTGCCTCCAGGTGATACCACCCAGCCTTCATCCTCTCTGTTCTCTAACAAAGCCTGACAGCATTTCTCTTTACTCTGAGAAAATGGAGTGGAACTTGGCTTTTATTATCTGAGGTGAGACTAAGTAGTTTGTGGCTCAGACCACTAATTTCTCTACTGCTTCTTGGCTGTTGCTGCTTGGATTTTTTTCACTACTCAAGAATAAAAGTGGGAAGGAAATTGGAACTGACGATTTCATTAATACCTCATTTGTGCATTTTCACCTTAGTAAGTTAACAATGTACAGGGGCAAAAGGAAGAGTTGTTACCGGTATTGAAATTCTAGATCTTATTCCATGTGTCAAATAAGGAGCAATCTGAGGATCATTTGCTCTGCCATAAAATACTCTTTCAGCTCCAGCTGATGGGTTTCTATAGTTGAAAAATTTTTTTGCCTCAGGTGGAGTAATTAGCTACAGTGAGACAAGAAAATAGAATTATTAAGTACAGTTTTTAAAATATTATCAGGATTAATCTACACCAATCGGTGAGCACCATTACATGAATGTAGTAAGTACATGGGGAACTACAGACCCAAATAATGAAACTCCCTAAAATGTGTTTTATAGAAATAAATGTCATATTTTAAAAGTTATATTTAGAAAACAACCAGGAAGTACCCAAGTTAAATAGCTTATCATAAAAGCCTATTTTCTATAGAAATAAATGGTATCTCCAATAGTTTTTGTAGAGCTAGAAAATGTAAGCTTGGAGTATTCACTTCCTTGGACAAAATCAATAGAAGGCCTCAAAATACAGTAAAGAATCAAAATTTACCACAATAAATTTATACAACTTTCTTAAGAAATGTCAAGAGTTGTCTATCTTATGTTCACAAAAATGCATATTGAAAATGCTCACCCTGGGAAGTTTTTCAGTCAAACAGGTTGCAACTCTGTATCCAATAGGAATAACTTTCCCTGCCTAAAGGGGGAAAAAACAACAACAAATAGTTGGTCATTGTCAGGACAGAGGTGGAGCATTTTGAAGAATGGCATTTATTTCAAAGTTGACGTATGCTTCTAATAGTTACTTTCAACTATTTAATACAATTAGAAAAAAAGTAAGAAATACAGCAAATCTAAAGTAATCCTGATTTATAACACAAACATTAAATGCTAAATATATGTAAGTATACCTTTTTCACAGTGCTAGCATTGTCAGTAATTGTATCCAGTTATGCTATCTCTGTGACATGCCGAGGGAGTCAACTTTCAGAAATAATGTTTAATTATCAGTTGTACTACATCATCAGTAACGATGGAAGTATGGCTGCATTCAAGCTAAAGAGAAAGTGTTAAGTACTTCTGAGTGTGTGTGTGTGTGTGTGTGGTATGTTTGAAAATGCGTGTATTTCCACCAACGCCCTAACTTTTCACATATGCAAATCTGTCACTCCTTCAGTGAATGGTCCCAATGCACTTGCCTTCTTTCACTTAATTCTAACTTGGGTCTTATCTGTCCTTCCCTTGCCCAAGGCAAAGATTACAATTATTCCCAGCGATACACTTTTTATCTATTCTTCCTCCTTTGTCATTTCAAGGCAGCTGATAACTATTTCTGCAAAGCATAAGTTTCCTTAAAAAAAAACAATCTTACACTGTTGGTAAGAATGCAAACTGGTGCAGCTACTGTAGAAAATAGTATGGAGGTTCTTCAGTGAGTTAAAAATAGGACTACATTATAACTCAGTGATGAGAGATAATTGGAAAAAAGGTAGGCAAGGACAAGGGGACCTCACCCTAAGAGAAAACTTCCCTTTAAAAGGATTTTACAAGCAGCCCTCCGCCCTTTCCCGTGTGATAAACAGAAGACAAAAAACTGATTGGATGACAGCCTCATGGAGGATTAATCAGATTAAAACAGCCCACCAACACCCCATAAAAACCCCTAGACTTACAAACTCCAGTGCAACCCTCTCAGGTCCTCTCCCTTTTTGGGAACTTTGTACTATCACTCAATAAACTTTGCTTTGCTGCCCACCACTCTTTCTCTGGTCTGCCTCATCATTCTTTGAAGCAGAGTAACCAAGAACCTCAGGCACTGAAGAAGAAAATCCTTCAATATCAGCAGTTGCACTACTAGGTAATTATCCAAAGGATACAAACAAAACATACTGATTCAAAAGGGCACCTGCACCCCAATATTTATAGCAGCAATGTCCACAATAGCCAAACTATGGAAAGAGCCCTGATGTTTGTCCATTGACAAATGAATGGATAAAGAAGATATAAACACAGAACACAATGGAATATTACTCAGCCATCAAAAGGAATGAAATCTTGCCATTTGCAATGACTTGGATGGAACTAGAGGGTTTTACACTAAGTGATATGAGACAGAGAAGGACAAATACAGTATGATTCCACTCATGTGAAATTTAAGAAACAAATGAACATAGGGGAAGGGAAGGAAAAATAAGATGAAACTTGAGAGAGAGGCAAACCGTAAGTGACACTGAACCCTAGGAAACAAACTGAGGGTTGCTGAAGGGGAAGTTAGTAGGGGGGAAGGGATAATTGGGTGAGGGGCATCAAAGAAGGCATTTGATACAATGAGCACTAAGTGTTATATGCAACTGATGAATCATTAAATTCTACCCTTGAAACCAATAATACAGTATACGTTAATGAAATTGATTTTAAATAAAGAATTAAAGGGGCACCTGGGTGATTCAGGTGGTTAAGTGTCTGCCTTCAGCTCAGGTCATGATCCCAGGATCCTGGGATCAAGCCCTGCACTGGGCTCATTGTTCAGCAGGGAATCTGCTGGTCTCTCGCCATCTGCCTTGCCACTCCTTGTGTTCTTTCGCTCTCTCTGCCAAATAAATAAAATCTTTTTTTTTTAAAGAAATTTTTAAAATCTCTGACAGCTAAATAAAAAATAAAAAATTGGGGATCTCTGGGTGACTCAGGGGATCCCTGGGTGGCTCAGCTGTTTGGCGCCTGCCTTTGTTTGGCCCAGGGTGCGATCCTGGGGTTCCGGGATCAAGTCCAGCATCAGGCTCCCCAGAGGGAGCCTGCTTCTCCCTCTGCCTGTGTCTCTGCCTCTCTCTCTGTGTCTCTCATGAATAAATAAATAAAATCTTTTTAAAAATAAAATGATATATATAAATAATTTTGAATAATATAAAAATGTTCATGACATAATGTGAATTATAATAAAGATGTAAATTTGCATCATACAAATACACAGAATCCTATCTCTATACAAACATATAGACAAAAAGTTGCCAGTTGTGATTCTATTTGAGAGGTGAGATTACAAGTGACTTATTTTCTTCTTTGTACTATTCTCAATATTTTATAACTAAGTCTTACTTTATAAAGCAAAAGAAAGCAATAAAAGGTTACCAAAAAGTCTATAAACAACATCAAATAGAATAAAAACATCACCAAGAGCACTAGAAACTAAGAATGATAATCAAGTCTATCCAGACCCAAGACAGAATTGAGGAGCAGCTTTAATGGCCACTTTGAGTTCTACTTCCTGAACTCTAAAAGGTAGCCTAGGGTGATCCTAATGACCTCCCTAACCTGAAAAGGAAAACAATGATCTTCCTGAAGACTTTCTGTTGCCTCAGCGGAGTATGATGATCTATCCCAAGAAATGTAAACAAACATTAAGTGTAACCGTAGCCCTCAACAAGCCATAAAACACACTCTCTAGTACTATAAACTCCTAGCAGGGACCCCATCTTGCACCACCAGGGATGGATAGAACTTAGCAGTATATCCCAAACTTTAGTCCCATGAACACTTATAGTTAATGGATTTTTTTTTTTTTAATTCTGCTGGTGGGGCACCTGGGTGGCTCAGTTGGTTAAGCAACTGCTTTTGACTTGGGTCATGATCCCAGGTCTTGGGACTGAGCCCCACATTAGGCTCCCTGCTGAGCAGGGAGTCTGCCTCTCCCTCTGTCTCTCCCCCAGCCGGTGCTCTCTCTAGGTCTCGTTTCCTGTCTCTCAAATAAAGAATAAAACCTTTAAAAATAATAATAATAAAATAAATTCTGCTGACAAAAACTTGGTAAATGTAGATAGATCTTGAATATACTAATGTACATTTTAAATCTCAAAGGGAAGGACCATATAGTGATTTCCCATTAATCTGATCTTGGAGGTTTTATTTTTGACACTGAACTAATCTTGAATGAAAACCCATATAGGAAACCAGTTCGAGTTTCATTTCTCTCTGTGTTCCTACTACTAACCTCATCTATCAAAATAAAAGTAAAAAAAAAAAAAAAAAGCCATGTTTTCCAAGGTTGGCAATCAAAGAAAAGCCTCCATATAGGTAAGACAATGGGTTATCTTTTATAACATATATCTTGTCCTCTTTCTCTTAAAGATTTCTTTCCAATTATCTCTCAACCACAGATTGGTTTTAAAACAGGTGCTGCCCTCTTAATTCTTGGGTTCAAACTTACATTAGTTCCCCACAACATGACTAAGGCCAGCCTGGAATAAACACTTTAAGAATTCCTAGTAGATTTTTCTGAGGAAAGAGAAAAAGAAGACAAAGTCTCAAACCTGGAAAGAAAAATGAAAATAATCTATTTTGCAAGATATATTTATCTACATCTTTGTGGTTTCTGCAGCAAAAACACCCCCTACCTGATTTACCACTCACCTTCACATAGTATTATTTTAGCACCTATCACCCAGAAGAACAAGCCATGTACCCCTAAGTTCAAGTCAACATTTATACATGATACAGATGCAGCAAGGACGCCATTTTATCTGGTTCAAAAGTGTTAGAAGAATGAACACCTGTTATTTTCTTTTTTTTTTTTTACAAAATTAACTTTTGTCTAAGTAATACATGTTCTTTGTTCAAAAATCAAATTGTCTTAATAAAAAACAGCATTTCTCTGCCCCATTTGTACCCAGTCCTATTTTCTGGAGCCACCTGTCTTCTAAAGTTTAAGTCATTTCTTCTGATATTTATCTTCACATTCTTAACCCTTATACTGTTATATATTGATTAGTTTTAGACAATACTGGTACCCTTTCATGGTAGAGAAGGTTGTAGCTTTCTTACACCATCATGACTTCCCCTCTCTCATCCTCTCAATATGGTTACATCATACTTTTTGAAAAGCCAATGGTGTGTATATTATCATAATTGTTCACTGTTGAACCAAGTAGGTATATTATATATATCATGTTATATTATTTTTTCCTAATCATTGCCATTGCAATGATTTTTTGTTGTTTGTTTTTTAATGTGCCTATTTCTAAATCCTTCCAAGTGCTCCAACTGATCTGTCAAATTTCTAGGATGTTTTTGTTTTGTTTCTTTGTTGTTGTTTTGTCGTTTTTTGTTGTTTTTTTTTTTTTTTAAATAAACTCTCTCCTATAACTCTTCTTCCTCCTGCTTTAATCTCATCTGGTTGCTCTTAGGTCTGGTGCAGAGCTCTTGTCCTGGATATTTTTCCGTTGCCATTCTTCAGACTTAGATTACCCATTCCATAAATCCCATCTATGCCACCTTTTGGATTTATACTCCCATTTCACCAAGTAAATTCTTTAGTCATTTCCTAAGAAAGAAGACATAAAAAGTCAATTTTTGATACCCTGCATCTCTTAAAAAACAACAACAACAAAAACAGGCTCAAAATGGAACCACTTGTGCTAAACCCCATGTTAATGAACTAAGACTTGATCCATAACCTAATTGTAGTCTCAGCCTTTCCCAGGAGTGGAATTTTAAATCAATCAGTCTGGAATTTCCTGATCAACACTAGTGAGGTCGTCTGCTCAATAGACTGCATCCTTTCCCAAAGAAAGGTGACCTTGTCTGAAATAATCCTTTCTTTTTAATAATGACTTCATTGTCCCCACCCCCTTCTGCTTATAAAAGCCTTCCATTTTGTACAGCTCCTCAAAGCTCTTTTCCACTCACTAAAGGGAATGCTGCCTGATTCATGGATTATTGAAAAAAAAATCTCATTAGATCTTCAAGTTTACTCAGTTGATTTTTTCTTTTTTTAACAGATTCATTTTTTGGTTACTAGTTTGGCTAGGTATAAAATACAAGGTAGCAAATAATTTTCTCTCTTAATTTTGAAGGCATTATGCCAACGTCTAAGAGGTGGTCTTGGGCACCTTGTTGGTTTAGTAGAGTATGTAACTCCTGGTCTTGGGGTTGTGAGTTCAAGTCCCATGGTGAGTGAAGAGATTACTTTAAAAGTGGTGTTGCTGTTTAGAATTCTAATGCAGCTCTGTTTTTTGTTCCATCGTATGTGACTTTTTTCCCCTGTGGAAGTATTTAGAATCATCTCTATATCCCTAGTTTTCGGAAATTTTGCAACAATGATTCATGATATGGGTCTTTTTTCCTTCATTTGGAATTAACTCCTTGCAATCTTGACTTGTACCCTAAATTCAAAGGTTTGCTGTATGTCTGATAATTTTCTCCACTTTATCCTCTCTTTCTGCACCATTAGTCAAGTGAATCTGAATATTTTAATCTTTGTTTTAATGTCTGGGAAATCTATTTGATGAAGACTTCCTGAATTCGTTGAATTTTTATTTAGACTGATTTCATTCTCAGAAGTTATTTTCTGTTCTTTTAGAAGTTGCAATCTTGTTTTATGGATTAAACATCTTTTATCTCTCAGGCAATCATTTTTTATTTACATTTTCCTGTTCCCTCTGTGTTTGTATGTTTCTTTTTAATTTGTTTTGGCCCTCACTTTTTTTTAAGATTTTATTTATTCATGAGAGACACAGAGAGAGAGAGAGAGAGAGGCAGAGACAAAGGCAGAGGGAGAAGCAGGTTCCCTGCAGGGAGCCCAATGTGGAACTCAATCCCGGAACTCCAGGATCAGGCTCTGAGCAGAAGGCAGACGCCCAACCACTGAGCCACCCAGGTGTCCCATGGCCTTCACTTTCAAGCTGGAGTCTGATCATTATGTTAAAAAGGCACTAAAAAGATGATTAGTAGCTCTGTGTGTTTGCAGGACTCGTTGACTTGGTTTTCCAAAAAGAAACCTTTATTTTTTCCTATGAAGTGATCAGATGATGAGACAGTTTTTATTTTGGTGGGATCCCCAGTATCATTTTCTTTCCTCTAGACTATTTAGAATTTCCAGAGAATAGTAATCATGGAAATAAGAGTTGACAATTACAAAGCACTTAGCAATGTGCTGGACACTGTTCTAAGTGTTTTATATGTATTAATTTATTTAGTACTCAATGACTTCCACAAAGTAGGTGCTTTTAACACCACCTCCATTATGAGCAAAATGAGGCAGAGATGTTGAGTGGCAGAATTACACTGCTTAATAAACTGGCAGAGACCTGAACCCAGGTAGGCTGCTTTTCAAATCTCTGCTCTTACTCATGATCCTCCACTGCGTCTCTATGCACGGCCTACAGGAGAGAGGGCTGGCTTTCACCCTCACTGTTGGCCCTTCAGAGGGCCATTGGGAGAGGAAACTAGGCAAATTACATTACAGAAAGTACATTTTACTTATGTATGTCTCGTTTTCAGCATGGACCCATGTCCCTGCCTTATGTTGGCCTTTTATTGACTATAAAAACTGCTTTGGGAAAAATAAATCCACAGATTTGGTGGAAAGGAGTAGGAGCTGGTGCAGAGAGGTAGGGAATCAGGGTAGCATAGGATAGAGAAGTGGAACTAGAATCCAACTGTGCTGAATATGAACTTACAACTGATCTTTTGATTTTCAGATCCAAGTTTTACTACCCTTTTTTCCAAGGGTTGAGTTTTTCAGGGATTATTCCAGGAAAACCAGATCATATCTGGTAGAAAAAACCACCTGATTTCCCTCAATTTCCTTTTCTCCTGTGTCGCAAAGTCAGTTGCTATATCTCCATTTCCTGTTTTCTAAAGTTTATTGAAATTTCTTAACTGTTCTCTCTTCTCTATTTTACTTTTCCTTATGGTCTATTATCTTAAAAAAAACTATTATAGGCATCAAAAATCAGAAATTCAGCTTTGATATTAGTATCTAAATACAAAATTCAAATATCACCAATTGCCGCAACATTGTCCTTTATAACAAAAGGAACAAACCCAAAATCACAGTGTCATTGGTCCCTCTGAACAGCAGATAACATGCTTAGACACATAAGAGATTTATTAGGGAAAACACCTGAGAAAGATAAGTGGGGAGAGTGGGACAGCTGAGGGTGAGATGGAGAATACTGAGTAGGGAGAACTTTCAAGCCGTAACACTTCTAAAAAGAGAGAGAAGAAAATATTAAGAAGGAAGAGCTTGAAGGGTGCGTGGGTGGCTCAGATGGTTGAGCAAAGGACTTGATTTTAGCTCAGGTCATGGTCTCTGGGTCATAGGATTAAGTCCCAGGTCTGGCTCAGCAGAGTCAGCTTGGGATTCTCTCTCTGCCTCTGCCACTCCTCCAGCTCACACCCTCGTATGCGTGCACTCTCTCTCTCTCAAATAAATAAAATTAAAGAAAGAAAGAAAGAAAGAAAGAAAGAAAGAAAGAAAGAAAGAAAGAAAGGAAAGAAAGAAAGAAAGAAAGAAAGAAAGAAAGAAAGAAAGAAAGAAAGAAAGAAAGAAAAAGAAAGAAAGAAAAAGAGTTTCAGACTAACTTAAAGTGCTGAGAAAATTTTGGCCAGGCAAATGAGTGGTCTCTGAGACTTAGTTTCCCATTAAAGAAATCCCACTGGGTAAAAAGAGTCCAGTCCTAGGAACCCTGCCATGTTCAATCACTGGGAGCATGGATGCTGCAACAGCTTCATGGGGGCAGCAGGAAGAGGCAGTCATTTGGGTATGTTCCCCACAGCAGGTACTCCTGAAGGGACATATGAACCAGGCACCTCCAGAACCACCACTCATGCAGAGCATTTAGTTGTTCTGTCTCTTTGGTCCTGTCAGTTAGGAACAGTTCCTGATACTTCCTTGTCTTTCATGACCCTGACATTTTCTGAGGACATGCCAGTTATTTTATAAAATGTCCCTCAGTTTAGGTTTGATTACTGTTTTCTTATGATTAAAGTCATACATTTTTGTTAGGGGTATCACAGAAACAGGGAGGACACATTGTTAATCTGTCCTATTACTGATAGTGTTAGATTTAGTCATTAAATGAAGGTGTTATCTGCTAGGTTTCTCTTCTGTAAAGTTATTTTTCCTTTGTAATTAATAATTATTCTATGTAAATATCCAAACTCTATGTATTCTATGTAAATATCCTCACCAAACTTTCACCTACTGTTTAATATCCATTGGTGATTCATGCCTAAATCATTACTCTGATGACTGCCAAATGGTGACTTTCCAATTCCATCATTCCATCTACATTTATTAATTGGCAATAGACTACAAGGAAGCTTTCCTTTCTTTCTATTTATTCAATCATTCATGTACTTACATCAGTCTGGGCTCATGGATGTCTATTTTACTCAATGGCAATTTTATTCAATGTCCCAAATATAACAGTCTGGTTCACTAAGAGTTTCGTCAAGCTTATTTCTGTGCTCCTTTGATATATCTGCATTATTCTTTGAGAATTTTCTTACTTTTTGGCCCTTAAAGGTATCCCAAGTTCATATTATAGTGTACCAACCCTAGAGTTAGCCATTCTTCCAGAATCCTGATTTCTTTTAATACAGATTAATACTCAAAAATCAGAATCTCGTTTTTGGTGTGCTCACTGCTACTAAACATTGCTGCTAGGTTCTCTTAGAGGATACAGGTTAGAAATGTATGTATGATACACCCCCCCACATACTAGTATTTATATCAATTTTATAATATTCCATTTTATTAAATATGTAGATATGGGTTTGGACACGGTATCTCATGAGTTTCCATCAATTACCTCCAATTACAATCCAGTACAACAGGATTCCTTCTATCATTCTCCTTCTCTTTTTCATATTGGTAACTTTTTTCTCTATCAGTGAGAAACCTGGCTCCTATTATCCTCAATATATTCACTTACCTTCTCAAGCCCTCTGGATGTAACCAAATTCCCAACAGCACTGACCACCTCCTCACTCAGCCACCCCCTTTCTCAGCTTCTAATCACATCAGTCTGGCACCATTTGGCCACCTCCTCAGCCAGTCCCCACTATCACAGCTTTCAGTGACCATCTCATGTAATTGGTTCTCAAGATTCAAGTCAACTCAGAAAGGTTGGTAACAAGACACTTTTAACTACCAAAGACCCACTGACCCATAATCATCACACCACCTTCCTCTCTCCAAACTCAGTATGGGGTAGCATAATGGTCCCATCTCTCTCATTGGGCCTTGGTCAAGAACATCCTGTTTTGCCCATAGATATCCTTATTTCTGGACATCTTGGAAAAAAAGTTAGGAGTGATAACATCAATTTCTTTCTGCTCAGAAAGCCCTGAACTCAATATGCAAATGAAATCACCCACTTCTCAGAATTTTGCAGACATTGGTTCTTTGCAAATTCTGACAAAATGAATCTTTTCCCCAAAAAGCTATGAGGTACTCTTAGTGATTGGGGAAAAAATAAGGCACCCTCATTACATGACATTTATTGTATTATAAAAACAGTTGTCTATTGGTCTCAGGTCTATAGACTCTAAGTTCTTTAAAAGTAGGCATTTTGTAGCCTGATGCCTAATATACAATCTAGTCATTGTAGACTCTATAATTTTTTTAACCTTTATTTGAACCTCTTCTTCCTTCCCCTTTGTGCCTCAGGGCTCAATATTATTTACTAATGCACTTTGTAAGATTTAGTTGGCTTGTCTAAGAACTCAATGTTTCTGCCATAGTTGGTGTACTAGTGGTGATTAAGGGACAGTCTCAGGATGTCTTGGGGAAATAACCACTATGGAGATTTTGATCTCTACCAGAGTTTTTTTTTTTTTTAATTTTTTTTTTATTATTTATTTACAATAGTCATACAGAGAGAGAGAGAGAGAGAGGCAGAGACACAGGCAGAGGGAGAAGCAGGCTCCATGCACCGGGAGCCTGATGTGGGATTCGATCCCGGGTCTCCAGGATCGCGCCCTGGGCCAAAGGCAGGCGCCAAACCGCTGCGCCACCCAGGGATCCCTCTACCAGAGTTTTAAGAGCCAAAAGCCCTCTTGTGGGTTATACGGAGAGGACCTCTTTTTTACCAGAATCTTTGTAATTCTTGAAGGACAGTCTAAAAATCTCTCGCCAGCCACTATTTCTTGGAAACTTTTCCTGAATACAGGTCCTTATGCTATACATCAATAACTGTTTTACTTGAAGGACTAGAAGGCTAAGGGTGTCTCATAAATCCATCAGAGCAGACCCTCACATACAGCTCAACACCAACTTTGGGCAGCAACTTCAAGCAACAAAAGGATAAGTGTCCTTACATTGTGATATATCTGCTCTCCTTCCCTCAACACCAGAAAGGCCTCTGATTGAGATAAGCTCCCCAATATCCTAACTACACCATAATGCAAAGCAATTGTCTTCAAGGGTTGATTTTAGCGGGCTCTTCACAATAGGAATTTCCAACTGAACACTCCTCATAGTCATGTGCTTGAAACTGGGTTTTGAACTCCCCTAAATGCACTTCCTTCCTTTTCTTTCTTTTTTTAAAGATTTTATTTATTCATGAAAGACACAGAGGAGAGAGAGAGAGAGAGAGAGAGAGGCAGAGACATAGGCAGAGGAAGAAGCAGGCTCCACTCAGGGAGCCCGACGTGGGACTCGATCCTGGGTCCCCAGGATCACGCCCTGGGCCGAAGGCAGGCGCTAAACTGCTGAGCCACCCAGGAATTCCCCTTCCTTCCTTTTCTGAGACTGTATGGACTCAGGAACATCAAATAGATGACCATCTCATCCCTTGGTGAGGATGTTGAGGGATCACACATCCTTCCCCTTTCAGCTGTGTGAATTCTACCAAGCCTACCAAGAAATAGGTAACATACATAACAGAAAAACAGTTACAAGCATAAAGACAATTGGAAATAGGGAAGGCTTCCCAATTCCTTTTATATCAGCATTACTCTCATACCAAACTAAAAGAAATATGGCATAAGAAGGAAAACTACTGTTCAATCTTACATGGGATCATAGATGCAAAAATGCTAGTAAAATACTAGCAAATCAAATCCCAGAATATGTCATAATAATAGTATATCAAAACCATGTAGGGCTTAGCTCAAAAATATGGTTTTTGAAAATTAACAATTCTAATTTGGAAAATATGTATTTCAGCAAATGTGAGGGGAAGCCTTTTAAGTTTCAAACTCTATTCCTAACTTTTTTTTAAAGATTTTATTTATTTATTCATGAGAGACATACACATACACAGAGGCAGAGACATAGGCAGGGGAGAAGCAGGCTCCATGCAGGGAGACCCATGTGGGACTCGATCCTGGGACTTCAGGATCATGCCCTGAGCCGAAGACAGACGCTTAATTGCTGAGCCACCCAGGCATCCCTATTCCTAATTTTTAAACATTTTTAGCAAACTGAGAATGAAGACTGGCATCCTTAATTTGATATATCAGAAATCTCCGGCAAAAATACTTGATAGTGAAACATAAGAATCATTCGCATTAAAATTTGAAAAGAGACTTTACTTTCAACATTGTATTATTGATCATAAGCAATGTAATGAGATGGGAAATAGAGATAGGACATATATAAGCTGAAGAAGGAAAGACAAAGTATCAATATGGTTGCCTACCTAGAAAATACAAATAATTGTTAGCTAGGATACAATGGAAAGTTACTCAAATAAGAGGCCTGGAAACTATGAGCAGAAGGGAGAAGGGGAAGAGACAAAAGGAGGGAAGAAATGTGTTTTGTTTTGCAGAACCAATAGTTCCAGCCAAGGAGATGCCCAGCTAGGTGTTTCACCTGATAGCACCTTGCTAGGTGTGTTTTGCCTGGTAACCCCTTACTTGAGTCAGTTTGAGTTGAATTGGAGCTGAGGACCTGCAAAGAATCCCCCCTGAATTGTCCTGTAGATACCTTTGATTCATTATAATACTAAGTTCTCCTCCTATAAGCAGAGTCTTCTGTCATTTTTTTGAACATACAATGTATGCACTAACATGTTAACACACTAGGCATGTACAATTAAACCAAAAGTGCATATGCAAGCTCCCTGCCCCTGCCCCCAATACACCAAATAAAAGTTTCCTATACTAACCTAATAGGGAGATGATGCTTTGAGAGATATTTCCTTGTCTTGTAACAATTAAAAATTCTTTGCTTTCAACATTTCCTTGGGTTGTGCTCAATATGAAGCACCCCAAGCAGCAAACCCCTTGAGTTCACTTACATAATGATAAGCAATTAAACCTAATAGGAGTCGACCAAGATGAACAGATATAAGAATAAGAACAATGGAAACAAACATATGGAACAATCTTCAATCTCATCACAAATCCAATAAATGTGAATTAAAACAATGCCTTACAAATCATCATTAATTTTTTAAATTTAGTGGTACAATCTTTTAGGAAGGGATTTGGCAACAGTAACTAGAGAAAGATCCATCCTTTGGCTTCTGCTGAAACTCTATCCTAAGGAAATATTCCAAGACATATAAAAAGATGCATACATAAAGATATTCACAGACTATTTTTATAGAAAAATCTGGGAAGAAATCTAATGTCCAACAAAAAAGAGGGTAAATTACCTAAAAAAAAATCTTAGATTGGCTTAAAGAAATATTTTTTTTATCATAAAAACATCTTTTAAGGTTTCTGTAATAACATTGAAATTGTATTAAATCATAATTAGTAAAAAATCAAGAAAAACAATTTGTATGTTTGGTATAACAACTACATAAAAATGCATTTGGAGAAAAGTATCACAAGAAATGTAGTATAGTCAAGAATTCACTCTTGGGTCTGAAGTTGTGACTTCAAATCCTGGAGCTACCAATTCCTAGCTATATGACCTTGGCCAAATTATCTAATTTGCCTCAGTTTCTCCCCTGTAATATGGAATTCAATAATAGCAGCTGTCTCATAGGGTGGTTATGACAGTAAATGAGTTTATACTTGCAAAGCACCAGGTGTAGTGATGTTGATATAAGCTGCTAATAAACATTCATCTGAATGCAGTAGAGTACGGGAAGGCATTGTGTTAGGGTGATAAGATTCTGGGTGTTTTTGTTCCTGTTGTCTAAGCTTTCTATAATATTATTATTTTTTATAGTAAAAATGGATATTTTAATATTTAAAACATTATTCCTAGTCCACACTAATCTCTCCTCTCACCTATATCCTAATTCCACTCCCTCCTGTTTATCTAGGATCTGGTTCCACCCACTATCTCCTTTGTGTTATCTCAAACTCTTCTACTGATTCACTAAATAAATAAATAGACTCCTAAGTGAACCTTTACTCCCTTCTCTTCACTGTTGCACTTCTTAAGGAAAAACAAAATTCACAATAACTTTCTCCAATTTGAATTTCCCATTCACTCTTCAGCATATTAGAATCTGAATTCTCTTTCCATTATGCCATTCTAACAATGCTGCTAATTTCCTTAATGTCCAAAACTAATTAATCTGCATCCTCTTTACCCTATTACAGGTGTTTTAACACAGCCAGTCACTTTCTCTGTGAAACTCTCCTACCTGTCCCCTATCACAGTAAGAAAGGAGGATGTGACGGGAGGAAGAAGTACGGATTTTAGTATTGCCTCTGTTGGAAACTAAAAGCTGGTATCTGTCCGTGTGTGAGATCAGGTCTGGAGCGGTAGACTACAGAACCAATCCAGAAAGAAGAAGTGGGAGTGGTCAAGTGAAAGAGTGTAGCTGGGGAAATCCAATAAAGGAACCAGAAAGCAAAGTGGGTCAAAGACAAAAGAACACCCTGAGTCCCAAGGGGGAACAAAAAGTCTGCAGACACAGAAAAAAATTCTGCAGAATCCCTGTGACCACTTTCAACAGAATTGTATTGTCAAATCTCAGTGTGTGGACTCTTTTATTCTCAGAATACCTCAAGGATTTTTCTTTTATGTTCCTCAATACCCCCCTCTCAGACTCACATCTTTCTTCTCTGACTGTTTTCCCATTTAATCATCCAGGCTTCCTTCATCATATATTTAAATGACCACTATATGCCAGGCATTGTGATATGCCACCCAGCTACACAGTAAATAAGGTAAAGGCCCTATCTTCAAAAGCTCACCTAATTGACATTTCACAAATGTGTTTCCCAAGGTTCTTGCCTAAACTTCTATTCTACCCATGGCTCCAACTGTTTCACATTACCAACCATCTCTCTGGCTTCTTCGTCTGATATCTTGTAGATATTTCAAACTCAGGATAGCCAACACCAGATATTCATTTGCCATCAAACTAGAAGAGATCATCATCAACCTAGAAACTCCTAAGTCATCCATCAGCTTTCCTTTCACCACATAGAAGAACAACTGGATGGCAATTCCTTTTTTTCTTTTTAAAGATTGTATTTATTTATTCATGAGAGACAGAGAGAGAGAGAGGAGAGAGAGAGAGAGAGAGAGAGAGAGAGAGAGGCGGAAGGTGAAGCAGGCTCCATGCAGGGAGCCCGATGCAGAACTCAATCCCAGGACCAGGGGATCATGACCTGAGCCGAAGGCAGATGCTCAACTGCTGAGCCACCCAGGCATCCCGGCAATTCCTTTTTTTAAAAAAACAACAACTTTTTCTTTTCTTTCTTTCTTCTTTCTTTCTTTCTTTCTTTCTTTTTCTTTCTTTCTTTCCCTTCCTTCCTTCCTTCCTTCCTTCCTTCCTTCCTTCCTTCCTTCCTTCCTTCTTTTTCTTCTTTTTTTTGTAGGCTCCACACCCAGCATGGAAGCCAACATGGGTGTTGAACTCACAACCCTGAGATCAAGACTTGAGCTGAGAACAAGAGTTGGATGCTTAGCCAACTGAGCCACCCAGATGTCCCTGGATGGCAATTTTTAACAATATCATCTCCTAAAAAGCTTACAAAATTGTATTCTCCTCTCTTTCTAACTCTACATTAAGTTCCATCCTAATTGCTTTGATTAAGCCTTCTAACTTTTTCCTGTCATTAAATATCTCCCCCTCTAATCCATCGTTACTACTGATATCAGAATTATCTTTCCGAAAGGCAAATTTTATCCATCATTACTTCTGTTTCCATATGTTTTACTCTTATATTTTGGATGTTTAGATTTCTTCCATGTATTTTTCATTTGTATCAACACCATGCTGAATAAAAAGAATTGCTTATATTTCTTAAAATTTCTTTAATTTTGGTTATGTTCTCTGCCTTTCTTTGCCAAAAGCGCTCCAAACTTTTTTTCCATCTGACATATTAGTTCAAATGAGCCCAAATATTTCTAAATTAGCTCAAATATTTCTTCCTCTGCAAAGCCTTTTCCAATTCCTTCAAACAGAGCTGCCCAATCTTTCCACTGAGCTCTGTGCTTAGAGTACATTTCTATTAAGAAATTATCACATTTGTTTTCTTTCTTTTTTTTAAAGATTTTACTATTTATTTATTCATAGAGATGCAGAGAGAGAGAGAGAGAGAGAGGCAGAGACACAGGCAGAGGGAGAAGCAGGCTCCATGCAGAGAGCCCGACGTGGGACTCCATCCAGGGTCTCCAGATCACGCCCTGGACTGCAGGCAGTGCTAAACCACTGCGCCACCGGGGCTGCCCTCACATTTGTTTTCTATTCATTTGAACACCTATAAAACAGTTTTTAGTTATCAGTCTCTAACATTGTAATGAGTGCCTCAACCTAGAGTATATGGATAATGTATATTTTTTTGTTTTATATTGCCCTGTATCTAGCAAAACGGGCACCAGCACCACCACCACAAGTCTTTGCTGAAATTCAGGGTAACTCACAGAATAAATAATGAATGGGGAATTTTTTTTTTCCTTTTTTCCTTCATTATATGACTATTAGGATGCAATATGTATCTTGGTGAGAGGGTTGAGAAAATGCAGATTAATAAATAAAATGAAGGTCAAAGGAGAAAGGCAGGAGAAATCAAGAGGAACCACTGGTGTGCATAGAACACAAAGCTGAAATCTAGGAAGGGAGGCAAAAAATGAGACGAAATCAGACAAAGTGAAAGCTGGAAAGAATCCAGTGGGACAAGGAATATCAGAAGCTCAGGGAAAGTTTTGACTCTATGAATCCAAACTCATCAGTTTATCATTTTGATTAAGACATGGATATACATAGATCCTGGGAAAGTACTAGGGGGAAAAAAAAAAACACTTACACTTGGCCAGCAAGGCATCCGATCAAAAAACTTCCCAGAGTATACCGGTCTGATGCGATCTGGAGGCTCCACTCCTGGTTCAGCGTTTTCAGCCTCCTTTCTCTCCTTGGGTTGTTGGGCAAACTGACTCTCAGTAGGTTCTATCACCAAACCTATTTGGGGCCCTGTTTCATCTGGCTCTTCTAGTTTGGGTAGACCAGTGTCCACCTCCACATCCACAGGAGGCTTCGTCTCTGCACTGGGCTTCACCACCACACAGGTCTGTTTTTCCAGTTCCTGTCTAGGTTCCATATCCAAAGTAGGCTGCTTCTCCAGTGAAGCCCTTAACCCTTCAGAGGAACCAGCCACAGAAACTTTCCTGCTCCTTAGAGTCTGTGGACTTTCACATACCATGCCCAAGGGAGGCTGTATTATCCTTCCAGAACATCCTGCCAGAAGACACTCATTCTCTACACCCTTTCTTCCTGGCAACATACCTGGAGAAGATTTTGTTTCCTGGGAGGCTGATACCCCATAGACTCCTAAATTACTCCTCTCCGGGAGGGTTCCAGAAATATTCTGTCTTTTTAATTTCATTTCAAGCTCCATCCCCAATGGAAATTTTGTTTCTGGTGATGTTATCCTTTCTTCAAATTTGTTACCAACCAGGAGGCTCTCCCTGCATGAGGAATCTTCTTTTCCTAATCCCACTCTGAACCCTAACTCCCTTATGGGAGATCTTGCTCCCATAAGGACCCCCCTCTCTCCTAAGTCATCCTTTCCTTCGTGGGTGAGCCCAACCTCCATGCTCCGAGGAGATTTCCTCTCTGACACCCTCATTCCTTCAACGTCACTCATCTCTAAAGGAAAAGCTGTACCTGGCTCAAGGGAAGTTCCTAATATCTTGTGGTGCCTCAACCCTTTAGGGGACCCCAGTCTCACGAAAGAACACATCTCCACTCGGACTCCCTGCCCACAGCTTCCTGCCTACTAATTTACACCTAGCGGAGTTCACCGAGGAAAGCCAATGAAAGTCTGTTTACCCGGTTACCTAGGAAACGGGGGCGTGGCTTGGCGCTCAATTGTTTATCCAGGCAGGTCCCCGCCCATTTCTCCCACTGGGGCTCGCTCTGTTTCTCTCCCTCTCCCTCTCCTTTCTCTCCCGCTCCTACTTTCTCTCCTTCCTTCCCTCTCTTGTGTTTTCTGCCAGCTTCCTTACTAGATCTGGAGGGCAAGAAAACTTAAAGGACGTGGTCTTGGGCACTATGCTCACCATCTTCTCTTTGGTTTAGCAAGCAACTCAATTCCCCTGGGATGAATTTAGCCATGGGCTTCCTCCGGGCAGTTGGCCTATTAATTGTACTGGTGATCAGGGAATAAGTAGTCATTTTTCTGGTGGTGACCATCAATTTTAGGTCCTTCTTTGTGCAAGTACATGCATACTGCATGTAGTTCTTTTAGCCTAAAGAACTACTTTAAATTCCGTGAAGTGATTATATTTGGTACCTGTGGAACAGAAACAAAGTCTTTGAGAATATTTACATTTTAATAACTAGCCTTTAAAAAGTATTTAAATATATTAAAATTTGAATGTGTTACACAACACATATTGTCTTTTTAAAATATTGTGGCAGACAAACTCGTTTTAATCATGGGATTTTCTTTAAATTGGGGTTACACCTTTGTTAGGTTTTAAGTTTATTTATTTAAGTATTCTCTTCACCCAGTGTAGGGCTTGAACTCACGACCCTGAAGTCAAGAGTTGCACACTCTTCAGTCTGAGCTGGCCAAGCACCCTCTTTTTATCAGGTTTTAATGAAAGTGTATTTGGAGAATACTTGCCATGTTCCACACATACAGAGGATACAAAAACACTTAGCTTAGAATCTGAATAGAATTTACAGGATTCTAGTCTTTTAGAAACTCTATGAAAAACTTAAAAAAATGTTTAGGACATATTATTCACATTTGAAAAAAATTGTATATTGTCACTCTCAGATACTTAATATAAATATTCTTCTCCCCCTAAGCATTTTAAGTGACTGGATAGCATGTAAATGAAGGTATGTCTGTATGTATAAGCATTCAATTCTTTCATTTTTCAAATAACTATTTACCTACTTTGTGTCAGTGCTAGGAATATAATGAAATATAAGGCAATCCCTATTTCTTGGAACTTGTACTCTAGTGGGGATAGATAACCATCCACTAAACCAATAAATAAGATCGTTTCACAGTGACAAGTGTAATGGAGAAAGCAATACTTTGATATGAAGGGGCACTACTTTAGAATTGGTAGGCTTAGAAGTCCCTTAAGTAGGTAACTTTGGACTGAGGCTTGTATTAAGCTCTGCAAAGACACAAAGCTTTTAAACATGACTAGCTCAAGGTCCTGTTGTCTTCTCATTGCCTTGCCACCATGCCTACAAATCCTTACATTAGAATTACCTTAGGTTTGTCTCAGATGGTCCCAGTTAAAAGAACACGTTACCAGTCATTACCATCTTTGATTCACTCTTCAACTATTTCCTGGAAGAGAAGGTAGAAGATATAGGGTAAGAGTCCTGGGGATGATAGACACAAGGTGCTAGGGATTTCTGAGTGGTATTTAGAGATTTGAGAACAAGGGAAGCACTAAGGGCTTTCTTCAAGTCTGTAACTTTATGTAAGGCCTGTCCACTTTGTAGCTGCCTTAACAAATTCTGTCAATAGGATTCTGCATTTGACACTAAAATACACGCAATTATCAGTCCTCCTTAGTTACCTAGAGTTAGGAAAAAAGCACAGCCATATTATGAATGTCAGCACCAAGAGCAAAGCTTTACTGTGGCATATCAGTCTCTCCCAAATTGCCAGTGAAGCTTAGAAGTGCTAGCCACGGGATCCCTGGGTGACGCAGCGGTTTAGCGCCTGCCTTTAGCCCAGGGCACGATCCTGGAGACCCGGGATCAAATCCCACGTCGGGCTCCCAGTGCATGGAGCCTGCTTCTCCCTCTGCCTGTGTCTCTGCCTCTCTCTCTCTCTCACTGTGTGCCTATCATAAATAAATTAAATTAAATTAAATTTTAAAAAAAAAGAAGTGCTAGCCACTAGAGCAGCATTCTTCAAGGCAACCATTATAACTAAACTATAAAATACTGTGGGATGTATTCAGGAAAGAGGTGAATTAAAAGACTCAATTGGTAGAAAAAATAAATGAGGAAGCAATATCCTAGAACAATGAAATGGGGAATTCCTAATAATTTATAAATTTCACCATCCATGTGTTATTTGTAAAGTCTTAAGTCAAAGTTTATCATTCTAAATGTAATTAAGTTCACAAAATTTTTTGAAGTGCCTATTATATCAAAGATCCTTTACAAGGAATTGAAATGATGAATAAATTATTGTCTTGGTCCCCAAGAACTTTAAAATCCTTATGAGATTTTATTTATTTTATTATTTTATTTATGGGGCGGGGGGAGCAGAGAAAGAAGGAGAGAGAGAATCTTAAGCAGGCTCCATGCCCAGTGTGTCAGGAGTCCAATGCAGGGCCTGATTTCATGATCCTGAGGTCATGACCTGAACCAAAATCAAGAATTGGATACTTAACTGACTGAGGCACCCAGGTACCCTCCTCCCCCAAGAGATTTTAGATTCCCTAATGGGAATGAAAGCCTGAGAAAAAAAGTCTAGGCACTATAAAATAAGGCAGATAGATATTAGAACCATTATAGAGAGTAAAACAAAGTATTGTGAAACTACTGGAAAAAGATAACCAAATCCAGTAGGTTTGAACTGTGTGAGTTCATTTATATGTGGATTTTTTTTCAATATACAGGAAAAATTTTTGGAGATTTGCAGAATTTAGTAAAAACTTGCAAATGATATAACCTAGAAATAGGAAAAATTAAGAGAAAGTTAGGTGTTAATTTAAGAATAGAACATGTAATACATATAACATACAAAATACATTATTGGTAAGGTTTTTAGTCAACAGTAAGCTATTAGTACTTAAGATTTGGGGGAGTCAAACATTATATGCAGATGTTCAATTGCATGGAGGGCTGGTGCCCCTAACCCCTGCATGGTTCAAGGGTCAACTATATCCTCAGATGTGATCAAGAACATCTTGGCCAAAGTGAATCCTGCAGTGATGGGCAGCAACAGCGTTCTGGAAGTGAGAGAACAAAGTGATCAAATATGTCAACAGATGGGAACACACAAGCAACATTCTGGGAACACAGAGTAGACTGTTATGATTAGGGTGTAAAGCAAGAGTTTGGGCAAAGGGAGAAATAGGATGAAAGAAATGTGGGTTGGGACTAGATAACTTTGGACTCTATTTTGCAAGTAAGATATCATTGAACATTTTTGAATGTAAAAATGATTGAAAAGGGATCCCTGGGTGGCGCAGCGGTTTGGCGCCTGCCTTTGGCCAGGGCGCGATCCTGGAGACCCGGGATCGAATCCCACATCGGGCTTCCGGTGCATGGAGCCTGCTTCTCCCTCTGCCTGTGTCTCTGCCTCTCTCTCTCTCTCTCTCTGTGATGACTATCATGAATAAATAAAAATTAAAAAAAAATGATTGAAAAGATAGCAGGGGTGTGCATTAATTTCTGTTTATATGATATCACCATAGCCCAAATTTTGAGATTAGATCACAGATTTGGGGATTATAGAATTTTTGATATTAGAATGAACAATGGCTTATGAAGGAAAGTGGAAAGAGTGAGGATGATTTTGCCCTGTCAAGTCCAGGTGACTGGAAGCCAGTGAACGAAGCAGAAGCAGGTTTGGACTGGAATAGGGTTTGGTTTGGGACATACTGTTGACATGCCAAGACTGATGTGCCATATCCTATTTCCTGATTCTTCCTTGGATTGTCCAAGAGATATTAACATGACTAACATATTGTATTGGAACAACCTCTTAGGGATAAAGTGCCACAGATACCATTTAGGTATGACACATTGTGCTCTTCTGGTTAATAACTGGGGAGTTGCTCTCCAAGACTGGCTGTTCAGGGGTTCAAATCATCTTCGTTGACAGAGAATCCATGGGCTACTTTGCCCCAAGTGCACACCCTAGACAATCAATGTTTATAGTCTCAAAACAGGGCTACACATGGTAAACTGCAAACTGAAAAAGTAGCCCTTATCCTGAAGAAAAGTGAATTTAACATTCTACCAAACTACAAAATGAATTCTTTTGTTTTGTTTCAGATGCCTGGCCAGAAACTATTGGACGGAATTTAACCAAAGAAGGGTGTGTTACGTAGTTCTGCAGTAGAGGGTGACAAATGTTTTGAGTTGCCTTTTACTGGAATCCTGCTTAAGAACTCAGGTTCTAGAGCCAGCATGCAGGTTTGAATACAGTCTCATTACCAGCTCCGTGGTGATTCTGGGTAAGTTCCCCCATCTTTGCTTCAGATTCTTTACCCTTAAAACAGGCACGCCTCATTCATTAATTCCACAGCCAGGAACTGTGCTAGATAGACAGCGTTGAGGACCACTTGGGGGAGTCAGTATTTCTAAAATAGGAAGGCAATTAGTTTCAGATATTCGTTCGAGTGAAACCTTGGTAGGGTTAAGGGTGAAATGGAACAACTCCTGTAAAGCACTCACAACAATAACTCGGAAAGGAAAACCCTGAGTAAAAGTGGGCTATGAAGATTCGCTCCCCCCACACACACCAAAAATAGGTAACATGTGAATAAAAAGCAAGTTATTAGTTTTAAGATTTCCTCTGCTATGCAGAGTCGAATCCTCTTCCCAGGAGTAAATACCACACCTTCACCACCCATGCTTCCCCTTAGGGCATGTTGGGGGGCGGAGGGGGCTCTCGCACGTACTAAAAACGCCTTCCCCAAAAAGCCCCTGAGCCGAACGGCCAGGGTTGGGGTGTTGCAGAGTAGGGTAAGCGGCACGGTGAGCTAACATCCACAGAGGGAACCTCGCCGCCCCGCAAGGGCGGGGAGCGACAAAGCCGAGCTCTCTCGCGCTTCTCCAAAAGCAAGGCAGTAAAAGAGTTGCACCGCTCGCGGCCGCCGGGAGCCCGAGACCGCCACCCAGATAACAATGGCGCCGGCAAGGGCGGGGCCGCGCTCGCCGGGGATGTGGGAGGAAGAAGGAGGCTGACTCCGACCCCTGGAGGAACCAGAGGTCACGTGACACACACACCCCCGCCCCCGGCCTCCCCGGCCTCCCCGGCGCCGCACACCAGCCCCAGCCGAGAGCTTGGCGAAGGGGCGGGAGAGTGGATGGGGAGGTGGGACGGGCCACGGCGGAAGTGACGAAGGGGCGCAGTTCGCTACGTGCAGCGACGTGGCGGCGAGGCCGGCGCCGGGCGGCGGAAGTGGCTCCCGCGCTGGGACTCGAGTGTTTGTGTTTTGGTTCGCGACGGAGCCCGCGGCTGGCCTGAGGGGAGGAGGCAGAGGAGGGAGGAGGAGGAAGAATTAGTCGGAACTCGAGCGCCGGCGGCGGCGAAGGAGGAGAAAGGAAAGAGGAAGGCGGAGCGGAGAGAGGCGGAGACGGAGTCGGACGGGGGCGGCACCACGGCGCGATCCCCGCACGGTCCAGTCTGAGGGGAGCGGCCTGAGGAAGAAACGCGCCGCCGCCGCCGCCGTCTAAGCCACCGCCACGGCCTCAGCCTCTTCTCGGGCTGCGCCTGGGACCTGCTGCTGGGAGGCTTGCTTCAGCCCCGCGGCTCCTCGTGCTGCGGCCTCAGGTAAGCAAACCGTCCCTTCCCTGCCTAGAGCCAGTCGGGACCCCAGGTTATACGCTGCCCTCAGTCTGTCTGCGGCCCTGCCGTCACGGAGTCCCCCGCCCATTCTTCCTTATCCGGCGCCAGTGCCCTGGACCAGAGCTGTCGAGCCCGGCGTCTCGGCCTGCGGGCCCTGGTGATTCATTCCTCAAAGAGCTCTGGCGACCGGGATTTGCGGAGTGGCTGAGGGAGCGACGGGTGTCACCCTCTTCCCTTCTCAAGATGGCGGCCTGAAAGAGTGCCGGAGGCCGCGGTTCCGTCTGGCCCCTGTCCTGGCAGTCCTGGAGGGGGTGGTCCCGGCCGAAGCCAGGCTAGGTTCAGGGAAGCGGCATGGGAAAGATGGCCAAGGGGCCTGCGTGGGTCTTGCTTGTTCAGGCCATCCGGAGTTTGGTATCAGTTACTCAGGTAACTCTCCAAGGAGGAACTGGGGCCTATGGCAGGTGTGAATTTGGGGAGCTCCGCCTACCTTCGACTTCCAAACACCGGTAATGGAGGGAGGAGGAGGCTCGTCAACATGGTCTGCTTAGGGACTGTCTCATCTGTGAGAAGGTGATGAACCGCAGCTTTAAGAAACTCAAGACAGCTAGGCCGCTGAACACGCACCGTGGGTAGAGAGAGACCTTATTAAACCTGTCCTGCCGTTCTCTTCCCTTGGAAGCTGATAACCCCCCCTCCCCACCCCAGACTTTCGGAGTGTAAGCTCCGAATGTCATAATTCACATATTTTGGGTTTTGTTAGTGTCAAATCAGTTGCCTGGTTGGGGGGGGGGAACAAGTGTACAACACTATGGTAATTCAGGAGAGCTCAGGAACTATTTTTAACGTAAAATTGGGATAATATGAATTCATAGGGATGCTGTAAGCAAAATTCATCAAATAGTGGTTGGCACGTAGTATCTGGTTAGCTGCTGTTATTAATACTATTTTCAGTAAAGAGCACCAAGAGACCTTTAGACTGCCACTTAATTCTCAAAAAAAAATCAAAAGATTTAAAAAGCATCTTATGCAAAATCTTCGTCTTGCCAAACAAAAGTTTCAGTAGTGAATACAAATGAATGCACATGATTTTTAATCTTACTCTCATGTTAACTGTATCTTTATAACGAGATTTACTTTCTGCTGGAGAGCGTTGGAGGGGGGTCATATTCCAACAGTTTTAACCCTGTAAAGGCAAAACTAAAATCGTAATTTTTTATTGAGAATCTCATGTTTTCCCTGAAATTTTGGACCATGGAAATTCAGAGTATGTTGTCCTTGACAAGTATTTTAGTTTGCTGTTTTGTAGGTAATGATACAATTGAGAAGCGTTTCAGTTGGTATTGAAGTATCTGAAGGTGTGTTGGTGCACATTCAGTGTGTATGATCTGTTGATACTTGGTCATTTCATCAAAGGGCCACTTTAATTTCCAATTCTCAATCCCTATTATGTGTTGGTCCCTGTATTGGAGATTTTTTTTCTTAACATATATTCTCTCATCTAATTCTCCAGCAGGTATTTGAGTTAGGCACTTTGGAAATGGAGACTTTGGTATAGCCAATCAGGATTAGATCCCCAAATCTCATATGTTTTTTTTTTAGCTTTGGGGGTGGGGAGGCGGTCAGTGTAGGGATTGGAGCATTTTTTTTGTTACAGAAAATAATTTAAATATATAGAAGTAGGGAGAATAGTAAAATGAACCCATCACCTGCTTTAAATTATCTATGGCCAGTCGTGTTTTATTTACATCCCTACTGTTTGGAAGCAATTCAGACAGATCATTTCATGTGTAAGTAGTTCAGTATGTATTACTCAGGATTCTGCAAAGCTGCTGTTTAGATAAGTCAGCAGTGATTTTATTGTCTCGAATGTAAGGTCTCATGGATATTAATTCATTGTCCAAAGAGACTCTTATATAAACTAATTTTATAAGGAGGGCAAATTTCTTATGAGGTACCTAAGTGAGATATAACAGGGAACCATCAGGTTTAATGAGCACATAATCAGGTTTTAGCTAAAGATGGGAGAAAACTGATTTGTGAGTAGATTGGAAAAGAGTCCTTTAATGTTCCCTTATTCCTTTGAGATTGAAAATTAGTATTAGATAATAGAAAAATATAGAAGTTGCCATTTAGGCTAGGTTTTTCTAGATGTGTTAAACAGACAATAGTGACGTATTTAATAAGTAGGCCCAAAACTACAGGAAAGTTTAAGTAAATAAGACACTACTAAGCTCACCACATTAAAGAACCACTGTTAACACTTTCATGAGTAATGTACTTGAGCACATAAGGAAACAATTTTAAGTCTTTGAGCCACTAGACACATAAACCTGAGAGCTTTAAAATACTTGTTGCTTTAGAATTAACATTAGTTAAGCAAAAAGTGTACAATTTAACAGAGACCTTCACATAATAATAGCCAGCATTTATTGAGCTTTAATGTGTTCTAGGATCTGTTGTAAGAACTTTCTATTTATGAACTTCGTTTTCCCTGAAATTCTTTTAATCCAACTAGTCTGGCTCCAGAACCTGAACTCGAGTCACCTCTCAGGTTGACTGGGTTTGAAACTCAGCTCTTTTGTGGCTCTGTCACAGCTCTGTCACAGTAACTGTGTGACCTCAATCAAGTTACTTAACCTCTCTGTGCCTGTTTCCTCATTTTTAAGGATCGTAGTAGTCTTACAAGATTGTTAATGACTGTGTTAGTTAACTACCTGGCACAGTTAAGTCTTTAATAAAGATTAGCTTTAAATTTTTTAAAAAGCTTTGAAAATTACAACAGGATTTTAGGCTTACTTAAATCTCATATCTTTTTATTATTTCATTACAAAGATAGTGAATTTAAATTGTGTTAAATGTCCTGTGGATGTTAAAATTATGTGATAATATGTTATAGACAAAATTTACTGAAGTGATTGTTAGATTTGTTTACTGATTTGTGTATTTAATTACTTAATATTTGTTTTTGTGCAGGTTTCTGTATATCCAGAAAGAAAAAATTTGACACATTGCATCCTGGAAGTTCATTTAAGAGACTGAAATTAGGGACTTCTTTCAAATTTGGACATGGCTAATCGAGGAGCAACAAGACCCAACGGGCCAAATACTGGAAATAAAATATGCCAGTTCAAACTAGTACTTCTGGGAGAGTCTGCTGTTGGCAAATCAAGCCTAGTGCTTCGTTTTGTGAAGGGCCAGTTTCATGAATTTCAAGAGAGTACCATAGGGGGTGAGATTTTATTTTTTCCCTTCATTTAATTGAATTATACATTGACAAAAATTTTGCATTTCCAGTTGCATGATGATGAATACCTAAAATAGGTCACACAGTGAAGAAAACTGTTCAGCAGACTTCAAGATTTAAAAATTATCTGGATTTTTGTGTAGGTAGCATCTTCCTACATTTTGATTTCCTGGTAATCCCCAAGATGGCTGTGTAAAAGCTGGAATACATATGCAAGCATGAACAGAGTCAATGTCCCAAGTAGTTGAATTTGATCTGATACCTATTCCTTGATAATGATTAGAGACTTCTTCAAATTAATATGCATTTGTGCTAAATTATATTGGCTTTAGAATGAGTAATGAAAATAGTAAAAGTTAACCTTAAAATTCTAATTCTATATAGTTGGACTATTTATAAATTATACTGATTAGTAAAATTAATTAAATTGTTTTAAACTTGCATAAGAATGCTCCTAGATTGAAGGAAGAGAAAAAGTCAAATGATCAATGAAGAGGGACATGAAAGGGAAATGGGACCTGTCGGGAAAGATGAAGGAGGGGGGAAGAGTGTAGAGTAAGCACTGAATACAATAGTGTTAGAGCTGAGATGAGGGGAAGGTAAGAGGCAGGACAGAGACAACTAATAGTGCAGTGTTGTGGGTAGAAGACAGGAAATTTGATAGTTGAATTTAATCAAATTCACAACTATAGCAGTGGGGCAGAACAGCCTTTTCAGGGCCTTGGTTTCATCTGTCATATGAAGCTTTTGAATTGGGTAGTATCAGGAAGCACAGCTTTAAGATCAGTATTTTGCAAGGGGCGTGTAATTAAACAGTACTGTATTTTTAAAGGAATACATAAGTGTATTTTAACCTCATACATATAAAAAATCAAACTTATGCATGAGACTGATGACATGTAACAACTTCAGATCTATTAGAAGTATAACTCTATGTTGTGCATTTGGTGTTTGTCCTGAAGTACACTTGGGAATTTTATACATAGTTCAAATCCTTCCAGTAAAATAGTTTGTAAAACTATACTACCTCTTGGCTTTGCCTGCATACGAGAAATATACTACTTAGGTGGTATTTCCACTTTAATAGACTAATTTCCACTTTATTAGAATGAGTGAGGATTATCAACCTCTTTTGTTTTTGTGTCTATCAAGTTACACAGTGTTGTGTTTTAGTGTTTTATGAGGTTTTTTAAGATTTATTTATTGAGAAAGAAAGTACCGGGTGGTAGGTGTGGGTAGGGGCAGAGGGAAGAGAGAATCCTCAAGCAGACTCCCCACTGTGTGTGGAGCCCCTCAGGGGGGCATGATCCCAGGATCCTGAGATCAAGGGTCAGCTCTAGCTGACTGAGCCACCCAGGCACCTGTAGTGTTTTATGTTTTTATAATGGGTGAGCATCAAAAATGTGGTCCATGATAAGGGGCTTTTGAGTTAGAAATCTAATGAACAATATACTATACATTCTTTGTGGTATCTTTGTTAATATATATGTATGTATACATACCCACAAACATAAATATTTGGTTTAGTAATGAAATATTACCTCTCAAGGTAATAACACTTCTCAGGTGGTTTTCAGGGGCAGCAATTCCCAAAGAACATATGCATTTGAGGCTATAATACCTGGGCCAGACAAGATTGGGCCTTGATATATGCCACCCTCCCTCTTTTCACAGTACATACTAAAATAACAAAAACACTGAAGTACTATAGTAAAGAATTGAATTTCTGGGAAACTACAGGAGCCTCAGCAGCCTCAGACTAGAATCTTTGTTTTTGTTTTGGATATTATGGTCATCCAAATTTATTTTTTCCTATTGACATTTCAAGGGAGGACATTAACAAGAAAAATTTAACCCTGTATCAATGAGTCATACATATCTTCTGATACGTGTATATATGCATATATAAAAATCTCCATTTCCATTTAATACAAATTAGCTTGTTTACATTTCATTAGTTTTTCAAGTTTTTTGTTCCTACGTGTAAAGCTTCCTTAATATTCTACTTGTACAGATCAAATCTAGCTTTTAAAATCAACTTTAAAAGGAATTTATATACAAACTTCTGTGTCAGTGCATATTAATATCTTTAGGAGGTATGGTGCCATTATGATTACATCCATTATGATTACAGCTGTGATTACTAGTTTTTGGTTTTGTTTGGAGACATAATTGACATAAAACATTGTGTAAAGTTAAGATGTGAGGCATTGATTTGATGTTTTTACAGTGAGTGCTGTTCTTTTATGCTCTTTGCTAACAGCTCTTCCCTCTTAGGAACTTTGATAGTATTCTGTTTAAGCATTCAAGGATTTCAAGGTTTAAGCAATTTAATGATGACCACAACGGGTCCATAACTTGTAATATATATTTTTGTTTTGGCTGATGTGTGGTAAGATTTATCTAAATGAATTTGACCAAATGTTTTGCATTTTATCTGTGCTTGATTTTTTTTGGTTGTTTGTATCTAGTAATATTCGTTATGGTGTGAAGACTCACCTAAAATTTTCATCTGTTTGTGTTTTAATGTGGGAATCATATGCTATACTCTCGAATTTGTGTATTCTAGAATCTTACATTCATCAATAATATCAGGGTAGTTTATGTGTTTCTTCTTAGACATGATAGCTTAATTTCAGAATCCATGTTGTCTTGCAGTGTCCTATACAATTTGCCCCTTGACCCTGTAGCACTCACAATGAGGTTAGGTAGTTAGGTTGTGGGTTAAGCATTTTGAGGAGTTCTGGCTTATCTGTAGGACTTTAAAGTCTGCTTTGAAGTCTTAGTGTTTAAGACAAGCCCAGAAGGTTAGCAAGGAATATTAATGCTCAGGTGGTTGTCTCCTTCCTACTATCTCATCTGGAGGCTTAGTATTGCTTCAATAAATATTTTTGGGATTGGTGGGCCATCTTTCACTTAACATCTTAAGTAGCTAAAGACTTTAAAGATTTCAAGTGAGGTACTTTTGTCAAAAAAACTACTTGTTTTTAAACATATTTAAATGCTATTTTTAAACAAGTGGATCTTCGGTGTAAGTCAGAGCAGGATTAGAATATGCAATGAAATAAGATGCAGGCATTCAATTTTTTTTCTTTTGAAAGATAAATGTCTTATACTACAGTTTAATTTTGTATGCGCTGATCATCAAAGAAAGGTCAGACGTATGGTTTAGGTTATAGAATTATATGTAAGAGCATTAACAGTGTTCCTCTTGCAGGTACTGTATTTTTTGAGCTTTGTTTTAGAGCATTGGTTCTCAGAATTTTACCAGGAGCATCTATATTACCTGGAAATGTGTTAAAAATGCAAATTCCTGTATCCTATATTGAATCAAAACACTGAAGTGGAACTAGTAATCTTATATTTTAACAAGTCTTCCAGGTGATTCTGATGCATGCTGAAGTGTGAGAACCACTGCTTTTTGTATACTGAGTAATCAATATTACATTTACACTGAGGTGGTTCTTAGAATAATTGCTTTTCTTTTTTTTTTAAACTGACAGGGTAGGGTTTTTAAAAATGTGTTATTCATCCCACTCCTCCAGTTTGAAGATTACAAGTATTTTGTCCTGGTTATATCAAATATTATTTGTATGGAAACCCCTTTCCACAAATCTGTTAACCTATTTAGGCCCTATAAAGAGAGTATGGCTCCTTCTGTCCCATCTGGGTTGCTCTGCCTTCTCTCTACTAAGGGACTTTAAAATATCTGTAGTTTTTCAGTTATCTGTACCAGTGCTGTTCCCCCTTAGTGTCACAAGTAATCCAGGACTGATTATACCCTAAATTAATTAGAGTAACAAGTGCCTTTTTAAATTGTAGTTCCAGCACTTAGTACATACCAGCTGCATGATATTAGGAAACTCATACTTGGCTTTATTTTCCTCTTACATGAATGAAAATAATGATACCTAACTTGAAAAGTTTTTGGTAAGGATTAAATGAAAGTACATATAAATTTCCTGGCTACAGTGCCTAGCACAGAGTAAAATGCTTATTTAAACTATTACCACTACCGTCACCACCAGTACTTTTTGCTGAGTCATTTTTGTCCCTGTTGTATTGTCACAACGTGGCATTATTTTGGAATCATGACTATTCCATCTAATGCATGGCATTTGATTTTAGGATTTGACAATGTTAAAAAAATTTTATGTTTAGATTTTCTTTTATTGGAAAATAAAGCTTCTCATTAAAAATTATAGGAACAAAAAGGATTTTAAAAACCTTATAAGCAAATACTTATTACTAAATTTGAGCCTTCCTAAAAATGAAGTTTCTGAAGATTCATGTAAGTAGATAGTATGAGCATTCACAATTTCTTAAAATTCTGCATGGTAAATTCTTACTAATTTTCCCCCTCCATTTATTGGTTTTCATAAAGTGGTTAGTCATGTACATTATGTTAAATGCATGCCACCCACGTGAACCAAGTTATTTGTGGAAGTTTTCTAAGATAAATTATACTGTTAAATAGAATACTAAATGTATTCAGATATTAAATTTGCTTCAAAAACTGAGAAAGAAAAGCCAGCCAGAAAATTTGAATTGGAATGTCATCTTACTGTAGTAGTAAGCTTTCTATTTGCCCTTCACTTGTTAGCCTTCAGAAACACTGTATATAGATGACCCCCAGTTTATAGTGGTTTTAGTTAAGCTTTTTCAACTTCATCATGGTGCAAAAGCAATACAGACAGTAAAAACTATACTTTGAATTTTGATTTTCTTCCAGGTTGGCAATATTCAGTACAGTACTCTTGTGATGCTTGGCTGTGGCAGCGTGTCCTAGCTCCCAGTCAGCCACATGATCACAAGGGTAAATAACCGATACACTCAGAGCCATTCTGTACCAGTAACAACCATTCCATTTTTCATATTTAGTACAGTATTCAAAAAATTACATGATAAAAAATAAAAATAATAAAATAAAATAAATAATAAAATAATAAAATAAAAAATTACATGAGATAGTCAACACTTTATAAGATTGTGTTAGATGATTTTGTCCAACTGTAGGTTAACATAAGTGTTCTGAGCACATTTAAGCTAAGGTAGGTTAGGTGTATTTTTTACTTTGACTATTTTCAACTTGATGATAGGTTTATTGGGAGTAACTCCTTCATGAATCAAGGAAGATCTGTAATTGTAACCTGTACATATATTGCCTTTATCTTTTCATCTACACATTGCTCTCAAATACTTTTTTTTTTTTTTTTTTAAAGAGAGCACGGGCAAGCGGTGCAGGATGGGGAGAGGGAGAGAATCTTAAACTTAAGCATGGAGCTCCACGTTGGGCTCCATCTCACAACCCTGAAATCATGACCTGAGTGGAAATCAAGAGTTGGACATTTAACTGAGCCTCCAAGGTGCCCTTCAGTTAAAAATACTGTTCAGAAAGGACGGCATACCTAGCGTATTGTTTTTAATTGGTGAGAAAAATAGTGCTTGAAATGTTCATTGTTCTTTCTAATACAGTGAGGATTAAAATTTGTGGAAGTTAATAATTGGTTTCAAGTGGAAAAATATTATCTTTATGCATATACTGTTTTCCTTCTAGAAGGTATATATTCAGTCAGTATTTGAGATAGGTTATATTACTCTGAGAAGTTGGTAGAGATTTGCTACTTTTTTTTTCTTTCTTTTTTTTTTTAGATTTTATTTATTTATTCATGAGAGAGAGAGAGAGAGAGAGAGGCAGAGGGAGAAGCAGGCTCCATGCAGGGAGCCCGACGCGGGACTCGATCCCGGGTCTCCAGGATCACACCCTGGGCTGAAGGTGGCGCTAAACCGCTGAGCCACCTGGGCTGCCTGAGATTGCTACTTTGTATTAGCTTGTACCAGTTATGCTCTAAAAAATGATTTTTTAAACAGTCTAAACATCAATTCTCCAGTATCCTAACAGTTTTAACTGTTTAAACAGTTTAAAATGTTACCCGCAACTACTTAAACATTGCTATAGATTAGGAGTCTATAAGCTTGTTTCTAATCCTGATACCCTTCTTTGAACACTTATGTGAGTCCTATTTGCACGTTTGTAAAATGAGAGGATTGAACTAAATAAGGATTCCTAAAGAGCAAAATTTTGTTTTTAGTGTGTACTCTCCTCCACATTATACAATCAATACAATTTAATCTTTTTCTCTTAAAATTTATTTCATAATTTGGGATTTTGAACATTCATTCATTCATTGCCCTCTGGTGCTGCTGAAGTGTTCAGAGCTGTTTGGTACAATGATTTTTGCCAGTTAGATCTAACTAGTGAATAGCCTCTGTTGATTTACTAATTTGCTACTTTATTCTGTCATGTACTGGGAAGTAAGACTGTGAAACTTCTTTTAAAATTCATTTTCTCAATAAATTTACCAAGTGCCTAACATTGTGCTAAGTACTAGAAATCAAAGATGATCTTATGGTTTAGGATGGCAGTACACATAAGGTATGAAAAATGATACTACATACCACTATTTTTTTAATTTATTTTTTTATTTTTTTAATTATTTATTTTTTTAAAGATTTTATTTATTTATTCATGAGAGACAGAGAGATGGAGAGAGGCAGAGGGAGAAGCAGGTTCCATGCAGGGAGCCTGACGTAGGACTCAGTCCCAGGTCTCCAGGATCACACCCTGGGCTGAAGGCGGCGCTAAACCGCTGAGCCACCAGGGCTGCCCTACATACCACTATTTAAATTAGGCCTAAACTTCCAGTTGATCTTCCTGTTTTATTTATTTTTATATATATCCCGAAAAAGGACATATATGTATATATATAAGAAGTATATTCTCAATTACATACTGAAAAAATCTAAGTTTTCATAAACTTTGTGGCTTGGACTTTATGACATCAGTTTTGGTTACATTCAGTCTATTTTGCTACCTTTTCTGTTGTTGACTCTGTTCTGAGCATTTAAGGTTTGTGGATGATTGACCTTTTATAAACACCAGAGGCCCATAAAAGATACTTGTTTTGGATGATGATTGGGTGTGGTGAGGTGGGAAGCTTTTACAGTTTGCTTTTAATAGAATAAGAATTCAAAAAAAAATAGAATAAGAATTCTGATTTGATAAAAATACAGGAAAACTTTGGTTTTGAAAAATGTTTCTTTTTTTTTTAAGATTTTATTTATTTATTCATGAGAGACAGGGGCAGTGACATATGCAGGAGAAGCAGGCTACCTCTGGGGAGCCTGATGGAGAACTTGATCCTGGACCCCCCCCCCCCACCCAGGTGTCCCTTGAAAAATGTTTCTTTTCCCCTTTTGCATCTTACACCATAATCTGATATTATTTACATGCAATCATATGGTATATGCTGAATTTATCATAGGATAACATAATTTGGAGTCATCAATTGAGAGCTTTTTATTACAGGTTTCTTGGTAGAGGAGAATAAGAATGTATAAGAGTGAGAAAAGCAATAGGAGTAATTGCAGAGGTTTTGGGATTTTGATCATTGGCTATCTTGATGTAAATATGAACTCCAGCAAACAAATTATTAAATTCCTCAAGATAAGAGTGCTATTGAAGTCAGACATTGGATTTTGGAAATAAGGAATTATCCTTCATGTTTTACAAGTTATGTAGAACAGAATTTTTGAAGTGTTGAACAGCATTTCACCCTCTTCAAGGTATTATAGATATGGAAGACTAAAAGCAGAATAAAGAACCAATAATTCATGGTTTCCACTGTTGAAGATAGCTGGTACTTTTGGACTTACAAGGATAATCTGTTGATACTGGACTCGTCAGTATATAATTATTGGCCACTGTTAGCATTTCTCAGCATTTTTACAAGTTTCATATGGACCTTACCATGGCTATATGACATTACACTGAAAACTCTTCCTACTGTATTCTACCCCATTCAATTATTTTCCCCAGAGACAATGTAACTTTGTTGTCTATCCTTGGAAAGTTACTATTACTTTAAATCTATATACTCTCTACCCTGCGCAATTTGAAACATCAGGGCCACAATAATGTATCATATTTTTTACTTTATACTATTGCAGTTATTTATTGCTCAGAGACAGATGGCCACAGATTTCATGATTTAGAGCAATACGATTTATCCTCTTATGGTTCTGGGAGTTGAGTGGGCTTTGTAGGTGGTTTTCTGTTCTCATGGGTAGCTGTCAGTGCTGGGGCTAGAGAACCATCTCAACTGCTGCCTCAGCCACAACACCTACATGTGGTCTTTGCCACCTGACTTGGGTTTCCTCACAGCATGATGGCTAGGTTCAAGAATGAGTGTCCCAAAAAGTACCAGGTGAAGCTGGGCGACCTTTCTTGACCTATCCCCAGAAGTCACAGAGATAGCATCAATTATGTACTAGTCACAGGCTCACACATTTAAAAGGAGTGTGCGGTATCATATAAGAAGAATGTGGTGTAGGAAATGTTGAAGCCATCTTGGAAAACACAATCTGTCAAAGACCTATTCATATCACTTTAGGAAGAGCATCTTCATTTTTCTTGGCTGTAACAGTATTTCATTGCATGGATCATATTGATGTATATTTAAATTGGTTCTCTAGTTTTGAATTTGCACATTGTTTTATATTTTTGGCTGTTAACAGTAGTGCAGTAAATAATTCAGTCATTTCTCACATATTCCAAGTATTTCTATAGTGTAAATTTCTAGAAGTTGATTGCCTTTGTCAGAGTATACATATATTTGTAATTCTGATAAAATTTTCCAGACAGCCCTTCAACATCAGTGCACAGAATACTTGTTACTTTACTATCTCAAGGTACTTGGAGATTTTGCCATTTTGCTTTTTTTTTTTTTTTTGCATTTTTTACTGTACATTTTTCCCATTTTCTAAAAAATATTGTATTTATTCATGAGAGAGAGAGAGAGAGAGAGACAGAGACACAGGCAGAGGGAGAAGCAGGCTCCATGCAGGGAGCCGGAGATGGGACTCAATCCCGGGATTCCAGGATCACACCCTGGGCCGAAGGCAGGCACTAAACTGCTGAGCTACCCAGGGATCCCCCCATTTTTCCCATATTATGAATGAGATCAAGAATCTTATTTTTTAGAGCCCATTGTGTTTCCTTTTTCTGTTAACTGTAACTTCATGCTACTCTTCTGTGAATTCATTTGTAATAGGCATGCTATTCTGTTTCATTTATTAATGATAATTTCTCAATATCTCCATGTTGTATTCATATTTATTTCAGTAACTGGTAATCTCACATTCTTTAATTGTACTCTTACTGTTGGATATTTAATGTTTGCATTTTTGTTTGCTGTTTTAGGTAATCATATTAATAGTGGGTATTTTTTTGGAACTTTTTTCCACCCTGGACTTAATTCTGTTAAGATCAATTTCTAGATGTGGTTAGTGAACCAAAAGTAATTTTATCAAATGATGATGGGATCAAAAGGATTCCAGTCTTCTCATCACTTTTTTCCTCCCTTGGAGATACTTCCAATTTCTTCATGTGTTGTTTGGCTTAAATAATTGTGTTTAGGATTGCAGGTTTCCTCTAACTTACTCTGGGCATTAAAGTCCTCCTTGTCTCTTCTCCCTTCTTTAACTTGTCCTTTTTCATTTCTATGTTGTAAAATTCTCAGATATTAGCACTTAAGTTGACTTAGTGGGTAGGTTCATTGCTAAACATTAAAGAATCATTTTCAAGGCAAGTAATGCTGGAAAGTTCTCTCTGGAAGCATTAAATACTAGGTTCTTGAAGCCGATGGAGAAGGGGTGTCACTAATGAGAAGTGGGAAAAAAGCTTTCTCTTTCTTGAATAAGCATTTTCATTTTCTTTAGGTAAATACCCACAGGCAGGATTAATGGATTGTGTGTTACTGTTTTTGATATTTTAAAAATTTTTTTAATGCTTTCTGTAGTGTTTGTTCTAGTTTACATTCCCACCAACAGTGCACTAGAGTTGCCATTGCCTCACTTCCTCACCAACACTTCTTGTTTCTTGTTTTTTAATTAGCCATTCTGACTAGTGTGAGATGACAGTACATTGTGATTTTGAATTGCATTTCCCTGATGATTAGTGATGTCAGGCATCTTTTCATATGTCTGTTAGCCATCTGAATGTCTTTTTTGGAAAAACCTTTAGGTCCTCTGTCCATTTTTTAATCAGATCGTTTTTTTTTTGGGTGATGAGTTATATGAGTTCTTCATGTATTTTGGATATTAACCCCTCATTGGATATATCATTTGCAAATATTTTCTTCCATTCAGTAGGTTGTCTTTGCATTTTGTTGATGATTTCCTTTGCAGTACAAAAGCTTTCTAGTTTGATGTAGCCTGAATTGTTTATTTTTGCTGCCTCTCGAGTTTTTTTTTTTTTTTTTTTTATTCATGAGATACAGAGAGAGAGGAAGAGACATATAGGCCGAGGGAGAAGCAGGCTCCCCAGAGGGAGCCCAACGTGGGACTCAATCCCAAGACCAGGATCAGGGCTTGAGCCAAAGGCAGACAGATGCTCAACCACTGAGCCACCCAGGTGTCCCACCTCTGGAGTTTTTAACTGACTTGGCCACACCTAATTTCCAGCAATTTGTCAGTTACAACTCCAGTTTTTCTACCTGAGCTGGTTTCCCCAGCCTTCTGCTCTGAGATGTGTCCTTACTGTATCCACCTTTCTGTCCAATTTTGGGAGCAGCAGATTGCCCTACGACACTTTTCTTACAGATACAAGAGTTGTCAGTTTTTCAATTTGTTCATCTTTTTACATATTAGAGTGGAGTGGCAACTTCTAAGCTCCATACCTGCAGTATCAGAAACCGGAAGTCCTCTTTTCCTTGCATATATTGGAAATTTAATAAAGTACTATTTAAACTATTTAATAAAGTACCTGTTGTCCACAGATTAAATGTCCTTCATAGATACTTATCTCTTAAAACTAACTTAATTTCATCAATTTTTTTCTTTATTGCTATTCCTTGGAGAGCAATTTTCTGATACAATTTAATAACTTCTAACAACCTCTCCCCTTTCTGCCATCCCTTCACCTTTCCTCTTTGTAATGTGTTCATTCTGCTTCCAGTTTTTTATTCGATGCATCCTTGCTATATAAACCTAGTCTATTGAGTAAAGACTTTAAAAGGTTAGGACCCTTGGTGGGGAAAGCACAGGTTCTTAGCCTTGAAGTTTCAGATACTGGTTCTTATCAATTCATCCTAGGGTGTTCAGGTTTGAGGCACAAACTTGATACTAACTAAAATGAAACTCTTAAGAGTAATTTTAAAAGAATGTGCATTAGTTTAGTATCAGAAATACTAGTATTCTGTTCAGCAGGTGACATGTGACTAGCTCCTTATGTCCTGGTTAGTGGATTCCATTAGGATAGTTGGATGTAATAGTTTCCAGGATTACAGTTCATTTGACAACAGTTACCTTTAGATGTTGCTAAATTATTTCTGTTGTAAAATAGCAAAATATAAAATTTACAGTTTAAACATTTTGTTAAGTGTACAGTTCTGTGGCAGTAAGTACATTAACATTGTGCAGCCATCAGCACTCATCTTCCCCCAACTGAAACTCTGCTTATTAAACAATAACTTAACCATTCTCCCCCACCCCTGCCCATAGCAAATACTATTCTGCTTTCTATGAATTTCACTGTTCTAGAAATTTCATATAAGGGAAATTGTACAATATTTTTGTATTTTTTTGTGACTGGCTTATTTCACTTAGCCTGTCAGCAAGATTGATTCATCCATATTCTAATGTGTCACAATTTCCTTTCTAAGGCAGAGTAATGTTCCATCACGTCTAACACCACATTTTGCTTTATCTTTCATTGATCCTTCATTTTCGATTCTTAGGGTTTTTTCCACCTCCTGGCTATTGTGGGTAATGCTGCTCTGAACGTTGATAATGCAATGTCTGTTCAAGACCTTGTTTTCACATCTTTTGGATGTATACTCAGAAGTGGAATTGCTGGGTCATCTGGTGATTCTGTTTAATATTTTTGCCATTGACCATAGCAGTATACCATTTTATAGTCCCATCAGTGCACAAGGTTTCCATTTTTTCCGTATCTTTGCCAACTCTTGATTTCTGTTGTTTTGTTACTAGCTCTCCTAATGAATGTAAAGTGGCATCTCATTGTGGTATTTTCTATTTTCCACTGAGTAGTGGATCCAGATATTAGTGGTGTTAAGCATCTTCTCACTCGTATATCTTCTTTGGACAAATGTCTATTAAATTTCTTTGCCCATTATTTTAATTAAGTGGTTTGAGTTTTTCGTGTTGCTGAGTTCTAGGATATCTTTATTCTGGATATCAATCTCTTTAACAGTTGCTCATTGATTTTTTTTTTTTTTAAGAATGAATCCTGTGCAATTAGTATTTATAGATCATCTCATAAGATGGATTTGCTTTTGGATTATTTTCTTTTTGTGCTTTGTCACTGTTTCCTCTCTGCCTAATCTTTTTTATCACCCTTCTTCTTCCCACATTAATTGAAATGTAATTCTTTCATGTATACATGGTTTTTGCTGCCATAATCAACTGAGTATTCTTCACTATGCACATATGATGTTAATGGGGGAAAAAATGGGCTCAGTTTTTTATTTTGCCTGCTGTCAGCTCTAGACTATCCATATTTTCTTCTGTGTAAAATTTTATCAGAAGTCAGTGCTTATGTGAGAAAATTCACTATATTAGATTACTATTGTTGATACTCATTTCCTAGCAAGCCATTTTCTACCCTGTGATAATTTTGGTACCTGGTTCTTGTGGCTACTTGGTCAATCCCAGCCATCCTCCTCCCTGATTGGATATTCATCTTGAAGCTTGATCCAGACCCATTGAACTCAGTTATTAAATTCCTTGTCTCTAAAAACCTTTGCTTCTCCTTAAATCACTTCCAGACAGTCTCATTTGGATTTTTGATCTACTTCTAAGAACCTGAACCTTGCAAGGCCCTTCTCTTGTCTAGCAATTATATTCTTACCTTTCAGTAAGAGCCTTTTAAAAGGCCACAAATCCACTACTACTCAAAGTCACTGTTTCCAGGGAGAACTTTCAGTCATGATCCTACTATGAAGACACTATTGTTTTTTAGTTTCTTCTGTGCTTTTCTGGTCATGTTTTTACATAGATGTTACCATATCTACCAGGAAGAAAAAAATACATATATTACTTTTTTGGCATTTGAACAGGTCATTTTATAACCGTTTATTTAATTGCTGCTTAATACCTGCCAAGCCACCAGTACTTTTTCATTTACACATTTTAGGTTGTTTCTAACTGTTAAATACGAAAATTCTTCGAGCATCAAGGTTTGTTGTCCCTACTCTCCTGCTCCTCATACCATCTTTTGGAGATTCCATGAGATACTAGACTAATTAAGTATGAGCATTTTCATGGCTTTGCTACATGTTGGCAAAGTTATTTTCAAAACATTTACTTAGTGTCACCAGCAATGTGTGAGCTTGTGCCCTACCGTTTAAGTTTTTTCTTTTTGCTAAGTTAGGTAAAAGAGCCTTTTTTCTTTTCAACTTTTGCTGGAAGAATGATTTTGTTTATTACTAGTGATATTGACTTATTTTTTTAATGTTTATTCCTCTTGTGAATTTTCTTGACACATTTATCCTTAATGCTTTTGGAATTTTTCTCTAAAACTTAATCTCTTAATACTCTAGAAATTTTCTTAAAATGTCTTCACCCCTGTGTTTTGGGTGTATGATACATGTTTGCAAATGAAATCTCAGATTTTTATGTAATCAAATTGATAATTTTTTTTTTAAGATTTTAAAAAATTTATTTATTCATGAGAGACACACAGAGAGAGGCAGAGGGAGAAGCAGGCTCCATGCAGGGAGCCCGATGTGGGACTCAGTCCTGGGTCTCTAGATCAGGCCCTGGGCTGAAGGCGGTGCTAAACCGCTGAGCCACCTGGGCTGCCCTCAAATTGATAATCTTATAGAATTTTTGGTTAATTCTAATAAGGTAATTATTTTTCATCAAATTTGGTAAGAAGTTGAGGGTTGGGATGGTATTGGTTCTTTGGTTTTTCGCTTTTAGTCCCTTCTGTTTAATTCATGTAGAATCATTTTATTTGTTAAACTTTTTTCTGAGTTGTTAACTTTTGGTTAATGCTATTGATTTGGATTTTTTTTTTCCCTTGCCCAGTATATTGCAGTGGCTCTTCCTTGCTTACTATTTATGAAGGTCTTACCCAATGTAGGCCTTTGGTATTTGCAAATTTAACATTTATAGTTTCAGCTATTCTCAGCTGGACTGCAAGGTCTGTGATTCACTAATTTGTAGTTTTGCTGAGATTGAAATGTTGCTTGCTGCCAGGCTTACCAATAGGAACTGATCATGTAGCTCAAAGAGGGAGCCTATTAGACAGGCCAGCACCCGCATCTCAACGCAGCTTTGTTTTTCTCTACTTGTCGTCGCGTACACAGTAACTCTCGAAGTGATAAAAGCTGTTTCTTTGTGAAATATGGGCCCGAAAAGAAAACCAACTGCTAGTGCTGGTGATGAAGAAAAAATGAAGAGGTCTAAGAAAGTGATGGTTCTTAGCCAGAAAATAGACGTTTTGGATAAATTAAAGTGGTTGTACAGATTCAGGTAAGTTTGTGGTGGTTAATGTTGCTACAGTATTATGTAGTAGTTTATATTTTGAGTGTCAGAATTTATTTTATAACCTTATAAATGACTAACAATGTAATTTTAGAAGCATTAAGGATTTGAAGATGTCAGCCGTACTTCACTGAGTTTTATGGGGGAAGTATTTGAAAACTTGAGAACTTAAGGAATCATGATGGTCTTACAGTATATAATGTTTATAATAATACTGAATTCTTCCATAACAAACAGTATTTCTGTCCTTGTGGCCCTACAACACTTTTAATTGTTTTCCCTGGCCTCGAAATACTGGTCCATTTCTCCTCCTCCAACATTATGCTCTGTGTATCATACTACATGAACAACAGTATGGTATTACCAAGTTAAAATGATCCTGATGATACTTTGTTTGAGATTGTGTTATATAATGACTTGAGTAGAGGCCTTTTGAAATGTCCATTTTTTTCCCCATTTGGGAACTGTTTGTCTATTCAGATGTTATTTAAGATACCCCCCAAATAGTGCCACATATCTTTCATGAACTTCATGTAGCAAATGTTTCGAATATTTACATGACCGGAGATTTTTATTAGATGTTGGGTATGGAAAAGAATAGCTAACAGTAATTTCTCAAGAAAACTTCCAGTCTAAAGGAAAAAGATATAAATCAGTGATTATAAAAAGTGTGAAAATGTTCATTGCACAGAAGTGGGAGCTATAAAATGGGTGATGATGGATGGTTTCTAAGAGGAGTTGAGTGAATTGATTGTTCTTGTTCTTTGTTAATATGATTGGGATCCTTTCTCCTCCCAGCCTAGCATTGAAAACCTGGTTATTGGCAGTGTGTCGTAAGGCTGTTGACTTTAACATGTTTTAGCCAGTTTAAAGAATTCATTTTTGTCTGGACTTTTTTAGCCTTTGAAATTTTTTTTTTCAGTCTTGCCTGTTACAAATCTCTTTTCTTAAAAACCTATTTTATTATAAGGATATTTGAAATAATGGTGATAGTGGCTATTTTTGTTTGGTTTCTAGATTTAGAGAGACTGATTAAGAGCTTTACTATTAAACAAAATGCTAATTTCAGGCTTACAGATAGAATGGACACTTGATAAACTTTAGGGAAGAATCCTGCATGTGTATTAGGAATGGATATTGCCTCAACTGCCCTTTTGTAATTTATTTAAATATATGATTTTTCTTTTTTAGCCTGTTGGTCAGTGATAGCTTTGTGTTTATAAATCTACTTGGTCATGGCTGTTCTTTTAATGTATTTGTTGAAATTTCTTTGCCTGTATTTTGTCATTTTTGTACATACATTTATAGAAAAGGGTAGTAGCATTTTGTGATATCTTTTGTGTTCAAGAATCAGATTATATTTCCTTTAAGGCAGCATAACTGATAGATATATTTCTGAGCCTAGGGTTGATTTATGTAAGTATAAATGAATGTTTTTCCTACCGGTATATTTTGTGGTCATAGAAAAGAGAAAACAAAGTCTGAATGCAAATTGTAATCCAGATTTTTCTTTTTTAAGTTGCATCAAACTGTACTTGAGAAATGGCTTATATTTTGTGATCCATTTTTATCTCCTTTTCATTATATGGAAAAATATAGTTTTAGAGACTTAAAGTGTTTTTGAAATATTTTTTTGATTCTGCAGGAGAACCTTTCATGACTGAAAAAGAGATACAGTACATTTTTGGAATCCTTTACCATATATACAGGATTTAAGAAAATGGATATTTTTGCTAATTTTATATGTTAAAAAGGGTTGATGAATTAGAATATATTTTAATTATGACTAGCCACTTCTGAGAATTCACAAAACTATTAGAATTTGCTTAAAGTAAATTTCCAATTATGATGTTTGCAAAACTGAGGTTATGGTTGCTAGTATGAAGCCAGCAACCAGCTGACCTAATAAAAATACTGTGAAAAATAAATGTTACATTTAACATAAAAATAAATGTGTATCTAATTAGACTTAGCTTATTCAGCTCATTTGACATTAACTAGTTAATCACTTATGAAAAAATTGACATTACTAGATAAACTGCAATTTACAGAAGTGGATCATAACTCTCTTGAATGCTGGACAGAGTTCTAGACAATTTTATGACTTTAATTTCACGCCAGTTTAGGAGAAAGAGTTCAGTATCACACCTAGAGCTGAAAATAAAAGGTAGGGGCATACTAACATGAATGATAGAGCAACAGGGCCTTAACTACTGAAGCTAATGAAGGAAAAGAACTAATGTGTCAGCATGCTACTAAGAATGGCTATATGTAGGTCTTGTTCCCAAGTATCTTTATTTTAGATAAATAAAAAAAGTGTTTTTTTGCAGCGGGCAACACTTTTTTAAAGTTCAAATCACTTGATTATAACCTGTTTTTTGGTAAATTGATGGCTTTTCATTTTTTGTGAATATCTATCTCAGTGTTTTTCTTGATGTTTATTCCTAAAACTAAGAGGATCATAATGGGCATTCTGTAAGATTGGACAGCAACTTCTTAGCTTTAAAAACAATAATATCACTATAAAATACTTTCTTGGGGTGCTTGGCTGGCTCAGTTGGTAGAGCTTGTGACTTGCTCTTGGGCTTGTGAGTTCAAGCGCCCCATGTTTGGCATAAAGATTACTTTAAAAAAGTATACTTTCTTGTTAAAAATCTGAGAAAAGAACTGATAAAAAAAAGCACATGCAAAATTTAAGGATTGAAACAGCTAGGAGTTAATATTGAGTGTATAGTTAATTAAGTCCAGGTTGAGATCATAGCAGTTCTAAAAATTAAATTGCTATGTTTTGAAGGGAAAATATCATAACAAAAAAACTTAGTGATATAGGTCTGGAACTAATAAATCCCCAGATTATGCCAAAAAATATCAGGAGAATGGAGGAGGGGGCATTGTGTTGACAGTGTAGATGGTAGTTACAGGTATGCCAGTCCTTTCTCTTCCACCTACCTCCGTGCAGTTTTTCAAGAATATCAATATATATTTTTCTTAAATTGTTTTAAATTTTTTAAAATTTCAAATTTACAGTGTGTAAAGCAATTTAAGAAATGTGTATTAAACTTACTATTACAATAAACTTATTAAGAGTGTAGAAAAATCTTTGAATCTGTGATTTTAATCTGAAGGTCTTACATAAGCCTATATGTGTATCAAGCTCTAAAGCACAGATCTTTGAAGTATCACAAGCCACTATTAACTGTGTATATGCAATATGTCATGTCATGTTTCCAGGTGTTTTCTGTATTATGAACATATTAGGGGAGAACTGATCAGCTTATTACAGATATTTTCTTCTTTCAGCTGCTTTTCTAACCCAAACTGTGTGTCTTGATGATACAACAGTAAAGTTTGAAATATGGGATACAGCTGGTCAAGAACGATACCATAGCTTAGCACCAATGTACTACAGAGGAGCACAAGCAGCCATAGTTGTGTATGATATCACAAATGAGGTAAGTAGAAATGTATTCTACATTGTAACTAGTTTGAATATACATTTTTGATACTCAATTTTGATTAAAGATTTTTTAAGACCCTTTTTTTTTTTTGGTAGCCAAGTATGACATTTCTGCCAAAGTTTTTATGAGTTTAGAAGAGCTGATTAAAAAAAAGATTAAAGTGTCTCAAATAATACAATAGTCCTAAGATTTTCTTTCCAAGAGTCACATTGAAGAGTCTTTAAAGCCTTGTCTTACAAAGACACTTCCTAACCATTTTTTGAGCCTGTGCCAAATAGCTGTTTCTTTGTTTCCCAAGGAGTCCTTTGCCAGAGCCAAAAACTGGGTTAAAGAACTTCAGAGGCAAGCCAGTCCTAACATTGTAATAGCTTTATCAGGAAACAAGGCTGATCTTGCAAATAAAAGAGCTGTCGATTTCCAGGTATGTTTGAAGGCACATATGTATGGTAAATTTTTCTTCTGTATCTACACTTGAATTAGTTACAATTTTAAAGCCATGTAAAGAATAGAAAACAAATTTTTATGCAAATGTGGACCTACTATATGTAATATGTTTCTTATGATAAATCTGAATTTTTAAATGTCTTTACATAATTGTGTATATAAATTGATTCAAAGATTTTGTTGAGCAGGGTGCCTGGGCAGTTCAGTCAGTTAAGCATCTGACTCTTGGTTTTGGCTCAGGTCATGATCTTAGACGCAGAGACTGCTTGATACTCTTTCTCTCCCTCCCTCCTACCCACCTCTCTTAAAAAAAAAAAAAAAAAAGATTTTGTTGACCTAAATAATCATAAAAGAAGTAGTTGTTGACAAATAGTGCAAAATATATAAAGCAAAAGGTGATTGCCTCCTACCCTAATCCCTCCACCCCATACATATTTTAGTATCCCTTTTTATTTATCTGCCAGTATTTATATCAGCACATATATACATAACCACATATACATATACAGCTTACACATATGTGGTTCTTAAATAGGCCTTCAAAAATAAAGGCTCAAAAAACCCACTTTATATGTTATTTAATATAGCTAACCAAGAATGTTCCCTGCTACAAAATAAAGTACAATTACTTAAAAACAAATGTCTCTAGTTTAAACTTTCCCTTTTCTCTTCCTCTTCAACCTCTCAGAAAAGTTTATTGTGGCATATATATGTGTGTGTTTATTGTGGCATATATATACACACACAAACACATATATATACACATATATATAAAATGAGTGATAGGGTAATTCTCTTTGATGATGGCTATGATGGAATACGTAGACTGAGAAAGGGAACTATTATTTCTTGCACCTTTAGGTAGTAAGTTGAGCAAGTTGCACCTGTGATTTTATTTAATTCTAGTTATTATCATGTGGGGTATGATATCTATTCTCTAAGATGGTTATCTCCCCAGCATAGAGTGGGAAGTAAGATTAAGTTATGTAATAGTCAAAAGTGGCCTTCTCACATAAGAGTTCAAAGGAACCTCATTTTTTTCATTAAATGGGAAAGATGATTGGTTGCTCTTCACACAACTGTGAGGATCAAAGGCAATAATACATGCAAACTGTAAATCATGACAAAAATGTAGACTAGTAATATAATTTTTAAAGGAATGATTTATGACATACTAAGAATTAAAATATAGCCATTAGATATTTGGATTCCCTTTGACTTCATTGAAAGTAATAAGCATAAATAAAATTTGCCATAGAGATCAAAGAGAATTTTATGTTTAGAATAGACAAAATCAGCTATAGTATGTGCAAAGGATATATATCATTTTTTTGTTTTATAAACAGGAAGCACAGTCCTATGCAGATGACAACAGTTTATTATTCATGGAGACATCAGCTAAAACATCAATGAATGTAAATGAAATATTCATGGCAATAGGTAAGTTTTTTTTTTTTTTTTCAAGCAGTAGATATAGGCAATAATACTTACACTGTAGCATATTTGGTTTGACTGTCTTCTTTTTAAAAATTCTTACTCTGGGCAACCCCGGTGGCCCAGCAGCTTGGTGCCACCTTTGGCCCAGGCTGTGATCCTGGGGACCTGGGATCAAGACCCATGTTGGGCTCCCTGCATGGAGCCTGCTTCTCCCTCTGCCTGTATCTCTGCCTCTCTCTCTGTGCCTTTCATGAATAAATAAATAAAATCTTTAAAAAAAATTCTTACTTTTTTGGTAAATAATTTTGAGAAGTATTTCAAAAATTTTTTTGAAAAATTTCAATATTTTTTTTCATGATTCTACTACTATTCTAGATCCTTTCCACCAAGAATTACTTTGTTAGTAATGTTAAATTTGAAAGACTGTTTATTATCTATTAAGTTGTAATACTTTTCAGTTTAAGTTTCTTCTAGGTAAATTGAAAGCCTGGACTTTGAGCTAATAGTTCAAGCAGATGGATTTTCTAAATATTTCAATGAGAAATTTGGATAAATAAGTTTTTGTATTAGATTATCTTTTTTACATGAAAGGAAGATAAGCTCAGAGCAATATTTATCAGTATAACATAAAGACATAAAGAGATTACTTTCTCACTGATCAGTAACTATTTTCATCTCTATTTTGCCATGAATAAACACTATTTTTGTTTCTCACATTAGTTTTAAATCACTGATTATTGACAAATATAATGCAAATATTGTAACAAAATTTCAAATTATTGAGGCACAGAATGACGGAAAATAAAATGCTTCATATTACCTCTGATCATTTAACCTATGCAGTGCTCTTACCTTTTCCCTAAGGTAATTTTATGTGTTAAGATTGTGATTCCACGTTTGTTGATTATAAGTAATGAAATTGGAACACTAATAAGGAAGCTTCCTATTTTCTGTAACAAAAATAAAAGTATTTCTATTGATCCTAACCTCCTTCCAGCAATCTTAAGGTGAGGATTCTGTGAGAATTGGCTACTTGGGTGGCTTTTGCATTTTACTGTGTCTGCACTATTTATGCACCAAGCACTCTTCTCATTCCAAAATATGTTTATTACATGGCAATGATTATTAACTAGGGTGCCCACAAACTTATCCTCAAATAAGAAATAGTCCTTTTATTGAATTCATACAAATTAACCAATTGACAGCTGATTCAGAGGCTAAAGAAAATATAGTAAATGCTACAAGTACTGTTAAAATATCTTTCACTAGATGAGAGAGTTTTAATGGTAGCTCATTTAGGCTCATTAGGAAAAAAATTGCCTGTTGTGTAAAATATTTTACTGAAAAACTCAGGCTGAAAGTTTATTAGGGAAATACTTGTGGAGGATTATATGACAATATGCTCTTTTTATAAATAGAACACAAAATTACATTCAGAACCACATCTGAAAAGCCAGTAACAGAAATCAAGGGAATAATAGCCTCAAATCAGGCTGAATGAACTTTAAACTTTTCTGATAGTATTAAGATACCACCAGATGGGCTTGCTTGCTTATTATTTTTTTAAGTAATCTGCATCTAACGTGGTGCTTGAATATATGACGCGGAGATCAAGAGTCACACTGTACTGATTGAGCCAGCCAGGCACCCGCATATGGACTTTATCCTTTTATTTAGATGTGCTGGTAATATATTTTTCCAATCAGAAGATAGTCTACATATTAGAACTTTCAGTTATTTTTCTGAAATTACAATGTTTCTTTCCTTGAAAGAAATACCAAGCATTAAATTGAATTGTGGCCTTTCTAGTTGTTTACCAGATAGGTAACTTAGATCACACAGTACAGTACACTCATTATTTTTACTCTTAATGATTTCCTGTAGAGAATATAGTCATTTAGTAGGAGAAAGTCTATAATAATTTTATAATCTGCTTTCAATTTGATAAGATTTTGCTTACATGACTTCTTTCATTGCACATCTTCATTAACTTCATTTGGATTTTTAGCCTCTTAAGAGCCTAATTCAGGGGCAAATGGTAAGCTCCAATTGCCCATATACCAAAAAGGTAGTACTAGCTTTACTTTGGTAATATTAAATAAGATATGAGATAGAGATAGAGGGCTGCTTCTGAGACTTCTAAGCTGTATTTTATTTTCACACAGTATAAGTTTACCAAATAGAAGCTTAAAAGTTCCTTATTCTAGTTTATTTCCTTCAACCTTTTAATTTCACTCAGATCTAATTACAGAAGACCCATTGAAAAGTAAAGGGAGAAATGATTTCTTAGTCCAAAATATAAATTATAATAAAGTTTATAAATGTTAGCCTATTCTTTGTCCCTACAAGCCTTTGTTTGAAAATGTATTTGACTGGAAATTTGCTACTTCATTACCATTTACCCTTCCATCCTTAGTGCCATTTCCAGAGAAGTAGTCCACGGTGAAGGCTTTTCTTCCCAAACTTCCATTGCCTAGCCCAGCATCTAGGATTCTAAAGATGATTAATGTTCATGTGGAATATTACAAAAAATCCAAAGTGCAACTAGACATTTAGATATTGAAGGTGGAGCATGTTCAACTTTTGTGTAACCTGAGCCAATAGTAAGGTAAAGCTAGAATTCACCCATAATAGTCTTCTCCCCAAGGTTGATATAGTGTATCTAGTACACTTACAGTCAGTACTCTCAGAGATAGTTAATATTTAGTGGATCCAGCACGTGAAGGATTTTTAGGATTCAAAGCAGACTGTATCTAACAGGTATGTTTTTAAATCAGTGGAATCCAGGCTCCAGCGATCTGTATTAGCTATATAAAGCTTAGTAGAACTAAAACTGTAACTGCTAGTTGAGGGCTTTGTCCAAATGTGACAAGCCAAGATCATCCAGCTCAGGACTGGAAATCATTTTTTGAAGTAGAGACTTCAGAATCAAGTCTTCCTTAGACTAGGCAGAGCTACTAGTGAATCGGATTAGGGTTTTTAATCATCCATAAATGAGGAACATGGTAGATGTTTGAAGAGTTAAGTATGTGTAAGCCAGAAGAAAATAGGTGTGATCTGCCAGAATTTGGGGTGATAATTAGCATGACAGAGGACCAGTACTGCTGGGGTGACAGTGATGGCATTTGTTGTTTATATCCTGACTTGTTCCAGAAAGTATATGTGGCAGTCCGGAGATCATTGATACAAGCTAAGATTCTTTATAAATAATTGGCTGGCCATCATCTTTATTAACTTAGATTTTCTTTCTTTTCTTTTTTTATTAACTTAGATTTTCTTTAAACAATAGAAGTATTAAAGATTATGAAATAAAGTACTACTATTCTGGTATTGCTAACTGAATATATGTAAAAAATTAAATATAGTCAACTTAAGTTTTAATTATATGTAACTGTTCCCTATCTTACCCTTCCCTAACCCACTAACCTCACTGAGGACTGACGAATGAAGAGTATTTGGTATTATCTAGTAGATATTTAGTAAGCAATTAGAAAAGAATGAACATACAGCTATGTGATAGTTTGGGTCAACCTAGCTGGAAAAAAAAAGATTAAGCAGATGAAAATAATTCTAATATGAATCCACTAATTGCGTTTATTTTGATAATTTATCTCTCAGCTAAAAAGTTGCCAAAGAACGAACCACAGAATCCAGGAGCAAATTCTGCCAGAGGAAGAGGAGTAGACCTTACTGAACCCACGCAGCCAACCAGGAGTCAGTGTTGTAGTAACTAAACCTCCAGTTTGAACTTCCTGGAATATTCTTCTGCTTCCTAAATGTTAATGACAGTGGAATTGGAGCATTTAACCAGCCCAGTATGACTTCCAAAAAGAAGAGACTTACGATAGAGTCAAGTTTCTAATACAGAATTATTTTAAGTGTTTTGAACTTAATTTTTAATAACATGCATGTGACCCTCTGACTAATATTTCAGAAGTAGAAAGGGGGAATGAGAGCTGTGTGTGTACGCTTGTTTCCTTGGACGGTTAGGGGAATCATTTCTCATCACCAGGGATAGAGACAAATGATGTAAACCCACAGTTAACCAGCCACTTCTATGTAAAAGATTTGGAACTTATTAATTTGGGCTTTTCAAAAGCATTCTTTTTTTTAGAAGGAAGTTCTAAAGATATTTATGCTTAGCTACAGTATTCAGGAAACTGGTAATTTCTCTTAGTATGCATATTTAAAATGTACATTCCACATTTTAACAGATTAGCCACAAGAAAACAGTCCCACATCTTCAGGGGGAAAAACACAAACATTAGTGGCATCTAAATTATAGCCAGTCGTGGTATTTTTAGTGGGTTAAAAAAGGTCAAACGTAACCTCATCTTGTTTTAGGAATATGAAAATTGAATGCATCTTGATAGTGTTCCCTTCAAACATGTGAGCTCTTCAACAGAAATGAAACAAACCAGGTGTCTGTGATTTCTGTTTAATCACTGCTGGCCATTACATAGGTTTTGTTGTTTGGGGGCAGGGAGGGGGCCTTTGTTCCCTTTGGACATAATATAGTCAATGCACTAACAATTATGTACATTCAAACTTGATTACTTTAAATTCAATTTTCAGCTGTACTGTAAATAGAGTACTGCACTGTAGTCTCCATATATGTTTATTAATTTCCTGTAATATTTAAGAGTTGCTTAAAAGTATACAAAATGTACAGTTACTAAAACAGCTAATTTTTCCTTTTCTCTCCCTTTGAAAGGAAGGGGCTTCAGTTGTTCCTACATGGCTAGAACCATAATAAACAATGTACCAGTAATTTGTAACATAACTATTGCAGTATGTTAGTAACAGTCTTGCAGCCTTGTTTTCCAGAGTTCATTTTATTTTGATCAGTTCAGTATATTGCACTAATTGTTTTAGGTATTTTCATTATATGAAATCTACCATGTGTCAGAGATGATTTAATCTATTTAAGTGTTGAACTGCTAGCAGAACTTGTATATTTACAGTAATTCAGAATTAGTAAGGAAAACAGTTCACCAGTGTTTAGTTTTATATTGAGGTGCTCAGGTTGGAATAAAGTGGTATAAAAAAGCAAGTACTGGTTTTTCTCTTTCTTGGCATGGAACAGTGAACATATATAAATAGTATCATGTAACCTAAAATAATGCTTTTATAGTTTCCTTAATATGTTCTTTAAAATTTGTGTGGTATTGATGTATTATCCTAATAGCTGGTTCTTTGAAGAACTGTCTTTACATTTTTGTACTCTTCGATAATCAGAAATTTATCTTTTTATGTCAGAAACTGATACTCACTTCCCTTGAGAAGTATTACCATGACTGTAATGTTGTCTCTGGATCCAGCCGCTAAAGCCGCACTTACAAGTTCATGGCTAATATACTTGGCTGCACCTTCATAGAAATTTTTAATGCATGATTCTTTTTCACTTGAATTTTTTGACACATCTACACTGGTTGGTCCATTTCTTTCTTTCTCACTGTATAGATGATGATTAGTCATTTCTGTTGGAAATGTGTGTGCATTTTTAGGGTTAGAATATTTTGAATCAAACAAATTTTCTTTTGTATTTATATTTGGCACACATTCTGTAGATTCAGATTTATACTGAAACAATATACGGATATTACTTTCTGATTTAGTATTGCTTAGTTCATTGATTAGGAAAGGCTCTTTGGATGGTAAAGATTGATTTTGTGTGATAGAATAGTAGGTGTCTTTATATACTTGAAACATTGTCATTGCCAGTGCAGTGACTTCCTTTGTATCCAAAACTTCCCAGAGTCCATTAGTAGCTAAGATAAGGAATTGGCATAAGTCATCTATAGGGACAGAGATAGTTTGAGGTGCTGGGATAATGGATTTTTTCAGTTTGAGATTTCCATGAAATCCAAGTCCTCGTGTGGTTTTTATTTGCCCTTCTAGGAGCCCATATGGTTCATTTGAACTAATTATTGCTCCATTCTTAAGTAATCTTCTTCTTTCGGTTATGTTTCTCGTAGTGTGTTCTTTGGTTATGCAAAAACCTTTTCCATTTCTGCATAAGACTGCTTGTACATTACCTAGAAGATTATTAGAAAAAATTGATCTTAGAGATTTAGTGACCAATTGTATCAAAGTACGCTTTTAACTTTATTCTGTTTCAGTGCATAAATAGGCCATTTTAAAATATTTTTTACATGTGTGAAATAATATTGGGCGATTTATGGTCATTAAGATTTGACTGAGAGGTCAGTTTATCCCTCATTTTTAAGTAACTTAGTGTTCAAAATACTGCACTTAATATTAAAATAACTTAAAACTACAAATAATAAAAAATAACTATCAATTTTTTATGAAACAGCTTCTGAATATTTATACAGCCAAGAGTTGAACTTTTTTATGACCAACATATATTCCATAGGGCAGACATTTTTTAAATGTTTAAATAAATGCCTTTTTAATTAAAAACAAGCATTGATTTTTTTTTTTTAAAGTGGAGTTTGATAGTTTTGTAACTGGTAAAAGTTAAAACCTGAACATATATATAGGTGTGGGTGATGAAAAAAATTAGAATGCCACTGTTAATGTCAGTCTTAATAGTTTCATGTTGTGTGGTTAAAAAGAAATTAAATCGATTAGCCATGTAAAGAAAAATCCATATGTATTATTAATGTGTTAAATGGATAATAGCTAGCCAATATTAAATTAAACCCTTTGATTGAAAACTGAAATCTTAAAAGTTGATTGTAGTTTGTTCATGGTTCATATGAACCTGTGATGTGTGCTTCGTTGAAATCTTAAGAAAATCTAAACAGTATTCTGAACAGATTGAGGGATAGTTGTAATACCAAAACTTTCTTTGGTTTATTAAAAAACGATTCACAGAATTTTTTAGTTTATAAGTAATAAGTTTTTCTTGATATGGAGTCATTTATCATTTATAAAAGGGTATATCAATTATTCTGAGATGAGGTTAAAGATGTTTGAATATTACAGTGCCTTTGAGAATTAAAATTCCTTGGATCATGCAGAATTTACAGTAGAATACTCTGGTTTCAATCATAATACCATACCTGGAATCTGAGTTTTGTTGCTACAGAGGTTCAATTCTATCCCCAGTTTTTGAGGTAAAGAAATTGAGATTTTAAAAGGCTATATAGTCTGTGCAATTAGTATGGTTGGACTGAAAGAGCTTAAATTAATGAAGAATTAGTTCAGGCATAGGCTGAGCCTATTGGCTCATTTATATAATGGGAATTATAAAAATAATGTGGAAAATGTTTTTAAAACCAGAGACGTGTGATAGTCCTGAAAACTACATGACCTCTTTCACTTCTCTGGGTTTGGTTATTAATATTTTGTATTAGCTTGTCTTTTTTGCTGGTCTTTCTACTTAAACTCTGCAGAAAGAAAAAGTAAAATTCTTGACTTTTGCTGAGTTATAAATTATTACTATTCCAGCAAAGCAGCATGGATTGATACTGAACATGCCACCTGGGTAAATTGAATTGTTTTATTAGGAGGATATGTGATTCAATATCTCTTTTAAATTATAATTTCCTATTAATGTATGTACATACACAAAAAAAATAATGTAACCATTGCTTTGAAAATGCAGGAGACATTTGGCTCAGAAGAGTCGAATCCACTGACTTCATAAATGTCTTATTTGCATGTGGCAAGTCAAAGTCCATTCAGCAAAAAGAAAAAGTATTATTCCTCTGTTGTGTGATTTGAAAATAATTGTTACAGTGGAATGGTGGTAAACTGGTATTTTTTAGTTGCGTCTACAGAGATTGGTAAGCATATTCTTATGCACTAGGTGCCTTTCTCTGCCCCCCCCCCCCCCCCCCAATTGCTGTGCTGGACAGGAAATGCCATTTTGGCTTATTTTCCTATTGTGAACATCCCTTGGGCTTAGTACAGAACTTTCTTGAAGGGATATTAAATCCTGGTTGCACTTTTCACTCTACCATTTACTTGCTGTAAATACTTCTGGTTGACAAAGTTTATCCTGATGAAAAGGGAAATAGTGCTTCCTGAATAATTCACATTCTTTCCTACGAGAATGGTGCATGAAGGAAAAAGTAAAGAAGTACCCGCTATATCTCAACTATTCATGCATAGCCCAGGAAGTGTAGAGGATACGTAAGATTCAGGCCTTGGAGAGTACTGTTGGAACAAATGAGGAAAGATTGTGCAGAGTTAATAATTGTATTTCCTGGGCCTCAGTTGCATATGCTGTCAGCTGCAAATTGGGTTGTTGAAAGCAGTTGACTACATTAAGCTGAGAGCTAGGAAAGAATAATGAAAAGTCCCAAGGAAAATGGGAAATTGGAGGAAGATTTAAATAACACTGTAAGTTCAAGTGTTTGGAGAATTGAAAGGGGAGAGTGACCAGTCATGACAATTTAAAGATTGTCTTTAAAGAAAGGTTCCTGTAACATCTGTGTGAAGGAAATGAGAATAGGCAGTGAGCTGATCTGAAGACCCTTAAAAAAGTTTATGTGAATGTGGGCATAAATATTTCAAATTTCTAGACAAAGGTACCAGCTTCAGCAGTTCGGAGAGATTGTGCTCTTCAGCAAACACTATCAGAACAAGGGTGGAACAGGGTTACTGCAAGAGGGTTACAGGGGGATTAGAGAAACTGCTTTGAGATGATACTCAAGCCTTTTCAAGATGGCATGTGTAGTCAGGCAAAAGTGTTCCTTAGGCAGAGAGCAATTATGCAACTGTCTCCTTGCAATTGCTGGGTTACCTTCAATTTAGGAAAATGAAGGGTACTCCTATAAACTTCAAAGTGACCTTAGAATCACAAACAGAATTCTAGATCTGAATGGGCGAAATCATGATTTTTTTCCAGCTATAGCTACTCACTATTGAAAATAATAGGAAATTTTTAAAAAAGAACTGAAGGAAAAGAAGAAAAATTATATGTGGTAGAAGGAAAAGGAAACATACCTAGGATGTAGGAGTGCCCAGAAGTAAAAATGTAGCACCCAAGAATAAAAAATTCCTTTGGAAGAAATAACTTGGGGAAGTGGAAACACTTGGGCTTTAATTCCAACTTTATGTGACCTTCATTTAGTCACTTTATTTCCCTCAATTACAGTTTTCCACCTGCAATGTTATTTTTTGTCAAGGTTATTGTGAAGATTTAAGAAGGTAATTTAGTAAGAAATTTGATTAAAGGGTTTTTTTTTACCCCCCTTTGGGTTCCATGAAGGGGAAACCAGAATAGGCAATCCAAAAAAGAGATGAAGCTATAAATGTTTGATTTCAGACACACTAAAAAACAAAACAAAAAAAACACTTAATTTTTTAAAAAAGATTTTATTTATTCATAAGAGACACAGAAAAGCAGAGACATAGGCAGAGGGAGAAGCAGGCTCCACGCAGGGAGCCTGATGTGGGACTCGATCCCAGATCCAGGGATCACACCCTGAGTCAAAGGCAGGTGCTCAACTGCTGAGCTACCCAGGCATCCCAAAACTTGTAATTCTTATGTGGTAGATTTATAGGCTTAAAGAAGTAAGGAGCAATAACTTAGACTTTGGGAAATGAAATCGTTATTGGGGAAGGAAAAAGCAACTGAAAAGGAGCATGAACAAATAGGAAATTCAAACATGAATGAGATCTACCTAAATTGGAAGCATAACAGACCTGTATATAAATTAGGTCAGGGAAACAACCTATATCCAGTTTGTCTGCAGGACTCATTTTGGCAGAAAAGGCTGAATTTGTTTGTATGCATAGACACCAGGTTTATGACTTCCTACTGATGATCGGCATGAGAGCCTTGCCGATGGGAGCTAGTTTTCATTGAGTATTCAAAAAATACCTTTGTTCATTTTGTAGGCTATATGAGCATGAAACTCAAATTCACCGTTGTACATCTGGAGCCTAACAATACTTTACATATCAGTAACAACTATCAAGTATTTGCTGAATGTGTTTTCAGAATCAGATTTGTATATATGAGTTCACCAACATACTCCAAAGAAAGGAGAAAGGGAAGGTAAAGCATGTAAAAGGTGTTATTTAAGAATATGTTTTTTTGTTTTTTGTTATTTTTTACATAAAATAAGGTGATTCTGGAATTGAATTAGGTTTTAAAGAAAAAGGATGGGGCTGGAAGTAATTATCAGAAATTTGTTTTAGTGACCTAGTTTTGTGTCCCATGAGCTCCTTCTACATCCGGAGACCAATGATAGCTTTACCCAATGCTTTTCTACTATTCACAGTTCCTCAGTTGTTGCCCACATCAAGCCCCTGTCCTCTTCTCATGGTTACCAGGTGATTCCTTTGTCTAATCCTTACAACCTTGAGGTAAGGATACCCACATTTTAATACACAAGAAGAATGAAGCTCACCAATTTTATAAGGTATCGCTAGTACAAAAGTAGTTTCTGGGGCCTCATTAAAAGGAATTATTAAGAACAAATATGTACTGGAGCACCTGGGTGGCTCAGACTCTTGGTTTCGGCTCAGGTCATGATCTCAGGGTCTAGAGATCAAGCCCCACATCAACCTGCACTCAGCACAGTCTGCTTGAGATTCTCCCTTGATCTTGTCCTCCTTTGTCCTTTCCCCCTACTCCCTACTCTTTTGTGTGTTCTCTCTCATTCTCTAAAAAAAAAAAAAAAATTGTACAATCTAGACCTAAAGATAGTGGGACAGATACACTAAACCACTCACTTACAAATGCCTGTTTACCATTCCAGAAATCCTAGGGGCCTTGAGAATGATCTTAAGAAATCTACTGTCTTTGCTCTATGAATGGAGCAACAAAGCCTGGATGACAGTGCATCTATTTACAGTTTATTGAATATTTTAAGCCCACTATTGAGACCTACTGCTCGGGGGAAAGATTGAAAATATTACTGGTCATTGACAATGCAATGGTCACGCAAGAGCTCTGATGATGCACAGCAATATTGATGTTTTCATGCCAGCTAACACAGCATCCATCCTGCAGCCCAATGGATCAAGGAGTCATTTTGACTTTCAAGTCATTACTAAGAAATACTTCTATGAGGTTATAGCTACTATAGAAAATTTTTCCTCTGATGGGTCTGGGCGGAGTAAGTTGAAACCTCCTGGAAAGGATTCACCATTCTAGATGCCATTAAGAACATTCATGATTCATGGGCAGAGGTCAAAATAACAACATTAACATGAGTTTGGACGTTGATTCCAACCTTCATGGAGGGGTTCAAGACTGTAGGAAGTAACTGCAAATGTGGAAATTCAAGAGAACTAGTGGAGACAAGCTATGATTGAATGGCTGCAATCATGATAAAACTAATGGGTGACAAGTTGCTTCTTATGGATGAGCAAAGAAAGTGGTCTCTTGAGATGGAATCTAGTCTTGGTGCAGATGCTGTCAAGATCATTGAAATGACGACAAAGGATTTAGATTATCATATAAACTCAGTTGATAAAGCAGTGTCAGGGTTTGAGAGGATTTACTCCCAATTATGAAAGAAGTCCTACTGTGAGTAAAATATGATCATCACATGCTACAGAGAAATCATTCATGAAAGAAAAACCAAACGATGTAGCAAACTTTGTTGTCTTATTTTAAGAAAGACTATCGCTACCCCAAACCTCAGCAGTTGTCACCCTGATGGGCCAGCAGCCATCAATGTCAAGGCAAGAACCCTCCACCAGCAAAAAGGTAACAACTCACTATTGAGACCTCAGATGATGATTAGCATTTTTTAGCAGTAAAATATTTTTCATTAAGGTATCCACATTGGCTTTTTAGACAATGTATTCTATACTTAGTAAACTATAGTGTGATCATAACTTAACAAGCACTGGGAAACAAAAAAAATTCATTTGACTTGCTTTATCACAATATTTGCTTTATTGTGGTGGTCTGGAACCAAACCCACGATGTCTCCTAGATATGACTATATATAAGGAGACAAGTTTTAAAAAGTCTTGTATAATAAACATATATATACACATATATATAAATACCACATATATACATATGAACCAAATAGTATAAAGTCTGGGAGAGAAGAAATAAAAGTGCTGTTGTAAGGATTTTATTCTGTATACAATATGGTATATCATTTGAAGATAAGCTGAGAAGTTAAAGATGTATACTATAAACTTCTAAAATAATATAACAAAAAAAATAACATAACAGTTATAGCTAACAACCTAACAAATGAGATAGATAGGAATAAAATCAATTCAAAAGAAGGTAGTAAAAGAGATGATAATATACAATTGTGTATCCACATAAAAAAGAATGAAGTTGGGCCCCTACCCCATGACACGTACAAAATTAATTCAAAATGGATCATAGACCTGAATGTAAGAGAGAAAACTAAATCTCTTAGAGCAAAACACTGGTGTAAGTTTTTGTGCCCTTGGATTAGGCAATGGTCTCCTCAATTGATACCAAAAGTGCAAGAATCAAAACAACAGTTGCTAAATTGGATTTCATTAAAATTAAAGTATTTTTTGCTTCAAAAGATAACAAGAAAGAGAAAAAAAAAACCCATGGAATTAAAATGTTTCCTAATCATCTTATAAGGGACTTGTATTCAGAATATAAAAAGAAATTTGCAACTCAATAGACAAGTAACTTAATGGACAAAAGATTTGAGTAGACATTTCTCAAAGGAAGATATTCAAATGACTAATAAGCACTTAAGGAGGTATTCAACATCATGAGTCAACAGAAAAGTGCAAGTCAATACCACTTCATAGTGGCTATGAAGGTGGCTAAAGTCAGAAAGACAGCATTGGGAAAATGTGTAAAAATTAAAACCCTCATATATTACTGGCAGGATAGTGAAATGGTGAAGCCATTTTGGAAAATGGGGCAGTGCTTCAAATGGTTAAGTATAGAATTACCTTATGATCCAGCAATTCCACTCCTGGGTATATACCCAAGGTAGTGAAACATGTCCACACAAAAACTTATGCACCATGTCCATGCCTGCATTATTCATAATAGCCAAAAACTAGAAACAAATGTTTTTCAACTGAATAAATGGAAAAACAACATGTGGCATAACTATACAGTGAAATATTCAGCAATCAAAAGGAAAGAAGTATTAATGCATGTTAAAATATGGATGAACCTTCAAAAACATATGAAGTGAAAGAAGACAGGCACAAAAGAACACAAGTACATTTATAGGAAGTGCCCAGAATAGGGAAATGTATAGAGACAAAATGTAGATTAGGGATTGCTTAGACCTGAAGAAATGGCAGGTTAGCGACCTGATTGCCAAAGGGTACTGGGTTTCTTTTTAAGAGGACAAAAATGTTCTAGAATTGACTGGTGATGCTTGCACATATCTGTGAATGTACTAAAAACCATGTACACTTTATGTGAGTGAATTGTGTGCTTTTGAATTATATCTCAATAAAGCTATTAAAAATAAAAGCAATGGGGAAAACACAAAGGGATCAAATAAGAATCCCTTATATCTATGAAGAACTAGTGTGGTTGATTAGAAATGTAAAATTTGTGGTTTATTTGATGCTAGGGAAAAAGTATAATTACATATTCTGTATGAATACATTTGTTAATGTTTTAATTCTATGAGGATCAATTGAAGTAAAACAGGAGAGCACCAAGAGAAATTATAAAATGCAATATAAATGGGAAGCACTAAGAATAAAAAATCAAGAATGTCACTTTGGAAGTATTTTTTTCCACATGCACAAATTCAACATTTATTCAATGGCTTCATTATTGCACTCATGTTTCATTATAAAGTGAGGTTTTTGTTTTGTTTAATTCCCAAGTTGTGATGACACTGGTATTTCACAGATTTAAATAAATTTGTACAGGAAATACAGGAAAAATATAGGTCTTGCTTTATAAAATACAACATGTGCTCTTGAAAAATTTCTGCAAAAAATTTACTCTTTGTAACCCATTTAAATAGCTTTTTTTCAGGAGCACTCTAGTATCATCAATCATGATCTCCTTTTCACAAGTTGGAACTTTTCCCTACATATTTGTTTTTATTAAAATGAAGTATGCCTAAATGAAAACAATTTAACAGAATTATGTAAGCGTGGAAATTAGATCCAACAAATGTTTGACCTGGAGATTAGAACCAGCCAAACAGCAGTGATCCTGGAAGTAGTGAATCACGTAAATTAGACATTTAATGATAGCATCTAGTTATTCACTGTCTCATAATTTTTCCTTTAGTTCTACAGGAACCCTGATGTGTAATGACATTTTCTAATGGAGGTCCCACGTCCAAGAATATGGGTTGGTTCCCAGAGTGGTATGAAATCTGAAACCTGTGCATGAAGTAGACCTGCTCTAGCCATCTGGAACCTCATTACAAAAAGAATTACAAAAATTCTGAGGAAAGTGGCATTGCACTTGGCTTCTTTATATTGCTTAATCTGGAGTACTCATCTTGAGCTCAGAACCAGAGCTAGATCAGAAACACGCTGACTTCAAGGGACCCTGACGTTATAGTGGTCTTTGTGATTATCTGGTTTTCTCAAATACATGGTCCCACTTGCTGAGGGCCAGCCTCCTCAGGTTTTGGAAGCAATTCCCTTCAGATGCAGCATGATATAGTGGGCTTGAGTTCCAGCTCCAATTCCTATTATCTCTGAGACCTTGAACAAATTATCTCACCTCTCCCAGCTTCCATTTTCTCATCGGGAAAAGTGGGGTAACGACACTTAGATATAGGGGTGAGGGAATAGAACAAATGTGTAAGGAGCCAAACTTGGAGCAAGTAGTAAGTCCTAGAGATCTAATGCACAATATAGAGAATATAGAGAACAATACTGTATTATAATCATCAAGCTTGCCAAGACTAGAATTTAATTGTTTAAACCACTAAAAAAGAAATGATGAGGACACCTGGGTGGCTCAGCGGTTGAGCATCTGCCTTCAGCTCAGGTGGTGAATAGAGTCCCACCTTGGGCTCCCTGCATGGAGCCTGCTTCTCCCTCTGCCTGTGTCTCTCGTGAATAAATAAATACAATCTTAAAAAAAAAAGAAATGATAATTATGTAACATGATAGAGGTGCTAGTTATCACCTGAATGGCAATCATATTACAATATATAAATGTATCATGAACATGTTATACTTTTTAAGATTTTAATATTAAATAAGTGGACACTATTATTAATAACTCTACACAGGAGCACCCTACTGGTTCAGTCAGTAGACCATGCAATTCTTGATCTCAGGATTGTGAGTTTGAGCCCCACATTAGGGGTAGACTTTACTTAATAATAACTATTCATGAAAGGGATAGTGGAAACCCAATTAAGCATCCCATGAAACTCAGCTTAACTTTGCTAAGAATGTTTTACATATGGGCTTTCCATTTTGTCAAGCTCCTAGGCTAGAACTTTTGCACTAACTGAAAGAATTGCTTCTTGAAATACAATTTTAAAAATACAGCTATAGGGCAGTCCCAGTGGCTCAGTGGTTTAGCGCCGCCTTCAGCCCAGGTGGAGACCCGGGATCGAGTCCCATGTTGGGCTCCCTGCATGGAGCCTGCTTCTCCCTCTGCCTGATGTCTCTGCCTCTCTGTGTCTCTCGTGAATAAATAAATAAATATCTTTTAAAAAATAATAAAAATACAGCTATATTTTTGGAGAATAGAATATATGCTTATAAACTTGAGGCACAAACTATTTTCTCTAAAAGTAAATGGATGCTACTTGGCCTGTGAGCCCAAGTGATCTATTGAAAATGTGTTATTAGAATAACCAGTTTAAACAACCAGACTTCTAACAATCCTCAAAGAACTTTCCATTTTCCTGAAAAAGGGAAGTATGGGAAATGTTTTTTGTTTCATTAGATCTAAGCAATAAATGCTTTGCCTTTCTCCACAGCTGAACTGCTACCCCATTTAGAAAATAATGTTTTGGTCAAATTATATGTTCCTCCTTGTTAAAAAAAAATTACAATTATTTTTGTGGTCTGCAATCTGCATTTAAACTGTGGTTGTTGATCATTTCTTAAATTAGTCAATGGAATTTTGAGGCATTACTAAGTCACTAAATCATAGGTCACTCAATAGTTCTGGAAGCAAGAGAAATTTTGGTGCAAGGAATAAAAAATAAATGTAAGGTGTAATGAGCACCACTCAATGTACATACCTGTGTTTGCAACATGAAGTACTCCAGAAATTATTTGTGGCATCACCTGGGAAGGGGAATTCTTTGGCAAGCCATCATCATTACTGATTCTCCAATTCTTCTTAGTATAGGGTGTTTTAATATTGCCTTCCAATATACAAGTAACTGCAGAACAGCCACTCCATCGAACCCTGGACACTTCATTTCTTCCAAGACGTAAAAGCCTGTCCATTCTCCAAAATGCTTTTGCAAAGGCTTTGTGTATGTTCTCATACTCACATTTCCCTGTTTTTCTCCTTTTCTTTATGGAGGAAAAAAGTTCTTCTTTGGCTATGTATTCTTCCCTAAATACTGTGAGAAAGGATTTGATTACATTTTGCTCTTCAGAAGTCATATGGTAGGAAGGATCAAATCTGGAAAGCTGATGGAGAAATAAAACTGGGAGTTCCACTGATGTCAGGTTTGCCGCTGAGGCACCATGATGTCCATCAAATAAACCAAAAAAACACACATCAGGTTTTTTGCCAAAATTATCCACCACAGTGAATTTATCGTTCATGTCAGCTTTCCATGCAGAATTTCCATCTTCACAAATGGCTACACCTTTAATCAATACATGAGAGATTGTTTGAGAATATATGGAACTCCTGTGAACGTTATCAATCATCTTATAGTATGCTGGTATTTGTTTCTGCCAAAGTAGCTCAAAAGCATAATTAATGCTCTCTAGGATTTTTTCAGTGAATAAAGAAGATGACAATAGTTTAGTGATTATAAACTGTCTCTGAATGGTAATTACTGGCAGTGCTGGTTTCTTTTCACCCATCCATTGAAACTCCAGGGTGGCCAGAGCCATATGTTGCTTTTTATGGAGGAAAGTTTCACGTAGGTCAATTTCATGCTTACATATGGAACAGGGAAATGTAATCATTTGATCACAGGACTGCGGCTTCTCATGGTCTTCAGAGTATTTTGAGTATCTTGATAATCTCGTTTTCTTCCTTCTAAAGTACCTCCTTCTCAGGGAAAGTGGGATCTCCTGATCTGAATCATGTGTTGATTTTCTCACATTCCATTCCCTTGATTTCCAAAACACTCTGCAAACAGGATAAAAGATATTTACATGCCAGGGGTGACACATTGAAAGTCTTTTTTTTTTTAATAGATGTATTTACTTATTATAGAAAGAAAGAGTGAACATCTGGAGGGAGGGGCAGAAGGAGGGAATCTTCAAGCAGACTCCCCACTGAATGCAGAGCCCAACTCAGGGCTTGATCTCAAGAACCATGAGATCCTGACTTGAGCTGAAACAGAGTCTGGTGCCTAACTGACTGAGTCTCCCATGTGCCCCAATACATTGAAAGTCTTTTCAAGCAGGTCTTTATCTTTGCAATTTGCTTTAGTTCCTCACAATTTAATGTGGGCCTACCATTGAATATTCTGATGCTGTCATTCCCCAAAAAAACACACAGGAAGTACTAAAAAAAAATGGTGATTGAATTGTGTATCCCTGAATAAAATTAGGCAAAGACTCTACAAAGTCAACCAGAAATCTAAGAATAAATACTCAAAGAAATCAGCACAAGATTGTATCCCAGGCATGTGAAAGTACATACATGCTTGAATACATGCTTGAGACCTAGGTATTTGATTTAAAATTTGAGCATAATTATTTGTGTACTCCATTTTATCTTGGTGAAGGTACTTTTTTGTTCTACTTAAAAGGTTCACAGGAAAATGAATAGGGCACCTGGGTGGCTCAGTGAGTTAAGCATCCAACTCTTGGTTTTGGCTCCTGTCACGATCTCAGGTTGGTGGGATTGAGCCCTGCATGAGGCTCTGCACTCAGTGCAGAGTCTGGTTGAGATTCTCTCCCACTTCCTCCCCCCCAGCCCCTTCCCCTGCTCATGTGCTCTCTCTAAAATAAACTAATAAAATCTTTAAAAACTACTTTAAAACCTAAAAAATCAATTTAGTAGCTTTAAATGTTTATGACATGTGACAATGTTAACTTCAACTCAGCTTCGTGTAAGTTCTATTTAACTTCAACTTAACTCATAGAAGTTGTATTTGTTGTGAGTACATTTAATGTGTTAGATGGGCCTACAACAATAAGAATGCCTGAAGCCCATAGGGACTTAAACATTCCAAGCATAAAACAGGTATTCAGAATGCTGATACTTGTTAAAATAAGAAATGAGTCTATTTAGTACTAATGAGAAAATAGTAATGATATCTCTGAGCATAAAAGTAATGCATTTCATTTTTAAGTTCAAGACAAAAAGATACAAGCTAGAAAATGTGTTCTCCTTGTTTCCAAAGCCCCACCCCAACTCCAAAATTCCAGCCTTAGCTAATGGCTGTTATCTGTCTTTCCAAATATGTATATATAAGATATATTAGAATATATTAATAATATATTTATTATATGTCAATATATTATAATTATATACATTAAATATAAATATATTATAACCATATGATGACTATTATATTACCTACAGTAATATAATAATATATTAATAATATTAACATTGGTTACATAAACATATTTACATACATAATATATATGTCATCTTTTCTGAGATGTAAATGAGTCATATTTGCATACCATCCTAGAATCTGCCAGTTTTATTCAATACTAAGTCATGGCCTCATACTGAAAGTTTGAATATGGAGACACAAAACAATATACTATGAACAATGTAGAGTTTGGATTAAAAAAAACTGTCTTCAAAAAAAAAGTCTGTCTTCACTTACAAATTAAGCTTCTCTGAGCATCTGCTTTCTTATCTGTAAGTAAGTAGGATTATTTATAGCATCAAATGAAGATAAATGGTGAAGCAATTGGCAACAGGGGCCACTTAAAAAGTGCCTGCTCCTTTTAACCTAAGCAAAAAGGATGCTGAGAACTGTACCAAATGGAAACATATCACATGTAGACATGAAATTATAACACTTATGGGAAAATATATTCTATATAAAACTAATTAAAGAAAAAAAATCAGCAAATCAATGGGAAAGGTTTTTTTTTAGGTAATCTTTACACCCAATATGGGACTTGAATTTATAATCCTGAGATCAAGAATTCCATGCCAGCCAAGAGCTGGGAGAGGATTTTTTTCCATAGCAGTATCTGAATCAGTGTTTCAGAATTGAGATATGTGTATTTATTAATATGTTGTGGTAAATTGTATATATCATTGCTTCCCTACAATTGTTAGTATAACAAATAATAAAGTGGATATATAAAATCAGACACAATTTAGGAGTGCCTAGCTAAGTTGGAGCAGCATGGGACTCTTGATATTGAAGTAATGAGTTCAAGCCCCATGCTGGATGTAGAGATTACTTAAATAAATAAATAAGGACTTAAAAAAATGGAACACAATTATGAGTAACGCATGTAAATTAAAAATGAATGCATAAATAAAGTAATACAATGGCTATAAAAATAGGCAAATATCTTTAAGATTCTTCCCAGTAGGATTTTCATCGTATATGCTATACTATTTCTAGGGAGGAAAATTTTCTGTGGTAAATGATGAATAAGATGGTGTACCATGTGATTGGCAAAAGGCTTTAGCAACCTTCGTATATGGTTTACACGTGGCAATACGATTAAAAATTAAGCAAAGCTCTGAAAAGTTTGACATGTTTGCTGCTTTCCTCATTTGTATTTAATTCCTTAAAGGGCATAACTGTAGTGAATATAGCTACCCATTCCTATTGTAAAATTTTATTTACAAATTTCCACTTCATAAATGCCTCTAAAACTATTAGCATATTGGTAGGCCTTCTTGGCTTTGCCTCAACAACAAATTTTTGTGTTTTTTTTTAACAGAAAAACTTAAAAGTACACAAAAATAGAAGAGTATAAAGAGCCCTCATATGCCCATCATCAGCTTCAACCATTATCAACATTTTTCCATTCTTGTTTCATCTTTGTCTTCAGCCATTTTATTTTTTTATTACATTCTATTTATTTTTACTGGAATATTTAAAATGAAATACCAAAATTATATCAATTTCACTGATAAATACTTCAGTCTCATCAACAAATTTAATCAGCATCCATTCACTTCTTCAATATCTACAAAAGGCTAACTACTGTGCATAATGCTGAAGCAGCACACACAGAGAAGGCTGGAGGCTTTGAGGGGAGGAGTTTGCAGAGCCTCATATGCTCATACAAAGAATTAAACAGGTCAGATGAGGCCCAGGACAGTGCCCACACAGGGACTTAACCCCTTATCTAGATAGGAGTGGCATCATGACACCTGAGAAGCCGACTTCAAAAACTCACAGTTGAAAGATCAAAAAGAGGGTCCCAGGCAAATCCAAGGGAATGACTGGTTAGCAGGAAGAAAGAAGAAGAAGACCAGCAAAGGAAATGGAGGGGCAAGCAGAGAAGTAGGGGGAGAAATGAGTACTGGCAAAGCTATTAAGCTCTTCTTGCCAAAATGTATAACAAATATTTTTATTTACTATTATTTGATCATGTTCATGTAAAGGTTGCAGTTTTCCTGAGGCTTGATGAACTGTTGGGACAATATTTAAGGCACCCTGCTACTGTGATTCAACTTACAGTCGATCCTTTATACCAGAAGTTTATTTTTCTCTATATAGAGAACAGCCATAATACCGTTCTCTCTCACAGGGAGCCATTCTTAGAATGTAATGTGTTATTCATTCATTCAACAAATACTTGAGTCTCTGTAATATGCTAGGTACTGTTTAATTTGCTGGGAATACAGCAGTGACCAAAACAGGCATGGTCTGTGATGAAGCTTATATTCTGAAATGAAGGCAATAAATAAAAGAAACATGTAAACATATAATACCAGATGGAGTAAGTACTAAAATGAAAAATATAATGGAATAAGAGTATAGATGGGCACCTGGGTGGCTCAGTCAGTTAAGTGTCTACCTTCAGCTCAGGTCATGATCCTGGGGTCCTGGGATCAAGCCCTGCATCAGGCTCCCTTCTCAGCAGGGAGCCTGCTTCTCCCTCTCTCTCCTCCTGCTGCTCCTGATGCTTGTGTGCATACACTCTGTCAAATAAATAAATAAATAAAATCTTTAAAAAAAAGAATAAGAGTATAGAGAAGGATGGAAGCCCTCCTTTGTACAGAGTAGTCAGAAGAATATATCATTTCCCCATGTACATAGTCTAACAGGAAGCCAAGATTTCATCTGATAACTAAGAAAGTGGAGGAAAAAGAATACTGCAGATAAAATTGTTCATTGACTTACAGATGGCAACAGACACATGAAAAAATGCTCATCAGGGAAATGCAAATCAAAACCACAATGAGATAGATATCACCTCACACCTGTCAGAATGGCTAAAAATCAAAAACACAAGAAACAAGCGTTGGCAAGGATGTGAAGAAATAGGAACACTCGTGCACTGTTGGTGGGAATGTGAACTGGTATAGCCTCTGTGGAAAACAGTATGGAGATTCCTCAAAAATTAAAAATATGGGGATCCCTGGGTGGCTCAGCAGTTTAGCACCTGCCTTTGTCCCGGGGCATGATCCTGGACCAGGGCATGAGTCCTGCGTTGGGCTCCTTGCATGGAGCCTGCTTCTCCCTCTGCTTGTGTCTCTGCCTCTCTCTCTCTCTCTCTCTCTCTCTCTGTCTCTCTCTCTCTGGGTCTCTCATGAATAAATAAATAAAATCTTTTAAAAAAAATTAAAAATAGACCTACTCTATGATCTAGTAATCACACTATTGAGTATTCACTCAAAGAATTAAAAAAACACAGAGTAATTCAAAGGGATCCGTGCACATCTATGTGTATTACAGCATTACAATAGCCAAATTATAAAAGCAGTCCAAATGTCCACTGATAGAAGAGTGGATAAAGAAGAGGTGGTATATATACACATAGTGGAATATTATCCAGCCATAGAAAAGAATGAAATCTTGCTATTTGTATCAACATAGATGGACCTGGAGAGTATAATGGTAAGTGAAGTAAGTCAGAGAGAGCTGACATTTCACTTAAATGTGGAATTTAAGATACAAAGCAAATGAACAAAGGGGAAAGAAAGAGACAAACCAAAAAAACAGACTCTTAACTATAGAGAACAAATTGACGGTTACCAGAGGGGCGGTGGGTGGGAGGATGGGGGAAACAGGTGAAGCAGATTAAGAGCACATTTATCATGATGAGCTCTGAGTAATGTATAGAATTGTTCAATCACTGGGGCACCTGGGTGCAGTCGGTTAAGCATATGACTCTTGATTTCAGCTTAGGTCACCATCTCAGGGTCATGAGATCAAGCCCTGTTTCAGGCTCTGTGCTCATTGCATTGTCTGCTGGAGATTCTCTCTCCCTCTCCCTCCCCCCCTCCTTCTGCCCCTCCCCCCATTCACCTTCTCTTTCTCTCTCAAATACATAAGTCTTTACCAAAAAAAAAAAAAAAGATTTGTTGAATCACTATATTGTACACCTGAAACAAATGTAACACTGTATGTTAATTACACTGGAATTTTAAAAAAAATGTTCTTTGTCATGCAATAGAAATAAGGAAAATTTACCTGAAAGCACTATTAATTTCTGTGCTCATTTGGAATCTTTACCTTCCTTTTTCCTCTCTTTACCACCTTTCCCCAGCCTCTGTTCCTCCAACCTTGGATAGTGATGGTGATGGATGTAATGGAGGTGGTTACGATGGTGGTGGTAGTGGTGGCGGCAGTGGTGGTGGTCCCACTGATGTAATGGTAGACCCCCTTTGTGTGGAATGTTTACTACATCACCTGGAACCTCAGTCAGAACTCTCTCTAGGATTCTGAAGGACTATGAAACAGTAAAGGCACAAACTGTGGTAACAAATTGTGCTTGAAATTTCTGAAAGAAGAATCATTCGTTAAATATACTGTCTTGTGCCTGCATAATAGGATTACAAAATAAGAGGAGTGACTATCAAGTAAGTTTTTTTTTCTTATAAATCATGGTACTTTCAAAATACTGATTCCAGAAGGCTAGCCTTCATATACAGACCATACACTCAGAGGTAAAGTATCTCAGGCCATCTCTCCAGGATGCTTTCTCCCACCTGCCCCGTAGGGTCTGTCCATTCCATCTCACTGCCCCGGGTTACTGCCTGAGTTATAGATCCTGGTTGAACTGTCTTTTTGTCTCTTGAGACTGGTTTGACTCCTGCCAATACTTTTAGTTCCTAGGTTTGTAATCCAAAGTTGCATTCCTCCCTCCCACCCCAGGATGGATTAGAACTAGAGTTCCAGAGCAATTTATTTGCACAGGACAACTGCTTACTGAACATTTCCACGGGGATGTATTACAGTCAACTCAAAGTTAACATGACCAAAATGGAACCCACTACATTTCCTCCAGAATCTCCCACCATTAACTTGGTTAATGGAAATTGTTTTGCAGAATCCCTTTCCTTGTGTGGTTCCAGGTTAGACTTGGCCAAGAAAGGAATTTTGTGGTACCATATCTGAATGCCTTCATGGTTCGGCATGACCTGTAGATGCAGAGGTGCCTGGCAGGTTCCAGCCTGTCATTGTTTTATTTTGTCTCCAGCTCTTCCTCTGGACTGTAGGCTCTGTTGACCAATAGCAGCCCCAGACCCATCAACAGATGCCTGCCCTTACACCCATAAAGGCAAATGCTTCTTCTAGACTTCATCAGTCTCTGAGTTCCTACTTCCATAGCTGGACATCCTTGGCTTTTCAGACTGACTGGTGGGAGATTTAACTCCCTTACCCAGATGTTCAGTTGCTTCCACACAGAGTTGCAAGGCCTAATTTCAACAACAATAAGGATGTTCCATGTCCGAGGGTTCAGGGTCTACTGTTTGAACTCTAGATGATATAGATGCCTCACTACCACCACCTGTTCTCCTTTTCTGGATGTACGAGATCTGTTAGACATCTCTCTTTAATATCCCTCAGCTCATCTACTTGATTCCATTTCCAGTGCTTTCACTGTTTTAGGGTGCAAAAATATTTTGCCTGGATTACTACACTGGCCACCTAGCTGCTCTCCCCATGTCTGGGCTGGTTGCTTCTCAATGCATTCTCCTTGGAGTAGCCAGAGGTGATCCAGCTTCCTAAGGTTTGATACGGGCTTGCCCTGGTTCCTGGGATAAACCCCCTTATGTATTTGACAAAGCTCTGCCTCCTTCAGTCTCTGTTAATTTGTCTAGCTTCACCTCTCATCATTCACCCCATGCCAATATTGTGCAGAGCCATTAAAGAAACCCTCCCTAGTTTGGTAGGACATGGCAGTTAATTGTTTTAATTTGAATTTCTTATTATTCAGCTGCTTTTTAATTCATACCACATATGCCAGTACTGCATATTCATTTCCATCGGCTGCATCATTCCCCTTGCCACAAATTGAGAAGGAGTGAAGCATGTTCTTTAAGCAAGTACTGAGTCTCCTTTAGGCTCTCACTTCCTGGGATGGGGTCCGGCAACTTGCAGGGTGGCTGTGGTGTTCATATCTCACCTCCACAGGCAGCCATCAAGCCCGGCAGGGATTAGAGTAGTAGGAAACGCTGCCTTACTGGTGACTTAATGGTATCTTTTTAGAGGGGTAAAAAGGGAGAAAATATACTCCTCAAATACTTCCCAAGGGAGAAGATGGGTCTATCCCTACATAGGTTCTCAGCAGATTGTTTTCTTCCAAAGTTCATTTGTGGTCTGTTAATTTTGTCTATAAGTTGATTATTTATGTTACCTATTTCACTGACTCAAAAACATGTTGTATTTATATTTATTGATTGATAGATACCCAATTAATGCCTTCTCCTTTTTAAAATAGTCAAGCAATACAGAAGTATGTAAAGGAAGAGCAGAGGTCTCCCTTTCTAAAGGTAACCACTGCCAAAAAATCAGGTGTATATTGTTCCAGACCGGTTCCTATGTATTTACATATATATACACGAAAATATAGAAACAACCTATTTTTTTTAAGTAAACTTTGCCCACAATGTGAGGTAGATATAGCCTATTTTTAAACTTAGGCTTAATTTGCATACTGTCAATGGCACAAATTCTAAATGTACAACATGATGAACTATGGGAATACACTTGTTGATTCTATTAAATCGCTTTCCTGTATTTTAAAAAATAGCTTGGTAACACAACCACAATATTATTCTGTAAATGCTTTCTGTCACTTAGTAGTCAGGGGTAAGGATTTTTCAAGTCAGGACCTATCAACTTACCCTATTCTCACCCCCCTACCTCCGAGATTTTATTTATTTATTTGACAGAGAGAGAGAGAGAGAGAGAGAGAGAGCATGAGCTGGGGGAGCGGCAGGCAGAGGGAGAGGGAGAAGCAGACCCCGCTGAGCAGGGAGCCGGATTCAGGACTCAATCTCAGGACCTGAGGTGAAGGCAGATGCTTAACTGACTGAACCACTCAGGCACCCTCACTTTATTCTTTTTAACTGTTGTGTTATATTCTATAAAAAATATAAAGATATAGATTACCTATAATGATGGAATTTTTTTTTTTTGCTATAATAATCAAAGTTACAATGAATATGAACACACATATGCAGGCCGGGTGCACAAGCTGGTGCTTTTTGGATATCCAAACCACAGAAAATCTGGGTAGGTAATGAATCCATTACTCTTCATAGAGTTGTTATCACTATTACATTTTATAAAGCGATCTAAAATGTGACTTTGTGGGATGCCTTGAGTGGCTCAGCAGTTGAGCATTTGCCTTAGGCTCAGGGTGTGATCCTGAAGTTCCCGGATTGAGTCCCTGGATCAAGTCCCACATCAGGCTCCCTGTGTGGAGCCTGCTTCTCCCTCTGCTTATGTCTCTGCCTCTCTCTCTCTCATGAAAAAATAAATAAAATCTTTAAAAAATTTTTTTAAAAGTGACTTTGTATCTATTCATTATTTTAAAGATAAATGAGGCAGCTTTATTTATAGTGCTCAAAAATAAGTAATTAGTTTACTAAGTGAGTTGTAAATATATTGGCATACTATAAGGCCTATAAAAACAAACTGACTTATTTAGAAAAAAATCCACTGAATATCTTTTGATAAAAAGCAGACTACAGAGCAGCATAAATATTTTTGTAAATTGTACACATGCATAAAGAAATATCTGGAAAAATGTTTACCAAACTAATATTAGTTTTATCATTGTATAAGATTTTTACTCTTTCATATTTGCTTCTTTATTTAGATTTTTAATGAAATGTATCATTTCCCCTGAATAATTATGGTATTTTCAAATAAATCAATCTATATACCCTTTTTATATTTTTACATAAAAACGTCCATACATTTTTATTTTTTTAAAATAAATGAGGGTGCCTGTGTGCTCAGTTGGTTGCACAAATGGTTGCACAAATCCAACTCTTGATTTTGGCTTGGGTGGTGATCTTGGGGTCATGAGATGGAGCCCCACATTGGGCTCTGAGCTTGGCAGGGATTCTGCTTGAGATTCTCTCTCTCCTTCTCCTTCTGCCCCTTGCCCTACTTGTGCCCTCTCTCTCTCATTCTCTCTCTTCCCCCTCTCAAATAAATAGATAAATCTTAAAAAAAATTATACTTAAACAATACATAAATAAACAAAAAGATAAATAAATTTGGGGCTCTTGGCTGATTCAGTTGGTGAAACATGTGACTCTTGATCTCAAGGTTGTGAGTTTGAACCCCACGTTGAGTGTAGAGATAAACAAACTTAAAAACAAAATTTTAAAAAAATTTAAAAGAGCATAAAACTTGTACTTGCTTCTTATTACAGTAGAAAATATAAGTGAGTAAGTGGATTCTCAGGTGAAAGTGTTCTTTCTTTCCTTCCTCAACCTATCATCCAAGGAGAGACTCCCCAGACAACAGGAATCCTTCCAACACAGGTCAGGAAACAAATTGATTGTATGTTATATATTCTCATGTTATGCATATATGTTCTAGAATTTGCTTTTTTTTTATTTAGCAGTAATATTATTGACACTGTTCCATATCAATTCACTTAGATCTACCTCATTCTTCTTTAATAGCTACATAATATTCTATTGTAGGATTGTACAAAAAGTTATTTAATGTTTCCTCTATAGATGGACATTTAGTCTGGTAATAGCATTTGCCTTCAGCAAACAATGCTGCAAGAAGGGGCACCTGGGTGGCTCAGTTGCTTAAGCATCTGCCTTCAGCTTGGGTGGGGATCCCAGGGTCCTGGGATGGAGCCCTTCATCCAGCTCCCTGCTCAGCAGGGAGTCTGCTTGTTCCCCACCTCCCCCTCCTCCCTGCAGCTGTGCTCTCTCTTTCTCATTCTTATAAATAAATAAAATCTTTTAAAAACAGAATGAAACAAAATCCAATGTTACAAAAATAAAAAATCCTGTACATATACCCATTTGATAAATTCCTGGTAGTAGAATTACTCTATCAATGACTAAATGCATTTTGGATTTTTCAAACTTATTTAACAACCCTTTATTGAAGATATACTATGTGTCAGGCTCTGTTTTTAGCCTAGGGATATCATGAAGAAAATAAATTTATCCCTGCAAGGAACACACATTCCAAATTTGGCCAAATAGCCATTTATATATTTGATATCAATTTATACTATTTAGGAGTGCTTTATTTTTTCTCTATTGATTAATAAAGGGCATAAAAGAGAAAAATAGTTCACTGATATTTCTTTTCATTTTAAATTAAGAGAAAGGTTGACATTTTTGCAAATATTTGTAGGGCACTAAACTTTCTTTTTCTCTGAAACTGATGATTCAGATACTTTTCCCCCCTATTTTGTTGTTCACCTTTTTCTCACTGATTAGACACCTACCTTCCATAATAGTAAACTTTTTCTTTCAAAGAGTATTGGGCAGCCCCGGTGGCTCAGCGGTTTAGCGCCGCCTTCAGCCCAGGGCGTGATCCTGGAGACCTAGGATCAAGTCCTGGAGACCTAGGATCAAGTCCTGGAGACCTGGGATCAAGTCCCATGTCAGGCTTCCTGCAGGGAGCCTGCTTCTCACTCTGCCTGTGTCTCTGCCTCTTTGTCTCTGTGTCCTAAATAAGTAAAATCTTTTTTTAAAAAAGGACTATTTATTCATGAGAGACACAGGCAGAGGAGAAGCAGGCTCCCCGTGGGGAACCCGATGTGAGACCCAATCCCAGGACCCTAGATCACAACCTGAGCCAAAGACAGATGCTCAACCACTGAGCCACCCAGTCATCCCTATAATAGTAAACTTTTACTATATGTATCACTTTTCTGTATTATTTTTTCTTAATACATGCATATTTTTTTTTAAATTTTTATTTATTTATTTATTTATGATAGTCGCAGAGAGAGAGAGAGAGGCAGAGACACAGGCAGAGGGAGAAGCAGGCTCCATGCACGGGGAGCCCGACGTGGGATTCGATCCCGGGTCTCCAGGATCGCGCCCCCGGCCAAAGGCAGGCGCCAAACCGCTGCGCCACCCAGGGATCTCCATGCATAATTTTTTTCTGAAAAAAATAAATCTGCTTTTAAATATATAAGTAGCCAACACAATATTGAAGGAGAACAAAGTTAGAAGATCGACACTGTCCAACATCAAGACATACTCTAAAGCTACAGTAATAGGAAAATGTGGTATTAGTGAAAGAACAAAGAGATCGATGGCACAGGACAGAGAGCCCAGACATAAACCTACACAAATATAATTGACTAATATTTAACAAAGGACCAAAGGCAATTCAACGAAGAAAGGGACAATCTTCAACAAATTGTGCTGGAACAATAGACAGCCTCATGCGAAAAAAAAAAAAAATCTAGACACAGATCTAACACTTTTCACAGAATTCACTCAAAATGGCTCAAATAACTAAATTTAAAAAACAGAAAACCATAAAACTCCTAAAAGATAACATAGGAGAAAATCTAGTAACCTTGGGTTAGGCAATGACTTTTTAGATATGAAAAGCTCGACCCATGGGAGAAAAATTGACAAGTTGAACTTCACTGAAATAAAAAAAACTACTCCGCAAAATACACTAATAGAATGGAAAGACAAACCACAATTTGGGAGAAAATATTTGTAAAACATATATTTGAGAAATGGCTGGTGTTCAAAAAAATGCAAAGAACTCTTAAAACCCCACAATAAGGGGCGCCTGGGTGGCTCAGTCAGTTAACAGCCCACCTTCAGCTCAGATCATGATCTGAGGGTGCACTGGGCTCCCCACTCAGCGGGAGTCTGCTTCTTCCTTTCCTGCTCGCATTCCTGCTCCTGCTACTTGTGTCCTCTCTTTCTCTCTATGTCAAATAAATAAATAAACAAACAAATAAACATCTTAAAAAAAGAAAATCTATTAGAAAAAACACAAAAACGCCAATAAGAAAACCAAACAACTTGATTTAAAAATGAGCATAAGATCTGAACAGATACTTCACCAAAGAAAAGATGCAGATGGCAAATAAGCATAGGAAATGATGTTTAATATTGTATGTCATTAGAAAATTGCAAATGAAGACAATGAGCTATCACTACACACCTATTAGAATGGCTAAAGTCCAAAACACTGATGACACCAAATGAAGTAGAAGATGATGAGCAGCAGGAACTCTCGTTTCTTACCCGTGGGAATTTAAAATGGTACAGTTGCTTTGGAAGAGAGTTTGGCAGTTTCTTGCAAAGCTAAACATATGTTTACTCTACGATAGAGCAATCACACTCCTATCACACTCCTAGGTATTTACCCAAATGAGTTGAAAACTTATATTCACATAAAACCTGCACGTGACTGTTTACAGCAGCTTTATTCCTAATTGCCAAAGCTTGAAAGCCACCAGGATGTCCTTCAGCAGGTGATGGATAAATAAACTGTGGTACATGCATACAATGGATTAGTACTCAGTAATGAAAAGAAATGGCTATCAGTCAGGAAAAGACATGAATGAATCTTTAATGCATATCACTAAGGGAAAGAAGTCAATCTGAAAAGGTGATATATCCTATGACTAGCTACATGACACTCTAGAATAAAGGCAAAACTATGGAGATAATAAAAGGATTGATGCTTGCCAGGAGTTGGGAGGGAAGAGATGAATTGGTGGAGCACAGGGGATTTTTAGAGCAGTAAAACTATTCTGAATGATACTGTAATGGTGGATTCAAGTTATTATACATTTGTCAAAACTTAGGGAATGTACAACACAAAGAATTAATTAAAATGTAAATGATGGGTTATTTCATAATGATGTATCAATATTGGCTCACTAATTATAACAAATGAATCATGCTGGGACATCTGGGTGGCTCAGTGGTTGAGCATCTGCCTTTGGCTCAGGGCGTGATCCCAAGGTCCTGGGATTGAGTTCCACATTGGGCTCCCTGTGGGGAGCCTGCTTTTCACCCCCCCACCCCCCATCCCTGCCTATATCTCTGCCTCTCTCTCTCTGTGTCTCAAATGAATGAATGAATGAATGAATGAATGAATAAATAAATAAATAAATAAATAAATAAATAAATAAATAAAGCTTAGGGCACCAGGGTGGCTCAGTGGTTGAATGTCTGCCTTTGGCTCAGGTTGTGGTCCTGGGGTCCTGGGGTCGAGTCCTATATCGGGCTCCCTGCATGGATCTTGCTTCTCTTTTTGCCTATGTCTTTGCCTGTCTCTCTGCGTCTTGCATGAATACATAAATAAAATCTTTTAAAAATATTTTAAAAATATTTTTAAAAATTATCATGCTAATGCAAGATGTTAGCAATATGGAGGGAAGGGGGTGAGGGGGCATATGGGAAATCTGTGCTTTTTTTTTCTTTTCATTTTCCTTTTATTTTAGTTGGAAATCTGTACTTTCTGCGTAATTTTTCCGTAATTCTAAAAATGCTCAAGAATAGGTTTACTAATTAAATCATATGTGTGTGTAAGTAGAAACATTCTAGGAAAATATCTTTCTGGAAATGTATCCAATAATTTTATTTTCCTAATTCTTGTCTAAAGCAGACAAACAGTACAGGCTGTAGGAAATTAAAAGATAGACTGTCTTAGGAAGGCTGACCACATAAGAGGAGAACCCTTTCCTTTAAGATGGCTATATCAATTATTCATTTTATGTACTAAATACCTACAGGAGTCAGCACTTGACATAAAGGCCAGAAGCAGGTGTCTTTGCTTGAGGACGTCAGTGTCATGAGGAAGATAGACACACAGGTGCAGTACTGGATAACAATACTGTCAGCCCAGGGACTATTTCTAATCATTTCGCCCACATTGTATTGCATCCACACGATGCTGCAAACAAATTATTAACCCATTTTACAAGCAAAGACACTAAGCTCGGGAAGGTGAATTAACTTGCTTAGAGTAAGTGGCAGAGTTGACAATCAAGCTCAAGTGTGTTGACCAGCAAAATGGATGACTTCAATCATGCCAGGGACAGAGGTAAAGTCGATTCATTTTGGAAGAAGACAATCAGTGGTTATGTTGCTTAAAAAAGTTGGATTCTGGTTTGAAACTTTTGAAGTTCAAATACCTTAACAGGTCTTTTGTCTTATATTTGAGCTTCTTGCCTTTTCTTGCCACTGGAGTCAATTCTTTGGTTTGTCATTCTCCCAACCGAAGGTCCATCAACTACTGCATGTGGCTCAACAGAAAGATGACCAGACTAGAAAATACTGAAAGCCAAGCTCTCTAGCAGGCTTCCCTTGTTCAGCTTAAACCTGTCAAATTCAAGTTTCCTAGATGTTCCACAACTATGCTTGTAAAAGTCGAGGCAGCAGGCATCATCAATCAGCCTGTGTGGAAGAGAGTTATATTTAGTTGTCTTTTAGAAGCTGTCTCTTTGGATATCACAGAGATTCTGGTACAGCTTGTTACTGTTTGAGGGCTTCTGGGCCTGCGGCAAGAGAAAATGGAGTGGGTGGTTTGCTGAAGTTTTTATAAATACCCCAGTATTTATTTAATGGTAGAAACACACAGAGAGAACACACAGAGTGTTAGAGGAAAGAACACAGCTTAGCTCCATTCATCCTCTGGGCCCACGACCAAGCACTTCCAGTCTGTTCTGAGGATCTGCCTCTGGAGCCAGTTGCAGCCCTGTGTCTGGGGAAGTCACCTGCCTGGCTGCTGGAAGAGGAAGGAAGGAAGGAACAGGGAACAATGAAGCCCTTGTTAAAAGCCAAGTTTTTTGTTGTTGTTGTTTGGTTTTGTTTTTTAAGTTTATTTTCTAATCATGTCACTCCTCTGCTCAGAACCTTTCAGTAGCTTGCCACTGCTTCTAGGATAAAGGTCAAAAGCCCTGATAGGACAGATGAGGCTCTCTAGCCTGCTCTTCAGCTTCATCTCTTCCCAGATTCTTTTTCTTTAAAGTCCCTTAAACATGTCCCTGCTCTGCCCACGTCAGGCCTATCCATGCTACTCCCTCCACCTGGAATGCTTTTCCCTCCACTGTCACAAATTCTAGCTCATTATTCATTTCTCAGCTAAAACATCACTTCTACAAGCTGGACTTCAGCATCATCAAAAAAGTGTTTCCAGGGGCCTCAAATCAATCTTCCCTCCTCATCACCTTCCCAACTCCTTATACTTTATTCGAATTTCTAATGATGTATCTATATGATTATTTAATTAAAGTCTGTCTCTCCATTCCTGTCTTGTTTCCCATTTTAACTCCAGAGCCAGCGCATAGACTTATAGTAGATATATCTGCCTTGTAAGGAGACTATAAAATAAGCGTTTGATTACTTTAATATTCAATTTTTAATAAAGGAAGTAAAAAAAAGATCCTGTTTCCCCCTTTCTCAATTCTTAGCTGTGCCTTAGTCTGAAGATATATTTCCCTGAAGCTGGTCAATAATAGGACTAAGAAAAAGGATAATGTAGGATCAGAAGCTCTTAGACTCTGCTGCTGGGAACTTGGCCACCAAGCAGTCTTATACTTTACACCTGTGTTGTCTGGCATGGTAGCCACTAGCCATGTGTCCTGTTTAAATTTAATCTAGTTAAGGGACACTTGGCTAGCTCAGTCGGTAGGCCATGGGACTCTTAATCTCAGGGTCAAGAGGTCAAGCCCTATGTTGGGTGTGGTGCCTACTTAAAAGAAATAAACTAGTTTAAATTAAATAAAATTAAAATTTCATCAACTAATCAAGTTAAAAAATTATCAATCCAACTAGCCATGTTCCACATATCAATGATCACACATGGTCCGTAATTACCATTTGGACTGTGTCAATGTAGAACATTTCTATTATCACAGCAAGTTCTATTGAATAGTAGTGCTGCTCTAGAATGAACAGAACACGGCACCTGGGTGGCTCAGTGGTTGAGCGTCTGCCTTTGGTTCAGGTCGTGATCCTGGGGTCCTGGGATCAAGTCCTAAATTGGGTTCCTCGCAGGGAGACTGCTTCTCCCTCTGCCTGTGTCTCTGCCTCTCTCTCTGTGTCTCTCATGAGTAAATAAATAAAATCTTAAAAAAAAAAAAAAACAACAAAGTAATACATGTACATAGTCAAAATGTAATTGTATGTAAAATTTACCAATTTTGAATGTATTTTCTTCCAAAAATGTGAATGATGATAAATATAAAAAAAGAAATTAAAATTATTTTTCGCATTTTAAAAAATGCTATCTTTCTTCCAAAATATTCTGAATGACCTATCAAAACTAAAAGACAAAGTGAAGTTACAGTCAATCACTATCAAATTTCTAGTCAAAGGTATTAAACAAATTGCATGTTTTATTAGCTTCTTAGAAATTTCAGTTAAGTCTTCCATAATTTTTTAAAAAATATTTTATTTATTTATTCATGAGAGACACAGAGAAAGAGAGAGAAGCAGAGCCATAGGCAGAAGGAGAAGCAGGTTCCATGCAGGGAGCCTGATGTGGGACTCGATCCCGGGACTCCAGGATCACGCCCTGGGCCAAAGGCAAGCGCTAGACCACTGAGCCACCCAGGGATCCCCAGTCTTCCATAATTTTATAGAATTGTTTACAGTGTTTGCATTTACTACTCATCTATTTGCCAATGAAAAAATCTGTCATTCTTCCCATATGTAATGTTTAGATTTATATACACACACATTTAAGGGTAAAAAATTGACTAATACTACAAAATGTTCCTCTGACACTGCAATGTTAGTCAATACTTGTGCTAATTTAGGAAGATCTTCAGAAGCATGAATTGGAGCACAAAGAGAAGCAAGAAAACGGCTGCCTGGCATGCTGGGAAACAATACTTTATATGCAACAGTCTTTTGCATTCATGCTAAGAAGGAGGATTTGACAAGTTAATTTGTCTTTTCTCTTACCTAAGCATTCCTGCCACTCAGATCCTTCCTGCACTTCCAAACTGTGCTCTCTCATACTCAAACTTCTCAATATTTTAATGCAGGCGCCTTCTGTTTTGAGGATTTAGGACAAGAAAGGCAAGGAAGTGTGTCTCTTAGGGCATGATACGGTTAGGCTAAAGGATGAATGTATAGGTTTACAGGGTTGTCTAGAGCTCCTACCAAGTGACAAATGACAGAGATTCCCCTCCAGTCTGCTTTTGAGTGTTTATGGCATGAGAGATGCTATAAACTCCGGGTCTCAGAGTAGACACTCCTCTTGCTGGAGGCTAAGGGCCATGCTGTTTTAAAAACTAATTAGAGAGAGACTGCCTGGGTGGCTCGGTGGTTGAGTGTCTGCCTTCAGCTCAGGGCCTGATCCCAGGGTCCTCAAGGGGTTCTGGGTTTGAGTCCCACATCGGGCTCCCTGCATGGAGCCTGCTTCTCCCTCTGCCTATGTTTCTGCCTCTCTCTGTGTGTCTCTCATGAATAAATAAAACCTTAAAAAAAAAAAAAAAGAAAAAAAAACTGGGCAGCCTTGGTGGCTAGAGGCTCGGCGCCTGCCTTCAGCCCAAGGTGTGATCCTGGAGACCCCGGATCGAGTCCCATGTCGGGCTTCCTGCATGGAGCCTGCTTCTCCCTCTGCCTGTGTCTCTGCCTCTCTCTCTCTCTCTGTCATGAATAAATAAATAATATTTAAAAAAAAGATTTTATTTATTTATTCATGAGAGACACAGAGAGAGAGAGAGGCAGAGACACAGGCAGAGGGAGAAGCAGGCTCCATGCACCGGGAGCCTGACGTGGGATTCGATCCCGAGTCTCCAGGATCGCGGCCTGGGCCAAAGGCAGGCGCTAAACCGCTGCGCCACCCAGGGATCCCTAAAATCTTTTTTTTTAAAGAAAAACTAATTAGAGAACATTCAATTTTTTTTTTAAATTTTTATTTATTTATGATAGTCACACAGGGAGAGAGAATGAGGCAGAGAGACAGGCAGAGGGAGAAGCAGGCTCCATGCGCCGGGAGCCCGACGTGGGATTTGATCCCGGGTCTCCAGGATCGCGCCCTGGGCCAAAGGCAGGCGCCAAACTGCTGCGCCACCCAGGGATTCCCAGAACATTCAATTTTTAATGGAGTACCAGACTATTTTTCAAAAGCACTACAGTGAACTTGCTATAAAGATGGACCTATAAGCTCATGCTCTAAGGCACTTCTACTCCAAACATTTAACAATAATAGTTTACAAATGGTATACAAGGACAAAAATTTAATAGGATGCTGCCCACTACCTCACACTATACTCAGCAATTGACTGAGATGCAACAGAACTTAAATGTGAAAGATAAGAACAAAAAAACTCAAAGAATACGTATAAGAGTATCTTCATGAACTGCGGTAGGCAAAGAGATTTTTGGGGTTTTTAAAAGATTTTATTTATTTATTCATGAGAGACACAGGGAGCAAGTAAGTGAGCGAGAGAGAAAGCGAGATAGGCAGAGACATAGGCAGAGGGAGAAGCAGGCTCTCTGCAGGGAGCCTGATGCAGGACTTGATCCCAGGACCCCGAGATCCTGACCTGAGCCAAAGGCAGATGCTCTATGGCTGAGCCACCCAGATGCCCCATCAGGGATACTATTAAGAGAGTGAAAGGTCAAGCCTCAGACTAAGAGAAGAGATTTGCGACATATATATCCATTGAAAGATTCAAAAATCTACTACATAATAAAAAAAGACATTACATTAAACATTAAAAATCTACTAAATAATAAAAAAAGACATTTTAAAGAGTGTAGAAGACTTGAATAGGCGTTTATTTCACAAAAGTGGAAATCTAAAATGCAATAAGCAAATGAAAATGTGCTCAACATTATTATGCATGCTGAAAATGCTAATTAAAACCACAAAGAGGTGCACCTGGTTGGCTCAGTGGTTGAGTGTCTGACTTTGGCTCAGGTTGTGATCCTGGGGTCCTGGGATGGAGTCCTGTATCAGGCTCCCTGCAGGGAGTTTGCTTCTCCTTCTGCCTATGTCTTTGTCTCTCTGTGTCTTTCATGAATAAATACAGTCTTAAAACAAAACCACAAAGAGATACCATTCTACAACCACCAAAATGAATGGTGAAAATGAAAGAGATTGATGATACCAAAATTTGATGATCATGTGGAATACTGTCATTTTCATATACTGCATATAGGAGCATAAATTGGTACAGCCATTTTAGAAAAATGGCAATAATCTATTAGAGGTCATTGTACACTTTCCCTGTGATCCAGCAACCATACTCCTAGTATAGGAGAAATGAACATATATGAGCACAAAAGAGCTTTATAGTAACATTCAGGGGCACATAGGTGGCTCATTGGCTGAATGTCTGACTCTCAGTTTCAGCTCAGGTTTCATGTTTGTGGGATCTAGCCTTGTGTCAGGCTCCATGCTCAGTGCAGAGTCTGCTTCAGATTCTTTCTCCCTCTCCCTCTGCTCCTCCCCTGCTCTCATGCTCACACTTTCTACAATGAATATATCTTTTTTCTTTTTAAAGATTTTATTTATTTATTCATGAAAGACAGGGAGAGAGAGACAGAGAGAGAGAGAGAGAGAGAGAGAGAGGCAGAGACACAGGCAGCAGGAGAAGCAGGCTCCATGCAGGGAGCCCAATGTAGGACTTGACCTGGGACTACAGGATCATGCCCTGGGCTGAAGGCAGGCGCTAAACCACTGAGCCACCCAGGGATCCCCTGAATAAATCTTTTTTAAAAACTCAACCAACCAAACAAACAAAAGAGTATTCATAGAAACTTTATTCATATTAAGTAAAGAACTGGAAATATTCATCAATAGGAGAATGGATAAGCAATGATATAGTCATATAATGGAATACTATACAACAGTAAAAAGAAGTAACATATGGCTACATAGAACAACATGATGATGTCATATTCATAACCGTATTCACAAAGGAGCCTTACAAGAGTCCATGCTATATGATTAAAGTTACATGAAGTTCAAGAATAGGCAAGACTAATCTATGATAATGAAGCCAGAATAATGATTGTCATAGGGCACTGACTAGAAAGTGGTGAAAGGGAGGCTTCTTTGGTGTTGGGAATATTCTATATCTTCATCTGGGTGGTGAGTAGCCAAGTATACACATATAAAAAAAATTCGTTGAGAGGCACCATTACAATGAGTATACTTAGTAGATGTTATATCTTAAAAGTCTACTCAAAGAAAATAGAATAAATATCCCAGAATGACATCCCAGCACCTGTTTTCACCAACTGAAAGAAATCTGAAGAGGATTTTGCTTTTTATAAAAAAAGCCCATTATCAAACTAATTTAGGTCTTTCATAAAAGTGAAGGGGAGGAATGTGAACTTCCTGAAAATTGGAGGAGACCTCTATTCAGATATGGAAAATTGTTTCAGAAAATTTAGGTCATACCAAAGTTTGATTCTCTGAAAATTTGATTTTTTTTTTTTAAAGTAGGCTCTATGCCCAAAGTTGGGCTCAGACTCACAAACCTGAGATCAAGAGTTGCATGCTCTATTGACTACACCAGTTGCATACCCCAAAATTTGATTTTTTATTTTTTATTTATATTTTTTAAAAGACTTTATTTATTTATTCATGAGAGAGAGAGAGAGGCAGAGACACAGGCAGACAGAGAAGCAGGCTGCATGCAAGGAGCCCGATGTGGGACTTGAACCTGGGAATCCAGGATCACACCTTGAGCCAAAGGTAGGCACTCAACCTCTGAGGCACCCAGGCATCCCAAATTTGATTTTTTAATATAATTTTCAAGTTATTCAAAGAGATAGATACTCACATAATGCCCTAGAAAAGTAGTCAGCCACTCACTTGAATTCAGAAGAAAAAAGTCTTTATTTCTTTTACTTACTTTGTATCTTTATTGTAAATGGTAGGTAGGCTGATAAATAAACATATGTGTTAAAATTTAAGAAGAAAACAATGACAATGGGGAAAAACCATCTCTTTTTACAAGGGCAGTGCTCAGCCAGACACATTTAGGCCTATTATTAAATATGAAAAATTGTTTTTAAGAACAATTAAAAATAAAAATGAATAAGATGGCACTAATGGTATTTGGGGGCATGGCTAAGACTCACTGTAGAAATGAGGATTTAATTGCATAAATGCTTGAAAACTGGGGAAAATAATTTATGTCTCTGTACAGTAGGAATCATTTTATAATTGTTTTTCGATAATTTTTCCTTAGACGGAAAAAAATTATTTTAGAGGTTATTAAAATAAATGTCCAGAAATTACAGCAACTTGTTCCAGAGGGAAGTTAGTCCAAGGAGCTCCGCACTAAGGCAGGTAGGTACTTTCCATGTTTTTATTTTTCCATCACATCAAGCTGCAATCTCTAGAAACAGGTGGCTGTGCCTGAAAGGATGCCAGCCATTGGCCACACACTGGGCCAAACTTGCTCTGATATCACCTGATCCAGACTCAGCCCTTGGAGTCTGGGTCCTCAGTGGGGGCAGTTTCAATCTACCTGTGGCTTCAGGCTTGTTGGTGTTTTGCAGAAGCTGTATTGCCTTGGTAGGAAAGAATATGGCAAAAAGGTGCTGGGTGTTGCAGTAACAATAGATGGTCACAAAACTTGCCTTTCTCAGACAAGAAGGCATGTCTGAGCAAGGGATGCTAGATCAACAGAGGCCAGCTATACCGCCTGCTGGAGGGAGTCAGGCAATATTGCCAAGGGGAAGGCTCCCTGGCAGGAAGGAGCTTCCAGAGTTTGGCTGAAGTAAACAATTGGGGAGAAGGGGTGGGAGAGGTTGGACTTTGCCAATCAACTGACTGAGTTGAGACTATTTTAAACGTTATGAGAAGCCATGAAAGAGTTTTAAGCAGGGAATTGTGGGATCAGGTTTGCACTTACAGTTTTAAAACTCTGTCCTTCGGACGTCTGGGTCGCTCAGTGGTTGAGAGCCTTTGGCCCAGGGCGTGATCCCGGAGTCCTGGGATTGAGTCCCACATCGGACTTCCTGCAGGGAACTTGCTTCTCCCTCTGTTTCTGTCTCTCTCTGTGGTCTCTCATGAATAAATAAATAAAACCTTTTAAAAAAAAACAACACGACTCTGTCCTTTGAAGAGGGGATTGTGATAGAGCCAGAGTAAAAGCAGAGACCGATTAAGAAGTTGTTATTAGTAGTCTGGGAAGAGATAAAAGTCGTGGAGATAAATATGAACAGATGGAATATAGAGTTTATAGGGATAAGTGACTACTAGTACTTACTAAGAACTTTGAGGAACTAGAGATATGAAAAAATGAGAAAAATCAGTTTTATTTTTATTTATTTTTTTAAAAAGATTTTATTTATTTATTTGAGATAAAATACCTGTGTGAGAATGAGCACAAGTTGGGGAGGCGTGTCTAGAGGCAGAAGGAGAGGCAGGCTCCCAGCTGAGTAGGGACCCCGAAGCAGGGTTCTATCCCAGGACCCTGGGATCATGACCTGAGTGGAAGGCAGACACTTAACTGACTGAGCCACCCAGGAGACCCAAGAAGAATCAGCTTTTATTCTCAAGGATGGCCAGTGAAAGATAAATACATCTAAGAATTTGCTATGTATCTCTTTTCTTTTCTTTTTTTTTAAAGATTTTATTTATTCATGAGACACACACACACACACACACAGAGAGAGAGAGAGAGAGAGAGAGAGAGAGAGGCAGAGACATGGGCAGAGGGAGAAGCAGGTTCCATACAGGGAGCCCAATGTGGGACTCAATCCGGGGAGTTCGGGACCACACCCTGAGCGAAAGGCGGACGCTTGACAACTGAGCCACCCAGGTGTCCCACTAATGGATCTCTCTAAATCTTGCTCTTGCCTTTTTCTAGGTGCTTATTGAACATATACAAAACTGGGCTTACATATCAGTGTGGCTGTTTTTAATATAAATGGTATTATACTATACAAGGTTCATTCAACAGTACTTCTTGGAGATCTATCTATGCTATTACATCCGTATAAAGATCATTCTTTGTAACAGCAACATAATACTCTATAATATTAATATGCCAGAAGTAAACTCCAGTGGTCAAACTGCCCCCTACAATTCCCACTCTCCAAGCCCTTCATTTTCTAATTGTGGCTTCCTTACTTAAGTAAATTGTGTTAACCTCAATAAAGAGGTAAAGTGAGGCAAGATCAAATTACCAGAAATTGAATTTATTTGGGAATAGCAGAGGAATTGCCATTCAGGAAACACACACTGTAGCAAGCTACAGGTGAATCCATTGAATGCTTGGGGTGGGCTATATTTACTGGCAAGGTGGAAGTCTGGCCAGAGTCCAGGCAGCTAAGTTGATTGGCTTGAGGGTAGGAAGAGATTCTTAGTGCATGTTCACAGGTCTTCTATAAATCATGCACTTACAGAAAGCATCCTCAGTTCTTAAGTTCTGTTCTTTTGAGGATGCATGCGATTCTCCATTTCATATCCTCCAATTCCATTTTTATTTTATTTCTTTATTTAATGAAGTAAATAAACTCTGTGCCTAACCTGGGCCCCAAACTCACAACCTAGAGATCAAGAGTCACACGCTCTACCAACTGAGCCAGCTAGGCGCCCCCGTCTGGTTCCATTTTAGATTGAAAGCCTTTCACAGTTGTAAATACTTCATAAACCCAAACACTGCCTTTTATTTTCTTGGTACTCACTTCGTAAAAGGGCTCTGCACACAGGAACTTACTGAATGCTCACAACAGTCTGATTGTGAAGAGGCAAGCCTCCTGAATCCTTTGCCCTTGAAATGTCCCTGCCTGGTGTTCATAACACAATTTGAATAGGCCTTGAAATTGTGGGCCTGAAGCCTAAGGCAGGATGTCATCTGGGTGCTCTGAGCAGGGAAATAATGAAAAATAATGTTCAGTTGATGTCACAAGCCATTCACCATTCAGACAGTGATGTTTTTCAGGGTGGACTGAAATGAGTTTGCTTTCTTCTGCTTCAAAACATCCTGGAAATAGCCTGCCTCCTGAATTCTGAGGCTGACCGTGGAGGGTGAAGGTGATGGGTGAGTTAATATTAAAGCTGGCTTTTTCCCTCAACATTTTATTATGGAAAATTTCAAACATACAGAAAAGTTGAAAGAATTGCAGAGTGACCACTCCTATACCCACTACCTAGATTCAATTATTAACATTTTGCTGATTGCTTTATCACCTAATTTGTTCATCTGCCCGTTTGCCCATTCACAGATGCATCAGTTCATCTTTTTTTTTTTTTAATTTTTAGAAAAATTTTTAGAGAGGGAAGAAGGGGCAGAGATAGAATTTTTTTTTTTTTACTTAAAAAAAGTAAAATTTATTTTAGAGAGAGAGGGCATGCAGGGGAAGGGGTAGGGGCAGAGGGAAAGAATCTTCAAGCTGACTCCCAGCTGAGTGCACAGCAGGTCATAGGCCTGGATCCCAGCACCCCAAGATCATGACCTGAGCCCAAATCAAGTGTCAGCCATTTAACCTATGAGCCACCCAGGTGCCCCAATTCATTTTATATTTTGACACTGCCCCCTAAATTTTCAGCATGAGCACCATTAACTGGAGTTTAATATTTATAACTTTAAAAAAATACTTGACGGAAATTTATGACCAGTGCACAAATCTCAAGTGGACCATCCCATCAATCTGACAAGCACCTACGGGTGGAACCCAAGCCCCTATCAATATCTGCTACCACGATGATGTTAGACTGATCAGTGGATCACAGCCTTTAAGATTCCCATTTGGTGTTGGGAGAATGGCAAAGAGTCTGCAAAACCTCAGCAGAAGTAGGAGAGAGGAATAATGGGAAAGAGAAGCCACACGAGTGACTGTCCTGATGGAACCTGACCAGAGTCTGCCATTTCCCCTCATCAGGCTGGACTCAAGTTGGGAGATGCTGTTTCCCTTTGTGCTATCTCACATCATTGTTTAAATATACAAACTTTTTATTGTTTTCACTTTATTACTCTGCATTAAAAGTCACAAGCACTTCCAGAGAATCTGGAAAAAAAAAAAAAGAAAGAAAGAAAGAAAGAAAGAAAGAAAGAAAGAAAGAAAATTAACTGGAAAAACGGGATGGCTGGGGAGGTTTCCAGGCAAAAGCACATTCCTTAAGGCATCTCTGGCTGAGAGCTAGAAGGCATGTGAAGAATTTGATAATACGCACATTATGACCCATATTACACAAAAATTATGACTCATATTACGAAAGCACAGCACTTGGGAAGGGTCCCGAGAAACAGCGCTGGGTTTTCAAACACCGTTTCAGAAAGGCCGACCAAGGGTGCACAACTTTCAAATGAAAAACTGGGACGTGCCCTCCACCTTCCTAAACGCCACCCTCCTCGTTGTCATCAACAATGAAAACGACAGTTTTCGACAACAGTTGAAAACGCTGAGTGGAGGTTTTTAAAATCTTAAAAAAAAAAAAAAATTTTTTTTTTTTTTAAGTGTGAGGCCAAAAATCAACACTCTTTCTTTTGGAGGCTGCTTACATTTTCTTCCCGGTTAACGTGAATGCTAGCGATACCAACTTTGAAAACTTTGTAACATCATAGAAACGAAAATAGCAGGGTTACGATCCCAGCGCGGAGCGGAGCCCCGTGAACAAACTTTCGGTATTCAGACTTTCCTCACTGCGAACGGTTTTCATTTTGAGAGCGCTTTTTTGTTTTGTTTTTTTTAAACAACCAGGGCTTTTAAACAAAAATCACAGAAAATATTGTCTTTTTTTTTTTTTTTTTTGGTCGTCATCTAGCAGATGGGATCCAAAAATTGCGGTAGGAAGAAACCGTTAATTAAGAAAAAAAAAAAACAAAAACAAAAACAGAAGCACAGAAAAGTACTTAAAAAGAGAAATAGAAAACATTACGCCTTCATTTTGGTGAATTAGCAACAAAGAAAAGGACTAGCTTGGACGGGTCCTTTTCAAAAAAATATTTATTTTTTTCCTCCGGCTCCCGCCAGGGTGGAGGAAGTTGTGTCTCGGCTCGGAGAGGGTGGAATAGAGGGAAGGACGAATAGCGGGGAGGCTCGGCCGGGCGGGAGGGGGGCGGCTGGGGGGTGCGCAGCCCGCGGCGGCCAGCAGGTGCCTGGGCTCAGCCTCCTGCCCCCACCCTCGCCCGGAGCGTGGCCTCGCCCCCTGGCGGGCGAGCACTAGGAGCCGAGGCGCGGGGCGCGGGGCGGGGGGCGGGGGGCACGGGCCCCGCGGGCGGCGGGCTGGAGGCCGGGGGCGGCCGGGCCCCACACCCCCGCGGGCCGGCCCCCGCCGGCGCGCACCCCAGGAGCATGCCCGCGGCCGCGGCGCGCGGCGGAGCCCCGGGGAGGAGAGCGCGGGAGGGCGTGTGCGGCGGCGGCGGCGGCGGCGGCGGCGGCGGCGGCGGCGGCGGCGGCGGCGGCGGAGGAGCCGCTAGTCCCCTCCCTCCTGGGGGAGCAGCTGCCGCGGCCGCCACCATCAGCGCGCGGGCCGCGGCCGGAGCGAGCCCGGCGAGCGGCGCGCGCGGGGGAGGGCGGGGGCGGGGAGGGGGGTGGGCGAAGGGGGCGGGAGGGCGTGGGGGGAGGGTCTCGCGCTCCCGGCGACCAGAGCCCGAGAGGGAGACCCTGGCGGCGGCGGCGGCGGCGGCGGCGGCGGCGGCGGCGGCGGCGGCGCCTGACACTCTGCGCCTCCTGCCGTGCTCCGGGGCGGCATGTCCGAGGCTGGCGGGGCCGGGCCGGGCGGCGGCGGGGCAGGGGCCGGGGCAGGGGCCGGGCTCGGGGCGCTGCCCCCGCAGCCCCCCGCGCCGCCGCCCGCGCCGCCGCAGGGCTCCCCGTGCTCCGCCGCCGCCGCCGCCGCCGGGGGCTCGGGCGCCTGCGGACCGGCGACGGCAGTGGCGGCGGCGGGCACGGCCGAAGGACCGGGAGGCGGCGGCTCGGCCCGGATCGCCGTGAAGAAGGCGCAGCTGCGCTCGGCTCCGCGGGCCAAGAAACTGGAGAAACTCGGAGTGTACTCTGCCTGCAAGGTAGTCGCCCGCCGCTCCGGGCCGGGCCGCCGCGGGGGGCTAGGGCCCTGCCCGCGGGGACCCCCGCCCCTCCCCCTCCGCTCCCCTCCGCTCCCCTCCGCTCCCCTCCCCTCCCGCGCGCGCCCCCGCCCCCGCCCCCGCCCCGCGCCCGCCTCCCGCCCGGGGCCGCTGCACCGCGGAAGTGCTGCTGTCGCCCGCGCCCAATTAGCTGCTTCTCGGACCAGAGTCCCGTGGGGCTGGACGCAGGGGATCACCGCGGTCGGGAGCCTTTCATTCTTCCCCTTCGGAAGGAGTTGCCTCTGCGTCTGCGCTCCTGGGCTGCCCTGGGGCTTTGTTGCTCTGTAGGAGCTCGCCGGAGGCACCTTCCGGAGAGCCGAGCGGCGCTTACTGAGCGGCGAGCGCCCCGGGGCTAAGGAAACCTCTTTTTTGGGGGGGGCGGCGGGGAGCGGGGGGGGATGTGTGCGCCCCGTCTTCGCGCGTCCTCTCCCCGCGCGCGCCCCGCTGCTAGGAGCTGAGCTGGGTGGAAGGAGTGAGAGCGAAGTCGGCTCCGGGACTCCGGGCGCTCTGCGGATCCGAGGGGCGGGACGTCGGGGTGGGAGCCCGGGGCCAGGGTCCGGGAGCTCCCCGCTGCGCGCCGTGACAGCCCCGTCATTATTGTATTATTACTTGTTTAGTTAAAACGCTGTCCCAGCTGCTCGAGGTGTAAACAGGATTTGGCAAGGTGACAGCCTGCGCGGCGGGCGCTGCTGCTCAGTTTGAGGACGCGCGTTTCTTGCCGTCCCCTTTGCACCGCAGCTCCCGGCCCCCCGCAGCCCCTCGGCCGCAGATCCAGATGTGGGCGCCGCGCTCCCGGGGTGGGAGGATCGCCCGAGGCCGCGGGGCAGGCTGGCCCTGCGCTGTCAGCAGCGGCTTTGTTTTGACAGGGTGACAGCTGAGGGGGGCGGGGACTTGGCCTTGTCAGCTCCTGCGGCCTGTGGCTGAGGCGGGGAAGAGACACACTCACACACCTCCCTTGTGCATCTCCCGCCTGCTGCAAACAGGGTCAAGTTCCCAGGTTCCAGATTCTCACGGCCAGACTGCATCGACCGCTTCTGGATTTTGATGTAAAGATTGTTCATCCTGCTGGAACCTCTCTCCCTATATAGTGATGCCGTTTTCAGTATTTACTGGAGCTTCTCAAGCGCACGGGAATGTCTGTGCTTACTAACTACCCTTTTCCCCCACACCGTTCACATCCTCGTGTGTGGGATGAATGCCCACCGTGTCCCCTACATGCGTGTAATAAATAATTGCTGAATGAATGTAGTAGGATCTAGCTCTACTGCTTTTCAAACTTTGAGGTGCATGGGGATCACCTGGGGAGCTTTACTTTTCTTTTTTTTAAGATTTTATTTACTTCTTCATGAGAGACATAAAGCACAAGAGAGAGAGAGAGGCAGAGACACAGGCAGAGGGAGAAGCAGGCTCCATGTGAGGAGCCAGACATGGGACTCGATCCTGGGTCTCCAGGGTCACCACCTGGGCCGAAGGTGGCGCTAAACCTCTGAGCCACCCGGGCTGCCCACCTGGGGAGCTTTAAAATGCGAATTCTGAATCGGTGGATCTGGAGTGGGGCTGAGATTCTGCATCTCTAACAAACTCTCAGATGATGTGATGCCAGTCCAATGACCACGCTCCAAGTAGCAAGTCCCTGGTTCAGACCTGGGCAATGTTTTATTAATCCCTTTTGAATTCAGCCAAGAAAGCAACTGCCCTCCTCTGAGGGCAATACAGGATTGGTGTTTATGAAGGACTGCAAAAAAGATAGAGGGGAGGATACTTCTAAGAAAGGTGAAAGGCCACGAGGTGGTCATAAGGGGCATAAGACTAGTGGCAACAAGGCGTGGAGTCTAGTAGGCAGATGGGAGAACTGTGCCCAGAATGGAAAACAAGGTCATTTATTTATTGGACTTGACATTCTGCAGCTGGAATGGGTTCATGTAGTGACTGTCAGTTCAGTCACTTTTTATTAGGTTCCCCACACCAACACCTTCTCTCCCAGCAGCCTGCCTTAATGTCTGAAAAATTCCCTGAAGTTTTGGTCCCCAGAACCATGATGCGCCCTGCACTCATGTCTTTGATCCTTTCAGATTTCTGAGAGTGAGATGTAGCAGCTTTCCTCAGGTTTGTGACTTGCGTGGTTTCATGTTCACACGCACAACCAAACTTTTAGGAAGGGAAAGCTGCTCATTAAAGGCCTCTCTTTCTGCTCTTGGGAGACTCTGGACATGTCCATTTTTATTTGCTCATTCGTTCAGTAAATATTTAGAGGGGTCACAACTAGGTGCCAGGCATTGTGCTAGATGCTGGGGCTATGACACCAGAATGTGTTCTTCTGGAGCTGCTGAGCGTATTTGTACATGTGCACGCACGTGCATGCATTGTTTGGGGCCCGGGGATGTAGGCAGTAGACCGTTTACAATGATGTTAGAAAACCCTGCTTGCTTAGGATGGTGTTGGAACCCAGAGGTGGGCAGTTCTAGGGCTGGAGCATGGGTGGGGTAGGAATGGCTTCCTGGAGGAAGTGTCAGTGGGTGCTTAGGACTCTTGGCAGTGCAGGGTGGGGTGACGTGAAGCTTCTTGAAGTGGAGAAACTGAAAGCACTTGTGAAAGCTTGGACCTGGGCCAGCAGGAGCTAAAGCTGCATTGGCTGAGGCCACCAGGTTGGGGGGCAATGTGTGTGGCCAAGAGGGCATTGTGGAATCCAGGAATTTTAACGTGGGGAGTAACATTCTCTCAGATTTGCTTTAAAACGAAAACAAAAACAAAAACAAAACCTCTGTTTGGTTGGGTGTGAGGGGAATGTGAGAGAGCAGATCTGTGGTTCTTTATCAGCTTGTCTCTATCCTTCATATAAAAAAGCCCCCAAAGGACAGATTCCTCTACCTTTTGTCACTGATGGGCCCCTTGGCAAAGTGGAGGGAGTAGAGAGGTGAGAGAATGAGGAGGGACTGGAAAGAGAGGAGTAGTTTACTGGGGGTTATTAGAAGAAAAGCAGGTCCCAGACCTGATAAAAGATCTGGCCTTTAAACTTCACAAACGAAACAGGAGGAGGGAGCTAGTTCACAGCCCGGGTGGTATGCCACACCCTGGAGAGAAGAAAAAAGAAGAAACAAACAAACTTGTTTTGCAGGATCTAGAGTAGAGTTCTTTGAACTATGTTCTGGCAAAGGTTGCTTCAGAGAGTCACTTTGCTTCTGTGTGACACAGCCAGAGTAATCATTAAAAATGTAGATCTGACCACATTATATCTCTACTTGGGTCCCTTAATTTCTCTTTGCTGGAGTCCACAAAGCCCTGCAGGGCCTGACCACTGCTGTGTCTGGCCCCTTTGCAGGGCGCTGCATGCATGGTTCCCTTCTACCTCAGGGCCTTTGCACATATTGTCCACTGGAACTGAAAGCTCTTCTCTCAACTCACTTTCACATTAAGTCCCAACTCTTCCTGCCAATCTCACATTTCTTGCATTTCCTTTACCTGCTTGGCCAGCCTTTCTGTTATAAATTGTTTGGAACCCCCTTGTGCTTGCTTTTCCTTCCCAGTGCTTTTATCCCAAATTTTAATTGTGTGATTATTTGATATGTGTTTGTCTCTGAATAGATTCTAAGTGGTGTGGTTATTGACTTGGGTGAATGAACTGGAGAAGAGAAAACTGAGGAAAAGTTTAGCTCTTCAGGATAGTGGTAGTGAAATTTGAGCCTGACTGCTTCTTGACAGTCAGGTAGAGGGAATTCTTTCATATAGTGCATTTTTAGGTATCTCACAGGTGTGCACAGGACTGGGTTTTTAGTGTTATAGAAGAAACTTAAGTAAATATATAAGTAGGTCAAATCTCAGTCTCCATGAGTTTAAGTATAATTTATCTACTAAAAAACCCCACTGACTCTTCCTAATGAAATAGGCCATTTATACATGCAAGGAAGCAGTAGGGTATAGTGGCCCACAGCATGTGCTTGAGTTCAGACTTCAGGATATCCAGGGGTGTGAGCTTGGACAATGACTTTACCTCAGCCTCCATTTCCTTGTCAATAATGATACTGTCTCATTGCATAACAGGGAGGGTTTAAACTGGGCTAATCTGTATAAGGCATCCAGCTGGGTGTCTGGCCCAGGGTAAGCCCCTACAGCAGCTCGGAGTAGGGAATACACTGTTAATGTGGAAATCTGGAAAGACCGTGGGATTTAGAGGATCTCAAATCTCAGCTCTGCCACTCGTGTGATCTTGGGCACAAGTCATCCAGTTTTGCTCTGAGCCTTGATGACTTCCTCTATAAAATGGAGACTAAAACTTCAACCTTGAAGTTAAAAGAGAAAAGGTCCTCCAAAGTTCCTGGAACCCAAAAGTGTCGGATTAATGCTGGGTGAATGGAGTTGCTGCATTGTCTGTCGGAGTCAATGGCCAAAGAGCATTTATTCAGAACCCAGTTGCTTTGATTCTGGGCTGACTGCCATACTTGGTGAGTGACACAGGCTATAAAATTAGGCTGCATTTAAAACATAATGGTTTATAATCTAAAAGTAACACTGTCGAACATACAGAGGCAGAGAAAAAACTCTCCTATGTTGGCCAGGAGCTGGTGAATGGGGCAGGGAGAGCAAGTCTTAAAGTTGGGGAGAGCCTCCAACACTTTTGCATTTGTTGGTCACTGCTCCAGAGAGCAAATTTCTTTTTCAGCTGTCAATATCTAGAACAGTGGCTCTTACCCAGGAGCTGTTTTGCACGTGCCCCTCCTACCCGCCCTCTCCCGGGGTATTTGGCGATGTCTGGAGGCATTTTTGGTGTCATTGTTAATGTGAGGGAGGAAGTGGTACTGGCAGCTAGTGAGTAGAAGCCCAGGATGTTACTAAGCATCTCACTCTGCACAGGACATACCTGCCCAACAATTATCTGGCCCCAAATGACAGTAGTGCTAAAGGTGAGAAACCCTGTTTTAGAGGAAAATTGTATTGACCTGTAGTGCCATGAATACGTTTGCAGCATAGGAAAAATTAATGCTTTTAAGGCTAATTTGCATAACACTTAAAACCTGAAAAATGTCACTGTGAATCATGGGGCATATTTCTAAACAGCTTTATTGTGGTATAATTTGTAGATCGTAAAAGTCACCAGCTGTAAGCGTGCAGTCAGATGCTTTTGAGTAAAAGTATATAGTTATGCCTCCATCACTACAGTTTGGTGTTATAACTCTTCCATTGCCCTAAAAACTTTCCTCCTGCCCTGGGCATCTTTTTAAAGTGATACTTTGTATTAATTCACAGTTTGCAAATGGAAACCAAATTAAACATATCTTTTTGGAGCTCATTAGATAAGTAGTAATATAAGAAAGCACAAAACATGCAGGGGTGTCGACAAAATGTTTTTAAGAGTGGTCCTTAGCCAAATAACTCTATAGCATAGAATTATGTCTTGCGTGGTGACTTCTCTAAGAGGCGGTATCATGCAGTCAGGCACACATAGGAAAAATATTTCATTTGGCAGGCACAATACAAAAAGCCCAAGAGAAAGATGACCAAATTTAATTGTTTCCTCATAAACTTTCAGGGAAGATGGAAATTCAAGCCTGCAAAGCCTTTAGATTGCAATTTACCGTTTTATGTAACTGAGAAAGTAGTTTATAGGGCAAAAGAGAACAAAAATCTGCTGAGGAGTGTTTTGTTTTAGGAAGCATGTGTTTGCAACTAGCATTTTGTGATGCGGTGCTGGTGTGTTGTTTTTTGATCTTTTTCTTTTCTTTTCTTTTCTTTTCTTTTCTTTTCTTTTCTTTTCTTTTCTTTCTTTTTTTTTTTTTTTGGTTTGTTTTATTTCTTTAAACCACTGAGCAGATTTAAACTTGGTTACCTGTCCACATAGGCAGGATTTAATTCTGTGTCTATCAGGGAAATCGACAAGTCTAAGCCGTCATAGGGAATGTCGAGGGTAAAATAGACATTTCATGTGAGGCACCTTGGAACAATCAGAACATCTGCTTCTCAGATGAAAGATTTGGATACTCTGTGCAGTGCCAATAAAACTTGGATTTCCAAGGCTTAGTGGCTTCTGATTTAGTTCGTCCCTCTCTCCAGGAGAGGAAGGTAGTTGTTTAGGAATGGTTGTCAGTGGTTTCTTATTCTTCGTGGTTTCCTACTCCTAATCTGCTGCAAACGCAAAGCACCTGTGGCAGGATAGTAGGCGCACTGACTGCCTGGCTACCTGGAGCAAACTTGGAGAACCCTCCTCCTTCTCCCTCCATGCTGGGTGTCTTTGGGCAGCCACTTAACAGCCTTGGGGTTCAGTTTCCTTACTGGTGAAGTGGGAGTCAAGGCACCACCTCATTGACTCGCTGTGAAGATGGAATACGGTAGCATGTATGAAAGGTCTTGGAATATATGTATTCCCACCTATGTCTATTTTTTTTTTAAAGATTCTATTTATTTATTCATGAGAGATAGAGAGAGAGGAAGAGACATAGGTAGAGGGAGAAGCAGGTTCTCTGTGGGGAGCCCAATGCCGGACTTGATCCTAGGACCCCGGGATCATGCCCTGAGAAAATGGCAGACGCTCAACCACTAAGCCACCCAGGTGCCCCCCCACCTATGTTTATTTTAGTTCATTTCTGGAAACCTTCTGTGGGTATCAGCAGTTTTGTTGATAGTGTTTTTGCCAAAGTGTTCAGCCTCTTGTCATTTGATCCTTCTACCTGGGGCAAGAAGAGGGTGAGGAAGGTCATTTTACTAGCAGGGAACTGAGACCCAAAGAGGTGAAGTAACTTCCTCAAGCAGCAGTGGTTGCTCAGGGAAGAGCTCGCCCCTAAAGTAGATCTTTCTAGCGCACAATTTTGCATCCCCTTTCCGTAATATGGGGAGTGGAGGGGATGGTGTTCTCGGTGGCTTACAGAGAGGATTTTGTTTCAGGAGTTTGATGGCTCTCATTTGACATTTATTGTTACTCCTATTGTGAGGTATGTTCAAAGGCTTTCCTAGTTCATTGAGACTGTGCAGGCCATAAAGCAAACAAAATAACCATTTTTTATTATGGGCCTAGACAGACAGATGCATGCCCTTGATTGTTTTAAAGCTGACAATCAAGGATGGTCACTGTGCTGGCCCATTAGAATTCCTTGTTGAAGGAAGATGAAAGTGATACCTACAGAGGCTGTAGAAGGTGCCAGATATGCCAGAGAGTCAAGGAATTGACTGTCCTGGACATTTAGAAGTCCGAAAACAGCTCTGCAGAAGACTGCACACAGCAGTCTGAATTCAGCCCAATTCAGAGGAAAGTCATTTTTGTTTAACTTAATTTTATTATGCAGACAGTGAAGTGCTTATGTCATAAGCATATATAGCTTGATGAGTTTTTACATAGGCACACAGCCACGCAGCTGCCACTCAGATGAAGCTGAAGGCCGCTTGTGCCACCTCCCCACCTCGAGTAACCCTTATTCTTTTTTTTTTTTTTAAGATTTTATTCATTTTTTCATGAGAGACACACACACAGAGAGAGAGAGAGAGAGAGGGAGAGAGAGAGAGGGAGAGAGAGGCAGAGACACAGGCAGAGGGAGAAGCAGGCTCCATACAGGGAGCCCGATGTGGGACTCGATCCTGGGTGTCCAGGATCACGCCCTGGGCTGAAGGCGGCGCTAAACCACTCAGCCACCCCGGTTGCCCCCCTTATTCTTTTAATTTTTTTTATTTTTTTTTTTATTTTTTATTTATTTATTTATTTATTTATGATAGTCATACAGAGAGAGAGAGAGGCAGAGACACAGGCGGAGGGAGAAGCAGGCTCCATGCACCGGGAGCCCGACGTGGGATTCGATCCGAAGTCTCCAGATCGCGCCCTGGGCCAAAGGCAGGCGCCAAACCGCTGCACCACCCAGGGATCCCCCCCCTTATTCTTTTAATACTAGAGATTACTTTTGCTTTTCTTAAACTTGACCCAAATGGGATGGTGTGGTATGAATTCCTTTGAACCTGGCTTTTGTCACTCCCATGATGTCTGTGAGGTGCATCTCTGTTGCTGCGTATAGAAGTAGTTTGTAAAGACACATTTTTTTAAACTAAAAAGTTTTAAAAATTGTCAACCATTTTCAGGATGAAAGTCATTGGATGCGGACTTCATAAAATGAATTTTAATTAAATCTTTGGAAGAAAAGATGACAATTTGATATTTCAGAATTTAGCATATGTGAATGTTCTTGGAATGTAGGGAAGAACCCTTGAAGGCAAGAATGGGACAAGAAACCAAGGAGGGCTGTAGATAAGCTTTGGGATGGAGGTGGGTGCTGGGGGCCTGTGATGTCACAGGTGTAAAATGTGTAGCCTGCATCTTCTCCTCTGGAGTCTGTATTGGTGAGTCCTTACTGGTAAATATCCATGTGAAGAAGCCCTCCTGTCACACATCTTTGGTTCTAGAAGATGTCTAGAATTATATGTTGTATTCTGCAAGCCATGCAGAACCATACGTGTTGGGAGTGGTGGCAGGGTCTCTAGAAGGCTGGCTAGAATCCAGCCAATAAAGCTCCAGTAGTCCTTGACACCTCTGTGTTGTGTTCCTGGCCTGTGGGATTGAGATGCAGGAAAGAGATCATCCTCCTCGGCCCTCCCCTCATGGCCCTAATCTCCGAAAGTGTGAGGCCACCTCTCTTCAGGAGTGGCAGTGAGGAGCACAGATTACTCTATTACTCAAAACACAGTTTCAGCATAACAACTCATCCTTGAAAACTCATGTGTGATATGTAAGCTTATTATTTAATAGAATCATATGGACTATCCACTTATGAAGTAATTTGTTCTGTAATTGGTGTATTTAATGCAACAGGATTTTTGTCTTTTTTACTTGGGTGCACATGTACATGGGGGTGTTGTACCTAATGCCATTTATTTATTCTTCATTTATTTCCATGGGTTGCTTTAAATTTCTTTCTTTTTTTTTTTTAATTTCTACTTAAGTAGCTCCTGTCTAAATTCCTTATGATGGTTCATCCCCTTTCATCACAACTGAAATAACATTGAATCCTTATATATTTTTAAAGATTTATTATTTTAGCGAGTGCACATGGAGAGAGTGAGCATACACAGGGGGAGGGGCAGAGGGAGAAAGAATCTTTTATTTATTTATTTTTTAAAGATTTCATTATTTATTCATGAGAGAGACACACACAGAGAGAGGCAGAGACACAGGCAGAGGGAGAAGCAGGTTCCATGCAGGGAGTCTGATGTGGGACTCGATCCCGGGACTCCAGGATCAGGCCCTGGGCCAAAGGGAGGCACTCAGCCACTGAGCCACCCAGGCGTCCCAGAGAGAGAGAATATTAAGCAGACTCCCTGCTGAGTGTGGAGTCTGATGCTGGGGGGTAACAAGGTGCTCAATCCCAGGACCCTGAGATCACGACGTGAGCCAAATCCAAGAGTCAGTCGCTTTTACCAACTTAGCCATCCAGGTGCCCCTTGAATCTTTGTAATGAATTGTTTTCATCTCTGGCATTTAATTATACATGCTGATACTCCCTGCATTGCATACTTTTCTTTCTTTTTTTTTTTTTTTTAAGATTTAATCACTTACTCATAAGAAACACACACACAGGCAGAGACATAGGCAGAGGGAGAAGCAGGCTCCATGCAGGGGAGCCCGATGTGGGACTCGATCCCAGGACTCCAGGATCACACCCCGGGCCAAAGGTGGCACTAAACCACTGAGCCACCCGGGCTGCCTGCACACTTTTCTTCTCTGGATATTGGCGTGGTATTATTGTCAAGCGTCATTCTGGTCCATTCTCAAATACCAACTTTTCAGAGATGCCTTCCTGATCACCCCCTGTCAAAAATAGCAGCACCCCATCACTCTGTAAGGTTATTTGTTTGTTTTCCTTTACTTCATCTTCAACACTTGGAAATCATATATATATATTAAGATTGTTTCCTTTGTGACAATAGAAGTTTCATGAAGCAGAGACTTTGGTTTGCTTCGTATCCCAGGTCTGCTGACTGTGCCTTGTGAATAGTAGGTGCTCAATATGTATTTGTTGAATAAATGAGTAATTTCATATTCACAGTGCATTTCATATTCAGAGGCTTTGTGAGATTGGAAGGAAGATTTAGAGACAAGGTAACTGAGGCTCAGAGAGGTTTAGTAACTTGCCCAAAGCCACGTAGTCCCAGGGGCAGGGCAGCCAGGGCTGAGGCTAGAACAGCATCTTCCCGACTCTGTAGCTAAGTGTGGTTCCCTGTGAGCTTACAACAGACCTGGTGACCTGCAGTACTTGTTTGATGGCCTGGATTTCTCCTACAATATAGAGCTAGGAGGGTCACATCCACTTTTGATCCTTCTCTGAGGGAATGATGTGAACTTCTGACCACTGTTTCCTCTTCTGCAAATTGGAAGTAACTTGGGATCCCTGGGTGGCGCAGCGGTTTAGCGCCTGCCTTTGGCCCAGGGCGCGATCCTGGAGACCCGGGATCGAATCCCACGTCGGGCTCCCGGTGCATGGAGCCTGCTTCTCCCCTCTGCCTGTGTCTCTGCCTCTCTCTCTCTCTGTGTGACTATCATAAATTAAAAAAAAAAAAATTGGAAGTAAATTCTCACAAGGGAGTTGTAAGTATTGTGAGACTAGTGAGTTAAAACCTATGAAGTGAGTAAAGGGTCTTATCATATATTTTAAAAGTCTATATGGTGTTGTGAACTAGAAAAAAAATCACCTACAAAGACGTGTTTTCTAACTACTACTTATATTTTGTCGCTTTGCTGCCCACTTAAACTAAAGGTTACCATAGGCTTTCTTTAATTTGTTGTTCTGTTTGTACCCAGAAGCCCAGTCACAAGGCTTATTATTTTTTTTAATCAGGAGATGAATGGGGATGTCCGGGTGGCTCAGCAGTTTATCGCCTGCCTTCTGCCCAGGTCGTGATCCTGGAGTCCCGGGATTGAGTCCCACATTGGGCTCCCTGCGTGGAGCCTGCTTCTCCCTCTGCCTGTATCTCTACTTCTCTCTGTGTGTCTCTCATGAATAAATAAATAAAATAAAAAAATTTTAAAAAAGAATCTGGGGCAGCCCCAGTGGCTTAGCAGTTTAGTGCCGCCTTCAGAGCCTGATCCTGGAGACCTGGGATTGAGTCCCACGTCAGGCTCCCTGCATGGAGCTTGCTTCTCCTTCTGCCTGTGTCTCTGCCTCTCTCTCTCTCTCTCTCTTTCTGTCTCTCTGTGTCTCTCATGAATAAATAAAATCTTAAAAAAAAATCAGGAGATGAATGAATGCATGTATTTTGCACAAAAGTGTGACTAACGTCTCCTAATGATCCATTTGGAGTGATACACTACCTACCCTTAGGAGGAGGCTTTGAGTAACCTCTGCAGTGACCTCAGGGCTGGACATGGTGGGGATGCTTCCATTAGCTCTATACTCTCTGGAAAAGCCCCCATCATTGCATGCTCTTGGCCCGTGCAGGCTCCTGTGGTATGCAGGAGATTCCAGAAGTGCAGGGATGAGACCTGAATCGTATCATAGTGACTGGTGATGGCAGCTCTAATTTGCATTAGCTCTAACGAGCTGGTGTTGAAACTGGATGGCAGGATGCCAAGGAAGCCAAGGTCAGCTTACTTGGAAATAGCAAAGTGAGTCATGTAACCCAGGATTTGCACATACCCAGGACTACCTGACTCACCCTACCTCCAAGGGAACACATCCATGAGTACTGGTTAGGTGCCTGTGTCCAGGCTCTGTCCTGGTGGCGGGTGAGTGACAAAGGGAAGTGCAAGCCATAAGGAGCCCCTCATCTTGCTGGGGAGACAGAGAGGGAAAGAAAAATTCAAGGGAATAATCAAGCATGAAGTCAGCTCAGAGAAAAACAATCATCAGCTGGGGCAGGTGGAAGTGTAGGGGGGAGGCTCAGCCTAGGTGGAGTGAAGGGGAGAAAATAGCAGAGAAGCAGAAGCGAAGGGAGCAAGACGTCAGAGTGGCTTGGAACATGGACTTAGGGAACCGACTGCCTGGGTTTGAATACTGACATGCTGCTTTCTCACCGTGTGACCATGGGGAGATTACTTACCCTTTACAAGCCTGTGATTTCATAACTGAAAAATGGGAGAGTGTGATATTGTCAACTTTACCCATTCATTCAACAAACTGTTATATCATGTGCCAGGCATTGATTTAGATGCTGGCGATACAGTGACAGATGGGTTTTTACTCTTGCAGAGCTTGCTTCTGGTAGCAGAAGCAGACACAGTAAACAAGAAAATAACAGAAAGTGGTAAATGCCACATGCCACACAGAATGAAAACAGAGAAGTAAATGAGAGTGCCTGGGGAGTCCTTCCAATACGTGCCCAGAAAGGTCTCTCTGTGGATGGGATATGGTCTGGGGCCTGCCTGATAACAAGGAGCCAAGCCACTGGAGGCGGGAGGGTATGTGTGTCTGTTTACGTGTGTCGAGGGTGCCAGGTGGGGAGTGCAAAGACTCAGGGCAGAAATGGCTTGGCATGCTCCAGGGTGGCCAGGTGACCCTTGTGGCCAGGTCGGGGGCAAGGGAACGAATGTAGGGGATGAAGTGGGAGAGGTTGATAGGGCCAGATGGCTGAGCATGTATAATTTTCACACAGTGAAATGATTTCATTTCCAGTTCTGATCATTTCCAACAAATGCGTATCAAGACCCAGAACATTTTAAATCACCCTAGAAAGTTATCTTCTGCTCCTTGCCACTCAAATGCCTCCCCCTCAGAAGCAACCACTGATCTACTTTGTATCACAATATATTCATTTTTGATACTCTAGAATTATTCATGTAAAGGATGCCACACAGTACATACTCTTATTTTTTCACTCAGTGCAGTATTTTTGAGATTCATGCATGTTAGATGCATCAGTGGTTAATTTCTTCTTATTGCTGAGAGGTATTCCACTGTATGGATATACAAGTTTGTTTATCCGTTCACCTGCTGTTGGGCATCTGGGCTGTTTCAGATGGATTCAGATAAGATTTGGGTTTTAAAGCATCCCCTTTCACTGCTTTGAGAAGAGTACAGTGTACAAGAGGAAAAAAAGAGGGCTAGTTGAAGTTACTGCAGTGTGGGTGTAAGTGGGTGATGGCTTGTGTGTGGGTGATGACAGTGGAGAGGGTGAGAATAGCTAGTTTGGGGCAATATTATGAGTGTGAAGGCAACAGGATTTGATTTGTGGTGGGAGGTGGCAGTGAGAAAAAGACAGAAATGAACCTAATATCTAGGATTTTGGCTTGAGCAATGGAAAGGATGGAAACCTCCATTTACGAGGTTGGGCAGGACCACAAGAGAGGCAGCTTTAGAGTGGATGAGAATCAAGAGTCCTTTTCCTGGATGTGTTAAATTAGGTGTGTCTTTTAGTAGTTAAGTTTTGTTTTGATAATAAAATGAGATAATCCACTTGGCAGTTTGGTTTAGTATCTGGAATATGCTAAGTGCTCAAAAAAAATAGTAGCTACTATTACAGTTAAAAGTAGAGCTAAATAATAACTGCTGATCTTAATAAAGAGACCAGCCAACTTGAAGAAAAAGGAAAAACAAATACACAAATCGGGGGAAAATAGGAACCTCTCTCTGGGTAAAGAAGAAACCTGTCAATAGAAAGTCTTGAGTTTCAGGTAGAACATTTTGGACTGAAGTCATTTAATAATAGCGAGTCATTGCACTTTAAGAAGGAGGAGACCCAAGATATTTTAGAGTGCCAGCGAAAAGTTCTAGGTTTTGGTTTTGGCTCCTTGCTCCTTTGCCAGCTGGGGTAACTCAGGCAAGCCACACCCCTTCTGCAAGCATCGAATTACTTGTCCTGTGGGGTTATTGGGAGGGGAAAATAAGATGATGTAGGCTAAAATTGCCTTGGAAAGTATTGGGCAGAAATGTTGGACATTGTTAGATGACATTTAGAGGCGAGTGATGTGTCCCATGCCTGTTAGATGGAGTGGGAGTGGGGATGTATTGAAAGTGAGAAGAAAGCTATTTCTTCGAACTGGCTATTCAAGGCCTGACCCAGGGCCACGCCAGTGAGAATGGAGAAGGTGTAAATCTGGGAGAGATTTCGAAAGAAGAATCAGATGGCCTTGGGTGAGGGCATTGAATTCAGATATACTGAGCCTCAGGAACTGGGAGAAAGGCGGATGCCATTGAAGGGAATAGGTTAGTTGCAAAGGGGTTCTGGGGTTTAGGGCAAGCTTCCTGGGCAGGGATGCCAGGTGTGGGCAGCTGGGAATGCAGGCTGGAGTTCTGCTTTGCAGGTTGGGCTGGTTATGTGGATTGGCGAGTCATCAGCCCGGATAATGACGGATATCATGAGAACGTGAGCTGTCCAAGGAAGCAACATATATGGCGCTGTTTATTTTGCTCATCCCAGCTGACTTGGTATCAGAACAACAGACCGAAGAATGAAAAATTCTGTCAGCTGGTTGTCTGGCCTGCTCAATGTCAGCCAAACAGTTTGACAAGTCTTTCCAGTGTTGAAGACTGAGCTGTCTGCATTGGCAAGTTCACCGATAAACTCTGAGATTAATTCTGTGTATATTAGAAGAGATTCAGGGATTGTCTGGGATTTAGGGTTCTGGGGCACCAGTTTCTTGGTCTTGGTGTCATTCAGGACTTCTTGAGGCCCTTCCAGGGATGATGTGTGTTTGGGTGATGCGACTCAGATGTGAGGCAGGGTCTGGTCCCTCCCTAGGCCATTTGGTAGTGCTGGAGTCACTTAGCACCTTTTTAGATAATGCCTGAGGGTTGAGCTTTTGATTCCATCAGACCTCATTAATTAGCATAAAGAGGGAGGTTCCTGACTGAGCTCTAGCCCAGGCCTAGGCTGTCTTCCAGACAGCAAGGTCAGAAAGGTTTTTTGTTGATTTGATGTTGGAGTCATCTTGGAGAGCTTGGAAGAGCAGCATTTGAATAGGGTGGTTATACCTGGGTCATCCCCTCGTGGCATATTTTCCATTCTCCTTCTCTATCCTTGACCACTCTGCAGTATTTGGTTTGTGACTTTCCAGACCAAAGTGGCACTGTTCATTAATGTCTTCAGAGATGTTTCTGCCTGAATTACCATGCTAGTTATCTTCCCTTCCACTTCTGTTTTTACTTTCAATTCCAGGCAAATTTGTCTCCCACCCCCACTCCCGCCTTCTCTTTTTCACTTAGGCCAAATACCCAGATTTTGGGGGCACCTGTCTGGCTCAGTTGGTGGAGCATGTGACTAGGGTGTGGGTCTCACCTGGGAACTTTTTTCTTAAAAAGATAGATAGATAGATAGATTGATTTATTCATGAGAGACAGAGAATAAGAGAGAGGCAGAGACACAGGCAGAGGGAGAAGCAGGCTCCATGCAGGGAGCCTGATGCAGGACTTGATCCCGGGACCCCAGGATCACAGCCTGAGTCAAAGGCAGACACTCAACTGCTGAGCCACCCAGGTGTCCCGCTGGGAACTTTTTAGAACTGCAGTACCTTGGGCCCCGCCCTAGATTTACTGAATCTGAATCTGCATTTTAAGATTTCCTAGGTGATCTGGAGGCAGATTAAAGTTTGAGAAGCACTGCTTCCAATCACAAGAACATTATTTATCCAAATTGCTTCCAAAGCATTTCCCTTCCAAATTTATTGAGATCACAACAGCTTACAGGGACTTTCGGTGGTGGTGTTTTAAAATAGGATTAAGGGACCCCTGGGTGGCTCAGCGGTTTGGTGCCTGCCTTTGGTCCAGGGCGTGATCCTGGAGCCCTGGGATCGAGTCCCATGTTGGGCTCTGGGTGGAGCCTGCTTCTCTCTGCCTGTGTCTCTGCCTCTCTCTCTCTCTCTCTCATTAATAAATAAATTAAATCTTTAAAAAAAAATAAAATAGGATTAAAAGATTCCCCCCCCCCCCCCCAGAGTAACACATGCACACCATTAACAGAAGAATTCAGGCAGCTTGCTACAGTGACAAACGAGAATGTTGGTTCTCTCCCCTGTCCTCCTCCATCCTGGCTTTCACTCCCTTTCTGTCACCTCCAGAATGAGTCAGTCTCCCCTCCCCTGCCGTCCAGAGGCTGCACCCTACAGTTTATACTACAATCCAAGGAGGGGAACTAGATTCATTGTATAGAAATCCATTTAGATTCCAGTTAGGGTCAAATGAAGCTGTGAACATGCCAGAAAGTTGGATGTCAGCAAGTCAGGGGTGTTGAATGAAGGAGCCCAAAAGAAGCACCAGCAGATAAGGCTGTATTATTAGCAAGTTTTAATTATTTCAAAGTTTCCATTCATTTTAAAAGCAGGGCAACCTACTTAATGACTTATTCCCATCATTTCTCTTTGGCCAAGACAAATTCTGACAGTGAAGGTTGTAGCCACCTAGACACTAACTTCTTTCACTTTTTTAGATTAGAAAAGGACAAAGATGGAGGCCCCCGTTTGCTGGTCCTTTTTTTTTTTTTCCTTTCCCCCAAATGTAGCTTATTAAGCTTTTTTTAATTTGTGAGGACAAAACATACCTCAATTTTGGGATGCGTTTTGGTGAAACTTTGCAGAAGACCTGTATTTGAAGTGATAATTAGTAATTAGCACTTCTTGCCTTTTAATTTTTTTGATTTTTATATGTTTAAAGACTTATTTTAGTGAGGGGAGGGGCAGAGAAAGAGGGAGCTGTAAGCCAACTCCACGGAGAATTTGGAGCTCAACACAGGGCTTGGTCTCATGACCCTGAGATCACCACCAAAGCTGACCTGAGCCAAAATCAAGAGTTGGACACTCAACCAACTGTGCCACCCAGGTGCCCCAGTTCTTGCCTTAAAAAAACTTTAGTGAGAAACACTTGGGTGCCTCAGTGGCTGAGCATCTGCCTTTGGCTCAAGTCATGATCCCAGAGTCCTAGGATTGAGTCCCATATTGGGCTCCCTGTGGGGAGCTTGCTTCTCCTTCTGCCTATGTCTCTGCCTCTCTCTCTGTGTCTCTCATGAATAAATAAATAAAACCTTTAAAAAAAATAAATAACATTTAAAAAACCTTAGTGAGATATAATTGGATGCCCCAAAAGTCTGTGGTTTTAAGTTTACGATTCAACGACTTTTAGGAAATTGAGTTTTAGATTTCTACCTCTCCCAAAAGATCCTTGTGTCCATTTGGTGTCAGGCCTCTTTGCATTTTAGTCTCAGATTATTCAATCTACTTCTATGTCTATAGAAGTGCCTTTTCTGGAATTCATATATATGGAATTATGCAGAATGGGACTGGCTTCTTAGGATAATGTTTTTGGGCTCATTCATATAGCATATAATCAGCATCTCATTCTTTTTTAATGCCAAATAATATTCCCCTGTGTGGATATGGTGTGTTTTGTTTATGTATTCACCAGTTGATGGACATTTGGATGCTTTCCACCTTTTGGCTAACTGACATGAATAACACTGAGTGGACATCTGTGTGCAAATCTTTGCATGGATATATGTTTCATTTCTCTTGGACAGATACTTTGGAATGGGTTTGTGGGATCATGTGGTAAATTCATGTTTAACTTTTAAAAACATTTATTTTTTTTAAGTTGTGATAAAATACACATCACATAAAATTTACCATCTTAACCATTTTTAAGTTATACTTCATTAGTATTAAGAAACTCAGATTGTTGGGATAACTGGGTGGCTTGGTCAGTTAAGTGTCTGACTTTGGCTCAGGTCATGATCTCAGGGTCCTGGGATAGTCAGACTCCATGCTCAGTGAGAAGTCTGCTTGTCCTTCTGCCTGTATCCCCACTCGTGGACACTCAAATAAATAAATACAATCTTTAAAAAAAAGGAAAAGAAACTCATATTGTTGTGCAACTATCACTATCTACAAACTAATATCATCTTTCCAAACTGAAATTTTATACCCATTAAACAATAATTCTCATTCCTCCTTCCTTTCATCTCTTGGCAAGCATTACAATCATACTGACTTTCTGTGATCTGTCTATGCTAGGTACCTCATACAAGTGGAACCATACAGTATTTTTCCTTTTGTGACTGGCTTATTTTACCTAACATACTGTCCTCAAGGCTCATCCATGTTGAAATACGTGTTAGAATTTCTTTTATTTTTTAAGGCTGAATAGTGTATTCTCTTGTATTCATATACTACAGTTTATCCATTTTCTGTCAATGGACACTTGGGTTGCTTCTACCTTTTGGTTTTTATAAATGTTTTTGTGAACTAGGGTTGTGAACTTAAATATTTAAGTTCCTGCTTTCAATTATTTTGGGTATATTCCCAGAAGTGGAATTGCTAGATCATATGGTAATTCTATTTTTAATATTTTGAGGAACTGTCATAACTTTTTCATGGTGCCTGACCAATTTTCCTTTCCACCAATAATGCACAAAGGTTCCTGTTTCTCTACATCCTCACCAACACTTGTTTTCTGTGTTTGTGATAATAGCTGTCCTAATGAGTATGAGGGGATATCTCACTGTGGTTTGGATTTGCATTTTCCTAGTGATTAGTGATTTTGAGTATCTTTTTATGTATTTATTTGATTATTTGTATGTCTTTGGAGAAATGTCTATTCATATCTTTTGCCCATTTTTTAAAAATTGGGTTGTATATTATTTTGTTGCGGAGTTGTAGGAGTTCTTTATATAGTCTGAATATTAACCCCTTACCAGGTATTTGATTGGCAGCGTTGTTTTTTTTTTTTTTTTTAAATTCTGTGAGTTGTGCTCTATTGATTGTATTCTTTGATGCACAGAAGTTTTTAATTTTGGCTAAATCCAGTTTATTTTTTTTCTGTTGCATGTATTTTCAGTGTCCTATCAAGAAATCATTGCCAAATTTCAATGTCATGAAGCTCTTCCTGTTTTCTTTTAAGAATTCTATAGTTTTAGGTTTTAGACTTAAGTCCGTGATGGATTTGGAGTTTATTTTTGTGTATGGTATGAGGCTGGGGTTGAACCACTTCGTTCTTTTGCAAATGAGTATCTGGTTTTTCTAACGGCATTTGTTGAAAAAACTGTCCTTTCCTCATTGAATGGTCTTGGAAAATCACTTGATTTTTATGTGAAGGTTTATTTTTGGGCTCTCTATTCTATTCCATTGGTCTATGTTTAACTTTTTACAAAACCACCAAACTCTTCGACTTTGGCTATTATTTTACATCCTCTCCAACAGTGTTTGAAATTTCCCATTTCTCTACATCCTTGTCAGCATTTATTATTATCTGACAGATTATATGGCTATTGATTATAGCCATCCTCGAGCCATTGTATCTTGTAATGATTTTGGTGTTGACTTTTAAACATTCTACTTTTGTCTAACATGGGGCAGAGAGGTAGTTAAATAGAGTGAAGACCTCCACACACAACCACGGGACTCCAGTTAACGGCCTGAATATACTCAAGGCTTCTTGCAGAAGAAGACTGAAAAAGTTCAGGCAAATCTCTTAACATCTTAGAGCCTCAGCTTCCTCTTCTGAATAATGAATACCTTCTGCATACAGGATAAGAACAAGTGTACAAGTGTTTTTCTCACTTGAGGGGCTTAATAAATGTTGGATTCACAGTTTTACTCCATAAATTTCCCTTCAGTGTGTTCTTGCTGTGGGACATCCCTGTCACTGGGTTAAGTTTTCCAGCAAATAGGACTTCCCAGCGTTTTAAGCATGACTGAATCCTGTGAGTCAGCTTGGCTGTCTTTCTCTTGTTCCTCTGGATGTCACCCAAATATCTTCACACCCATCTCATCGACACTAAGTGAACTGTAAGCACCCTGCTCCCTCATCTGTCTGTCATCTGAGCCATGATCGCCTGTTTATCCAGTTCAGTTTCTTCCTCATCCTCTGTCCTGGCTTCTGCACACTACAACAAGGGCTGTTGCCATTTAACCCTGGATTCTATTGGGGCAAACCCATTCTTATCCTGGGCCTGTTGGAGCAATCCAGTGGCCTTTGCTTCTTTCTTGGTTCTCCCATGTCTGCAGAGACGTGCTCCTGGGGGAGATGAAGTCATCGGGGCAGCTTTCCCCTCTTCGTGCCCAGGTTGCTAGCTGCTGCAGTAATTGGCTTGGCAGCGCTCTCCCTAAAAGGTTGTCCTTCAGCTGGTACTTTGTTAAAGCTGCAAGGCCAATCCCCTTGGGAGTTCCTGTAGCTAGCAGCTGTCTTGCCTAATTAAGGAGAGATGGGAAAGGTGTTTTGAAGGAAAACCTCTTATCTGGAAGAACAGGGCTGGGCCTGCACTTCTGGAAAGGAGATAGATGATAGATATAAAGGCCAAGGCAGAGGGCATGGGGGCTGTGGCTTGAATCACGTGGCAGAAGGTGCTTTGCTGGCAGTCAAGGATACTGGCATTGAATGTTTTGTAAAGGACTTAGCATGTACTCTTTAGTAAATTGGGCAAGAAGTCCCACACTTATTAAAATTTTTGTGCACTTAGATTTCCAAGTGTCCCATGGTGAATGTACACATGTAGGAAGTACTTTGTATATCCTACCAAAAAAAAATATCCTGAAACAAGTGAGCCAAGCTCAAGGAATTTCCAGATATCTCAGAGAGGTATAACCTGAACTACTTAGATCCACTTAGGAAATGTTGGGACTATTCTAGGCATAAGCTGTTAGGGTCCATAGCAAAGACTTGGGTTTTGGAGGATAGATTCCTCTTAAACTCTAGTGCAGTGATGTCCAATAGAAATAGAATATGAGCTACATATGTAACTCAGCATTTTCTAGTAGCTACATGTAATAGTTTCCTAGGACTGCTGTGACAAATTATCACCAACAAGGTGAGTTTTAATCAACAGAAACTTGCCTTATTCACAGTGTTGGAGGCCAGTGGTCTGAAATCAAGATGTTAGCAGGGCCATACTTCCTCCGAAGGCTCTCAGAAGAATCCTTTCTTGCCTCCTGGCAGTCATTGGCATTCCTTGGTGTATAGATGCATAAGTCCAATGTTTGCCTCTGTCTTCACATGGCCTGTGTGTCTGACTTGGTTCAAATCTTTCTCTCCTTTCTTTTATAAAAGCACCAGTTTTTGGTTTTAGGGCCCAGATTAAGTCTCGGGTAATTTCATCTCCATATCCTTAAGTAAATCATATCTACAAAAATATTATATCTATTTTCAAAAAGAGCCTATCTAGGGTTCCAATGAACATGCACTTAGGGGAACACTGTTCAATCCACCCCAACACATTAAAAAAGGAGAAAGAAAAACCAACCATTGAATTTTATTAATTCTAATACATTCTTTAACCTAATATTCCACAATATCATTATAACATGTAATCAATAGAAAATAATTCTTAGATATTTTAACTTTCTTTTGTTTTTGACACTAAGCCTTTGGAATCTGGTGTTTATTTCACACTTAACAAAGCATCTCACCTTGGACCTGCTACCTTTTGAAGACAGGATACCCATTTGTTACTGGCTGCCACATACTAACCAGCACAGTGGCAGTGCTGTGGGGCTGACAAAACGTTTATACTTTTCAGTGTTTTGCCTGTGTTTTCTTCCTCTCTCCTTTGCGCTCTCTGTCCTTTTATCTTCTTATTAGTTTTCAGGGAATTTCTATTTATTTGGAGAAAGTCTCAGTTGTTCCGAACAAAGGAAATAAAAGTCTACATTGTGAAAGCTACTGGGATCCCAGGACTCAGCGGGGGAAGCCAAGTGAGCCAGTTCTGAAAGAAAAGTCCTTTATTCAGTTACATTTTTAAGTGTTTATTGTTCGTTGAATTCATTAAGCACTTCTATGGCAAGTAGCTTATTAAACAAGTGTTGTTAATATTTCGGATGTAACGTTTTTTATTAGGAAGGGCAATATAAGTCTTTATTATTTGACAGTCTCTCTGCCATGAGATCTGTGACCCATTTTCAGCCCCCCATGAACACAGCCATTCTTTTGTCATGTTAAGACAAGAAGGGGAATAAGCTTTTTTCTTTCTGGGCTGATGACTCTAAGTCTGTTGCAATAGTGAAGTTAAGATTTATATCTCTAGGAAATCTATATTGTCTTCTCCAAGAATTGCAGGCTTGTTACATTTTGGCTTGGACCTCAGTAAAGGGTTTTTATAAGCAACCCCACGGGGAAAAAATTTGGATCTTTGAATTCTTAAATGTAGTTTGTGATAAGGATGTGGTTTCTACCCTTCCTCCCCCACAACTGATTTATACTGAGCCTGTTACTGTTGTTGGAATTTTTCTGGAATTACGATCTCTTCTCAGATGAATTAATGTTAAAGAAAATTAACAACCCATGAATATGAATACCTTAGAGAAGAATATAAAGTACAATGTGAATGTCTCTCTTCCTCTTCCCATAAATCTATATGTCTCATTTCTCTGTATATCCAAATACATATATGTTTAAATTGCCTATTCACTTATTTTTTAAATAAGAGATATTGGATTATGCTTTGTATTGTTCTATAGTTTGCTTTTTCAGCCTTTTACTAGGACCTAGAGAGGTTCCAAGCCTACACAGCCATATGGATAAAGGTGGCAAAATAGTCTGTAGTACAAATCTCTATAGTTTAATAAATTCTTTTATTGATCACATTTTACCCGATGTATATTTTTCTTTTGCTCTAATAAATGGTATACAAATATTGAGCACATGTGAGTATTTCTGTAGGAAAACTTCCAAGTAGTGCAGTTGGGCCAAAGAGCCATGAACATTGCAGTTTGGTTTCTGAAAGGCTGTACCAGTGTCTATTCCCACACATGATATATGAAGGTGTGTGTTTCCTCAAATCTTGGTCACCTTTAGGTATCAGCGTCAACCTTTTATTTATTTATTTTTGCCAATTTAATTAGTCTGAGGATATATGCACAGGGCCTTTAATTTTTCATTTCTTCATTACTAGTTACTTTGACCAATTTTTATAGGTTTATTGGCCATTAGTATTCATCTCCTCAAAGATTTTTCCTAAGTATTTGATGGCTTTTGCTATTAGGATGATTTTTTTCCTGTTACGTTTACCAGGGGTTGATATATATTGCTGATATAAAGAAAATTTGCTGAGTTTTATATGTTGATCTTATTATCCAGCCAATTTATTGCTTTCTTTATAAAAGTTTTGATAATCTCTAAGAATTGTATAGCAATTTTTATAGTTTTTGTGTACTTCCGGGACAGTGTTGAACAGTAGACGTAATGAGAGCTTCTTTGTTTTGGTAACTTTAATAGGAACGTGTGTCTATTTAGTATAATGTTTGTTTTCAAGTTAAGGTAATTTTCTTCTATGGAAAATTTGCTATTTTTAAAAATCAGAAATTGATAAGCTTTTTTGACATCAATTATAATTGTTTTTTTCTTAATTTGTTAAAATAATTTGTTTAAAATGATTATCTGTGCATTCTTGTAATAAACTTTACTCAGTTATTATGTGCCAGTTAAAATACATGACTTTAATTTTGTACTGTTGGATTTAATTTGCAGATATTTTATTTCAGTTTTCTTTTTTTGTTGTGATATTGGGCTAGTGACTTTTTCAGTGTTTTTGCTATCTTTATTTTTGTGTCAGGGTTATACTGGATCCATAGAATGACAAGAATTTTTCATCTTTGTCTAATGCTCTGAAACAATTTACAGTTCAAAGGAATAATGTGGTCCCCTGCTGTCCACTATGGTAGCCACTAGCCACAGATGACCATCGAGCACCTGATACATGACTAGTCTGAATTGAAATGTGCTGTCATGTATGCCTTGGATTTTGAAGACTTAGTGTAAAAAATATGTAAAATGTTTTATTAATGTTTTATTCTTTTTTTAATTTTTAAATTCTTATTACATGTCTAAATGGTAATATTTTAGATGTGTTATATTAAATAATTTTATTACTTAAATTTACTGTTTTAACTTTTTAAAATGTGGCTACTAAAAAAATTAAAAATTTTATATGTGGTTCACATGCTATTTATTTTGGATCATTCTTGAGAGTTCACTGAAACTTAACTATATAAACATCTGATCCTGGGCCTTTTTTAGATCTTTACCTTTTCATTATCTTCTTCTAGGGTTGTCAGAAAACTTTACTACCAGTTAAATCAGGTTTGATAATTTATATTTTCCTAGTAAGTAACTTGTTTCATCTAGTTTTACATATTTATTGATATAAAGTTCTACAGAGTACTTACTTTATTTTTATAGCTTTTTAAATTTATTCATTTGAGAGACAGAGACAGAGAGTGTAAGCAGGGAAAGAGGCAGAGGGAAAGGGAGAAGTAGACTCCATACTGAGCTGAGAGCCCAATGCTGGCTGGATCCTAGGACCTGGAGATCATGACCTGAGCTGAAGGTGGATGCTCAACCATCTGAGCCACCCAGGCACCCCTATAGTACTTATTTTAGTTATAAATAAATAAATAAATAAATAAATAAATAAATAAATAAATAAATAAATAAATAAATGTTTGTAGTTTTATCTCCTTTCTCACTGTTCTTTTCCCCCCACCTTCATTAGAATTATCAAGTTTATTTTTAAATTTTTATTTTATTTTTTTAAAGATTTTATTTATTCATTTATGAGAGACCGAGAGAGAGAAAGAGGAAGAGAGAGGGGCAAGAGACATAGGCAAAGGGAGAAGCAGGCTCCCTGCAGGGAGCCCGACATGGGACTCAGTCCCAGGACCCCCAGGATCATGCCCTGAGTCAAAGGCAGATGCTCAACCACTGAGCCACCCAGGTGCCCCAAGAGTATATTTTAATGGTCTTTTCAAAAATCAATCATTTATTATACTGGTTAGGTATGTGATTTTGTTATTGATTCCCCCCCCCCTTTTTTTTTAACATAGCTCCTTTTGTCAATTTTTCTTGAGTTTGTTACTTTTTTTTCTAGATTATTGAATTGAATGAATAGTTGTTTTTTTTTAATCTTCGTTTTCCCCATAAATGCATTTAGGGATGTATGGTTTTCTTTAAAGTGTTGCCTTGACCATACCCCATAGGTTTTGATATATTGTATTCTTACTAGGTGATTGTGTATATGTAATCTGGCCATCTTTTTCTCTTCACTTCTGCTTTGTTATAAAAATGTCCACTAAGATCACCCAGTAAGCCTTTGAGTGACTTTCCACTACTCTCACCTATAGTGGAAATGGAGCTGATTTATTCTTTAAGGAGCATAACTTTTTAGGTAAATTGTAAGCTGTCCTGTCTTTTGTTAGGTAAGAGCTGTAGCCTCTTTCATAGCAATTGGGGCCAGTATCCTCAAACTGCTTCCATTGGTTGCATCCTCAAGTCCTTTCTTTAAGGTATTAATTGTCATAGTTCATCATGACCTCACCATTCACCTAACAGAGTACTCCTAGCATATTATCATTATTACTACCATTTATTCAGTATCTACCCACATTAATTGCTTAAGGCCCCAACAGTCTTGTGAAATAGGTATCTTAAAACCCACTTTATAGATTGGGAAGCTTGGAGAAGTTAAGTGATTCACCTAGTGAGTGTTGGAGATTTGAAACTGTATTTCTGAAACTACAAGTCCTTTCCTCTTGACCACAGCATCTGTGCTGTATACTATCACCTGAGGCTTTTCTACCAACTTCAAACTAAGCTGAAACATTTTGCTGTCCCAGTTTTGCCTGTGTTCCTTCTCCTGTTGCTGCTGTGGGTTGTTGAGGGCAGGGTGTTGAGGGGCAGTGGAGAAAGCGAAAGAGCCCTTGCAAGAGTGCTCAGAAAGAACTCTTTCCCAGAGTTGGCAGACAATCTCTTGTATGAGGGCGGATAACCTCAAACTTCATATTTTTCCACTGGCCCCTTTTCTCTATTCCTGGCCTCTTTGCTCCTCCACAGTCTAAGGAAGGCAGTAGAGCCTGCAAGAACGTTCTAGTTCATAGATTTTGCTGCAGGAAGATCTTGTCTCTTTCCACACGACTATCTGGGAAAATTTCCAGGAATCTATTTGCTGAGCAGAGCTTCAGGAGGCACAAGTATTCACCTATTTGATTCAGTATCAAAATCTTATCTCTCCTAGGCCACTGGTTCTCAACCTTTGGTTTTTAATTTAGGCTGAATTTTTAAGATAAGTGTCATGACTAAAAAAAGCAAAGGACAAACAGAGATCTATACATGACAGGCTCTAAAAAAAAAGTAATTTTATATTTGTTTATACTGATGATTTTAGAATTTTAAACTATACATGTTCTTTTATCCCCTTCGTAAAAATCTTAGAAAATTCTTACACAGAGAAGGTGTTAACCTGCCTCTTTTTTCCTCTATCACCCAGCTTCAGGGCAGTACCACTGGTCTCAAATTACATAAACATGTTTTGGAGAGCGCAGGCACCTACATATTTAACTTGACAGGAGGTGAGGAGTAAGAAGTATGCTCCCAAGCACACATATTCTGTTCTGAAATGAACTGTTCTTCCCCTCCTCTCATCCCATTTGAAAGGCTCCTTGTCTGTAGAGATCTTTCTGACATGCTCTAGTTAGGGTGTGTGTGTTTGTGTTTAAGATGTTATTTTTAAGTAATCTCCACATCCAGGGTGGGGTTTGAACTCACAACCCCAAGATCAAGGATTGCATGCTCTACTAACTGAGTCAGCCAGGTGCTCCAAGTGAGCAATTTTTTCATGGATCCATTACTAGTAACCCTTCCTTTTAGATCAGAGATGCTCAACTTTGTCTACACATTGGAATCACTAGCTTAAAATATTGATGCCTGGGATCTATCTACAGAGATCCTGATTTAATTAGTCTGAGGCCAATTGTGGGTATCAGGCTTAACGGAGCTCCCCAGTAATTCTAATATGCCTCAAAGGTTGAGAAACACTGTATAGATTCTTCTTCTTCTTCTTCTTCTTCCTCCTCCTCCTCTTCTTCCTCCTCCGCTTCCTCCTATTCTTCTTCTTCTTCCTCCTCCTCCTCCTCCTCCTTCTTCGTCTTCTTTTGAGAGAAAGAACTCTTGCACAGGGCAGAGGGAGAGAATCCTAAGCAGGTTCCATGCTCAGCATAGAGCCTTATGTGGGACTTGATCCCTAGACCCTATGATCATGACCTGAGCCAAAAGCAAGAGTTGGATACTTACCTGACTGAGCCACCCAGGTGCCCCTAGATTTTTATTTCTGCAGAAATTTGTTGTGTTTGAGGTAACTGGTCCTATGATTGACATGTAGTAGGCTCTCAGTGTTTGAAGAAGAAATAAATAGTGCATTAGAGAGTGGGAAGAGTTCACTTTGCCTCTGCATTCTTCTCGCCCAGCCTCCAAATGCAGAGAAAACATTCCCCATTAGCATTGTCTTCTGAGATAATTCATTCCTAACAGTGTCTTAAGTGAAAAGCTATGGTACGATCCCATGGATTTCAACCCCAAGCACAATATGGAGAGATTTCTTACCCATAGACTCGTACCTTTGAACCACAAAGTGGTGTTTTGTTTTCAAGGTTGATGGCTCTTGCAGAGGTGGAGTACATAGGCCAACAATGCTGCTTGATTGATTCAGGCCAAGTTGGCTTCTCAAGCTTCCTTGTAATGAGCAACTTCATGTCTCACTGGGTCACTGTTTGAGAATCTGGAGTTATAAATGCTGGCTGTGAGTAGTTTTATTCTGGCCCATACAGACCTAGGCTGTGATTGCTAATGTGCCCAGATGCAAAATCTATCACTTTTGTAAGAAGCTAATGTGGTTACCTAGGTGAATGAGGACATAATCCCAGATTACATAATTCCTGGGGTTTTGAACTGAAGTTATTACCCACTGGACCTCTAGCCCTAAAGTTAATCTTGGGCCTTAGTAAGTGATGATACTCTTAACTAGACAACTTGGCATCTTTATGGTAATTCCAGGGAATCCTGTGTTCTCTTGGTGGGCTTTGACTAAGATATCAGAGTTGCTTTCCATCTAGATATCAAAGGGATTTATAAATTCTGGAATGTATGATTAATTATTGTGCTTCCCTATGTATCGGAATGCGTAGTTGGTCCTGGATTGGAAATTAAAAATGAAAGGAATGGGGGATCCCAGGGTGGCTCAGCAGTTTAGTGCCTGCCTTTGGCCCAGGGCGTGATCCTGGAGTCCCGAGATCGAATCCCACGTCGGCTCCCGGCATGGAGCCTGCTGCTCCCTCCTCCTGTGTCTCTGCCTCTCTCTCTCTCTCTCTCTCTCATAAATAAATAAATAAATAAATCTTAAAAAAAAAGGGAGTAGGATGATTTGCTACTATAAGTTAGTGACAGAAAAATGGATGCCTCTGAGAGTAATGCTGAAGGAAAAGAGAAAATGAGGAGTCTTTATACAAATGAGGAAAGGAGAAAAATCAAAGAAAGAAATGAGTTTGGAAACATCCGGCCTTGTGTCCTGGTGTTCTCTTCCTATCCCTGTTTCAAGACTAGAGGGTCCTGTTGGGTAAGGAGAGATGACAGTTCAAGTAACCAAGTTAAAGTCCTTCTAATTGCCTGTGAGGCCTTGTAGAATTCCTCCTACTTCCTACTCAGCTCTTTCTTTTGCTCATTTTGCTCTTGCCATGCTGGCCTTTGCCCTCCGTTGAGCAAGCCCACCACTCTTGACTTTGCATTGGCTGTTCTGCTTATCTGGGATGTTCTTCTACCATATATCTGATGGTCAACTCCCTTTGCTCCTTCAAGTCTTTGCTATATTGCCACTTTCTCAAAAAGGCCTACTTAAAATTGCAGATTCTACCCTCTTTCCCCTCAGATTTCCCCAGATTCTACTTTCCCCTCAGCCCCCACTTTACACATCTCTTCATCTTTCTTTCCCTGGCACTGTCACTTTCTAATATGCTATATAATTTGTTAAATTTGTGTTGCCTATTTTCCCCAATCCATCACCACCCCAAGGGCAGGGTCTTTATTTGTTCCTTTCTATACCTAGCAAAAGTACCTGGCACAGAGTAGGCCCTCAATACATACTATTGAATGAAATGATTCAATATTCATTGTAGTTCTTTGGCTTGGAAATTAGTTCTACAGACTCAAAGGTTTTGGGCCATTGCTGTTTCTCCTTCTAGGTTTGTCCGACTGTATTTAATTGATTTGTTGGGACTGTTGTCATCATTTTTCTTTCTTTTACCAAAGGCTTTTGTGGAAGGGGGTAGCTGAATCAGCCCAACTACTCAGAAAATCCAGAGGCTGTGGGAGTCCCTAGAAAAAGATAGACCATTGCTAGGAGAAGAGTGGTCCATAGTAGGGGTGGTTTCCTCCATCCCTACAAAGGTTATAGGGATGCTTTCTTGGATGCAAGTTCTCATGAGAGTCCTTCTCAAAAACATGGCCCTTGAGAGCTTTCTGATTTCTAAAGAAGTGAATGGCTCATCCTTTGAAGTAGGGAATTTCAAGGTCCAACTCAGCTTAGTTAACTGAGGAGTGGTGTTAACAGTCAGGTCCTGCCTGATGCCTGGCCAAACCGAAGAGGGTCACTTGAACTACTCATTGGGGCTTGTGCTACTAAGTTGCTGTTTTTGTTCTTGCCTTCTCCATCCTCACTATGATAAAATGTGAGAAGCAGTCAGGTTGGGCTTGCCAGCATTTGCAGGGCCTACTGAAAAGGACTTATCTTCAAAAGCATAGGGACTCATCTTCAGAAACATATTTTCCTTCTTTCACCTGCCATCTTGCCTTTGCCAATTATTTATTCTTTCTTTTCTCACTCTTCTAATGTATACACTTTTCAGAAACTGTCCCTATCTTGGAGAATTTTCTGCATGAGGTTAAAGTAGCAGCTATCCTGTCATTTTCTATACATCAGACTTTTACTAACTTCAGCCATCTGCAATGGAGTTTGGAGACTGGGAAGGGTAAGAAGCAGGGAGAGAACACCTGTGATCAAAGATCTAACTCAAAACCAAAGCACAAAAATCTGTGCCATTTGTTTTGTTAGACCAGTGCTATTCAGGAGAAGTAGCATGTGAACCGCATATGTAATTTTAAATGTTCAGTAGCCCCATTAAAAAAGTAAAAATGAACAGGTCAAATGAATTTTAATATCTTTTATTTAACTCTATGCATCTAAAATATTAATGTTTTAGCATGTAACCAATGTGAAATTAATGTTTCAACATGTAACCAATTTGTTTTTACATTACCCTTCTACATCTGATATTTTATATCTGCAGTATATTTCAGTTTGGACTGGCTATATATCATGTGCTTAACAGCCAATTGCAGCTCCTGGTTACTATATTGGACAGTGTACACAGAAAGCTCTTACCCACAGTCAGTTATGTTACATGTTATTTTTTATTTTTTATTTTTTTTTATGATAGTCACACAGAGAGAGAGAGAGAGAGAGGCAGAGACACAAGCAGGCTCCATGCACCGGGAGCCCGATGTGGGATTCGATCCCGGGTCTCCAGGATCGCACCCTGGGCCAAAGGAAGGCGCCAAACCGCTGCGCCACCCGGGGATCCCACATGTTATTTTTATGATTGAAAATAGTTGATATCAAAAAAAAAAAGAAAATAGTTGATATCTTTCTGCCCTTGCCCTCCACTTTATAACCCAAGTCACCACAAAAAGGCTAAAACATAAACCATATTCAGTGTTCTCAGAAAAGGTAGGGAAATGTGAAGAGTAGGGAAGATTTCTAGTAAGCGTTGCTAAAATAATACATACTGGTGTTCTAGTACAAGGAACCTGAGAAGTATCCTAGATGGAAACCCCAGACTGCACTGTGAGGCCCTCTCCATTTCTAAAACTGGGAGCCTACTAAGGACCCGGAGGAGCCAGCAAATATGGCTTTAGCTGGGTGTGTCCCCCCTCGTGTCCCTGAGATTGCTAACTTCCTCAGTTTGGCGAGTTTCCCTTCTGGTCCATGGGGCAGAGTTGCAGCTGGGGCCTTCAAGTTCTAAAGGCTCAGTAATGGCCGAGGCCCCAGCTGTGTTCCAGGGACATCAGGATAGTCTGGCTTGTCACCTTGGCAAGCTTTATGGATGGACTCTCTTGGAACTCACCCCTCCAAGGACATTTGCTTGGGGGCAATGGTAGTAAAGGGCACGGGGTGGCGGTGTAAGCTGCAGTTCTTGGATTCCAGCCAGCAGAAAGGAAACCAACAAAAAGACATCAAAAACTAAAATGTCTAGATCAAACAGCCTCTTTGCCTTTTTCTCTGTTTTTGTTCAAGAAACAAAATTAGTCAGGAATGGGGAGGGGAGCTGTCTTATAACTAGTGTGTATTGATCTTGTGTAAAGCATTGAGTCCATTGCTGGCTGTTACCTAATTTTCTCTCTATTCCTTTTTCAGGCCGAGGAGTCTTGTAAATGTAATGGCTGGAAAAATCCCAACCCTTCTCCCACTCCCCCCAGAGCTGATCTGCAGCAAATAATCGTCAGTCTAACAGAATCCTGCCGGAGTTGTAGCCATGCCCTAGGTGAGTTCCTAAATCTTCAAGGGAACTTTAATGTTGCCTGAAAGTTCTAACTTGCTGAATTCTGTGTGTTAGCCAAACTTGCATGCTATTTACCTCTAAGTGAGGCAGTAACAAAAGAGTCTATTTAGTCTCATGAATTTACTTATGGGAGACAAGCCCTGCACTGTTTGCACTGACTCCTTATCCATCTCTTCCCCTTTTCCCTAAGAGCTGGCTTCGACTGGGGGATTGCCAGATAAGATGAAGCAGGACAACTGAGCTAGAATGAAGTGTAACGTGTCCTGATTCATTCTGATGGGGGCCTGAGGTGAGGGTCTTTGATCTCCAGGGTAGAAAGCTCAACCAACTGGTTCTTTGTCTAATTGTTACTACTATTATTATTATTTTATTTTATTTTCTGATTCCCTGAACTTTCTGGAAGTACTACATTTTATCTTTATATTCTTTAGTTTCCTGCTTCTGGTAGCTCTTTCTTCATTGGGGTTGTGCTTGGTGAATGTTTACTTGTGTTTTCCCTTTCAACCTTCTTATCTCTATCCCTGAAAGATAATCATTGTCAGTTTGGCAAGATAGACTGCCAGAGTTACTCAATGGGACTGTGCTAATATGTTCTTGTCCTGATACAAGTTTTAAGATAAAATTTTTAAAATTGTCTTTGGTTGGAGTAGATAAAAGTTAACGGGTAGCTTTCCCTAGATATTAAAATTCTAGTTCATACAGGATCATCTTGGCATATTATACTTACTTTTCCACCTTTAGTTATCTAGTCTCCTATAGAACATCCCTGTCCTGTTTACTGTCCAGTATTGCTCCATGTAGAACATTCTCAATGAAGTGGCTTTTCCCCCTCATCCTTTCTAAGTCGGTGCCTTCTTTTGACATCATCTCTCAATCTTCCTGGTGATATCAAATGATACAGCATCAGCCTTCAAGGTAGCATGGTGTCAGGCCAAGTCTGAATTAATTTTATTTTGTACTCAGCTGGAGAGTATTTCAATACTTATAGAGCAAAAAAGTAGATAATGTGATCTTCCCTGGAATTCACTGCACTAGACTTTCTGAGAAAGGAAATCGAGAACAGTGATCTCTCAAAAGAAATAAACACACTAATAATTACATCGTTGTATAACTGGTGTCTAAAATAGTGTAAGTTTGATGTTTGAAACACCCGTGCAAAGGAAGGATTCCAACAGTCACAGAATACCTTTGCTTATAACTTACCTTTTTCACCATTGATCCTTGAGCGACTGCCCTTTAGAATTTGCCTCAGGAAATATGATGCAATAAAAAAACTGGCTCAGAAACTTCTTAACCACTGGGGTTGAACTGTATTTGGTATTGATTGGGAAATCCAATTATCTTACATCAATTAACATTTAAAAACAGAAGTCTTCTTTCTTAGTTGAGCAGATTGTCTCCATTCTGAGCATGTAAACACACATGAGTGCCCAAAGGCAGAAATGGCCTTTTGGAAAGAAAAGCCAACTTTGTTCCCTTTTATATTTCTTAACAAGCTTTGAAAACAAATACCCTTATTGGATGATACATAATCAAGAATGGGAAAAAAAAAGTACATATCCTTTGACCTGGCAAGTCCATGCCAGAAATTTAACCTACCTATAAATTAAGATGTGCCCTTAAATTAAACTAAAAAGTTATTATAGCCATATAAATGATATTTAAAAAACTGGAAACAACCTAAGTATCCCAGTGTTAGTAGATAATTGCTTGAATTATGAAAATCTATATTAAAAATTCAATATGGCTATTAAGATGATATATTTTCCAATATGGAAAGACATTCTTAACATTATTAATGAAGAAAAGCAAGTCATAAAGCAATTTAATTGGAGGTTTTGTAATTTAGGACTAAATTAAGGATCCACCAGGCCAAATTCAAATCTTGGCTCTGCAACCAGTCACTGTGAGTTGGGACATGCTATTTCATCTACCTGGAGCTCCACTTTCTTAGCTCTGAATTGAAGTTAATAGTAGTATTTATCTCATAGAATTGTTGTGAGGATTCAATGAGATAAAACACAGTACCTGGCAAATTATTATGCATTACTGATGAAGTTTTGGAATACAAGTGAGGTCCAGAGCTGATGACAAAGAAAGGATTCTTGAGACATCTTTGGTGCAAAATGGTGGTTTTAGTAAAGTACGGGGACAGCACCCAGGGGCAGGAAGAGCTGTTGCTCTGGGCCTGTGAGGAGTGGCTGATTATATATACCCAGGAGTTGGGGGAGGTAAGCAAAAAGGAGATTCCAAAAGGATTTTCATATGCTAAGGAGGGCATACAAGGTACTGGAGGCCTTACTTTCCCTATAACAAGGCATTAACATTAAGACAACTGGAAGCTTCCTGAAGAATGTCACAGGCATCCCACTCTGGGTAGGGGTTGTTTGTGGGTTATCAGCTATGCTTTGTCCTCAGCTAGCCCTGCTCCTGCATCATTACTACTAGCTCTTGTTGTTAGTAGTAGTATTACCAGGCTACTAGAGTTCTTTCACTTCAACCAACAGATATGAATTCTGCTCAAATAAGAAAACTGTTTTAAAAGGATACCGGTAGTACCCAGAAGCTGAAAACAAAGGGAAACCCAGTGTAGTCCCTGGAACCTTAGCTGCAAAAATTTGTAAGCCTTCTGTCCAGGACACTGAACACTGGATGATTCAGCTCCACCTGCCCCTGTCCCTGTGAGTATTGACTTAGAAGGATTTACATCCCTAGAGGATGGAGTCTGATTGGTGTAGCATATGTGATGTGCTGAGCCCTTAGTTGCACCCTTAGAGACCTGCATGGAAGGCGGTCTTTCCCACGCAGGCATGCGGGCTTAAGAACAGCATCATAAGTATAACCTCATTTATCAGTTGAGAAAATATGACATTTTAATAGGTACTAACAGGAATGGATCTGGAAGGATTATGTTGAGTTATTCACAATGCTTTTCTCAGGGTATGGAGGTTTGTAGGTGTTTAAAAATATTTCCCCCCACTTCCTTCCTTTCTCCCCCCTCTTTCCCCTCTATCTCTCTTCAGTCTGCTTTCTTAAAATTGAAATGTCTGTACATTTTCAAGTGCTCTTGGAATTATTGTCGGAATGCCATAGTTTATTTCTTGGTTTTATCATCAGGGCTCTAGAAAACCTTTTTCAGAGGTTATGCTTCCTCTCCCCTCCACCCCTCAACTTTAATTAGACTTTTGTTATGGAAAAGCTCATGCATATATAAAGGTAGAAAGAATAGCTTAATAGGTGCATTGTACTTACCACCCAGCTTGAATAATTATTAAAATTTGCCAATTTCTGGAGTTCCTGGGTGACTCAGGTGGTTAAGCATCCGACTCTTGATTTTGAATCAGATCACGATCTCAGGGTCTTGGGACAGAGCCCTAAGTTAGGCACTGTGTCAGGCTGTGTGCTCAGCAGGGAGTCTGCTTCAGGATTTTCTTTCTTCCTCTACCCCTAGCCCAACATCCCTGCTTGTTCACTTGCACGCACTCTCACAAACAAACAAACAAATCTTTAAATTAAGATTTGTCAATTTCCTTCCCCTCATTTTTTCTTGTCCAGAGTATTTAAATCAAGTTCCACACATATTTCCTATTTGTGCATATTACTTCTTTAAATATTACCAATGAAGTAGAGATATTAGGGCATATGGAATTTGTTAGTCATCACACAGGCCTGAATTCTCAAATGCATTTGAATTTGTGTACACTGTCCTGATTCTACAGTCACTATGCTGAGTATGGTGGATTTAGTTCCTAGAGATCATGCGCATGTGTCAATTTGTAACATTCCTGTACTTATTAATAAATAACCTCCAGGCTTCCCAGTTGAGATGATATCTGTTCTGTTGCTTTGCTGTTGGGTACCCTTTCTTTGGTGCGCCATACATTTTCTCTTGACAGTGAGCTCTGGTTTCATGTGGTCTCCTGACACTTACTTCTCTCCAGGTATCCTTGGCCTGCCATCATTGGATGCTCTTCTGTGTTTCCTGGGTATAAAACATTCAATTGGGAATTAGGGAACGAGAATTCTAGGCCTGGCTCAGCAGTTTACCAATCCCTTAAAATGCTTTGCAGTTCAGTATCTTCATCCATGATATAGCCACTTGCTACATGAGCTAATGAACACTTGAAATATAGCTACTCCAAATTAAGATGAGCTTTAAGTATAAAATACATGCCAGATTCTGAAAGCTTAGTATAAAGAAAAAGTGAGCTATCTCATGAATATTGATATGTTGAAATGATATTTTAGGAATATTGGGTTGATAAAATATATAATTAAAATTAATTTCACCTGTTTCATTTTCAGTGTTGCTAGTTGTAAACTTATACATATGGCTCACATTATATTTCCTTTGGATAGTGCTGTCTGAGAACTTTCTAGTCCATTTTCTGAAATTGTTATTTGGGATTGTTACAATCAAGTTCATTTTACAAAAATTTAAAAGGGGGTACTAACAAAACACTTCAGTAGCCCAAACATTTCTCCTTATTTTAGTATTAATAAAAATTCCTTATCTTGGGACTACTTATTTAAATAGCAATCTGCTTATATGATCAGGAAGGAGGAAATAAAGCATTGTGATCAAATACAATTGAAACTTTTGTTGTCATTTTGGATTCCATTGTTCTGAACTGTGCCAGGACGTACTGATTATTACATTTGACTAGTGATAGTTTTTTGCAGTTGTGTGTGGGAGGTTTTTGGTTATTTTTCAGTGCCTTCGCTTTTTTCTGATAAACATACACACATCCATACATCACACAGACACACTCATCTTTAAACATCACAGTGGTAGAAATTGACAGCTTTTTGTTTTCTACTATGGTTACCTCTGCTTACCTGCTTATTTACAGTAGAAACTTTCTAAAGAAAGTAAAGACTAACATTAACCAGTTACGCTAGAGCTTACTTTCTTGAATAGAAGGAAGTATGAAGTTTTTCTCATGGACTATTTCAAACATTGAAATCATAGGTAAATCATTTGACCCAAATCATTTTCTTTAGCCTTACCACATTTGCATAGACCTCCACCACTTAATCACACCAGTTCCAATTTACATATGTGTTGTGCAGATTCTAAATGATATAAATAGGGTGCCCAGCACCCTGATACAGTTTTGTGAATCAAGTCAGCATATTTTTTTTGGCTGAGTGTCTTCTGTTTCTGTTTTTCTTTTTTTTAAGATTTATTTTTAAGTAATCTCTACACCCAACACAGGGCTTGAACCTACAACCCCAAGATCAAGAGTTGCATGCTCTACCAACTGAGCCACCCAGCTGTCCGTGTTTTTACTAATGCCATCTTTTACACATAGGTTTCAGAGTTGTTAGGAGCTGTGAGTCTGGTACAGCAGGAGTTAAGGGTATAGTTTGGTAATATATTTCCTGGTCACTTGTTATAAGTTACATTTCCCTACCTTCCTTGGGTCATGAATTTGATTTTCTCTCCATGTGCCTCTTCCCAGCTCTGCCTGAATTGAGGTTTCTTCTCTGTATTCTTCAGTTCTAGCTGCAGTAGCACCTGGAGTCCCCAGCTCCATCCCTGTGCACCTGGCTTCCCAAGAAAGTAGTGATCTAATCTGATCTAAACGTTCTCCTGTTTAACCCCTCTGAGCCTCCCACTATTCTCAGAACGAAATCCCGGTTTTGTAGAGTGTGCAGGATTGTTCTGGCCTCTGCCATCTGGCCCTTCCCCCAACCATCTATGCTGTGTTCTGGCCACTAGGCTGCTCCATGTTCTTCGAATGTTCTTGACACTTTCTCCCACCCTTGCAGTAGATGCAGAGGCTCGCAGCACCCGCAGTGCTTTTTCTTCATTCTCCTCCAGGGGAACCCTGCTCACCTCCCAGGTTTGACTTTTTAGAGCTTGGTAGAGAGAATAAAGGCTTTCTTGAGGCTTTACTGCAATGTTCCTTGCATAACTATAATCATTTATAATTATATATATACACTATATATAATAAATGGTTTTATAATATGTAATTATCTAATATATAATTTATAGTAATTTATTGTAGGTTTTCTGTAGTAGGCTAAGGTTAAGGACTAACTTTTTCTCTAATTCCTAATAGATTTAGTTCCTGGAGCATAACTGGGCTTTATTCCTTCATTGATAAACACTCACTGAATTCAGGAATAACTAAAAAGATGACTGGTTGCATTTATTTGCAGGGGAGCTTGCATAGTTTATAATCTGTACCTGAACTATCCAGAACATTAGTCACTTATCACATGTGGCTGCTGAGCTCTTGAAACATGGCTAGCTTGAACTGAAATGCACTGCAAGTGTAAAATGCACACTGGTTTTGAAGACTTAGTATGACAAAATGTAAAATATTGATAATTTTTTACATTGAGTACATATTGAAATGAAAAATCTGGTGTATGTCAGGTTAAGTAAAATATGAATAAAATTAATTTCACCTGTTTTACCTTTCTAAAGGGGACTAGTAGAGTACTTATATGTACATAGGTGGCTTATATTATATTTCTATTGGACTGAACTCATGTAAAGGGCTCTTAATCTTAAACTTCCCTTTTTCTCCATCCAGAGCTGAGACTATAAAAGAGGAAACCATTTTTAAATGATAAACTTTTGCAAATTAGTATATTAAAAAGATTTCATTGAAGGAATTTGTTTTACCTCTTCTGGCTTTGACCTCAAATTCCCATGAGCAAAAAATGTATTTGAACAGCTTACAAATGCTACGGATGCTCTGCTGTTTGCTTTCTTTCCAGTCCAAAGGAGCAGAGACATGTTAGCTGCCCGCCCAGCTGCTGCCTGTTCACACTGCAGGGCATGTGAGGACTGGCAGGCTGTCCTCAAGAGAAGTGCAGGCCAGTAATACAGGGAGCCAGAGCTCAGAGAGGGTCACAGCCTATGGTGACAGTGTGCTTCCTGTTCCCAGCAAGGCAACAGCTGCACCGTGATCCTTGGCAGCGTGTGTTTGGCAGGTCTCTCTGTGGCACCCTGGGTATTTGCGAGTCTGGCACAGCACTGGGAGGCGCCAAGGTACATCCTCCTGGAGAGATATAAAGAGAGTAAAACCTCCCCCAGTCTTCTGGCTCACACCTTCCTTCTGTTTCCCTCTGCTCTCTGTGCAGGGTGGATCCTGGGGGAAGACCATGGCTGAGGAGAAAGAGTGAGCTTTTACCACAAGTAAAGGCTTGGCCAGTTTTGAGTAATTATATTGATGCTTTGTACCATACTCTTGGAAGACTATTTGAAATGAAAGCAGGGTCCTTTATATTTGATTATTAAATTCTGGGTGGATGAAAAAATTTTTTTAAAAAACCTTTTATTGGGAAATAGTATCAAATTTATAGAAAAGTCATAGGAATAGGAATAGTAACAAAGGACATCCCAAAGCAAAGTCCCATTTTGCTCAGATTTACCTGTTAATAGGATTATGCCCTATTTGCTTTATTTTTTGCTCTCGTATATCTACAAATGTACAGACTCTCTCTCTCTCTCTCTCTCTCTCTCTCTCTCTCTCTCTGTGTGTGTGTGTATAAGTCTGTGTGTAGTTGTATATATATATTTTTTTCTGGACCATATAAACATACATTGCATAGACATGTTGGCCTTTCCCCCCGAATACAATGTATATTTCCTAAAATTAGGGTATTCTTTTATATAACTTTAGTTCATTTACCAACTTAAGTAAGTTTCTGTGTTAATGTAATATTTTAATGTACTGTTTGTATTCTCCTTTTATCATTTGACCCAGAAATATCCTTTATAGCATATTTTCCTTCACATTAAGCAGCCAGTCTAGAATCACATGTGTAGTTAGTTGTCATGTGAAAGGAGACCACTTTGTCTACTCTACTAATACTCAACACTTCCAGGATACATCTGGCACCAAATATGTAGGGTTTTACACACAAGCAGTTTTCCAGCTCTCTAGTGGACAACTACAGGGTGTCTTGCAAATTTTAACTCCGTTTTCACACTAACTGCCTGTAGTTAGTGCAGACCCCACAGGGTGAGGGCTCAGTCCCCTTCCTTCCCCTTACTTCAGGTGCCAATCGCAAGCCCACGTTTTACCTGTGCTTCTGACCCGCTGGCTAGAGATGCGAGATTCTCATGACCTCTTCCTGGGGTTGGATAATTTTCTGGAGCAGCTCACAGAACTTAGGAAAACAGTTTTTTATTTGATTACTGGTTTATCATAAAAGGATACGGGGTCAGGAATAGCCAGTCACTCAGAGCAAGGCAGGGGGAAAGGAGCACGGAGTTCTAAGTATGCCACTCTCCCAGCACCTTCCTGTGCACGCCAAGCTGGAAGCTCTCCAAACCCCTTCATTTTTTTTTTTTTAAAGATTTTATTTATTTATTCATGAGAGACACAGAGTGAGAGACAGAGACATAGGCAGAGGGAGAAGCAGGCTCCCTGCAAGGAGCCTGATGTGGGACTCTATCCCAGGACCCTGGGATTACCACCTGAGCAGAAGGCAGACAGACACCCAACCACTGAGCCACCCAGGCACCCCTCTTCAGACCCTTTCAGTTAGGGTTTAACGGTGACCACATTATGTAGGCATGATTGATTACATCTTTGGCTATTAGTGATTAATTCAGCCTCCAGATGACTTCCTCCTCCCACCACAGGTAGAAGAAAAGGGGCTGAAAGTTCCAACCCTTAGGCAAACAGTCCCCTTCCTTTAGGGACTTTAAAAGGTCATTAACATAAGCTGTGATGTGGTTGCAAGGGACTTGTTATGAAAAACAAAAGACACTTCCTTCACATTATTGCACTCATTACTTATGACATTCCAAGGGTTTTAGAGAAGCCCAGTGCTGGGGGGGGAAAAAAAGAAGCACTATGTCAGGAACAAAGAGCAAATATATATTTCTTATTATAAGTTATTATAAGTTACAATATCACAGCAATATCAATATTTCTATTGATCTGGAACAGCTCCTCAGCTTTTTTTTCTGGGTTTTTTTTTGGGGGGAGCGGCGGGTCTTTTATGACATTGACATTTTGGTGGAGGAATGTTTTAAATTTTAAAAACAAACCTGTTAAAGAGCCTAGGAGAAAATACATTTTTGTCATCTCTTGTGTATGAAGGGAAGACCTTTGCAAGCCAGACCTTAAAGAAATGCCAGACCTAGATTTGACTTTATGAAAAATTTAAAATTCCTCTAGAACCCACCCAAAACCCAACAAAATCCAGGAGCATTTACAAAGAAGATGAGAAACACAAAGCTCTTTCAAGGCAGTAAGAAAAAGACTACCATCCCAAAACAGGAGCAAAGGATCTGAATAAGTAGTTGCACAAAGAACCAATACAGATGGCCCGTGACCTTGCATGGCCACGGACATGCAAATTAAAATTGCTGGGGACTCATTAATTTTCAAGATTTACTTAATTACTGAGAAAGATTCCTCACTATAGGCAAGAGTGGGCACATTCTTTCACACAGTTGATAGAGTGTACATTGATGGGCGAAGGTAAACTAGGGAGCATATACAAAAGCTTTATTTATTTAAATGATTTTATTTTTAAATAATCTCCACACCCAACCTGGGGCTCAAACTCATAACCCTGAGATCAAGAGTTGCACGCTCCACCAACCAAGCCAGCCAGGCACCCCTACGAAAGCTTTAAAGGGCAATGATTCAGTGTTATGAGTTCTATGGCAGATTAACTGCTGCAGATTTGTGCATTGTAGTTTATAGATTTTTAATTTAATTTAATTTTTAAAAAAGATTTTGCTTATTTATTCGTGAGAGACACAGAGAGAGGCAGAGACACAGGCAGACGGAGAAGCAGGCTCCATGCAAGGAGCCCGATGTGGAACTCCATCCGGGGACTCCAGGATTATACCCTGGGCTGAAGGCGGTGCTTAACTGCTGAAACACCCAGGTATCCCAGGTTTTTTATTTTATTTTTTAGTTTTTAGTAATGTGCTTTCAAATTACACGATAGAGGCATATCTCTATAGGTATATGTTAGATGTCTAACAAGTTTTAGATAATTCAAGGTAATCTATTGGCATCAAAAAAAAACTTCTTTAGAAAAGATTAAAAGGAGGGTTTCTTTCCATTATGAGTGACCCTTTTTAATTAAAAATGAATTATCAGTACAATAAATAGTTTGGCTTTGTAGTTAGAATGAAGTACACCTGGATGTTTGCATGGGTTAGGATGTTTGCATTGTGGGTTCCCGAGTAAGTCCTGTCCAGTTTTGGCCAATAGCTCCAAAGAGTCAGTCTTTGGATTTGGTGGAGATGGGGTTGTTTGAAGAAAGTGATGTTTTAGGAAGAGTACCCTGTACTCAGAGAAAAACGGTCTGGGGCTCTTTTGGTACTCTGGACTTGAGAGCTCAGTCACCACATGGAGAAGTGGTGATTCTGAGAGACAGTGAGGAGGCTCACCTGAATCTGGTGACTGGGAAGATGAAGGAGGTAAAGGACAATGAAGGAATGAATGACAGGCTTCTCGTCACACATGGGGCTGGCTGGGAGGAATTGCCATCTTGAGGAGGGCCTGAGGATTTTGACCCCAGGGTCAAGGTTGTCTTGATGGTATAAACTGATGTTGTTGGGATGGGGAGGCACTAAGGTACAGTTAGTTGGTAGGGTGGATCTGATGAGAGAGAGAGCTGACAGCCAGATGGAGAGACTAGAAAAGGACTCTTGGTCAGAAGGGGCCCATAGTTGGAGAATCTGAGAACGTGACAGGTCCAAACAACTAAGTATTTGTACAGTGTAGACATAACATGCTTGCCTAGCTTTCTCATCCAGGGAAGCTTCTCTTTCCTAGCAACTTGTATAGACCTTCTACTTTCCCTTCTCAAGCTGATGGTCCACCCTTCTACTTTCATCTGTCTTCACCCACCCCATCATTTATTCTAGGAAGCCTAATCTTTTTCATATAGTATTATTCTTCTGCCTCAGTATACCCCCTTTGACTCCAGACCCACTTTTCCTTTAGTGTCAGAAGAAGAGATACTGATGCTGTTGTGCTGCAAAGTTAGCCCCATTTGTCCAGCACAGCTGAATTTCCCTCCCTCCTTCTGAGAAACGTGCTTGTTCCATTCATCCTCCCTCCTGAGTCCTGTGTGCTTTGGCTTACACACACACAGCTTTGAGGAGAGGTCACAGATTTCATTATGCACAGGATCAGAAGGAAATGAACTTCCTCAGGTCTCACTTCTTAAGCATATTGATGTTTATCTGGTCTGTTCTTCAGAATATTCTGGGAGATGTTCCCAAACAGTGGTTTTCGAACTGTAGAGCCCCCTCACACGAGGAGGAGATGCCCCCCAACCTCGCCTTCTGAAAAATAGGCACTTCCACTTCTGTTTCAATCGGAACAGCTCTAATTCTGATTAAGAATTCATTTGGATTAAGCGTTTTGTAACTTAAAGAAAATGAACCATTGGTTTAAAAAATAAAGCATAGCTTGTACTTCCATGAGGTAAACCCACTTATGTTAGCACCTTAGTTACACTGTTTCATATTGTAGAGAATCTGAAGGAATTGATGTAAACTTACTGCTTTCATAGCTTATCACTGAAAAGCAATTAAACATTACAAGGTAAAAATAGTCTTCAATAAAATTATTTCTGTAAATAACTGACATAAAAAATTTTGACCTAGTTGTCTCCAGAATGAGGCCTATGTCCCAAAGGCTTCAGACTGACCTCAAGGAAAATTTTGCAAGTAAAAAAAAAGAAAGATGACCTGGCAAACAGTCTGCCTAAAAGGAAGTCTAATTTTGGACATCTTTTAGAAAATGATGAAGTCATATATTGTATAACCAATAGAAAGTAATAGATTTGCATGTTAATTTTTTATTTACACACATGTATATATCTGTAATTTTTCCATGATATGTTACTTATGTTCTGAGTTTAGTCAATTACTCTCTATTTGGTAATGTTGATGTTTTCAAGTTTAGATGTATGTACTAGATTTATTCCACAATTTCTAAGGTAGACAGATCACCAAATTTCCTTCCTCTTCTCTTACCCCTAAAAATGCTTTATGGGGTTCCCGTGCATGCACACACACACACACGCACACACACACACAGGTCTAGATATGTGCACATCACACTCATCACTAGTGACCTGTGACGTTGGGCCCATCACTCTGTTTTTCTTTTTTTCTGCATAAGAAAGGAATGAAAAGTGAGTGGCCGCTGCCCCTCTAATTATGAGTTCTTTAATCTGGCTTCCTCATGTACACTTACAAGTCCCAATCTCTTGGTATTTAATCCTCTTGACTCTCTGAAAATGCTTCTTATCGGATATTTTAGTTTGAGCTCCCTCAGAAGCAGAGTCCAAGACAAGGATCTGAGTGCAAGTAGTTTATTTGGCATGAAGCGAGGGGAGTAGGAAAGTTAAATGAGGAGGAAAAAGTGGCCAATAAAGGGTGAATTACTGAGCCGGCTTCCCACCTTAGGCAACTGCTACTTAATTTTGTGGGGGAAATTTTGGGAGTCAGTTTTTCAACCTGAGGGATGAGAGATCTAAGGTATTTATTTATAGGCTAATGTCTTAGTATTGGGTTGAAGGCTGCTGCTGAGTGACAGGTAGGTGGCAGAGCAGATTACAGTGACAGAAAAAGCCCTTAGGTAGAGAAACAGAGCTGTTGGTAGTTGGATGCTAGGAGGTATGCCCTGAAGTGGGAAAGAAAGGGGATATGGGAAGGTACCAGCAGCATTTTCTGTCCCAGTCTCCTGATTGAGCTTCATGGTTTATTTAAAAATTTTAAAGATTATTTATTTATTTGAGAGAGCATGCACAAACTAGGGAGAGGGGCAGAGGGGGAGGGAGAGATTGAGGACAAGCAGACTCCCCACTGAGTGTGGGGGGGGGCCTTATGTGGGGCTCTACTTCAGGACCCCGAGATCATGATCTGAGCCAACACCAGGAGTCTTATGCTTAACGCTTAACCGTCTAAGCCACCTGGGTGCCCCAGCCTTCATAGTTTAATGACAAGAGCACCATGGTCTCTGGAGTAGACTGACCCATGCCTGACACCTAACAAGTATTCCCCAATAATCTTTAGTTTTATCTCCTTTTAAGAAGGCAAACGAAAGCCCACTACTCTTCTACATAGTTTAGTCTTTAACTTCTGTGTTTCAGCATTTTGAAGCCAGCACACCAAGAGCTATATCCAATAAGTTTCCCCTTGAAGTGTTATGTGATAAACATAGTGATAAGTACTGGAGATGCAGAGTTAAGAGAGATGATCCCGACCCAGAGGGGTTCCTGAGCTAGGGACTGATTATTGAGTGGCTGATCCAGAGAACTCTTTTCAAGTGAGAAAAGAAGTGAATCAGCTGATCAACAAAAAGTGTGCTTGTAGGTGCTGTGGAATTTGGTTCAAGTGTTCTTCCCATTTGGAACCTGGCCCTGCATTGTTCACTAAGTTTGGATAAAACAGCATCTATTCTCTAAGCCTCAGTTTCCTCAGTTGTCAGATGGGATCGCTAATGCCTACTCTCATGGGATTGTTTGAGGATTAAATGCAATAACCTTAATAAATGGACTGGATCTGTGTAGAAGAGAGGACAGGGGCCTGGGAGGGAAGGTTGATGGTGAGGTCACTTACTATCGATCTTATAGAACTAAGTCAGAAATATGGGTTTGTGGGCTTGATCATGGAAGGCTTTGAATCTCAAACTCAAATAGGCCTTGGGATTCTGGTACAAGGAGAGGCTGAAGGAATGTCAGTCTTCACACTAATATGATAATCTTGGCTCACAGCTTTCACAGCCATGGTGGAGACCAGCCATATTCTTATGTGGAAACACAGGAATTAAACACTGTCAAAAAGCAGAAAGAGACCCATAAGTACAAAATGATGGTTGCCAGAGGAGTGGGGGTGGGTGGATGGGCAAAGTGGGTGAAGGGGGTAAGGGGAAGTCCAGGTTTCTAGTTAGGGAATGAATAGGTCATGGGGATAAAAAGTATAGCACAGGGAATATAACCAATGTTATTGTGATAACATTGTGTGGTGATGGCAGCTCCATGGTGGTGAGCACAGCATAATGTATGTATAGACTTGTCAAATCACCATATTGTACATTGGGAATTAATGTAATGTTGTATGTTGACTATACTTCAATTAAAAGAATTTAGGGACACCTGGGTGGCTCAGCAGTTGAGCGTCTGCCTTCAGCTCAGGGCATGATCCCAGAGTCCTGGGATCGAGTCCCCCATTGGGCTCCCTGTATGGAGCCTGCTTCTTCCTCTGCCTGTGTCTCTGCCTCTCTCTCTGTCTCTCATGAATAAATAAATAAATCTTAAAAAAAAAGAATTTAATACTATGATGACCAACAAGTGGTGCCAACACTGGATCTTAAACAATCCATTATCAGGATACATTAGCCACTGGCCTATTTTTGGTCTTGAAAGGGGAGGCTAAGGCTCAGCAAGGTGACAGTCTTTTTTTTTAGATTTTAAAATATTTTTTTTCTTTATTTATTTATGATAGTCACACACACACAGACAGAGAGAGGCAGAGACACAGGCAGAGGGAGAAGCTCCATGCACCGGGAGCCCGACGTGGGATTCGATCCCGGGTCTCCAGGATCGCACCCTGGGCCAAAGGCAGGCGCCAAACCACTGCGCCACCCAGGGATCCCTTTTTTTAAGATTTTATTTATTTACTCATGAGAGATAGAGAGAGAGGCAGAGACATAGGCAGAGGGAGAAGTAGGCTCCTTGTAGGAGCCTGATATGCGACTTGATCCCAGGACCCCAGGATCACACCCTGAGCCAGAGGCAGATGCTCAACCACTGAGCCACCCAGGTGCCCCAAGGTGTCAGTCTTTTAATTATAAGTCGACTTTGTGAGAAGATGTAAATCTTAGAAGAGTTCAGATATTTCCTCTGTCTACAATGTAATCTAATGGACTGGTGTCCCAGAAGGTTTGGAGAGAGACCCTTTTCTATTTTAAAATTGAGAACATTTGCAGTTTCCAACTAATGTGTCACCTATGTTCCTTTGATCTTTGTCTTCAGCTGCTCATGTCTCCCACCTGGAAAATGTGTCAGAGGAAGAAATGAACAGACTCCTGGGAATAGTGTTGGATGTGGAATATCTCTTTACCTGCGTCCACAAGGAAGAAGATGCAGATACCAAACAAGTTTATTTCTATCTATTTAAGGTGAGGTTTTACCATTATAAAAAGGTGTTTCTTCTTTCTCTCATTGTTCAAATGTGCTCAGTTTCTGCACACCAGGTCATGGGTGGGAATGATATGTTTGCCTTCAGAGTTTATGAAAGCATGCATTTCTTCATGAGGGATTCTCTAAAATGACCCATCATGTGTTGAACACATCACTCTCCTTGAAAGCCTTCATATTTGTATGCAGATTTGAATATCTTTATTTGCTTATGCTTATAGATTTCTTTCCATCCACCCATCCATTCATCCATCCAAGTATGTATTGCACACCTGCTCTGTGCTCTGTGCATGACACTCATGTAGGCATGAGGGATAGAGCAGTGGGCAGAACAAAGTCCTTGCCCTCATGGAGTTGACATTTCAGTAGAAGAGGCAGACAATCAACCCATAAATAATATATTTGCAGGTGGTGATAAGTGCTGTGAAGAGAAACAAAGTAGGGTAAGTGGAATCAGAATGGCAGGGATGGTGGTGGGTGGGAGGACATAATAATAAGGAAGAGCAGTTAAGAAAGGCCTCTTTGAGAAGACCACAGTTGAGCAGAAACCTGAGTTGGGGGCCAGGATCCATTGCTGAAAATGGCTGAGGGAAGAGCTTTCCAGGCAACAGAAGGAACGCCATCTAGGCCTTGCCCTGACTGAGCTTGGTGTGATGAGGGAACAGCAAGGAGGCCTGTGTAATGAAGCCCGGTGAGCAAGGGGAGGGTGGGAGGAGATGTGGTTGGAGGGTGGCGCCAGGGCCTTTGACTCTCAGGCTTCAAGGGGAGGAATCAAGAATTTCCAAATTTGGGCATCTCACCACTGTCCTCTGTGTCTTGTTGACAGCAGCCCCCGATTTCTGCTGCCACTCCCTATAGCTGCTTCATGGCTCTGCCTCAGCTCCACCTAGGTCACATCCACTCCCTTCCTACAGACATAGGTCTCCCCAGGCTCTGATTGCTGTCAGGATGGACAGATGGGGGAGAGAAACTGGTGGTGGGAACAGACAGAAAGACTTCTGGTTGCCAAAAATACATTCTTAAAGGGGGCTGACAGAAGAAGTAATTAAAAAAACAAAAACAGAGGGGCACTGTTGATTATGTTGTATTGTATAATATTTATAAGGTTCTTTAAAAAAAGAAAACAAAATGCTCTACTCAGTTTATAGCTAGGAAAGGTTTGCCTCTTTAATAACCACTGTGCTTCATTTTATATGACAAGGATAGGAAAATTTTCCATTGAGTTCCCTCTTTTACTTTGACTGCTAGGGATCTCAGGCAAATTTTGTATCCAGTTCCTGTAGCTGTTTTTTCCTTTATTTATTTATTTTTTTAGGTCTGAATTTACTTGATACATAATTTTCCCTTCTTCCTATTTATTAGCTTTTATCTTTTTTTTTTTTTTTGGTGGGGGGAGTGGTTTGAGGATAGAGAGGAGACAGGTGTGGGAGTGAGAATTGTATTTTTAAGCTTTGGGGTCATGTGGGGATATTAGTTCTGATAAGGTTAATGGGAGGTGGGGGAGAGGAGAAAGAGAGAGAATGAGAGGACAGGTGTGGGCAGAAAGAGACGAACCCCTGAATTCCCCACTACCATTAGCAGGCCCTGGGCTACTCCAGGTGACAACTTGTTGACATGGCCCTGAGGCCTGAGTCATCCAGATTGAACCCCCTGGCAGGTTCATGCTGTTTAGAGCTTCTTTGGAAAAAGATCTTAGTTGAAGAAAAACAGCGTCTGCATGACTGCAGCGATTATTTGTCTTGGAACCAAGCGCTCTGGCAGCCCCACCGCCCTGCTGGAAGTGAAGGTGGTGTCAAGGTTTCCATCCTGCCAGCCTCCTCTTGATTCCGTTTATAACTAACCAAATAGGCCAGACAGCATTGCTTGGCTTTGAAGTACGTTTTGTCTCTCCTTCTCATAACCTCCCTCATCTTTAACAGCGCAAATATGTTTACTCATGGGAACAAAATCTAAAATATTCAGCAGTCTCCCCCAACTCCTCCCAGAGTCGTTCTTTGGGCAAATAGGTAATAAATCATCCATTCCTTGGCTTTTGAAAAGCAGTTCTTGTGTCTCATATGTCTCTATAATTAAATTAGAATGAAATGTATTCTACATCTAAGTAACATTTAACAAATTTCAGGCTTCGATGTTGAAAATAAACCCAATGGAAATCTGCTTCCTAAAGCTCAGTGTATCCTAGAGCTTGTAAATGTGGCTCTGGAGCTCGACTCTCTGGGCTTTAGTCCTGGCGCCATCTCATGTGAAATGTGACTTTGGGCAAGTTGTCATCCCTCACTTTCCTTATCTATAAAATACAGACAGTAATAGCGCCTACATCTAAAGGTTGTTAGGGGTATTAAACAAGATAAGACTTATAAAGAACTATAAAGAGTGCCTGGTGAAAGTTAAGGATGCAGATGTTTGCTGCTACTATTAAATTTCTTTTATATGCCCACTCATGCCGGCTCCATCCTTTTGTAGATGGAGAAGTTGAGATTCAGCGTCTCCCTAACCATCAGTTTCTCTCCAAACTGAAACTCCCAGTGGACCACGTTCCTAGATGGTCATATTTAAAGTGGGCAAAGTAGGCAGCCAGAATTATTTGTACTTAAATTCTGCACTCAATTTTTCCATATCCTTAGAAACACATATATTGATGTATCATTCTTGCATGTTTATTTTTATAAAAATGGGCATAATACATTGAAAGGATCAACAGATTCCTCGTGCTACTAATGTATATGGCACCCCTGGAAGAAATTGAAGCCCTTGTAAGACATGGCTCAGGGGGACACATGGGGATCTTCAACCTTGGCTGTTTGTCCATTTCCATTAACTACTGGGAGCATGGTTGCCATGTTTTGTTTCTATTGAAAAGGCAGTAAGTGGAGAAAAGAGAGAAAGATGTAACTTAAATAAACACATGGTTGTATCATACCTGGCCCACATGGAAAGGTTACAGAATTTTTCAGCAAAAGTTGAAGGCAAAGGATTTAGATATCAAATTTATTTTCAGATTAGGTCTTGATTAGTGACTCTTGTGTTCCCTTTTCTCTCAGATATTTGCTCTTTGAGGGCTTTAAATTCCAGTGGCAGGATTAAGAGCAGTGTTTTGTTTTGTGGGCATTGAGATGCCAGAACACTTGGCTTGTATTCTGTGCATGGAGAGGAAATGAAAAGAGACCGCAATACTGAAAGTTGCCAATTGACAGCCCTGCAGAATTCCTTCCTGAAGGGCCCAGGCCCTAGTTTATGCATATCACATACAGCTGGGACAAACAGCCCTCTCCTCTGGCCTCAAGTGTGCAGAATGGATCTCTGCTTTTCAGGGGCTTAAATATGAACCTACTTAGGGGCTGGATGGGTGGTGTGGCCGATTAAGGGTCCGACTCTTGGTTTTGACACCAGTTGTGATCTGCATGAGATGGAGCCCCGTGTGGGTGAGGAGCCGGCTTAGGATGCTCCCTCCCTCTCTCTGTCCCTCCTCCCCATGTGCCCTCTTTCTAAAATAAATAAATAAATCTTAAAGAAAACCCTCCAGAGCATCAGCATACCTGCAGCAAAGTGTGAGTGTTGTATACCAGGCCTTGGGTCAGTGGGAATCTGGAAATGGTGGGGAGAAGGGAAAGTAAGTAGGATAGGGGTGCCTGATGGCTACTGCTGGTGCTCTAGGCTGCTCTGGTCATGAGTATGAAGGCAAATTTGGGTTACCTGGTAGTAACCCATTTTATTGATTGAAGGATTTATTTACATGTAGATAAGATTATTAGAATATGGTGACTTCCCTTCAGAGGCTGTGTATGTGTGTGTGTGTGTGTGTGTGTGTGTGTGTGTGTGAGAGAGAGAGAGAGAGAGAGAGAGAGAGAGAGATAGACATTGATTTTTTTTTTCTTAATGATATTTTTTTTTTTTTGCAGCTCTTGAGAAAGTCTATTTTACAAAGAGGAAAACCTGTGGTTGAAGGCTCTTTGGAGAAGAAACCCCCATTTGAAAAACCTAGTATTGAACAGGTAAAAATTGAGAGAAAAAAAAAAAGAGAAGCCCCTTTTTATTGCTTTGAGGCTGAACAAACCTAATCTTCCATCTCTATATGTGTCTTCTTTCCATTCTCTATACTTGGCTAGAGATGCTCACTGAGTCGGTAGATTGTCTTGGACTTTTTGCATCAGAAATGCATACTTAATTTAATAAATGATCTAGCTTTTGTCTTTTTTTTTTTTTTAGCTTTTGTCTTTTATGGTTGCTGTATACTCAGAATTCACTGTGTTTGGGGAAGAAAAAAAATAAGCAGAACACGTAGGTCATAAGAACACATGGAATGTGCTTTTTCTTGGTGTTGATATTTTAAAATTAAGTCTTTGTCCTTTTGTTTGTCCCTGTCTGAAAAAGCCTATTGAGGTGAAGGGAATTCAGGAGCATTGTGACAAACATTTTAAGTCAAGCAAAAAACACAAAAAAGAAATGAGACTTTGCATCCAGAAATTGACTTCCTGTTACATTGTGATTCCTGGAAAGACATTGGTTTACTTGGGGAATCTGTTGACACATATAGACTTTTTTTTGTGAGGTATTGTATCCCTCCTCAAAGTCACTTTTTAGTCTACCATTATTTGGTTAACAAAATCTCAGGCACTCTTGACTGAATTTCTTTGTGGGAATGATTATAGAAGCTAGGACATCAGAGTCACTACAAATACAAATAAGAAATTTTATTTATTTGTCTCCAAACTCTATTCAATAAGAATTTATTGCTCTTTTATTTGAAATTGGATTAGATGGGATGTTTTACAGAAACATTAATCTACAGATTCTCTTAAAAGCTTATAATTTCGAGTAAGAATTGTTTTTTTTTTTTTCTTGTTAAGCTTGCCAAAGCCAAAAGAGTGATAGTAAAGAGTTTAAATTTTAGTGGTTTGGTTCAATGGAAGACCTGTGAGCAGCCCAGCCTTGTGATTACAATTTTGGTAATATAAAAACATAATGTTTATCCAAGAACCTCATTATATGTTGACCTACTATTTTGATAGTGCAACAAGAATTATTCTGCAAAATACTGATATTTTATTAAGAGGTTTTGACCTTTTCTATCTGTGATTTTGATTTTCTCTTTAATGCTTGAGGATTGCAGCAGGCATAGAAGAGCAACCCACAACTTCTCTGTCTTGTCACTTTTCATCCACTATGATCTGTGGCATGATCCCCTCTAGGCATTTGCGTTTTCTAATAGAGAAAAGGAAGAGATTTTTGTGAATAGAGAAGTGTCTGTTCTCTAGCTAATAACTACCAATGGTACTGACTGTGTGGGTGTTCAGAATTAGTATGGTTGCATAGCTGTACGAATAAATTGCCTTCCCTCCTTTTAAGGGTGTGAATAACTTTGTACAGTACAAATTTAGTCACCTGCCATCCAAAGAAAGGCAAACAATAGTTGAGTTGGCAAAAATGTTCCTAAACCGCATCAACTATTGGCACCTGGAGGCACCATCTCAACGAAGACTGCGATCTCCCAATGATGATATTTCTGGATACAAAGAGAACTACACAAGGTAATCAGATGACCAGTTCTTTTCTTTTGGCCTCTTAGAGCCTGTTGTAGACATAAAATTACTACTTGTCTCTGCAAGCAGAGGGTTGCCCTCTTACATGGAAACTCCATCAATTCGGAGAGAATGTTTCTATAATTTAACTTTTTATTAATATCATGATATTTTGGGGGACGAGGTCCCGTAATATCCAGTGTGAGAGTGATAGCTACATGGGGCTACTGAGCACTTGAAATGTGGCTAGTATGAATTGAGATTTTGAAGATTATACAAAAAAAAAGAATGTAAAATATTTCATTAGTACTTTTTAATATTGATTACATTTGAATGATAATATTTTGGATATACAATTAAATAAGATATTAAAGTTAATTTCATCTATTTCTTTTTACCTTTTCAATAACTACTAGAAAACTTAAAATACTTAAAGTGGCTTGTATTGTATTTCTACTGAAAATCACTGACCTAGGTATCCATACTATGACTCTTCAATTATTATATAGAAACTTCACTCATTTAAAAAAACATTGACATATGAATATAATAATGTTAAAAATTTTTTATAAAGAAGGAGTGATCACCCTAGTCCTAGCACCATGATGGGACTGATATCATTACACATGTTGTCTTCCAGTCTTTGCCCTTTAAATAATTATTTTATGTTAGTTAGAATGAAATATATATATATAATTTGCATTCTTTTGTCCCCCTACTTAACATCATATCAAACATTTTACTGGTTACATTATGGTCTGTTGAGTTGATGTACTGTAATTTACACAATCTTTTCCCTGTTGGTGGACTTCAGACTGTGCGAATATTCTTAGATTGCACATTTCTCCCCCCTAACATGGAAATTTGTTTTTATTGTTTATGAATTATAGAATAATAGAATTGACTTCAAAAATCTTTGACATGGGCCACACAAAACAGGATGACTTACATTTATTTTTATTTGAATGAGAGTGTCTTGAATTATCCATTCTATTTCCCTTTTTATAACTTTCCCCTTTTTATTTTATTTATTTATTTAAGCAATCTATACTTACTGTGGGGCTCGAACTCATGACCTAGAGATCAAGAGTCACATGCTCTTCTGAATGAGCCAGCCAGGTACCCCATCCCCTTTTATATTTTATTGGCACAGTAAGCTTGCTGCAAAAGGTATTCCTGACTTAAAGTAGGCAATGTTTTTTTGAAAGCCTGAGAGCACTTGTATTCAAGTTTTTAAGTTTTTTTGAGAGACGCCTGGGTGACTCAGCACTTGAGTGTCTGCCTTCAGCTCAGGGCGTGATCCCGGAATCCTGGGATCGAGTCCCACATCGGGCTCCCTGGGTGGAGCCTGCTTCTCACTCTGCCTATGTCTCTACCTTTCTTTCTCTCTGTGTCTCTTATGAATAAATAAATAAAATCTTAAAAAAAAAAGCTTTATTTATGAGAAAGAACAGGCAGTGTGAGCAAGGGGAGGGGTAGAGGGAGAGAGTCTTCAAGCAGACTGCCCACTGAGTGCAGAGCCCAATGAGGAGCTTGATCTCAGGACCCTGAGATCATGACCAGAGCTGAAACCAAGAGTCAGATGCTTAACTGACTGAGCCACCTAGATACCCCTCCAGCTTATTTTCTGTAACAGCAGATGACCTGTAGAAATGAATATAGTTTAAGATAAGCTACCTCTCTGATCATTGACCAGATATTCATGAGTGATATCTCCTTTCCTCTCCTCCTTTCTTTTAAAATATATATAATTTGAGTTATAAAGTATTTCCTTACTAATTGACTTTTATGGGAATTACAGATTCGCTCAATATCAGTTTTTTAAATTCTATCTTTTTTCTATACTTTCAGATTTTTTCATGAAATAATATGGTTCCTATATTATTTTAACTTGTTTATAATAAGGGTAGAAATAATAAATCTATCAAAAATACAGTGATGACTGGCTGGCTCAGAGGACCATTCAACTCTTAACCTTGGGTTCATGAGTTTGAGCCCCATGTTGGGTATAGATATTACTTTAAAAAATCTATCTGTCTTTTAAACCCATCTATGAACAATTGGCTAAGCTGAATATTTGCCAAAGGCAGACCACTGAATGTATTTACATACACTCTTAACAGATGAAAAGTTGTTTCATCGAGAAGGAGAATTAAATGTAAGGCAACATAGAAGAGATCACATAGTAAAAATGCTATGTAGCATTTGGGAATTACAAGAATTGGGTGGCACTTACAAATACTTATGAAGTAGTGAAATTAGAAATCAAACTATGAAATGAACAGTGGGTTTGAATCATAGCTCTATCCCTCCCTAGTTCTGGATGCTTCAGACCAGTCATGTCACCTCCTTGACCTTCAGTTTCTTCATCTGTCCGAGTCTCATGAGTACTGTGAGTGTTGTGTGTAGTGTCTGGCACACAGAGCAGGCACTCGGAAGAAGCTAGTCATCATTTTCCTCCCACACATGTTGTTCTCTGAACCTCAGTCACTGCGTGGGACTCTTAAGTGAGAGCATGTACAACTGCATGAGAGTGTCATTATTTGAATATCACTTTAAAAGAAACTAAAATAACAGGGAATAGAAAGACAGCAGCAGATTCCTTTCTGTTGGCCCAGCATCTTGAGCCAATGACTGAGGGTAGAAGAGTGGAGTCTGACGATGGTGAAGAGAAACCTGCTGAGAGACTCGAATGAATACACCCTGATGAGTTCTGAAACCTGCTGATTTCTAGGTGGAATGTAGACCAAGAGCCTCTTAATAATAAATAAGGAAATGAAGGTAGACGACACTCGTCTCCTCTGCTTGCCTGCTATCACACCATGTTGATGATGAAAGGAGAGTACAGAGAAGCAACCTATGAAAATTATGAGAATCAGTAATTGTTTTAGAGTAAAATCTCATTGTCATGACAATTTAGGATTTTAATAAACCACATACCACTACAGCATGGTGTCTCACTGATACTAATCTTCTTAAAAATGGGTAATATTACAGGCTGCAGGTTTTATCTTGATGTGTAAGTGAACCACAGGACCTGGAATGCTGGTTCAGCATATAATTGGCAGCAGTTGTAGCATTTAGAAGGGGCGGAACATTTACTTCTGGAGCTTGTACATCAGCACGAAAATGGGGGAAATAGGACTCTGTGGAAGAGATCAGACTGAGAAAATTATTATTGCAGACCCAACCTGTGAAGATTTTCCAATAAAAAATTAAGTGCTCATTGAACAGTAGAACTGCTTAAATGACTTTCTGTTCTGAGTAAAGGAAAATTACAAATATTTTACATATTGAAAATATTTGACATTGTAATGTTAACAGATAATTGATACCTACTAGAAGTATATATCCCCTGTAAATCACTGGATTTAGAAAAAGCTCTGGACAAATGTTTTGAAGTTCCCCGAATTTCATGATGGTGCACTAATATAATTCCATGAAGAGACAACATGAAAATAAAGTGTCAGAAGAATGTGACTTTTTAAAATACTCTGGCCAACAGAATTGGCTACTGGAAGCAGCAAATAATTAGTCTTAGATTCTGAGTTGTGCAGACCTTCTGAAAGGTGTAATGGTCGTCCCTGTATTGGGGAGATGTTCTGTAAGAATACAGTGCAAGTTGGATATAACTAAGTTGATTTCGGTGAAACAGTTTCATGTAACCGTTGCTTTGTGTTACTGAGCATTCATCATGTAAGTCTAGAACAGCGCTTATCAGGAAGCATGGAAAGAACAGTGGGCTAGGGGATAGAAGATCCTTCTATTTATTTCAGGTGAACTAGGAGAGATCACTTAATTCCTGCAAACCTTAGGATTTTCATTCCAGCAAGTAGGGTGACATGGTCTATGCCCCAGTTCTCCAGGCCTGTTCACATTAAAAAAAAAAAAAAAAAAAGATTTTAGGAATGCGTGGTGGCTCAGTGGTTGAGCATCTGCTTTCAGCTCAGGTCATGATCCTGTAGTTCTGAGATCAAGTCCCATAGGAGGCTCCCCTTGGGGAGCCTGCTTCTCCCTCTGCCTATGTCTCTGCCTCTCTCTCTGTGTCTCTCATGAATAAATAAATAAAATAAAGAAAAATATTTTAATTTATTTATTATATATAGAGAGAAAGCAAGGGAGAGAGAGCATGAGCAGGGGGAAGGGTAGAGGGAGAAGCAGACTCCCCACTGAATGGGGCTTAGTCGACTCCCAGGATCATAACCTGAGGAGAAGGTGGATGCTTAACTGACTGAATCACCCAGGTGCCCTGTTCTGTTCACATTTTAAAGAAAGCAAGGTAGTTGCAAATTATCATAGTGCTGTCAAAACTCTTGAGTTATTTGCATACATGTGCCATTTTTATTAGGCATATGAAAATGAATAAACTGTCTTTTCACTGCTTTTTAGAAGACCTGAAGCCAGTCATTTAGGTAAAATCTTTTCCTATGGTTGCTTAAGTGTTTGGAGGAATGTGTATGCAGAGATGAGGCACATAAATTCCCATTTCTTCTTTCCATCCCACTACTCCCAATGACATTTATTAAAGTAGCACCAAAAGACCACACATTGACTCAGTCTCTGTCTTACCATACTGTGTACCTTACAGATTTATAAAATGCAGTTAATCTTGCAAGTAAAAACAAAACAAAGTTAAAAAGCGTAAACGGTAGTCTATAAAATGACTTTCAGAGGAAATGAATGGAAGCTTATTATTCGAAACATTTTACTAGGCAGTAACAGTTTGTGTTGACTTCCCCTCCCCTGGAAGATTGCATGGCCTGTTAAGCGCTTCTTTATAACACTTTATGATTTTACGATAATATTTATGACCTACCATTGCTGTCGCAGAAATAACAGCAGTTTTAAGTAGAATATTGGACATCTGTGACCCCTCAACAGATGGAAGTGCTCTTTAGACTCAAAAACAGAAAAAAAAAAAAAAGACTCAAAAACAGGGCATCCCATAGATACATAATGTGAGCCACAAATGTAACTTAAAATTTTCTAGTAGTTACATTTAAAAAAGTAAATAGGCATAGGACATTAATTTCAATAATGTCTTATTTTACCCAATATATAAATATTATTTCACTGTGTGATCAATGTGAAAAATTACTAATGATTGCATTTTTATCTTCTTTTGTGTTGTCTTTAAAATCCAGTGTGTGTTTTATACTTATGGCACATCTCCATTCACTCCCTCAATTTTCAATGGCTAAAGCTAAATGGAGTTCCTATGGAAGCAGTAAAGTTATGTTTCATGGAAAAATATTTCATACTGTTTCCATGTCAAAGTAAATTTTAAATTGATTAAATGATATTAAAAATTAAGCTCCTCACTTGTACAAGCCATGTTTCAGATGTCCAGTAGTTACACTTGGCTGGTAGCCCATCGTATCAGCACAGATAGAGAACATCTCCATCAGCATAGATGGGTGCTTTGGACAGTACTGATCTAAATTCTGAGAATCTTCAACCTTCCATTGCGGAAAATTGGACATATTTTTAACATTATAGTCCTGTGATGGCCTAAGTCTCGTGAAACTGAATTTCTGAATTATTAAGGTTTGTAATTTTAACTATTAACGTTTGTTGTTTCATAATTAGTCACTTGGGAGCTGGCCACCCTTCAGCCCCCAAATATCTTATAACCTCATCAGGTGGCCACAGACAAATATCCAGCCTTGAAGGTGATGCAGTTCTATGTGAAGTGCCTTATGAATTACAAAATAAGTGCACCTCCTAACTTGTCTGCCACCAGGACCACTGTTTCTGGTTTGACAAGATACAGTAGAACACTTAAGATGCCCATTTTGGTACTGTAATCATAAAATGACATCTGGGTATAAATTATTAAGACAGAAAAGCTGAGAGAAGAGTTGGAATAGTAGAAGGGTTTTAAGGTCAATTTTGAATTTAGGCAGGTGAACTAATGAAAATTTTCTTTCCGAAAGATGAACTACCACCACCACTACCACCATCACACCACAGGGAAGATACAAAGTGATACAGAATAAGAGAAAGAGAGCAATAAGTACAAGTTAATTACTATTATTCCACTCTTTATTAAGGGTTGGAACGTTCATCAGGAGCTTCCCATTAGCAGTTTGGGCATATTAGAGCTCTTCCTCCCACTTTAAAGGTATCAGGAAGGCACACCAAGAAGAGAGGTGTTAATTTTTTGGAAAGCAGTCCTGTCCCGGAAAAGGAGGTTTGGATCTGCTGCCAAGGAATGAGGATCTATGTGATGAAGCTTCTGACCCCTGGTCTGGCAACATCTTCTGACCCCTACTGTACAGTTACATTACTGGGTCCTGGGAATTTGAGACCTTGCATCCTGGGAGACTATAAAGAAAGAGGGTTGATTTTGAATAAACTTTGATTCTCTAGCTTCTCTTGGCTGAATGAGCCTTCTCCATTGTTTGCCCTGTAGGGCAAACATAGCCAGTGTACCTCAGAACCATGGTCAGATATCAAGAAAGCCTCTGGCTTCCCCCTGGGCCTGGGCACTCGTCCAGCTTTTGTAATGCTGAAGTGCATTTTTAAGTTGAAGGCTGAGTCATTGAAGACACACTTAAGCGACAGATGGTGAAGCTTATTACTTCCTGCGTTTTGACTGAGTTTTGAATAGTCTTGAAGATCTTTATCTTCTCATCAAAGCTTCAGGGGTATGTGAGTGCTGTGTAGGCATTTTAAATTTTACCCAGAGAACTAGATGTTGGAATTCTGAGTCATTCACAAATGGGACTTCCTCAGCTTCCCCTTTAATACCTTCTTTTATTTAAACTACCACTTACATTCCAGAAACTCGAATTGCACCTTGCACTTTCCATATCATGCTCATAACAACTCAACGAGGTAGGTATTATTGCTGCCCCCCTTTACAGGTAAGGAACTAGGAGACTTATAAACATGATTACATTTCCCCAAGTCATGCAGCCAGTTGAGTGGCAAAGCCGGGATTTGACCCCAGGACCGAGTGACTGTAGGACTCCCTGCATGATGCTGCAGAATGGAATGATTTTCACAGAACTGGACCCAAATGCTTGTATATGGGCAAACTAAACAAATTTCCAAGTTTCAGTAGCTGGCAGTGGTACTACTACTCGTCAATGCAGACCTAGTTTCTTCTGCTGTGGTTAGTGGTGGGAGAGTCACCATCATTGGATGTTTCAGATGGACCTGGGGGCTTAAGGGGTATTAATGGTGCTTGTCTCCTCTTATCACAGGTGGCTGTGTTATTGCAATGTGCCCCAGTTCTGTGACAGTCTACCTCGCTATGAAACCACCCAGGTGTTTGGGAGAACACTGCTGCGCTCAGTCTTCACAGTCATGAGAAGACAACTCCTGGAACAAGCGAGACAGGAGAAAGACAAACTGCCACTTGAAAAACGAACTCTCATCCTGACCCATTTCCCAAAGTAAGAGAGTGCCCTTGCAGGTCTTTGATTGTGGAGCTTGAGATTGATAGACACTCACCAAAGCCTGTATCAGTAACAAGATCAGGAATGATAGGAAAAGCGTCCCAGGGAAGAGGGAGAAGGGACTCTCTCCTTCTCAGCTCCCTTTTTAGGTGCTACACAGTGTATCTGTTGTTGTGTGGGATTTGTGTTGCCGTAGTGCCACCTCATCTCACCTGGGTCCTTGTCTTTGGGTCTTGGAATGGGGTTGTGCTCTGTTGGGTATATTCAGCTGCCAGGGAGCTAGCGGAAGATGGGGGAGAGTGGTAGAAACAGTTTCCATCCCAAGTGGCTGGATAACCCAAGTGGCTGATTTTTTTTCCATCCCACATCTCCAACCCTTTCTAAGTCTGGTGAATCACTTCTGCCTCAGCTACGGTCTACCTGCCCCTCACTCTTTGAAAGCTAGACCCCAAGGACGGGGCTGGGTGGGAATAGAGAGACTTCCTTCAGAATGATCTTTATACCTCTCTACTCAGTTTTTTGTAGAATATATGTAACTCTTGTGTACCTGCCAGAGCTCCAACATATAAATAATCAAGGAAATATTTTTCAAACGAAGGAAATGTGTTAAAGGAATAGGAAGTGGGACGCCTGGGTGTCTTTGCAGTTAAGTGTCTGCCTTTGGCTCAGGGCATGATGCTGGAGTCCTGGGATCAAGTCCCACATCGGGCTACCAGCATGGAGCCTGCTTCTCCCTCTGCCTCTCTGTCTCTGCCTCTCTCTGTGTCTCTCATGAATAAATTTAAAAAAGAAAAAAAGGAATAGGAAGTTGCAGTGTTGTACCATTGGCCTTGGAAATGCATTTTCAGTGCTAAGACCAAAATTTTAAACTAAAAGCCTGGCTGCTCATGAGAGGGGCTGCAGGTGCAGTTGCCTATTAGTCATGGACCAGTGACAGCAAGACACTGAGTGAGACAGTTTGTTTTGTGGGCGTCATGCTGCCTAGACCAGCACTTATTGTGGACAAGGTTGAAGGTATGATTTGAAAGGGCTTTCTAGGTATGATAGAGCCTTCCTTCCTTATACCGTTGAGAACTGCTGGTGTAGAGAAGAGTTTAAAAGAGGAGGTATTCTCTTTAACCAGAGACTGATGATGCCCTATTTTAGTAGAGAAACTTGATTTTTATTATTAAGTTTTATTATTTTATTACCTAGTTTGTTTCTCAGGAAAGACAGCTTTAATTTTTAAGAATAAGTTAGGTCCAAAAGAAACAACAAAAAATGTTTTTTTGATAGAAATTGACTGAAAATTCCTTTACAGTTTAACACAAATCCCAAGCTATGGATAGAAGATGTCATGGGTAATTCTGATGAGCTTTAGCTGAACGCCCAATATTTGCACATAAATCCTAGCATCCTGAGTTCCAGTGTTTTCTTAAGGCAGCCGCTACCGGAGACTGAGGCATGACATGAACATTTTGGTATTCTCCAGGGAAGAAGATTCAGAAGTACTTGAAGCTGCAATTTGGGTATTGTGCCTACATGGGTTTTGATCTCTGGGCATGCTCGTGTATACAGTAGCTGCCTTTTAGGTGGTCTGAGCTCCTTTCGTTCAGGATTTAAAGCAGTTTTCTTATTTCTCTATTACATTGCCACATAAACAGCATTTCTATATTTTTAGATTATAGTTGTCATTCTGTGTTTCTAAGCCAAGGAACAAAGGGGGCCCTCCCCCATCTTCTATGGTACTTAAAGAGAAATTTTAATTACCTTAGAGAGTAACAGGTTTTTTGTTTTTTTTTTTTTTCCCCATAGCAAATTCATTTTGCTTCTTGCAGATATTTGCTAATTATAGTGTGTTATGTTCCTTCATCCCATAGTTCTGGCATGCTTATGCTGTTGGATTAAAAAAATCCATGCTGTTTTTTTCTCTTTATTACTAATGGTAGGGTAAAACTACCACCCACTTCTCCTTTTAAACCCCCTGTCAGTGAATATGACAAGATTGAGGCTGATAGGGATTTATACCTATAGCCTTTACAGCAGAATCACATATATGGAAGCTTCAGGAGCTGTTTGAGTCTTGGGCACTGACACAGTGTGAGAGCTGTAGCTGGCTGCACACCATTCCTTGATATCGCTGTGATTCTCACATGCATTTGCAAGGTTGACATCCTTAACTTCCTCCTTCTCATAAGTGCCCTTCCTAATACGTGGCTTTAATTTGTGCCTTTCCTGGGGTGCCTGGGTGCTGTGATCAGTTAAGCATCTACCTCTTGATTTTGGCTCAGGTTGTAATCTCAGGGTCCTGGGATTGAGTCCCACTCATGTTGGGCTCCCTGCTCAGTGGGGAGTCTGCTTCTCTTCTAGTCCCTCTTCCTCTCCTCACCTTGCACTGGCAGGAGCTCTTCCTTCTCTCAAATATATAAATCTTTAAAAATATGTATATAAAATGTGAAAAACAAAAAACCTGTGGAAATATGAAAAAATATACATTAAAAAACAAAAACAAAATTTTTGCCTTTCCCTCCATCCACTAGCATACAAGGTGGTTTTTAGAAGGGTTTAGTATCTATATTTTATCCTAAAAGTGATGAATGCACATTCAGATGAAAATCTGATCAAGAGAGAACAAAGAAGCAAAAGATGCTCCCCCTCCCTCCCACCCCCAAGCCCTACCACTCGGAACTACTTTTAGTGTTTTTCTCCATGGATTGTTTTCTTTATTTCTGCAGTTTTGTATTGTATATATACACAAAGCAAGTACTCTCGTCATTGCATGAGACTATTTATTATAATGAAATAACTGTTTATATATACATATATAACACGCATATGTGTATATAGAATTATTTTTCTTAAATTAGTGATGGAATTCTTCCTTGGTGAATCTCTGCAAGGCTTTTTTTTTTTTTTTAAATAAGATTTTGTTTATTTATTCATGAGAGACACACAGAGAGGAAGAGACATAGGCAGAGGGAGAATCAGGCTTCCTATGGGGAGCCTGATGCCGGTACTCAATCCCAGGACCCAGGGATCACGCCTTGAGCCAAAGGCAGATGCTCAACCACTGAGCCACCCCTCTGCAGGGCTTTGTGAACAGTGTTCTAACCAATTGCTGATAGAGAAGAGCCTAGAAAAGGGAAAGGAAATTTACCTCCATGATGAAGGGCAGTTGGGGAAATCTGGAGGGCTGTGTAAGATGGGAAAATGAGAAAAGGCCTCAAGCACCTTCTTTTTCATAGCAAGATCAGGACGTGTGATATCAGTAAGGATCTTACCTCCTATTGCTGTCAGTCTTGCTGTGACTGGTAAGAAACATACTAAAATGTTTTAAAAAGTTAATGGTGGCTTGCTTAGGAAGTGACTCATGCAGTTTCTATAAACCATGAATTAAACTATCATGTGCGGGTAGGTACTTATTCAAATGGTACCTTGTTCTTAAATCTGAGATTTGTTCTTTTTTTTTTTTAAGTTTTTAAAAAGATTTATTTATTTATTTGAGAGAGAGAGTGTGCGAGCAATCCAGTAAGCAAACACAAGTAGGGGGAGGGGCAGAGGGAGAGGGAGAAGCAGACTCTCCACCCAGCTGGGAGCCCGATGGGGGAGACTCAATCCCTGGACTCCAGGAACATGACCTGAGCTGAAGTCAGATGCTTAATTGAACCACCTAAGTGCCCCTAAATCTGAGTTTTAATCTGAGTAGCAAGTAAGAAAATGCCTGGGACCTTTCCCGATCTGTTTTCACTTTTACAAAACAATCCTCTCCTACCCTGAAATAATTTAAATTCTTGTAGGCATTGATAAACGGGAAGAACAGTGGTACTTTTAGTGATTATGATAATGATATGGATCCTTGGTCAGTTTTCCAAAACTTTGATACCGATTTTTCAAAATTTAAGATTTATTTTTAAGGATTTTATTTATTTACTTGACAAAAGGAGAGAGAGAACACAAACAGGGAGAGCAGCAGGCAGCTGGAGAGGGAGAAGCAGGCTCCCCACTGAGATGGTTAGGGGAGCAAAATGCCATAGATGATTAGGGAGCCCAATGTGGGTCCTGGGGGCATGACCTGAGCCGAAGGCAGATACTTAACCAAGTGAGCCACCCAGGGCACCCCAAAATTCAAGATTTAAAATATTTTGTCAAGGTAATATAACACATATATCACAGCACTAAGGGTAAGGGATATCCCCCTAAATCAAATCCACTTTTAATTGTAAAAACTATAGATAGTTTTATGTATGTTCAGGTTAGATTGTTGCCAAATGGGTTATGGGAGATCTTTTTTTAAGAGCTTCTGGAGTTCAAAATTTCAGAGACAGAATAGTGGACTCATCATATTCAACCTTTATTACAACATTGCAGTGTGATTCACAGGGGCAAGATGGTTGTTTTGTTCGCCTTGCCCTCACAGCACCTAATAGAGTGCCTGGCACAGGGCAGACATTCAGCCAGTATTTGTTGAAAGGATGAATGGAGTACTTACTTGGGGTCAGGCCCTATGCAGGACTTAGTGTTGATGTTTCTGTTTTATGGAAGAGGAATCTGAGAAAGAAGAAAGTTAAGAATAATTTATCCTAAGGGTCACAGAAATTAAGTGGTGAGCTTGGCAAATGGATTCTAGAGTCCAAGCTCTTAGCCTTTTCTTATATTCCTCCCGTGGAATTAACGTGCCTTAAAAAGAGGCTTGTAGGAAGGTATTCCAGTACCAGATGTGTAGTCGTGTGTTGCTATTTTAATCATTGTTCTTCACTTTTGATACACATAGGTTTAAGGTACTTCATCAAAATTTTGTCACTCAAGCCTGTTCTCAGGGACTCTGATTCAGTAAGCCCAGGTAGGGCTTGGCTATCTATATTTCTAACAAAGTCTCCCTGTGATTTCTGTGGACCCCCAAAATTTGAGATCAATTTGGTTTATGACATAAGTATAACATAGCAATCAATCACATTCTAATCCTAGCTCGGCAATTTCCTCATTGTGGAACTTTGAGCCAGTTATTTAATATCAGGCTTAAGTTTTTTTCTGTGAAATGGATATAATAATGAGTTCCATTTCATAGGTTTGTGATAATAAAAATAGGTAACCCATTGGGTTGATGTGAGGATTCAGTAAGAAGTTCACAGAACAGTGCAGGCACATGGCGAGCACTTGATAAATATTAGCTTTTGTGGTGGATAATGACAGTGGTAATAACAGCTCCATGGATGGTGGAAATCTTGCTCTGATGCTGAGGAGAACTTAGTGGAATGCATTCCTAATGACAGTTAATGACACTGTGCAGTCTATGTTGTGTCAATCCGTGGAGAATCAAAAGAGAATAAATTTGTAGAAATGCATTTCCTTGTTTGAATATACAGGCTGTTAACAAAGTCATTATTTGAGTCATAATTCATGAGCGTATTTCTGAAGTGAAGGTAAGATGCTGATATTGGGGTGCTTGCCATAGATGGTTAGGGCTTTCATCCCTCTGGTAATATATTAGTTTTTTATCTTACTGTTGCTTTTACTCTTGTGTCTAGGTTTCTGTCCATGTTAGAAGAAGAAGTTTATAGTCAAAACTCTCCTATCTGGGATCAGGATTTTCTCTCAGCCTCTACCAGAACCAGCCAGCTAGGAATCCAAACAGGTAAATTTCTTTTTGCAAAAATCCAAGAACAATCAGGAAGTGTTAGTCACAGCTTAACTCTGCATTTATTTGTGTTTTTCACCAAAAAATCAAAGAATAGAGTCAACAAAAAAGTAACAGTTTGGCGAATCTTGCATCTGCATCAAGGAGAACAGGTGTAAATCAGTTAAAACCACTCCTCCTTGTGCTATTAGGTTTGCTTAGCTTGCACATTACAATCTTAGAGGAGGTGTAAAATACCACACAGCTCAGCTCTGTAGTCAAATGCTGGCTTTTTTTTTTTTTTTTAAAGATTTTATTTATTCATGACAGATACACACACACACAGAGAGGCAGAGACATAGAGGGAGAAGCAGGCTCCTTGCAGGGAGCCTAATGTGGAACCCAGTCCCTGGACCCTGGGATCATGACCTGAGCCAAAGGCAGATGCTCAACCACTGAGCTACCCAGGCACCCCCTGGCTCTTTTTAAAGACACTTTAAGTCTCAGTCAATGTCCAATTATGCCCAGGAATCAAGTCTTGGTCTAATTTCTGAATCTGTGATGTCTGTTTCTTGCATCAAGTTACTATCATGGATAAAGGTAGGATGGTGAGTGGAAGAGAGTAGTCTTGAATCTCAGGTCGTGAAGGACTTCCAGTGAGGCGAGAGCACCATTGCCGTTGCCCTGAGTGGCATCAGCTGGTATTTTATGGTGAAGGAAGACTAGTGACTTCTGATCCCAGAGAGAGGATCTGAATTGCTGCCTTTGACACTAGGAAGACTTGGAGAAGTTTAGCAAGAGATGCCAGAGCGGTAATTTATATGTGGTCATGGGGAAACAGAATGCAGAATTTTGATGTCAGAGTTTTTAAGATCTCTAGCTTAGTGTGTATTATTTTTGCCTCCAGCAAAAAAAAAAAAAAAATACAAACAGTTAAAAGTCCCCTTCTTTAGTATACAGTTCTGTGAATTTTGACAAAACACATGCTGTTGTATAACCACCAGTACCATCAAAATACAGAACAGTGGCTTCCCCCCAGAAAATTCCTTTGTAACCCTCTGTAGTCCATCCCATTCATTACTGTACCTCCAGCCTTGGCAACCACTGATTTGTTTTTTGTTCCTGGTGTTTGCCTTTTCTAGAATGTCATATGAATAGAATCATATGGTACACCATTTTCTGAGTCTGACTTCTTTTACTCAGCAGAATGCATTTGAGAAGGTGATTAATTTTTTTTTTTCACCTAGAGCCCAAGTTTGGATATAAATATAATTAAATCTCTACGAAGCACAGTACTTAGGGAATGAGGTATTTTGGGTTGGATCAAATCCTTTTTGTTTGAATTCTTGTTTTTAGAGACTTGAGATTTTAGCATTTACAGGACATATTCTCTGTGGTGGCTGGGCATATCTATCCTCTTTATTGCTCTGTCTGTCCCTGTGCTGTTCAGTTTGTCTTTATTTCGTCTGGTTTTCAAGTGGCATCTCTCCCACAAACTCTTAACTTATTCTTCCTATGCCTTCTAGCAAGGACTGGACCTCTTTTCTTCCAGACTTTCATAGAACCTTGACTATATCTTATCTTGGGTTCTCTAACTTGGCTGTGCTGTGGCATCACTTGTGGTGATTTAAAGTAATACTGATTTCTGAGGCTTTTCTCGAGAGTGATAGAGTTGGTTGAGGCCAGACGTTGAGACTTTTAAAAGCTCGCCAGGTGATTCTGATGTGCAGCAATATTTGAGAGCACTTACCTCATGCTATCCTAACCCCATTTTTCTGTAAGTCTTGTGTTTCCTATGGGTGTGACTCCTGGGTGGTCAGAGACTGTTTTGCCACAATAAAAATAACATACTTCCCCTGAGAAATTGGTGAGACACAGAAGCTCAGAGAGGAGCACCAAGTTGCCCACTATCATAGTTCCTAAGCATTGGAACTAGGCTTCATGCCTAGGCTGTGGAATTCCTTAACTACTTTACTACACGAAGAGCCAGACCTCTAGCCACTACCACACTGCCTTACTTTGGCGTGTGCTGCGAATGTGCAGGCAAATGCTTGTGGGAGGAATGAGTGAAGAACACAGTTTCCTCCTTCAGGCAGGGGGACACCAAAGCTGACAATCAAAGTTGACAACAGGGTCAACCTCGTTCTTTTCTGCAAGGTCTTCCTGAAAGGATTCCTCTGTTTGTGAAAACTCCCATTCGCCTTTTCCTGCTGAAAATGCCTCCCAATCAATTTCCAGCTGATTTATATGCCTTAGCATATGATAGAGAATGCAGACATTGTCTCTGGCTCTCGGGGTTCCGTATTTATTGCTGTGACTAAGGTTGTAACCCAGTTGAACTGTATTGTCCTCTTTACTATTACTGAAAGCTGTCAGAAGCAGGCTGCCTTCTCCTGTTCTCCTGTAATTGCAGTGTGTTCTCTGGGGGGAAAGAAGAGTGTAATCATCACTTAATTGGCATGTCTGCACGTCTATGCAGCTGTGATAAATGACATTCGTAATGATGGCTCTGAAGTTTTGCAAGATACTCAGATGTCTTCAGAGTCACCAGAGCTTCCTCTTTGTGTGGAATCACTCCAGTGTACTTTGAGATTCAGCAGGTCTGTTTCCTGGAAGGAAAGCCGTATAGCCTGGCACTATAGTATATTCTGAGTGCAATGGATTGGTGTCTCTCTATTAACTTATTCCATCACTTTGTTGGCTGTTTGGAATGTTCTCTGGGGACTGAACTGTGGCTGTGTTGAAATTTAGTTGAACATTCTCTCTGGGCATCTGGCTGCACTGCCATACTCTGTCCTGTATATGACCAGTGTCACTGAGAATGTCTGTATCCTTCATCTCCTCTCACCCCACTAGCTACAAATCAGCAGCACACTAGCAAAGCAACATGCTATTTCCTCCAATGGCTTTATAAAACAAAAGTTTTTTATTTGTAAATACTTTCAAACTTACAGAAAAGTTACAAGAATAGGACAAAGAAATCTTACATACTGTATATCCTCTGCCCAGATTCACTACTTGTTAACATTTTGATATATTAGCTTTATCTTCCTCCTCTCTCTCTTTCTCTCTCTCTCTTTTTTTTTTTTCTAAACTATTGGAAAGTTACAAACATCCTGCCCCTTTGCTGAGCTCAGTGGGTATCTCCCAAGAACAAGGACATTCTCTTACTTAACAACAGTATAGTTATCAAGTAAGGAATTTAAGCTTGATGCAATATTATTATCTAATCTGTAGACTGTTTTCCATTTTTGCCTCTTATCTCAATCATGTGGTTTATAGCAAGTTTTGTGTAACATCAGGAGGCACATGATGTTGGCCTCTCTCCTTCTTGTTGGTATAAGCTTGATCACACGTAGTGTGTACATGATTTCTCCACTGCAGTGTTACTATTTTTTCCTTTTGCAATAAAAAGTGTTTTTGTGGAGATGTACTTTAAAATTATCCTGTCTTCATCAAAATTACACTCCCAAGGTTTGTCCTGCACAGATGATTCTTTCCTGAATCAATTATTTTATGCTGGCTACCAAATGATCCTCCCCCACTCTCCACCCCCCCCAACATCCATCATTCCTTCCTTTTTATTTCTTGGTATTCTCCTGTAAGGAAGACTTTTACCTTCTGCCCACTTATTTATTCATTCATTCATTTGTTGTTTTATCATTGTGGACTCAGATATCCTTACTCTATTCAATGGGCCATAATTGGTTACTTTTTTTTTTTTATTATTATCATGTTCACATTGGCCCCATGGCTTTTATTTTAATTAATTAATTTTTAAAAGATTTTATTTTTAAGTAATCTATATACCCAGAGTGGGGCTTGAATTTACAACCCCAAGATCAAGAGTCGCATGCTCCATCCACTGAGCCAGCCAGGTGCCCCTCCATGGCATTTATTTTGACAATGACTTTGTTGTGGTGTTGGGCAGGAATGGGATGGTTGCATGTGCACGTGGTTCCTTATTGCCTAAGAAAGGAGTCACCTAATACCTTTTTTTCTTTTTGGGGCCAGTTATCAGTCCACCTCCTGTAGCTGGGACCATTTCATATAATTCAAACTCATCTTCCCTTGAGCAACCTAATGGAGGGAGCACCAGTCCTTCCTGCAAAGGCTCTTCTGGGCTTGAGGCAAACCCAGGTAAGCTCTTAAGGGGACATAAGAAAGGGCTATGGTTTTCCATAGAAGTTCTGTTATAGGAATGCCAAAGGTAGATTTAGGCCAACTACAAATTGTGAATGTCCAGGACTATAATGGCTGGAAATCACTTTGAGCTGTATTGGTTAGTTACTGCTATGGACAAAACAACCCAAAATTCAGAGGCTTAAAACCATAATCATTTATTATCATAGTTAACTCATTCTGTGTGTTTCCTGGAAGGTAGCTGATCTCAGCCAACCTCATTCAGTCTTTGCTAGGCTTGCTCATGAGTCTACCTGTTGACCAGGGGCTCTATTCTGGGCTTGGCTAGAACACTTAAGCTGGAGAATCTCTTCATATATTTCTCATCCTCCTGGGATCACTGGGCTTCTTTTCTTTTTCTTGGGGCAGAATATGTCCTTTTGATGATGGGAAAAGTGCCAGAGAACAAGTAGAAATAGTTTCTTGAAGCCTAGACTCAGAACTGGTATACCATCACTCCTGCCTTATTTTGCCATTTAAAGCCAATTACATGATCAAATTCAGAGTCAAGAGGTGGAGAAAATGTACTCTACTTCTTTTGTAGAAGACCCACAAAGTCACATGGCAGAGTGTGGATACCAGAGGGTAAAGACTTTAGCCACTAATGTAATTTGCCAAATCTTAATCTTACATGCATTTCACAGTTGCAGGATGTTCTGAAGGTTGCATTTCTGTCCATGGGCTTGACATCAAACAAATCTTGGATATGACCAAAATTTGACATTAAAGAAGTAGCATAAAAGAGGGAAAGAAGAAAATTTTAAATGTAGGGCCACATATTTAGCACGTGTGCCACCATTTACTCTATCTCTCACTTCTGAGAGAGACATTACTAATCATTCCAGAAACTCTTTGCCAGTGAGCTTGGATGTCATATCCTTTCATATCATAACACTGTTAGCAATTTTTCAAGTTTGGGGCATATTAACTATAAACCTCAGCTACAAAATAAGTAATTCATAGAATTACTCCTGGGGAATTATGGCATTTGAAGTCTTCTTGGTCAAATGACTAAAAATATTCTCATTTACCCTCAATAACAACTATAAAAGTTATAAAAACAAGAACTCAGCAAAAGCCATTTCGTAAGTGACATAATGTTTATGGAAGCATCTCATATAGACAAGATACTTTACCTTGTTCTGGTCCTTTACTTGAGGATGGTGAGAATGTTCTACGGAAGTATGCTTAGTGGGATTCAGACACGAGGAATAATTAGATTTGAACATCTAAAAATTATTTTAAATTTTAATTATAAAAATGAATACATATTATGACAGGAAGAACCAAGCATGACAGTAGAAAGGAAAGAAAGCTATCGTATAATCTATGGAGGAAAGTGGGAGAAAGTTTTCTTTGCCTTCGCAAGGCCTGTCCTGCATGTGACATGTTGAAAATGGCCCTGTTCACTTTGTGAGGTATCATATTATGGCAACAAAGCATTGTGAGAGATAAAGAGGGTTATTTTATAGTGAAAATAAATTTACCAGCAAAATATAAGATTTCATTAGTATATTTCAAATACATATAAACATACACAATATACATGTATCTATACATAAACACATGTATACATACATGAAAGAGGATGAACAGAACCACAAAGAGAAATAACCTGATCAACCAGTGGTTGAATGCTTGAAGCAACATCTCTGAGTAATTCATAGTTCATGTGGACAAAGCTATCAATAAGGATATAGAAGTGCTGAAAACATAATCAGAAGTGCTGAAAACATAATCAGCTTGATCTAAGGGATGTACAGAGATCATTACTCCTAAGAGTCAGAAAATACACATTATTTTTAAGAAGACACTACTTTACTAATAATCTGTAGTATTTTAGGTTCTAAAGGAGTTTCAAAAATTTTTGATATTTTGTTACATGGACCATGTTCTTTGACCACAAAGGGACTAAATTTAGAGATTAATAATAAGTCATAACTAAAATCACCCCTTGCATGTGCAAATGGACAAACACATAACTCATATAGCAAGTTAAAAAATTACCAGAGAAAATAGGAAATATTTGGAATGGATCTGTGGTTGGTGGTTATTATGACCTCCACCCTTCTCTTTCCCATCTTGCACTGCCACCCCTTCCCTGGGTAAATGGAAAGTTGACTTCCATGCCCATCAATGTTCATAGAAAATTAGTTGGATTAGTTGGCATGTATTAACTGCTTTGTGTTTAAGATCATCCATTCTTTGCCCTTTTATTTTGATCATCACAGGAGAAAAGAGGAAAATGAATGACTCTCATGCCTTGGAGGAGGCCAAGAAACCTCGAGTTATGGGGGATATTCCAATGGAATTAATTGACGAGGTCATGTCTACCATCACAGACCCTGCAGCAATGCTCGGACCAGAGGTCAGCAGGGTAAACCAGAGCAGCCAGCTGGTAGACCCCTTCTGTATTCCCCCGTCATTCCAGTTGTTGGAAATGGGGGTGTTATGGGAGATAGCAGGTTTTGCTATCCTGGTTTGCATTTAACCAGGTGGTCAATGTATGGAGGGGAAGACAAGCTAGTAGAAAGGTGATTCCCCTTGATGAATAACACATCAAGGAAACAAACTAATAATCTCACACAGTTGCGGGCATTCCCACTTCAGCTTTTTATCTGGAAATATTTAAATTCTCATAAATGTTAAAAACATTTCATGATAGAGATCCATAGTTAATTTAGATTCACCAGTTGTTAACAAGTCACACATATATTCCCTCTGTCTGTGTCTCCTATGAACCATTTGGAACCATTTCAGAATTCAGTATAGTGTCACAGCATTTCACCCCTATTTTTACCTGTATTTCTTAATATGAAGACTATTCTTTTACATTACACAGTGTAGTTGCCACTATCAGAAAATTTAGCTAGGTTATGTTTTCTGACATATAGATTGACAAACTATAGCCTACAGGCCAAAGCTGGCCAACTGGCTGTTTTTGTAAAGAAAGTTTTTTTTTTTTTTTTTAAGATTTATTTATTTATTCATGAGAGACACACACAGAGAGAAAGAGGCAGAGACATAGACAGATAGAGAAGCTGGCTCCCCACAGGGAGCCCGATGCAGGACTTGATCCCGGATCCTAGGATCACACCCCGAGCCAAAGTCAGACGCTCAACCACTGAGCCACCAGGCACTCCATAAAGAAAGTATTATTTAAACCTATATTTTCTATGTCTGTTTTACACTACAAGAGCAGATTTGAATAATTAAGACAGGTGATGTATGACCTGCAAAACCTAAAATACTTGTTATCTGGCCCCTTTATAAGAAAGTTTGCTGACCCCTGGCCTAATATATTAAGAGTCCATATCTGAATTCCCCAAAGACCATATATTTGTTTGTCCTTAGAACATTTGTTGCTATTATTGAAGAGTCAGCCAGGGATCATGAATTACATTTACATCTTTCTCTTCATTTCTTTAGTCTCCTTTATTCTAGAATAGTTCCTCAGTCCTTTTTTTTTTTTTTTTTAAATGGTAGTGCCATTGTTGAAGAATCCTGCTCACTGGTTTTGCATAAGGACCCCTTTTTGAATTTGTTTATTTACTCATGATTGGATTAAGTAAACCAGTTTTGCTAAAAAGTTCTGCTGTTATTGCATTGCATCCAGGGGCAAGGCAATTTAAGATGTTTCTGGGGCACCTGAATGTCTCAATCGGTTAAGTTTCCCACTCTTGATCTCAGGGTCATGATTTCAAGCCCCGTGTTGGGCTCCACTCTGGGCTTGGAGCTACTTTTAGGAAAAAACAAAAAGACATTTCTGACAGCTTTCAGGAAATGAAGAAATGGCTTGGAGATTATTTTGTAAAATTATCTTTCAAAATTTTTTTAGCATGGCATTGCTACATCAGTTTTTAATTTGTCATGTTTCCTGAGATACTCATTTTATGGTATTGAGGATAATTAAAAGAACTGGACTGTTTTAAGAGAAAGATCTCATTGTAAGATGATTATTTTTCCCATTTCCTGCTAGATATCCAGTCCTGGGATCTAGGCAATAATATCTTTTGCATACTTGTCTTTCAAGGATTTAGTAACCTTACAGATTAGTTTAGCTCAGGTTTTTCCATCTGCAAAGTGAGGATGTTATCACACATTTCAAAATTTGTTGAGTGAATTTTATAGTGTACTGGAGTTGGCTTGTACAGGTGTGCACAAGGCAGTTGGTAAATTTTCAAGAGTTTTGTGAGTTAAATGTGTTGGTAGCTTGAAATTGACCACAGTGGCACCTGGTCACCTGGGCAGCCAGCTGTAGACCAACGGGATGAGCAGGTGCTACCATTTGGGGCTTTTCTTCCCCGAGGAACTATTTATTGAACATTTACCTATATACCCCTGGGTGGATTAAATAGGATGGGGAGCATTAAATGCTGGCAAACTGTTGTGCTGCCAGCTGTGGTTGAGAGTTAGTCAGCAGATACTTCGGAAAGAAAACTGCCCTCCAAAAAGAGGTACCAACACTATACATGTGACTGCCACTATTGGGACTGTAATGAGAATTTTGGGGATCTGTCATCCCGAGGGTCGTGTAAAGTTCAACCAGATGGGATTCCTTCAAACCAGAGGTGGTTAGCACACAGGCCAAATCTGGTCTGCCCTATTCCTCTTATAAATAATGTTTTATTGGGGCACTACTTCATTCATGCATTCATACATGCTTGCACAAGTGGAGGGAGAGAATCCCCAAGCAGACTCCCTGCTGAACACGGAACCCCACATGTGGTTTGATCTCACGGTCCTGAGATCATGACCTGAGCTGAAATCAAGAGTCAGATTGTGATTAACTGACTGAATCACCCAGGTGCCCCCCCCCATTCATTCACGTATGTCTGTGTCTGCTTTCATACTACAACTGTGTTGACTAGTTGCCACAGAGTCCTTATATGTATTATGTGGCACTTTCCAGGAAGGTTTGATGACTCCTAATCTACACCATATATCCATGTACACATGTAATACTAATACTCTAATCTTTCAAAATGCTTTACCTCCCTTTGCCATTTTGTTTTTGTAACTTGTGTGTTATTCAGGTCCCCGAAACTCCACAAATGTGTATCTTAATTAGAACAAATAAGAGAAGCATGGAGATGTCCTATCCCCGTTGTCTTAAGAGAAGAGTTCTTTGTAATTTTTTCCTGTCTCCTACATCACAGACCAATTTCTTGTCAGCGCATTCAGCCAGGGACGAGGCAGCAAGGCTGGAGGAGCGCAGGGGTGTGATTGAATTTCATGTGGTTGGCAATTCCCTGAACCAGAAACCCAACAAGAAGATTCTAATGTGGCTAGTAGGTCTACAGAACGTTTTCTCACACCAGCTGCCCCGGATGCCAAAAGAGTACATCACACGGCTTGTCTTTGACCCGTAAGTGGTATTTGGCTCTTCTTTCTTATTTCCCTTTTAAATGAAGGAGGAACCACTCAGATAATGGAAGCCAGCCTGAGTCAGCTACCAAATCTTGCTGCATCTTGGCACACTGGGGAATACAGAGCTACATCAAGATAATTGCCATGACCAAAAGCAGTAAGATTAATATTTCAACAATTCATATACTTTTTTGTTAATAATAATGAAACTTTGTATTTTACATTGCTGGTGACCTATGGTTTTTTCATTATAGCAGTGAAGAAGTATAAACAGCAAAAAGTTGTCCTTTTTCAAAGTCAAAATATTCTTGATTTTGGTATCTTAACTAGGTATCACTGTTGCTGGGTCTTAACTTTGGGGAAATTTATTGGGGTATCAGACAGGTACATTTGAAAATCCATTGCTTTAAACAAAACTCAAACAACAGAAAACCTAAAGTTCTCTAATTGAATGTATTTTAACATATATAGCCTAGCAGCCTATGTGGACTGTGATTCCTGCATGTCACAATTCAGAGTGACACTTTAGACAGTTCTGACAGGATTCTATATTGGAGGTTTCAGCAAATTATATGTGTGGATTTTGTATTCTCTTCCATAATGTTTCTGTAATATTTTTGAATCAGAGTAAACCCTTCAGAAACATATGTCCATGTCCATAAAGCCACATTTGTCTGTGGCAGTGCTTTCCCTCCCTTGTAGGTCCCTTGGCAGTGGGTGTACTGCCATTCCAGTACCAGTCAGAATCTCAACACATATTTTGTTCTTTATAAACCTCAGACCCTTCTTAGGTGGCTGACATTTTGTTCTGCTGAACGCCCTGATAAATGAAAAAGCTGGCTCTAAAAAGTCTACATTAAGAATGTTCTACTGAGATAGTGTCTAGATAGAGGAGGCTTCCATAGAAACTCAATAAGGACATTCTCATCCTTTCCTGTTTGGTTGATAAGGAACACTCCAAAAAGTATTTTAATGTAACTGAAATAGGTGTAAAACTTTGCCATAATCTTGTTCTTTCAGGAAACACAAAACCCTTGCCCTAATTAAAGATGGCCGTGTCATTGGTGGTATCTGTTTCCGTATGTTCCCATCCCAAGGATTCACAGAGATTGTTTTCTGTGCTGTAACCTCAAATGAGCAAGTCAAGGTAAGGGTAACCCAAGGTGTTAGAAGAAAAGCAGAATGTGGTGCTTCTCACTTTAGTGCATAGAGCTTAGTCAGATCTGTCTTTGCCATGTCTGTAGAGGGTTTGAGGTGGAGTTCAGGACTTTGTGAGAAGAATCCTCTTGCTGCAAATGTCTGTGTATGTGTGTGAAGAGAACAAACGGTTCCACATCCCAATAGGTCAGGTTGGGCACAAGGACACCACACAGCCCCAAATGTAACTAAAGTATAGTCAATGACAAGTGAAGGGAGGTTTGAAAAGAAATATCACTGTTGCTTAATTTACATATGCATACATGTACACACACCAGCTAGTGACACTGAACCATGAGAAAGGATACGGTGTGATGCAGGTTACATGATATAGGTGTCTTACGCTTAAGAAAGATGTCTTATGACTTTGTCCCTAAAGGGGGTCAAGGGCTAAAGAAATTCTATAAAGGGAGTCATGAAAATTTTGAATAAATGTGTGACTAAATTTTAGAAGTATTCATGCAGGATTTGGAATGTGAGGGTGTTTTGGTGTGTGTGTGTGTGTGTGTGTGTGTGTCTGTGTGTGCACGCGCTCATGGCTGATTTACCTTTCCAATTGTCCTTGGCACTGGTCCCTTCCTCCCCAGGAGGTAGGCTGTTTTATTGAAACTGCAGTTGGTGTTGCAGTATGACTGGGATAAACTGTAGACTCCCTGTTGGCAGAAAGACCTCTGGTCTAGTGTAGTGTTCTGCTCTGCTGCCTTTTAGGAAAGTGGAACCAGGAAATGTCTGGTTAAACTATTATTCATTTGGTATTTTGGGAACTCTAAACAGTATCATGCAAAACTAGGGCAAATGGTAGAAAGATTAGTAGCTCAGGATTAGATAGCTGCTGAGAAAAATGACCGGAAGGTCTAAGGCCCTGTTACCTAATGAAATATAATGTCACCTGCAAATGTGAGCCACGTGTGTAATTTTAAGTTTTCTAGTAGCTACGTTTAAGAAAGAAAGAAAGAAAGAAAGAAAGAAAGAAAGAAAGAAAGAAAGAAAAGAAAGAAAGAGAAAGAAAGAAAAAAGGAAATGGGCAAAATTAGTTTTGAAAACATTTTATTTTACCCACAGTAACCAAAGTGGTGCCACTATAACAGCAGGTACTTGATGTCACAGAGAATTACTAATGAGACATTTTATATTCTTTGTATTAAGTCTCTAGAATGTGGGGTGTATTTAACACTACAGCGCATCTCAATTTGGACTAGCCACATTTCTGGTGCTCACTGGGCACATGTGGCCAGTGGTTCTCATATTGGGCAGTACAGGTCTGGGGATGTGGTTGCTTTCTCCAGCTGCAACGAAGCAGTGTCATTTATAAAAAGTAATAGTAAGTCACTGGAAGGAATCATTCTTTGCTTGAGGGCTACAGTCAGTGCTGCCGGCACTTCTGTTTTCATTAACAGCTTTTACCCTACTCACGATGCCTATTATAGCTGCTGTGATTTCTTTTCACAAAGCACAAATGGGGCTTTTTGTCTTTGACTCATAGTATTAAGCATCCAAGGATAAACAAAATCCATCAGTCATACGTCTGTCATTCTGACTGGGGAAGGTGAGAGCCCAGACTCGCTTGAAACTGGATGTCTGGCATTTTTACAAGAAATTCTGACAGTGTGTCTTTAGATGGTGCTGTTGCTATGCTTATCACTTTCTTATTTTTCCCTAGCCAAAGTGAAAAACAATTCAAGTGTCCAGACTTTAGAAACTTGCTTAAAAGGAAAATTTGTTTGGCTTTTCATAGGGAGAGGGAGCTGGAAAATATGTCCTTGGTTTATAATTTCAGAAAAAGGTTGCAAAATTTTTGTTTTCAGAGAAAGCTACACCAAGCACCTTGTTTGGAGAGGTTGATTAAGGTTGACTTGGACACTTTTAGGGATACCAGAGGAAAACTAAAGGTATTTAATATGAATTGGTTGCTTTGTCTCATTACTTCCCAGAAGGGCAATTTTCTTTTTTTTTTCTCCCAAACCATGTAATTTTCTAAAGACTTGCAGGAAGGTGGCCAAACATTACAAACTCAGTAGGAAGAACTAGAAAAAAGCTACGTTTTTGTAAATGATTTGAAACTGTAGTTCTAGAAAATGAAGATTAGTCTTTCACAACTGAATGGAATGGTTAAGTTTGATGAAAGCCAGTGCTGTGGTGGCACCTATTTGGAAAAAACGTCAAACTCATAAGTGGAGGTTTTATATTTTTATTTAATATGTTAAAAATCATGCCTAAATGTTGCTTTAGAATTTCTATCCACTCAGTTTAGAGAGGCAGGCTTATGTATAAATTCCTGTGAATGCTTTAAAGAAGTTTATATGTGAATTTTCTTGCTCAAAGCGCACACAAGATAACATTTCAGAATTTACTTGAAAAACTCATCACTTGGTTTTAGAATTAGCTTGTTATCTAAGAACTATTTGGATTTGAAATTATATAAATTTAAAGTTACATAACTAATATTTATATATTATAATAAATATTTTTTATTTTTTAAAGATTTTATTTATTTGAGAGCAAGCATGAGGAGGGGCAGAGAGAGAGGGACAAGCAGACTTCCCACTGAGCCACCCAGGCACCCCAATATCGTAAAAAAATTTTAAATAAACATTGAAGTTGCTAGATGGATTTAGAAAAGAAACCCTTTGGTGGTAGTTAAAAATAAAGGTATATAGGGAGTGCCTGAGTTGCTTAGTCGTTTGAGCACGTGACTCTTGATTTCAGTTCAGGTCTTGGTCTCAGAGTCATTGAGTTCAAGACCTACATTGCGTTCACACTGGGTGTGGAGCCTACTTTAAAAAACAAAAATAAAAAAATATAAGGGAGGGGTGTGGTTCAGTCGGTCGAGCATCTGCCTTCTCAGGTCAGGATGGATATCTGGGTCCTGGGATCCAGCCCTCCATCTGGCTTGCTGCTCAGTGGGCAGTCTTCTGCCTCTCCCTCTGTCCCTCTCTTCCCCCCTTTTATGCTTCCTACCCACAAAAAATGTTTTAAAAAAGAAAGAAAGAAAAAAAAAAAAGAACCGAAGGCATACAAAGAAAAATGTTTCTAGGTGAAAATTAAATATTTGCATATAATAATCTTAACATTTCTAATGTCTCTGTAACCAAGGAAATATTTAAGTTACCACTACTGCCAATCATACTAGATAGAGGATTCAAGTTAAAGGATATAGACTGTACTCTCAAGCGAATAGAATCTGCAAAATTTCTTTGGAGAGTGACAAATTAGTGGCCACTGATGCAAAATATCTCATGCAGGTTTTGAGAAGCTATTTACAAAAGAACCATTGTTCTTTTTTTTTTTTTTATAAATTAATTTTTATTGGTGTTCAATTTACCAACATACAGAATAACACCCAGTGCTCATCCCGTCAAGTGTCCCCCTCCGTGCCCGTCACCCATTCACCCCCACCCCCCGCCCTCCTCCCCTTCCACCACCCCTAGTTCGTTTCCCAGAGTTAGGAGTCTTTATGTTCTGTGTCCCTTTCTGATATCTCCCACACATTTCTTCTCCCTTCCCTTATATTCCCCTTCACTATTATTCATATTCCCCAAATGAGTGAGAACATACACTGTTTGTCCTTCTCCGATTGACTTACTTCACTCAGCATAATACCCTCCAGTTCCATCCACGTTGAAGCAAATGGTGGGTATTTGTTGTTTCTAATGGCTGAGTAATATTCCATTGTATACATAAACCACATCTTCTTTATCCATTCATCTTTCGATGGGCACCGAGGCTCCTTCCACAGTTTGGCTATTGTGGACATGGCTGCTAGAAACATCGGGGTGCAGGTGCCCCGGCGTTTCATTGCATCTGAATCTTCGGGGTAAATCCCTAACAGTGCAATTGCTGGGTCGTAGGGCAGGTCTATTTTTAATTCTTTGAGGAACCTCCACACAGTTTTCCAGAGTGGCTGCACCAGTTCACATTCCCACCAACAGTGTAAGAGGGTTCCCTTTTCTCCACATCCTCTCCAACATTTGTTGTTTCCTGCCTTATTAATTTTCCCCATTCTCACTGGTGTGAGGTGGTATCTCATTGTGGTTTTGATTTGTATTTCCCTGATGGCAAGTGATGCAGAGCATTTTCTCATGTGCATGTTGGCCATGTCTATGTCTTCCTCTGTGAGATTTCTCTTCATGTCTTTTGCCCATTTCATGATTGGATTGTTTGTTTCTTTGGTGTTGAGTTTAATAAGTTCTTTATAGATTTTGGAAACTAGCCCTTTATCCGATATGTTATTTGCAAATATCTTCTCCCATTCTGTAGGTTGTCTTTGAGTTTTGTTGACTGTATCCTTTGCTGTGCAAAAGCTTCTTATCTTGATGAAGTCCCAATAGTTCATTTTTGCTTTTGTTTCTTTTGTTTTCGTGGATGTATCTTGCAAGAAGTTACTGTGGCCAAGTTCAAAAAGGGTGTTGCCTGTGTTCTCCTCTAGGATTTTGATGGAGTCTTGTCTCACATTTAAATCTTTCATCCATTTTGAGTTTATCTTTGTGTATGGTGCAAGAGAGTGGTCTAGTTTCATTCTTCTGCATGTGGATGTCCAGTTTTCCCAGCACCATTTATTGAAGAGACTGTCTTTCTTCCAGTGGATCGTCTTTCCTCCTTTGTCGAATATTAGTTGACCATAAAGTTCAGGGTCCATTTCTGGATTCTCTATTCTGTTCCATTGGTCTATGTGTCTGTTTTTGTGCCAGTACCACACTGTCTTGATGACCACAGCTTTGTAGTACAACCTGAAATCTGGCATTGTGATGCCCCCAGCTATGGTTTTCTTTTTTAAAATTCCCCTGGCTATTCGGGGTCTTTTCTGATTCCACACAATTCTTACAATAATTTGTTCTAAGTCTCTGAAAAAAGTCCATGGTATTTTGATAGGGATTGCATTGAACGTGTAAATTGCCCTGGGTAGCATTGACATTTTCACAATATTAATTCTGCCAATCCATGAGCATGGAATATTTTTCCATCTCTTTGTGTCTTCCTCAATTTCTTTCAGAAGTGTTCTATAGTTTTTAGGGTATAGATCCTTTACCTCTTTGGTTAGGTTTATTCCTAGGTATCTTACGCTTTTGGGTGCAATTGTAAATGGGATTGACTCCTTAATTTCTCTTTCTTCAGTCTCATTGTTAGTGTATAGGAATGCCATTGATTTCTGGGCATTGATTTTGTATCCTGCCACGCTACCAAATTGCTGTATGAGTTCTAGCAATCTTGGGGTGGAGGCTTTTGGGTTTTCTATGTAGAGTATCATGTCATCGGCGAAGAGGGAGAGTTTGACTTCTTCTTTGCCAATTTGAATGCCTTTAATGTCTTTTTGTTGTCTGATTGCTGAGGCTAGGACTTCCAATACTATGTTGAATAGCAGTGGTGAGAGTGGACATCCCTGTCTGGTTCCTGATCTTAGGGGAAAGGCTCCCAGTGCTTCCCCATTGAGAATGATATTTGCTGTGGGCTTTTCGTAGATGGCTTTTAAGATATCGAGGAAAGTTCCCTCTATCCCTACACTCTGAAGAGTTTTGATCAGGAATGGATGCTGTATTTTGTCAAATGCTTTCTCTGCATCTAATGAGAGGATCATATGGTTCTTGGTTTTTCTCTTGCTGATATGATGAATCACATTGATTGTTTTACGAGTGTTGAACCAGCCTTGCATCCCGGGGATAAATCCTACTTGGTCATGGTGAATAAGTTTCTTAATGTGTTGTTGGATCCTATTGGCTAGTATCTTGTTGAGAATTTTTGCATCCATGTTCATCAGGGATATTGGTCTGTAATTCTCCTTTTTGGTGGGGTCTTTGTCTGGTTTTGGAATTAAGGTGATGCTGGCCTCATAGAATGAATTTGGAAGTACTCCATCTCTTTCTATCTTTCCAAACAGCTTTAGTAGAATAGGTATGATTTCTTCTTTAAACGTTTGATAGAATTCCCCTGGGAAGCCATCTGGCCCTGGACTCTTGTGTCTTGGGAGATTTTTGATGACTTCTTCAATTTCCTCCCTGGTTATTGGCCTGTTCAGGTTTTCTATTTCTTCCTGCTCCAGTTTTGGTAGTTTGTGGCTTTCCAGGAATGCGTCCATTTCTTCTAGATTGCCTAATTTATTGGCGTAGAGCTGTTCATAATATGTTTTTAAAATCGTTTGTATTTCCTTGGTGTTGGTAGTGATCTCTCCTTTCTCATTCATGATTTTATTAATTTGAGTCTTCTCTCTCTTCTTTTTAATAAGGTTGGCTAATGGTTTATCTATCTTATTAATTCTTTCAAAGAACCAACTCCTGGTTCTATTGATCTGTTCCACAGTTCTTCTGGTCTCAATTTCGTTGAGTTCTGCTCGAATTTTAATTAACTCTCTTCTTCTGCTGGGCGTCGGGTCGATTTGCTGCTTCTTCTCTAGCTCCTTTATGTGTAAGGTTAGCTTTTGTATTTGAGTTCTTCCCAGTTTTTGAATGGATGCTTGTATTGCGATGTATTTCCCCCTCAGGACTGCTTTTGCTGCATCCCAAAGATTTTGAACAGTTGTATCTTCATTGTCATTAGTTTCCATGAATCTTTTTAATTCTTCCTTAATTTCCTGGTTGACCCTTTTATCTTTTAGCAGGATGGTCCTTAACCTCCACGTGTTTGAGGTCCTTCCAAACTTCTTCTTGTGATTGAGTTCTAATTTCAAGGCGTTATGGTCTGAGAATATGCAGGGGACGATCCCAATCTTTTGGTATCGGTTCAGACCCGATTTGTGACCCAGTATGTGGTCTATTCTGGAAAAAGTTCCATGTGCACTTGAGAAGAATGTGTATTCAGTTGAGTTTGGATGTAAAGTTCTGTAGATATCTGTGAAATCTATCTGGTCCAGTGTATCATTTAAAGCTCTCGTTTCTTTGGAGATGTTGTGTTTAGAAGACCTATCAAGGGTAGAGAGAGCTAGATTGAAGTCACCAAGTATAAGTGTATTATTATCTAAGTATTTCTTTACTTTGGTTAATAATTCGTTTAAGTATTTGGCAGCTCCCACATTCGGGGCATATATATTGAGGATTGTTAAGTCCTCTTGAAGAACCATTGTTCTTAAAGAGAAAAATCATTGGATTGTGGGCAGAGGGTAGAAAATTTATAATCTGTTAACTCCTTACAAAATGGAACAAAACCTAGCTCCCTTCCATGAACCATGTCTCTGTTACAGTGAGTTTAGTCAAAAGGTCATTTTTCTTTCTTTCTTTCTTTTTTTTTTTAAAACCTTTTTAGAGACAGAAGACGGGCAGAAGGAGAGAGAGACTCTTAAGCAGGCTCCACCCCCAGCACACACTGATGCGGGGCTTGATCCCACAACCCTGAGATATCACCTGAGTGGAAGTCAAGAGTTGGAGGGCGTCTGGGTGGTTTAGTCAAAGTCTGACACTTAGAATTTGGCTCAGGTCATGGTCCCAGGGTTGTGAGATCGAGCCCGTGTTGGGCTCTGTGCTCAGCATGGAATGAGAGTCTCTCTCTACCTCTTGCTCTGCCCCCTCCACCTGCTCTTTCTTTCTCTCTAAATAAATGAGGGGGCACCTGGGTGGCTCAGTGGCTGTCTGCCTTTGGCTCAGATTGAGATCCCAGGGTCCTATGATGGGAGTCCCACATCAGGATCCCCATGGGAGCCTGCTTCTCCCTTTACCTGTGTCTCTGCCTCACTCTGTGTCTCTCATGAATAAATAAGTAAAATATTTTAAAAAAGTAAATAAATAAAACTTGAAGAAAAAAAGTCAGATGCTTAACCAATTGAGTTACCCAGGCTCCCCAGAAGGCACTTTTCTTAATAATTCCTAGATAATGCTCTTCTATGCACATGCAGTTCTCTCTTTTTTTGATTTTTTTCCATTTTCTTTAAAAATCATTTTCATTTACACTGATAAATACATTTTCAGGTACAACAAAAATTTCACTCTCCCTTCCAATATGGCCACCATGTTGGATAGCAGAAATAAAGAACATTTCCATCAGTGCAGAAATTTCTATTAGATACTCCTGATGTAGAGCTATTTTATGCTTTTTCTATAATATTTCATAATATGGAAGTACCATAATTTATACAATCATCTCCTATTGAAGATATTTATACTAATTTATAGTTGTTTTCTGTCACAAAGCAGCGATCTCTTTGGAAATGTTTTTCTGGACACTGAGAAGTGAAATTGCTGCAGGATTGAATATGACTGGTCTAAATGTAAAAAAAATATTTCCAGATTGCCCTTCTCATGGGTTTACCAATTTACATTTTCACCAGTGGTTTTGGAGGGTACTGTTTCCTGACTTTACTGAAACTCACTGGGTACCATCAACTTTTTTTTTTTTTTTAAGATTTTACTTATTTATTCATGAGAGACACACAGAGACACAGGCAGAGGGAGAAGTAGGCTCCCTGTGGGAAGCCCGATACGGGACTTGATCCCAGGACTGCAATTACACCCTGAGCCAAAGGCAGACACTCAACTGCTGAGCCACCCAGGCGTCCCGGGTACCATCAACCTTAAAGATGGTTGCATAAGGTTGAGTGAAATATCACATCTCTTGATGGAGAGCTCTAATTACTGTTGAGGTCGAGCATCTTATGTATTTTTGTTGGTTATATTTACTGTCTGTTTCTGCCTTTGACAATTTTTCTTTTAGGATGTCTTTCCATTTTTGTACTGATCTCATAGAAGATATTAAATCTTTGTAATATGTGTTAACAGTTGTGCCCTCTCAATTTGTCATTTGTCTTTTGTTTATAGTATTTTAAATTGTTTATAATATCTTTAAGGAGTTTTAAAATTTGAAGTAATCTACATAATAATCAGTTTTTTCCTTTATGCTTTTGCATTTTGTAATTTTTAAGGAAGCCTTTTTGTATCCTTACATTATAAATCCACTTTTATGTATCTTTTTATAATACTTATGTATAGGTTTATTTTTCTATACATTTAGATTTCCAATCTATCTTCTTACCTTGTTTTCCATTGGACAAACTCTTAAGGCCTAGCTTAAACTTGTTATTTTCCTTCTATACCCTTCTCCTTCCCCCTCTTAGTTATCTTAAAGCCTTTTTCTGTATTTTTTTTTTTTTTTTTTTTAAGAAAGAGAGAGGTAAGTGCAGAAGTAGAGAATCTTAAGCAGGCTCCACACCCAGTGTGTAGCCTCTCATGGGGCTGAAGCTTAACAACTCTCAGATCATGACCTGAGCTGAAATCAAGAGTCAGGTGCTTAGCTGACTTGTACTTTTTTGCATTATAAGTACAAATACATCACTCTACACCAATGCTACACAATAGAAATATATCTTGAGTCTCAAATGCAAGCCACATTTTCTAGTAGCCATATTTTAAAAAGTAAAAATAAATAGGTGAAATTAATTTTGATATTTTTGATTTAACCTGATATGTCCAAAATATTGTCATTTCAACATGTAATAAGGATAAAATGTTACTGAGGATAAAATGTTACTGAGGTGTTTTTATTTTATTTTTTTTCCCTGATGTGTATTTTATACACTCTAGTACATCTCTGTTTAGGCTGGTCACATTTCCATTGCTCAAAAACCAGATGTGGCTACTGGCTACCATATTTAACAGCACAGCTCTATACTGTTATTATGTATTTATATGTTTATTTTTCCCATTTTACCATCTCCTCAAGAAGAGAGACATTTTGTTCCTCTTTTTATCCAAGTTTTATTGAAACTAAGAATATATTAGTATTGTGAAATGTTTGGGAAAAGCTAAAATGTCCTTGGGTAACATTAATGGAAGAATAACTTCTAGAATAATGAGCTGTTAATACTGTTCTCCTATTTACCAGGCAGACCATCCCCTAATTATTATTATGTCTAGTCCTTCCATGCTTTTGAAGGGCATTGTTACACCAGATAAAGCCCCGAAAAGAGTGATTAGATTAATAAGGGGTCTTCCAATCATGCCTTTAAGAAACAGCTGAAACCTCTATTTCACTTAGGGTTTGGGAGATAGGGATGGGCATGAGAGAGTATGGTCTTAAAGGGCTTGAAGAGTTGTTAAGAGCAGGAATGAGTCTTTGTTACTCTAAGAGTAGAATAAGGTCAATTAGTAGGAATAACAAGGGGTCAGACGTCAGATAAACTTTAGGAATGATTTTTCAACCATAGCAATCCCTGAAAATGAACTGGTCTATCTAAAGACCAAGGGATCACCCTGTACTGGAGGATTCTAACAGCTCACCTTTTCAGTATAGATGGCAGAAGACTTCTAGCATCACATGGGATAGCGAGAACAAATCCTTCTCCCCCTGTCTACTGCAGTTCCATGAGATCATACCTGTAAGCACATTTGAGTTCTTTAGAAAAGTTGTCACCAAATTCTAAAATATTTGTGTGAAGGTATTTGTGTCTGGCTGTTTGAATATACTTTTACCTCTTTTAAAGAGGTTCTAAAACAATCACTTTAAATTTATAGATTTTCTCTAACCTTTGTATGTCACTAAAAAACCTGGTACTTGCATTTTTTTTCATATTTCAGCCATTAATTTATTTAATATTGTTCACTGTCTTATTTCCTTATATCTTCTGGCTCACTCAGAGATTCTGGATTTCTTTGACCTTGCTTGGAAAAGCCTGATAAGACAAAGATGAAAATCCTGTGTATGTGATAACTATACATTTCCTTGGAAGGGTTGCTAGTGTTGTATACACATTCAGGAAACACTTAGGTTAGTTAATATTCTAATAAGGATTAGCACTTTTCATTTATATTGCTCTTTGCATCTCAGTTCTGAAATACTTTAAAGATAAGCAGAAATCATAATCAATATTAACTCCCTAAACTTCTTTATTAATATTCAGCACATACTCTTTAGGATTGAACCAGCAGCTTATAGCCTTGGTGTGTTATTTTCAAAGAACCAGAAACTTTTATTTTAAGATGATGATTATTATCTCAATTCAACGATTTTGAATTTTTTGGTTTTGTAGGTCATTTTCAAAGTTCAGGAATGCAAGAAAGGGTGTTGTTAGTGTTATATTGGTAAAATATATCAAAGTACCAACTCCTAAATTTGCCAACATTTCCCAGTGAATTTGTAAGAATGTCTTTTCTCCAAAACCTAATATATTTGTCTGTATACTAACTTCTACATAGGGCTATGGAACACACCTGATGAATCACTTGAAAGAATATCATATAAAACATGATATCCTGAACTTCCTTACATATGCTGATGAATATGCTATTGGTTATTTCAAGAAACAGGTAAGTTTTTCACTGTGCAGCCCTGTTCTGTCATTTCTTTTCTTAATATGTACTTAGGTTAGCCTTCATCCAAATAAGTATTTCCCCTAGATTTTTCTACTTAAAAGAAGGACATACATTTATTTTTTAATCCTTAAGAGTAAGCTTCAGATTGTAGTAAAGGGTATGACCAGTACATAGTAAGTACTAAATAAATATTTTTTGAGTGAATGAATGGATGTCATCTATAAATGAAGTATAATACTGCATTCTGGAATTCTAAAACGTGGTATCCCCAGACTAAGGAGAAGTTCCCAGGCTAGGTGAGTAGAGTTCTTCATGAATGAGAGAAATAGATTCAGTCTCTGGAAAGCTTCCATTTATGACAGCAGAAAGAAAATTCTGAAGTTTATGAAGGGCTCCTGACAGTCCTTTGGCAGCATGCAGCAGGCTAGGAGCTTGGCTGTCTTTGTCCTTTCTTACCAGAAGTTTTCAGCTCAACTTTTTAACGCTTATTCTCTGGCTGCATATTTTTTAATAAAGATTTTATTTATGTATTGATGAGAGACACACACAGAGAGAGGCAGAGACATAGGCAGAAGAAGAAGCAGGCTTCCTGTGGGGAGCCCGATGTGAAACTCGATCCCAGGACTCCAGGATCATGACCTGAGCCAAAGGCAGACACTCAACCACTGAGCCACCCAGGTGGCCCCAGCTGCATTTTTTTTTAAATAGTGCTTTATAATTCCTAAACATTTTCATTTCGTTTTCTAACTACAAAAGTAAAGTTATTGTAGAAATTTTGGAAGACACAGTAATGCAGAATGAAGAAAAATCACTTGTACTTCTACCACCCATAGAGATTTACTGTTAATGTTTTGATATATATACCCTTCTAACAATTGTTCTATGTGTGTGTTCATGTGTGTGTGTATATATATATGTATATTATATGTATATATAAATATAAAGCTTGGCTCATATTATATGTAATTTAATAACTTTCTGATTATCATTTATATAATTTTTGATGGTTCTCTGAAGTTTTATGGTATAATTAGAAAATAATTCATTAAACCAATACTACAGTTTTAGGACATTCAGGTGTTTCTTATATTAAGTGTACATTATAAGTATACAACATTAATTTATGAGAACTCTTTGTATATGAGGATATCAACCTTTTATGATTTTTCTCCCATTTGTCAGTTGTTTCAACATTGCTATGACTTTTGATGTACAGATTTTTAAAGATTTCATTACATAAAATCTATTATCTTTTTTTTTATAAGTTTTATGTGACTAGAGAGTTTTTCCTCCTCTGATATCAGATAGTTAATCTCCTATTTGTTTTCTTCTCATTCTTTGGGATGTGTCTCTGACTTTTATAATAAAATTCATTAGGGAGAACTCATTGGGATTGTCAACTGAAGTTTTGAGTGTCAGCTTTCTTAGACTGCAAATGTCTTGTGAAGCTTGAAAATCAGTCATGACTTGATGGGATGAGCACTGGGTTATACTATATGTTGGCAAATTGAATTTAAGTTAAAAAAATAGGAAATCTGTTATGGTTCTTAAATAACTTGTCTGTAGTCCTCTTTGAGGATGATGGCAATGATTGCTTGGAAAATCAGTTTTTGCTGAAAGGGAGGCAGGAAACTGCTGATGATAGTTCTGGATTCCAAAATAACTTACTGTAAAGAACTGAAATAGGTACTATAAGGAAAATTATGTTTATATTATAAATATATGAATATACAGCACCAGGTTATTGCAGATTAAAGTATATAAATGAATATATTGCAAGTAAATGTTACTGACACAACTATACATTATGATGGTCTAGAAATTTTTGCCTATACAGTAGGGGTTTCATTTCCTCAACATCAAAGTTCTAATTATTATATAAATATATATATATATTTTAAAGATTTTATTTAAAAATAAATAAGGGAGGCAGGAAACTGCTGATGATAGTTCTGGATTCCAAAATAACTTACTGTAAAGAACTGAAATAGGTACTATAAGGAAAATTATGTTTATATTATAAATATATGAATATACAGCACCAGGTTATTGCAGATTAAAGTATATAAATGAATATATTGCAAGTAAATGTTACTGACACAACTATACATTATGATGGTCTAGAAGTTTTTGCCTATACAGTAGGGGTTTCATTTCCTCAACATCAAAGTTCTAATTATTATATAAATATATATATATATATATATTAAAGATTTTATTTTTAAGTAATTTCCATACTTAAAGTGGGGCTCCAACTCACAACCCTAAAATCAAGAGTACTATGCTCTGGGATGCCTGGGAGGTTCAGTTAGTTAAGCAGCTTAGGTTGTGAATTCAGGGTCATGAGATCAAGTCCCACATCAGGCTTTGTGCTCAATATGGAGTCTGCTTGGGTTTCTCTCTCCCTCTGCCCCTGACCCTGCTCTCTCTCGCACTCTCTTGCTCTCTCAAATAAATAAAATCTTAAAAAAAAAAAAAAAGGGAGAGAGAGAGAGTTGAATGCTATATTGACTGAACCAGCCAGGCACCCCTAATTATTATATTTTTTTGATAAGCTTTTCTTTCAGAACTTAGATCAGTTCTGATTTGTTGAGAATCCTGGGGTCCCCTTCCCAGTTTGGGAGAAATTGTGCAGTTTATTATTTATTTTATTTTATTTTTTTAAGATTTTTTTTTTATTTATTAGAGAGAGAGAGAGAGAGAGAGAGAGAGAGAGACAGGCAGAGACACAGGCAGAGGGAGAAGCAGGCTCCATGCAGGGAGCCAGACGTGGGACTTGATCCCGGGTCTCCAGGATCAGGCCCTGGGCTGAAGGCGGCCCTAAACCACTGAGCCACTGGGTCTGCCCAAATTGTGCGGTTTAATATAAAACTCAATCTTATATTAATTCTGTTAAAAATCATTTAGTGATTTACTAGGATTTTTTAAATGTCTTCCTGTTTGCACAGTTTGATTTTAATGTTTCTGAACTCCACAGAGGGGTTTCATGTTAATCCTTTCCAGAATGGTATGATGACAACTTGAAAGAAGTGTACTTTGCTGCCTACCATATGGTTTACATGCAGCAGAAATTTGATGCACAACAGCCATTATGAATGAATTTATTTGCTTTGCAGGGCTTCTCCAAAGAAATTAAAATACCTAAAACCAAATATGTTGGCTACATCAAGGATTATGAAGGGGCCACTTTAATGGGATGTGAGCTAAATCCCCGGATCCCATACACAGAATTTTCTGTCATCATTAAGAAGCAAAAGGAGGTAAACATGTGACCAACTCCTCTTCCTTTCCATGCAGGCCAGTCTTCTTTGGGTGAGTTGTGCATCCCTGGGCTGTGTGGATGGCTCTACTGCATATCATAATTTCAGTTTGCTGTGGTTTGTATAGATTTCTTCTTTGATGGTATCCTTGATCTGTTTCCTCTCTAGGCACCATTCCTAAAAGGGTCAACACTTGTTAAATTTGTGTAAAACACAAAACTTGTAAAATATGAGGATATCTTACCTGTACCTTCAAGACCTTTTACACTCTAGCCTCATCGACCCTTCCCAAATTTCCCTCTTGGCTTATCTAAACTCGTCTCTAAAAGTCATTACTGATGCTTTAAGCCTGGTCTTAATACATTACTCCCCTCACTCTCCCAACACACACACAAATTGGAATGCTGCGGCCTGTGTTCAGTTTCTCCTTTGAACTTCTCTAGCACGAGTTTGTTCCACTTACTTGATTTTTGTTATTTTTCCTCTTATGTAGGTATTTATCTCAGGGTTTATTCATGTCTGCTTTTAACATTGCAACTTCTGAAGGCCTGTATTTCTAGGAATTCAGTAACTTGTTATCTGATTCTGGGGTGAGGTCTTTTATGCATATAAACAAAAACAGGAACAGTGAGAGGACAGGTTGATAGATATGACAACATGGTAATTTTACATTTGTCTAAGACAGAAGAAAAGACCATAAAAAGAGCATAATTGGGGAGGGTGCAGAGGCTGTTTATTAAATGAATGAATTTTATGTTAAGCCCAGGATCACCTTTTTGCTACCCCTAGTTTGTTGGAGTTCAGCAATGGGCTTTGAGGCTGTGACATCCCTCATCAATTCCACTTTATACCTCGTTATTCATTCTAGTGTCCTTTTTCCCTAGCAAATAACTGAAAAAGACATCTGTCTTCAACCCATCTTTGTTTTCTGGTTTCTACTAATGTCCCTTAATCCCAATTCTTAGTTGTTTGTCAGACATCATTGACATAACAGGCATAAAACTTGACATAACAGGCACAGGGTCTGGTGCATAGTAGGTGCTCAATAAATATTTCCCTTTTTCTTAAAGGGGAAGAGGGGAAGGCCAGGCTTGTTCTTATGAATGTGAGTGAAAAGCCTTTTTTTTGAGGGGGGGGGTATAGAAAATAAAAACAACCTTTGTTGTGTCTTGCTCAGAGATGCCAGCCTTAGAGAGAATTCCAAATAGGGTACTTGGAGAGTTAATAAAAGCACAGCAGGCTCCTTTCTCTGTCTCTTTCTGAAGAGCTAGCTTTCTTCATTGTTCTCTGGAGTTTAATGAGCAGGTCTGTATTCAACAGCTCTGTGTTCAGCATGAGGGGCTGCTGGCCAACTAGAGCCATCACCAGGCAGTCAGCTGCCCTTCCCTCCTTCCTCCTCTGACAGCACCCATACATCTTTGGTGGAAGCAGAGAGCAGGATTCCCCTGCAGATTCGCCTAGTCCGGATCTGTTAGCTCTTACCACGTACAGGGGGAAGCCACAAATAGCTAGCAAAAGCAGTCAGTTGTTTAGAAGATAATGCTTCCTCCCCTTCCTCTTTCTCCTCTCCTCTTGGATCTCATCTCCCTCTCTCCTCACCTTCCCTGTTTGCCTCCAGCCTTAACACCCACTCCTGAGTGGATGATGGAGGCTGGGAGCTAGCTGTGAACCTAGTTTTTTTCAAAGAAACCTGAAGTCACCATAATAAAATATTGTGTAGGATCTTCTTCCACAGAATTCAAATGATTTTCACAAGGGTCTTTATTCCAACTTTTGAAAACCCCCTTGCCACAGACAGAGACTAATGATAGTAACAAATAAGTTATTTGTATATGGAGGGCTTTCCTGGCCCCTGAAAGTATGCAAGAGCAGAGTAAGTTGTGGTTGTGGCTAGTAGAGATGGAGAGAGAAAGCTAGTACAGTTGGACAGGGGAGCAGGGAGTTGAGGGCCACTTTGTGAGTGTTGACTCCAAGGGGAGAGTGGGTTCCATAGGGGCCTAGCATCATTAGAGGTGTCTTCATGGGAAATATGTTTTGAACTGTAGTAAGCCTGCTAAATCCCAGCAGCATGGGCGAAGATTCAGAATCCAACATAAGTAGATTCATGGGCAGCTAGGATCATAGGTGTGCTGGTGATAAAAGCCACTATATGAGAAAGTGTGAGTAGGTCATGAGCCAGCGGAATTGAGTGTATATATGTGGAAGCGGGGGTGGGGTGGGGCGGGGAGTGCTGGGAGGGGATACTTCTCAAATCTTCATCCAAGTGTGAGACAACAAGGGACTGGATTCAGAGGATCCAAAGTAATTGTGAGGCCAGCCAATGTGATTTCTTTGTAAGAACACCTGCTAAGACTTGGTAGCATATTAAAGATGGGGGAAGATCTGTTTGGGAAGACTAAAACTGAAGGGATGATACAGGAGAAGGATCTGAAGAAAGATGATGACATGGTGGAGAAGTGGACACATTTTCGAAGGAGGTAAAGATAAAAAACTGAAACAGAAGTAAAGTGTCCCCTTTCTCCAGAGCAACCGTGGGAGGCACAGAGGGGTTAAGACGTCATTATGAGTCACTCACCAGGATCCTTCCACTTTCAAGGTGCTTCACAAGGTTTATGGAAGCCATTGGGGTGGGTTATCACATCTGAGAAAAATCCCTGATAAAGAGAAAAAGTTTTACAATTATATTCAAAATTATATTTTCTAAAGGTGTTTAAGAGACTACCATTGGGATTCTCTTTCCAAAAGACTTAGACTGGGGAGGGGTGCCTGGCCAGCTCAGTCAGAAGAGCATCCAATTCTTGATCTTGGAGTTGTCAGTTCAAGCCCCACATTGGGTGTAGACATTACTTAAAAATATTTTTCTGGGATCCCTGGGTGGCGCAGCGGTTTAGCGCCTACCTTTGGCCCAGGGCGCGATCCTGGAGACCCGGGATCGAATCCCACGTCGGGCTCCCGGTGCATGGAGCCTGCTTCTCCCTCTGCCTGTGTCTCTGCCTCTCTCTCTCTATCTGTGTGACTGTCATAAATAAATAAATAAAAATTAAAAAAAAATAAAAATATTTTTCTTTTTTTTTCGATTAATTTTTTTTTTTTTTTTTTTTTTTTAAAGAGAGAGTGTGCATGCGTGCTAGTGGAGGAAGGGGGCAGGGTAAGAGAAACTCAAGCAGATTCTCCATCGAGCTGGATGCCTTGCGGGGCTGGATCCCACAACCCTGAATTCACTACCTGAACTGAAATCAGGAGGGGGGGTTGCTTAACCAACTTAACCCAGGTGCCCCCCCAAAATAAAATCTTTTTTGAAAAAAATAAAAAGACTTACACTCAAATAGACAAAGGGAGAACATCCATTTAGATCTATCCTGTCCAAAGTGACAGCCACTAGCTATATATGGCTTTTGAGCATTTGATATGTGGCTAGTTGAAATTGAAATGCACTTACATATAAAATATACTCTGATTTTGAAGATTTGTTAGGAGTAAAAGAATGTAAAATACACATTTTTTTTCTATAGATTATATGGTGCAGCAAGAATATTTTGGACATAATGGATTAAATAAAAGTGTGTTGTTAAGATCCAATTTTACCGGTTACTTTTTACTTTAAAAAATGTGGCTACAGGAACATTTAAAATTATATAAACAGATTGCATTATATTTCTGTTGCACAGCAGTAAACTAGATTTACCAGGAATATACTTTTACTAGTCCCATTCACTTTAGGAAGCTCTTTGTTTAATTGTTAGGATTAAAATGCATTCATGCTGGAGCCTTTACCAATGATGATACGTTTGAGATCAAGCTGTTAGGAACTGGAATTTTTGTTTTCCTTTGCACCTTCAATTAGGGACTGCTACCGAGTGTTTTTTTTTTTTTCTCTCTTCAAATTTGTATTTAAATTCTCATTAGTTCACATATAGTGTAATAATTGATTTCAGGAATAGAATTTAGTGATTTGTCACTTACATACAACACCCAGTGCTCATAACAGGTGTCCTTCTTAATGTCCATCCCCCATCTAACCCACCCCCTTACCACCACCTCCATCAACCCTCAGTGTGTTTTCTACTGTTAAGAGTCTCTTATGGTCTGTTTCTCTCTCTCTTTCTCTCTCTCTCTCTCTCTTTCTCTTGTTTTTTTCTTTTCCAAAATGCAGTTATGACAGTTAATCTCTGGATAGCTATTTTTAATTATTTTCTTTTTTTTTTTAAATGGGAAACTGCACTGTTTTGGAAATAGTTAACCTTAGTACATTAGGAATTATTGTACAAAACAAACACCTCTCCAAAATCCCTAATCCATCCTGGCTGCTTACACCAGGAGTTGTGTTGCCTCACCAATTTGGAGCTGCTTTTTTTTATGTAAACAGTATGGGTTAGGGCTCATGCCTTGGAATTTTTAAATAATAATGTGTGCCTTCTAATCCAAAAGGGAACAGTTAGTTCCCAGTTGGGGAATGTGAAGAGATCCTGGGGCCGGGGCTGGGCTGGGTAGCTGATGCACAGGGCCGCTTTGCTGTTCCCCAGAGAAGACAGGGCACAGTAACTGGCTTCTGTGATAAAGAGGACAGTGTGCCCTAAGGGCAGTGTGTCCTCTCAATATTGGCTTCTTTGATGGCTGGGGACAAGTATTCAAAGGCGGTTGTGTGAATGCCACTAGAGGGGGCGACCCATAGCAACGTTTTCACACCTTACCTGTTCAGTAGCTTTCACTCTTTCTCACCCTTTTTGTGTCTTGAATGAAGACTTTATTTAGGAGACTAAGACTTCTTGGGTTGACTGATTTCATCCATGGCCACAGACTCTGTCACTATAAACATGTTCTCTTCCTGTCCTTTACAGATCATTAAAAAGCTGATAGAAAGAAAACAAGCCCAGATTCGAAAAGTATACCCTGGACTTTCCTGTTTCAAAGATGGAGTTCGACAGATCCCAATAGAAAGCATTCCTGGAATTAGTACGTACAGACCTTTTGTTCGAAGCAAAGTCTTTTGGTGATGCCATGAGATGTGTTTGAAACCATTGCCAGGGTGCAGCGATTTGGAGAGCTTTTTGCCTTGCCTGTCTCCATCTGTGGTGTTTGTAGTCTTAAGAAGGGAGGACTTTTCCTTTGTGCTTAGTGCAAACAAATCAAGGAGAACAGGGATCCCTGGGTGGCGCAGCGGTTTGGCGCCTGCCTTTGGCCCAGGGCGCGATCCTGGAGACCCGGGATCGAATCCCACGTCGGGCTCCCGGTGCATGGAGCCTGCTTCTCCCTCTGTCTGTGTCTCTGCCTCTCTCTCTCTCATTCTATGTGACTATCATAAATAAAAAAAAAAAAAAAAAAAAAAAAAAAATTAAAAAAAAAATCAAGGAGAACATAGATGACCCCGTCTCATAGCTGTTAATATCCATCATTTTTTCAGAGATGGCTATGTATAGCCTGGGGGGGAAGTCCACTTTTACAAATGGGGAAATTGAGTTGCAAAATGGTTAAGTCCTTTGACCTCATAGAGCACATGGCCTGCAGCTGTCAGAATGAGAAGCAGAGGCATGCTACTCTGCAAACCTGTTACTGTTTGCATCCTTGCTCATCGCTGTCATCGTTGCAGCCTGCAGAGGCCCCTGCTTGGCCAGATTCCTCTCTCCACATTTCAAAAAAAGATTATTGGAAAACATATCATTTGTTTGGAGTTCCCTATTTTCGAGTAGTTTCCCCAGGGTTCTTACCTGTGAGTGTTAGAGATGAATCTTCTTTGGTGAAAATATGTAATATAGCTGTTTTTGAAAGCTATTGAGTAGCCACACTTCCATTTCAAATCCGAGATCTTCTAGTATATTGAAGATTTAATACACGACACAAAACCAAACACACTACAGTTCTCCAGAAAAAAAAAATAAGACCCTATTTGGGCAAGTGATATTCCTTCAATACGATAGCTACCCTATAACAGATCTTATTTTTACTTATAGACCTAGAAATTTCACTTCCCCTATATTATCCCTGTTAAGGGCAGAATAGCTGTCATATTGCTGAATGCCTATGTGTGCGAGGCATTCTTCTGTTTAGTTTTTTACATACATCCACTCTTCTCAAAAGGAATGACGGCATCTAATTTTTAGAGTTCTGCCTTATAGGTTGATAAATTATAGAGGCGAATTGTTAAGTAACTTATCTAGGATAAATTAGCTTTTTTTTTTTTTAAAGTTTCTGCTTGCCTTTTTTTTTTTTTTAAAGATTTATTTATAAATGAGAGAGAGAGAGAGAGAGAGAGAGAGAGAGGGAAAGGCAGAGACACAGGCAGAGGGAGAAGCAGGCTCCATGCAGGGAGCCCCACGTGGGACTTGATCCTGGGTCTCCTGGATCAGGCCTTGGGCTGAAGGCGGCGCTAAACCGCTAAGCCACCGGGGCTGCCCCAATAAATTAGCTTTTAAGGAGAGAGCAAGAAATCAAGTCCAGGTCGATTGGACTTAGGCTGTGTTTTCTTTCTGCTGCACTAAACCATCTTCTATTAAAAGCAGGGTCTTTGCCAAATAAAACAGAGACCGGGACAAAGTTTGTCCTAACCTAAAAATAACGGTTTAATTCTTTCACCTGGTGATTAGCAAAAAATGTTGATTTAGAGTTTAAAATATACATACACCCCCAGTCCTGGATGTCTTTGTTTTTTTATGCTTTCCTCTGAAAAGTTGGGAGTTCCTGCTTTTAAAAAACACTAACAGAAAGTGCTGTTGGCCGTCTTGGAAATGTTTCACGCTGCAAACTGTAGAAGGAAGTAACTAATTGCAGTTGATTTCTGTCTCTTCCCAGAAATAGACTTTTACTGAGGCATGCTTATAATTTATCTTATTTTTGATAAGTATTTTGTTATTCTCTTGACCAAAAGCAGTTCTCATTTAGTGTTTAATTTCGTTGATATATAGGAGAGACAGGCTGGAAGCCGAGTGGAAAAGAGAAAAGGTAAGTAAGATGGGTGAGAGGACATGAAGGGAAGTGATTTTTCTTTCCTCTCAGCACCTTAGAGGAAGTGGGCAAGCTGCATGTAATCACCCATTACAGCACTTGCTATGTTTCAGTTTTCGTTAAAAAATTCTGGGATGGTTCCCATTTTAGGTTTTTGTAAAAATAAGCGGAATAGGAATCGCCTGGCAAGAGGGCAAAAAACTAATCATTGTTCCCTGTTGTTACTCTTTTCCTTTCAAGTAAAGAGCCCAAAGACCCTGACCAGCTTTACAGCACGCTCAAGAGCATCCTCCAGCAGGTGAAGGTGGGTGTTTTCTTTTCATTCACTACATGCAGATATTTTTGAAATGATTTCCCACATGGAATTTCCATATTAGATACCTTACTTTTTTCTTTACTCAAGAGCCATCAAAGCGCTTGGCCCTTCATGGAACCTGTGAAGAGAACAGAAGCTCCGGGATATTATGAAGTTATAAGGTTCCCCATGGGTAATGCCATTAACCTTTTCTAAGTATAGATGTAACACTCTCTGGATGGCGGTGTGGGGGACAAAAGGTTGCTGAGGTTGATTGGTGCTCTTCTGTTGTAGGGTAGAATGTGTGCTGGGTGGTGGGATTCCTGCACCCATGGAGGGGCAGTGGTATAGAGCAGAGTCATAAAGGACAGGTGGGTGGCTGTGTTGTTTAGATGTGCCTGCAGCCGACAGCGACAGCGCTGGAGGCAGACAGCCCAGGTGGGGAACTGCACGTAGCACGAGATGTGAACCCGGCTGTTTGGACAGAACTTTGTTTCTGTTCTACCTGATGGGTTGCAAATGGAAGACTTTAGGTTATCGTCCTGACGTATTTTGAGCCCTTTGAGGGTCTTTAAAAGCGATACAAAGTTGGATTAAGCTGCTTGCCTGCTATACTAGCGGAGGGAGAAAGTCTAGTAACTCAGTTCTCGATTTTCCATGCTCTTGATGGATACTATTAGTGTCACTATTTATACTCCCTTTAAAAGCTTTGTCCCACATCCAAGACCAAACAAAAAATTCCTTTAGAAATGTAGAGTTGTGGAATTTGCTGCTGTGCCGACCCATGCTAAAGTGATTAATTGAAGTAATTGAGCATCCGATTAAACTAGTTCGGCATTGTGTAGATGATAGACAACTAGCTGAAATGTTTTCAGTCAGTGGTGTGGCCATTATTTTGGAGACAGCCTGTGTCTTCTGTTCCTTTTCTATCTACTTGCAGTCTGTTCTTGGTACTAAGAAGGTTTTAAAATCTGAAAGGAAGAACAAAAGGGATACTTTCGCTCCCTGATAAGAGAGTTATTTGTAGGTGTTTTCGATAGCATTAATTTTCACATGAATGTTCTATAGAGTCATTATAATGGTTTTGGTAGTCTGTACTCCATAAAGTGGACCCACACCCATATGCTTTTCTCTTTTCTCTCTGCCTTCTCTTTATTTCAGTTATGAAAACTGAAGTGTGAGGGTTGAGTGAGTCTAGAATTCAGAATGGAAGAGAGTTTGGGGAATTTTCTTTTCTCTTTTTCCTTTCTTAAAGGTTTTATTTTTAAGTAGTTTCTATACCCAAAACAGTCGCTCGAACTCACAGCCCTGAGAGATCAAGGGTTGCAGGTCCTGCTGACTGAGCCAGTCACATGGCCCTCAGTCTTTTGTATCATGTAAAAAATGTGTTAAAACTCTTTATGCCCATTTCCAAACTTAACTGACCTTTGCATCCTCATCCCCTGGACCATCTCAGCTTCTTTTAATGAAACTCTCATAGGAGGTTGTATGACTCTGGGGAGAATAACTAGCTTTCAGCCCTGCTCATGTACACTCTGAAGACCTGCAAAGGTAGGTCCAGAAGATCTTGTCTGTCATCGCCTACTCTCAGCCTGCTTTCTGGAAGTGTTTTGCTTGGTCCAGCCTGGGAAGGGTATGAGCCTCTCCAGTTGGATACCACCTATGTGCATGGCTGAATGCTCATGAGGGGAATGTCAGCCCCTTTGAGCAAGACCAGTGGTGGACTGAGGTGTGTTCTAGACAAAGTTAAAACAGTGGACGGTGCTGTTTAGGGGAGCAATAGTATTTTTCTTTGAGTGCCTCTAGGTGCTGCTGAGTGAAATGTGTAGTCTTGCCCTTAAGATAGTCATGTTTTTGAGAACAAGATTGACAAATCAGTAATTTTACTTTCCTCCATTATTGCCTTCTCAGCTTTTTCTAAAATATTTTTCTTCTCTTTTTCTTGTGCTCTCAAAAACTCTTTTTCTCCCATATGAATGAGGTCTAACTTGTGTCATTTGGGGAATCTCATTCAGAACATTGTCTGAATAGTTTAGTCCAAGCTTGTCTTCTTACCATGCATGGATTGCTACACAGGGTTTTCCTATTTATCCAGAACTCCTGAGTTGGTGGGAGGGATGAAGGTAGAATAATTTAATGAGTAGAATAGTTTTATGGAGACATACGTGGTATCACTGATAATTAATCACCTTTTTAAACCCATGTCATTTGATCAGCTAAGCCCTCTAATAAAGCTAGAGGAGAAGGATGTTATTTGTAACTTAATAGAATAGAAATATAGAAAGGAAATATGCAATATGCAGAATAGATTGTAATTATTCTGAAAGATCCAAAAACTTCTATTTTGTTTCTGCTATATTTTAGGCTCTCCCCAGCTCTTACTTCCTCTCTTCCAGTTAATAGCTTGAAAGCTTTTGGATAAACATCTTTGTATTTATTCTTTTTTTCCCCTTTTGGTTACATAGCTCTTTATATATTGGACAGCATATCTTAAGTGGTAGGCATGTAGGTGGTAAGGTAAATATCTAACTTTACCTGGAGAGGCACAATTAATTTCATTGCTCTTTTTTTCATTTTATAAGAAGACATCTTATTCTCAGTCACAGTGAGGTGAGACATCTAGTGGGTTATTTGCTGAGCCTTTATAAAGTATCTTAACACTTGCCAATTTATCTCACCTTCCAAACTGTTGTAGTTAGAGAAGAAAGAAAATTAAAAGTTGTACTTACAGATGTGATGGCATACCACTACCCAAGAGAAGCTTTAGTCAAAGGCAAAAGTACACATTTCCCATTTTTTCTTTGGTGTTTTATGGTATATTTAAGATTTTGATGTAAATGAATTCTCCCCATTTTTGGATGTTGCACATAAATTTATATATTTCACTAACAGATGACCCTGATGTATTTAGTAAGTTTCTTTCCTTCTAGAAAATTTGATAATATAGTGGGAATTGGGGTTATTGGTAGAGGTGTTTCTTTAGTAATTTTGACTTATTTTTCCATGCACAGTTAATATAATTTTTAATGACAGAACCAGACTCAGAGACAGGTAGGGACCAATAAGTAAATGAATGTTAGTATCTTCTTTTTTAAGATTTTATTTATTTATAATTTTTAAAAAAGATTTATTTATTTATTTGAGAGAGATATAGAGAACTAGAGCCAGAGGAGAAGCTGAGGGTGAGGGAGCAGGAGAGAAATAGACCCCGGCTGAGCGGGAAGCCTGATACAGAGCTCCATCCCAGGACCCTGAGATCATGACCTGAGCTGAAACCAAGAGGTGGTGACATAACCGACTGAGCCACCCAGGTGCCCCTGTTCATATGAGAGAGGAGAGGGAGAGTGTGTGCACATGGGGGGAGGGGCAGAGGGGAAAAGAGAGAAAGAGAGAGAATATGAATCTCAAATAGGCTCCACCCTCAGCGCAGAGCCTGATGTAGTGCTCAATCCTATAACCCTGAGATCATGACCTGAGCTGGATTCAAGAGTTGGACACTTAACTGAGCCACCCAGGCACACCCAAATGTTAACATCTTTTAATCTTTATGGAATTCTTTAAATCAGTTCTAAGAGTGAGAAGTAAACAAGCTCCAGAATATTCTTACAAGTTTAGATAAAGTACTGTTTTCATTTGTAAAATAATACAATTTAAAGCAAATAAATATACTGGGGAAATATTTTTATAATAGTCTCTCAAGGCTTACTTGCTTTAGAAAATAAATTATTGTTTTTTTTTTTTTTTTTTTTTTACTGCCTGTGATTCTTATTTCATGAACAGAGCATGAAACTAAATTCATTTGAACTATTTCATATGCAAGGATACTGTTTTATCTGTAGACTTATTTATGATCAGTTTTTCTACTTTAGTTCTGTCTCTACAGCACCAAAATGAACTGTGAATTTAATGAAACAAACTCAGTCTTATTGTTTGGATTTAAGTAATGAAACGATTCAGACAAATGTTCCACCTGCTGTATTCCGTGTGGATAGAGCCTCTTCTGTATAATTCTGAATGAATAGCTAACAGTGCTCAGTTTATACTTTTCGCTGCTAATCTACTTAGCTTCCTTGTGCTGAATAGGGGATTGGGCCAGATGACTAATAATGGTCCCTTCAATGTGAAAATGCTGTGATTTTACACAAGAAGCCCTCACAACAGAAACAACATAAGATTTAAGAACTGTTTGCCTTGATCCTATGACTGTCTCCTAATGGAGGGCATTGGGATGGTAAAAATGTAGCCAAACTGATGACATACATTTCTCTCCCTGTCTCCCTTTTGTCAACTGGTGTTTAAAAGGAGTCAAAGATTGCTAATATTTTTTTTTCCTGTGCAGATCTGAAAACCATGAGTGAACGGCTCAAGAATAGGTACTACGTGTCTAAGAAATTATTCATGGCAGACTTACAGCGAGTCTTTACCAATTGCAAAGAGTACAACCCCCCTGAGAGTGAATACTACAAATGTGCCAATATCCTGGAGAAATTCTTCTTCAGTAAAATTAAGGAAGCTGGATTAATTGACAAGTAATTTTTTCCCCCTCTGCTTCTTAGAAACTCATCAAGCAGTGTGCCTAAAGCAAGGTGGCTTAGTTTTATAAAGAATTGGACATGATGTATTGAAGATACTTGTAAATGTAATAATTAGCACTTTCGAAAAACAAACAAAAAAACCTCTTAGCTTTTCAGATATGTATTTAAAGTGAAGTCATAGAACATTTTTATTTTATGGAATAGATTTTAATCTATTTACTACTCTTAATGTAAATTTTCTATGGCATGTCCATTAGCTGAATATTCAATAATAGATGATCAGGGGTTTCCTCAAAACCTGTGTATGAGGAAATTGCACATAGTACCAAGATTTGGGGGAATGCAGAAACCTTTCAGACCATGAATGTTTCCATTTTTTTCTAATGGAATGTGAGAGTTTATTTTTATTTTATTCTGAAGGACTTTAAGGAAGGGATACATGATAAAGCCTGTAAAAGGTGAAATATGTGATGTTTGAAGTCTCATTGTAGACATTTTATATATATTTTTTAAAAACACTCATCTAGATGAGGTGCTTTGAGCAGTTCTGAAAAATGCAGTTCCAGAAAAGTAACTGCCTTGATTCCTAAGGAAGAAATTCTAAATAATGCAAACTTTTTTATAAGCATCTGGGTTTTTGATAATTCTGTCTACTTACAATAAACTTGTGAGCACATAACCACTATTTTAATAATTATTTTCTCTACACAAATGTGTAATATTATATTTGACTTTGCTTATGCAGGCCATAAGTTCCAAAAGGCAATCTCCTGATGCACAGAGGCATATGTTTAAAAACACTTGAGATTGAATCAACATGCTTTAATAAGAAAAGATGCATAATCTACATATGTATCAAATTTGGTGAATCCTTGTTCTAACGAATAAGGATTTTTTTCTCCTTTTCTATGATATACACAACCCCACTGATAATGTATTAAGTGAACATTTTTCCTTTTCCATCTCCAGATTATATTCATTGTCTGAGGTGAATTAAATCACCAAAATTTGCTGTCAGTATTTTAACACCTACATTGGAAGACAGACCCAGGGTAATATCCCACTAAAGTCCATCATGCAACCTTATTAACTGGTCTTGGGATTCCGGCTTAGTGCTTGGGTTTATTTCCTGATTAACACTACATAGAAAAGTGGGACATCTGCCATCCCAACTCTGGGAGAACCAACTAATATCAAACAAATGAAGGCCATTTTGATGGTCTTTGACACTAATTTTTATGATACAAATTTATAAACTGATTTTTGTAAAGGACTAGGTTTTAAAAGTATATTTAACTTGATGTTTTCTATCAGCATAAATGAATTAAAATGATCATTTAATAGTTGTTAAAAACAGTTGCCAGAGATAATCTGCAAGAAGGAAGAAAATCTGCAAATGGCTGTTAAGTGGGAAGTATTATGTTTTTAAGATGTAAGAGATATTCAGAATGCTCACACTGAAAATTGCCTCAACTTTTTTAAGTATAAGAAACCACCCTGAGTGGCATCTAGATTTCTAATGAAGAATGATGATACAGTTTGGATTAAGTATCTTGGACTGGTTTTAAACAGTGCTTTGTACTGAATCTGCTGAAGCATCTGTCCAGCTTGGTATCCTGTGAAAGTTTGTTATTTTCTGGGTAGACATTCTTATAGAGTATTGTCTTTAAAATCAGATTGTCTCTTCTATATTGAAAGCATTTTTATGTTTTCTAATTTAAAAATTAATATTTTCTTATAGATATTGTGCAATAAAGCTGAAGTAGGATGTGTGGTTTTTGCAAATGCTTTAACAGCGGATAAAATTTTACATTTGTAAAATTAATATATTGTACTGGTACAACATAGTTTTAAATTATATTTTAAAAAGCTCTCAGTTTGGTGTTGTGTTTTCTTCTTCTAGCCCATTAAATTTAACAGGGCAAGTGTATGATCTGGTTGATGACCATCGACTATGTCCATAATTCTTAGATTTTAGGCGTCTTGTTGAAGATGTTTAGAATTGTTGCGCTTGTTAGAAGTTTCATAAGAATTCACAGCCCCACCAGTGAGAAAAGTTCATGAGACACTTGAGTGTGTCTGTGTTTTTTGGGTGGTCCACTGTGCATCTTGCCCACTGTCATTCATTAAACAAAAAAAATCCCAGTGAAAGAAGAGTGTTATTGGTTTAGAAATTAAAGTTTTTTCCCAGTTTTTCTACTGTGCATCTGTGAAATAGATCAATGAAGACATAAGAAATACAGCTGATTCTTACATATTTCATAATGAGCTTATAATGTCATTCAAAATGCTGACTGCATGAAGGAATACTGTATCCTGTTGGGAGTATGAGAGAACCCACCAAAGAATACTTTTTCTTTCTGAATCCTGAACCAAGTGAGAAGTCAAAAGAATAAGGCATATGATGGCAAAAATATCTTTATTAATAATAAAATGGACATTGGAGAATATGGCTTATATATCTGTGGGAAATGGACTAATATAGAACCCATGAATGTGATTGGCTCACCAATAGCTTTGCACCCCTGTCAACTTCCCCTCCAAGGGCAGGGCCTTTGCCATTAAATTTAGTGCATAGCCAACAACAATGGTGCTCTCTGAAGGAAGGCCCACTCTGAAGACGCACAGGTGAGGGAGCAGCCATACAGGACAGTCCAGGGCCTAAGTAACTCAATTAGATAATTCCCTTACAGGGGAGGGATAAATAAGGGCAGAGGGAAGCCACAGGGTGATGTCCTTCCTTCTAAGAAATGTAAACATCTGGATTGTAGAATATGTCTCCTTTCCACTCCATTCCCGTATATCCATATAAAACATTGCTATAAAGTTGTATTATTCAACACATGTAAAAACTGGTTGTATTCATTAGAATAGTGAAAAGAAGACTTGGAGGTTTTCATATTACCTAGAAGTGAAATTTAGAATTATGAAACCTAAGAAGTAGAAACAAGATCAGACTGAGGCACTCTGGGCAGGTTAATAACGTATCACCGCTTTTAGCTGATATTCTTCAGACCAACCTCACTATTTTAAGAGATTCTAAGAGCTAAAAAGGCAGGGTTGTGGAAGGCAGCCTGTGGTCTTTTCCATATTGTACTGGACTGGTCTGTTTTGTACTGGTCCAGCCCTCATTAATTAGCAATCTCCTCTTAGCAAAGTAGAAATAATACTTTGGAGGGAGGGCTTCAACAAAGTAGAGAAGATGCTGAGAGGAGATGAGAGAACACCCATAAGTGTCATGAAAAGCTTTCTTATGTAGTTTATTTATGCCTTGGTTTCTTTATGGGAGTATCTTTACTTTTTTTTGTGGAAAAAAGCTAACAAAGCTAGAGATTTTCTCTGTGTTTATTAGAAAGTAGTATATTTCAACAAGGCAGAGAAAAGCAAGGAAACCAAAAGGCAGTGCTCCTACTCTTCCTTGTTATTGGGAAGTCCAATACAACCTTGGTAGAATTAGTTTAAAAAGATGAGAAACTACATGTCTAATTTGTATATATATGTGTGTATGTATAATCTAAGCTGAATCGAAGGTTGTCAGTTTTAACTTACGAAGGTTTGAAGTTCTTTAAGAGAAATCCCTTGGAGAATTTGTTGGAAGGTAGGGACCTTCTCAAAGTCATGCACATGTTCATGCATATGCACTTTCTGCATATCATCTTTCTAAACTTCATTGGTCTCTGTTATTTGCTCTTTGTTAACCACCCACTTTCTACAGTTAAGAGATGGGTATCCTATTTATGCTTAAAATATCTTAAGAACAGAAAATCTGCCTTTTTCCCCCAATAGAGCAGTCCAGCAACAGAATAAGCAAAGGGCTATAAGAAAGTGCTTAAGTTTGGTTAATGTTGATTGTTTTAAAGAGTTGAAGAGAATACACACATGGTTTATATGGATTTTGTGATCAAGTTCTAATTCAAATTTTCCCCTCCATACAATGCTATTAATTCAGTGTGCCAGCACGCTTCTACTCAACACACTCACTTGTGCAGCTGTAGCTTGTTTTGTGGTAAACTCAACATTCCTCCTATGTTTTTAACATTAAAAAAGAAATTGAAGTATAATGAACAATAAACATGCAATACACAGTATCATACAAAACACCTATAATACAATAGAATATACAGGTCTCAGGTATAAGGAAAAAGAAGTATTAATTTTACACAAACTTTTTCAGAAAAGATGTGGGAAGACTTCTGAAATCATTTTATGAGGTCAGTATTGTTATCCTGATATTGAAGCCAGGAAAAAAAAATTGTAAGAGAAACTTTGGTCTAACCCTCACACACACAGATGTAAAGATCTTTTTCTTTTTTCTTTTTTTTTTTTTTAAAGATTTTATTTATTTATTCATGAGAAACCCCCAGAAAGAGAGAGAGGCAGAGACTCGGGCAGAGGGAGAAGCAGGCTCCATGCAGGGAGCCCGACCTGGGACTCGATCTGGGGTCTCCAGGATCACTCCCTGGGCTGAAGGCAGCACTAACCTGCTGAGCCACTCGGGCTGCCCAGATGCAAAGATCTTTAACAAAATCTTAGCAAATAAAACTCAGCAGTATATAAAAATTTTAAGAGATCATGACCAAGTGGGGTACTTTTGATTAAGTCAAGGTGGATTTAACATTGAAAACTGATTAATGTAATTAACTGTATGAACAGCATAAAGGAGGAAAAAACATGTTCATCTCAATAGATGCAGATAAAGCATTAGACAAAGTTCAACAGTCATTCATAATTTAACAGAAAAACAGCAAACGAATGAAAGGAAACTTCCTCAATATGACAAAGGTTATCTATAAAAACTTACAGCCAACATCACAGTAATGCTGAAAGACCAAATGCTTCGAAGGTTGAGATCAAGGCAAAGGTGTCTGCTCTCATCACTTCTATTCAACATAGCAGAGGTTCTAGTGAGTGCAGTAAGGCAAGAAAGGGTATACAAGTTAGAAGTGAACTGTATTTGTAGACTATAAGGTCATGTACATAAAAAAGTTCAAAGGATCTACAAGAAAAGATAAACTAGTGAGTGATTTTAGCAAGGTCTATATAAGAAAATCAATTGTATGTCCATAAATTAGCAACAAACAAGTGGAAAATAATCTTTAAAATACACTTATAATAAGTCAATATGAAATGCTTAGGATATATTAACAAAATATGAGCAAAAATTAGACAAGACTTCTCAACAGTAAAATTAAGACCATAAGAAAATGAAATGTTGGGATAAGTAACTGTCAATTTATATCAACAGGAGTGAGGGAAAAATTAAATTCATTTCTAGAAAAAAGAATTTGACCCTCATCAAAATAACTTATAAAAGAGATGCTTCAGAAACTTGGACTTTGGAAAATCAAGTGTACAAATTAAACCATTTCAGGATAACCACTTAATAAAAATAGAAATAAAGAATGCACGAATCCAATAATAAATAGTAAAGAAGAAAAAAGGCAGAATAGAAAGCATAAAGAAAATTGATAGAAATAAATTATAGCAGTTATCACAATAAACTGAAATGGACTGGATTTGCTAGGTAAAAAATTACAACTCACTTTGGACCAAAACCAAAATCGAGTAACATGGTCTTTAATTAGTTATATCTAAAACATTAACATAGGAAGGCTTAAAGAAATGGAAAGAAAAATGATAAGTATACTAATATTAACTATATATAGGCAAATATTAACCATATAGAAGTTGCCTTACCTATATCAGATGTTACAACAAGCATTATAAGGGAAAAAGATTACAACAGCAATAAAAGGAATAGTTTTAGAAACTATTCTAGAAAACAAAATCCAGAAATTTTGTGGAAGATCTTATGTTTTTTTTTTTTTTTTTTTTTTTTTTAGCAAATGATGAAACGAGACAAAATTGCTAAGGCTATAAAAAAACTTGAAAATGTTATACACTATTTTCAACAATTAAAGAATTTATATTTTTTCTAGTACACACCGTTAAACATTTGTAAAATCTGACAACTTACTAGTCAGAAAAGATTTAATAAATACCAAAGAATCAACACTGCACAAATAATTTTTTGATGTATTACCAAAAAAAGCAGCACTCAATAACAACAGTAGAAATCTCCACTTTAAAAAATATGTAATATGCCATTAAACAGAACAGATAAATACGCAATAAAAGGTAATTTAATGAAATAGAATCAAGAATTAGGAAACTTATTTAAAAAAATAATACAAAAACTTGCCACAAAACACAGGATAAAATAGTTTTAATAGCGTTTCACTGAACCTGAATAAGTAACAATTTGTTCCATACAGCAAAAATAGAAGGTTCTCAACCAACTAATTTTATGAGGCTAGTATGGCCTTGCTACCAAAACTATATAAGGGAAAGGATATAGGCAAATTTTATTTGTGATCATAGGTATAAAAAATCCTAAGCAAAATATTAGCAAACCAATTCTACCTCTTTAAAAACAAATGGTCTTTCAAGAAAAAAATAGAAGAAAAACTTCGTGACACTGGATTTGGCAATGATTTCATGGGTAGACAAAAGCAAAGACAACATAAGGAAATACTGATAAACTGGACTTAATCAAAATTGAAAACTTTTGTGCATCAAAGGACACTGCAACAGTAAAAAGGCAACCCACATAATGGGGAAAACATTTGCATATCACATATCTAATAAGGGATTAATATCTAGAACATTTAAGGAACTCCTAAGATTCAACAACAAAAACCACCCAATTCAAAGGCAGGCATACTACTTGAATAGACATTTTGCTGAAGGCATACAAATGGACAATAAACACATGAAATGACACTTAACATCATTAGTTATTAGGGTCAGACCACAATAAGATACCACCTCACACCATTTGGGTATTATGAGAAAACACAAAACAAGTATTATCAAGAATATGGAAAAATTGGGGTCCACCAATTGGGGACACCGCTGGGTGGCTCAGCGGTTAAGCGCGTCTGCCTTCAGCTCAGGGCATGATCCTTGAGTGCCGGAATCGTGTCGCACCTTGGGCTCCCTGTCTGCCTATGTCTCTACCTTTCTCTGTGTCTCTCATGAATAAATAAAATCTTAAAAAAATATGTGGAAAAATTGGAACCCCTTTGCATTGCTGGTGGGAATATAAAATGGTGCAGCCACCCTGGAACACAAAATGTTGCTTCATCAAAATATAGAATAACTATATGATCAACAATTCCACTTCTGGATACATATATTCAAAAGAATTAAAAGCAGGAACTCAAACAGATCTATGTACCTAGACACTCATATATTCATTGCAGTATTATTTCTAGTAGACAAAAAGCAGAAACAACCCAAATGTCCATGGATACATAAAATGTGGTATATTACCCAATGGAATACTACTCACTATTCTAGTACTTGAGAACTTGAAAAGGAATTAAATTCTGTTAGGTGTGGACATAGATTAAACATTATGTTAAATGCAATAAGTAGACACAAAAGGACAAGGATTGTATAATTCCATTTATATAAAGTCCCTGGAACAATCATTTATAGAGATAGAAAGTAGAACAGTAATTACTAGGGATGGTGGGGGTGGAGTAAATGGATAGTTGTTTAATGGGTACAGGGTTTCAGTTGGGGATGATGAAAAAGTTCTGGAAATGGATAATGGTGATGACTGCACAACAATGTGAATGTACATAATATTACTGAACTATACATTTAATGTATATAAACAAACAAACAAAAAAAACCGTGACTATACAGTACCCAGCCCATAGCTAGACAAAGAAACCAAGAGAAAGAAACCTCGATGTATGTCAAAGACAGCAAGATAGATTAGTCCATGAATAGTGCTGGGACAATTGGGCTATTCTCATGGAAAATGAAATAAAATCAGATCCTCATCTGACAAAATACCATAAAGTTTAAAGACCTACATGAATAAGAAAAACTACAAATTTTAGAGAAAAACCTTAAGGGAAAAGGTGATAGAGAACATTAATATTTAAAATTCCTGAACATCAAAAAACATAAAAAAGGTAAAAATAAAGTGGAAACATAGTTAAAGCCCGTGTAAATAAAAACAAGGAATACTAGCCAGAATATATAAAGAACCCATTCTATTAAGAAAAAGACATTTTTAATTGAAAAGTGGGCAAATTATACAATAAGCAATTCATAGAAGGTTAAGTGACTAATAAAACATTTGAATTCTCCAAGTAATTAACTCAATGAAATAACATCTCATAAGCAAGTAAAACAAAGAGAATCCATTTCACATTCATTACTTGAGGTAATTTCAATGTCCGATAGTACTGAGTGATAATGTGTGAGGAAACCGGAACTTATAAATTGCTGATAGGGTGATACACTTCTAGTGTCAGGTGAATTGGTACAACCACTTTAGGGAGCAACTCCCCTTCTAGGTACCAACTCCATGGAAACTTATTCACGTGTGTGCAAGAATGTAGAATATTCACCACAGCACTAATTTGTAATTATGAAAAAGTGGAAGCAAATTGTCTCTCAAAAGAATAAATCTAGTTTATTTACATAATACTATACAATGATGAGAATGATCTACATCTGCCAACATGGATAAATCTCAAAAACAGTGGTGAATTAAAAGCTGCAAAATAAATATATACAGTGTAACATTCATGTAAAATGTTAAAATGCAAAGCAATTTTTAAGAGTGTATGGGTAAACGTTACAGCAAGAATACAGAAATACTAAAAGTACAAAAACAGCACATTTGGAATGACCCAATAGAGAGCTTTCTGTGGTGATGGAAATGTTCTGCAACTGCACTGATCCCAATATGGTAGCCACTAATTAAGGAACTATTCTGAAAGTCCAAGACATAACAATTTGGGATTTTGCTGAGGTATCACTGAACAATGTACACATAAGAGCTTGATGTTCAGAGCTAGTCACTTACCCAGTTACTGAGCCTAAACAACCATCAATTCTATAATAATGATCTCATATTTTATTTGTAATTTTAAATACAACAGTGATATCAGGGATCTACAAACAACTTAAGGTATACAGTACTATGCATGTCAAGGATTTATTTTATTCAAATATTATATAAAGAGTTTCAAAAGATCCTTGGCTTGTCTTCAAAAATCATTCATTCTAGTTAATTCCCACTAAAGGCAAAAATAAAGACACCAGAAGCTTATAACGAAAACATCTTAATTTGATTTTCATTTCTAAAATTTTTGCAGAAGATACATTTTGAGTGAAATGAAGAGTTTTAGGCAGTTTAAGAAATAAGGATTAAGTCCAGTTATTTATATTTAAAAGAAAAAATTTTTTCTTTTAAAAGAAAAAATAAACCAAATGTATTAGTGGTATGAAGAAAAAGCATCACATTGGAAGTATTGTTTTGAGATTTTTGTGGTCTAGAGTTTGGTCATAGAACATTCCATGGCAACGGTTCAACCCTATTGTGTACTATCTTAGAGACTCTCTATTGGAGAGATGGAGCTATATGGTATAGGATGAATTTAAACAGCATCCAACAAACACTTCACTGTATTTGCTTCATACTTTTTTTTTTAGAACTGCGTCTGGAATCCTTTCTCTGCTTGAAAATAGGAGAATTCAAGAAACACAAATCTGTAAAAGGGTCTCCTCTTCTCAGTTTCCTGAAAGGATAAAAAGAACTCTTAGGCATAATTAGAAGCATCTCAATACTAACTCACTCTTCATATAAAGTTATTGTAAAATATGCCAGTGCTAATATTCCCACTTCACTTTTTAATCAAAATTTTATATTTCAATAAGACTCACTCTTGAACAAAGCTCCAAATCTTACACCCCTCACCATGTACCATTAAGAGTGGGTTCCACAAATCAGATACTTACGAAGCGAGTGTGGGTTCCTTATAATTCATACTGACTGCACACCTGCGCTTTGGCAGAGACACTGCTGGGCTTTCTTTCATTTTTGGAGAAAGAGAAAGTTTTCTGATTTTCGCTTCAGGATATAAGGGGACATTGGTGATATCCTTCAGGCTAAAATGAGTTGAGCAGTGAGTTTCAGGGAGTGCACCTACAAAAACAGCTTTTATTGAACATGGTTCCAAATGAAAGAAAAAAGAAACACAGGAACTAAAATTGTGTGCAATTACATATCCTAAACGTATACAGAATCCAGCATTTTATTGTACAGATTTTTTTACCTATTTATCATTGTTTCATCCCAGTAACACTGAAATATTACTGTAGATGTAAAGAACTGTTGCAACAGATTACTAAACTTAAAATTCTTTTTAAAAAATTATAATTTTTTAAGGATAAAGAAGAATTAAAATTTAAAATTTAAATTTAAATTATGGAATTTCATTTTAGTTCCACCTTGCTCCACAGAATCATCAATATCAAAATTTATCAGGTGGCTTCCTATAGTCTTAAACAGCCACTTAAACTTTATTAAATCCATGAGAATTATTTATTATAGCCTCTGTGGAGACCAGCAGGAAATGGGTTCCCTCTGGTAAAGCTAACATGTTAAAAAGTTAACCAATGTTTTTCCTATCTTAAGCATCCAAATTTTCTAATTTGAAGCTGTATCTATATTGGGTGACAGGTACCCACCCAGCACATAGGACACTGCAAGACAATCTCTTCAAACAGTTTTAAAAGGCAAATTGTCCAAGACAAACTAAATTATAACTGTAAAATGCCTATATTTAGCAACCATGTTCTCCAGGGTTATCTAGGTTTCAAATTCTTTCTTTTGACCCCACATAAATTTATTATATTACACTAATTATTCCAATTTTTAGATTGGAAAATATGGCTAAGCAACATCCAATCCATGGTTATATTCTAGAACAATGCTTCTCAAAATTTGGTATATATAAATTCCCCCAGAGCACTTGTTAAAAAGATGCAGATTCTGATTCAAGGGTATGTCTTGAGATTCTGCATATTTAAGAAGTTTCAATGCAGTGGTGATGCTGATGATCTGGGGATTAAACTCTGAGTAATACTATATCAGAATGTTATTTTTTTTTAAACTTACTGTATAAAATTTCAAGAATACACAAATACAGAGACAACAATATAATGAAACCCCAGTTACCCACCTTCAGTAATTACCAACCTTTTGCCAATCTTGTTTGATTTACTGTAACATAATAGCATATTTAAAAAAATGTATTTGCATACTACCACTGCCTAACTGGTTGACCTTGGAAAGTCATTTAAAATTTTTTAGGCTTTGGGCAGCCCAGGTGGCTCAGTGGTTTAGCGCCACCTTCGGTCCAGGGCGTGATCCTGGAGACCCAGTCGGGCTCCCTGCATGGAGCCTGCTTCTCCCTCGGCCTGTGTCTCTGCCTCTCTCTCTGTGTCTCTCATGAATAAATGAATAAAATCTTTTAAAATAAATAAATAAAAATTTTTTAGGCTTTAAGATCTCTTATAAACTATACAAACATGATGATACACTTCATAGAATTTTTCTGAGTATCAAATGAAATAGCATTATAATGTTTTGGGAATGCTACAACCTATATTTATTAGTTTTATACACTAACTAAATTTCCCAGATGAGAATCTTTGTGGCCAGATGTAGGCTATATCAACTTTTTGTTTCTTTTTTTTTTTTATTTTTTATTTATTAATGATAGGCACACAGTGAGAGAGAGAGGCAGAGACACAGGCAGAGGGAGAAGCAGGCTCCATGCACCGGGAGCCCGACGTGGGATTCGATCCCGGGTCTCCAGGATCGCGCCCTGGGCCAAAGGCAGGCGCTAAACCGCTGCGCCACCCAGGGATCCCTATATCAACTTTTTGAACCATACCTACTTTCGATAAAACTAATAAAAACAAGATTTTTCTAAGCAATAGTTTTTAGATGTCTTACAAATGTCTTAGAGAAGAATAGGAAGCCCATTGAGTAAAAAGTTTGGTCACCTTTCATTAACTAGAATGAATAAATTTAAAATCAGTTCCTGTTATATTGAATATAAAACAAAGCCATTAAAATGACAGGTTACTGGATTCAAATTTGTTTTCATTTTCAAGGGCCTGTTTCAGGTAAGTGTATAAAAGATATTTTAATTCGACCTAGCTCCACTAAAAAGTTTTTCCTTACCTTGGAAGCCTTCATTTACTTAAAGTAAAAATGCTTTCTCTGTAACAAGTAGTATTTGTTCTTAAAGAAGATTTAAATTAGCTTAAAGCAGGTCATAGCCATTCAATTGCGATTTCCACCCCCAAGCCCCCATTGTTTAATCAAACTGTACCTTCCCCCAAAGAGACAGATGGCAAGTCTCTAACCTCCCCCAGAGAAACAGATGGTAAGTATAGCATATAAGCATCAGGAGTGATCATTTATTATAAACATTAAAAATGCAAGCGAACAAGTAGATCACTTACTGATAGGAGTTTGTGTAAGCTTAGAATCCTCCATCTCTTTTTCATTTCTATATTTTTGTGCTCTTTTAGGTCGAGACCTGGCAACTGGGCTATCTGGTTCACTGGAGAGATCTTGACTGTACTTGCAAGTGGGCAAATAAAGGTCATCAGAATCATCTCCTGAATCACTTGATTCACAGATGCTCACTTCAAATTCCTTATTGTTTTCTTCTCTGTTAGAATCACTGCTCATTTTTTGTCGGAAAGGGGTGAGATGAATACCTTCTACCAAATTAAAATTGTAAGCATCATTGGAAGTGACAGATTCATCCAATTTTTTTTTGGAAACAGTCTTTTTATTTTCACTTTTGCTCCCTTTATACTTTGATCCAGATTTTGATTTTCTCCTTCTGTTAGCTTTTCTTTTCTCCTCTTTTCTTCCTTGTGCACCTCTATGCTTATTTTTAGCTTGTTCAAATTTATGTTGTAAAATGTTTTCTTTTGTTTTATTAGGTCTTCCTGGGTCAGTCAGCTTTGGTGATAAGTTAATTTGATCCTTATTCCACTGACAAACACTTTGTTCCACATTTTCAGATATGTGCATGTTTACTAGTGGGTCTTCACATCTAATTCTTTCGGATTCAGAGGGCTGCTGTGAGAAATGACTGATTTCAAAACCATCCAAGGCATTGAACTGACATAGATTATTAAAATGTTTCTTTAAACTTCGACGGACAGATACCGTTCTAGGTAAAGCATTGTCGTAAGTAGATTTATCTTCCTCTGAATCCAAATCAAATTCCAGGCTATGTTGAGAAACAAGTATTTGCTCTGAGAATTTAAAAAATACATGAGAAAAAGTTTTACGTTTTAGTAATCTTAGAACTCAAAACTTAAAAATGGAATTAATAAAAAGTCATTCTTAGTTCTTCCACATTTGCTGTAAGTAAAATACAAATCTGGGGAACTTAATATTCCACTTATTTTGCAATGCTCAATTAATGGTTTCTACCTGACTTGTGAAAGAATCTTATATAACCTTCAAAAATATTCTAAATGGGGTCTATCTTCCTGGTTTAAAGAAAAACTAATAGGCTATATGTATCTATGTGTATAGGATTCAGTGGGAGAGAATCTCATATTCTAAAGTAGAACAAGCATACTGAGAAAGTGGGAGCTAAAATGTTCTTCAAAAAATGAGTAAGATTGGGATAATTGCAAAGCCCTTCAGGTAAGAAATATAATCTTCATTTTTAGGAAAAGTGAGGATCTTTGGTTCTGCTTATTCAAATGCTATTCCTTCTTCAAAGCTTAGTTCAAATAGAGAGGACTGATATTTGAGAACAGGGACATGTCAATTTAGAAGTAGAAAGAATGGGATGGCTTTGGAGATCAGCTTTGAGTTTAAACATTAGTTTTTACCATTTGGGCTACTTCTTGTGAGATACCTTACTTCTTTGGGTCTACATAAAATGGGACCAACAGCACTTACTTTCTGAGGTTGTTGTGAGAGTCAAGTGAGAAAGTGTATATAAAATAGCTAATACAGGAGCTTGGCACATAGTAGGGCTCAGTAAATTCCAGCCATTTATAGCTGATTATAGATTTGGCAAAATGAATGGATGTATTTTTTTAAAAGATTTATTAATTTATTTATGATAGACAGAGAGAGAGAGAGAGAGAGAGAGAGAGAGAGAGAGAGAGGGGCAGAGAACAGGAGGAGGGAGAAGCAGGCTCCATGCCGGGAGCCTGACGTGGGACTCGATCCCGGAACTCCAGGATCGCGCCCTGGGCCAAAGGCAAGCGCTAAACCGCTGAGCCACCCAGGGATCCCTGAATGGATGTATTTTAAAACTGTCATAAGTCCATGTAAAATAAACAGATTTGCTTTGAGAAGAATGCCAGATAAGCAAAGTTTAAAAGTTAAAAAGAAAAAAATTAGAGAAATTTAACTATGTTACTTGTTCACAAAGATCTCATCTTGCCCTTAACAGTATTTTTGATTTTTATTTGAATTACCTTCTATTTGGAGTGATTCTCCTTGTTCTGGAAGGTGAGCTTCCTGAAGAGGAACTTGTCTAGCCAATGAAAAATAGAAATTTACTTAACAATATAATAAAAAAGAATTAAGATTTTCTTAAAATTAAGCTTTTCTCTTTCTTTAGTATCATTTCATAATTCTAAATCAGTGTATCTGTTCAGTATTATCAAAGAAAACAACAACAAAAAAATTAAGCTGATTATACAGAGGCTGGTTTGTTATGAATGACATTCAACTCCCACTGGAAGAACTGCCTATCAGTGAAGACATGCCATAACTCCTCATTTCATTTAGCTGGAGAAACAGCCAATCAGTACTGACTTACAAAATATATTACAGAAATGCAATTTGATTACTCAACTCTTTAGCAGCCTGCTTCATCATTAGCTGAGCTGTTGATTCTTTTTTTTTTTCTTTTTTTAATCTCTTGGTAGTATGTATCTTTAATGGTGCCTTACTACTGAACCCTCTGAAATTAATACTATTTATTTTCTTTAAAAATCTTCTCCCTCTTTGGCTCATGAAAGAACTTCCTTTATGCTTTCATACTATTACTGGCTGTTTTCATTCTAATTTTATTCTTTGTTTACTATACAAAATGCTTCTCTAAACATCAAAATTAAATATAGGTTTAGGTAATAGAGTTAAGATAACTAATTAATAACAACTTCAGGAATCTTATATGAAGTAAATTACCCCATCTTCCTTTTTGATCATTACATAAATATTTTGTCAGGTCTTACAGTTCAATAGTTTTAAAACAATTCATAATTAAAATTAATATGGGGATGGAAGTCGTCTTAGTGATTACTTTTGTGAAGAGGAGGGCACAGACTTGAAAGGGAAAAGGGACAGGAGGAGATGGCATCTGGCAGTAGTTTTAATTGGGGATAATTACATGGATGCATGGTACTATCTGGAGATATTTTTGGTTCTCATAACTGGGGGAAGGAAGTGCCACTGACGCTTAGTGGCTTAGGCCCAGGATGCTGCTAAATGTCCCACAATGCTTAGGATAGCCCTCCACAACAAAGAATTATCTGGCCTAAAATGTCAATGATTCTGAAACTGAGAAAACCCAGCAAGAAGGAGCAGTGCTCTAGTCATAATTGAAATTTTGGTTCCACAGGTGTATATATTAGTCAAACTCATCATTGTGTAATTGTGTAATTAAGATTTGTGCATTTTACTGTATGCAATTGTATCTCAGTAATTCTAAACAAAGTATACTTGATCCAAGAGAAGGGGAAGAGAGTATATGGGGGTCTGACCTTATTTAGGAATGAACTGGATTAGCAAGACAGGGTGATAGCTGTGTTAAACATGATGTTTTATTTCATTTCTAAACCAAATTATTTGTAGTATTGGCAAAATACGGTCATATGAATAACCAATCCTTCTTAGAATTAAAACATGACACAAGAAAAATATAACGGAAAAAACTCAGTTATATTTAAATAACTAGCCTATTCCTAGACTCAAAAAAGTAAATATAAGAAAGGTTTGGCTTGGCTATATGTAACAGAGTATCAACGTACCAAATTTTTTAAAAAGCATTTTTAGTAGAGAAAAAGATCAGACGCCGAACACCAGAATGTATACGATGCAAATTTTCTTTCATAAATGTATCACAGAATTAATTCTTTTTTTGTTTTTAGTAATCATAATAATGAATTTGATACTAACGGTAAATCCTTCACAGATAAATCCCCAAGGTTGTTGTCATTATTGGAGTCCATTCCAGAGGGACATACTTCTCGGTTCTGTTAATATATTAAAACAAAGAAAACATTGGTATAATTGAAATATTCATAACAAAGCATTTATTCAACAATAAAAATGGATGAGCAGTCTACTGTGGTGCTGGGCGTTGTTCTCAGAACTGGACCTACAGCAGCTAAAAAATAGATTTAGCTAAAAATAGATTTAAGTCCAACCCTCTTAAAGCTTACATTATAGTGTTGGGAGAGAAAAATTTAAGACAAAAGGAAAGAGAAACATAAATAATTTCAGATATTGATAAAGTGCTAATCAGTAAATACTCAGAGTTGAAGTGACAGAGTACTTGAAGTTGGAGGGTTCTCTTAGATAGCATGACTTTCATCTGAAATGTAAAGAATGCAAAGGAGCCAGTCATTGAAAGAGCAGGGAAAGAAAAAGCAGAGGAAACAGCAAATACAAAAGTCATGATGTAGGAAAAACCTAGCTGTGTTTAGAAAAGAAAGGCCATTGTGGCTAGAGTCATCTATGACCTTTCTTAATAAGAATGGTAGGGGATGTGCATGCAGAGGCCTTGAGAGTTACAAGTTTGGATTATAGTCTAAGTGTGATGGGAAGTCACTTAAATTTTAAGCAGGAAGTAAAATGATCTAAGTTTTAAAAAGATCAGTCTGGCCACTGTGTGAAACATGGGGATTGAAAGGGGCCAAGAGCAGAAAGAGTGAGGAAGTCATTGTAGTAAATCTAGTAAGACATGCATATTAGCTAGGACTTGAGTCCTATGGCTATAGAGGTTAAGCCCAGTGGAAGGTGTTGAAAGACCAAAGTGTGCTGAGATTGAACAGAGATGGAGGTGGGGACAGTGAGGGAGAGGGAAGCCTCTTTAGTTTTATTTATTTTTAAAGATTTTTATTTATTTATTCATGAAAGACAGAGAGAGAGAGAGAGAGAGAGAGACCAAGACAGAGAGAGGCGCAGAGACACAGGCAGAGGGAGAAGCAGGCTCCATGCAGGGAGCCCAACGTGGGACTCGATCTCGGGACTCCAGGATCAGGCCCTGGGCCGAAGGCAGGCACTAAACCGCTGAGCCACCCAGGGATCCCCGCCTCTCTAGTTTTAACTTGAACAAATGGATAGGTTGTTTTATGAGATAAGACTTACAGAGAGGCAGAATTACACAATATTTTTGGGAGAGGGAAAATAGAGTTGTGCTTCATACAAAATATGTTTGAAATCCTTTATAAATATTTAGGTGAATATATCAAATACTAGTCGTGTGTGTGTGTGCCTTTGTAAGTTTTGAGCTATAAATTGGAGGTCATCAGCAGATAGTATTTAAAGCCATGGGAGGATAAAATAGGTCTAGCTAGGACAAATGATATTTGAAGGTAAAGAACTGAGCAAAACAGACTGACAGGGAATAGTCAGAAGAGCAGGACAACTTAGGAGAGTAAGAAAGGCAAGAGATCAAAGTATGTTGTTTATTAATTCAAGGGTAAATTTGGTCACAAAAATTGGGGTTTGTGGGCACCTGGACAGTGACCACAGAATGATGGGGATACAAGAGTGAGTTGAAATGTAAATAGAAACTGAAGAAATGAAGATAATAAGTGCACTGTTCTCTTTGCCTTTTTTTTTTTTTAATTTGGTTTGTATTTGTTACAACCTCTTAAAGCAGAATGTGACTTGAGCACTACATTTCCACTCACAAAACTTGCGGAGTTACTCCTTGAACAGCTTTACAACATGCTTAAGGAGGCTTAGAATTTTGCTAAACAACGCTCTTCTTTGGAAAACAAGCCCTATCTGTGGCTACTCCCATCCAGTTGGTTCTACTAAACTACTAGTTTCTAGAAGCCTAGTATATGCAGTTGAGAACTACAAGGGACAGAAGATTTAAAAAGACCCTAGAAGGTGAAAGTTGTTTTAACCAATATTTCTTCTTTTACACATCTGCTATAAAGGGAAGCAGAGAAATGAGGAGTTAAGGGATATGAAACCAGGAGATGTTTTATTTATTTTCTTTTCTTCTTAAGGCAAGAGATACTAAAGCACATCTGTATGATAGCTAGAATGATTCAGCCAAGAGGGAAATACGTGTTGAAAGAGCACAAACTTTCTAGAGGAAAGTCCTAGAGATGAGAAAAAGGGAATCTGAAGCACAGGGGAGGGCTCAGCCTTCAATAGGAGCAGAGGCTCTTCTACCACTGTGACAGGAGGGAAGATGAAGAACACAGGGTAGACACAGGCAGATTTGTCGATTTGTATTAGGAAGGTGAAAGCTCCAGACAAATTCCATAGAGGTCATTCTAATTCAGTTCAGTTGTTTTTTGAAATTTTTTTTAAAAAAGATGTTATTTATTTGAGAGAGAGAAAGCGTGCACTAGCAGGTGGTAGGGGTTAAGGGAGAGGGCATAGCAGACCCCTGGTGAGCAGGGAGCCAAATGCAGGGCTTGACCCTGGGACTCTGGGATCATGACCTGAGCCAAAGACAGATGCCCAACTGACTGAGCCACCCAGGTGCCCCTGTTTCTTTAATTTGATGCATATATAAGATGCTGGTATTATGATAGGTTAAAACTTTAAAACTCTTCAAGAGAAACAAAACAACTAGAAATTTAATCCTGTTAAAAGTCTTAAATTTAGGGGCATCTGGATCGCTTGGTTAAGTGTCTGCCTTCAGTTCAGGTCCCAGGATCCTGGGATCTAGCCCTGAGCCTTGCTCATTCTGTGTCTCTCTAATAAATAAATACAATCTAAAAAAGTCTTAAATTTATTTTCAGTATAGCTAAATATTCTAAATTTAAGTGGCATTATTGCTGAAGATAAATAAAGGAGACTATTTCATTACAGAATAATATAATTTAATAACAAGTTACTAAAATGATTCATTATAAAAGCTAGGGAATAAAAAGCTATTAGAAATTATGTTGTAGGGATCCGTGAGTGGCTCAGCGGTTTAGCGCTTGCCTTTGGCCCAGGGCGTGATCCTGGAGTCCGGGGATCAAGTCCCACGTCGGGTTCCCTGCATGGAGCCTGCTTCTCCCTCTGCCTGTGTCTCTGCCCCCCTCTCTCTCTGTCTCTGTCTCTCATGAATAAATAAAATCTTTTAAAAAAAATTATGTTGTGATTAATCCTTATAAACTATTGATAGGCAAGAAAAATATTCTTCTTATCAAAGCATTTTAAGCTTTTCCATCACTGATAAATTGACTTGATAAAAACGGAAGCATGAGTACAGAATGATGGTTGAAAGGGAGTGACACATGTAGCAACTATATGGCAGAAAACAAACTTTGATATCTTAAATGCTAAGGACACTTTTGCCCAGCAACTAATAATATGGTTTAATGAATACTCAAAAATCATTGTAAATGTCAACATGCCTGCAATTACAATTTTTTTCCTACTGTTCAGGTACTCATTTTTCACTATTCTATATATGATTTCACCAAAAACTTAGGAAAGGGAAAAGGAAGATTCAAATGTCTCTGGAGAGATTTTTTTTTTTTTTTTTTTTTGGCCTCACTAGTTGACTGAACAAGGAAAAGAAAAAAAATCAGGAAAGATTATATTCTGAAGGAAAAAAAAACCACAACCAACCTTTATAAACAAGCTAACCCTCACAGGAAGAAAAAGCAATTATATCAAATCTTTATAGACAATTCTTTGCTATACTCTATATGCATGTATTGTATATATGTATGTATATTCTCTATATGATACATAGAAAAAATATGGAATCATGTTAGTTGCAGGGAAGCAAGAACTCTTTCACTGACTCCCCCTGGCAGCAGAGAGCTGACTAATTCCCTTCCTGAGTCTATAACCTTCCCCTAATCACTATGGTCTGGCCTTCTTCTCTGGTTTCTTGGCCTAAGTATCCACACAAATGTCTTTACTAGCATAGCAAACAGATGACGACCCAGAAACAAAGTAAACTTTCTCTTAATACAGAGGTAATGTATACTTTTCCTTAACCAACTAGTAGGTAAAAATGACTCTCCAAGAGAGCACTTCAATACTTCCCTCCCAAAGTAAGGTAGTTCTTATAAAACCTCACTAGATATAACAAAACTACATAGAAGAGCTAAGATTTATACCACTGATTAAAACTTCTGGTCTACAACAAGTACCGCTTTTAGACCTTTAGCTATCTTTGACTCACTTAGCTGAACAGTTGAAGGGACCAGCAGTGCAACAGGTTAACCTCATTCTTCTGTACTTTGTCTTGCTACCTACTTTCAGAACCAAGTTATACAAGCTCAAGCCTCAATCACATATGTGCTTGAAGTTTTCTTTAACTGGCCACAAACAACAGCTGTGCTGAGGCACTGAAGAAAGAGGTTTTGATCAATTCACTACTAACAGAGCATCAGTAATTAATTTAAATAACATAATTAATTGATCTATCAACTCATGGCTGTCACACTTTTTCCTAAGAACTTCAGTCTTTGTAATGAAAATACCTGAGAAGTTTCTTCTGTTTGTTGTGAAGTCAGTTTTTGTTTCAATGCATACAGCTGACACGTGAGATAGTAACATTCTCTTCTCAGTTGCAAGATGATATCTTGGGCTTCTCTCACTTTAGACTTTTCATTTTCCAAAGCTAAAACTAACATTCTGTTGTTGTCTTCGTAGTTTTTTAGCAGTGTAGAAGTGTTGGCTAAAAGACAATAAAAATTTTTTTTTATTATGTATTAAATCCAAACTTAAAAAGTGATGCAAAAGCACACGAAAATCTCTTACAGATTATTTGGCATGGCGCAGCTATAAAAGACTTTCGTTTGCCAATCTCTGCCAAATTTTTATTCCTTTTCTCTTTCATCCGTCTCTTTATGTCTTCAAGACTATCTTGAAAGGACTTTTTAAGGCACCTTTCCTTGGCCATCTTCTACCTAGGAACTTAAAACAATAAAAAGCATTTAATTTTTCTAAGAGATAATATCAAATACAAAACAAGACTGAAAACACAGGCTGTTTGTAAAGAATGGATTAAACAGACTTAATAACTGTAGAATTAGCTTAAAGAAAGTGGCTAACCTGGTAATAACTTACATTTTGCAGCTTTTAAATCTCATTAATATTTTGGCATAATATTATCCTCCTCAGGTACTTTATAGAGAAGTTAATAAATGTGCATTTCAACTCAAAGACTCTGTAATATGCCACTATGTATTAACAAATATCCCCTGGGGCTTACTATATAGTAGGCATTATGGGAAATACTTAGTATTCTATTTTGATATTATTATGTTTCCTACAGACCATGTTTATGACCAACATTTACTGTTTCAGTATTTACTAGACTTACAGCATTAATTTAGAGGTAATGATATATGTGGGCTTTGTTTTCCAGTTCTTCCCTCACTTGATTAACTTTCTTCCATGCTCTTTTATTTATTTATTTATGATAGTCACACACACAGAGAGAGAGAGAGGCAGAGACATAGGCAGAGGGAGAAGCAGGCTCCATGCACCAGGAGCCCGACGTGGGATTCGATCCCGGGTCTCCAGGATCGTGCCCTGGGCCAAAGGCAGGCGCTAAACCGCTGCGCCACCCAGGGATCCCTCTTCCATGTTCTTTTAACCCAACACTTAATATATGCACACACTCAAGAAAGTCAAGGTGATCTTCAGGTGTTTAAACTATGTAGCACTATATACAGTTTTAATAGGCTATCATAACAATTATAGAGCTAGAAAGAATAGGAACTGAGGCAGGGGAACATGCTAGTTTTCTCAAAGTTTATTTTTAAAACTCAGGTCTGTTAGCTCCTAGTAAGTCATGAATATAGCAAACAATCCATTAAATAATGGTTGTTCTACATACTGTTAAAAGTGGCAAAACAAGTGCTGATAGTGTCATATGCTAATACATGAATATACTTAAATTTTTCAATGCTGCAAGTCAGATTTGGTTCAATATTCTGCTACTAAGCCTATCAAACTACTTTTCATGAGCATCTTTTAACCTAGATTGCACTCTGCAGATCTTAAAATTACAAAAGGAAACTGGCAATACAGTTTGTAAGAATAAAATTCTTATTCTTACAGTTTATAAGAATAAAATTCTTATTTCCTACAACCATATATACAATTTTCACTACAAAAGATACCTCCATCTCCTCTAAGTTAGTCAAATATTTTACTGTGCCTTACCTTTTCTCAGGTATTTTCTCCAGGCCTTACTTATTTTCCTCTATACAGTGTCTGGAGGTATTAAATATAGATACGTAGATCTCATTTATTATTTTCTGACAGTGGAGACACAACATATACTGAGATGTTTCTGGTAAAGCAAGCACAACTATTTTTTTTTTAAAGCACTAACGTTAAGTTGTACAAAACAATGTATCAAAATGGAATTTTTTTTGTCCCTCCCTCCCTCCCTCCCTCCCTCCCTCCCTCCCTCCCTTCCTTCCTTCCTTCCTTCCTTCCTTCCTTCCTTCCTTCCATTCATTAGAGACAGAGAGAGGCAGAGACACAGGCTGAGGGAGAAGCAGGCTCCCGGGTGGCCTGATGCGGGACTCGATCCCAGGATCACGACTTGGGCCAAAGGCAGATGCACACAACCACTGAGCCACCCAGGCGTCCCCACAATGGAGTTTCTGAAATTCTAATCGGAGATGTTTGATAGCCATACAGATTAAGTGACCGATCAAGTTAGTTTAGCAAAGCCTTACCTAAGTATCTTTCGTTATTCCCTTCAAGCAACTTAAAATCACAAGAGAGATTTGGTGTACCAAAAGTTCCCTGTCTAGCCCATTAACATGGGGTATGGTGGAGACAACGCATGAAACAGGTCACAGCGCAGGACGAGTCCGTCTGTATTCCGGTGAGGGGTCTAGATTCAGAAGAACCTAGAATATTTGATCTCCGCCATCATTCTTTCATCCTTCCTGCTGCGGAACCGGCCAGCCCGCTAGGGCAGCGATCAGTGCTAGCCGCTCCAGGGCAGGGTAACCCAAACAGCAAAACAAGGACCCCGACGGAATCGCGCCGCACAGAGAGCTGCCAGTTTGTGTGCCCTTAGGTTAAGCGTGGCTTTTTGAGGTGCTATGGATGCCTCTACACATCACTGGAGCCACAAAATCCTGCAAGGCGGAAAGTCAGCGTACCCGTGTATTTAACCAAAGCGTAAACGGGGGCGTGGGAAGGCTCAGGTCGGGTGGGTGAACAGAGAAAGGCACCGGGTCAACCCGACTCCACGGCCCCCACACCGAACTCAGGACGACAGAGGGATCCCTGGAGGAAGAGGCACAGGGGCCACAACACCCCCGTTCCACACCTGGAAGACCTGTGGCCTCCTCTTTCTCGGAGAGGCTCCCGTGAAGCGGACGTGGGGGTGTTGCCCGGAGAAGGCCCGGAAATCCTCCTCCCGCAGGTACGTCCCAAACAGTACCTTGGTCACCACCTGTGCCGCAGCTGTCGCCCTCCTTGCATCCCAAAGTTCCGCGAGGCCGTCCTGCCGGTGTATCCCGAGCTTCGGACCCTCCAGCCGCAGGCTCCGACAGCGGGTCGCCCGCCAGCTAACGCGACCGCATTCGAAATTCGCCGCCGCGCTCCCCCATTGGGCGGCGGACGGACGGTCACGTGAGGCGCCGCCGCCGCCGCCGCCGCCGCCGCCGCCGACGCGGCAGAGCCCCGCCCCGCCCCCCCGGGCTGCCCACGTGACCCGACCCGAGCCTCCACATCCGGCGTCTGCAGCAGCCCGGCCTCTGGAGGGCGGAGTCTCCAGTCAGCGCGTCGGCCTGGGGGCGCTTTTCTGCTCGCAGTCGTTGGCTTTTGGGGGTGGAGCCGCCGGGAGATCGCACAGGGTGGGTATTTCGGAGCGTTCGACGAGCTTCCTGTTAACTTTAGTTTTGCGGTGTGCCCGTCTCGGAGATTGTACTCGTGGGCTCCCTCTTGTGAGGAGAATCTCCAGAATGGTTTGCCCGCCGAAGTGGTCGACCTGCTTGCTGAAGAGAGGCCTCTGGGAGGGATATGAAAGCCAAAGTAGGAAGCGAATTTCGGATTAACGGGACGTTATTAGGGAAGTTCCAGATACCTGAAATACTCCGCTCCGGGTTCTTCGTCTGGCTGCCTGTGGCTCTTCAGCCCCCGAGAAATGGCGCTAGCATCCGCATAGCTACTGACTGACTCAGCAGCCTGGGAAATTTTCCTTAATGATTTTTAACCCCCCCCCCTCCCAGCCTTTCCATGCCCCGTCGATCACCCGTCCGGTCAGTTCTGCCTTTTAACTTTTATTTATTTTTTTCACGTGCAAACCCCACTATTTTCCATACCCCAATCCGGCCGGATTCCTCCTCCCTTTCTGTGAACTGTAGCGGTACCTACCCTGACCGCAGCCTCCACTCCCTTTTGTTCTTCACAGAGTGATATTTTGATAAAGCAAATATGATGGAGTGCGAAACTCTTAAATGGCTCTCCCCTGCGTTTAGGATCGAGTTCAAACTCCCAAAGATCTTTGGGCTTCAAAGAGCCCAATGGTTTCTACTTTCACTTCTGAATTTCATTTCCTTGTCACTCGTCTTGCTACTTTTGCCCATGCTTTTTTTTTTTTTCTTTTCTTTTTTTTTTTGTTTGTTTGTCAAGAGCAGTCTTTCCTTTACCGGGGCTGCCTTCGTCGTATTCATGCTGCAGGTCTTATTGTAGAGGTGAAATTTTTTCAGAAAGCCTTATCTGTCCCTAAAGGCTCCTTAATCAGCCTGCTTTGTTCATCCTTGGTGCCATGCACGCACTTTTCCTTTCGTACCACTTGGGGCCTTGACTTATTCATTGTCTGTTTATTCAATTTGCATAAAGGTAGAAACTATATATGCCTGTATCTAGTTAAATATTCAGCATCTACTTAGCAATTTGCCATTAGTAAGTATTCACTGAGACAATAAAAGAATGAGTAAATGAAACGTAAGCAGTTCTGAATTTAGGCATTCATCATGAAATTTGTTTTTTAGATAACATTTACATCCTTATTCTTTTTTTTTAAGGATTTTATTTATTTATTTATTTATTTATTTATTTATTTATTTATTTATTTATTTATTTATTTATTCACAAGAGAGACAGGCAGAAACATAGGCAGAGGGAGAAGCAGGCTCCATGCAGGGAGCCCAATGTGAGACTCGATGCCAGGACCCCAAGATCACACCCTGGGCCAAAGGCAGGCGCTAAGTCGCTAAGCCACCCAGGTGTCCCCACATCCTCAGTCTTGTCTAGACCTCACCCTCATGCCTTGGCTTGATGGAAGAGATCAGAACATCTGTCTTTAGCCAACAACTTGTTCTCCAAGTGTTATGAGCGGGATCACTTCCATTATTCCTGGGGTGTGGCTTATATGTGCAGAAGCATCAAGGAAGGCTTGGTGGTAGGTACAGTACAGCTGCTGCTTGTACTGCAGCTCAGGGTATGGGGCCTGCCACTTACACCAACCTCAACTGATGGCATTAATCACTCTGCTCTGTAGGTGTGGGCAGTGGCCCTGGCAAGATTGGCACAGGTGCAGGGTGGGGAGGAGATGCTACTCGGTTTGCACACTGCCACAGGTCTGCCCTGGTAGGTCTGCGGGCGTCTCGGTCATAACCCTGCACAGCAGAGTCAGGCAGTCATGGACCTACCAGCAGGAGGACATCCTGGCCACAGTGGAAAATTTGTAGCCAGAAATGAGAAACATTGCAAGGCATCTTAACCAAGAAGTTGCAGTTCATGCATATCAGTTCAGGTGGTCCAAAAGACTTGCTAGGCTCACTAATCTAAAGAATATGCAGAGGTGTGGAGTGCCCGGATGGCTTAGTTGGTTAAGCTGAGAACTCTTGATTTTGACTTGGGTCACAATCTCAGGTTGTGCGAAAGAGCTCCAGCCTGGGGCTCTGCGCTGAGCAGGTGGAGCGGCCTGGGATTCTCATTCTCCCTCTGTCTCTGCCCCTCCCCCCCTTGACTCTGGCTCTCTTATTATTATTTTTTTAATATTTTATTTATTTATTCATGAGAGACGCAAAGAGAGAGAGAGAGAGAGGCAGAGACACAGGCAGAGGGAGAAGCAGGCTTCATGCAGGGAGCCGATGTGGGACTCGATCCCACGACTCCAGTATCACGCCCTGAGCCAAAGGCAGGTGCTAAACCACTGAGCCACCCAGGGATTCCCATCTCTGGCTCTCTTAAAAAGAATATACAGAGGTTTGTTTCAGAGCTGTATGTTTGGCATAACTGCCACCCCTTTAGAGTCACTGAGCTGGTTTGGATTCTGGTTCCATTGTGGGTCTTCACGTCGGTTGCTCTCTGGAATTCTGTTACAGGGGCAACATATTCAGGAGCAAACTTTTCTGTTCAGGAACCAGTTAGCTATCGACGGGGTGCTAGAGTTTCCTGACCTCACTGTACTAGTGGGGTTCTGCCTGTCTCCACTGGTGTCATCGTGGAGATTTTTGCTCTGCAAAAAATTGGAATGTCTCATTTTCAGACATACATTGCACACTTTGTACAGTATTGGTGTTGATGATTCTAACTGCTGTGACAGTACCTTCATTGATGGTCTTCTACTGGTGATGTTCTAGCTTCACGGGACATTTACAGAACCTACTGATGTGTTCTGCTAGGTTTTGCCAACTTTGCCTAATACTGGTGACCAAGTCAGATTCAGGCATTCCTTATAAGGACCTCTTTGCTGCCTTTACACTAAGTTTATTTCAAGAAAATGACATGCTTTTCAGTAATTTTCAAACAGTTGCAGTGTCACTATCACAATAGATTTAGGCTTAGAAATTCAAGATGTGATTTAATTTGTCTTTAAAATCATGAATTGTGTGAAGTGCTGTGTGTTAAGATATAATCAAATATATTTGACAATACTTAAAATCTTTTAAATGCTAGGAATGTAAAGAAAATTTTAGAAATGAAATCCTAAAAAATACAAAAGTAGAATCAAAGTGTCTGGTTCTGCTTATAAAATTACTAGAGGTGCCAGAACTTTGGAAAACAGGATAATATACTGAATGATGTAGAATTATATTGACCAATCCTATACATTAAAGTTTTATAAAATAAGAGAATCCAGGGAAGTGCTTTTTAAAATTTTGGAGGCGTGGAGGATTATGGACCCGTTTACACATTTGCTGAAGGTATGGTTTTCTTTTCAGAAAAATCCTAGGACTCATAACATGACAGCCTTCATTGATGACTCCCCTTGCCCCACCCTAAGTCTTTCTGGTAATTCCTGGTTGAGAAATATTTTTCTAATGGAACACACAAAGGTGAGTTAATGTGTGACTTTTATAAAATGGACTTGAGTTATAGGCAATAGAGTAGTCCATGAAGAAGGTACCTAATATGGTAGGTGATGTTGCCTTTCAACACTACTCAGAAAGAATACAAAAAGACACTTAAGATACGAAAAATGTGTTTTTGTAAGATTTTATTTATTTGAGAGAGTGATGAGAGAGAGAGAGAAAGACAGAGAGAGAGCAAGCACAGATGATTAGGAGCAGAGGGAGAGGAAGAAGCAGACTTCTCTACTAAGCCAGGAGCCCAAGATGGGGCTTCATCCCAGTCCCGTGGGATCATGACCTGATCCAAAGGCAGCTGCTTAACTGGCTGAGCCACTCAGATACCTCTAACATAGGAAAAATTAAGAGGTAATATAAATTGTGAGTCCAATTCACTTGTTTGATTTGAAAAGATGATAAAACTCATTGCAGTTTGGGATATTTATGATTAAATTTGACAGTCATTTGAGAAGATAAAAAAGGATCAGAAATTTTTTTTAATGTTTAAATTTTTTACATTGCTTGAGGCCAGAGGTTATGAATTGGAAAGTGAGAGCAGGGCTGGCTTTCTGAGCATGTGACCTATGCCCAGAAAAGTCTTGCACTTGGTTTAATGTTCTGCTCTTGCCATTTTGAAATGCTTAATAATGTATCTTTGAGCTTGTGATTTGTAAGTGAAGTCTGAAAAGACAATGGAACATGCACATGAACAAATGAGATAACATGGAGTATATGTGACCATCTTGTCTCTTGTTGCCCCATTGCCATATCGTGTTCAGGAGATTTGCTAAATGGCTTCCATGGCACACATACTTTATACTTGGGGCTCTGTGCTGAGAAGGGCTTCATAACCTGGTTTACTGAAATTCTTGAAATTCTTAACAATTTTTAAAAGATTTTAATTCCAATATAGTTGACCTACAGCATTATGTTAGTTTCAGGTATACAATATAGTGATTCAACGTTTTTGTACATTGAGTAATGTGATAAATGTACTCTTAATCCTTTTCACCTATTTCACTCACTCCCACTGGTAGACAACCAGTTTATTCTCTATAGTTAACAGTCTGTTTCTTGGTTTGTTTCTTTTTTTCTTTGTTCATTTTCTCTGTTCATTGTTTTGTTTCTTAAATTCCACATATGAGTGAAATCATATGGTATTTGTCTTTCTCTGACTAGCTTATTTCGCTTAGCTTTACACTTTGTAGATCCACCCATGTTGATGCAAATGGCAAGTTTTCATTCTTTTTTTAATGACTAATATCCTACTGTGTTTGTGTGTGTATGCATGTGTGTGTGTTTGTGTATTTTTCTCTTTATCCATTCATCTATAGATGGACAATTGACTGCTTCCATAATCTGGCTATTGTAAATAATGCTGCAATAAACATAGGGGTGCATATGTCTTTTGAATTACTGGATCATATGATAGTTCTATTTTTAATTTTTTGAGGAATCTCCATATTGTTTTCCACAATGGCTGTACCAGTTTGCATTCCCACCAACAGTGCACAGGGGTTCCTTTTTCTCCAGATCCTTGCTAAGACTTGTTTCTTGAGTTTTTTGTTTTAGCTGTCTGACAGGTGTGAAGTGATATCTCATTGTGGTTTTGATTTGCATTTCCCTGGTGATGAGTGATGTTGAGCATCTTTTCATCTGTCTGTGGGCCATTTATATTTCTTCTTTGGAGAAATGTCTGCCCGTTTTATAAATTGAGTTATTTGGGTTTTTTTGGTATTGAGTTGTATAATTTCTTTATATATTTTGGATATTAACCCTTTATCAGATATGTCATTTGCAAATATCTTCTTCCATTCAGTAGTTTCAGTTTTGTTGAGTGTTTCCCTTGCTGTGCAGAAGCATTTTATTTTGATGTAGTCCCAATAGTTTATTTTTGCTTTTGTTTCCCTTGCCTCAGGAGACATATCCAGAAAGATATTGCTATGGCTTATGTCAGAAAAATTACCTTTCCTTTCAGGATTTTTATGGTTTCAGGTTTCACATGGAGGTCTTTAATTCATTTTAAGTTTATTTTTTTGTGTATGGTGTAAGAAAGTGGTCCAGTTTCATTCTTTTGCATGTAGCTGTCCAGTTTCCCCAACATTTGTTGGAAGGACTGTCGTTTTCCTGTTGTATATTCTTGCCTCCTTTGCCAAAGATTAATTAACCAGATTTTCATGGGTTTATTTCTGGGCTCTCTATTCTATTTCAAAGTCTCAATGATTTTATCTTTAAACTTGTATATTCATTCTGGGTCTCACTGAACTTTCACACCTCTTAACCTAACCTGACATTGATTACTACCAGATAATTTTAAGAAGCTAAACTTGACTTTATGGAGTCAATGAAGCCCGTTGGATATCAGCAAAACTTTAACTGAAATTTAATGTTTTTAAATGTGCATAAAATCACTATTCTTCCTGCACTTGTGTAAATGACTAGGCCAAATTTAATGAGATTATTTCACAAACAACTCAGTTGCTATAATTGTCTTTGGTAAAAATGGGGTGACTATAGAGAAAAAAAAATTGTATTTCAATAGAAAACTATAGTGTGCCCATTACAAATTCTCTTCCTGCTCACTGTCTCTGAGGTTTTCTTATTAACCTGTAAGCTGTATTGTACCCTGAATTCTTCTGATTCTTCTAGTTTGTGTCCTCATATCTGGCCAAAACTCTTCAAACTCACATTTCCAATTTTCTCCTACACCTGTGACTTAGAATACTAAAACCCAAAACTACCCTTTTCTCCATGCCCTAACTAGCTAAAGGGGGACAACTACATGTGGGCTGGAATAGCAGATTTTAGCTACCACAAACAAATATGTATGTATGTCTGTATGTATGTACATATGTGAAAATGTTATTTAACTTGTGTGGACAGAGAGGTTTTCTGAATATTTAAGAGTTAAATCACTTTTGCTTATGTTTATGACTACTTGAGGTTGAGCCTTTCTGAATATTTTAAAAATATATACCAATAAAACTACTCCGAAAAGGTATTTCCGCCATTTGTAGACCATGTAACCTTGAAGACCATGTAACCTTGAAGACCATGAAGAACCTTGTGCTATTTTTAATCCCTGTATCTAACTCAAGTCAAAACTCTATTTTTTTCAAAACTGTATTTTTTAAAAAAAAACAATTTGCTTTTGAAACTTGAAGTTTTTAAAATAATGTGATATGATTGCTATTGTCCTGGTCCCCAAAGAGTTTTCTCTGTCAAATCTTGAAATCAATAAAGATAGAAAGAATAACTTGGAATGTTAAACAAAACAAAATAAAAAACAAAGGAAAACATGCAAAGCTTCAGAGGTATCACCACAACAGATCATATAGGTACAGTCTTCATACCTGTCTCTATATAGGCCATTTAGAGAGTTCACCAAAATACCTTGATGTCATAGACATTAAAGTTGCAAACCAGGAAAATCCATCAGATTGAAACTTCCATCTTCAATCCACCATGTAGAGATGCTTTCCAGCTCAAGTCTAGAAATATTCTTCACTGACTGCTCTTTAGACCAGAAACTAATTTTTAAACTAGCTTGTAATTTGCTCTATTAACCTTTGCTTTTCTTTTGTTTCCATAGAAGCATCTCTTATTAAATACCTGATTGCTCACACTATATAGCAATAGTTCTACTTAGAAGAAACTCCTACCTGCAATACTGTCTCCTGAAGTGAGACATCATCTTATTTATCCTGTCCTGAATAGTCATGCCATGATTCATTATTGTTAAGACACAAATGCAATATTCAGATACTTATTTCCACCAATCCAAAAAGTTTTCTGAGATCCACTTCCAAAAGGAGACAATGAGTCCATATATTAAAATCTAGAGACTTGGTTTATTGGAAAAGACATCAATGAAAGATTGCAGTTGAACCTTATTAGAAGAGACCATATCTACTACAAAATCTCTACAGTTACAGCAAAAATCTATAAAATTTTTAGCCAGCATTATATTAGAGAACCACATAGCCTTAGGTTATTTACTAGCTGAACAAGAAAGAACATGTATTTTTATTAATAAATCATGTTATGCTTATGTAAATAACTTGGGGGAAATTGAAACCCGATTACATTTTATCCCCCTCAAAATGCAGACTGACTTGGAAAAGTAAAATTTGAATGTAATTGTAACCCAGTTGATCTTTATAGTTGGTTAAGTTTGGATGAATGGACACTTTAGCATTACTCTTGGTCACCGTGTTGTTTTCATGCTCTTTTGAAGATCACGAACCAGGATTTCAGTACTGATCATTCAAGTTCATGTAATTTTTGTTCCCATAAAGATCACCTGATAAGTCAGTAGCTGCTGACAAGTATTTAAGCTTTTGAAAGTATTTTTCCAAACACTTGGTATTATCCTGTTGTTAGGATATTGTTTATATCCCTTATATATTCTATTGTCTCAAGAGTCTTTAATGCTTATCTTGATTCCCCCAAGATGCTTAAATAAAACTTAAGCTTTCTTCATGTTAGTGTTACCTTTCAGCTTCCTGGACAATCAGCTACCAACAAGTAAGCTTAGCAGTTATGCTTTATAAAAAATGTAAGTTTCTAGTAACCAGTCACATACACACACACAAAGTACCCCCTCATTCTTGCCTTATGAATTGAGTTGTAACTGCTGACAGTTGAGCTTCAAAACACTTTTGGTTGGAAGTCTGCCGATTCAGTTTGTCTCTTGCTCGGTAAAATATTCATATCAAGTAAAGCTCTTTGAATTTTCTCTTAGCAATGCGTTTTGAGTCCTCTGAAATGCAGTGCTCAGGTTCCCTATCAGTACTTTATCTTGGTATATGGGGGACTAACAGCACTCAGAAGCCATGCTTTTCATTTGAACCAAAACCTGCTTCAAACACAGAATGGCAATGGTGTTCTATAAAACATAAATGAAGAACATAATTATTTTCTAACAACTAACACTGAAAATGATGACATAGAAAGAAAAAGACAGGACAACCTAATTCGTTTTCTTTTCAGTCCATCCTATAAGTAAGCTGAAGGTTGAAAGTGTTGATAGAATGTACATACATAAAGAACTAAAAACAGTTTAGTCTCGTGCAGCTTTTCTACTGTTCTGGTAAACATATGCAGGCAAGAGCTATTAAAATGTGAATTATGTGATTTTGGTGATTGTGCACATTTAAGTTAAATGCCATTATGTTTGCATTTAAAACTAGCGTACAATATAAAGATGAATGGTACAATTCATGCTAATGTTTGAAATTTAAAGTTCGCTTTTACTTAGAATGGCATTAAATGTCAAATGAATAAAACACAATGATAAATTGAGAGAGAAACCATGGAAAAAAGGGAAAAGCTTTGTATTCCAGTACCTTTAATTGCACTTTCATCTTACATTTTGAACATGGAGCCTCACATTTTCATTTTGTATTGGTCTATACAAATTGTGTCGCTGGCCTTGAGCAAGGTCTTGAAGGTTCTGACTTTGGAAGGTGCCTTGCCCCTTCTTATTTTGATAATGGTCAAACTTTAGATTAAGTCTTTTTTATAGGGCCTGGAAGAATAAAATGGCTGAGCTTGGGGGACTCTGATCCACCAAAGAGGGAAAATATCAGAGTTAGAAGCATAGGTAACTTTTATTAATTTCAGAGTGACTTTGGCTTAGTTCTTCTTTTTCTATGTTTAAACTTAATTATTTGAAATGTCTTTCTTTCTTTCTTTCTTTCTTTCTTTCTTTCTTTCTTTCTTTCTTTCTCTTTCTTTCTTTCTTTCTTTCTTTCTTTCTTTCTTTCTTTCTTTCTTTCTTTCTTTCTTTCTTTCTTTCTGCATTTATTGCCATAAACTTCCCTCTTAGCACTGCTTTTGCTGAGTGCCATAAGTTTCAGTATGTTGTATTTCCATTTCTATATGTTTCAAGATATTTTTTTGATTTTCCTTTTTTTAAAGAGTTTTTAAAGATTTATTTTATTTATTTTTATTTTTTAAGTAATCTCTACGCTCAACATGGGACTCGAGTTTCCAACACCAATATTAAGGATCATATGTTCTACCAGCTGAGGCAGCCAGGTGTCCTGATTTCCCTTTTTTTTTTTTCCTGATTTCCCTTCTGAGTTCATTTTAATCCATTGGTTGTTCAGGATTGCTTTAATTTTTACATATTTGTGAATTTTCTAGCTTTCCTCCTACTGTTGATTTCTAATTTCATACCATTGTGGTTGGAAAAGATACTTGGTATGACTTCAGTCTGTAAATTTGCTAAGACTTGATTTGTGACTTAAGAAATAGTCTATTCTAGAGAATATTCCATGATGTGCTTGGGAAGAATGTGTGTTCTGCTGCTGTTGGATAGAATGTCCTGTATGTCTGTTAGGTCCATTGAAAATATAGTTCAAGTCCTATGTTTCTTTTTTGATTTTCTATCTGGATTATCATCCATTGTTGAAAGTGTGGTATTAAACCTCCCCCACCCACCCCCGGTTATTACATCATTGCCTATTACTACCTTCAATGTATTAGCATTTGTTGAATATATTTAGGTATTCCAATGTTGGATACATTTATATTTGCAATTGTTATGTCCTCTTAATGAACTGACATCTTTTTCATTATATAATGACCTTTTGTCTCTTGTTTTTGCTTAAACTTTATTTTGTCTGAATTAAGTATAGATACCTTCACTTTCTTTTGGTTTCCATTTGTGTGGAATATATTTTTCTATCCCTTTACTTTGTCATGTATGCAAATTCCACCTTCTTAAAATATGTTTAATAGGGCTATGATTAGCTAGACTTATCTAGACGTTCCTGATTTTTATTTTCACTAATGTTGATTTACTTTTAAAAATCCATAGTAGGAGCACACTAAAAACAATTTGAGATATGTAGTAATTAATTGTCACAATAGAAGGTGGTTATTTCTCTTCTTTTTTTTCTGATGTATATTATTCCTTCGAATATTGGGAATTGCTTACAGTTTGAGTGTTTGTGTTCTTCCCATATTCTTAAGTTTGAAATCCTAATTCCCAGTGGGAATGTGTTAAGAGGTGGGGCCTTTGGAAGGTATTTAGGCCACAGAGGCAGAGCCCTCATGAATGGGGTTAATGTTTTTATAAAAGAGATTCCACAGAACTCCCTGGCCCCTTCCACCATTGAGGACACAGGGAGAAGTCACTGGCTGTGAACCAGGGAGCCCTCTTTAAAAACCAAATCTGGCAGCACCATGATCCTTGACTTCTCAGCCTCTAGAACTGTGAGAAATAAAAATCTGTTGTTTGTAAGCCACTAGGACAGTGATATTTTGTTATAGCAGCCTAAACAGACTAACACTCTTATTAAGTAAAATAATTTATAGCGCACTGATAATATTCTATAAATAAAGAGAAAAAGGTATACATAGGACTTTATTTAGGAAAACAAGGTATACACCTATGTAAAGTTATATAAAAATTATGTAATAACTAAGAATGCTAATGACCTAAGATAAAAAGGAAATTAATATTGTAAAATGTGAGTTAGAAAATGAATGTTGGGACACCTGGGTGGCACAGTTGATTAAGTGACCAACTCTTGGTTTTGGATAGGGTCATGATCTTGGGGTCATGAGGTTAACCCCTACATTGGGCTCTGAACTCAGCCTGGAGTCTGCTTGAGTCTTTCCCTCCTCACTCTCTCACTCTCATTCCCTCTCTCTCTAAAATAAATAAATAAATAAATAAAATCTTAAAAAAATTTTTAGTTGAGGAAATTGAAACAATGGAGCGACTTTAATAAAGATTTCATTCATTCACAGAACAATTTTTTTTGAGAGAGAGTGGTGAGATTGGGGCAGGGAGGGGTAGAGAGAGAATCTTAAGCGGGTTCCATGCCCAGCATGAAGCCCTTGAAGGGCTCGTTCTCAGAACCCTGAGATCACGATCTGAGCCAAAATCAAGAGTTGGATACCTAAGTGACTGAACCACCCAGGGGCCTTAAAGAACAAATGTATTTTTAAATACTAAGGCAGAGACTGCTGTTGCCTACCTAACATCCCTTCTTTCCTCTTCATAATAGAACCACTATATTATTGGAGTAGTAATATGTACAGTTTTAATAAACATTTCAAACCTCCCTTTTACAATAATCTCTAATATGAGTGGAAGTCCTTGTATAGGGAACTATGTAAGTTTCATGACACATTTTCTTAGGCTTCTAGCTTATGAAAAATGTAAATCCTAAACCAGGTATAGCAGAAATGGCCATCTTTCATGTCACTTTACATCATGCCATAATTACTTACTTTGATGTCTCTCTTCCCTAAAATGTGTAAACTCTATCATGACAGGGGCTGTGTCTGTCTTGTTTAATATTGGATGCCGGAAGAGGCACAGAATAAATCTTTGCTTCATGAATGAATGAATGAATGAAACAATGACTGTCTGAACTTTGTATTGATAAGGATTCTGAGTTAGTATTATACTGAGGGGAAATAATATCATTGTCAATTTGTTATGAATGTCATAGGCATGCCATAGGAGAGGGGATACGTACCTGCCAGACATGTGTCATTTTCATTAAAGCTTTATCTTATAAACCCAAATCACTAATGTTATGTTATTTGATGGCTAATTTTGCTTGTGTGTTATGTGTTGATGTAATGGAAGAACTGATCAGTAAAACAGTTATAAGTATTATAGAAATAGTAAGAATGTTGAAGTTTAACTAAAATTTGTTCAATCTCGTTTAAGTTCTAGATTTTGGAAGCATGATTTATTGAAAGTTTCACAGTTTTTTTTTTAAAGATTTTATTTATTTATTCAAGAGAGACACAGAGAGAGGCAGAGACCTAGGCAGATGGGGAGGCAGGCTCCCTGTGGCGAGCCCAGTGTGGGATTCAAGATCCCAGGACTCTGGGATCCCACCCTGAGCTGAAGGCAGACACTCAACCACAGAGCCACCCAGGCATCCCAGTTTCACAGTTTCTTGAAGTGGTTTCTTGTATTTCTCTTCCGACAATATTTCCTGCCTCACCTTATTAATGACTTCACCTAATTTAACCACCCATTACAGAGCTGTATGGCTAATTATTCTGGTGCAAAGGAGGGCTAAAGAGAACAGAATCAGAAAGATTATTTTGAAATTGCATGAAAAGAACTAAAACTCTGAAATTTCAGTTGCAACCTTCTTCCAATACATTCTCACTCCAGTTTTTAAGTGAAATTAAATAGAGGTTGAAACTCTCATACAGTTTTTCTTGTCATTAAAAAAAAACTTCCTGAATCATACATACTCTATTCATTTTGACTAGAAGCATGTTTATTCAACATTGATTTCTATTATACAAATATTCTCAAGTGTCTACATTTGATACTCTATTTTGACACATTTGTGTTTATCCTTGGAAATCTCAATTCCATTTGATGTTATTGTATAATTTCTTTCATAAATAACTTTCTTCAAATACGATCATTCTTGGGTGCACTTAAAGACTAGACTGACAATGTGCACTAAGAGAAGGTAAGTTTTGCTGTAAAATGGCACTATGTATCAGAGTAAAAAGGGGCTGATGACTGAGAAAGAGGCCTATAATGAAGGAGGTACAACAAGTAGAATGAGGTTTCTAGAATAGTCAAGAGATGTGCACATACTTATAAAACTCCAAACTAATTATTTCTTAGATTATCTATGGCAGTGCTATTATATTAGCATGTCTAGTTACATATGAAATTATCAGCTTCTTGTGCAAAGTGAAACAATAGAAAAAAATTCAATTTACTAGTTTTCCAGCATTCTTGTCTTTTAAATATTATTTTGCTTAGATAGAAATGCAGTGTTTATTGATAGCATCAAATTTTGATTACAATTTAGTATGGAGTTATAATAAAAATGAAATATGATTTACTCTAGGCACTTGTAGATTTTACTAGCAAATTGCCTCATTTACAGAACATTAGTGAATTATCTCATCTGACAGTGGTTGGCTAACTTTGCCAGGTTGGGAGAATGGAAATGTGCACTGAGGGAAGATAAATTTTAAATTACCTAAGAGGCAGATTCTAACATACAGTCCAGTCTGAGGACCACTGCTCTAAATGACCAGTTCTGGAACAACTGGTCTCCTTTGTCTATCCACCCTCTTGACCACTTAGATTGTAATCTCCTTTCTGGAGCATGATCTACCTTTCTATCTCTAGCTGGGAACAGATCTATTCAATTTGAAAGTAAGTAGGAGACACTGTGCTCCTGTTGCTAAAAACCTTACGTATCTCTCCTAGGAAAAAGGAATATTCTCTTGCATAATCTCAGTACAGTGAGCAAAATAAGAAAATTTTACATTGATACAATATTTTCAAACCTACAATATGTATTTCATCAATTGGTGCAATAATGTTTTTTATAGTTTTATTTTTTCTCAGGTTCATGATCTAATCTAGAATTACTCTATTAGTTTGTTTTTCAAGATTCTAACTCCTTTGCTACAGTATGCTAGAACAGGTTTGCTGGGTTCAGTCCCCTTTAGTTAATTGTCTTTTGCCTTTCAAACTATAGCTTTATTTGTGTTAGTACGCCTTCTTGCCATCAAAGTCTTTACATATAAAAAAGCCACAAATAAATTTGCTTTAACTTCCATTTCAGCCTACATTTACTCCTACAATAACTGTCTTGGATTACAAACATGGCTCTTCAGCCAACCCTGTGAAATAGTTGAGTCTCACCTATATGCTTTTCAGGTAGGCCATCTTAAAAAAAGGTAAACTACTGGACACCAAAAACATGATCCATAAAAGGAAAAAGCCATCTATTGTATCTTATTCAAATGAAAAAAAAATTGCTTTGTGAATGGTCCTGTTAAGAGGATAAAAAGACAAGTTACTGACTAGGAGAAAATGTTTGCAAACCACTTGCAGTAGGTTGAAAATGGGTACTTAAAAATACCAAGTCCGATCACTGGAACTTGTAAATGTTAATTGGAAAAAGGGTCTTTTTTTTTTTTCCTTTAAAACTTTTATTAGAGGTACCTGGTTGGCTCAGTGGGTTAAGCGTCTGCCTTTGGCTCAGGTCATGACCCCAGGGTCCTGGGATGGATCCTGCATCCACCGCCCTGCTCAGCAGGGAGTCTGCTTCTCTCTCTCCCTCTGACTCTTCCTCCTGCTCATGCTCTTGCTTACACACACTCTCTCTCTCAAATGAATAAATAAATAAAATATTAAAAAAACCTTTTATTAATTAATGTTTTCAAAATACATAGAATTTGACAAGAAAAGGGGTAATTTTCTTGTATAATGAACATCTAATTAATTAAGCTAAAGATTTTGAGATAAGGATATTATTTTTGGTTACCCAGGTGGGCCCTAAATGTCATTACAAGAAGCTTTATAAGAGAGATACAGACAGTGAGTTGACAAATAAAGAAAGATGATGTGAAGATGGTAGTAGAGAGTGGAGTGATGCAGCCACCAGGCAAACACACAGAGGAAGAAGGAGATGGGAAGATTGAGCAGAGAGAGAGAGGTGACCGTAAGTTTAGGAGTGCTAACAGCCACTAGAAGCTGGAAGAGGCAAAGAAAGTCTTTTATTCCAGAGGTAATGCAATCCTGCTAATACACTGATTTTTGACTTCTAGCCTCTAGAACTGGGGGAGAAACAGAGTTCTATTGTCTTAAGACACTCCCTTTGTGTTGATCTGTTACAGCAGCTATAGGAAAACAATACAACACCAATCCAATAAAGAGCTACATCTTGATTATATAAAGAATGTTGAAACTCAATAGTAAAAAACAACCTAATTAGAAAATAAGCAAAAGACATGCACAGACATTTATTTCACTGAAGAGGATAAACTAATGGCAGAAAAGCACATGAAAAGATGTTTAACAGAATTAGCCATCAAAGAAATGCAAATTAAGATCACAATGAAATTTCAACTCTACACCTATCAGCAAGAGTAAAATAAAAAAAAATAATGGCAACACCAAATTCTGGTGAGGATGTGGAGAAATTGGATCATTTATACATTGCTGGTAGGAATGTAAAATGATACAGCCACTCTGGAAAAAAGGTAAGTTCTTAAAAAATGAAATATGTGATTATTGTATAATTCAGCTATTGTGCTCTTGGGCATTTCCCCCAGAGAATTGAAAACTTATGTTTACACAAAGACTTGTACATAAATATTCATAGAAGCTTTATTTGTAGCAACCCAAACCTGGAATCATTGCAGATGTCCTTCAACTGGTGAATGGTTAAACAAATTGTGGTATACCTATACCAAGGGTAACAAATAAAGGAACCTTAATACATGCAACAATTTAGATGAATCTCTGAAGAATTATGTTGAGTGGAAAAAGTCAATACCTAAAGGTTACATACTGTATGATTCCATTTATGTAACAGTTTTGAAATAACAAAATTTTAGAAATAGAAGGCAGATTCCTGATTGTCACTGAATAGAAATAGGGATAGAGAGTGGGTTGGGAAGAAAGTGAGTATGCTTATAAAATTGCAGCATGGGGCAGCCTGGGTGGCTCAGCAGGTTAGCTCCGCCTTCAGCCCAGGGTGTGAACCTGGAGACCTCGGATAAAGTCCCACATTGGGCTCACTGGATAGAGCCTGCTTCTCCCCCTGTCTGTGTCTCTGCCTCTCTCTGTGTGTCTCTCATAAATGAATGAATAAAATCTTTAAAATAAATAAATAAAGTTGCAACATGAAAGACACTTGAGATTTACTTTTTTTCCCTGTTAAAAAATAAGAGCTTTATTGAGTTATGATTTACACAACATACAATTTACCCATTTACAGTATACAAATCAATGGTTTTTAGTCTATTCACAGACACTTGGAACCATTGTCACAATTTTAAAGGATTTTCATCACTCCAAAAAGAAACATAACTGCTAGAAGTCATTCCCCATTTCTCCCAACCGCCTTCCTCAGCCCCAGGCAATCCCTAATCTATTTTCTGTTTCAATATGTTTGCCTATTTTGCATATTTCATGTAAACGGAATCATATAATATATGGTCTTTTGTGACTGGCTTCTTTCACTTAGCATCACGATTTCAAGATTCACCTAAGATGTAGCACAAATGCATTCTTCATTCCTTTTTATCGCTAAGTAATATGCTATTGTATAGATATGCCACATTTATTTATCCGTTTATAAGTTGGATTTAGGTCCTTCCTGCTTTTTGGCTATTATGAATAATTCTGCTATGAACATTTATGTAAAATTTTTGTGTGTGGGCATTTGTTTCTATTTCATTTGTTTCTATTAGGATCTATACCTAAGAGTACAACTGCTGGGTCATATGGTAACTTCACATTTACCCATTTGAGGAACTGCCAGCCTGCTTTTTGAAGCAGCCACACCATTTTACATTCCTGCTAGTAGAATATGAGGGTTCAGATTTATCTACATTCTCATGACAATTGTTACTATCTTTCTCTTTGATTCTAGCCATCCTAACAGGTGTGACATGGTATCTCAGTTACTTTTAATTTGCATTTCTCTGATGTGTTAATGATATTGAGCATTTTCCCATGTGTTTATTGGCCATTTTTATGTCTTCTTTAGAGAAATGTCTATTGAGATCATTTGTCTATTAAAAAAATGGGTTATTTGTTTCTGTTATTGAGTTGTAAGAGTTCTTTAAGTTCTCTTTATTTATTTATTTATGATAGTCACAGAGAGAGAGAGAGAGAGAGAGAGAGAGGCAGAGACACAGGCAGAGGGAGAAGCAGGCTCCATGCATCGGGAGCCCGACGTGGGATTTGATTCTGGGTCGCCAGGATCGTGTCCTGGGCCAAAGGCAGGCGCTAAACCGCTGCGCCACCCAGGGATCCCCTAAGTTCTCTCTTTTTTTTAAATGATTTTATTTATTTATTCATGAGAGACACAGGGAGAGAGAAACAGAGACACAGGCAGAGGGAGAAGCAGGCTCCCTGCAGGGAGGCTGATGTGGAACTTGATCCCAACCCCCCCCCCCCACACTGGGGATCACAACCTTAGCCAAAGGTAGAGGCTCAACTGCTCAATCACTGAGCCACCAAGGTGTATTTTAGAATAAATTCTTTTTATCAGATACGTGATATATAAAAATGTCTTCCCACTATGTAGGTTGTCTTTTTGCTTTCTTAAAGGTATACATTGAAGTATAAACGTTTTTAATTTCTTTCTTTTCTTTCTTCCTCTGGTGTTTGTGCTTTTATTGTCATATCTAAGAAACCATTGCCTCATTCAAGGTCATGAAGATTTACACCAATGTTTTCTTCTAAGAGTTTTATAGTTTTAGTTCTTATATTTAAGTCCCTGTGGTTTATCTTGACTTTGGTGGATACATAAACCTACACAGGTAAAAATACAGAGTTTAATACACATATACACACCTACACACACAGCAGATGAGTACAAATAAAACTGAGGGAATCTTATTAAGATTGGTGGATTGTATCATCAATATCTTGGTGTGATATTATACTACAGTATTATAAAATGTTACCACTATGGTAAATTGAGCAAAGTGTACAGGGATCTTTGTATCATTTCTTGGAACTGCATGTGAATCTAAAACTATGTCAATAAAACTTTTGATTAAAAATAGTAATCTTTAGAAATTGCTATTTTTCCTCTTTTTGCCCAATTAGTGGTTGTCACTTTTTGAAAAAAAATTGTTTCCCTCTATAAAAGGGCAACATAACAAGTATTGCCAGATGAATTAAGAGCATTCTTGGGTATGGGTAATTCTTGTCTTTAAAAATAAGAAATAGGTTGGATGCCTGGGTGGCTTAGCGGTTGAGTGTTGAGCATCTACCTTCACCTCAGGGCGTGATCCCGGGGCCCTGGATTGAGTCCTGCATCGGGCTCCCCGCAGGGAGCCTGCTTCTTCCTCTGCTTATGTCTCTGCCTCCTCCTCTGTGTCTCTCATGAGTAAATAAGTAAAATCTTAAAAAAAAAAAAATAGGAAGATTCTTTTGTTCCTCAGCAGGTGTGTGCAGTGCACCAGAGAGTGGCTCTGGTGATCTGGTCATTATACTCTGTCATCTCCATCTTGAGGATGTAGGGAATTATGCTATCAAAATATTGACAATGAGGCCAGTAAAAATAAATAAACAAATAAATAAAATGAGATAAATTAAGTTCTGTTATTGTTCTAGCTGATAGCCTGTGGCCAGTGGATATATGAGAATCTGGGCCACTCAGAAGGTGTCTTCTGAGTAGGGTTTCTGAACATAGTCTTGTAAGTCTATCTCTATTTTTTCTTGGACTTTTTCAGTCTGGTTTGTGCTGGTCAAACCTGGATGGTCAGGAATAAAGAGAACTGTAGCTTTAAGGTATGCATACTCACAGCTGTCTATGTTCAGCTTCACCCTACTGTTAATAGAAGTCCTGCTGATGCTTCCAGATGTGCTCCTTGACTTGCTTTATCCAGTAACCAGAAAGTTTATCTTCACTGATGCAGTTCTACAGGTGGTTGATGGTAGCTACCAGGATATTGGAGAGACTTAAACCTGGGCACACTGGGTCAGGCCAAGGGTGAAGAGCTCATTCCAACAGGACAGCTTGAGGCTGGCGTTTCATCCCTGACCAAGTGTCTGAACTGCTGGGATTGGCCTGGGGTGATGCATGGGAAGGAAAAGCAAGTGTGATGTAGACTTGCAGATGTAGCCCATGTTGAGGTACTCGTATCATTATGAGCTTACATGTGTTCTAAGTGTCTAAAAGGAGGAAGCCTTTGACCTCAATGGTGGGTGGGGACTGGTCTCCAGTGATAACATGGATGCTCCATGGATCCTCCACTGGTGTCTGTCTTCCCTGCTAGGCTTGGAGACATGAAGCTGTCTGTGGTATTAGTGCTTTTGCTAAAGCTGAAGGAATCCCACTTTCAGACTGGTTCTCCCATGGTGTTTCCGAAGCATTACCATTGTTAAGGGGTTTATATAGGTCTACAAAGGAGGTTACTATATTTGCTAGTATGCCCAGAGCCCCCTTGCTTGTCTCAGGTTTAGAATAGATGGTCAGGAGAACTACACCATCCTGGCATATATCAAAGGCTCCTGGATGATTTCAAGTTTCTTAGTTAAAGCAGTACAATTGATTGGTTTCTCCCATTGCACATTAAATGCCCCCTAACCCCCAAAGGGCTTCTGTTCTCACTGTATAGATTACATTTCCATACCCGTCTCTAAGCATTTTTTTATTCAACAAAACTGACAGTTGTGCTGGTGATGCTTATTGATGATACAGTCTTGGATGCTTTGACAGATGTAGCTCAAATTTTCCTTGTACCTCTTTTGAATACATTTTGCATTCTTCACAACTGACATCTCCATAGCAACAACCAGGAGCTTTGTGGCCACAGACCATATAGTACTCCACCACCTGGGGCCGCAGGATGTGGGCCTTCCAGAGGAAATGCTCTGCAGAAGCAGAGTCCCTTATGATTTGGATCCTGCCAAGGATGAGGTTATCCCAGGTGGTGAGAATGAGCTACCTGGCACTGGATGTCTCCAGGAAAGCTGGGCTCACCTTCTCAGTCCCAGCTCCATCTGAAATGGTGCTTTCAGAATCCAGAGGTATCTACCACGGTGACTATCTGGATTTTCTGTCTGCTGGTCTGTAGCAACCTGAGCACACTGAGGCCAGGCTACAGCAGAGTGAGTGGAGGTTACCTGGGTGCACCGGGACGGCCTGAATTTCTCATGCCGGAAATTCCTGCAAGAGATATGTGTGCAGTGCCTCAGCCACCCTGCCCTGAACCAGTCCCCCCAAATTTGTAGCTGCCTGGGAAGCGAAATCACCAGAGAAACTCAAGATTTGGCACCCAAGTGGCCTAGAAGCAGGTAAGGTGTCTGTGGAGGCCCTAGGCAGAGGGTAGGGCACAAGAGGCCCCCCTCCCAGGCATTTGGCTGGTGGCAGGAGCCAGGGTGGTGGGCTGGTAAGGCTGTGGGCCAGGGGACAGAGGGCATAGGAGATGGCTGTGGGCACCCCGGGGTTGTGAGGAAAGATTGTTATTGTTTTTGTCAATGCAAGGTCAGAGTTCATGACCCCTGTGGCTCTGTAACTGGCTTGCTTTTTTCTTTAAAGTTTGAAAAATTACTTTATGAAGCCTTAGGAACTACTAAATATAATTGATCTGTAGTCCAGAGTTAAATAAAATGTAATAATAGCGCAACTCCAAAATAAAAGTTGTGAGACCATGAAATTTCCCAACACTTGATTTTAATACATTGTGTTGATTTTCTAAAATGATTCAGAGACCATATTTACAGTAGCTGAAGTATTTATGAAAAAAATCTGGCATCAGGTATTTATATATGTGTATATATATGTGTGTGTGTGTATGTATATATAAAACCCAAGATTATATGAACTAGGAAATAATTGTATGTCTCTACAGCAGTACTAGAGTGTACAGTTTGAGACTGAGATTTATATTTGGAAAGGGAGCAGATGTTTCCAAAATCTGCTCGTCTTTCTAATGTGCATGGTGATGGTACTGAAGGATAACCCCACACTGGATTTAGAAAACTCCACACATGAATTGATTCCAGCTGTGAGGACCTGCCTCTCAGGCAGACATCTGGGCCTGCAGTCAGATGTGGACAATCCTTGGGTGATTTGCCACCTGCCTCATAGCCCAGATCTGTAGACATTTCTGCACAACCACTAACAACATCTAGTCCCAGGTCACTATGACCTTCACCAAGAGCTAGGTGGACTGAGAAGACTTGTGGATAACTCATGGTGGCACCATTTCAGGCTTGGCAGAGCTGGGACATGATGTGATTAAGATTCTGATTCTACCATGGCTACAGCAGGAAGTGAAGTGGCTCTGCAGTGTCCTGGATGGCCCTGTGCTGAGCAACATCAACTGCATCTGAGTTGACCACATGCAGGGCCTCCTCCTGAAACACTATGCCTTAGTACCAGCTGCTCCCACATCTGATAATTAGGATTCCTGTGGGGCAGAATTTGGGGCCCTGGATTCCTCCTTTCCTCCCATGTGGTCAGAGCTCTGGCCAGGTTACTCTGCAGGCTCAGTAGGTCAGCAGGACTGCTCTGATCACCCCTCATCATTGGTCCACAATGACCTCTTACAGGCCCCTCAGCTTGGCCCTAGGACCTCTGTTTTGCTGAAGGTTCCAGTGCCACCATACTGCCCATCCAGACACAGGTGTGTCTGTGAACTGCTTCTCCATCTTACTCTTCCCCTCCTCTAACCAAGTTTAGGATAATGTCATTGTCCTCCATGACTCTTATACCCAATAGGTCTTATCCCTCAGTTGTTCATCTTCTGGTGCAGGTTCTAGCACTACCTCTCCTGTCACCACCACTATCCCCAGTGTGCAGCCCACTGTTTTACTGATCTCCATGGCCACAATTGCACCCCCACCTTCCTTTGGTCCCTGGTATTGTCCAGAAGTATGTCATGGTCTCTCTTCCCCCAATAGAGGAGGGGCAAAGGATGCCCTATTACCCATCCTTCTCCCAGTCCTCAGCCCCCTCCCAACTTGAGGGTAGTGCCTTCTGTGAGGGAAATAGGAAGCTGGGGACAGCTCTCCTCCAGCTACAGGGACTCCAAAGGCTAATGGCTTCTAGTCCCCTAGATCTGGCTGCTCACATCACCCTGCTCCTTGATGCTGTTACACATCAGTCTACTTTCTTCTTCCCCCCAGATTCTTACATGCATGCTGGGTGGCAGACTGTTTCTCCCACATTACTTTCTATTTAGATACTGTGCAGCCAATTCCATATCATAAAAGTTTGATTTGTTAAAGAAAAAAAAAAGAAAGAAAAGACTTCAATGTAAGACCTGGAACCATGAAACTCCTGGAAGAAAACCTAGGCAGTGAGGCCCCTTGACAGTGGTGTTGGTGATGATGTTTTTGGATTTGACACCAAGAGCAAAGGCAACAAAAACAAAAATAGACAAGAGGGACTACATTAAACTAAAAAAGCTTTTGCACAGTAAAGGAAACCACCAACAAAACAAATGGGAAAAGATATTTCAAGTGATATATCTGACTAGACTAATATCCAAATTATATAAAGAACATATACAACTGAACAGTAAAAACCCCAAATAATCCAATTTAAAAATGGGCAGAGAACCTGAATAGACATTTTTCTGTTTTGTTTTAAGTAGGCTCCATGCCCAGTGTGGATGCCAACATAGGGCTTGAACTCACAACCCTGAGATCAAGACCTGAGTTAAGATCAGGAGTTGAATACTTAACTGACTAAACCACCCAGGCACCCCTGAATAGATGTTTTCCCAAAGAAGGCACACAGCCAACAGACACATGAAAAGGTGCTCAACATCACTAATCCCTGGGAAATGAAAATCAAATCCACAATGACATACCATGTTACACCTGTCACAATGGCACTACTTTCACAAAGACAAGAAATAAGTGGTGACAAAGATATGGAATTAAGGAGATTCTTATGCATTGTTGACAGGACTGTAAATTGGAGCAGCCACTGTGAAAACTATATAGTTTCCCCCCAAAAATTAAAAATAGAAATACCATATGATCTAGTAATTCTACTACTGGTTATTTACCCAAAGAAAATGAAAACACTAATTTGAAACATATGAACCCCTATGTTAATTGCAACATTATTTACAATAGCCAAATTATGAAAGTCACCTAAGTGGCATAGGTAATATATGGGTAATAATAATAGGTATTATATATATAATAAAATGGGATGTAACTCAGCTATAAAAATGAATATGATCTTGCCATTTGCAATAATATGCATGTACCTAGAAAGTATTATGCTAAGTGAAATAGATGGAGAAGTTAAGGAAGGAAGTTAATTAAAAAAGGTAAGTTGTTAGGACAGATAGAAAATAGAGACATTTATAAACTTAAAGTTAATAATGCTAATTGGAAGGAGAGGTTGTTAAAAGAGCCTGGGTTGTTTGAAACAGAGATTTTTGAAATGAAGCAATTGAAGGAAATGAAAAAGTTCAAAGTATCACCATGGGAGTAGGTAGCTAGGATAAAGTTATGAAGAAGTTAGGGACCTCTGAGGTCAGTTATTCGATTGATTGCCTATGTGGACAGTGAGCTCCCCCAGCATTTATTTATGGCAGAGCTTGGAGGTGAGTCATGTGCCAAGTCACAGGTGAATGACGGGGAATGACCTAAAAAAGGAAAAACAGGAAGAAATGAGAGGAACAATAGTCTGGAGTGTCAGAGGATAATCTACGGTTACCCAAGAGGGCTATAGGGCCACCCAGCAGTACCCTTGGGGAAGCCCAATTTCAATTAATTCAAGGTGGTAGATAGAGGAGGGATTGTGGGCCAGGGTGAGATTATAGGGAGTTTGTTGATTATGAGTCAGGTGTTCAACAGGTGTAGAAGGGAAGTGGACAAAGGGTGTGAGACCAGGTCATGGGCCATGCAGTACAAGTATTAAGGGATGGTATCCTGAAAAGTTGTTGAGGGGGTGGTTTACATTTTGGATATTGATATTTCAAAGCAAGGACTAGAGCCAAAGTGGATTTAACTCTCAAACCTACTTTTTGAGGATGAGTAGGAACTAATGAATAGCAGCTAATGACTTTTTTTTTTTTTTTTTTTTTTTAGCCAGATAGCAGCTAACAGAATCAGAATCATTTTGTTTCCTGCTGGGTGAAAAATGATATCTCCTTGCTGATTTAAATTGCATTTCTTTAATTTCAAGTGAGGTTGGGCATATTTTCATGTACTTTTAAAACAATTGTTTTAAAGTAGATTATCTTTTTCTTCTTTTTAAAGTTTGTACCAGCCCTTAGTAAATTCAGGAAATTAGCTCTTTGATATATGCATTACAAATATTTTTTCCCATTATTTATTTGTCTTTGATTTTGTTTATGGTATTTTGTCATGTAGCAGTTTTTAAAATTTTTGTTTTAGATTTACTCATCTTTCTTTTTTATGATTCTGGGGTTTTGTTCCTTTTACTTTCTAATATTATAAATAATTTACTTGTGATTTGTTCTGTAAGTTTTTGGAATTCATTTTAATAGTAAAATCTTTTTTCTACTTGGAATTAAATTTGGTATAAGAGGTGAGGAAGAGATCTAGCTTAATTTTCTTTCCAGATAGATGTTCACTTGTCCCAGCACCACTTAGCTACTGATGTGAAACGTTGTCTTTATCATAAATAAAATTCCAAGCCTATTTTAGGCCTATTTTAGAAGAACAAAGGTTTATGTAAGACTGCATGGTATCCTTGAGAGGCATGTTTGGAGTGAAATAAGACTAAATTCTGATTTTAGCACTTGGTGTTGACCTTGGCCTAGGAACTTCTCTGAGTTCTAGTTTTTTTTTTTTTTTTCATCTTCAAAATGGATATGATCATAGCCTTTGAGGACTATGACAGTGTGTGAAATGCACACACTAAAGCAATGTAAGCAAGGAAGAGCAAGAAAGGGGAAGGGAGGTCAGAGGAGTAGGGAGGCAGGTTGTCTGATACTCTGTAGGCCGTTGTGAAGATTTTGTTTTTTCACTTGAGGGAGATGGGAAACTGCTAAGGATTTTGAACAGGTAAGTGGTATGATCTAATGTATTTTAAAAGGCTTTTGTTAAAAAAAAAAAGGGCTTTTGTGTTGAAATTATACAGTAGAAGGAAGCAGGGCAGAAGGGAATTGCAGTTTTGAGAACAGAGGTGATGAAGGATTAGACCAGGATAGGAGCAGAGATTTGGGTAGGAAATGATAGGATTCTGGATGGAGTTGCCATCAACTGAGATGGAAAGACTTGTGAGTAGAGCAGATATGGAGGCAAAGATTGGGAGTTGGGAACTGATCATTAAATGTGTTAAATGTGAGAGATTTACCACATATCCAAGTATAGATGTTAGGTGGGCACTGTACACACTTGAGGTTCAGGAGAGAGAGCCGACCTGGAGATGAAATATGGGAGTCATCAGTATATGTACTGTGCTTAATATATTTAAAGTCATATGGCTGAGATAAGATCACCAAGGGAGGAGAATTTATAAGACTCAGCCCAAGGACTCCCTGACATTGTGGAGAAAGGGGAAATCAAAGAAAACTGGGTAGTGTCCAGTAAGGTAGAAAATACTGACAAGCAATGGTGCTTTAGATGGTGGAGTGGTAGAGGTGAAAGCCTGATTGGAGTGTTGTTTAAGAGAACGTGAAGAAGAGAAATTGGAGAGAGGGAGTACATACTGTTCTTTTAAGAAGGCTGAAATGAGAGGGCTATGGAGGAGGTATTGTTGGGGAGGAGGAAGGAGGAAAATGTATAACATTGTTGCCTGGGAGAGTCATGCATTTGTTGATCAACTACAAGTGTTTGAGTGGGTTTCTCTCCAAATGTGTCTAACATACTGCTGTTGTTATGTGAGATGGTTTTCAGTAGTACTTCAGTACATGCTTGGACAATCTTAGTCGTCATACTGTGAGCACACGGTGTATTTTGAAAAATACAACTAGCATTCAAAAAAAAAACTAGCATTCATAGTGATATAAAAGTAATAGCATAAAGTTCTTTTTGAAATAAATTTATTTCAATAGAAAAAAATGAATCAGTTTAAAGAAAAATATTAAAAGCAATGCTGGAGCACCTGACTGGCTCAGTGAGGAGAGGATGCAATTTTTGATCCTGGGGTTGTGAGTTCAAGCCCTGATCCTGGGGTTGTGAGTTCAAGCCCCATGTTGGGGGTAGATGTTACTTAAAAATAAATAAACTTATAAAAAAGCAGTACAGGTAGTTTATAGATGTGGTAAGTTTACACAAATACTTTAAGCTCAGGAAACACATGCTTAGGGCACTCAAGATTCTTTGTAATCCAGCTCCTTATCTGTGTAAAGTCACACTTTCTTTCTCAATCCTCCTAAAGAATCTGTCTCATCACTATTTATCGATTCCCATCCTGACTGTGCATGGTGTATCTTCTCTGAATCCTGTATTTTGACATTGGACTGTATTGTTATTTCTTTAAATATTGTATCATTTGTGTATTTTATTTTCTCAATGAGAATTTCAATCAGCTTCTACCTTCCCCCACTCACACACAAACATATACATAAATACCCACACACAATTCTCTTTGGAAATGCATTTGCTATGCAGGTTGCTGGAACCTTTGGAATGTTGGGTTCCATGGGAAGATTGGAAAGCCAGACCTAGGCTAGTGTCTAGTAAGATGGGACTTAAGCTGCTGTGATGTTCGATGCAGGCTAGGAGAGCCAGAAAGTTCCAAGTGCAATGTCCAAAAGTCACAACAATCACAGACCTAGCTCAGTGTTTGGCAGGATAAGGTGATGAGAACATGGCAGCAAACACTCCCAGGTAGCAGTCTGTGGGCAGTCAGGAAAGTGCAATTGTGAAAGCAAGGGATTCTGCACACACTGAATTAGATTAACACTTACCTGCTCGATTATGGGTGGCCTTGGGAAGAAGGCCTGTCAGACTCAGGTGAGTGTCAGGATCTCCCTTCACTACTGAAGAAGACTCCTGGTTCGTAGAGGCTTATTTTAATGAAACATACCTGGATTTGAAGCCTAGCTTCATCTATCTATGTGGCCTCAGTTTCTTCTCTATAAAATGAAGATAATGATTCTTAATGATTGTTAATTAACTAAACTGCTTACATGTGAAGAGAATCTAATATCATAATCAATAATGGTAATGATACTTTAATTATTAATATAGTTAAAAGAAATTGGAGAATCCTCACAGACAGACTAATGAGTAACTAGGTAATAATAGCTTTACCAGACTAAGGACTTGGACATGGTAACTTGACTAATGGTCAGTAAAAGGATAAACTGCTTTATTTTCTTAAATCATTGGTGGACTGAGCTGGTCAGTATGCCAATCATCCAATAGCATGAAGGGACTGTATTATTTCTAATAGGAATTGGACCTTTGGGATCCTAGATGTAATTCCATTGCTGTATTCAGAATGTTAGATCACTTTTGAGTGCTTTTTCTAGTTTTAAAAATGATGTATAGAAATTAAAGAGGACTCAGCTCATAAGTTATTATGTTTTTTATTTGTTTAACAAGTATTTATCGAATGCTTATCCAGTAAAGGCAGTGTGCCAACATGCCCCAAGGAAATGGAGGTGAATAAGATAGGGATTGTTTCTGCTCTTATGGAGTCAAATAAGCAACTCATGTCTGGTTAGTGAATTATGATTGTGATACATGCTAGATGAAGTGCAGGATGCTAAGAATGCAGCTAATAAGGGGATCTGGTCTAATCTAGGGGTGGTTGTCAGGGTGTTTAAAATGAGATCTGAAGGATAAATAGAAGTTAGTTGGGTAAAGTAGGGGGAAAAAGGGAGCACTTCAGGAAGAGCATGTGTTAGGGCCTTGAGGTTGGAGGACCATGGGTTTCCCAGGACTAAAAAGTTGTTTAGTGTGGCTGGAATACAGAGAAGAATCAATGTCCCAGAATGTGATTGAGATGTGGATGAAGGCCAGTAAGGCAGGGCCTTCTGGGTCAAATTAAGGAGTTGGGATTTTGCCTTTAAAAAAATGGGGAGGCCAATGTACATTAGTGAAATGAACTCAGAGATCACTCTGGCAACAGTGTGGAAGGAGGTGGGGAACAGTGCCAGAATGAAGAAGAGAGACCTGTTAGGAAGCTACTGTAGTGTTCCAGTTAAGACATGATAGGGGCATACACTGAGGTGGTGGCAGCAGAGGAAGAGAGCCGTAGACCAATTTGAGATATTTATAATAGCTCCCTTGGGAAAAAAGGCTACTTTTGTCAGAGAAGGAAAGGCAAGGGTTTTATTTTTAGAGTGAAGAGGATATTGGCTGATTGTCTTCTATCTCCACAGAGAAGGAAAGAAGAAATCATCTTACAATTTAATGAGGGAGAATTTGGGATTACTTCTTATAGTTATAGACCTGCCAAATAGAAGCTGTGTGATTTTTAAATGAGGAGCTTTTAAAGTAGGATGGAGAAATCCATCCTGGAGGCAAGAAGATGAATCCAATGACCTCTTGAACTATTTCCTATTTCATAATTTATTATTCCACAGTACATTTGCCTAGTATATCCCTTGTGAATACTAGGATATATTTTTATTTAAAAGTCATCCCAAACTTGAGCACTGAGTATTCACAGAAGTTTTCCTGGAGCATTTACATATTTTATCAGTGTGAGAAAGAGAGAAACAGATCTGGATAGCTAGAATAGCCCTGGAACATACAGCGAGGCCCTGGCATTCTGTGGAACACAAACAACCGTTGACAAGACCACTCTGTGCCTATGGTGGATCAAGACAAAAACAAGACCACTTAGTAATCATGTTTAAGCACAGGGGAAAACATGAACAATATCTAAACCAAAAAAACAACCAATATCTCCCATATCCTGGCTGCTGGGAATGGTTGCTGCTGCTTTACCAACAACAGCCTTGGTATCATTCCATTCTTCTTAGCTTCTACATTAGAGTTATGGAGATACCCAATCATGGAATTACCCACATCCTGATAACATCCAATCCAGAGTAACTTTGCTTTCGTGAACTCTCCCCCGTATCACTTAACTAACACAAGCCTAAATTCTATAATAAAGCCTTTCTAATAATACCTTTCAGGGAGCTAACCTGTGGTTCCCCATAGGTGTGTTCTCCATTCCTGCAACAAGTCAAGAAATCCAGCTTTTTCAACTGTAGGTGTTTGCACTGGTCTTTGGCTCAAGAGCATTAGTAAGCATAAGGAATAGTCTGTGGGTTTTGTACTTTTCCCACCCTTTTGCTATTGGAATAAAGAGTTCAAATTTTAGGGGCACCTGAGTGACTCAGTCAGTTAATCCTCCAGCTCTTGGTTTCAGCTCAGGTCATGATCTCAGAGTCCTGAGATCAAGCCCCGTATCAGGCTCCACACTCAGCAGGGACTCTGCTTGAGATTCTCTCTCCTCCGCCCCTCCCCCCTTCCCAAATTGCACTTGCATTCCCTCTCTCTCAAATAAATAAATCTTTAAAAAATTCACATTTTATATATTCTGCTATATCATATAGATGATATCTTCTAATTTCATATGTGATGTCTTGACACCTATAAAATCACAGCAATTCTGGCCAGGTTCTTTGTTAAACATTGTAGCCTACTTCTTTGTCTTTTTATATCACCAAGTTCTTTTTTTTTTTTTTATATAAATTAATTTTTATTGGTGTTCAATTTACCAACATACAGAATAACACCCAGTGCTCATCCCGTCAAGTGTCCCCCTCCGTGCCCGTCACCCATTCACCCCCACCCCCCGCCCTCCTCCCCTTCCACCACCCCTAGTTCATTTCCCAGAGTTAGAAGTCTTTATGTTCTGTGTCCCTTTCTGATATCTCCCACACATTTCTTCTCCCTTCCCTTATATTCCCCTTCACTATTATTCATATTCCCCAAATGAGTGAGAACATACACTGTTTGTCCTTCTCCGATTGACTTACTTCACTCAGCATAATACCCTCCAGTTCCATCCACGTTGAAGCAAATGGTGGGTATTTGTTGTTTCTAATGGCTGAGTAATATTCCATTGTATACATAAACCACATCTTCTTTATCCATTCATCTTTCGATGGGCACCGAGGCTCCTTCCACAGTTTGGCTATTGTGGACATGGCTGCTAGAAACATCGGGGTGCAGGTGCCCCGGCGTTTCATTGCATCTGAATCTTCGGGGTAAATCCCTAACAGTGCAATTGCTGGGTCGTAGGGCAGGTCTATTTTTAATTCTTTGAGGAACCTCCACACAGTTTTCCAGAGTGGCTGCACCAGTTCACATTCCCACCAACAGTGTAAGAGGGTTCCCTTTTCTCCGCATCCTCTCCAACATTTGTTGTTTCCTGCCTTATTAATTTTCCCCATTCTCACTGGATATCACCAAGTTCTTATGTCAGGGGAAACATAATCATTGACAACAATCTTTGACTTTCTTGTTACCATTTTGCAAGTGGAAAATTATGCAAATTGATAATGTGAAAAGTGTAACAATCTTAACTCAGTCAAATCATATTGCTTGTTCATAATAATGAGGCTTTTCTATCTTCAGCAAAAGTGGCTCTTTTGTGCTGAAGATTTTTAGTTTGTCCACATCTGTGAGAGATTCCCAAAGGAACTTTGATCTGTGGTTAAGTATTCATGGATAATGCTGATAGTTCATTACTCGTGCATGGGCAGGCTGACTTCTTGCACATTGCTTTCTTTCAGCGAATTCTGGTGTATAGAACACAGTACCCAGCAACATCCTGTATGCAGTAGATTTGAGACAGACTTTTGGGGAAGATGGGCTGTTTATAAGTACCTACATTAGATGGCTTTCTGTGTGTGAGTGTTGTGCTGTGGGGAGACATGCTGCAATGCAATGCTGCAAAGGAGACTTACTTCAAAATTACACAACCCTTACTGCAACTTATGTTACATGTTGGTGAAATATAAATTCTCGAATGAAAATACCATCTTTCTTTACATGCATTTTGGGTGTTTGTATGATTAAAGTAATTATATATTCATTCCTCATGTACTTTTCTTTAGTCAGTGTACCATCCTCCCATCCCTCTATATTTCCGGATGGAAGGCTCCCCTTTGCAAGTCAGCCAATAGCATGATGAAAGAATCAACAGGTGATTATTATGTGACACTGGCTGCTAAAGAACCATTTTACCATTGTTTAGGAATTAGAATAAGGATGGGGATCAGAATCAGGAGAAGGTCTAAGGAAAAACAGTTTTTTGCAGCTAAAACTATTATCACTTCCTCTTGTGTAATGTTTCAAATCTTGGATACTCTGAAGATGTCACTCCATTTTAATACTAACAGGGAAGAGAGGAGAGAGAACCAGGAATGTAAAAAATGGTAAGAACCAAGATTTTGAGTGTCCTCTAGGACATAATTTATATTTTGTTTTGTAACATTATCTTAAATGAAAGAAGTTAAACCTTTTGAGTAGTTATGAATAGATATTGAATATATTTGTCAAATTGCTTATGATTCATTAATTCGCAGGCATTAAATGCTAACCAGTAAAAAGTTACTTGTTACTTTTAAATTACTAAATTGAATCTTTTAAGAGCATGTGTTTTTACAATCTAGAATTTTTTCTTTCTTTTTTTTTTTTTTACTAGTAAAAAGATCACTGAAGGTTTTCTTCTGGAGCAGTTTCTTTTTTTTTTTTAATTTTTATTTATTTATGACAGTCACAGAGAGAGAGAGAGAGAGAGAGAGAGAGAGAGAGAGAGAGAGAGAGAGGCGCAGAGACATAGGCAGAGGGAGAAGCAGGCTCCATGCACCGGGAGCCCGATGTGGGATTTGATCCCGGGTCTCCAGGATCGCGCCCCGGGCCAAAGGCGGGCGCCAAACCGCTGCGCCACCCAGGGAATCCCCTGGAGCAGTTTCATAAAAAGGATGGGACAAATACTAAAAATCTTAAATATTCTCATATTAAAAAGCTACTATTATTTTATTTTTAAAAAAGATTTTATTTATTTATTCATGAGAGACACACAGAGAGAGAGGCAGAGACATAGGGAGAGGGAGAAGCAGGCTCCCTTTGGGGAGCCTGATGTGGGACTTGATCCCAGAACCCCAGGATCATGCCCTGAGCTGAAGGCAGACACTCAACCACTGAGCTACCCAGGCATCCCTAGATGGACTATTTTAAAACTAGTTTCTCTTTTTGTTTCATCTTTTTAGAGGATTCTTTCTTTTCTTTATATTAATTTTTAACCTATCTGGTTTTGAAAGAATTCTAAATTTACAGAAAAGTTGCAAAAGCAGTAGAAAGATCCATAGACCTCTGTCTGGATTTTTAAAAAAGATTTTATTTATTTATTTGACAGAGAGCAAAAACAGGGAGAGTGAGAGAGGGAGAAGCAGGCTCCTCACTGAGTAGGGAGCCTGACATGGGGCTTGATCCCAGGATCGTAGCCTGAGTCAAAGGCAGACGTTCAACCAGCTGAGCCACCCAGGTGTCCCTTCTGTATGGCTTTTATCAAGATTTTCTAATTGTTAGCATTTTTGCATTCTCTTACTCTATCTCCGCACACACACACAAACACACAGATATGTACACATGCATATTACCGTGGGTTTTGTTTTTTTCTGAACTACTTGAAAATATGATGCATACATGATGCCCTGGAAAACCTTAATAGTTAGAGTATATTTACTATGCAATAATCAAAATCATGAAATTGACATTTATCTAATATTACCATCTAATGTATAAATCCCACTCAAAGTTTGCCTATTTCCTCCAAAATTTCCTTAAGGGTCCAAGATCCAGTCCAGAATCATGTATTGCATTTAGTTGTTACTCTAGCTTGGAAAAATTTCTAAAGCTTTGTCTTTCACGAACTTGACATTTTTGAAGAGTAAATGCCACTGACATTGCAGTGTCTTCATTTGAGGTCACCTGATATTTCCTCATAATTTATGCATTTGGGGCAAGAGGATCTTTTTTAATTTCTATTTTTGTGTGTGTTACATAATATAGATAATTTGTCAGAAGAGTAGCATGTGAATATAATTTATAAACAAATAAATGGAGGTCCATGCACAAAAATGTTTCTACTAATGGTGATACATGAAGATAAAGAGTTGGAGGACACTGTGCTAAGTGATAGTAAGGGAAACCAGCCACAGTTTATGAGCTGAATGCTAGAAAGAAGAGATTGAGCATTTTTTAACATGGGCATTGTGGAGCCCAGAAACCTTGAGCCAATGAATTATCCTGGTTCTGGGTTAAGACCATAATTTTAAGCCTCACATCTTTGTGTGATCAGATGCTTTACTCTAATTTCAAAATGTGTGATGTAGAAATTTAAAAACCTATGTTTTCCATTTATTTAGATACTTGATTTTTAACGGCTGTCATGGTTGAAAAAGTTCTTCCAACAATATATAAACTCAAATACAAAGAGTGTATCTTTGATTATGCTTTACAAACTGTGATACTCATCTTTCAAAACTAATACAAATTTACATAAATATTTTTGTTAAAAAAACTAGGAAATGTTTACCTATGGAAGGTTTATAATTCAAAAAAATAATATGTATGTTTAATATGTACTGAAACTATTGAAAAATTTTAACAAGTTAAAATAGTTTTCCAAGTTTCTTAAGTGTGCATGTATTAGAGTTTTGATGGGCTATATAAGTTTTGGTAACAATAGCATGTAATAATGGAAACACTTCCAAACTTCTGCTTTCATAAAGCTCTCTCTGTAGCATAAATGTCTTTCAAAAAGTAGTTTATTTTCTCACTTTATTGTTAAATTGAATATTTTGTGGTACATGGAATTCTCATGTCCATCAACTGTCAGCACATTTGAATCACTTGATTTTTTTGTTGTTAGAGAAAAATGAAGAGCTCATCTTTTAGTCAGTCAACTCTTAAGGATTTTGCCAGTCTCACCTGCAATTCTCTGTTTGATTGCTTTACTGGATGCTGTGATGCACTGCTATGTTTCCACTATGTTGGTGGCTGAGAGGTCATTCTCTAGGCATTGCACTCAGTGGAAAGATGTCTCACCCCTTCCCATGGGGCAGCTCTCATCTAAAGACTGGTCAGTGCTGGATATAAAGGCTCAGACAGTCTACTGCAAGGTGTAAGAAAACTAGAGTGCCAACCCAATGCCAGAACTCCCCATGGGATTGGTTGAGGACATTGTGGTAACCATCTAAATTTAATTTCTCCCTCTGTTCAATCTTGCCTTCTGTACTTCCCCCATGGTTGATCTTGAGGGCACTCTCCAGGAAAATTTTTTTCCCAGGGAATCTGATATAAGAAAGTTACGTTCTATAAAGATGTACAGAATCCCTTACATTTTTAAGTATCTTGTGTTGAAAGCTAAGGTTCCCTATGGTATCCTGTAGCACTTTTCTTTTTCTTTTTTTAAAAAATATTTTATTTATTCATTCGAGAAACAGAGAGAGGCAGAGTCACAGGCAGAGGGAGAAGCAGGCTCCATGCCAGAAGCCTGATGTGGGACTCGATCCTGGGTCCCCAGGATCAAACCCTGGGCTGAAGGCGGCGCTAAACTGCTGAGCCACTTTTTTTTTTTTTTTTTGAGAGAGAGAGAGAGAGAGAGAGAGAGAGCAAGCAAGTGCGTATGTGCATGAGCAGGTAGGGGAGAGGGAGAAGGAGAGAGAATCCTAAGCAGGCTCCATGCTGGGGCATGGAGCCCCACATAGGGGTTTTAATTTCACGACCCTGAGATCATGACCTGAGCTGAAATCAAGAGATGGATGCTTAAGTGACTGAGCCACCTTGGAGCCCCTATCCTGTAGCACTTTGATTTCATAAAGCTTCTTTGAAAGCTTTGTTGCAATAGCTTGCCTGTGAATGATAGAGGGAATGCATTTCATGTGCAATACTTTATACCATTTTTGGGGAACTAAAAAAATTCTGATTCAGATAGTTGCCTAAAATAGTGTAGACATCATAATTTAGAAGTTATTTATTATTGAGGGAAAATGTTATTTGTTCCTTTTTTTTGGTAGCTCACACACACAGAAGCCCTTCTTCATATGTTTTATTATTGGAAACAGAATCCAGAAAATACCATAGCTGAAATGTGTTAGAGGTATCAGCGTTTCATCCGAGTATATAGCAAACCTTCAACACTAGGTAATTTGTTCCAACATTTGTTTCTTCACTCTTCTATAATGCTTTCCATATATCATTCAACAATATTTGCTGACAAAAATATACATTTTAGGTTTCTCTACATGCTTTTTGTTTTGTTATGTTTCAGCCATTTTAGCTGTAACAGAACAAGTATTTCCCCACTGGGTGTGGCTGTGCCTTTTACCTTTGCTTTAAAATGAGAAACCTCAAAAGAAGCTTCTAAATATTTATTACCACATTTTATGACACTTTGTAAAATTCTGTATTAGTGTTGCATGACTTTGTCAATCTCTGAATAATTGTAATGGTTTTTCTTCAGGTTTGAGATTCTTAGTTTTAACATATCCCACTAATCTTTATGGCATGATGCTACCATTTGCTACTTCTATTTCTGGCAGTATGACAAACTAGATTATCTGGAAAGCTTTCTGCTGTAAAACACTCACATATGGTAGATAAAATATAAGACAGTATCATTTTAAAATATGTAACTGAATGAGAAAGCATGTAAGGAAATTCCCAATAAGCAAAAAAATGAAGTACAAACTGAAAACTAGAGCCAAACCACACTGGTTGGTGCTTTGACAGCCTGGGCAGTGGGATTGAGAAAGAGCGATGGAATCCTTGTCTCTGTCACATAGAGGTTTAGATATTAGTGCCTACACAGAAATAGAAGATAATGTCTTGGGGTTTCATGAATTTAAAGATTGCATTTGAGATACCATAGAAAGCTGGGGCCTTTGAAGATTCACACTAGAAAAACTGTCTACTCATGGTGCAGAATCGTGTCTGAAGGGCACTTATATGTCTTCATATAGATTTTAGATAGAAAAAGTCTTTGATGAAAATTAATAACTGTATCCCTATCCTTACCCACAGTTGGGATTAAAATATTCCTGGTTGCCAAGTTTTAGAAACTCTGGGCCAATAAATTAAGGTAAGAGTGGCTTGAGTATGTGAAAACCCTGAGCATTTGGCAAAGTAAATATAAAATCTCTTTGGAGAAATACTGTCAATCCAGATTGTGCAAGATTTCCACCAATAGCATCCTGAAGCATCCTGAAGAATTCACAATACAAAATTACAAAGCGCATAAGAATACAATATACCATCACTGAGAGTCAGCGTACATATATCCTGTCAAGAACTTCAGATAAGACAACTACTGAACAGTAAAGATAAAATAACTGTGCTTAAAACAGTTAAGGATGTAACCGGAATCAAAATCATGAGAAAAAAGTAGACACCATGAAAAAGTCCAAGAAGATTAGAAAAAAAGAAGCAAATGCAATCAAACAGAACTTTTAGAAGTGAAAAATACAGTTACATTATAAACTCAGTGGACAGATTGAACAGTAGTTGGTCCCAGCTGAAGACAGACTGAATACATTGGAAGATGGATCTAATTGGAAATGGTGATGCAGTTACTTTCATTTTGCCTGTGGACATTGCACCTTGCCCATCTGGCTTCTTTGTAGAAAGCCTGTTTTGAGTTAGTTTCCCATCCATTGTTCTGCTTTCCTGTGCAAATCTGAAGCATTTCTGGCTCCGTTTCCTCTCAGTCTGGATTTCTTTGGGCAGACTATTTTATCAGCTATTCTTGCATGTGGTATGCTTTGATATCCTAAGTGAATCAGGTTTCTTATTGATAAAGGGTACGTTTTCCTAATACTGAAAGAAGCTGCATTTTAGGGGTGCCTGGGTAGCTCAATCAGTTGAGCAGCTGCCTTTGGCTCCAGTCATGATCCCAGGGATCAAGCCCCAGATTGGGCTCCTTGATCAGCTGAAGGTTTGCTTCTCCCTCTCCCTCTGCTCCCACCTCCTCTCCGCCATGCTCTCTCAAATAAATGAATAAAATCTTAAAGAAAGAAGGAAAGAAAGAAAGAAAGAAGGAAGGAAGGAAGGAAGGAAGGAAAGAAAGAAAGAAAGAAAGAAAGAAAGAAAGAGAGAAAGAAAGAAAGAAGCTGCATTTTAGATCACTGAGCCACTAATGGTCAGCCTAGAGGGAAATAAGAAAACTACAGATGGGCAAAGAGACCTGATTGAAAAAAATAAATAGATAAAACTATTCCATAAAGCAGATAATCTAAATTTGCTCACTATCTGGAAAAGATTATAAACTTGATAAATAAGATAATTTAAAATAATTATATTAAGAATTGTACTAACAATTAAGCTCTTAGGAATTAACCTTGTTTCAAAAAAAAGCAAGTTATCTATCCTAGTTAATTTACTGATATCAGGAATGCTATAGATAGAATTTGAGAAAATTCATCTAGGCAGATTAGATAAATGCATTATGTTAGTCAAGGTGCTGGAAATAGTAATTCTTCTAAGTATTTCAAGCAGAAAAGAATTTATCATATTTCATCAAAACTTATCAACTGTTAGATGCACTGCTGTGTTTTTTGTAAAGATTTATTTATTTATTTGAGAGAGATATATATATAGAGAGACAGACAGACAGAGATAGAGAGCGGGGGAAGAGGCAGAGGAGAGAATCTTTAAGCAGATGTCCTGCTGAGCATGGATCCTCATACAGGGCTCGATCCTATGATCCGTGAGATCATGATCTAAATTGAAACCAAGCATCAGACACTTAACTGACTGAGCCATTCAGGTGTCCCTTGCACCACTGTTTCTAAGAAATACAAAGTGCTATTAAATTATGCCAAAATGGCCTTAGTAAGTCTTTATTTTTTAAATTTAAATTCAATTTAGTTAACATATACTATAGTATTGGTTTCAGGAGTAGAATTTAGTAGTTCATCACTTACATATAACCCCCAGTGCTTCATCCCAACAACTGCCTTCCTTAATGCCCATCACCCATTTAGCTGATCTTTCCCACCCACTTCCTTTCCAGCAACCTTCAGTTTGTTCTTTTATGGTTCGCCTCCTTCTGTGTTTTTATCTTATTTTATTCTTCTTTCTCTTCCCGTCTTCATCTGTTTTATTTATTAAATTCCACATATGAGTGAAATTATATGATGTTTGTCTTTCTCTGACTTATTTCGCTTAGCATAATACTCTCTAGGTCCATCTATGTGCCTTAATAAATCTTGAGTAAATTGATTATATCTGTCTTTTATTGTTTTGAAGTTATTTCATCTATTTTGAGAAATTTCTTCTGCTTTTGGTTGCATTGCTTGGCATGAGATAGGCAATCCTTTTATATATACTTCAGTAACAAAACTGGGAAGTTCTGATATAAGGTAGGGATTGGCACATTAGAGCCTGTGGGCCATACCTATAAATAAAGTTTTACTGGAACATAACCATGCCCTTTAGCTTGTCTGTAGTATATGGCTCCTCTTGTGCTACAATGGCAGATTTGAACAGTTGTAACAGAGATCGTATGACTCCTATGGAAAGGCTGGCCATATAGATAAAAAAGTTTGCCAAAGTCTGCTATGGGGAAATATGTGTTATAAAAAGAGCTACCATTTATCAATATTGTGGCACACTGTAGAAAGTACTTTATATGGAGTAGAAGTCTCTTATCCAAGATGGCCAGGACAAATGTTAGTTGATTGGTTGAAACATTCATTCTGTCAGCAAATATTTATAGAACACCAGTCATCTACCAGGCAACAAGTGTAAGGGGCTTGGAATTCAGAGGGTGAACGAAACACACAAAGATCACTGTCTTTGTGGAGCTAACATTCTAGTTGGCTATGGTAGGTCAGGATAGAAGGCCCTAAGTGGAGATAGAAATAACAGAATTAATATGTAAAACAAATATTACATAGCTCATGATAGGTATGTATGAAAAATGAAACAGGGAAAGAAGTGCCAGAGGGAAGATTTTACCATGAAAATAGAGAAGTCAGGGAAGTCCCACAGAGGAAATGGCATTTGAATGAAGACCTGAAGGAGGTAAGCACAGGGTTTGCAGATATCTGATGGCAGAGTGTCCCAAGTGCAGGGAACAACATTGTGAAGAAAGTGAGGGAATGTGCCTCATGGTTTAAAGAAAAAGTAAGAAGACTTATATGTTTAGAACAGAGAAGTAAATAGGAAATAAGATCAAAGGAGTAAGAAGAAATGGGAGCAGGGATGGATTATGGAGCGGATTATGGAAATGGAGCAGATTATGGTCCAGTTGTGAAATCTTTGGTTTTTCCCATGAGTGAGATGGGAAGTCATTGGAAAGTTTTGAGCAGTGGAGCAATGTGAACTCACCTAACTGGAGACCTCTGCTGCTTTGTGGATAATAGATGGAAATGGGGCAGAGCCCATTAGAGAGGGGTTTGGAGGCAATTAAGGAGCATTTTCAATAATCCATGTAAGAACTGGTGGTTGCTTAGGCCATTGAGGTGGTGATGAAGATGGTGCAAATATAGGTGTAAACTTTTCATGGTGGAAAGCTTTTGATATATAAAAAAAATTGAGAGAACAGTTTAATAAGTCCCTCCCATCTTCAAAAAGATTATTATTTTAGGACCAGTTTTCATACATCTATAGATGAATGCCAAGTGTTGTTGCATATTAGGACCACCAGGGGGGTTTTTAAAAAATCCTAATCCCCAGGTTGTAAATCTGGGCATCCCATACCTATTATATCAGCATGTCTGAGGTGGAGCCAGGCATCAGTACTTTTAAAAAGTTTCCAGGTGATTTCAGTGTGCAGTTAAGCTTGGAAACAGACTGCTTAGCCCCTGGATACTCAAAATGTTGTTTTCTGTCCAGCAAATGTGGTCTTTCTACCATCAGTGTTGGCATACCTGAGTTTGTTGTAAATGCAGAATTTCAGGCCCTACCATACCTCCTGAATCAAAACTTGTATTTTAACAAGTTCTTCCAGTGATTTATGTTCACATTAATATCTGGGAAGCACTGTGTGTATGTCTTATGCTTTTGCAGAAACTGTCTTATCGGACTCACCCTGCTGGTTCAGTCCCATTTATCCTCTAAGATTGATCTTAGGCATCCCCTTCCTGGAAGACATTCTCATCCTTACTTTGACATACTCTGGCTATTCTGGGGACAACCTCTATTTACCTTTACTATATCCCTTATTATAGCTTAGTCATTGTAGGCTTAGCCAATAGATTGTAGAGATTTTTGCCAAACTCTCCTAAATTTTAAATGCACAGTGGCAGAGATTTTTCACTGGTGCTCAGTCAGTGTTCATAGACATGAATGGCTAAGGTGGAAATTGTTCAGGTGGGACTCACAGGTCTAGATGGGGCCCTGGACCTATCATATCAAACCCCTGGACAGGCTGACTCTAACAAGCAGTGATATGTCACTTTGATCGTTGGGCTGCTTGAGGCTGTTGATTTTCTTTTATCTTTCTTGCTGTGGGGAGGGAGACTGTGGCTTGCAGGGTGTGCACTCATAGCCAAGGGGAGCTCTGAATTCCATAGGTGTACCTTGCTCACAGCTGTGACAAAGAATGAGGGGTTAAGATATCTTGAATTTCTTCAAAGGTCTTATTAAAGTGGGTTCCTATAATAAATTTTTTTCCAGCGGTGAAACCAGTACACAGAAAAGCACAGTTGTAGGAAGGTGGTCAGAAAGTACAACCTTGCAGTCTTAAGATAAATAAATACTATGGGTGTAATGTGCAGCATGATGACTATAGTTAATGCTGCTGTATGGTATATAGCAAGTTTTTTTTTTAAGGTTTTATTTATTTATTCATGAGAGACACAGAGAGAGGGAGGCAGAGACATAGGCAGAGGGAGAAGCAGTCTCCATGCAAGGAACCTGATGTGGGACTTGATCCTGGATCCCAGGATCATGCCCTGAGCCAAAGGCAGACGTCCAACCACTGAGCCACCCAGGCATCCCAGTATATATAGCAAAGTTAGGAGAGTAGATCCTAAGAATTCTTATCACAAGGAAACTTCTTTTTTCTTTTTCTTTATATGAGAGGATGGAAGTTAACTTACTGTGATAATCATTTCATGATGTAAGAACCCATTATGTTGTATACCTTAAATTTATACACTAATGCATATCAATTATATCTCAATAAAACTAGAAACAAAAGAAAAGCACAAAGAAAATATACAATATTTGTAATCCTATCCATCAAAAAAATTTAACCTTTTTGGCTTACACTATTTTGGCATTTATATGGAGAAAATAATACAGTTGACCCTTGAACAACTCAGGGGTTCGGGGCCTTGACATCTTTTATCCCCAATCCTGACACAGACAAGAGTTCATTTATAACTTTTGAATTCCCCAAATCTTTACTAATAAGCTACTCTTGACTGGAAGGAAGCCATACCGGTAACATAGTCAATCCACACATATTTTTTATGTTCTGTGTATCATACACTGTAGTCTTACATAACGTAAGCTAGAAAAAGGAAAATGTTAAGAAAATCATAAGGAAAATCCATTTACAGTACTGTACTATGTTTATTGTACTATATACATACTGTACTATATTTTTTGGAGGATTAAGTGGATCCTATAGTTCAAACCCATGTTGTTCAAGGGTCAACTAAATTGTATTACCTGTCTTAGGAGGACTCACATCATTTGCCCCCATCTTAGTACTCTCTTCCTTTTCTTCTTCTTCTTCTTTAAAGATTTTATTTATTTATTTGACAGAGAGAGAGCATAAGTAGACAGAGCAGCAGGCAGAGGAAGAAGGAGAAACAGATTCCTTGCTGAGCAGGGAGCCCAACGTGAGGCTCCATCGTGGGACCCTGCTATCATGATCTGAGCTGAAGGCAGATGCTCAAATGACTGAGCCACTCCTGACTTTTTCTTCTACAGGTTCCCTCTACTTGAGCCACATTCACCTCATTGCTATTGTTCATGTACACCAGACATACTCTACCTTTAGGCCTTTGTTTTAGCTCTTTTCCAAGTGGGACCCTCTCCCTAAATACCATTCTCCTTCCAGTCTTTGCTCAGATTTCACACTCTCAAACTAGCCCTACCTGACAACCCTATTTAAAACTGAAGCCCACCTCCACATTTCCTTAAGCCCACCACTTCCAGTTCCCCTTAGCTTGCTCCACACTGCATTTCTTCAAGAACTTAGGATTTTTTTTTAACATATAGCAGAACATATTATTTTATTACATCTGTTGTTTGTTGCCAGGCTTGCTTTCCTTCTCTTCTACCTCCCTTGCTTCCCCTACCTTCTAGAATGTAAACTCTTACAGGCCAAAGGATCTTTTTGAGTATAACAGTAATTGGTATATGGTAGATTGTCAATAAATATTTGATGAAGGAAGGAATGAATATATAATTTTAATTAAAATAGTAACATACTGTGGCATACTGTTCTGTAGACAGTGATAAACTCTTGGTGTTTTTAACTTGACAATATACTGTGTCCATCTTGTCACATAAATAAATATTCTTTGACATGGTTATATCTCTGAAAGTTTTTGATTTCAAACAGTTTCTGATGAAGTTTTGGAATATAGGTGAGGTCTGGAGCCAACGACCAAGAAAGAATTCTTGAAACATCTTTGGTGCAAAATGGTGGTTTTATTAAATCACGGGGACAGGACCTGTGGACAGGAAGAGCTGCTGCCCCAGGCCTCTGAGGGGTGGCTGAGTATATACCTCGGAGTTGGGAGGGGTTTGAGGATAGGGTACTCTCTAAGGAATTTTGGAAGCAAGGTTTTCAGGACCTTGAGGGCCTAGTTATTGTTGGGAAAATGTCACTTATTACCTTTAATAAAACCTGAGTCATGAGACCCTTCAGATGTGTATCGGTGGGCCATGTGCTTGGAGGATAATTGCCAACAAGTATCTTGGGGTTTTAGAGATAAAAGAAATTTCTAAAGGAGTTTTTATATGTTAAAGTAGGCTTACAGGTCCTGGGGGTTGGGCTAAGATTGCCTTCTGCCCTTAGCAAAGTATGAACATCGAGGCAGTTGGGTCTGTAGAGGAATGTCACTCTCCCCGTCTCAAGGGCTTGTCTCAAGGGCTTGCTTTGTCCTCAGCTAGTCCTCCGTTCTCCCATCACTAGGATATACATATTTACATAGTTATATATTCATATATAACACTATTATATTAAAAGAACAGTGGTAGAGAAGCTGAGAGAATAAAAGATCTGAATTATATATTGAAATAATAGCATTGCAGACAGAAGCCTTACATAACTTAAACTTTTTTCTTTTCAGTCATTGGTATGTAGCAGAACCACTCTACAGTTCTGTTTGGGGTCATCCATTCTCATGCAGTGGCTGCTCCTTGTCTTGAAAGTATCTGTAACAGCAGCTGCCCTTCTCCCTAAAGGGGAACAAAACCAGCTGCTTCTCGTCCTCCTGGCCCCTGCCCCTGTTTCCATGGTTGACTAGTCCTCTGGTTGATGATTAAATGGCTCCAGACTAAAATACACTTTTTATTTTTAGGTATCATTTTCAGATTTTTGGGGGAAATTGTGTGTCACAGGAAAGAAAGAAGCAAAGGCTCTTGTGATTAATGAAAAGAAAGAAGTCTATTTTGTCTTTAGTCCCTTTCTTTGTTTCTTGTTCTGGCTTATTCTCCCTTCTCCATTGTCCTGTTGCTGACCATTGTGATTGTGAGACCACCTAGGGCTTTTTCATCTACTTACCAGCATGGTTCACGCATTCCAAATGACAGCAGAGACATTAGAAACCATATCTCAAACAGAGAAAATGGCCAGTCTTTCTTACTGTTCTTCTTTGGCATTGTGTTGTTTTTAATTTTTCTTTCTCTCTAATTATCCAGGGAGACAGTGAGCATTAAGGGCTTTACATTGGACTTCAGATGAAGTCAGAAATGGCATCTTCTGTTTTCAGAAATGAATTTTTTTTTAAAAAAATGAGCTTTTCTGAAGTGTACATTACTCTTTTCATTAGAAGAAGGAAAAGTTCCAAGAAGGCTGGCATGCTGAATGCCTTAAAGAAGAACTTCAACTGAGATGCCAGATAAAAGTGTAACAAGAATTTCTTATGGCTTAAATAACTGCAGAGTAAGAGGCATCTATTGTTACTATCCTGTCCATTTTTTTCTCTTTATCTTTTCTGTTTTGTGCGTCTATCATCTTTTTTTTAAAGTTATATTTCAAAACCCATTACATCTTTCAAACCAAAGAGATTTCTGAGAAGTTCTGTTTTTAATGGAAAGATGAACTTGCATAATAAAATGTAATTCATAAAGATAATTTGAACATAAAGTAGACTGCAAGAATATCTTTTTAGAGTTGGAAGATGAATTTGGTAAGTCTGACATGTATGCCTAAAAATTTTATAACATGTATTTGTGAGAAATGAGAGTAGATATCAATATTCTTTCTGAGTAGTCCAGATAATTAGAAAAGAAATAGAGGGGAGAAAAACCCACTAGAAGTAAGAAGATTTAATTTCAAGTGTAATCAGAAGAAATATGCCAAGTAATTCATCACTAATTCAGATAGTTAAGAAAAATCTAGGAAAAGCCCTAGGAAGCATAATTAGCTATGCAGAAGGTTGAAACATTTGCAAAATGTCACAATTATGAATTGCAATTTTTTCCCCCCATGAGACCTGAGAAATGCTTCATCAACAAATCCCAGAAGACTTTTCAGCAAGTCTCGACAGGAAATGCTTGTATTTAATGCAGGACTTTTTACCTAGACGGAGAAGTGGCCAACTTTGGAAGGTTTGCTTCTTATTATTTGAAAAGCTTTTTGGAAGTCTGCCATTTACACTTTCTGGGCTTCATTTCCTCTTCATGAAAAATGGGAAAACTGTGCCTGTCACCTGTTTGTCTCCCGAGGGTGTTGTAGAGCATGTATAGGAAGTCCATTTACCCACAATCCTGTGCTCTGAATGACAGGTCAATGGGCCTCTCTGGCCCAATAATGTGTTCCTGGTTTCTTCTGCCTCAGGGAAGGGAGTGTCTTATTATCCCCTCACCTCCTATTGATATTATTTATTTGTTACGGTTTCAGACAGCTCTTGAATACAAAACTCAAAAACTTCTCTTAGACAGGAACCTTGACCAAAGGATCCATTCCTAGGCCTGGCTGCCATAAGTCCTCTTCACAAAGCATGCTGGGAGTGGTTCAAAAGTTCTGCTCTCTGTGGCTTCCAGGTCTGCTCTGGGCTCTTCCTTGCTGTCACTGGTTATGTCTGAGACTATGTGGAGATGTCATTGGGGGAGGGAGTTGGGGAGGTCTAGGATTATAGGATGTTTTTTATTTCCTAAATTTTCTTTCTGCTGTTTATAGGCCATTGGAATCTTACCCCTGTGGCTTTGGATAGCAGGCAGGGGGAAATTTACCTTCGCCTTCCTAGAGCTGTATTAAGAGGAAATAAGCACTATGGTGTTTGGGGTGGAAGTGGTTCAGTTTTCCCTGAGACACAATACTGTCATTGATGATTAGATTCTGTGGGCCTATTAATAACAATATAATTCATCTATAGTATGGGTTAAGAGGACTTCTGTGGGCTGTAATACACTGTCTCTAACATTGTTTCTATGAGAATAATGTATCCCGAGGTACAAAAAATGGACTTAAAATGTTTGGAAGGCAACCCATTTCTCAGTCAAGAACAGGGGAACTGATGTGGAGTTGGCATAATGGAGAGTTGGTGGTCGACTTGGCATTTATATAGCTCCTCATTTCCCTACTTGGTTTAGGAGGTTGAATGTATGCAATTCTCTAGTCAGGTAAGGGGGTTTATTTTCTTTTCTATTCCTCCCCCAACCCTTGATTGCCCTAAAGCTTTTTTTTTTTTTTTTAATGCAATGACATTTTATTTTTTGTACTTTGGTAAAAGGGTTCTTTTTCTTTTTTTTTTAATTTAAAGCAGTCAATTATAAATTAATGCTGACTTTTCTTAGTTGTGCAGGTCACACTTTTGGAATTCATCTTTGGATCCTCTTTTTCTCAGACCTTGTACTCAATCTGTCAGCAAAAGAGGTTGTCTCTACATTCAAAATATATTCAGAACTCAGTATCTTCTCATTTGCTCAGTATTCCCATCCTGGTCCAATCCCTGTCATTTCTTGCCTGGATTTTTGCTGTAGCATCTTAACTAGTCACCCTGCGTTCATACTTTCCTCTGGCAATCTATTCTGCTACAGTTGTCAGAATGATCCTGTCAAAGTATAATCACATCTTGTCCCTTTGTTGTTGTTGTTTTTCCTTTACTTCTTTTAATGGCATCTCATCTCCCTGGCAGTAAGAGCCAAAGTCCTGACAATGCCCTGTGCAATTTGATCTCATTTCCTACCATCTGATGTAAACTCTGTCACCTGATACCAACTCTTTCAATGTCCCTCCTTCACTCTGCTCCAGACAGATCTCTCACTTCCTTCAGGTCTTTTTAGATGCCACCTTCTCAGTGGGGCCTTTCCTGAAAATCTTACATAAAATTTCAACTTCTTACCTCTCTTGGGCTTCCCACAATGCCCTTCCTTGCTTAATTTTTCTCCACAGCATATAACACCATCTGCTGTACTGTGTATCTCATTTGTTTGTTCAGGGAAATAGAAACCTCACAGAGGCAGAGATTTTTTTCCCCAGCACCTAGAACTGCCTGGAACATATAGTAAGCAGTAATATATACTTATTGAGTGAATGACTTAATGCTTTTTAAAATACTATTGAGATAATTATGTGATCTTTCCTCCTTAAATAGTAATACAGTGATTTTTATTAATAGCTTTTTTAAAAAAAGGTTTTTTTTATTTATTCACGACAGACAGACACACACACACACACAGAGAGAGAGAGAGAGGCAGAGACACAGGCAGAGGGAGAAGCAGGCTCCACGCAGGGAGCCCAACGTGGGACTCCTGGGTCTCCAGGATTACACCTCAGGCCAAAGGCAGCACTAAACTACTGAGCCACTGGGGCTGCCGTATTAATAGCTTTTGAATCTGAAATCAAGCTTAAACATTTTTGGGAGGAAGCACAGGCTGGTCATGTGGTATTATCTTTTAAATTAATTGCTAGATTTAGATTGCCAGTGTTTTCTTTAGTCTAAGCTTTAATCTAAGCTCATTAGTGGTATTGCCCTTTCTTCTACCCTGCCTTTGATATAAAAGATATACTAGCCTCATAAAGTGAGTAGGGAGTATACCATTTTTCAGTCTCTATAAGAATTTGTATGAGATCAGACCAAGAAATATTTAGATTTTTGGTCATAACTCACCTGTTATATAGGCCTGTGTGTGTGTGTGTGTGTGTGTGTGTAAATATTGTGCATTGCTGACTCTCTTTTTTAAATAATGATTTTTTAAAAGATTTTATTTATTTATTCATGAGAGACGCAGAGAGAGAGAGAGGCAGAGACACAGGTAGAGGGAGAAGCAGGCTCCATGCAGGGAGCCTGACCTGGGACTCCATCCCAGGTCTCTAGGATCACGCCCTGGGTTGAAGGCGGCGCTAAACCACTGAGCCACCCAGACTGCCCACAAACTTGTTGGTTTTAAAAGTTTTTCTTAGATTTAGATGGGTAAAGTTTTATACATATATATGTGATTATGTGGGTATATATGTATATATATGTACATAAATATTATGTATATAATGGAGTTTGTGCCCTTCATTTAAATATTGGTATTTAGTAGGATAAAGTTATTCATAATAATCTCTTTTTAATCTTTGTACTGATGCATCTGTAATGATGTACTGATGCATCTGTAATGATGTCTACTAAATTCTTAACATTTTTGGGGACGGCTTCTCTCTTTTATTCTTCATCAATCTGTTAGAAGTTTGTCAATTTCATTAATATTTTCCAAGAGCCAACTTTTAGTTCACTGATCCTCTTTCTCTAATTTATTTTAACCTACTAAATTAATTTTTATTCTTATTTTATTATTTTATTCCCATCTTTTTAACTTTTGTTGTTTTGTTCCTTTTGTTCCATTGAAAGCTCAATGAATTAATTTTAAACTTTTCTTCTTTTCTAACAAACTAAATAATACAATTTGCATAGGTATTATTTTCTTTATAATTCAGTTCTGTGTTTACTTTAATTGTCATTTTGATGTTTTCTTTTAGCCTGAATTATTTAGAAAATTTCCTCATTTCCACAGACATTTAAAAAATTCTTTGTAATTGTCAGTTTAAAATTACATTATTAAATTAAAATTATTAAAAATTTGTTGAATTTTGCTTTATAGGGAGCAAGTGGTCAGTTTTTTAAAGACTTATTTATTTATTTTAGAGAGAGACCAAGCAAGCAGGGGGAGGGTGGCAAAGAGAAGCTCAAGCAGACACCTTGCTGAGCAGGGAGCCTGATGCGGGGCTCCATCTCATGACCCTAAGATCATAACGCTGAGATCACGACCTGAGCTGAAACCAAGACTTATATGCTTAACCTACTGAGCCACCCAGGTACCCCTGTTGACTTCTTCTTTTAAATTTAACGCTGTGCTTTAGATGTGTACATGTTGAAAATCTTTATATCATTTTGGCAAAGTAACCCTTTTAATTATGAAGTTGTGATTCTTTTTTATAATAATGCTTTTTTGCTACAAGATTATCTGATACTAACATAGCTATACCTTGCACAATTGTATATTTATAGTTTTCTGTTACAGAGGAAATATTGGCAGCAGTATCACTGGATATACAAAAGATAGTATGTTCATATTTTGGAATACTATGCATCTATATCAAATGGTATACATAATAACCTTCATTAAGAAAAAACAAAGCTAAAAAAATAGCTGTATTATATTGATACTATTTTTGTACCTTCTAGAAACTTATATGAATATATGTACAACAAATAACCTGATAACAACTAGAATGTAATTTTGGTTACATTTGGTGGAGAATTTATGGTTTCTAAATTCTTTTGTTTTCTTTCAAAAATGTATTTCCATATTATTTATTTTGAATAATGATCATGCATTACTTTTCTTAATAGAAATACAATATATCCTTTTATATGACAAAAAGGGAACAGGAATTTTAGCTAGAGAAATCCTTACTCTTCAAAAATTACAGTTTCAAAATATTCATTATGCTTTCTTATATGCAGTGTAAATTTTTATTTTTAATTAAAAAATTTTTAAAGATTTTATTTATTTATTCATGACACACACACACACACACACACACACACACAGAGGCAGATACACAGGCAGAGGGAGAAGCAGGCTCCCCTCAGATAGCCCAATGTGGGACTTGATCCCAAGACCGGGATCACGCCTTGAGCCAAAGGCAGATGCTCAACCACTGAGCCACCCAAGTGTCCCTAAAATTTTTTTTTATTGGCGTAAAGTACACATAACCTTTGCCATTTTAACTATTTTATTTTATTATCTTAAGTAATCTCCACCCCCAACATGGCTACTCTGAGTTATATAGATTTTAATTTGTAAAACACAAATATTTGGGGAGAACAAGAATAAGAAAAAGTTGCATGCAACTTTTCTTCAACAACTGTAATCATAAACTCAGGATGGAATGTAAAATAATGACTTTCAAAAAAATCTGTTATTAAATAATTTTCTATTTCACACTGTATATTTTAGGAGGACAGAGTGAAGGATAGAATTTTAGAAGTTCAAATGCAAGTTTCTTTTGGAACCATGAATAAATAGAGAAAAATCTCTTTGAGTGTGACCAGGGGAATGAGCAGGTTGTGTATGCAGAAAGTATTCTTTCCTTAGCACCCCCTCAGACATTAGCAGATGAACAGCAACAATGTAGCAATTATACAAAGCCGTCACTTGGTGGAGCTAGAATACTATACTATTCTAATATACTCATACAGCGAATTTCTTGGAAAAATGGTCTTATGACAAAATTTAAGACTAATACCCCCAATTGCCAAATACCAGGATACATAACCTTTCAAGAATACTTAAAAAAATTGTGATAGAGTTTAAATAAACATCAAACTTAATGGGCATAAAGGTCTTTTGCTTATTGCAGCCATTAAATTGCAGTCTTTTCATCAAGCTGAATTCCACACTATGTATAATCCTCAACCCCAGGAGTCAGTGACATAGGTATATCATCTACTGATTCAGTGACATCTCAGCACATTTCAGTTGGCACTTAAAATCCCACAGTCATTTCACTTGCTCTAAAATCAGTTAAAATTTTGCTGTAAAATCAGGATGGGCTTTTAGGTAGCTTCATGATGCCTTGAACAAAATGGTCAATAGATGTCACACAAGTGTTTGTTGATAGGGATCCACTGGGCATATTGGAGATTATAGGGCCCCTCCAAAAATTGGCCAAACCTTTAAGATGAAATTTTAGTGTAGCCTTTAAATAAAGGCTACTGTTGGGACGCCTGGGTGGCTCAGCGGTTGAGCATCTGTCTTCGGCTCAGGGTTGAGCGATCTGAGGATCAAGTCCTACATTGGGCTTCCTGCAGGGAGTCTGCTTCTCTCTCTGCCGATGTCTCTGCTTCTCTCTTTGCCGAGGTCTCTGCTTCTCTCTTTGTGTCTCTCATAAATAAATAAATAAATAAATAAATAAATAAATAAATAAATAAATAAATAAAGTCTTCAAAAAAAAAAAAAATAAAGGCTAAAGGCTATTGTAGACTTGGGGAATCCTTTCCAGGAATGATTGAACTCTTTTGAAAGATTCTGGATGAGAGCCTTTCTTACTTTGATCTTTCTAGAATTGAAAAATCAAAGAAATGTTTACATTTATATTGATGTGTCGGTAGGTATTGTTTTGTGCCTTTATCAAGGTTACATTTTACCAAACTTTCCTCTCAGCTAGTAGATATATTCCAAAAGGATTGAATCTAAAATACAATTAATATATCTTTCATACTTAGATCTTAACTGAGGTAAAACTATTGCATGCTTTGACTATGTGAATGAAATGATGAAATTAACATAGATATAGAACATGACAATGATATGGGAAAAATAATAATTGAGGATTTTTAAAGATTACTTAATTTTGCTTGGTTCTGATACTCTCCTATTTGTATCTTTCCTGTTTTCATAGAAGGCTTGCTTTTTTTGTAGTGTGAAATATTTCATTTGACACTGTAGGTGACTGTATCAGGGAGAAGTGTGGAAATAGGTTAATAAGCTTTCTGTTACACAGCTTTCTGTTACACAGCTTTCTTTCCTACACAGTCCTGGTAGGTCCAGGACTTGATTCTGAAGCATATTGTAGTTTAGGGCTCTTTTATATAAAAGAACATAAAATTAGAAATGCAGAATTAGGCATGAGTCCACTTTTATTTAAAAGTTGAAAAAAGTAGCAAGTTGAAAATTTAGAAAAGTTGGAAAAACCCCTAAAACATCACCCAGATCCATAGAAACAATATTTTTGTTAATGAACTACTAACACATCTTTATAATAATTTTCCAATCTAGCTTTTGGCTCCAAATATTTGCAATCTTGTTTCTTCTCTACAATACATGTAATTCCAGTGCCTGATACCATATTTATGGTATCTTACCATAACAAAACAATGCTGGATAATTCACTATAGTGGTCAGTAGGAATCTTTTGGGATTCATTTGTGGGTCAGGATAGCCAGTAATAACATAACTATACAGAAAAGTTACTGCAAACCACATAAATAACTCCCAGGAATTTCAAACTAAATGTATCCCCAACTCAGCATCTCAGGGTTCTAGAAGAGTCCCATGCAAAAGAAGAGCCCTGAAATATAAACTTCAGTAGCTCCACAGGAATTCTACCCGTTAAAAATCATTCTATTGTATTGTACCTCACTTGGTTAAAGTGGTCTTTGTCTTTAGGGTAATTAAAAATTTGGACACCACTAACACTACCAACACTCACAAACAAAGGGATGGTAAGTTTGGAGCAAATTATCCTTAAAAATTATTTCTCATACAAATAAGCAGGATACACATAAGAATGTTATTTCAAGATACTGTTGTTTAAGAATTGTTTGGGGATCCCTGGGTGGCGCAGCGGTTTGGCGCCTGCCTTTGGCCCAGGGCGCGATCCTGGAGACCCGGGATCGAATCCCACGTCGGGCTCCCGGTGCATGGAGCCTGCTTCTCCCTCTGCCTATGTCTCTGCCTCTCTCTCTCTCTCTCTCTCTCTCTCTGTGACTATCATAAATAAATAAAAATTAAAAAAAAAGAAGTTTGTTGGCATTAACAAAGAGTGCTGAAGGAAATAAAAACACTGGAAGTTAATTCTTACATATTTTTCTCATTCACTGTCATTCATGTTATATACCATTTAAAATATCATTTAAAAATTTAGCTTAAAAGTCACACTTTCCTATTATTTAATTTGTATTCTTAACCTATCAGCAATATCTGCAGATCCATCAATTAGATCATTGGTTATTTCATGGAGCATTTTCACATTATGGAAATAAAAAACCCCAAACTAAAACCAACAAAGCTGTGTATTAAATATGAAATTGTGTTTGGCTTAATGATGTAGGGAAATGTCTTGGTTCCTTAACAGAGCATCCTATGCATGTCCTCCCTTTGTTGAACATTAAAACTATAGTAATAGGAATAGTCAGCCTTTATCAAGTGATTGCTCCAAGCCAGGTACCACTCAGCTAAATGCTTTTACATGTATTCCTTATTTAATTCAAATAGTTCTGTGAAGTAGGTACCATTTTGCAGATGAAGAAACTGAGGCTTAGAGAGTTTCGATGAGAAGCCTAGATCCATGCAATTTGTTAAGTAGCCTGGTGTCTGGCATAGACATTTTAAAAATTTTTTTAAGACTTACTTATTTATTTTAGAGAGAGAGAGCTTGAGCACATAAGTAAAGGGAGGACAGAGAGAGGGAGAGAGAGAGAATCTCAAGCCGACTCCACAGTGAGTCCAGAGCCCAGTGTGGGGCTTAATCTCACGATCCTGAGATCATGACCTGAGCTGAAACCGATTCAGATACTCAGCTGATTGAGCCACCCAAGTGCCCCTGACATAGACTTAAAAAAAAAAAAACTACTTTGCAATAATGTCACAGAAGCATTGAAAGGATAGCAGGAGAGTTTGAAGCTCATAGATACCATGTGAGTGACTACTACTTTGAAAAGAAGAAGTCCTACATTTAAGAAACAGTAAGCACAGGAAAAGACAGCAAAAGTCCAACACTGGAGTCAAATCGATAGGTTTGTATCCTGGCTCCATCATTTACTGGCTGGTTACCTTTTGGCAAATTGCTTAACCTTCTGCACCTCAGTTTCCTCTTCTGTTAAAAGAAGATAAAATGAATGAGGTATGAGGATCTAATGAGGTGATACAAAGCATTTAACCAGTGCCTGACAAAGTCCCTGCAAAAAGGTGAAAGTCATTATTGTCCATTAATATTTAAGCTTATTTGTCTTTTGAAATAGAGTATATGGCTTGTGCAATGCCAAGTTAACAGCATAAAACAATTTCTTTATCTTGTCTTTTCTAATGCATATATTATTTGGTTAAGGACCTCTAGATATATTGGAGAATGTGATCATAGCAATATTATAATACCAATATAAAAATGCAGTTTTGTTTTAAAAAATGAAAACACTTCCCAGGAAAATAAAATTTTAAAAGTCTGTACCATATTTATATTTTACTTTGATTTAAAGGATATTGCCACTGTGTGGAAGAATTTCCTATCCAGGTATGTGCCTGTAGACATTATAACTTTTCAAAGCTTAATCTACTATTTATGTTATAAAATTATTAATATCTTGTAGCTCAGCAGAAACAGTAATATAACATAATGAGAAAAGTTGCATCTCTGCTCCTGATACTCTTAATAAACACATTATTCATTTTTTATTCAATTTAACTGCAAATAGCTATATTGAAAACATTGCCACAGGGTACGTTTCTATTTTAGGGTGACAGGAGAATAACTCCTGAAGACTCTCAGAAGTAAGAAACAAAAAATAAATTGTAGAGTAGATGGAAAAACATAAAAGATTCTGATCTCTATGAATAACTGTATTTCCCAAAGGAGTAAACATTAATGACTTTAATTAGATTGTAATTGCTCATGAGAGCAAGTTCTTGCATGAGGTAAAAATACCTGACAATGAGTTATGACTGAGCATTTCTGTCAGCACCGTGGAACAGATTAATGGCTATGCCATTTGAAGGCGGGGCATTCCCTAAATGTAAACTAAGCCCTTAATCAGTGCCAACATGATGAAAAGCCACTCTTCTAATTAGGTCAAATTTTATTCAGTCTTGACAGTTTTGCATCATGTTGGGATTTAAGACAGGATTGTATTTATAGAAGACACCAGGACGTTATTTCTTACGAATATTTCTTATTTCACAAATAGTATTTAAAAAATGAGATTTTTGAGGAGGGGTATTTTCTTTTTGTTTTTCTCATTTACTTGGAGGAACTGTCTTGACATAATCTGGTTTGGGCTTAGATTTAGGAATTTCCTTCTATTTCTTGGAGTCTGTATTTTCTGTTGGAGTCTGTATTTTCTACAGCAGCCACCTTTGGCCCAGGGGACTTTTAAGAATAGATGCATTTTACAGTTGCCTTAGGTATTAAAATGACTGAATCACAGGCTAACAATTTTAGTCAAGGATTTTCAGTCCTTATTGCAAAAACAATCTGACATGCCAAGTTACTAAATTTTTAATGATTTCTTAGTTTATCTTGTTTTTGATACTTTTGAAGGGAGCATCTAGGGTTGGGGAAATCTAGTCCTTTCAGGACTTTCATGGATCATGTTTTTTTTTTGGATCATGTTTTTAGATCCATCTAGTAGTCTGGGCCTGGGCATTTTGAATAACAGATTTCATGGAGATTTTGTAATGACTTTATCTCTCACCAGACTCACTATTTTTCACTATGTTGAAAACGTGACTATGAGTCATGTTTCCTATGCTATCTGTCAGAGCTTATTAAGTTCTTCCAAAGCCACAGATTCCATGTTCAATGCAAATTAGTCTGGCAATCTAAATCAGTGAAGCAGGTGAGGGAAGATGGGGGTACACTGGAGGTACAGCCTCGGTCTGGTAGGGATAACGATACTCAGCCATGTGCTTTGTGGGTGCCTACTATAATGGGACCTTATGAGTAAAAAGATCTGGAAATCCATTTTTATGTAAAGTCTTTGATAGCTAAATATTAGCAACTAATTAAAAGAAAAACTTAGTAAACCCAACTATACCAATGTCTGCTATCCTTTTATGACATCTATAAAAAATTTTTGAAAAAAAAAAACCCCATCCAAAACAAATATCTTTTCAATCTCTGTTACATTCCTTTTTCACACTGCAGACCAAAACCAAAATGCACTTGAAGAGAGGCTATCCAAACCAACATATTGTTCTAGTATCATATTCTACTATATGTTTCACTTCCAGGTAGTGTCTAAAATTAATGCAGTTGTAATTTAGTTTCATATGTTTTTATATGAGTAACAGTATAATACAGCAGTGATAATGAGCCATATTCAAAGAGGAAAGATAAGTGAGAAATTTATCCCGTTGATGAATGCCTACTTCTCCTGTTTATTTAAACCTTTGGGCGTCCATGCTGCTGGGTGGATTAAGGAACAGATGGGGGGAGTTGTGATTTAATAGCACAAGAGTTTCAGTGCCAATTCTGCCTCTAACTCCAGGTGCCCCTTGGCAAAAAAGTCATTCTGTGCTGTAGTGTCTTGTTTTGAAAAGCCACTAAAAACAATTAAGATACTCTGCAAATATAAAATGGTATCTAAAAGCTTTCAAATTGTAGAGGATGTAATTCTGGATAAACCAATTTTTAGTATAATAAAAAGAATTTTATGTACAGCCTATGTGTATGTGTGTACATAGAGAAAGGCAAACAGTCATAATATGTGTGAAAATCCATCTCTATTTGGAATGAAATTCTGCATTACTGCACCATGAATGTCTGACATAGACTTAAGAGGGCAAAAAGAAAAAAAATATAAAGATCATAGGTTCAAAATTGAAAATGAATCAGCAAGCAATGGAATTAAATGAAGAATAAATTAATTTAGATAAAAGTATAAACAATCCTGGCTAATTGTTGGAAAGGCTATATTTTAGTTTTTTTCCAGAATTAAGGGATATGTTATTTATTAAAAACAGTTATCTCCTTTTAAATCAATAATATCTACCTGTACTTTACTGATTGATTCATATTAATTTTGTAACATGTAACCTTGGAATAAAGGTTTTTTCCCTCACCTACTGGGAGACCAAATATAAGTCGAATATAGGATCCATTTTAATTAGTGTGGCAGTGTGAATAAACAATGGCATTTAAGGGTTTGGCCTGACAGCTCTGGGCCTGACTCCCAGTTCAGCTTCAAATGTAGTATGTACCATTGGGAAAATATGCTACTTTCAAATCTTCAGTTTCCTTATCCACAACTGGAGACAATAATATTATTCATATCAGGGGACATTGCAGTTTATAGAAAATAGTCTATGTTTCTCTGTTTACAATAGCACCAGCCACATAGCAAGTGCTCAGGAAGTGGTAGCTGCAATTGCTATTACAAAATGAGTGACTCGGGGGATGAGTGAGTGACTCAGTGGTTGAGCGTCTACCTTTGACGCAGGGCGTGATTCTGGGGTTCTGGGATCAAGTCCTGCTTTGGGCTTCTTGCATGGAGCCTGCTTCTCCCTCTGCCTATGTCTCTGCATCTCTCTCTCTCTCTCTGTGTGTCTCTCATGAATAAATGAATACAATCTTTTTAAAAACCTGAAAAACAAAATGAGTGACCCCACCAGTCCAGATCTATTCTGGTAAGTACAATGGGAAGAATTTTATTTTGATGAATTTCTTCAATAAGCAATCTTAAGAATAAGGTAAAGAACTGACTAACTATTGGAAAACACTGTCAAAAGGGCATGCAGGATATGCATTATTTGACAAGAAAAAGAAAGTCTGGTATGTGTCCTAGTATTTTAAATAAAATTAAAGGAGATTTGAAGAATTATTAAAAGGATACTTCTGTTTATTTGCAAAGTGATTGAAAAGAAAAGACACACACACATAGGTTGTATTAGGAGATATTTGGAATAAAACTGAAACCTGATGTGACACACTGAAATGAAATTATGTGGTAATTTTAAAGAACCTCTTTCTCTGGAGAGTTTGTAGTTTATGTTTCTTTGGTGGATTGTAGACCTCGAGGTTGGTATTATTAGCCTTAAGGTTAATAATTCTGCCAATATTTTATTTTTGTCCAATGGCAAAAATAATATATTCAATATAAAATTTGAATAAGAATCGAGGTGCTATTGAAAAATATTAGTTCGTGGATTAGAATTAACAATTATGGTGGCATTTCCCCAGTGCCATAAAAAAATTAGCAGTGTTACTTTGCACTTAGAATAACTTGAACAATTTTTGGACTCCTACAAAATTTTAAACCTTAGTCTTTATGGGAACATAAAAAGAAAACAAAGGTTACTTGGAAATGGTATGGTTTTGAGTTCACAGTGCATGGTTTGTATAAGTAAATGTTTTCAAGCTGGGATTTGAAAAAGTGGTCTTTGGGATAAAGATCAGAAGTTTCTATAAGTAGATTTGGCTAATGATTTAATATAGAAATATGTGGCAACAGAATACCCAATCTAGAATATAACTTGGAAACAAATTTCAAGACCAACACAATTTGAAGTTCACAGTGAGACTTTTTGATATTACTAAAGGGCATACTTTATGAAAGAATCAAGGAACTGCTTAGGCATGTATTTTTATTTTTTTGTAGGTGAGCTTCTTATCTAGAACTTCAGTGGATCCACAGGGCAAGACTCTGTTTAAAATGCTTTGTGGAATCATGTATTATTTTTCAAAAGACCTATGTAAGAAAGAGAAAGTATTGGATCCTAAGGGTACCTTAAACATAGAAAAGGTTTATTAGATCTGGCAGCACAGTTGAACTTGAGCCTTTTGGCAAACTGAAAGTGGTAGACAAATTATAGGACCAGCAATCTCTGTAAAAATCTATGAAACATGTAAATGGATAGAAATTGATCATGCAGTCAGCTGTAGAAAACTTGAAACATATGAGGTAATCAACATTTGTGGAGTATCTTTTACTAGGTGTTGAAGTGAAGGAGAAGGAAAGAGTTGGCATGAGGTAGATCAAGAGGTCAGTATAATCTAGGTGTGGGAGTGAGATCACCATGCAGAAGCATCTAAGGACCTGTCATTGTGAAAAATGTTCAAGTTGCCAAAACCAGTTGTAAAGAATGACTGTCAGCCAGTTGATACTTACCCAGAGTAGAGATACTTGTTCTTATCATCATGAAAATATTTAAAAATATTAAGTGAATCTGGATGCATTTTAAGATAAATATTCACTCCTCTCCCCTGCCTTTGCCTTTTTTGGGTTATAAATGGTCCAAGGACCACTTTCATGTACCACCTTCATATTTATATGATAAAATATTTTAAAAACTTATTTTTTCACTAAAGAAAGTTTATATAATTTTCATAAATGGAAAGCTAATATCACTAATCATAAATCCTTGGTAACTTTACTTAAAAGTGAAAGCAATGAAAATAAAAGAAGTGTTATTAAAGTCTGGCTAGCTACTTTGGCTTGTGAAAGGCTCTAATTCTGAGGCATACTCACTCTTTGTTAAAATAAGCATAAAAAAGCCATATCCTTTTACCCAGCAAATGTAACTTCTATGAATATAGACTGGAGATTTGTTTATGACTACACCAGATGACCTATGTCCTCGTTATCTACTGAAGCACTGTTTGACATAGCAAAAGATTAGTATAAAATAAATGCTTATTGATAGCGATTAGTAAAATGTTATGGTGCATCTACACAATAGATTATAATGGAGCTGTTAAAACTCTGTGGAAGATTTTATGTCAAGTAGATTGTTATATGAAAAGAGATTCATTTGTAAGGGCACCTGTGGGCTTAGTCGAGTAAGCATCCAACTCTTGATTTTGGCTCAGGTCATGATCTCAGGGTTGTTAGATGGAGCCCTGTGTCAGGCTCAGTGCTGAGCATTGAGCCTGCTTGGGATTCTCTCTCTCCCTCTGCCCCTTTCCCCTTCTCACCTCATGCTCTCTTTCTCTTTCTAAAAAGAAAAAAAAAGATTCATTTGTAATATATACCTATACATACAGATTTTTATATATTTTATAAAAACATTTGTTTTATATATTGTATGTATATATTTTATGTTTTATTGTTTATTGTATATATTATTTATATACTATTATTTATTATATGTATAGAATATCTCTGGAAGCCTTGTTAAGAAACTAGTGATAGTGGTTGTATCTTGTGGGGAGAAAAGTGTGGGTAGATGGCTCAGAGTGGAGCAGAAGGGATCCTTTGTACCATTTATCCTTTTGGACACTGTAAATCACAGAATGGCAGTTAAAGGGCATAGACTCGATTGCCTTCTTCTGCCTCTTACTAGCTATGTGACCTTGAACATGCTACTTAATTTCTCTCCATCTCAGTTTTTAATTCTATAGAATGGGGATATTAGTTTTACTTACCTCATGAAATTATAATGAAGATGAAATAAAATATGTGGAAAGGGTTTAGAACAGTTCTTGGCATGTGGCAAGGCCATATAAATATTTGCAGTTTTATTGTTGTTCCATGTGCTTATTTGATCAATTTAAAAAAACAAATACCTTTGGGTTGCCTGTGTGGCTCAATTGGTTAAGTGTCTGCCTTCTGCTTTGGTCATGATCCCAGGGTCCTGGGTTAGAGCCCTGAGTCCTCAGGCTCCCTGCTCAGCAGGGAGTCTGCTTCTCCCTTTGGCCCTCCACCCACACCCCACTGCTCATGCATTCTCTCTCTTTCTCTCTCTCAAAGAATTAAATAAAATCTTTAAAGCAAAATAAAAAAAAACCCAAATACTTTTTACCAAGTATTTTCTAGCAAGAATCGACAACTGTGGCTTTCTGTACATGATAATCAAAAAGAATTAAATGAACAAAAAAATAGCTGCCTCACTCTAATATTTAATGTTAGTTGCTAAAACCATCTTTGCTATTTTTTTTAATTCACACTTCTAAAAACTCTGCATAAAGGAACTAATCCTGATGAATAACCATTCTCCATAGATTTGTCTTGTGCTCCATTTCTAAACACCTGACTGTGAACATTTTATTTGCTTTTTTTTTTTTTTTTTTTGGTCAGCTAGCATTCCCCATATTTTCTCTTCAGACTTTTTACCCTTATGATCAGGGTTCACTGGAACGTCAGGAAATCAATTTAATGGGTTAAAAAAAAGAAATAGAAAAAAATAGAAAACATCAGAATATTTACTTCACAGTAAAGCTAAGTGGTATTTTGTGAAACTTTTGTCTCCCTGTCCAAAAAAAGTCTGAAAATTGTCACTTATTTCTGAAAACCCAGTAGCAATTTTCTCATGTTCATGAGGATGATTGTGCAAATTTCTACTATTGCATGTTTGAGGACAAAAGTCTTATTGAACTAGGAACTCTGTGGAGCAAGTTGGAATCTCCAGTAATACTGGACCTGATACAGCCATCTCCAGCCCTAAAAAGTCTCAGTGGCGTGAGCACCCTAGCAGCCTCAGGAAATAATTGAGGGCCTAGGGAAAGATCTGAAGTTACCAACCACAGGTTTGGATCAACTGAAATAGGAGACTGAAGACCCAGAAACTATATAATTATTGATTGGTTCACTCCTAAAATGAGAATATGCCAAATAGCCCAGCATGTTTTCTTGTTTTCAAATGTTCTCAGAATTAATATGGCAATCTATTTTATCATCTTCTATGGAATATCAAAATATCAGACAACATTAAAATTTCCTGTCATGTTTTATTTATATATTTATTTATTCAAGTTTTTATTTAAATTCCAATTAGTTAACATACGGTGTAATATTAGTTTTGGGTGTAAAATTTAGTGATTATCACTTACATATAACACCTGGTCTTTAGCACAAATGCCTTCCTTAATCCCCATTAAGTCTATAACTCATCCCCGCTCTGACCACCCCCTGGCAACTCTATGTTCTCTAAAGTTAAGAGGTGGCTTTATGATTTGCCTCTCTCTCTCTCTCTCTCTCTTTTTCCCCCTATATTCATCTGTTTTGTTTCTTAAATTTTAAATATTAAACAAAATCTTGATGCGTTAAAAAATTTGTATATTACTCTGTGTGTTACATTCATTGTTTTCTCAGTGTCAAAATTTGCATTCCTATCCTAATTATAAGAAAATTAGAGAAACTTTAGAGAACAGAGAAAAATATAAAGAAAATAAAATTATAAAATACGAATTCAATGGGATATATGCACCCTGATGTTAATAGCATCATTATCTTATAATAGTCAAATTATAGAAACAGCCCAAGTACTCATCCACTGATGAATGGATAAAGAAGAGGTGGTGTATACATCCACACACTGGAATATTACTCATATATTAAAAAGAATGAATCTCTTGCCATTTGCAACAACGACATGGGTGGACCTAGAGTGTATTATGCTAAGTGAAATAAGTCAGTAAGAGACAAACAAATACTTATGATTTCACTCGTATGAGGAATTTAAGAAATAAAACAAATGAATAAAGGGGGAAAAAAAGAGAGAGGGAGGCAAACCAAGAAAGAGACTCTTAACAATAGAAAACAAATTGATGGTTACCAGAGGGGAGGCTATTGGGAGAATAGGTACAATAGGTGATAGGGATTAAGGAGTGCACTTGTGATGAGAGCACAGGGTGATGTATGGAAGGGTTGTATCACTATATTGTATACCTGAATCTAATATCACACAGTGTGTTAACTAACTAGAATTTAAATAAAATTTAAATAAAAACTTAAAAAAATAATAAAACAACACTTTCATTTCTCTTGTGATTCTGTGTTCATGTCCATTGTATGATTGACATTGGTACATTACTAATTAAACTTTGGAACCTATTTGGATTTCCCATTTTCCTACTGTTTCCACAGTTTTTCTCTTGTTTTGATTGTCACAGCTTCTTGGTAAACTTGAGAACCACTTGTAGAAAAGATCTTCTCGAAATTTTTATTTGAATTTTATTAAACATGTAGATTAATCTGTTAAGATTGATATTTCTATGATACTTAGGTTTCTAATCCAGGACCATGGTATCTATTTTAGTAACTAAGGGTTTCATAAGTAGTCTCTAGCCTCCTATAAGCTATTCACTTCCCATTTTAAGTTTCTACAATTATGTCTTTGTATTTTATCATGATATCATTCATATTTCTCACTGATATTTTATAGTTTTCTTCATTTAGAAACTGCACGTTTTGTGTTAAAGTTGTTTTTGGGTACCTAAGATTTTAGGTAGATAATTTCTCTGTATATTACAATACTTTTGCTTTCTCCAGTTATATATCTGTACTTCTTATTTCTTTATTATGTTTTATTGACTTGCCTAGAGTTTTAAAGATAATAGAAAATAGGAACTCCTGGGTGGCTCAGTGGTTGAGCATCTGCCTTTGGCTCAGGGCATGATCCTGGAATCTCAGGATCGAGTCCCACATTGGGTTTCCTGTATGGAGCCTGCTTCTCCCTCTGCCTATGTCTCTGCCTCTCTCTCTCTCTCTCTCTCTCTCTCTCTCTCTGTCTCTCATGAATAAATAAATAAAATCTTATAAAAAATAAAAAATAGAAAATAACAGAAGTATCAAATAATAGAAAATGGTGATCTAGTAATGCTCCTATAGTGATGAAAATGGTGACTTTATAACGCCCTGGGATATAGAAGGAGAACTAGAGAATGTGATGTTTTTGTAGGTCAAATGAAGAAAGAGTTTTGGGAAGAAAGGAAGGATAGACAGTGTGTAACGCTGTTTATAGTTCAAATAGAAGATGAAAGAAAATTATTCTTTGGACTTATCATTGTGGAGGTCAAAGATAAATTTTGTTGGAGTATACAGGGCAATGGACTGACTGGAGTGCTATAAGAGAAAAAGGAGTGGAGAAACTTTGGAGACACTACGTATAGACAAGAATTTCCAGGAGTTTTGCTTAAGGGGACAAGAGAAATAGAGATGTAGCTAGTGACTAATGCCAGAACAAACAGATTATGTTTTTTAGGGTTTTTAAGGTGGAAGAAAAAAATGAAGGTGGGAAATACAGCAAGTTTGTATGGTGATAGAAATAACCAAATAGAGAGACAAAATAGTTTCAGAAAAGAAAGGGAAGAATTGCTGGAGAAATATCATCTTTGGGGTGGGGCATGCACATAATTTAGAAGTGTAGGGTTTGGCCATTGATAGCAGTTGGGCAGTTCATTTCGGAAGACAGAGTTTATGGAACACAGATGCTGGTAGATAGGTAAATATGGTAGGGGCAGTTTGCACAAGTTCTTTTCTGAATCTTTCTATTTTTTCATTCAGATAAGTATGAGAACAGGCAGGAGGTGGTATAATTTGAAGAGAGAACAGAAGATGTGAAAATTGCAGAGGATTATTAATGGACTCCATGGAGGGATGTCTGGAGTTAGTGGGAAGGAACTTAAATTGAGTCTGGTCACTTTGGTTGAGTGATTTTCTCCATCACCTTTTCACATTGTGAACTCGGGGTTGTGAGATTGAGCCCTGTGTTGGGCTCTACACTCAGTGGGGAGGCTGCTTCTCTCTTCTCTCTCCTCCACTCTTTCTAAAATAAATAATAAATACATACATACATAAAAATGTTTCAGAATAACTTATTAAGAAACAAGTCTTAGACATGATGAGCAAATGGTGTATACATTTCAGCTGTCCAAGATAAAAGAGAGGCTTTGAATGCAAAAAGTCAGAAATAGAAATAAATTTGAAAATTAAAAGAATAGAAAAATCAGACTGTGGAAAATAAGAAACAGAGGTAAATATGCTATATACACTTATATTTGGATCTGTATGTCCTCATGTTAAGTAGATAAGATGAGGATGTATAGGGGTGGTGAAGGGATCAGCCAGGGCAAACAGAATGGACCAAAATCCATCCTACAGGGGCACTTTTAAGAACCTGGACAGGCTACCCCTGAGAGGGATTGAGGTAACAAAATGAAAAAGGGGGATGAGTTTTGACAGGATGTTATCCAATATATCTTGTGTATATCTCATAATCTCACAAAAAGAGAGTTGGCATTTGGGAGCTAGCCAGAAGATAAAATTATATATTTTCTTTAGCTTCCTAGAGAAAGAAAGCTCCTTAGCTTTGCTAGATATTGTGGAATTTTAATTAAGATACCAGATATCTCAGCCATTGTTAACAATATCAGTCTAGATGTTTAGCTCAATATAATTAAGCCCATTTCTTTTAAAAGCAGTATTTGTTTATTTTCAGTGCTTATATTCTGCAAAACAAAGGTATGATCAATAAATTTGGTAAAATACTTTAGTTTTGAATAGCATTGGCTCCACTGAATAATACAAAAGTTATTTAATTACTGGAATTACTTCCAAGGAAGCCTCCTCAACCCATCTTCCCTAGTACTTTTATTGTGGTGAACATTGTAGTGTTGTTAAGCTTTGATCTGGTAATTTTTGGTATTGTATATGGGATCTAACTAGCAAGCTACATATTATTTTATGCCTTTTACATTGAATTTTTATTGCTTAGCATATTTTTTTGGGGGTAATTTTAAGTAGAAAATCATTTAAAAAGTCCCTCAATTATCCATACATGCTTAAACATTTTAAGGGGAAAATTCACATATAAAGCAAAACAGGTGGCTTATTTTTCCAGGGGAAGTTGTACATCTTCTATGCTTTAGATTCTGAAATATACATTAAGGTAAAATAATGGAAAATTGCACTTAAAATATAGATGTATAGATGCATTTTTCCAGGTGTGATTGATTGCAATTTTAGGTAAAGGCCAAATGCTACTTAGAAAAACAAATCTCTTCCCTGAAGGGTTTTATAGTATGCTTATTTGAAGTCTTATTCAACTGTCTTAAACACAAGAACATATAAATCAAGCTATATTCAAGTAAATGAAACTGCAGTTAGCAACAAATACAATTCTAGAGAAGTGACAATACACAAACTTTTGTCACACAGTTTCAGGAGAAATATGTGGGCAAGCACGTTATGGGCATAATTAAAAATATGTAGTGGATTTTTCTGGGCAATCACATTGTCAAATACTGCTGAGTCAAATACATTTCCTTGTATGCTTTTACTTTCTGTTTGTTACCCTTTTTTCAATTTATGAAATTAAATTCTTCAATTTATGAATCATTTCAACTTATGAAATCATGATATAAATGTTGTAAGAAAGCCTTTAAACTAGATATTATTGTAATAGTGCCTAAAAGTGAATGGAATTTGAATTCCCTTATTCTTTTTCTGTGTTCAATGATACCAATTTTGACCAGGACAAGGCCTAGGAATCTTGGGTTTCTTCAAGCTGACCTTAATCCTGAATCTGATGGCTTATGATTGCTCACATGTTGACACAACTTATATGCCCCTCATTTCAATGAAAGTTTTCTAAAATCTTTGATGTAGGCTGATTTTTATTTAAATAAATTCCTAAATATTTATTAATCAGTCATTACTGTACATCCCAGAAAGATCCCAAAATCCCATATTAAAGAGTCACTTTCAGAATAATCATGTTGGAAGATTCTAAGTTCATGGTAGTGTTGTTGTTCAAATCATTCTCAGAATTGTGTGCATGTGTAATTATTTTTTTAGTAGATTTATTGTGGCAAATATTTATTCTGAGGATGGAATTTTTTTCTTTTTTTCAAGATTGATTTGTTTATTTTGGAGAGGTGGGGGCAGAGGGAGAGGAAGAGAGAATCCCAAGCAGTTCTATGTGGAGTGCAGAGCCTGTCAAGGGGGTTTCTTGAGCAGAAACCAAGAATTGGATGCTTAACCATCTGTGCCACCTAGGTGCCCCCCCCTTTTTTTCTCTCTCTTTTTAAAATTTACTTATATACGTATATTTTTTAAAAGATTATTTATTTGAGAGAGAGAATGCACAGGGTAGGGAGGGGCAGAGGGAGAGGGAGGGAGAATCTTAAGCAAACTCCACAACAAGCTCAGAGCTAGACATGGGGCTTGATCTCACGATCCTGAGATCATGACCTGAGCAGAGTTGGACACTTACTGACTGAGCCACCCAGGCACCCCTGTTTTTTTTTTCTTTTTGAATATAACATTTCCTTCCTCTGATTGTAAATGTTTATCACAAAACAATGGAATATGATAATCTTTCATATTGTTTGAAAAACATGTCTGAAATGAGAAGAGACTCACATCAGACACATTCTAATTAAAATGCCAAAATTTAAAAACAAGGAGAGAATATTAAAAACAACTTTTTATGTATAAGGGAACTCCCATAAGATTACTAGCAGATTTTCAGCAGAAGCTTTGTAGGCTAGAAGAGGATGGCATGATATATTAAAAGTACTAACAAAAAAAACTGCTGATCAAGAATACTCCATCTGGCAAAATTATCATTCAGATGTGAGAACAGATAAAGAATTTTCCAGACAAGCCAGAGCTAAAGGAGTTCATCACCACTAAACTGGCCTTAAAAGAAATGTTAAAGGGGCTTTGTTAAGCTGAAAACGAAGGGCACTGCTAGTAAAAAGAACACATATAAAAGGATAAACATCATTGGAAAGTACATAGCCATCAATAATTATTTTATTTATTATTTATTTATTTATTTATTTTTTATAAATACATTTTTATTTTATTTTTTTAATTTTTATTTATTTATGATAGTCACACAGAGAGAGAGAGAGAGGCAGAGACACAGGCAGAGAGAGAAGCAGGCTCCATGCACCGGGAGCCCGACGTGGGATTCGATCCCGGGTCTCCAGGATCGTGCCCTGGGCCAAAGGCAGGCGCCAAACCGCTGCGCCACCCAGGGATCCCTCAATAATTACTTTAATGTAGATGGACCAAATTCTCTAATCAAAAGACATAGAGTAGCTGAATGGGTAAAAATACAAGACTCATCTATATGATACCTACAAGAGACTCACTTTAGATAAAGGACACACACTCTGAAAGTGGAGTGATGGGAAAAGATACTCCTTGTAAATGGAAACCAAAAATAAATATACTTAGACAAAAAGACTCAAAAACAAAGGCTGTAGTAAGAGACAATGAAGGGAATTATATCATGATAAAGGGGTCAGTCCAAAAATGTGATATAGCATTTGTAAATATTTATACACCCAATGTAGGAGCACCTGAAAAGATGTAGCAAATGTGAACAGATCTAAAGCGTGTTACAGACAACAGTACAATAATAGTAGGGAACTTGAATACTCTACTTACATCAATTCAGACAGAAAATCAATAAGGAAACATCAGTCTCAAATGGCATGTTAGACTATATGGACTTGGATATATATAGAACATTCAAATGCAACAAAATACACTTTCTTCTCAAGTATACAAGGAACATTTACAAAATAGATAATTATAAATTTAAGAGGACTGATATCCTACCATTTTTTCCAACCACAATGTTATGAAACTAAAGATTAAACTGGAAAATTCACAAATATGTGGAAGTTAAACAACATGCTACTGGACAACTGATGGGTCAAAGAAGAAATCAAAGAGAAAGAAAAAATACCTTGAGACAAATGAAAAATGGAAATACAACATACCAAAGTTTATGGGATGCACCAAAAGCAGTCTTAAGAGGGAGGTTCATAGCAATAAATGCCTACCTCAAGGAACAAGAGAATTCTCAAACAAGCTAATTTGAAGTATACTCAAGGAACTAGAAAAAGAATAAATGAGACCCAAAGTTAGTAAAAGGAAGGAAGTAACACAGATTAGGGGCAAAAATGAATGAAATAGAGACTAAAAAGACAATAGAAAAGATCAATGAAGGTAAGAGCTGGTTCTTTGAAAAGATAAAATTGACAAGCCTTTAGCTAGGCTCACGAAGAAAAAAAAGGTGACTAAAATAAGTAAAATAAATGAAAGAGATTTACAGTGGATACCATAAGAAACAGAAAGTATCATAGGAGTCTACTATGAACAATTATATGCTAACATTGGACACCTAAAAGAAATGGATAAATTCCTAGAGACACACAAATCTAACAAGGCTAAAATCTCAACAGATCAATTGCTAGTATAGAGATTAAATGAAATTTAAAAACCTCCAAAAAACAAAAACAAAAATAAACAAACAAACAAAAAAACAAGAGTCTGGGATCAGACAGCATCATTGGTGAGTTCTACCAAACATTCAAAGATAGTTTATTACCAATCCATCCCGTGTTTACAAATGCTTCACAAAAATAATAAAGGAGATAACTCTTCCAAACCCATTTTATGAGGCCAGCATTACTCTGATACTATGATCTTTTTAAAATTTTTTTTTTTTATTTATGATAGTCACACACAGAGAGAGAAAGAGAGAGAGAGAGGCAGAGACATAGGCAGAGGGAGAAGCAGGCTCCATGCACTGGGGAGCCCTACATGGGATTCGATCCCGGGTCTCCAGGATCGCGCCCTGGGCCAAAGGCAGGCGCTAAACCACTGCGCCACCCAGGGATCCCTCTGATACTATGATCAAACAAGGATGCCACAAGTTAAGAAAATGAAATGCCAATATCCCTGATGAACTAGATTCAGAAAGCCTCAGTAAAATATTAGGAAGCCAAACTCAACAATACATTAAAAGGATCATATGCTGTGATCAAATGGAATTTATTGCAGGGATGCAGGGGTGGTTCAACATCTGCAAATCAGTCACTGTGAGGCACCACATTACCAAAATGAAAAAATGAATCAATGAATCAGTAAAGTTGCAGGATGCAAAATCAATACACAAAAGTCTGTTGCATTTCTACACACTAATAATGAGCTATTAGAAAGAGAAGTTAAGAAAATAATCTCATTTACAACTGCATCAAAAGGAATAAAAGACCTAGGAATAAATTTAACCAAGGATGTGAAAAACCTGTGTATTGAAAACTACAAGACATTAATGAAAGAAATTGAAGAAGATACAAATAAATGGAAATATATTTTATGCTCATGGGTTGGAAGAACTACACTGTTAAAATGTGCATATACTACTCAAAGTAATCTACAGACTCAAAGCAATTCCTATCAAAATTCTAGTGGCATTTTTTTCACAGAAGTATAATAAACAACCCTAAAACTTATATGAAGCCATAAGAGGCCCCATATAGCCAAAGCAATCTTGAGAAAGAACAAAGCTGGAAGTATTTCATACTCTGAATTCAAACTACATTAAAAAGCTATAGTAATTAAAACAGTATGGTTTTTGGCCAAAAAACAGACATATAGATCATATAGATGAATGAAACGGAATAAAGAACACAGAAATAAACCCAATTAATTTATGACAAAGGAGCCAAGAGTAAATAATGGAGAATAGTCTTTTCAATAGATGATATTGAGAAAATTGGACAGACACATGCAAAAGAATGAAACTGGACCAGTATCTTATACCATATTCAAAAATTAATTTAAATAGATTAAAGACTTGAATGTAGCCCCTGAAACCATAAAATTCCCAGAAGAAAACATAGGTAGTAAGCCCCTTGACATAGATTATGTTGATTTTTTTAAATAGAATTCCAAAAGTGAGATTATTGGTCAAAAGTCTATGACATGTAGATTGTAGCTACTGCTTTAGAGTTTTAAAAAGGGCACTACTTAATTTGCATCAGATAAGCTATCCAATTCCATCAGATAGGAGCAAGAATTGGGAGAATAAAGGTTCTTAAAGAGTAGGTGATTCTTTAGCTGTTAATTATTTACTTACCTTCAGAAAAATTATTTACTTTAAACAGAGTCATTACCTGTGCTCCCTTGACACTATGGAATGCTTTTATTTTTCTCCTAGTTCTTGTGTATAATGTGTCTAATTTGGCCTTTTATCATAGAAGATAAAAAATATACCTTTGTGATATTATCAGTATATAGATAGTATTTTTTATAGATAGTATTTAAATTGAAATCTGTACCTCCTAAATCTACCAGAGAACCTGACACATAATAGGAGATATTGTGTTAATAAGATACTTACCAGCTTGAGATAGGAGATGAGACAGCCAAATGTTGGTATGATCTAGATGATGCTTCCCTTCCCCCAAATCTAAATGTTTTATATTACTAGATGTACTAGAATGTATTGCTAAAGGTGGTTGTAGAAACCAATATATTTGAAGTCTCTGTCTGATCCTTCCATATAAAAATAGAAAAGAACCACCTGTTTAATCAGACACTGGACAATGACAATGTATATTGGGAGGGGGCAGGTAGAGACTAAGAGATCTGGTAGAGAGAGTAGAATCTAAGGGTTTGAACCTTAAAATATGGCTCAAGGTCATTCTAGGGAATGGTTTCTGGAAAATGTACCTGAAGTTGTGTTCCAGATAGCAAGATTAAACTCTGGAGGAGTGATAGTGGAAGACAGGAAAGTGTTCTCTGAAATGTGACTAGAATTCCAGGGTGAATGCTTTCAGTTCAGGACAGGACAGAATTACTGTGAGCTTCAAGTATAGGAGCCATCCAGATGGTGCCTGAGGACAAACACCAGGGATGAGAAACTCAGACATGGGTGATGATTGAGTTTCTCAGAGAATGGGGCAAAAGTAGGGACACTGGATGCATATGGAGCACCGAGGAGATTGGGAGTCTTATTCATTCATTTATGTGACAGATATTTATTGAAAAATGTGTAAAACTCTGTGCAAGGCAAGGGCAAATGGTGGGTACTGAGGACTAATACTACAACACAGTGATGGAAGAATTGTGTTAAGTTCTGAAATGTTTTAGCAGCAGGAATGATCTAGAATGTTAGCTACATTCTGTCAGAGTTGGTTGAAACCTCAGGTGGAATTTGCATGCATCAGCCCAGGGCTGAATAAGGCAGGACAGAGTCATTTCTTTTCAGTTGCTTTGGAGGGTGGTGGTTTGAGGTGGTCAAGGCTGTGTAGTCCAAGGAAACAAGCTTTTTCAAGGAGCCTAGATTCTGTGGATCCAAAGGACACAGTTATTTCTGGTTAAATCTCTCAGATAATGTTCTAACCAGCTAAGAAGGAAATTATGTTTAAAAGAACTTAAGTCATTATACGGGGCCAGAGCAGCTTTCCCTGTAAGTGACTGCCAAAACCTTGTCATTTCATGGGAGAAGGAAGAGCTTCCTCCTCCACCTAGCCTGCCAACTAGAAAATTATTATTTTTAGAAATTATTTAATTTCTTTATTATTATTATTAGAAATTTATTCTGCTGTGTACATGTGTGAAATTCCACCATGACTCCTCATTAGTTTAGCTGAAAACATATGGGACTCGGTCTTGCATTGCTTCATTAAGATCTGTATTATTTTAATCAGTGAGGAAAGGGTATGAGTGTGTTTTAAAAGAGTGAATCTAAGAGAAGGAGGGGAAATGTTATTAATGTTACTAATGGATGACTAGGATAAGGAAAGGGGAAGGATATAAAATGCCTGCAAACCACCTTTGACTGTTTTAAAAACTACCTTTCAAGGAGACAGAATCAAAATTCTTGAGTGGACCCCCTGTCATCCTATGCTCTTTGAAATGATAACAGTATTTTTGCATTATGCCAGTGGTGTTCTGTTCATAGATTCCAAATTCCCTGGTTAACCTGCTGAAAGGTTATTTTGTTACATGTAGAACCCAATAAAATTATTGATTTGAAGTGTTTGTAGGGTGAAGCTCAATTCAGTGAATAAATTAATAAAATGAATAAATGATAAAGGAATTGAAACATAATAAATTAATAAAAGCCTCAATGTAAAATGCCTTTTAATATGTTCAGGAGGGAGTGTTTCAGCTACTAAATGGATTGCAGTTAAATGAATTAAAAAACAAAATAAATTTTAAAATGCTCCATTATTCATTAAAGTACTTTAGTGCCTCATTAATCTATTTTAGATCACTTAGGCCCATAAGTGCCTATTGTCAAAAGCTGATAAAGTGTGAGGAATTGCTTTTCATACCCTCGAGTCAACTGAAAGCAATATCACTTCTTAAGGTGTTAAGGTCGAGTCTATAGAGCATAAAGTAAGTGTCTTTGCAGCTTGCAAACTTTTTAAAAGGACTATTTGGAGGAGTTATTTTCATGTTTAGACAGCCACACTTTAAAATTTGTTATTCTTTAAAAGAATTTTAAAAATGAAATAGAAGAAACTTCTCCATTCTAAACAACTCCATTTCCCTCCTTTCTCAAAGAAAGCACCGTTAGAGTGAGACACCTCAGTGGGCCAACCTGAAATAGTTCCTGAGTTAAAATTCAGATGCAATTTCCAGTTTCTTTTGAGCAGTATTGTGGTCTCTGAGAGGTAAGTTACATGTCCTTGAAACTGTAGGACGTCTAAGAATAAATGTGTTTAAATGATTTTACAAGCAAATTTACACTTAAAGTTTACAAACGTGTGATAGAGCACTGGATGCTGCTTTTGTGCTTTGTGACCTTGGTTAAGTCTCAGTCCTGAATTGGGAAGTGACTGGTAGTGGGGATGGCAGATTGAATGGCAATAATGTTCCCTTCTAGGCCTCATGATCTCTGGTTCCTTTAAAAGAAATTTAGAATAAACAAAATCATAGAGGTTAACATTTTAACACCCAGGGCACAGAAATGCTCATGAAAAAACAAAACAAAATGAAGAGGTATATTAGAATGTCTTTGGATGAATGGATTGAAGATGTTGACAGGTGGTGACTCTTTTCTTGTTACCCATAATCAATTAGGAACATCTGATTTTACTGTGGGGATGTTGACACTATTCTGAACATTCTTTAGAACAAGCCATTTCATTGAGGCCCAACTTTGATTTAATGAGAGTTGGAAATCTAAACAGTGGGAAAATCCATACCATTTGAGGTTCTCTTTGTGCTGTGTTACCTAAGAAAGTACAGTGGAAATCCTGATCCTCTTCTAAACAGAAGTTCATCACTACCCCACAGTTCATCACAATCCTGGGCCTCTGTTAGATGTATCAGGAAAGAAACCTTCTCATCCATGGGATAAATACTCATAGGACCAAGTAATCTTTGGATGGTCATTTTTCTGGGATATAGCCTGCCAGAAAAATGAAGACAAATAAAGAAATCAACATACAACACCCAAAATTCCCAAACCCAACAAAAACAAACTAGACTAGAGATAGTAAGAGAGGCAGAGCTTTCAAGACATCAATCACTTGCCTGGGCCAAGCCATGCCTGAACTCTTGAAGTTTTAGTTATGTGAGCAAGTAAATTCCTTTATCAGCATTAGCTGGATGGAATTGTTTTCTATCATTTGCTCTCAAAAGAGCAAATATTAGAAAAAAAGTAATGTGAAATGCCTGCCATCTATCAATATTAATTAGTATGTTTCTTCTGTAAGATGCCAATGATTATAATATGTATAATTTATTTAATATTTAAAGAGGCAAAAATGCTGCTGTATTAAATATATAGATCAATGTTTAGATAAATTCATATTTTGGAAATATTAAATGCAAAAATATGCCTTAGAATGAAATAAGGAAATTTAAACACTTTTTCTTAATTATGATAGTTGAAATTATTCTTTTGATTAAATGACAAGTTTGAAGGGAGATCAGGAGAATAAGGAGAGAAAGCACAGTAGAATTTTGGAACAGGAACTCTGTGGGTAAAATGAAATCTTATATAGAGAGATTGGAGTGAAGGACTTTGAACATTACAAAGCGTAATGATGACATTGGGTAATATACTACTTTGATGCAAGAGGTTAGCTTAGAGTAAGATAATGATAGTGCTGTATACTGCGCTCAGCATAAAAGATAGGATAGTCACCATGGTGGTGAACCACCATTGTGGTTTCTGCCTTCATCAGGATTGCAGTTCAGTGGTCCAGGCTTGTGGATTCATCTCTATTCCTAATAGTCACTTGCATCTTTTTCCTCAGGTCCTGGCTTATACTCTTTCTGTTGATTCTTCTCTTCCCCTAGGTAGCCCTATTGACAAGACCCAAGTCATTCCATGCTGGCTATTTCCAGAGAAATCTCTTTATCAATATTTCCAAAATCTATCATCTAGCCTCTTTTTAAATTTATTTTTATTAAAAAAATTTTTTTTTAAATTTTTGCGAGAGAGTGAGAGCAAGTGAGCACAGTGGGGAGGGAAGCAGAGGGAGAGGGAGAGAGAGAATCTAAGGCAAGTTCCATGCTTAGTGCCAGAGTCCCATGCAGGCTTGATCTCACAACCCGTGATCATGACTTGAGCCGAAATCAGAGTCCAGTGATTAAGGGACAGAGCCACCCAGGCACCTCCAACCTCTTTTTATAGACTTGATTTCAAAGCCTTTATGAGTTACATAACAGGTTTTCTTGTTCTCTTATAAAGTCTGTATATGAAGATGGGTTTCTCTCATTTACCTTGGTATCCTACTGACAAAACCAACACAGAAGGAGTCCATTCTAGCTCTACTGAAAGCGTTACACTTACAATTTATAGGCTATTTATTAAAAATCTCCCTACTTGTGTGGTGGTGGATGTTATCTGGACTTATTGAGATCATTTCACAATATAAAAAATAAGAAATTATTATGTTGTACACCTGAAGCTTATATAATGCTATAAATCAAAAAAGAATCCCTTAAACATACTTAACAAATTTATAATTAACATACATTTAAAATGACATTGCTTAGAGATGTCTTATTATTGACTCTGAAATATCATGTATTTGTATGACAAACCCTTCTTATAATTCAGAATGACCAACTTTTTTTATAACCTTATATAACAATTTTATTAGGGAGTACTCATTTTAAAATCACTTGCATATTTTCTTTGTTTTTTCTTTTTCCTATTTTGGATGTAAGCTTTTCAGAGCTCAGTTTTGTGATCCATTGTAGTATTTTCTCTTTCAATGATTTTATTTTTCTTGATTTAACCTTTTCTCTCTTATTTTAGTTGATTCTTTTTCTTTTCTTCAGAGATCCTCTTGAATTTATGTCTCTTTAAACTGCTTCAAAATTCTTTCTTCAAATAGGCTGGTCATAGTGGTAATATAGGTTTCTACATATCAGACTGTGCTTTAGAATACAAGTTGGAAATTAAAATTATATTTTGTGCAGTTTTGGAGAAAATTTTTATTCTAATTTTTAATTAATTCATTTGTTCATTCATACCTTTCTTTATTCCCCCAAAGATACTAACTAGCTTTCAGGAAATATATATAATGAAGAAGCATAGTGTTTCTTTCCCAAGACATATTCTGGAATATTAATAGATATCATGACAAAACTGCTCCATGTTTAGAATTTTGGCTAAATGAACTTGAATGGGTTTTTAAAAAATTCAGTACTAAGTGACTTTTGGGTATGGCATGGGGCTGTAGTTACTATGCAACATTTCACAAATACATTTTAAAAGGAATATAAGAACTAGTGCTCTAGGAAATCCAGTTGGAAAAATGCTTACTTAGTTAAATAGAAATAAAATCAACAGCAGGAAAAGCCAAGATAGAGTAAATTATACCAGAAGGAAAAAAAAAACACAATAAAGTTTCACATGATTTAGCTGTAAATTTGTTTTTGACCTTCCTAGAGGTGAAAGCAAAAGAGAAACATGGTTCACTACATAATTCTCACTATGGGAAGAAGAAAGAACACATTATTTCCTTGGGGGCAGGCATACTGACACTGGATTATGACAAATGTGTTTTGGTTGGATCACATGAGAGTTTTGGGTCTTTTTTTGTAGCCTTCCTAATGTCAACCTTTATGTAGATGACAGGAGAATAAGCGGGGTAGGTTTTACCAGAACCAGGGGTCCAGTAGTCAGGCTGTTTCATCAGTTATCAGACGTGAGTTTTGTGAAGTCAGTTCAAGTGTGAAGCAGCAGACAGGAAAGAAGCAAAGTCTGAATGTCAGAAAGATACAGAGAAGTCGCTGGACAATTTCATAGAACCACACAACACCTCTTCCTTGGGGTTCTCTTTGAAAATAAGCTCATGTGAATCAAAACCAAATATTATCCATCCATCCATCCATCCATCCACCCATCCATCCATCCATCTTCTATTTGTTTAAGGGGATATTGTATATGTCTTTTTTAAGGCATCATTTTAAGTTTTGAAAATGAGGGTGGGATATATTTTCATACATGGTTTTATGTTTTATGTGTTCCATCTATATAGTGACCATGAGATAAAACTGTTGATCTAATCACCGAGTTGATGGAATTCTTCATTTGTCTAGGATGTGGAAGTTGACCATATTCTTATAGAAAAGATAGCCTTTACAGTCACTTTATGAAACCTGTCAACTTTCTAAAAACTAGGTTGATCAACCCTAGTTTTTTCCAACAGATAGAGAACTTGATCACTTGTTCAGTAGTTTATTGATGATATTTGGAAGGATAATTATGTGCTATATTTCTTTATGCCATGAAAATAAATAATTCCTCATCTATCATTCTTTATGAATTACAGCAAAGAAGCTCAGATGAAAACTTCAGAAGTTTAATTTTCAACATTAAAAATATTAGATTATGATGGGTCTGAGCCTAGCTCCATCATCTACTTAAAATAGTTGTGTGGACTTAGGCAATTTCCTAAATTTCTCAGAATCTCAGTGTCTTTGTTAAACAGAGAAAATTTGGTTACATCCTTGACGAGGTTGTGTTGAGGAATGCATAAGACAATACAAGCAAATTGTTGGGGCCTGACATACAAAAATCACTCAATAATTTTTAGATATGATGATGCTGATTGGATATTTTATGATGAAGCTTAGATTCATTGACTACGATAATACTGTTTTTCAAGATCGTATAAACAGCAGATAATTCATTTGTACCCAAATGAGGAAAGATAAGATCAACTATCCCCTTCTTTCTATTGTTATTTTAAAGGACAGCTGATTGCTGTGAAATGACATAGATAGATATATATTAAAACAGTTTATTTTCAAAGAACTCTTGCCACACCTGACAGCCCCAGAGATTACTGGCATTCAGCACTGAATTTTAAAGTTCAAACTCTGTTTCCATTATTTAATGAAGATTTGCTATTCTGTTTTTCCCCAGAAATTATAGTTTCATTGTTTCTATGTGAACTTCCATTAAGAATGTCATATTCTTTTAATCTTAACAGCTGCTTTTAGAAATCATCATTGTAGGATTTGGGAAAATATTAATTGGATTGAAGGAACAGTAGCAGTTTTATGTTACTATCTGGGAAACAGAAGTAGAGGGAATGATTAGGAAGGAAACAATGTCATGTCTATTATGGCATCAATGCATTTTTCTGTGGACCTTTATCAAGAACATAGTTGTAATTTAAAATAAACTTACTATACTTACCTGCTTTCTTATAGATAAGAGAGTCATTTGTGGTAGAATAAGCTGCTTAAGAAGAGAGAGATCAAGTTAAATAATTTATTAGAACAATTGTTTTCATTGCTTATGGCTTGTAAATGGAAAAAAAAAATCAATGAATTCATTTTATGTTGAGAAAAGATTCCAAAACAAAATGTCATAGTCATATAACACTTGAAGGTTGGATGTATCTAGACCATGAAGACCCTGAGCTGCTCTAGGTTAATATTGTTTCTAGAGTTCAGAAAGCACACATTCTATAGAACATAATAATTGACAAAAGACATTTTTGCATATTGTATATATGATTGTGTTTGCATTAACATCAACCCCATCTGTGCCAAATGGCACATCAGCATTTCAGAAAGAGATACTATTACTACAGTTTCTAGTTACTTCAGTGTTTAGATATGTTCCACAAAATGATTAGTAACTTTTATTAATTGATATAGCTACTTACTGATAGTTTCTAAATTAAAAATCTAGTAAAAATAAAAAATTCCAGCAATGTGAAAAAAACAAAACAATTTTAATATAAGACCACGGCAGTGATTATACTGATTATGAGTAAACATTGTGAATACATGTTCACAATAGGGCATTTCACAGCTACTTATTTGTTCTGAAGAATTTTATTAAAAGTAATAATTAATCAACCCTTATTTAGTGTTAGCATTTCATTAAGAGCAGGGATGGTTAGTGCTATTGTTTTATATAGACCCAGAGACATCATTTGGTGAAAGCCTAATTTACCTGACTTCATTGATCTTTTCCTTTCTTTTAAAATTTTCAAATGGAATCTCAAATGAATAAATTAGTGAATTTATCATTTTCTCCATAATACTGTCATAAGGACAGTTTGATAAAATAGCTCATTATAGTCAATGATGTGAAATATGAGTTTCATCAGCATATTTTCATCAAATGCAGCCACTGAAATTAGTTTGCTATTATCAAGGACTGTGGAATGCAAAAATAAAATTAAGCATGCTATTATACCGGTTAGATTTTGGGACTGACCCAAGTGAGTTAAAATAAAAAAAAAAAAAAACTTTTAGTGACAGAAGAAAATCAAAGAAATCACAGAAAAATTAATTGACAAGTGATAATGCTAGTCATGTAATGACTGTTTGAAATAAGTTGTCATTTCCTTCAAAGGTAGCTTTCAGGTCTACTTTTTAAATGCAGTCATAATGCTAAAATGTTTTCTTTTGGTAAAGCAAATAAAATCCTGTATATAATAAGGTCTGCTTGTTATCTCTGTTGTTTTGGAGAATTTAGCAATTGGCAGTTCCTATTGTATCTATATTTTAAATCCTCATTTTGCTTAAAATGGGACATTTAAGTAATGGATAAGTCTTCTTGATTTTGACTGGTTTATGATGAATGTATATACATCCATTGAATGCTAATATTAGAACATTTCACTCTTAAAATATTTATATTAGTTAACTATTGTTATAAAAATGCACATAGCCAATCACCACAAAAAGTAATGGCATACAAAAAAAGCATTTATTTAGCTCAAGTGCCTGTGGGTTGATGGGGTTGGATGTTCTTGGCTGGGGTAGCAGCTGGCTGGGTGAATCAGCTCCAGGAACTTCTCATCCTTCTCTTGGAATCAGCAGGTTTTCTAGGCATATTCTTCTTACAGCAAGGGTAGAAACACGAGAACACGTGAGAACATCTGAGGCCTTTTAAGATCTAAGTCCAGAAATGGCATATGATCTTTTCCAGAATATTGGTCAAAGTCATATGGCCAAACTCAAAGTCAAGGGATGGGGCAATATTCTTTGTTTTTTGAATGGAATAAACTACAGAATCATATGGCAAAGAGCATGGATACAGGGAGGGGTGGAGAATCTGGCCTAGAGATGAGATTTACCATAACATCAGTTTCACTGAGGTAATAGTTAAATACATTAAGTCAAGCCATCATTAAGATAAAGAAGATAAAAGGAGATTTTAAAAAGTTGCTATGCTTATGTAGCTTTTTTCACAAAATCATTGCAGGTGTGGGGATGTTCAACCAACCCATTATAATGTAAATTTGTGATATATCATAACTACACATAAATCAATGGTAGGTGTTAAAAACATAAAATGCTGTGTATATTATTTTGTGGAAAGTTGGAATATTTAAGTAGATAAACAAATAAAAAATATGTATGTATTTTTATTACACCAGAGGAAACTCAGATACTATTATTTGATTTAATTTTTCAACTTAAAGGTTTTAACAAAAATGTTTTATCTCCCTTAACTCTTTTTTTCTTGACTTTGTAACTGAACTATAAAAGTCACAATTCCTAAAGTATCCATAGCCCCTCTAACCCAGCTCAAATGTACATTGTGACATATGAACCTGAGCAAATTTTGTTTTGAAGTAGGTAAAGATTAAATCATAAATAATGTGAGATGAAAATTTTTATGGAAATATTTTGTACTTTAGTGAGCAGAAAATCTGAAATCTTGGGAATCTGAAATCGTGTCATATTTGAAAATAAAAAAAGATTGTTCTATTCATTCTTATGTAAAAGCTAAAGAAGTGATGAGAAGAGTAGAAAAATAAGTCAGAAGAGAGAAAGATAGTAGAGAAATCAAGAGGACAGAGCATGGGAAGTACAGAGTAAATTTTGGAAGAGTCCTGAGAGTTACAGACATTCAGGGATTATGTGAAGCTTTCTGATAGCAGAGAAAGGGAAGTTAGCATTAAAATGTCAGAAAGTAGAAAAGCCAAAATGTAATTTATATTTTAGTATTGATAATGGTAACACGTGTCATTTTAAAACTACTTTGGCCATGGGACAGCTCAGTAGGCTGGAAGAAGAAATGTTTTATGAAAAGGAAAGTGTCACTGGACCATTGTTTTTAGGTGGGGTTCCTCTGAAGATGTGTACGTTTATATAATTGGACTCTGAGAAGGCTTTTTGTTTGAAGTAGTGTGACAAAGTAAGTCACAAAAATAGAAGAATGGAGCCTATGTAAGAGTGTAAAGTTGAACACATACATGTAACAGAGTGATTGTAATATTTCAGTTTATATCACAGGATTTCATCTATCTTCCTGGAAACACAGCAGATGGAAATGTAATAATGTTGTGCTAACCTTAAACAGAGAAAGTATATACATGAATGTGACTGAAAACTAAAAATAAAGGGAAGCATTGGCAGATTTTTAAAATATTGACTGACCTGTATTAATGATTAAAAACCTCAGAAAGAGCAGCCATACAGATTCTTTGTGAAATCCAAGGCAACTACAGCAGTATGGTATATAGTGATTAATAAGAGTATGGACTTTGGAACTAAATAGAACTGAGTTTGAGTAGTGTTATTTTTTACCCAGCACGAGTGACATTGGGTCAGTAATTCAAATACCCTTTGTCTCAGTTCCTTCATTTCTAAAATAAGGATAATAATATCTACTTTATAATCTTGTGAAAATAAAATGAGTGTCTAATGAAAGCACTATTGCTTGGTTATCGGATAAGAGCTCAACAAATGTTAGCTATCATTATTACTATTATCAAGCATTCAGCTAATACAAAGGACCTAGGTTTAAAAATGTGCATTTCTCATTCTTAGAGAAAAGATCAAAGTGAAAGGAGCTCTCCATCTGGCTTATTATTAATTACAATGGTAAATGACTTTCTTAGGGAAAAAAAAAGAATGCTTATCAATGTGTCATATGCTTTCTCAGAAGACTAGCTTTAGGTTCTAAGGTCAGAAGTCACTTGAGAAGGCTACAAACAGCTAGTGTCAATAGTGTCAACATAAGGAAACCATGAAGAAGTTTTAGGGCTTTTTCTCACCCTGAGAACAACTTAAGTCTTTGAATGGCAATCCAGAACAAATAGATGGAGGCTAATTTAACAATCATTTCCATCTTCACTGGGACATGTGGGGCTACACAGCACTGAATGTTTTTAATATGGTCTTTGTAAGAGAAAATCTTTTGAAGACAGGAAAATGTATTCCACCTGGAGCATTTGAGGTCAGAGTGTATTTAACTGCTTATTATTCAGAAGCTAATACCTGGATTGAGTAATATATGAAAAAAATTCTTACTGTTTCTATCACTGCTAAAGGGTATTATTTTTATTGCTAAATGTTGTAGTATTTAACTTGAGGTGCCTAATGAAGAGCAGTGATATTTTGAATATTGTCCTGAATATACTTTATTGTTTCAATCCTTTAGATGATCCTGTTATTCAGGATGACATATAATTACAAAATAATTTTATCCCTCACTACAGCATCATAGAAATCTCAGTCTCTCCATAGGCAAATTTAAATATTGTCTGTGTCTAGATCCTCTTAAAAAGTAATAAGGCTTTTTGACAGTTATGACATCATGTTGTTTCTAATGACACCTTCTGCACATTTGTAGGCTTTGAAGTAAGATGTTATCATATTCTTCAAGTCCAATTTCTTGACAGACTGCCATATTCTTCTGATTGAAACTAGTAAACACAGTTTCAGAGGGATTACAAAGATAAGGAATGAGGTATTCTATTGAATGCACACCCTCTTGTTACCACCTCTTGCTCTAGCCATTGTTATGGTGATCAGATCCCAGAAGGCTTTTGTGAACTTAAGACATGCAATCAGAAAGCAGCTCATCCCAAGCCAAAGTCCCCATACCTTTCACTTTCTGCTCCAGGAAGGCAGGAGACACCGGTAAAAATCATGTCATTATTCACCTAAGAAGTGGGGCTGAGTAAACACCAGGAGGCCATCCTTGACCAGTGAGGGATTGGAGTTAATGAATCACTGTTTTTCCCTTTTGTTGCTTATGAACCAGGTATTATTTTTTAACCCCCATTTTTCAGATGAAGAAACTGAGGCACAAAAAGGTTAAGTGATTTGATTAAAGTCACTTAGCTAGTAAGTGACCAGGCAGTCTGGTTGCAGTCTGTGAGCCTAGCCACTCCACTCCACTCTCTCGTTTTTTTAGCAGAACTATTCTTGACCCTCTTTATTATTTCACAAATGCATGAAATTAGACAATTTTGGGAGATCTCACTCTTTGCCAGGTGACTTCTCTCTGCAAATGCCTAAAAAGAAACGCTGCTCTCCTAAGCTACATATAGCTGTGGGAAAGAAATCTCAGAAATCACTCCCGAAAAATGAACAAGAGGGTTGTTTCTTATCTTTTCCTTAACCACATTTTCAAAAAGCACGAGTGTGTGCACACTTGGTTGTGCTCATGTGCAAATGTGCATACTCACATGCTTTTAGAGTTAATATGATTCCATTATCTTTTAGCGCTTAAAGCTGTGAGAAGTCTGCACTCAGCTTCTCTTTCCTTATAGAAACTTTCTCTCTGCAAAGAAGTTTGTGGAATTCTTTTTCAATTTTGTTTATTTTAAAGTGTTCATGTATTTACGTATTTAGAGTGTGCATGTGTGAGCACAAGTGGTCGAGGGAGAGTCAGAGGGGGGGAGAGAGAATCTCAAGCAGGCTCCATTCCCACCCTGAGATCATGACCTGAGCCAAAATCAAGAATCGGTTGCTTAACTAACTGAGCCACTCAGGCTCCCATCTTTTTTCAATTTTGAAATGTAAAAACTTTACCAGGATATATCTTGAAGTCTTTCATTTTATATTAACTTCTTTTTTCCTGGACATTTGGGTTTTTTCCTTTTAATATATTTATTGTTAGGTTTTTTGGTAACTAAATGGAACTGAGACCGCCAAGGCAAGTGAGGGTCCAAGAACAGATTTTATTGCAGGCACCCTCGGGCAAGGTTCCATGACTCACGGGGGAAAGAGAGTGAGTCGGGGAAGTCGTGCCAAGACAAGGTGGTAGGGGGTTTACATAACGTTGTAAGGCAGAACGGTTTCCTATTGGTTGGCTCATATGCAAAGGAAGGATTGCAATCCAACCAGTCAGAGTGACCCTCACTATGCAAAGGAAGGATTGCAGTTCGGTTAGTCAAAGGTGACTTCCTCCTCTGGGGTTTGAAGGGCATTGGGTCCGGTTGGGGAAGTCCAAAGGAGAGGTCTAAGGGTCTGCGTCAAGCTGTCAGCAGGTCATTGGTCCATTGGCGTCCCAGGTGGAGGTGGTGACAGGAACCTCAGCCATTTGGGGTATCCGCCATCTTGAGGAGTTTCTCTTCCCGCCTGGCCCCAACATTTATGTCCTGCATCTTAGAACAATTTTCTTGTGACACATCTTTTCCCCCTTTTCTTTAGGTATAACACCAATCTGTGTATTGGATCTCTAATGTCTATCTTCTGCCTGTCATCTTGGGTCTGTGTGCTCTTGAGTTTCTCTAAAATTTGTTCTCCATGTCATTACGTTTTCTGAAGTACAAAGTCCATTCTCTGCTGCTTGTAGTTTAAAGTTTAGTAACACCATTATTTTATTTTCTTCTTAATTTCTTTCCTTAGCATCGCCAGATCTTATTTTATCTAATTCTGTTTTTTTTAATTTTCCTATTCTATAAAGCACATGTTTTCTTTATTTCTAAATTTGAAGTAAGTTGACTCTAAAAAATCCTTTTGTATCCTGAAATTAATCTTCCCAAATGCCATCTCTCTCTCTCTTTTTTTTTTAAAGATTTTATTTATTTGACAGAGAACACAAGCAGAGATAGCAGCAAGTAGAAGGAGAGGCAGAAACAGACCCCCTGCAGAGCAGGGAGCCCAACTTGGGACTTAGTTCCAAGACCCTGGGATCATGACCTGAGCCAAAGGCAGATGCTTAATGGATTATGCCACCCAGGTGCCCCCCAAGTGTCGTCTTTACCTATTTTTAAATTTCTATGTTTCTTTTCTTCTGTTCTGGGAATTTTATGCAAGTCGTAAGTTTTTAAAAAATTTGTTCATCTTTGTTTGTTTTAAAGATTTTATTTATATATTCATGAGAGACACGAGAGGAGGCAGAGACATAAGCAGAGGGAGATACGGGCTCCCCATGGGGACCCGATACAAGACTCCATCCCAGAACCCTGGGATCACAATCTGACCCAAAGGCAGATGATCAACCACTGAGGCATACAGGTGCCCCTATTGGTTCATCTTTCAATGAAACTGTAACTGGTGCTATTTTTTTTTTTTTGTTTTATTTTGTTCTTTAGGTCCTCTGCTTTGAACACGAGCTGGATGGCTAGGAGATGGCCTAGCACATGTTCTCTGCTTATATTTTCATGATCGGAGAGAGACATCACATGCCCTCCTTAATGTCCATCACCTAGTTACCTCATCCCCCCACCCACCTCTCCCCTCCATTGACCCTCAGTTTGTTTCCTGTGGTTAAGAGTCTCTTATGGTTTATCTCCCTCTCTGATTTTGACTTGTTTTATTTTTCCCCTCCCTTCCCCCATGATCCTGTTTTGTTTCTTAAATTCCACATATGAGTGAGATCATACAATAATTGTCTTTCTCTAATTGGCAGTTTGCTTAGCATAGTACTCTCTAGTTCCAACCACATTGTTGCAAATGGCAACATTTCATTTTTTTGAAGGCTGAGTAGTATCCCATTGTGTGTGTGTCCACATTTTCTACACTTAAATTTAAAAGAATTTAAATTAAGAGTTGCTAAAATATTTTTTAAAAATATTTTTTATTTATTTGACACACACACACACAGAGCACAAGCAGGGGGAGCAAGCAGGCAGTGGGAGAGGGAGAAGCAGGCTTCTGACTGAGCAGGGAACCTGATGTGGGACTTGATCCCAGGATCCGGGGTCATGACCTGTGCTGAAGGCAAACACTCAGCTGACTGAGCCACCCAGGCATCCCTTAAAATATTTTTTTTAAAAAGGTTAAATTATGCTTTATTCAGCAGAATGAAAAAAAATCACCTTATTTAGTATACTTTGCCAATGCCACAATTTCCTCATTAACCAAAGCATTGCTATTTTGCATTCTCACTCCTAACAAGTTTTTGTTATTCTTATAAATATAATTTGTAGTCCCTATTGCACTAAAAAGTTTCACAAGTTCTTAAGAATCACTATAGTTATTCTGCTTATATAGGTCAAATATAAGTTCATTTTTCCTTATTTCTCTATAATTGATACTACATTTTTTTAAACTAACTTACTATTTTTTATCTAGATATGCATTATGGGAATTACTTAGGTCACAATAATCCATACCTAATTGATTTAATTCTTCCACTATTTTGTGCTCATTACTTTTCTCTTTTTATTCTGTTCTAGTTTTTTGAGCTACTATTTTTATAATTAGGTTTATTTTTATTTATTTATTTTAAAGATTTTATTTATTCATTCATGAGAGACACACAGAGATTGAGAGAGAGCGAGCGAGCGAGAGAGAGGGAGGCAGAGACTCAGGCAGAGGGAGAAGCAGGCTCCATGCAGGGAGCCTGACCTGGGACTTGGTCCTAGGTCTCCAGGATCACACCCTGGGCTGAAGGCGGCACTAAACCGCTGAGCCACCCGGGCTGCCCTATAATTGGGTTTAGTCACTACCAGTCTAGTGGTGAGGCAAAATACTCAAATAATATTCATAATAAATACCAACTTAACATGACCTTTTTCAGGCAATTATACAAGATGTTCTTGCTTGTGAAAAACTGGGGAGGCCTGCATTTTGAATCTATAGGAATTAGACTTAAACTAGAACGTCTGATAGAAAATCAACTTTCAGTCAGTAAATTGACACGCAAGCTAATAAGAACATTTTGTAATTATTTGGGTGATTTGATTAAAGTAGATAGCCAAATTGGATAGATTAGGTAAAAAAAATACTACATTGGGATGAAATATCAGTTTGGAAGGACTATATATATCTTTAACGTGGAGTAAGACTGCTATTCATGGATTCCTTTTTCAGATGCTTTTTTCAAATGAAGAGACAGGGATGAGATCAATTGGAAAACTCCACATGGTGGTCTCATCTGAGCCAGAATAAGCCTTATCCTTGTGTATTGTTTAGCCTACTTAGCTATTTTCCTTTCTCTAGAGTTTACTACCTGGAAATTCCATGAGACTTAGTTTGATTATAGTGGATCACTACCAGTGGACTAGAATATCCTACCCAGAAAATTTAGCTTTTATATGTGTAATCAGAAATATTCCAGAACTTTCACTGCTCTAGAAGATGAATTATCCTTATTTTTTTGAATTTTAAGGATTATATTTCAGAAGGTATGATGCTTAGATCTGTAAGTTCTACTTTTCTTATGCTCTCTCTCAGTGAGTAGCACCATAATCTGTCCTGTTATCTAGGTGACAAACACAGGTAGATGTTCAACCTACATGTCTTCTACCTCTTCACTCTGTTTAGCCCATCATCAGATTCTGTTTATTTTACCTTCCAAATGTCTTCACTATATCTACTTTATTATTTTTTAAACCTTTACTGCCAACCCTCTGGTCCAGGTTTTCATCATCTTTCAGCTGAACAATTGCAATAGCCTCCTCACGTGGCCTCCCTATATCTGTTATGGTCTATGTCCAGTCTGTCTTTTCCAATCTCCATTCAGCAAAAGCACATCAATGGATAACCCTTGGCTTTAAACTAGGCATGGATTGGCATCATCATCTTTCATGATTCTCTTACTCTGTGCCTCCAGATGCACCAAACTTCTTATGTATTGCAAAATGCCCAACTCTTTGCAGATATAGGGGACTTTCCAAATGCTGTTTCATTTACCTGGAATGCCACATCTTTTTGCTTATAAATACCTAAATGATTACATAGGTCTTGAAAGGAGCTGATGTCTGAGCAGAGATATTAGGGATGTGTAATTTAGAAGATCACTAGAATGTGGGAGTAGTGGAGGCACCACATAACTAGGCAGGGCTTGGTCATGAATAACCTTATATGGTATGCTGAATATTGTGGATTTTTATCCTGAATCTGATGAAGAAACCATTCCAGTCAGCATATGCAGAAGTTTAGATGATTAAATAAGCATGTGTTAAAAATATCTTTTTAAAAGGCAATATCATATAATGAAAGAATCATACACCATGATCAAATGGAATTTATTCTAGGGATGCAAGGATTAATCAACACGATACACTGTATTAACAAAATTAAGGATGAAAATTTTATGATCATCTTAATAGATACAGAAAAAAATCATTTGACAAAATCAGCATCCATTCATGTTAAAAACTCTCAACAAACTGGAGATGGGGGAATGTACCTCAACATAATAAAGGTCATATATAACAAGTCCACAGCTAGCATACTCAACAGTGAAAAGATGAAAGCTGTTCCTTTATTTATTTTTTTTAATTTATGATAGTCACACACACACACACACACACACAGAGAGAGAGAGAGAGAGAGAGAGAGGCAGAGACACAGGGAGAGGGAGAAGCAGGCTCCATGCATCGGGAGCCTGACATGGGATTCGATCCCGGGTCTCCAGGATTGCGCCCTGTGCCAAAGGCAGGCGCCAAACCGCTGCGCCACCCAGGGATCCCAAGCTGTTCCTTTAAGATAAGGAGGGAGACAAGGTGCTCACTATCCCTACTTTTATTCAACATAGTGCTAGAAGTTGTAGCCTGAGCATTTAGGCAAGAAAAGAAACACAAGGCATTAACAATTAGAAATGAAGACGTAAAACTCTCTCTACTTGCAAATAACATGATATTATATATAGAAAATCTTAAAGGCTCTACCAAGAAAACTGCTAGAACTAATCAACAAATTCAATAAAGTATAGGATACAAAATCAATAGGTAAAAATTAGTTGCATTTCTATATACTAATAATGAACTAGCAGAAAGAGAAATCAAGAACACAATCCCATTTACAATTGCATCAAAAAGAATAAAAGACCTAGGAATAAATTTAACCAAATATATGAAAGACTTTAAGTATACCAAAAGCTTTAAGACATTGAAGAAAGAAATTGAAAAAGACCCAAATAAATGGAAAAGTATTCTGTGCTCATGGATTAGAAGAATTAATATTATTAAAATGTCCATACTACCCAAAGCAATCTACAGATTCAATGCAATTTCTATCAAAATTCCAATGGCATTTTTCACAGAACTAGAATTATCCTAAAATTTGTATGGAAACACAAAAGACCCTGAGGAGCCAAAGCAATCATGAGAAAGAAGAGCAAAACTGGAGATATCATGCTCCTCAATTTCAAACTATAGTACAAAGCTATAGTAATCAAAACAGTATGGTATTGGCATAAAAACAGATCAATAAAACAGAACAGAAAACCCAGAAAGAAACCTGGTCAATTAAGTTATGACAAGAAAGCCAAAGGAGAAAGGATATTCTCTTCAATAAATGATGTTAGGAAAAGCCACACACAAAAGAATGAAACTGGACCCTTATACCATAAACAAAAATCAACTTCAAATGGATTAAAGACTTGAACATAAGACTTGAAACCATAAAATTCTTGGAAGAAAGTATAAGTAGTAAGCACCTTGACATAGGTTTGGGCAATAATTTTTTTTGGATTTGATGCTAGAATTAAAAGCAATGAAGCCAAAAATAAACAAGTGGGACTACGTCAAACTAGAAAGCTTTTGCACAGCAAAGGAAACTATGAACAAAGTGAAAAGGCAACCTACTTAATAGAGAAAATATTTACAAATCGTGTATCTGACAAGAGGTTAGTATCCAAAATATATAAAAACTCATACTATTCAATAGAAAAACTATCCAATTTAAAAATGGGCATAAGCACTGGGGATAGTGCAGGAGCTGGTGCCAAAGAAGGAAGCACTGGTAGTACCTTTTTAAAGAACTCTCCAGAGCCAGAGCTTACTGACTTGGAACCTAGAAGCAGAGAGGGAGAATGACTCCAGGCTGGGCTTGCCTTCTTGTGGAGTGGCTTGGCTTATCTGAATCAGCTGTAGAGCATATAGATTCTCAACTCATGGGATAGAGATGCGATATAGTAAGGGGACCTCTGGAGCGAGAGAAGGGGCAGAGAGGGCCAGGTCTGGTGCTTGCCCAGCCTGGCAATTGATCCCAAGAAAATCCTTCACTTTGCAGCCTTTTCACCACTGCTTTTCATGTGGTTATTTCACTTTGGTGTTTCCTGGTGGGAGTGGGCAGGATGTGAAGTAAGCCAGCCTCTTCAGAAGCTGCACCCTCCCCCCCTTCCTAGCCCCCGCCACACCCCAAGTGGGCCTCTGCAAGGCCTGGCCTCTGCTTTAGGAATCTTACACTTATGAAGAAGGAAGGTGGGCACTGGCCCCATAGGCAGTGCTCAGTTTGTATGACATGAGGAATTCAGGCTCAGAAGAAAATGTCTTAGACCCGAGGAATAGATGGAGGATAATCAACAGAGACATGAAGACAAGCAGACCTCGGGTAGCAGCTCCCGTGAATTTGCTGACACCTGTGTGGGTGTGCCCAGCGGTCAAGGGCAGTCTTCCAATTGTGAGTATGCTTCCTGGTTTTCATCATATTTGGGGAAAGGAGCACACACACACACACACACACACACATATGTGCATGCGCATAGAGATAATGCTTGCGACTGAAAGGAGAGAAAACTGGAATAGACTACCCATAGCCCTGTATGCTAATAGGAAACAATGTTTTTATGTAACAGAAACGTCCTGGTAAGTATGATTCTTGTAGCTTTTTTTTTTTTTGTAAATTATTTAAAGTGCTACAAAAATATTTTTGGAAAATATAGTTGTTTGATTTTGTAGGGCATTCCTCACTGAATTTTTCTGTGGTCTCTGCACAAGTCTCTGGCATACACAGGGTTCTTGACATTATAGCCAGGTTTAAAGAGAATGAGAATTATTAAATACACTGGAATTAGAATTAAAAAGAGAGAGAGAGACTGAGAATTTGGCTGATTGCTGGTGGAAATGTTCAGTTGTGTGTGAAGTTCAAGCTTGAGGAAGGCAGCAATTGTTGCCCTCTCTGAGAATCACTAAAATGCCCCCAAAGTTCTCTGTTGAGAAAGACAGCACTCCTTATGAAAAGGACGTTCCGTCTCAGGCAGCCAGAGCCTGTTTCTGAACACTGTAGGCACAACCTTTGGAAAAATATTTCAAAGCACAAGGGCCAGTGAAGAAAGTGACTGGTAGAAATCATGCCACAGGGAACATTTTGGTAGGTCATGCTATAGTTCACACCTGAAGCCTGTCTTGTTTAATGTCCAGTCCTGTTCAATTACTACATGATTCTAACATTTCCAAAATCCTTTTTTATAAGAAAAAGTGGGCAGAAACACGAATAGACATTTTTCCAAAGAAGATATACACATGTCCAGTAGGTACATAAAAAGATGCTCAACATCACTAATTATCAGGGAAATGCAAATCAAAGCCACATATTATCTCACACCTGTTAAAATGGTTATCATCAAAAAGTAAGTATTGGTGAGAAAGTGGAGAAAAGGGAACCCACATGCACTATTGATGGGAATGTAAATTGGTGCAGCCACTGTGGAAAACAGTGTGGAGGTTTTCCAAAAAATTAAAAACAGAGCTACCATATGATCCAGCAATTTTACCTCTGGGTATTTATCTGAAGAAAATAAAATCACTATCTTGAAAAGATGTCTGCAGCCTCTTGTTTAGTGCAGCATTATTTACAATAGCCAAGGCATGGAAACAACCTAAGTGTGTCCATCAACAGATGAATGGATCAGTAAAATGTGGTATAAGGACACCTGGATGGTTCAGTGGTCGAGTGTCTGCCTTCAGCTCAGGGCATGACCCAGGTATGGTGATCGAGTCCTGCTTCGGGCTCCCTGTAGGGAGCCTGCTTCTCCCTCTGTCTATGTCTCTCCCTCTGTCTCTGTGTCTCTCATGAATAAATAAATAAAATCTTTTTTTTAAAACGTGGTATATATAGACAATAGAATATTATTAAGTCATAAAAAATAAGGAAATCCTGCAACATTGACAACAACATGGATGGACCTTGAGGGCATTATGCTAAGTGAAATAAAGCAGACAGAGTAAGGCAAATACTATATGATCTCACTTACATGTAGAATAAAAAAAAAACCCACCTCCAAACAAACTCATAGATACAGAGAACAGATTGGTGGTTGCTAGAGGTAGGGATGGAGGGTAGGTGAGGTAGTCAAAAGTTACAAATCTCCAGTTAGAAGATAAATAAGCTCTGGGATCTAATATACAACATGGTTATTATAGTTAATAATATTATATTGTGTACTTGAAAGTTGCCCAGAGAGTAGATCTTAAAAGTTCACATCATAAGAAAAAAATTATAGCTGTGAGGTGATGGATGTTAGCTGAACTATTGTGGCCATTATTTCACAATACATACATATATCAAATCATTATATTGTATACCTTAAATTTATGCAATGCTATATGTCAATTATATCTTAATAAAAGAAAATTGAATCATGAGTCTTATACAAATATAAACACATATCAAAGATTTTATTTATCTGATTAATGAAGGAATCAGTGAGATACAACTATTTCAAAAGAATATTAAAAAAACACATGTAGATATAAATGTGTAGTGAGATAAATTTACAGATGATAAAAAAAATTACAGATAGATGCAAAATTGGTCTGTATCCAAATGACAATAATCAACTACATTTCCACTGGACACAATTCATTTGCATTTGTATAAACAAAAACATTTGCATTACAATCTGTTTTCTATAACTTAAAAAGAGTTGAAAAATAACTCAAACACAATGAAAGGTGAAGATAAGATCACGCTAGTCAGGTCATCTAATAATTTTTTTAAACCATTGTAAAGTTTTTCACAATTGTTGCTGACCAATATTATGTGCCAAGAAGTATGAATAATTTATGTGAACATAAATAACATAAAGGGAAGAATGATAGAAAATAAAGCTTGAGATTTTTGGTAGGGCTAGATAATGAGGGACATTTTATGTCATGTTTAATCTTAATTTTCATCCTGAGGGTGATGGAGGGACTATTGAAGTTATGTAGAGGGCTTTCCCCAACTGCACTTGCCTCTTATTACTAAACAGCAATTTCTGCTTTGAAAGATATAGTTCTAGTAGAGTATTTTAGGTCAATTGTGAAGTTCTCTTGGATTGGGCATTTTCACAGGGTGAAATGGAGATCAAGTGGCCATCTGCAAGAGTGCACACCAGCACACCCAATTTTAACCAATCTTTGATCTTAGTGTAGGAAGCACATCAACACATCCAGTGTTTAACCAGTCTTTGATCTTAAAAACCCAAAATACTTTGTGTGAGTTATCTGTTATCATGTAACAAATTACCCCAAAACGTAGTGGCTTAAACATCAATAAATATTTATTTTCTTAGTCTTTCTGTGGGTCAGGAATTCAGGAGTAATTTAGCTTGGCTGTTCTAGCTTGGGGTCTCTCATGAGATTGTCAAGATGTTTGTTGGTTCTGTCAAAATGTGAAACTTGACTAGATCTGGCATATATACTTCCAAAGTGGCTTCTTCATAAGGCTGGCAACTTGATTGTTGTTGTGGGGCCTCAGTTTCTCTCCACATGGGCTTTTCCACCAAGTTGCTTAGATGTCCTCATTACATACCTCTGGCTCCTTCCCAAGAGAGCAATCCAAGATAGAAAAAGAGCGAGATAGAAGCCATCCTTGTAATGACTTAGGCTTAGAATTAACATGGCATAACTTCTAGCACACGCTGTTTATTAAAAGAAAATCACTGAGTTCAGCCCATATGCAAGTGGTAGAGAATTAGGCTCTGATTTTTGAAGGAAGGAATTTCAATGAAATTACAAACATGTTTTAAACCCACTACATGTATAATTGGCTTTAACTCATCCATTACCAGTTATTTATATTACAAAGTTGTATCAAAACTGCACTCATCCATACTTTTGATTAATCCCTATTTGAGCAAGGATACAGGCTGTTGTTTTAAATAGCTCCCTACTGCATTACCACTATAGGTCGACAAAGTTATAGTACTCATATGTGTGTATTATACTGATTCAGTTTGTGTTACTATACTGATATAGAGCAATATCTATATTGTGTGTGTATATCAAGCCCAGGAACAGACCACCCTTTTTATGGAAACGCCAGCTTTATTTACATCAAGCTTAAGAATAAAGTGCATTGAAGGTTTTCAGCTGCACTCACCCATCTTGGCACACTAAACTCCCAGAAAATCTATCAAATCTACAGACTTGTCTGGTTTTTTATTTCAGATTAAAATGATTGCTGCCATATAATGTGTAGTGTATGTCCTTGTAAGTTAGTAAAATGAGCACACTTGGATTTCGATGTTCATTTCTGGATGCCCACGCAGCTTCTCTTTTGGTTAATTGTTGATCTTGCATTTTAACTAGCTCTCTACTGACCTTTTATATGGAATTGGTGCAGTTTTGTTTTTGATGTCTTCCCATGAACTTCACAGGCAAACTACTCTTTCGGAGAGAAGTTAAATTTATTTAATATTGAGGGATGTTGCAAGAAGGGGGCTGAAAAGTTACCCTGTACTTGTTCTTGGGGGAATGTAGGCAGCCAGTATTATCCATTGTTTCACCTCCTGTGTGGGGGCCCTGATGACAGGTCCCTATGAGCTTGTTGACAGCAGTTTCCTGCTAAGAAACAGCCCCCTTATACCATATGTTTATTGTTGTTCAAGAACATTTCACAAGCAATAAGTTTTAACACTCCAGGGTGCCTCTAATTATCTGAAGGTAGATGGCAAAATTTTCAATCTAGTTTGTAAAACAAAAGTCTATCTTAATTCATCTTACTAATACATACAGAAACAATAATTACTTTCAGAGAAGGAAGATGTAGAGGGAGTGGTTGTTTAGAAATTTAAGAAAGCATAGCTGGCCAACTTCTAAACTTGGAAATTATGGCCTGAGAGGGAGAGGGACATATTTGAATCCTAGGTGTTGGTTGACTTGGTCCCTGACCTGCCTTTGCATTTTCTAGATGGTGCTAATCTAACCTAACCAGAACTGACCAGGGAACCAAGAGTGGTTCTGTACGTCCACTGTTAAAATTTTAGTAAGAAACATTGTTTAATAATTTTGTTTAATGCGTGGTATATTGATTGGTGTAATGATGATTAATTACATTGTACAAAACAATGGAAATGACACTGAAATGTCCTTGAGTTTCCCTATCTGGAAAATACTCAAAGGCATGATGGTAATCAGGTTGTACTCCTTGCCTTTGTACTCACAAGAAAGCATGCTCATTGAGATATATTATTAAATGAACCTTACAGGGACACCTGGGTGGCTCAGTGGTTGAGCATCTGCCTTTGGCTCAGGTCCTGGGATTGAGTTCCGCATCAGGCTCCCCCGTGAGGAGCCTGCTTCTCCCTCTGCCTATGTCTTTGCTTCTCTGTGTCTCTCATGAATAAACAAGTAAAATCTTAAAAAATATACCTTACAGTTTTATAAATAAGTTCTGATGTAGATATTTGATTTTTGAAAATTTATTTATTACTGTATATATAGAAAACTTAAAGCTTACCCTCCATCTTTACTTATGACCTCATTTAGACACGAGTCCAAGCAGATATGGCCCTGCCAATGATTTTGTATCCTCCTGTTGTCATTGTTGATGGTATTTAGAGAGAAGATAATTCCTAAGAATATGCTGAATGGAAGCATGTGTTTATTAACTATATTATTTTTTGTGAGCCTTGTGCATTATGTCTGATGCTACCTTCTGTTTCTTGAGAGGTCCTGAGAAATTAATAAAACATGTCTCAATGCTATCTGAAATCCCCTATATTATTTATTCTTTAAATGTCTTTTATTTTATCACCGATTGAGGCATTTAGATATCCAGATAATGCACAAGAGTTTTTCAGTTTATCTGATTAATACAGGATTAACCAAATATTTAAGGAAACAGGATTTGAAACATCGACGGTCAGTGTAAAAGAAGGGGTTATAAATTAATATCATATGATTTACTTTTAAATGTAGGATTTTGGAGAACTTTGACCTCCCATATTTCAGAGTTCTAGTACTTGCTCTTTCCACCATTTGGGGAGTGAAGCGTTGGTGGATATTATGTTGAATAGATTGGGGATTGTTTTTTGAGCAGGCCAATCTGCCCAGAACCCTCACATTTCAATTTGCATGGAAGGATATGCATGGTGCTATTCTAGGTTGTCAAACCATATAGATCAGCCATTGTAGGCATAGAGAAAGGCTATATCACATTTTGTTTATCCATTTACCAATTGATGCATTTTTTCCAGTTTCAGTCTCTTATCAGTAAAACTATTAGGAATATTTTAAATCAAATCTTTCTTGCTTTTTATTTTCATTGTGGCAAATTTCAGCCAGATACAATAGTAGACAAAACAGTATAATGAATCCTTATGTGCCCATTGGGCAAGTTTAAGAATTGTTAACTTATGGCCAATCTTGGTTCTCCTCTACACTATTCACTTTTCCCATAATTGCATTATTTTAAAGCAAATATCTGATTTCATAATATCACTCTGTAAATATTTCAGTAAATATCTCTAAAAGATAAATACTATTAGCACACGGGAAAATAACATTGACTCCTTCAGTTCCTATATCTAAATCTAAATTGGATAGCTTCAGTGTTCACATTGATGATTTTTGTGTATCATCAATTTTAAAGTTTGAGTTAGCAAATATGGTCCACACACCTACTTGATTAGTATAATATTCTGTCTCTTCTAAACTGTAGTTTCCCTTTTCATCTCTATCTCTGCTTTTTAGAATTCATTTGTTGAAGAAACTAGGTTGTTACTCCTGTGTTTTCCTATAGTCTAGCTTTTGCTGACTGCATTCTCATGGTGCAGCTTAACATGTTTTTATGGCCCATGTATTTCTTGTCTGTTGGTAGTTGGATCCAGAGGCTTGATCAGAGTCAAGTTTCATTTCTTCATCTTTTTTTTCTTTTTGCAAAAACACCTTGGGGGGGGGTTGTTCTTCCTTCTGGAGGTATATTATTCATGGCTTTCTCTCTTTTTTGGGATATCAGCTATTTTTGACCCTCATTCATTTCTCCTCAATTAATTAGGAGTTGCAGTATGATGCTATTCCGGTGCTTCATAGTTGCTTTTACTTCAACTAGGGAAAACTCTCCACATCTACTATTTCTACTATATCTACAGTTGATAAAAGGGAGCAAGAATGAATACTTCCTTTTTTTCCCTTTACTTACCAGTTTTCAAAATAGTGAGCTGATTCTCTAGCATTCTCCAATGGTGACCATGTTTTTTATTTGCATCTTTTTAAAGATAGCATTATGGATTGAAATTTAGTTACATTGGATATAATTCCATTTTAATATCAGCTATGTGTATACTACTTTACATAATCACTCCAAATCTACTTCTGTGTTCTCAGAGTAGTTGAGCTTCCTTTCTTTGCTAAGTCAGAGAAAGAATCATGCAACAAATTGGAGGTGAGGTAGAGGAGGCAGGAAGGCAAAATATTCTGATCTATTGGCAAATCAGAACTGCCTTTGGAGGACAAGAGAACATTTCAGTGGGATGGAGCTGTTTTATACCTTTAACTGTAACCTTGATTGGCTACATTTATAAAAGTGATAGAACTCTACATTTAAAAAAGGTGAATTCTCTGTATATGAATTATACCTAAAAGAAAATCATAATTCTAACTTGCTTTTATAAATATATTCATACTTTTTTTAAAATTAATTTTATTGGTGTTCAATTTACCAACATACAGAATAACACCCAGTGCTCATCCCGTCAAGTGTACCCCTCAGTGCCCGTCACCCATTCACCCCCACCCCCCACCCTCCTCCCCCTCCACCACCCCTAGTTCATTTCCCAGAGTTAGAAGTCTTTATGTTCTGACTCCCTTTCTGATATTTCTCACACATTTCTTCTCCCTTCCCTTATATTCCCTTTCACTATTATTCATATTCCCCAAATGAATAAGAACATACACTGTTTGTCCTTCTCCGGTTACTGTGGCCAAGTTCAAAAAGGGTGTTGCCTGAGTTCTCCTCTGGGATTTTGATGGAATCTTGTCTCACATTTAGATCTTTCATCTATTTTGAGTTTATCTTTGTGTATGGTGCAAGAGAGTGGTCCAGTTTCATTCTTCTGCATGTGGATGTCCAATTTTCCCAGCACCATTTATTGAAGAGACTGTCTTTCTTCCAGTGGATCGTCTTTCCTCCTTTATCGTATATTAGTTGACCATAAAGTTGAGGGTCCACTTCTGGGTTCTCTGTTCTGTTCCATTGATCTATATGTCTGTTTTTGTGCCAGTACCACACTGTCTTGATGAACACAGCTTTGTAGTACAACCTGAAATCTGGCATTGTGATGCCCCCAGCTATGGTTTTCTTTTTTAAAATTCCCCTGGCTGTTTGGGGTCTTTTCTGATTCCACACAAATCTTAAAATAATTTGTTCTAAGTCTCTGAAGAAAGTCCATGGTATTTTGATAGGGATTGCATTATACGTGTAAATTGCCCTGGGTAACATTGACGTTTTCACAATATTAATTCTGCCAATCCATGAGCATGGAATATTTTTCCATCTCTTTGTGTCTTCCTCAATTTCTTTCAGAAGTGTTCTATAGTTTTTAGGGTATATTTTGAGACCCATTTGAATGGCAAATGGTTCTCCAACCTTTTATTTTCAGGTTGTAGGTGTCCTTCTGTCTAAAATGAGTCTCTTGTAGACAGCAAATAGATGGGTCCTGTTTTTTTATCCAGTCTGAAACCCTGCGCCTTTTGATGGGGTCATTAAGCCCATTCACGTTCAGAGTTACTATTGACAGATATGAGTTTAGTGTCATCATGATATCTATTTAGTCCTTGTTTTTGTGGATTGTTCCATTGGACTTCTTCTTAAAGGGGAATTTTAAGAGTCTCCCTTAAAATTTCTTGCAGAGCTGGTTTGGAGGTCACATATTCTTTCAGTTCCTGCCTGTCTTGGAAGCTCTTTATCTCTCCTTCCATTTTGAATGAGAGCCTTGCTGGATAAAGTATTCTTGGTTGCATATTCTTCTCATTTAGGACCCTGAATATATCCTGCCAGCCCTTTCTGGCCTGCCACGTCTCTGTGGAGAGGTCTGCTGTTACCCTAATATTCCTCCCCATGAAAGTCAGGGACTTCTTGTCTCTTGCTGCTTTAAGGATCTTCTCTTTATCTTTGGAATTTGCAAGCTTCACTATTAAATGTCGAGGTGTTGAACGGTTTTTATTGATTTTAGGGGGGGATCTCTCTATTTCCTGGATCTGAATGCCTGTTTCCCTTCCCAGATTGGGAAAGTTTTCAGCTAGGATTTGTTCAAATACATATTCTGGCCCTCTGTCCCTTTCGGCGCCCTCGGGAATCCCAATTAAGCGTAGGTTTTTCTTCCTTAGGTTGTCATTAATTTCCCTTAATCTGTCTTCATGGTCCCTTAATTGATTGTCTCTTTTTTCCTCAGTTTCCCTCTTTGCCATTAACATGTCTTCTATGTCACTCACTCGTTCTTCCACCTCGTTAACCCTCGTCGTTAGGACTTCTAGTTTGGATTGCATCTCATTCAATTGATTTTTAATTTCTACCTGATTGGATCTAAATTCTGCAGTCATGAAGTCTCGTGAGGCCTTAATGCTTTTTTCTAGAGCCACCAGTAGCTGTAGAATAGTGCTTCTGAATTGGCTTTCTGACATTAAAGTGTAATCCAGATTTTGTAACTCTGCGGGAGAGAGGGCTGTTTCTGATTCTTTCTTTTGAAGTGAGGTTTTCCTTCTAGTCATTTTGCTCGGTGCAGAGTGGCCAAAAACAAGTTGTATTGGAACACGGGGGAGTATCACTGGTCCGTCCAGCTGGTCTTCTGGGGGAGGGGCCTGCTGTGCTGATTTTCAGGTGTTAGCACTTGGGGGAGCTGCTCTGCCCCTGCCTGCTGCCGGGCTCAGCGGGGGTTGTTTACCCCGTGGGGCCCCAGGAGGAACAGCCGCAGTTGCTATGGCAACTCTGGAAACCTGGATTCAGCCCCCGCAGGAACTACGGGGCTCTCCGTCTGCAGGGCCTCGAGGCTCCGGGGCGGGGTCGCTGATCTGCTCAGCTCGGGGCAGGAGCGTCCTCGCTGTCCTGGGCCCTCCCGGCCTCTGCCTGTCCCGGGGGAGGCCGGATCCTGGGCTGTGTCCCGGCGCCCTGTGCTCCGGGGCCTGCGCTGTTGGATTCGCGCTCCCGCCCCGCAGCCCCCTCCGCGGAGCCGCCGCCCGAGCCCCTCCGAGCTGCTCCGGTCAGTCCCGCCGTGTGCGCTGCAGCCCTTAGGGAGCTCGGAGCACTCCCCTGCGCTCGCAGGTGTCTGTTAGTGTCCCCGGGAGCCCGAGGGCATCCCCGCTCTCCTGGGTCCTGCTCCAACTCCCTGCGAGCCCCTTTCCCCCCCGGGAAGGTTGGTGCAGCTCCTGCTCCTCCGGGACGGGGCTCTCCTGTCCTGGGGATACTCGCCCCGGCCTCAGCCCGGCTCCCCGCGGGGCCCCTCCCCCTCGGAGGCCTTTTGTTCCTTTATTTCTTTTCCCCCGTCTTCCTACCTGGATAGAAGCGCGAACTTTTCTCACTGTAGCATTCCAGCTGGTCTCTCTTTACATCTCAGGCCGAATTCGTAAATTTTCAGGATGGTTTGAAGGTTATCTAGGTAATTTGGTGGGGACAGGTGATTTGGGGACCCTGCTCTTCCGCCATCTTGCCCCTCCCCCAAATATATTCATACTAATGTATATTTTTCTTCTGTATTTTAAACTTATTTGTAGTGGCTTAATAAAAAATTGTCATTAAAATGCTTGAATTTGGAGAGCACCTGGGTGGCTCAGTAGGTTAAGCATCTGCCTGTGATTCAGGTCATAGTCCTGGGGTCCTGGGATCAAGCTGCTTGGGCTCTCTGCTCACTGGGGACTCTGCTTTTCCTTCTTCCTCTGCTTCTCCTTCCCTCCCACTCATGCTCTCTCGCTCTCATGTGCTCTCTCTCAAATAAATAAATAGATCTTTTAAAAAATGCTTGAACTTGGGAAAAATATATCCATAACTCTAACTTCATTATGCTGACTTCATGATTTACATTCAAATTTTTTTTTCATTATGTGAAAATTTGAGTTAGGTAAGGTTAGTAGTTCAAACTTTGTTGCACATTAGAATCACCTGGGAACTTTTAAAATCCTGATGTCTGAAATGTCTAAGAGTGGGAAAGAGGCATCAGTATTTAAAATTTTCTCCCTGGTGATTCCAGTGGGCAGCCAATTTTGAGAACCAACGATGTGGGTAGGGTCTTCATTGGTTTTTAACTGTGACTGTGTATGGAATCGCTTGAGGGCCTTTAAAAGAGATTGCTGAGCTGCCTCTCCTCTTGTTTTAAGTGGTCTGGGTTGTGGCTTGAGCATTAGGGTTTCTGAAAGTTCCCCAGGTGATTCTATGATGCATTCAAAGTTGAAAACCTCTATTTTATATAATGTGACCTCAAAAGCTGTGTAGGGCTTGATGTTTTCCTGCCACTGACTGTTGTTCTCAAAGTGTGGTCCTCAGGCCACTAGCATCAGTATTACCTGGAAAAGTGTTCTCAAAATCCATCCCAGATTTACTGAATATGAAACTCAGAGGATGTGACCCAGAAATCTTTATGTTTCAAGGCCTCCAAATGATTGTGTACAGTACAGTATGTGAAGCATTGCTTAGGGAATTTGGGCGGCCATTCCTTAGTTATTTGCTGTGGAGATGGACTCTCTCACTGCTAAAACCTGCAGGAAGCTCCTTGTGGATTTGGCTATTCTAGCATCTGATCCCCAGGTCACAGAGACATTATTTTGATAAATTTGATTGCTCTTATGCCCAAGTGACATTATGAATGGTGTGGGGCTCTAAGAATGGCCACTCTATTCACACAGAGTTATTTTAGCAAACTATGGAAAATATGAACAATAGCATCTTTTAGATGCACCCAATTACACTGCATTGCTATTAACATGCCCTAGTTTTCTGTGATTCTGTTTTAGAATTTGAGGTCTTCCTTTGTTGGTCCTGCTTTGATAAAAAAAAAAAAAGAGGCAAAGCTCATCCTGAAAGAGAGCCACATTTATAACAAAGTCCAGGGACTTCAGTGATTCCTCATAACAATGTCTTCTATTTTAATATAACTCCAATTTTTTATTTTATTATAACAAGACTTCATAGAAAGTTTCAAAAGACAATTTGCCCCAACTCCATTTTATCCTGACTTAGAAAGATCTGAACATGTATACCTTAAAAAACAGTAGTATATGGAAGAGTTTTATTCTGTGTGTGGGCAGGATGGGACACAGATCCAATCATTTTAAATCTATGATTTGGAATTGTGGTTGAAACCAGTAACCTTGAAGTGAAACTATCTTATGGTTTGTCAAAAATAGGCATAAAAAGTAAAGCTGACAATATTCTTCATAAATGAAACTCTAATTGAAGATAAAAAATTTCACTATCTACAACGTTACATGATACTTTATCTCTTCCTCCAACAAAGGAATATTTGCAAATTCTAAAACAGACTCATACTTTACCTCTTTCTCCCTACCCAAATATTTTAATGTTTAATAACAGGATGGAGCAGTAAAACATTTCTTAAATGTAGTCCCAGCCACTTTGCTAAATATGTCTGTCACCTATATGTTTGAGATTGATGTTTGAATTGCCCTAACACAATTTCATTTCTTTTTCCTTTTTTAATTTTGTAAGACCTTATATTTTTTAGAGTGGTTTGGATTCATAGCAAGATTAAGAAGGTACGGAGATTACTCATGTACCTTCTTGCCCCCATACATGCACAGTCTCCTTCATTATCAATATTCTTCATGTAGTGGTACATTTGTTACAATTAATGAGTCTATATTGATACATTATGATCACTCAAAGTCCATATTTTACATTATGGTTAACTCTTGATGGTGTACATTTTATGGGTTTAGACAAATGTATAATGGCATGTACACATCATTATGATATCATACCCAGTACTTTCATTGGTAAAAATCCTTTGTACTTTGCCTATTCATCCCTCCCCATTGCTTTTACATTTCAGCATTATGAATAAGATGTTATAAAAATCTGTGTACAGGTTTTACTGGAGACATAAGTTTTTAGTTCCTAATACCAAGGAGTGAGATTGGTGAATCACATGTTTAGTTTTGTAAGAAATTGTCAACCTATCTTCCAAAGTAGTGGTATTGTTTTGCATTCCTACCAGTAATGAATAAATTCAATAAATGAATTATTGCTGCTCCATGTTTTCACAAACATTAGATGTTGTTAGTGCTCCACATTTTGGGCATTGTAATAGGTTTGGAGTGGTATCCCATTGTTGCTTTATATTTTTAATTTTGTTTGTTCATTTGTTTTGTGTTTTAAATTACACATGTAAGTGAAATCATATGGTATTTGTCTTTCTCTGTCTGACTTATTTCACTTAGCATAATACCCTCTATGTCCATCCATGCTGCTGGAAATGGCAAGATCTCATCCTTTTTTATGGCTGAATAATATTCAATTGCAAATGTATACCACATCTTTATCAGTTTATCTATTGATGGGCACTTATGTTGTTTTCATGGTTTGGCTATTGTAAATAATACTGCAATAAACATAGGGGTGCATATGTCTTTTTGAATTGGTGTTTTTATTTTTTTCAGGTAAATACCCAGAAGTGGAATTACTGGATGATATAGGTTTCTATTTCTATTCTATATGGAGATTTCTAAAATTTTTGAGGAACCTCCATGCTGTTTTCCACAGCGGCTGCACCAATTTACATTCCCACCAAGAGTGCATAAGGGTGCCTTATTCTTCGCATCCTCACCAACACTTGTTATTTCTTGTTTTTTTATACTAGCCATTCTGACTGGTATGAGGTGATATCTCATTGTGGTTTTGATTTGCATTTTCCTGATGACTAATGATACTGAGAATCTTTAGATGTGGCTATCTGTATGTCTTCTTCAGAAAAATGTCTATTCAAGTCATCTGCCCATTTTTAATCAGATTATTCTTTTTTTGGTGTTGAGTTGTATAAGTTCTTTATGTACTTTGAACATTAATTCCTTATCACATGTAATTAGCATGCAGTAGATTGCCTTTTCATTTTGTTGATGGTTTCCTTCATTGTGCAAAAGCTTTTTGTTTTGTTAGGATCTCAATAGTTTATTTTTTCTTTTGTTCCCCTTGCCTGAGGAGACATATTGAGAAAAATGTTGGTAAGGCTGATGTCCATGAGGTTACTGCCTATGTTTTCTTTTAGGAGTTTTACTGTTTCAGGCCTCATATTTAGGACTATGATCCATCTCAAGTTTATTTTTGTGTGTGATGCAAGAATGTGGTATTTCATTCTTTGGCATGTTCAGCTTTTCCAACACCATTTATTGAAGAGATTTTTCCTCCCATTGTATATTCTTGCTTCCTCTGTCATAGATGAATTGACCATATAAAGGTGGATTTATTTCTGGGCTTCCTATCTCGTTCTATTGATGTGTGTTTGTTTTAGTGCCAGTACCATACTGTTTGATTTCTGTAGCTTTGCAGCAACCTGGGATTGTGTTGCTCTAATTTTGTTTTTCTTTCTCAAAATTTTTTTTTATTTTTAAAAAATATTTTATTTATTTATTCATGGAAGACAGACAGAGAGAGAGAGAGAGGCAGAGACAAAGGCAGAGAGAGAAGCAGGCTCCATGCAGGAAACTTGACGTGGGCCTTGATCCCGGGTCTCCAGGATCACATCCTGGGATGAAGGCAGCGCTAACCCACTGACCCACCAGGGCTGCCCTTTCTTTCTCAAAATTGCTTTGCCTATTTGGGGTCTTTTGTGGTTCTCATAAATTTTAGGATTATTTGTTTTAGTTCTGTGAAAAATACTGTTGGTATTTTCATAGGGATTACATTGATAATGTAGATTGCTTTGGGTAGCATGGACATTTTAATAATATTAATTCTTCCAATCTATAAGCATGATATATCTTTCCATTTGTTTGTGTGTCTTCAATTTCTTTCATCACTTTTTATAATTTTTCTGAGCACAGCTGTTTCACCTTCTTGGTTAAATGGATTCTTAGCTATTTTGGTCTTTTGATGCAATTGTAAATGGGATTTTTAATTTCTCTATCCACTACTTTGTTATTAGTATTTAGAAAGCAACAAATTCTTGTATATTAATTTTGTATCCTGCAACTTATTATAATAGTTTTTCTTTTTTGCTGGACCCTTTAGGATTTTCTATATGTTGTATCATTTCATTTGCAAATAGTGATCGTTCTACTTCTTTCCTACCAATTTGGATGTCTTTTATTTCTTGAAAGATTGTATGTTTCTAGGGATTTATCCATTTCTTCTAGGTAGTTCCAATTTGTTGGCACAAAATTTTTTGTAGTAGTCACTTATAATTCTTTGTATTTCTGTGATGTAAGTTGTAACTTCTCTTTCATTTCTGATTTTATTTATTTCACTTCTCTCTCTCTCTCTCGTTCTTACTCTTGCTCTCATTTAGTCTGGCTAAAGGTTTATCAATTTTGTTTAGTTTTTCAAAGAACTGCTCTTTCATTAATCTTTTTTTCCTTTTTTTGTCTTTTTTTTTAAGTTTCTCTTCCATTTATTTCCACTCTGATCCTTATTTTTTCCTTCCTTCTATTAACTTTCAACTTTATTTTTTTGTTGTTGTTCTATTTCCTTTAGGTGTATGGTTAGCTGTTTATTTGAGATTTTTCTTGTTTCTTGATGTAGGCCTGAATTGCTAATAACTTCCCTGTTAGAGCTACTTTTGCTGCCTCCTAAAGATTTTTTCTTCCTAAAGATTTTGAATTGTTGTGTTTTTACCTAAGTATACAGCAGTTTATATTAAGTTTATAGTCACTTAAATTTGAACATTTCTCTAGTACTTGAAATTTGACATCATACTCCCCTCTCCATGTTTTACATATATGGTGTAATATTTTACATATTTTTATTTTGTGTGTCCCTTAACTAACTTTTGAAGATACACTTTATTTTTTTACTTTTATCTTTTAACCTTTGAACTAGTAAGTGATTGATCTTCTACTTTTACTGTATGTTTGCTTTTAGTCATGAATTTTTTTCCTTTCATAATTTTTTTACTTCTAGTTATGGTCTTCTCTTTCCACTTGAAGATGTCCTTTTTAATATTTCTTGTAAGGCTACTTTAATGGCGTTTAACTCCTTTAACTTTCATATATTTGGGAAACTCTTTATCTCACTTTCAATTCTGGATGATAATCTTGCCAAATAGAGTATTCTTGGTTATAGGCTTCTTTCTTTCATAATTTTTAATATATCATAGCACTGCTTTCTGGCCTGCAAAGTTTCTGTTGAAAAATCAGCTAATTGCTTTATGGATTTTCCCTGTTTGCTTTGAGATTCTCTCTTTATCTTTAAACTTTGCCAATTTAGTTGTCATATGTCTTGGTGTGGACGTCTCTGGGTTCAACTTGGGTTGAGCTACTATGCTTCCTGGATCTGGATATCTGTTTCCTTCTCCAAGTTAGGGAGGTTTTGGGTATTATTTTTTCCAAATAAGTTTTCTGCTTCTTTTTCTCTCTCTTCTCTTTCTGGAACTTCTGTCATGGGACTGTTAGTATGCTTGATGTTGCTCTAGAAATTCATTAACTTGTCCTCATTTTTTGGAATTCTTTATTCTTTGCTGTTCAGTTTGGTCTTCCACTGTTCTGTCTGCTGTCCTGTCTTCCAGATCACTGATCTGTTGTTCTTTATCCTTTAATTGCTGTTGATTCCCTTTAGTGAATTTTTCATTTCAGTTAGTATGTTCTTCATCTCTGACTGGTTCTTTTTTATATTTTCTATCTCTTTGTGGAATTTCTCACTGAGATCATCCACTCTTCTCTCAAGCTTTGTTTGTATCTTTATGAACATTAGTCTTGAACTCTTTATTAGGTATATTTTTATCTCTGTTTTGTTTAGCTCTTTTTCTCGGGGTTGTCTTATTCTTTCATTTGAAACACATTCCTCTGTCTTTACATTTTGTCTCCTCTCTGTGTTTATTTCTATGTATTCAGTGGGTCAGCTACATCTCCTACTCTTTAAAGTAGTGACCTTATGTAGAATGTCTTGGGGTGCCCTGTGGCACTATCCCCCCTAGTCACCAGAACCAGGCACGCCAGGTGTGCCCCTGTGTGGACTGTGTATGCCCTTCTGTCCTGACTGGACTGCAACTGCTACTGGTACTTTGGTTGTTGGGGCTGCCCCTCAGCCTGGTTCTCAGCAATCACTGGCCACAACTGCTGTGAGTGCAATGGTGGGCAGGGGTTGCCCACCAGTGGTTACTTGAGAGGTCCAGATTTACCCAGATTTACCAGGCATGCTGGTGAGCAGGGCTGATTCATAGTCCAGCTGGCTGCAATGAATTGCCATGACTGCTGGGGGTGCAGTGATAGACAGTGTACCTAGAACAGTTTCTCCACTGTGGCTGACTGAGAGGCTGGACTATAACTATTGAGGCTGTATTGATACATGGGGCTAGATCCCTCCTTCCCCAAGGCAGGAGTTGCTCTTCAGGGGCATTGGTCCTGGCAGGGTCTGCCCACTAAATTTAGTGGGGTGGGAGCCACTTGGAAGGGGTGCCTGCCAGGCAGGTGGATTCACAGGAGAATGCTTGGGGGCGAGTGGTGGTAGCCACTCCAAGGTTGATGGACAGTTTCAGAACTGGGTCCCACAAGCATCTATCTGGCTAGCTAGGCTGAAGGAGGGCAAGAAAAGTGATATCCACCAGCACTTCTGTTCCCAGAGAAAGTTCCTGCAGATATCTGACCCCCTGACATATGCCCTAAAATTAGTTAATAAACCTTTTAAATATTACTTAGGTACTTCTCAAACTGCTCCTTCTAGGCTGGGTCTCAGACTGAGTGATCTAGTGTGCTGGCTCTTTCAGAGCACAGGTTCAATTTCCTATAGATCTTTGGCTCTCCTTGAGTTAAACTGTGCTGATTTTTTAAACCTCCGGAAGTTTAGCTCCACTGATTTTCAAAGCCAGCGATTATGGGATTTCCAGAACCAGGGATGCTTGGTGTGGGGCTTGATCCCTTCACCGATTCATGTTTATGATATCCTTCCTGGTTGTGGGTAGCCCTACTGGGGGTTTGGTTCCCAACTATGTCTCTAGCCCTTCTACTCTTTTGTTATGGCCTACTCTTAATGATTTCAGCTATGGGCAGTCTGTTCTTCTAGTCTTCAGGTTGTTTTCAGGGTGAGTTGCAATACATGTAGTTGTTACCTTGGTGTGTCCATGGGAGGTGGTAAACTCAGGATCTTCCTACTCTACCGTTTACTAAGTGAGGGCCTTGTCTCGATTTTTTTGCCTTTCATTGCAATCTTATCCACTTGTTTGTACATTAGTAACAATAATTTGGGAATAAAGACTTTGAATAAGAGACTTAAGTGAATGAGTTGATGATTAAAAGGAGATTAAAAGGAGATTTTGAATTATTACAATGAAAAATTAAAAAAAATATTCTAAAATGTTAGAGAATGACATTTAAATCCTCATGTGCCAAATAATTTAATCTAAATTTTACTTTAAGGTAAATGAGAAAAACTAAGTGGCAATTAGAGTACTTTGTTAAAATAATTCTTGGTTTGGATAGCAGCTGAGATTAAGAAATGGAATTGAATATTTAAAAAAAAATCTTTGATTAGTGGAATGGAATTTAGGGATGGTGTCTATGAATCAGAATGAAAATCTTTGGTGGTGAAAGTTTTTATTCTATATTTCTTATACTGAAAGGAAGTTTTCCAAACTAAATTTTGGGCTGTAATTTTTATTGAAATAAGTACTTTGTAGCAACTTCAGAATACCTTTTCTGTGAGCAAGGCTCTAAGATTTGCTGTGCCAGCTGCAAGTTTTTTTTTTTTTTTTTTTTTTTTTTTCAGCTGCAAGTTTTGAAGGACCTGTAGGAAAATTCTCTTGGGCAGCTCAGGACTCTGGCACAGTGATGGGAATGTGACTGTGTAAATAGCAGGTACAGGATTAGCTAACCCTCCTGGGATGTGCAGAACTAAGCAGCCTATTTCTGTAAACATGGAAACCAGTTTGAAAAGAACCAAAAGGATATGGATTCTTTTATTGAAGCTAAAATAAGGTCTACTTAAAGTCTCTGCTTTTGGGGATGCAGATTTTTGCTTAAATTTAACTTTAGGCTTACTTTTCCTTCATCATGCTGACTGTGACCAAATAATTTAGATTTTTTACTCTTCCTTTGTTGAGCTATGGAAATTTATAGTTATAGTAAACAAGAAAGAGGTGTGTTTGTGGGGAAGTGTGTGACTGTGAGTATCGATATGGGTATGTGGAATATAGCAGTGTTAAGGATTTGAAGGGAAAGTATGAAAAAGAAGAGAATAATAGAGGAATTTGAGAATTATGACTTTATTTAATGTCTTATAACTTAATATAAATTAAATTTAGCTAAGGAGAAACATATTTATGGAAAACTGTGTTCATTTATTTGACAGTATTCCATCCCAGTCCTCAAGTTTTTAAATTTCAACTTTTAATCTTCATCTTTCATAAAGATAAACTCTGTGCCTTGTTTAATTTTTGTACTCATAGGTTAGTCAAATAATATTATGGCATATGAATGACCCAGCCACCAAATGCATAGAGTTATGCCTGCAGGAAGGAAGCAGGGCTTGCTGGTGGGCTGTTTTATATCCGTATTTCTAGAGGAGTCCACATTGCATTCTTCTGAACTCTCTAAAACTAGGAACTGCATTTCTGCCCCGTTTGCTGGTAAGATAATAAATTACATTTACAAGATTAGGGCTAGTTCCTTTGAAACATTTCTAACATTTTTAGGCCCTAATTTTTCATGACCAGAGTGCCTACCTTTTATTATACCAGTACTTTTGTGCCAGTACAACATAAACCAAAGCCAAAAAGCAAAAAATAACAACTCAACCATCTGATAATAAATTCTTGACATGTATTGGATAACAAAAGAGACATGTCTTTCATCATGTTTGAGCCTCTGAAAACACTTGGTTTTCTGTTTTTGGCTCTTCAAGTGGCTTATTACACATGTATTAGTTATTTATTGCTATATTACAAGTTACCCTGAAACTATCCTCTGAGAAGGCCCTCAGCTTAAAACAATAAACATTTCTTATATTACATAAGGAGTGGCATAGCTGGGTAGTTCTGACTTGGAGTCTCTCATGAGGTTGCAGTCAAGATATTGGGTGGACTGAATGCTATTCTGGGCTGTAGGATTTGTTCCCACAAGGTGTCAGGTTAGTGCTGGCTCTTGGTAAGAGTTCTTGCCATGAAGACTTCTGCATAGGATTAATAGATTACTCCCACAACATGGTAGCTGGCTATCCGCAAGAAAGTGACTCAAGAAAGAGCAGGGTAGAATTCATAATATTTATGATCAAACTTTGGAAGTCACACACTGTCACTTTCACAATATTCTCTGGTTACACAGATCAAGCCTATTATAGATGGTAAGGTATGAAAACCAGGAGGTGGAGGTCTTTGGGGGCCATGGTGGAGGCTGGCTACCACAGCATACATTTCCAAAAGTCATGAAGAAAAATGAGACCATAACTGTGGGTTTAGAATCTTATAACTGACTAGAACAATTGATATTCTTAATCTTAGGAAGCCCATGATCCCATTACTTTAAATGTTGTATTTAGAATTTTGTATTCTATCTTGGCTTTAAAAAAGAGAAGGCTATTAAGGACAGGCATGCAGCCTTTAGGTCGAATCAGTTAATGGTCAGAAAGGAACTAACAGTCTGCTATAGGTCAGGCACTTGACATGAATTCTTTCTCTCATTTATGCTTCACAACAACTCTTGGAGGTAAATGGTGATAGTTTCATTTAGAGGAGTCAAAAATTATGGTCCAGAGTTATTCAATAATTTGCTCATAACTACAGCACTACTAAGTAGTTTAATCCTTATTCAAATATATGTTTGTTTAGTGATAAAATTTGTGAATTTCTGATTGCATTATATAGTAGTGGGCAGTCTATTCCAGGTGGGTGGGTACCATTGCTTGCTGTCTTCATTAGTGAATGCAAAGCACCTTGCAGGCAGATAGTAGGCAACTGATAAATATTTGTTGAATAAGTGAAGTTAATTAATGCCTGTATATACTGAAATTACTACCTGAAAAATACATTTTGATCCTCAGAGGTGACCCTTTAGATGTATTCAAGATCTCAGACCTGGATGAATTATACCCCAGAACATTTAAAAAAAAATCTCTGCTTATAACTAGATGAAATAATAGTAAACATGGGTAGCAGTGTCTGACATGTATCAGGTACTCAAAAACTGTTTCATTACTCACTTTGCAATTGTAGAAATTTTGTTCATATCACTACATGATCCGGAATACATGTATACATTCCAGAAAAAAAAAGTTATAAAGGGAAACATATTACTTTTTCAAAAAACACCAGGGATTCTGAAGATAGTTATTTTTGCCTTCAATTTCAGACAAAATTTTAAAAGAAGTCGACAAAGGAGTGGTTTAGGTGCTTTTAGAATACAATGATCATTAGGAGCTAGCCTTGGTGTAGGCAAGCCAACCTGGTCCTAGGTTGCCTGTTTTTTTCCCCCAACTTTTTTTTTTTTAATTTTTATTTATTTATGATAGTCACACAGAGAGAGAGAGAGAGAGGCAGAGACACAGGCAGAGGGAGAAGCAGGCTCCATGCACCAGGAGCCTGATGTGGGATTCGATCCCAGGTCTCCAGGATCGGGCCCTGGGCCAAAGGCGGGTGCCAAACCACTGCGCCACCCAGGGATCCCCTCCCCCAACTTTTTAATATCAGTCTTCTCCATCCTGGCCTCTTCTCATGGTCTAATGATTTGATTTATGTTGGGAATGTAAGATCATGTGGTATCAACTCGACCTTCACAATAGCTTGAGACTGACTAAAGTTCAACCCCATGGGTAGCCAATCATGTCTATGGGACAAAACCCAAAAAAACCCTGGACACCAAGGCTCAGGTGAGTTTCTCTCATTGGCAGTACCCCATTGTATATTGAGTACTTTTGATTGCCAAGAGACTTTAATGCAACCCATTTGTAATAAACTCTAATCTGAGTATAACAGCTTTCAGTGTGTTGGTTTCAGTTCCATCTAGTGAATTATGGAACTTGATGGTGGCCTCAGGGACCCCTGAACTTTTAATTGGTGCCAGAAGTGAAGGAAGCCTTGGGAACTTCTCTAACTTCAGCACCTGGTCATCCAGTTGTACATGGAATAAAATTGAACACCTTATAATGACCTTAAGGATCCTAAATGATAACCTCTGCCTACCCATCCAATCTTATTTTGTACAACTCTCTGCCTCACACATTACCTACAAACACATTGTTGTCTTTTTATTTGTTTCTCAAATATGGCCATAGCATCTTTGCATGAACTTTTTTTTTCTTTTGTATCATTATAATTCTAGATACTCACAGGGCTGATTATTTTATTAACATCTCACTTAAACATATTATCCGTTCCAAAAGGCCTTCCCTGATTACTCACACTAAAGTAGCTTCATTTACCCACTGACTCAGACTTTTGTCACTTTTTACCATGATCTTATTAATGTATTTGACTATTTGTTTATGTGTCTTCCTCTGTGGAAAACAAAAACCTTGTCTATTTTGTCACTGCTGTGTGCAAGTGCCTAGGACAGCAAAGAATGCATTTATTAAATATTTGTTAAATAGAGTCATAATATTTGCTTCCTTTTAAAAAAATAGAATATGTAAGCTGGAGGACCAAAATACTATTATAAGCCATGTGTATATTTTATATTGAAAGATATTTAACAAACCATCTTTCAATATCCTTGCATCCAAGCATAGCTAGTTGACAATTGATGAATAAATCTGTTTTCATTTGGTGATGTACATTAAAGTTTTCTTTAGCATTTTGATTAGTGAATTGAAAAGATATGTATATCTCTGTATATATATAATTATATATTTTTAGTGATATATATACATAATTTTCAGATAAGACAAACTTGAGATTCAGACAATTAAAATTCGAAAAGATCAGAACACATAGGGAAATTGAACAGAGACTTTTAAACATGTGATTGAATTAGTATAAGTTTAAATAATTGCCCTTAGTTAAAAAAATAGGGTTGAGGAAAGATCTTATAAGCCCCCATTCTATAAGAAACAGCTAAGGAAACTAGAGATGTTAACCTTGAAAAAGAGAAGATTTAAGGAGATGTGATAATTTGTCTTCCAGTATCTAAAAACTATCATGTGCAATAGGGATTATATTTATTTTATATAATCCAAGAGCTACAAATGAAACTAGCACTTGGAACTTTCAAGCAAAGGTACATTTTGATAAGGAAAAATATTCTAGCAGAGCTGTTCACAGTGAGAATGGGCAGCTTGGGAAGTGTTGACCTACCTTGTTGCCATTTAAAGCATTTAAATCTGATCTGGGTGACCAACCATTTGCTAGGCAGATTGATGGGAAGTGGAACTGCATACTTTTTAAAGACCTTTACAGGTCTCAGAACTCTCATGGTTTAGAAAAATCTGGGGACTAGTTTCTAGGAGCTTAGAGAATCCAAGAACCAGATGTTTAAAACATGATGATATGGAAGAGTCAAAGATGGCAGGTCCAGCAAAGGATAGACATTCTGGCCACAACTTCTTTGACACTTCTCTCATCAAAATAGAGGCCAGCCTTAATGACTCACTTTAATGGATACAATGCAGTAGAAATGATGCTGAATGATTTGTGAGATGAGGTTAGAAAAGATAATACAGATTCTACTTGACACTCCCTTGGGATGCTTACCCTTAGAACCCAGTCTGTGCTCAAGTCCAGAATTACTGGAGTGACTTACCTAAGGCATTACTCTCCCACATTTAACAGTCACACAGAAGACCACATGTAAGCATTCCAGGCATATCTTCAGCTAAGGTCCTAGCTGGAAGCCAGCATCAGTTAACAGACATCAAGTAAGCAAGACTTCAGATGGTTCCATCACCCAGCCTTTGAGCCCCCCAGGTGGTGCTGCATGAAACAGAGATGAGATATCCCCATTGAGCCCTGCTCAAATTGCAGGATTATTTAATGTTTTAGCCATTTTACCTTTTTTTTTTAGCCATTTTACCTTTGGCGAGGCATGGTGAGATGAGGCCAGAGACAGATCAAGAGAGAGAAACCAGAAAGAGTTTTACATTTTTGTTAGACTCACAGTTCCCTGGGAGAGAACATGGCATGCTATGCAGTTACTTGGGGAAGAACCAGGGTTCATTACAAGTCAGAGGAGGGGAGAACTGTGGGAAGGAAAGGGCAAGGGAGGACAAGCAGGCTGAGGATTGGAAGAATACCAATAGTTATGGGGCATAGGGCTGTCCCTGCTTTTCTGATACCTGCACTGGGGTGATTATGGCAGGCTCAGAGTGGCCCAGAGTGTGAGAGCCAGATGAAGAGGTTTTTGGAGTGTGGATTTAATCAGTTGTTCAAGAGGGGGAAGTGACCAGCCCCTACCTAGAACCTCAAAAGTGGGTCAAGACAGAATTTATAAAACTGTATCACTGAGCAAAATAAGTGTTGACATTGTTTTAAACCACTAAGTTTTGGGTAGTTTATTGTATAACAATAGGTAATTGGACTACCTTGACTATTAGTAATTGTAAAAGCCCTCAATATGGAAAGTTGATTGAGTTCTTCTGGATTCAGGGAGAGTGTAATATCTTCCATTGGCTTCTAGGGTCCCTTATGGAACCCAGAAGGATCTCTCTGATCTAAAGTTCAGATTTACTGACTTAGTGGGTCATAACCTGGACTATAAAACCTGGTCCCAGACTTATTTCTGCGGCTCTTGTGAAGCCCAGAAGATGTTATTTCTATGTGTATTCCCAGAGCAGCAGTGAGAGAGGTACTTTCTGGGTCTCAGGAAGAAAGAATGTCTATTTTGATTTACTCTGTGGATGAAGGTATCTCTTACAGTTTGGATCCCCCTCAGTGTAAAGACTGGGACAAGAATGGGTGCTTTCTTTGGGAAATGATCCCAGAAAGCAGGAGTAAGGGAATGTGAGAGTTAGGAGGAGAAAAATTCAATATAAGGGGGGTGATATCAAGGTTGTTGTAGGAAACAACTTGATTTTTCTGGGGCCTCCTGAAAAAATACCTCTCAAAGATATTTTCCCATAGGATAGGAATCAGAGATATTTATCCAACCTTTCTCATTTCCCCTTGGGTTGAGGGCAGTCCCTGAGATAGCCTGGACTGTACTTGCACATGGGCTGAGCAAGTTTCTGTGGCATCATAAAAGGCCTTTTGGTAGAAAGCAGAAAAATGAATGACACATCATAATTTGGGGCACTGTCACCCTTAGGGTAGGCTAAGTTTACATGGAGTTTAGCTGAAATTCAGCGTGTGCAAGGCAATGTGCTATGGGACACCAGAGGTGTCTGCCACCAAATCAGAAGAGGAAACTACGCTGGAATTGGAGTGAGAGGCCTGAGTTCCAACCCACAATTATACTAACTCCTAGCATTTAATTCCAAGCTTTAGTTTTCTCATATAGAAGACAGAGATAATATCAGGGCATACTGTGTGGAAGATATGGAACCAAGCCAAGATCAAGATATGCCAGTAGGAGAAGTGAATTGGCTGGCCACCAATGGGTCTCAGGAGGAATTCTCCATAATCGACAGACTAGGGTTTTCCCAATAGTGGTGCCTTTTTCCAAAGCAAGGTTTGTTAACCAAATTCATGAAGACTGATGTATAAACCAGTGTGGAAATTTATTAATTTAAGAGAGAAAGGTAAAGATTGCTAGGAATGGACAGTGGTATTCTTTAGTTAGGGCATATCGTCTTTGTAGGCAAACTATTTTGAAAGTTCAGTCAAAGTCAGAATGTTGAGTGGGAATAGGATTCAAAAAAAAGTAGGAGGTTTCATGGTTTGAATTTTGAAGCAACAGGGTAAAAGTGGCTTTCTGTAATCTTTTCTATAATAGAAATACTAGCTTCTCTGACTTGTCATTATAAATGACCCAGTCATTGGCAAATATCTTCAAACTTGCTTTATCCATGTCTGGGATTCAATGGGCTTTTAAAAACACTTTGCATATCTCTATCACTATGCATTTTATTGATTTTACAGTGCAACTCTCAGAGGGCAACTTTTCTTTTTTCCTTTCTTTCTTTTTTTCCTTTTTTTTTTTTTAAACCAAACCCTTCAGGGGGCAATTAATCCTCAACACTGCCTGACAGTGTTGTTGTACAGTTTAAATGACATTGTTAAACTGATAAACATTGTGTGTGTTACTCTTCACATTATTAAATCATGTAACCCAGTGGGCAATAATGGGCTCTGGCAAGTGGAAGAAAGAGTTCAGTAATCAATGAAATAGAAAAGTATTTTTTAACATTTCTACTTTCCTGGGGGGACTTAAAGGACTTTTGTAATCATGAATAGAAGAGTTAATGTTATTTTGGCTTTTCATTAGCCAAATGCTGTGCTTAAACCCAGACTACTGTTGATCAAATTATAAATTGATCTTAAAAGCATTGTGAAAGATTTTATGAGGAATTGTCAAGTCTAGTAAAAGGGGAAAGAAAACATTTGTGAATTTGGGCTTTTTGAACATAAAATATTATTTTTAAAAGCTACATTTGAAAGAAATAGTGCTAATCTGAAATTGGAAGCCTGGAGCACTTGCCTTGTTCTGCCAAGCACAAAGCTCAGATTTTGGCCAATTACCTCTCTGGAATTCAAGTTTTTGCCAATGTACAGAAAAGACCAGATTAGTTAATTCTATTTATATTTTAGCTCTAAAATGTTTTTGATACAGGTACTTAGGGAGTCTTGGGAAGTACAGCAGTAGAAGTCAAATAACTTTTAAAAGAGTGAATATTTTAGAGGGAAAGGAGAGATGAGAAGAGCGTCATTTTTTTTTGTAGATGGGAAATCACTAACAGGTAGTCCAGAAAATTACAGTGTAACATTTAAAATTTTCTGGGACTAAATTGTAGGGGAAAGACATGGGCAACATGAAATGAGCTGGTATCCTTACTCCTAACATGCAGTCTGTGCTTGTCCTAGTCTGTTTGGGCTGCTGTAACAAAATTACCATAGGCTGAGTGGTTTAAATAACAAACATTTATTTCTTCTGGTTTTGGAGGCTGGGAAGTCCAAGGTCAAGGCGCCTACAGATACAGTGTCCAATGAGCATGTGCTTCTTAGTTAATAGATGGCTGTCTTCTGGCTGTATCTTCACATGGTGAAGGAACTCTCTGGGGTTTCTTTTATAAGGGTACTAATTTCATTCATATGAGGACTCTACCTTCATGACCTAATCATCTTCCGAAAACTACACTTCCTTATAACCATCACATTGGGGCATAGATTTCAATTATGAGTTTTGATGGAGGAGGAGATCGTGAATAGTCTATAGAAGTGTCGGGCAGTGAGGGGGACACTTGACGGAATGAGCACTGGGTGTTATTCTGTATGTTGGTAAATTGAACACCAATAAAAGTTAATTTATTAAAAAAATAAAAAAAATAAAACCGTTTAAATGATCTCAAAAAAAGTATTATTTCAATATAGGCTTCAGATATGCTGGTTGCAATAGTAGACACTAATAAACTCAACCCCTGTAAGCGGTGCTTCTAAGAGGCACCATTGAAGTGATGAGTACAGTCTGAAAGTCACAGGCTGAGGTATGTGCAGAAAGGAAGGCAGATTAAGAGGACAGAAACACTTTTCCCTCTCACCAGTGTTATATATCCAATTATTTGTTCATTCATATTTGGTATGACTAAGTGCCTCTTTGGTGTTACTGAGTACCTCCCCTGTGTGAAGCACGGTGCCAGTTGCTGGGAACTGAAACAAATGAATGAAAAAATGGAAGAGCAGGAACACCTCTCTCATGAAATTTAGTTTAATCTACCTTTTTGTTATTAAACTTGTCTTTCCATTCCTCTTCCAGAGTGCTGTCCTGTAAGTGCCTCACTCATCTTGGTACTGAGCCTGGGCTTGCTACTTGGTAGGCACTCAACAAATATTTGTTGAATTGAATTTCTATTATCCCCTTTGCTCTTTCTGCCTTTTCAAAAAAAACCTTCTTTTCCCATTTTTGTCTCAAAGGATTCTACTAATATTTTTTCTCTAGGACTTAAAGCACTTGGCAAACATTTTCCAAGATCTTTACAGCCTGTCTCTGAAATTGATAAGAAGTACCCTGATAGCAATTGTACCCATCACTGGCTATGGTCTCTCTTGGTTCTCTTATATCCTATTACTGATGGTTCATTTGAGCTTCCACAGCAGGTCAAGACACAGTTTAATAGTTCTCATGGCTCATTTTGGGCATCTGCAGGGCAGTAGTCTCAGGAAATATGTGGACTTCAAAGGTACTTACTGGAGGCAAATTCAGATCAAAGCAAACAGCACAGTAAATTTGCCAAGTGTAGGCTTCGTGTTCCACAGCATAGGGGCCCTATAAAGGTCTCCTGAGGACATAAGCCAGCAAAAGCCACCTGGAGTTGTATTTTTCCAGTCCTTCTGGAGATTTAGGTGAGGTCACTGCTGTTGATTCCATTTTGGAGTTTGGCAGCAGGAAGGGATCTTGGGATTTAACTTTGTCCAAGTGTCACTACATTGAAATAGGACAAATAGGACGACGTTTATGACAAGGCTATTTGCTTTTTGCATAATGTCTGGAATTGAAGAACTAAAAATACTACTAAGTTAAAACTATCCTCAATTAATTCCTATCACATTCCAATGAGATGGATGAGGAATATGTTAATTTTTTTTATAGAAAAGCACAACTGAATCCCTTAATAATTATTGAGGGTCCCACATCAAATTAACAACAGCAATATTCACATCTAGTATAACAATACAAAAAAACTTTTTGTTGTCAACAACTAGAGCACATTTGAAACTGTCTAAACTGTTGGACTTTGCTAAGATTAAATGTCACAAAACATATAGTAGGTGTACATATAGTAGGTATTTTATCTAACATCAATATAGCTTGATATTTGCATTGTTAAATGACTCTTAAGTTTAGATTTGTCTAAATGATTCCTCCTTTTTATTTTTTTTTAAAGATTTTATTTATTTATTCATGAGAGACACACACAGAGAGGCAGAGACACAGGCAGAGGGAGAAGCAGGCTCTTTGAAGGGAGCTCGAAGTGGGACTCAATCCCGGGGCCCCAGGACGATGCCCTGAGACTTGGCAGACACTCAACCACTGATCTGCCCAGGTGTTCCTGATTCCTCCTTTTTAAATAGGCAGTTTGTAAATAGTTGTGCCTTTTTATACTTGGGAAAATTCCTGTACGTGGGCAGGAAATATCCTTAAACCTGGAAGAGCAGTTGGAAAATTAATTGATAATAAAGCAACTAAGCAAGCCAGTCCTTCTTTATGTACATGTGTCAGTACATCATCAGAGTGTATATGTGTCTGCGTTTTAGCTCCTAGATTTTGAGTTATCGGCAACTCTTAAAAAAATAGAACTGTTTACAATTCTTCAGGGTTTTTTGTTTTAAGATTTTATTTATTTATTCATGAGAGACACAGAGAGAGGGAGAGAGAGGTAGAGATACAGGCATAGGGAGAAGCAGGCTCCATGCAGGGAGCCTGACGTGGGACTCGATCCCCAGAACTCCAGGATCATGTCCCAGGCTGAAGGCAGGCACTAAGCCACTGAGCCACCTGGGCTGCCCCAATTCTGCAGGGTTTTGAGAGAAGGTTGTAGTAGGAAGCAATTAGCCAAGGTAGTAATCCTTCCTAGCCACTACTTTAGAGATGTGCATTTAAAAAGTCTCTATCTTAGAGTTAATACATGCACATGGTTAAAAAAATTACAAAATATAAACAGACAACTCATAAGTTTCTCTTCTGTCCCTTGTCCTCCATCTGCCAAAGCCCCTCAGCCATACCTAATCATTCTTCTTAATTTATGACATATCCAGATTTTAAGAGTTTTGACAAATGCATATAAAAACTAATTTAAATTTCATTTCTTTCTTCCTCTCATTTACACAAAAGGTAACATATTACAGCCAGGCTTTCATAGTTTGTTTTCATCACCCAACAAAGGATATGGGTGATCTTGCTTTAGCAGGATGTAGAGAGCTCCCTTCCAGCTGCATGGCACTACATTGTTTCAATCAGTATTTTTCAAATTTTGACATATATCAGAATCACCTGTAGGATTTGTTAGTATAGATTATTGACTTCTATCCCCAAATCTGATTCAAGGGGTTTGCTGTGGGATCTGACAATTTGCATTTCTGATAAATTCCCAGGAGATGTTGATGTTGTTGTTGTCTGGGGACCATACTTTGAAAATCACTGTTCTAGATGTACCATAATATGTGTAGTCTGTGGGCAGAAAAAAGGGATTTTTCCAACCTTTCGCTGTTACACACTATGCAGCAATAAATATTCTTGTTCGTATATCATTTCATACAGGTGTAGGTGTTTCTGTAAGATGAATTTCTAAAAGTGAATTTTCTGGGTTGAGGGTTGGTTATACAAATTTATAATTTTGATATATAGTGCCAAATTGGTGGTAGTTCCAATTTATGTACCAGCAGTATATGAAAGTGCCTATTACATCATACCAAAAAAGTCTATAGTAAAACTTGTTTTTTTGCCAGTCTGATAGGCAAAAAATAGTTTTAATTTACATTTATCTTTTCAAAATATAAGAAATATGTATTTCTTTTCTGAAATTTACTTTCTTGAATAAGTTATCTGATTATTCTAGACTTCAGTTTCTTTATCTATAAAATGGGAATATTAATAATTCTTAGGAATTAGGCAGTCCAAATTGCTGACTCCAAAACTTTATTTTTGATCCCTAAATTAAATTCCATGTTATTCATCATGAAGTTTCATTCATTTGTCCATTTATTTATTTATGGAATAATTATTTAGCATCTACAATATGCTTAGCAAGGGGCTTGAAGAGGTGAAAACCTTATCTTCAAGGAGTTCACTATATACTAGGGAAGATCAACATGTAAAGGATTATGTTACAATAAAATAATGACTGTACTGAATGAAGATCCTTACAAAGCCTAAGAGGCACATCATGACTAGAAGCCCTAAGGTTCCCTGAGGGAACCAGGGAAATCTTTCTGTATAAGGTGCTTTGAACTGACACTTGATGAAGAAGAATTTACCAGATAGATGAATGGGGGAGGATGTCCCAAACAGAACAGCCTATGCAAAACCAAAAGGTATGAAAAAAATATAGGTATTAGTGAACTATAGGAGTATTAATACTTAAAGAGTAGGAATGGAAGAGGGACCGCTCTGATTTTCTAATTCATCTTTATGGTGGGAGAAGAACCTCAGACCCTTTAAATTGGCTCATTTTTGAGCCCCAGACTCTCATATGAAGGTTTCCCTCATATTTCAAGTAGCCAGTTTTCTCTTTATTAGTTCTCTCATCTGGTCATCTTTTGGCCATGGCATTCATGGTTTGAATTCGTCTTTGTTTCAAATGAAGATTTATCTGAGGCCTTGCTGCATGAGCTTGCCAATTTAATGTTCCATCTATTTCCACATAATTCTTAATGAGAGAGCTGGAGATTAATAGAAAAATAACATAGAGGGAATATGTCTTAGTCTATAGCTTTAAGAGTATATGTTCTCAAGGACTGTTTATAGAAATAGGGAGATGCTCAGACATATTACTGAGTAAACAGAAAGAAGATGCAGAATGTCTTAAAGATATAACAAGTGTTATTTCTGTTCCTTTTCATATGTAAACCTATTCATCCATCCATCTACTTATCCATCCATCCATCCTGTTTATTTGGCTATGCAACTTTGTCTTTTTAAAGTTAATATATTTTGATATGTTTCTATATTGCAGCGGTGTAGACACCAGTTTTAGGCTGTCATTGGCTACCATCCATGGCACCACTGAGTGGATGGACCACAATTTGGCTATTTATTCTATTGTCAGACATTTGGGTTTATGCATTTTTTCCCTTATAAGCAGTGACAAATGAAATAAACTAAATTATTAATAGAGTTTATCTTCAATAGTGGGATAATGGGCAAAAAAGGTCTTTGTATAAAAAATGTTTAAAAAGGGCATCTGAGTGGCTCAGTGGTTGAGCATCTGCCTTTGGCTCAGGTCATAATCCTGGGATCCTGGGGCTGAGTCCTGCATCAGGCTCCCTTCGGGGAGCCTGCTTCTCTCTCTGCCTATGTCTCTGCCTGTCTCTCTGTGTCTCTCATGAATAAATAAATAAAATATTTTTTAAAAAGTTTTGAAAAAACAAGTCAGGTATAAGAAAGATATTTGGGCTGCCATAGCAACAATAACAATGGCCACAGTAAGCATTCACATTGACTTAGCATTATTGGACTTGGCGTTGTGAGAATATTGAGAGTCTTGTTTTGTATTTTGGGCTGCTTAGTTCTCTAAAGACCACACAATGACATCAACCCTCTTTGACACATACAGAGAAGTTTTATCTTTTAATAGAAAACTATAATATACTTTTTTGGGTAATCAGATTCTGATGGTTCCTTATCTTTAAGCCATTTTGTTTCTCTTTGTAAGTTGCAGATTGGTGCAAACTCTGTCTTCTCCAATAGAGATTTAATTAACTTTTTCACTGTTCTCTACCTTTCAAGTGGACTAATATCTTGTCATTCTCATAAATTGTCAACCCTTACCAAATTTTAGTTCTAGTTTCCTTCAGTATTTGTCTATAACCCTCCATTCTCATGTTTTCTCCTCCCTTCTGACATGGCATCATCAAGACCTAAAACCTGACTGACCAGATTCTTTTTTTTTTTTTTAAGATTCTTTTTTTTTTTTTTAAGATTTTATTTATTTATTCATGAGAGACACACAAAGAGAGAGGCAGAGACATAGGCAGAGAGAGAAGTAGGCTCCATACAGGGAGCCTGATGTGGGACTCGTTCGACAGGCACTAAACAGCTGAGCCATCCAGGGACCCCCTGACCAGATTCTTATCAGCTGTGTAGGCGGCCTGTCCCCCGGGGTCTGAAGAAGCTCTTTGAGCTAAAGCCTAATGATTTGGTAAACACTGTGAAGGACTCCTTTCTTTAACAGACCATGCATGGGCTGGATTTCTTCCTGAATGAGTCACTAAGGATGGTTACTAAGGAAGGGCCACTAAGAAAATCTGGCTAAACACTCAGGTCATGCACACCCTTATATGTGAGTAGCCAAGACTGTGGACCCCACTGTCAAGAGCATTGAAATATTAACTTCAAGAAACTCCATGAACAGTGACACAAGATTGAAATAATTCCATGTATCAATCTCTTGGAATCCACTGGGCAAGATACCCACAGTGGTCAGCTCTTTACTCCAATAGGACATTTTATACTAATATTTCTCTTTTCCTTTCTAGGCATTCCTCTTTTAAGATGCCTTTAAGAGGATCCTAAAACAACTGGCCTTTGCCACCACCTCACAATAGATGGTTCAACCATTTTTTTGCAGGAACAATGCAAATTACAGCCTTTAGGAGGCAGTTGCTTAGACCCTGCTTCACTCCACTCAGGAGGTTTATGATTACTTTGGTGTTGTTCAGCTATGAATGATAATCACTCACCTTGAACAAAAGGGCAGACTGGCAATGTTGAACTTTACCTGAGCCCTATGTTCCTGGAAAATAGTGATGCTAAGAAATCTCTCTACAATTTTGTGTTCTGGGAAATGGCTTACTGCAAAGAACCAGCCTTCCCCATATGACTTAGATAAGACTCAAGGATGAACCCTTTGTTCACCCAGGCAAGATGCAGATCCTTCAAATCCTCAATCTTTATCTCATGAATGATTAACTGGAATATTTGTCCCCATTAGCCAAACTAAAGAAAATGCCCAATCACTTGACTTTATCAATATTTAGTGAAGGTTCTCTCCTTCTTCTAGGCTCCTGAACTCTGGTCCATCCTTGAAGATTGGAATATAGAATAACCTCTCCTTCTTTAGTAGACCATCCCCCAAATCAGCTGACTTTAGGGCTATTCCATGGTTAACTGTCCAATCAGGCTACCCACTTATCCCACTTTCCCACACCCTGGTTTTTGTTTTTGTTGTTTGTTTTTATGTTTTTTTTTTTTTTTTTTAGCATTACTTACTCCTCCCTATAAAAGGAAAGCTCTTTCTGTCAGACTTTTGAGATGCTTGCAGATATGACAGTCATAACATGAAAGTTTTCAGCTCCTTTGGGGAATACCAAGGATCAGGATTGCTAGATCATATGTTAATAGTATGTTTAGTTTTGTAAGAAAGTGCCAAACTGTTTTCTAAAGTGAATACCTTTTTAACTCCCACCAGCAATGAATGTGAATTCCTGCTGCTCCATATCCTCATCAGTATTTGGTGTTGTCAGTGTTTTGGAGTTTGGCCAGTTTAGTACATGTGTACTGGTATCTTGTTTTAGTTTGCATTTCCCTGAAAATGTATGATGTGGAACATCTTTTCATACACTTATTTGCTATCTGTATACTTTCATGAAGTGCTATTGAGGTGTTTGGCTCCTTTTTAAAATAAGGTTGTTTGTTTTTTGTTGTTGATTTTTAAGAGTTCTTCATGTGCTTTGGATAGCAGCTCTTTATCAGATATGTCTCTTGAAAATAATTTTTTCCAAGTCTGCTTGTCTTTTCATTCTAATAGTGGAGTTTTTACTTGGCAGACATTTTCAGAAAAAAATTTGTGGAAGATTTTAGAATTATTTAACCCCTCATTTCTCTGAAAAATATTACCAAATGTTTTGTTAGTATACTCTTCTGAGTTATCTATGTCTATCGCTGGTTTTGCATTAATTTATAACTTTATAAGCTTCAGAAAGATAATAATCATGATTCTTCTTAGAAATGCAGATAAATTGTGACCAAAATGTAACTGGTTATTGCCCTGATCTCTTGGCCCCTTTTTATAAATTTAGTTCAGTATTTCTTCCTATCTGTCTAGGTGTAGTTCTTTGAATTATTTTTTGAACTGCTTGTAACATCTTACTGGTTTCCTCATTAATTAATGCTTTACATGAAGTTTTTGACACATGTTCATTTTTTATTCATTTGTATGAGAGTCATGATTATACCTTCAAAAAAAAAAAAAAACCCTATCCTTTAACAGATAGAGAAGTTGCTATAATGTAGGTTACATAGCTAGTGGAGACTTGTCACACAAGACTTGAACCACAGAGCACATGCTCTTATTCCTCATGTTATGCTTGAAGCTAAAAGATAAATCGGAGAAGCAAAAGCATGTTGCCTTTTGAAACCAATATGCTAATGGTTAAAGCCATTGTTTCCTATGGGGAACTCAAATTAAACAGATAAGTTCATTTAGGAAGACTTGGAAAACCTACATTTTGCCTAGAATAGGTTCCACCAAAAGGCATCTCTTAGCATTTGGGAATCAGAGCAATTAGCAGAGAAATCAGGCTGCTCTGCTGGGCTTAAGGACATTTCCTAACAAAGCCTACTCTGAATATGGAATTTTTAATTAACATTTTGAGAGAGTGGTCACATGGGGTAGTGTGTTCAGGGTGCTGTGGCAGTTGCTATGTTTGAGTCAAGTCCCTTAGTGTTAACAGTTGGATATCTGCAGATTAAGTGCAGACAATACTTGGACAGACAAGTGAAAAAGTAATTTTTTGATGCTTTCCCCAGCTGCTGCTGAGAGATTAGCTGGGATGTTATCCAGGTTTTTTTCATTGTAGCTGATAAAACTTTATGAGAGCAGCATGTGAGTTTCTACATTATTGCTGACTTAGCTGGGAAAGAATCTGGAGACACTGTTGTACTCCTTTTATGGGTTGTCAGTCAATTAGTTTAGGCTTTGCTTGCTGGACATTGCTCTTGTTGGGAGGAAACATATTACTAGAGATAGACAAAGAAACCTATACACAACAGTTATTCTAGTTGTCTCTCTGGTATCCATTTCTATTTCCCATTTCATCCCATTTTGTGGCCCCCATGATCCATGTCTCCTGAGGAAAATAGGTTTTTTTCAGTGTGGCTCTTTTGGGGGATGGGTAATGCCATTCATGGTTGTTGGGGTTTCCTTGATACATATAGTGGTCAAAGTGGGAATTACAGACTTAGGCAGAAGGTGGTATGTACATGATATTCCCTTGGCTAAAATGATTGTTCAGGAATGTCCAATTAGAGTAAAGTTTAGAGCTTTTGTTCAATTGTTGGGAAAACTATCATCTCATACCCTGGACCTGTTTGAGAAAGAAACTATAGCTCCACTTTCTGCTAGCAGTACTCTTTTTTTTTCTTATAAATTTTTATTTATTTATGATAGTCACAGAGAGAGAGAGAGAGAGAGAGAGAGAGACAGAGACAGAGAGAGAGACACAGGCAGAGGGAGAAGTAGGCTCCATGCACTGGGAGCCCGATGTGGGATTCGATCCGGGGTCTCCAGGATCGCGCCCCGGGCCAAAGGCAGGCGCCAAACTGCTGTGCCACCCAGGGATCCCCTAGCAGTACTCTTATATCCATAAGAAAAGCCATCCTAAAGATCAAATGGATACAGAGAGAATTGCCTAAAGAATCACAAAAAACAAAACTAAAGCCTTAATGAAATTGCACATAAAGCTATTTGACCTCTGGACTTTTCAGTGACTTGAACTTGTAAAGTCCCCTAATTGTTTGAATAAATCTCATTTGGGTTTTCTGTCACTCACAATGAAGGATTCCTACCACCAAATATGGGATCTTTTTGTGGTCCCTACTGCTTTCTGCTCTACTCACAGTGCTGTATTAAATATGCAGAGGGGATTTTTTTCTTTTTTTTTTTAATAAATTTATTTTTTGTTGGTGTTCAACTTACCAACATACAGAATAACACCCAGTGCTCATCCCGTCAAGTGCCTCCCTCAGTGCCCGTCACCCATTCACCCCCACGCCCCGCCCTCCTCCCCTTCCACCACCCCTAGTTCATTTCCCAGAGTTAGGAGTCTTTATGTTCTGTCTCCCTTTCTGATATTTCCCACACATTTCTTCTCCCTTCCCTTATATTCCCTTTCACTATTATTTATATTTCCCAAATGAATGAGAACATACACTGTTTGTCCTTCTCTGATTGACTTGCTTCACTCAGCATAATACCCTCCAGTTCCATCCACGTTGAAGCAAATGGTGGGTATTTGTCATTTCTAATGGCTGAGTAATATTCCATTGTATACATAAACCACATCTTCTTTATCCATTCATCTTTCGATGGACACCGAGGCTCCTTCCACAGTTTGGCTATTGTGGACATTGCTGCTATAAACAATGCAGGTGCAGGTGTCCCGGCGTTTCATTGCATCTGAATCTTTGGGGTAAATCCCCAACAGTGCAATTGCTGGGACGTAGGGCAGGTCTATTTTTAACTCTTTGAGGAACCTCCACACAGTTTTCCAGAGTGGCTGCACCAGTTCACATTCCCACCAACAGTGTAAGAGGGTTCCCTTTTCTCCGCATCCTCTCCAACATTTGTGGTTTCCTGCCTTGTTAATTTTCCCCATTCTCACTGGTGTAAGGTGGTATCTCATTGTGGTTTTGATTTGTATTTCCCTGATGGCAAGTGATGCAGAGCAGAGGGGATTTTGGATCATGACTTTGACTTGAGTCTCTTCCTTGGTGGAGGAGCTGAGATTATGCTAATATCCTCTGGGAGATCTAAGAATCTTTTCCATTTTGCAAGCTCTTCTTTCCTAGTCCTAGCAGGTCTAATTCTCTCTCTCTCTCTCTCTCTCTCTCTCTCTCTCTTTCTTTCTTCATGAAAGACACAGAGAGAAAGAAGGGCAGAGACATAAGCAGAGGGAGAAGCAGGCTCCCTACAAGGAGCCCAGTGTGGGACTCGATTCTGGACCCGGGGATCACACCCCGAGTCGAGAGTTAGACACTCAACTGCTGAGCCACCCAGGCATCCCTAGAGGTCTAATTCTTGACTGGCTTTCTGTGACCTTCCAAGGAAGTAAAAATTCTAAGGAGAGAATGGAATTGACTCCAATTAGGAAACACTGGAGAACTCTGGACAGTGTGTCATGGAATTTTCTTCGGGAAACAGAATTCTTATATTTGTATATCTTTAAGACTAGGAGAGTCATAATGCCTGACTCCCCTACCAGCTCTGTAAGCTTCCTAAAGCACAAGAACCATGTTTCTTTTATACACTACAATATAAATATGGTGCCTAACCATGGTGGCTGGGCTCTAGGAAACATTTAATAATAAGTTAGAAGGACAAGCAGATGAACAGGAGTCAAATAGTACAGAGCTTTTGGTAGGTTCCTTTTTATACTCTAGCAGTAAGGGATTTTTATTTCAGAACTCATGAATATAATTACATATTTCAGGTTTATCTAAGATAAACTTTCTGGAAATTTTACCCCCAACTCAATTCTTTTTTTAACCTTTTCTTATAAATTCAAAAGAAACCCATAATCTTAATTTCTCTAGGATGAAAGTTTTTCATTTGTAACTCTTTTTTTCTTTTAAAGATTTATTTATTTATGAGAGACACAGAGAGAGAGGTAGAGACATAGGCAGAGGGAAAAGCAGAATCTTCGCAGGAGCCCGGGACTTGATCCCCAGACTGGAATCACGACCTGAGCTGAAGGCAGCTGCTCAACCACTGAGCCACCCAGGTGTCCCTAAATTTGTGACTCTTGAACAAGGGTTAGGTTGATGAAATCTCTATAGGCCAAGTGTAAATAAATGAATAACATATATATACCTGAAGAACTATATCACCTTGCTTTTTAAAAATCAGGAAATAACATGCTAAATCAAGGTCTATATATTCTAACTGCCTGCATACTTTTGGTATTACTACTTCAGTTACAAATAGCTAAACATGGTAAAGATAGAAAAAAAGAAGAACGCCACTGTTAGTTCCTTTTCTTTGCTATAAGACATTAGTTGAAATATTAACTTTTTCCTTACCTAAAGGACAGAAACCACGAATCCAATTCTGCTAACTTCCAAGGAAGACTAGATAAGAACCATTCAATTACAGGTTGCTTATTTATCTAATTCTCTTGGCAGGATTTGCTTTTGGTGAAACAAATCACCTGTTGAAGGGGGGAAAAGCCATTTAAGTGATTAAAATCTACTTCAGCTAATTTCCTCTTTAACCTATTTGTAAGCCGGCAAGAGCTGATAATTGTAATGAATAGTTCTAATGGGAAGCTTTAGTTGACATTTAGATCTCATTAGACTTTGAAAAACCTATGCCATCTTTTTCTTTTTGGGCTCTTTTGCTGGGAGTAGCTTTCAAGGTAGGCCTCAGTGCATGGAGTTCAGTGCATAAGCTTTGATGTTTCAGAATTTTGGATCCAGTTTTGCCATTACCACTGCGTGGATCTGGACAATTCTTGATTTTTTGAAAATTCATTGTTACATTTATGAAATGATTTTTCTGATAGATTGTGATGATAATTAAATGTGCTAATATAAAGTGGTGAGGTTAAGAGGTGCAAAGTGCTTAACAGTGTCTAGTGTATGGTAAGCACATATTAACAGGGCTCATTATTAATAAGAAGTTCTGAAATGAAGAAGCCAACTAGATGAAGAGGGGGTGCTAGAAAAACAAAGATCAGTTTCCTCTTTATAGTTGTCAGTGGTAGAAAACTTAGCATACAAGTAATAGATATTTGCTCTATTATCAAGAAAACCTTAGAAACAGACATCTTTTCAAGTTCTGATACCAAATGACTTCTGTGGTATATGTACCATCCATTTGGATTTCTTTTAAAGGATATCTTATCTTAGGGGTCAGAGTGTATAATATTTCTTGAACAGGAACATCTTAGTCTCAGTGAAGAATTGAAATCAGTTAATGTGAATGTAAACCTTTCTTCTTGGTGTTTTAAAGTATATATCATTTAAAGGTGAAGAAAGTGTAAAATGGGGAAAAGTGACTGCAGGACCTGGTGAGTATAAATGGTGTAAAAAAATGTGTGAGAATGAAAAAGGAGAGAAAGATTAGTAGCTTCTTGAAGGAGCATATGTATATACATATAAGGGGGAAATCATATATTCTTGCTATTTTGTAGGCAAGTCATAATGTCAATTTTTACCCTTTTTTTGAAGCTGTAGAATATGAATTTGTTATTTTATTTGTTACTTGTCTTAGACAAATAAGTCAACTCTTGATCTTCTTTGCAGTGGAGATAGCAGGGTTTGTAAGTTGACTTAGGTATGTATTAGAAATTTTTGTTGTGTGCATGTGAGGGGAACAGTTCAGTTTACTGTCTCAAAATATTTTGTTCAGGCTAACCTTAAAATTAACTTGTGTTTTTGAACACACATCAATTGTTTCTGCCTTTAGGAAGACCACTTAAGGCCAAATTAGATGGATTTAAAAATGTGCAAGTAATTTATAGTGTAAATGGTCTATATTCAAAGAGAAATAATAGGGAGTACCTGTTTTTATTTCTTCAGTACTATGCTTTGAGTCTAGATTTAATCTCTTGTTTATAGTAGAGGGCTGAGGAATTTTTCCCTAGTCCAGAAGTAGTTTAGCGTGGAGATAAAAATAGCCACATGTTACTGAAAGAACAGAGTTTGGTACCTCTGCTCTCACTTTATTTATTTATTTATTTATTTATTTAGTTAGTTAGTTAGTTAGTTAGTTAGTTATTTCTCTCACTTTAAAAATGTTTCTTAATTTACTAACAATGTGCTGATTAAGCATAACAGAATCCTATTGTAGAAAGTGAGGAAACATCCTAATCAGAAATAAAACTCTGAGCAGTTGAGGCAAGAAGTGAGGCCTCAGAACTTGACACTTTTGTATTTCTCCTACTTTGTAATTTCTCTTTACATCACCTACATTGTGCTTTAAGCTATCATTTCTGTCTTGATGGCGAACCTTGTCTTTATCAACCTTTCTTTACCCAGGCTATCTCAGGACCAGTTTCTAAAATAGCCTCTTGAATATCATCATCTTATTTCTGTGGGTGAAGGGGGTTGGAACAAAAACAGGAGAAAACACAAAGCCTCTTATTATTTTCTTTGTTAAACTATAGTTAAAACTGAAAAGCCATTTACTCTCATATTCCAAATTCCTGGGTCTCCAGTCTATGCAAATAGGTGTATTTCTATTTGGGAGAGTACCCTCTTACCATCTTTCTCCTGAGAAATAAAATCATTTAGCTCCTGCTGCATCTAGATTGTCAAGGAGTTTGCAAAATGTAGGTATATACTGGAGGTTGTTTTTGCTTTTTGTGTTTATGTTCAGTGTATTCTATTGGAAGGTATTATGAGGCCTGGAGAGAGAGAGAGGGATTAGATGGTGTCTGTAGTTTTCATAAACAGCTGGGGCTATGAGCAGAAACTCTTTAAATTGCACATTCAAAAGTAGCATCTGGCACAGTGGGAACAATAGAGATCCAGGGACCCTGGAAGAGGTAAAGTAGGAGAGCTTTTCAGGTTTCTTATAGTTTTAACTCTAGACCTCATGAACAGAATTAACCAATGAAGAGTAATGAGATTTGCTTTGGTGTCTCAGAAAACACAGCTAATAGGATTTCAGCCTGAGTGAAAAGCATGTGGACTGGGATTGAAGAAGCAGCGGTGTGTATATGACATAAATGAGCTTGAGAGTACTGGTTCTCAAAGTGTGGTCTTTGGACCATCAGTATCAGCATTACCTGGGAGTTTGTTAGGAATGCAAATTCTTGGTCCCCAACCCAAACCTACTAGATGAGAAACTTGGGGTAGGACCCAGAAATCTATGATTCAAGGAGTCTTCCTGGTGATTCTGATGCATGTTAAAATTTGAGAGCCATTATTTTAGGGCACTGAGGCTACTTTTCTTTACTGGGTTACCTTAATGAGGAGGTGGCTTTTATCCACCTATCCCCACCACTGATTGCTTCAGGCCTATGAACAAACAAATTGTGGGTAGCAGATCCAAAAAGTGATGACGAACTTGGAAGGGCTTTGCATTTCATTTTCTAAGACCTGAAGTAGCCCCTTTTTAGGTGTTCCTATTTCCTCCCAGGCCTTAGCTCTCTCAGTCTCTATACTCTTGGAAGATCCCATCACTTGTTATTTCACTGTGGGACTGAGCTGTCCAAAATCGTAGCTACTAGTCACATATGGCTGTTTAAATTAAAATGAAATAAAATTAAAATTTAATCCCTCAGTCACAATAGCCATATTTCAACTGCTCAGTAACCACATGTGGCTAGGAGCTACTGATGTGGCTAGGAGCTACTGTATTGAACAATATAGAAATCAAACACCTTCATTTTCTAATACTAAACTTGTAAACCTATGAGTAGTTTGCTAGTTTCTGTGGTGTAAGTACTCCTATCATGACTAATTTCAAGCTACCGACATATCACTAAAGATGGAGTTAGTTGCAAAGAGATACATACAATTAACTCTTGAGAGACAAAGTGAATTGGTTCCAAATCATCAGTTTTATGGGAGAAATTCTGATGGCAAAATATGCTGATTCTGTTCTTTATATTCTAATTTCATTTTATGAGACTGGCTTTCCAAGAACACAATATTAATAGCATACTAAGCATGTACATATACAATTTGACTTAAAACATCTTTTCTGTGTCAATAGGGAAGACTATTCAAAGTGAATTGGGACCAGTGTCTTGCAGTGCCTGTGCACTCAAAACTAAACCATATAGGATGTTAAGGTGCATATGTCCTTGTCTGAATTTTATGAGTCACCAGCGGTGCTTCATTGATTATTTCTAAGAAGTAGAGGTGTTTATAGTCCAATCTGGTTGTGAATAGTAAGCCAAATAGTAATGACTTGCTTATTAATAGAAAATGGAAAGATTGTCTTTGATCTTTGAGGTCATGAATAGCTTGCAAATATACTGTTAAAGGTGAGCAATGTGCTTACCTTTTAAAATATTTTCCATTTTAAAAGTGCTTTGAAATTCTTTTTGAAAGGTGGAAAATTAATTCTTTTAATTACAAGTTAAATAAAACCCAATTGATATTGCAGCCAGGACTAGTTTTTCAATATCATAATCAGATTTGGCAAAGCCACCCCCTCCCCCCCGATTTTTGATCAGGACATTATTTAATCTGTGTGTGTGTCTGTATGTGTGGTGACAGTGAAGGTTTATAGTCTTGAATTATGCTCTTGCATCACTAAAATAGCAACTCATCTGTTAGATAGAAGTAGATTTTAGTCTATGGATTTCATACCCCGAACACTTGGAAACGAGAAAGCTAAATAATTCTTATCCTATTTCCTTTATCGAAAAGGACCCCCCCCAAAAAAAAAGGAAAAGGAAAATCCCTTAAGTCTGAATGCCTCTGTTACTAAAACTGTTTGTTAATTGTGATAAGCATAAGTGGATGAAGATTATTAAACTGATAACCTCATTGAATCCATTTATTTTTGCAGAAAAGTTATACACATTTGTGTCAGAGTGGGTCATTTTTAGGCCATCGGGAGTCTGCTATTCTAGTGCTGGCCCAGCTAAAGCTAGGTGTCCTTGAATGACAGCTGCTAAAAATTCAATCAATAAGTGATGTCCAAATGTCAGAGAGAAGCAGGGACAGGTAGAGACAGTGTGCAGGGTTTGATTCTGGGCAGTCAGAGTTTAAGTTTGACTTAGAAAAGAAATAAGTCAGCATCTTTAATCCCCAAACGTTATACACCATCTAGTCAGTAGACTTAGCAAAGGTCAAGCAATCAATATGGTTGGCATTAGCAGAGATAGGTTATGGGAGACGGTTTTACTCCTTGAAATTGTTTTTTACATTCCAATGTAGAAAGAGGTAGGCAGACTGTCAGGTGGAGTAAAAAAAACCTTGTATGACAGTGAAATGAGCAAATCATTGGTCAAAGGCTAAATTAAGAGATTCAGTGAAATTGGGAAGAAATGGAGGGATCCCAGATGGCTTCCTCATTTGTCTCTGTTAAGGGTTTAATATTTTGAATGTGCACCTGTCCTTTGGGAAAAATTGGGCTGCCTGATATATCATCAATCCAGCAAGATGGAAATACCAGGAGAAGCATGGTATGGTACAGCATGTTGTTACTCCAATTTGACTTAAACTAGAAAAAAAAGAAAAAAGAAAAAACAAGAGTAAGCTTTTGCCCTTGTTATTTGCAAGATCACTTGGAACATGGTAAAGACAGTGAAAATATTAGATTCTCCTGTTAAATTACATTTATAGATTTACAAACTGAGGGGAGAGGGGGTAATATATTTTCCATTCACATATTATTTCTAAACAGGTAGCAGAACAGTTATGGAATAGAAAAAGATGAATAAGAAACTGAGAAGGAAGGAAAAGTGACTTGGTTAAAAACCTAGTCATTTGAGAACTTAATAGTCATTTATGAACATATTCAAATAAGAGAACTCATCAAGGCCATTCAAAAGTCAAAAGCCAAATTCCTTCTTACAAAAAAAAAATTCAGATAGTATGTGTGTTTTGATTTTCACCCAGAAAAACTCCTATTGCAATTGATCAAGAAATTAACCTATGACACTCTAATTTTTAAAATCTTATTTCATCACATGTTTCTAGAATTAAAAAAATTAGATGTATATTTTTCAACCAGAGGTTGTGAGATAGTAGGAGACAAAATCAGAGACATTTTCCTGCCTTTTCTTTAGTTCTAGATTGCTCTAGAATGAAGTTGGGACCAGGTATCAATGAGGAATTGATGGCTTTAAGTGCTCATTTATGTTAGATCCAAAGGCTCTGATATAATATCTTCTGTTAGCTGGGGTGTTCTAGATCTCACAGGTAGAAAAGTTATCCCCAAAGTTTAATAATTTACTTTTATTCAATCTTACCAGGACAATCTAGAGAGCACTCTTATAGGTTCATCAGTTGAGAAGAGTATATGTGAAGAAAGAGTATGCTGGAAATGTGGAGTGTTACCTAGCAGGTTTTATTGATTTTCTGGGCCTGTAGTAGATTTGTCATGGCTTCAAGTCTTTAACCCATCCCTATAAGTACACCTTTTACCCTAAGACTGCATTTCCTCCAATGCAGAGAATCTACTTGCCTTGAATCTGGACAGGTTCTGGGAATTGCTTTGGCCAGTGGAAAGCAGTAGAAGTGACAGCATGCCATATCTGAGCCTGCATCTATAAAGGTGTTGTTTCCCCTTTGTTCACTTGCTGAGACCACTGCCATGAGAAAAATACTGGCCTCTGGCTGGGTGATGAGAGACACAGTCTCATCAGCCCCATACTTATGAAAGAGCCCAGATGATACCAACAGCAAGACTGTTCTGGTTGACAACCCTAGATGCCAGATCAATACATGCTCAATGCTGTATGCCCTTGATGTTTTGTGATCGTTATGCAAGACTATGGTGGTAAGAGATAAATGATACAGGGCACACATTTCCAGATAGACTGAAAGTAGGAAGTTCTGATTAACCCTTCATGGAACACTTGATGCTTTATTAAAATAACAGAAAGACCTTGAAGTAATGGGCTGGCTTAGCCCAATCATCTCCTGGGAGTCATTTATCTAACTGAGTTGATTTGACCTGGGGTCCAAGGTTTCAGCCCTCTGTCTGCTAATATCAGTATGCAGATGGATTTGTGTCCCTCTGAATCTGAAAGACAGGTGTCTAGAAATTATCAAGTTAATGTCACACAGGACCTCCTTGCATCTGCATTCTCAAAATTTAAGCAAGGACCTTAGAAATGGCTTAATAATGGCCACTGACTTATCTGTACTTGCAATCAAGGCAGAATGAGCAAATTTTCCAGTAGAATGTATTTTGGGAATTTAAATACATGTTCTTTTTTTTTTCCAGGCCTATATCTGGTATATATGGAATTAATCAGTGTGCCATCCTTTAGAGACCACCATTACATTGTCTTTTGGCTTTTACTTCCATGAAAGCCAGAAGAGGTTTTTGTGAAAGCCCCAGGGGTTTTTGAAGCTCAGAGGGACAGGCTTTTAAACTCTGAAGAGAAGGGGAATTTGATTGAAAATAGAGGCTACTTATGATTCATTCAGAGGAATTTTCCCTCTCCATCATCTTATTTGCCTAGTGATTTGATCCTATGTGGCTCTTCAGAGCCCACTGTGAGATGATTTGCTTCAGCTGCACTGGATCTTTTTCAAATATTTTCCAAGGACAAACACCCTCCCTACAGGTTTCCTCAGCTGCAGTGATTGTCTTGTCTGGGGATTGTATTCTGATTAATTTAACTTTAGCTTCCTTACTGCCTCAGTGGATTCCAAATTTGTCATGGTTTTAAAAAAAATTCTCTGGGGAAGTTTCATAAAAGAAGTTGGTGAGAATAGGGCTTAGGATTTATTCTGCTGAGCAACCTTTAGAATGTGGTGGGGGTACTGAGAAGTACAGAGAAGAAGAATGGAAGGAATGCCAAATCCTTCCTGATACATGTTCATAGGTCAGGCATAATTCAGTTCTGCAGAAATTTCAGTGATCATTGTTCTGTATAGAGGTGCTCCATCCAACTGAGTAGAAAGCAGTGAGAAGCATGAGATATGTGACTGCAGCCAGCAGGGGGCGGAAGCATCACGGCCAAATGCCACAACCTCTATGGAAGTTGCCTGTGCCAAGTATTGCACACTGTTCTGGAGGCCAGCTTGTTCTGAACTCCATGCAAGCCTTTCTTTTTGTAAGATCTTTGCTTTCACTAAGTCTCTTCTGCTGACAGAATAGGCAGTAGAGTCAGTATGTCTGGATTTGAAACCTGGCTGCTCCACTTGTTAGCTTTGTCATCTCTATGTACCTCAGTGTTTCTTATCTGAGAAATGGGAAAGGACAATTGTTGTGGAGATGTGAGGATGATTGAGCTAACTTATATAATGCGTTTGGAATAGTGCCTGGCAGTTATTAAATACAAGATCAATATTAGCTAATAATAGTATAGCCTTTCTCTTTGCTTTCCTCCCTCCTTCCTCCCAAGTCTGATGTAAAAATAAGTAAATGTAGCAATAGGTTATGGAGGTTGATTTCTCTTCATTCTTCAATACTCATCCCAAGAGCACAAAATCAGCTCAGTGGCATTTCTGCCAAAAATGCTTATGCTAAATCTAATAATGAGAAAATATCAGACAAAACCAAATTGAGGGACATTCTACTCCATAACTAGATTGCTTCAAAAATGACAAGGTCAAGAAAGACAAAGAAACTGTTCCAGACTGTAGGGTACTAAACAGATGTGACCCCAAATGCAGCACATTAGTTAGGAATTTATTTTGCTATAAAGTATATGTTGGGATGATTGAAGAAACTTGAATAAGGAATGTAGGTAAGACAGTGGTATTAGATCAATATGAATCTCCTGATTTTGCTAATTGTAGGCTGCGGAAAAGGATGTCCCTGCTTTTAAGAAACATACATTGGAGTATTTAAGAGTAAAGGGGGCATAATTTCCATAAGTTACTCTCAAATGGCTTTAAAAATGTGTATTTGTATATACATGTATTATATATGAGAGAGCATATTTGGCATAACATTTAGCACATCTGGATGAAGGGTGTATGGGAATCCTTTTTACCATTCCTGCAACTTTTTTGTAAGCCTGAAACTGTATGAAAATACAAAAAAAAAAAAAAAAAAAAAAAAAAAAAAAAAAAAGAAAAAGAAAAAAGAAAAAACAAAAGTAAAAATAAAATCTCTCATCTTAGGTGCTTTCTTCTCCAAGAAACTTTTCTGATGTTCCCCTGTCCTAGGGAGCTTAGGTGAGGTAGATGCTCCTGCCCTATGTATCCTTGACCTGTGACCTATCTCTCTGCCATAACAGCCATTACATTGTAACTGCCTGTTTATGTCATTCACTGTGAGCCCAGCCCAGAGGCAGGGATCCTGTTTTATCATTTACCTTTGTATCACCTGAGCTTTGCTAATACCTGGAACAGAGAGGAAACTCATTATGGATTTGCTGAGTGATAACATAGAACTTGGCCTTATGTACAAGGTTTGATTTTCTAGGGGCTTGTTGTGAATTTTAGGCTTGCTTTTTAGGTTTCATAATAGTAGGGATGTAGTGCTGGTTTGAGACTTGGCACATCTAGTCAGGAAGCCAAGTTCTGTCATAGTGTGCATGAGGGAGAGTCTCTTCAGTTTATTTATACTTAGCTGTGATTCTCTAGCTTGGAGATGCTGTGAAGGTAGAATTGGAACTCTCTGAAAGAAAGCTAAATAATCAGTGAACTCTCTTTGTCTAGGCATTCAATCTGAGGGAATGCCACTGTTTATGGTCAAAGCCAAGTGTGTTTAGTATTAAGAAAACATATTTTTTTCTTAAAATGTAGCCCCTAAATGCAAACCATGATTTCATGTGGTGTGCAATGAGGAAACAGAATCTGAGCTGGGTGCAGAACTGACTGTAAGGGCATTAGTGAGAAACATGTGTTTGTATGTGTATGTGTTTCCTACTCGTTCCCCTTTTATGGGCAATGTTTGGGATTTTTAAAGGTAGCTTTGTTTATATATAATGAGCTGATGTTAAAATGTAATGTCATAAAGATGCACCTCATTCCTTTATTTGATTCCCTATTAATTTACTCACTGAAGAATGTCATTGTGGTCACCATTTCACTACTATTCTTATCTAATATTAACTTTCAAGCTAGGTAATTTTGCTATTTGACAAAGAAAACAATACAATAGATAATAAAATCCAGTGTTTTTATCTTTACTAGAAACCATAGAAGCCTATCTGGAAAAAGTTCAAAAGTGTGCATATGACTCTAGAGAAGAAACTCAACTAGAGACTGTAAGAAATGTAAAGCCAAGCCAGGTTTTGTGCTGAGGTTCTTTATTTATAAAGAACTGGGGCTATAGTGTACATCATCTTTAGAAATCTCCATGAGGAAGAAAAATTGGGTGTAGGGGCACTGGTCAGTATGAATAAATGAGGAAAAACACTAACTCCCAACACCTGAAAGATAATTCCCTTCTGCATCCCACCAATCAGAGATTCATTTGGAATAACAGGTTCTTCTAAAAACTGCTAAGCAAGTTAAGGTGCCTACCACCTATATTTTAGTGTGAATTCGTTTAATCAGGCATCTTGATTGCATTTCCTCTAACATCTAGCTAGGAAGGTGAAATAGTGGTCTTGGTTGGAGGGAATTGGAGGAGGAGGAAAGAGCAATTTTAGAGGAGGAAATAGTTTGGAAAAGGTACTGACCAGGGGGGAAAGTGCTGAAGTGAGATTCTTAGAAGATGTGTAGATAGTACCTTAGCTCTTGGAGTCTGGGGAAAAGAGGCAGGAAGAGGAGCAGAAGTGGTCGAGGCTCCAGAAAGAAAAGGATGAAGTAGCCAAAACAGGTGCTTACTACAGAGCTATGATGGTAGGAATCCTGCTTAGCAGGTCACCAAATAACATGTAAGTCATGGTGCTGTAATTGTCTGTCTTGAAGAATTACCTGGCTTGTTTCTCTTAAAGAATGAACTGTCATACACATCAATGTTTGTCTTAATAAAGTATACCTATGTTGCTGATCAGTGAACACTTAATTAAACATATAATATTCCTGACAACTTTGCCATGCCTCTTGATACTTGTCAAGGATCTTACCACCTGGAACTTAATTTCTCAACAAAGTTTGTAGAGTATTTGGACAAAACTAACTTCCACTGAACTTTAAAAATAAAATGAACAAATTCCAGAGCAACCAACTGAATAATTCTGTTATATGAGCCATCACTATAAATGGCTCATTTATCTAAATGGCATTCAATCTCACATGGGCATTCAAGATTTTTAAGACAATGGTTATTTCTCCAAACCCTAAAAATCCCATAAGATAGGGGCAGTAGGCAGAAAGCTTTCATTCTTGTCAAAATCAATCTTGATTTCAGGATATCGCAGTGACTATGTGCCACTGTCACATTCTTGTCCACTCAGGCAAAATACTTTTGGTCCACTTAATGTCATTCTAGAACTAAGAGCCTTTTCAGTATAAAACCAACAGTTGAAGATTAGTAAAGGTCAGAGTTCAAAATTAGGGAAGAGGGGTGCCTGGCTGGCTTAGTAGGTAGAGTATGGGATTCTTGATCTTGGGGTTGAACCTCACATTGGGTGTAGAGATTACTCAGAAGTGAAATCTTAAAAAAATTGCAAATTAGAAAGAAAGAAACCAGGAAATGGAACTTGAACTTGCTGAGGGCTTTGTGAGGAGGGAGGGAAAGGGAGAAAGTGTAGGGAATGAATAATAGGGCAGGGCACATATTCTTGCAGATTTCCTAGTTATTTGTCATCTGCTCTCAGATTTTCTGTGATAAGTCTCCCAGGATAACTTGGAAGAGGACGTATATTCTTTTGGGGGAGAAATAAAGGCATAAGTAAGAATGGTTAAAAAAAAGCTGGTAAATACATTTATGGCCCAGTCCAATCCACCTGCCCTGCCATTGCCTTTATTTGGGCACACATGTTCTCTCCTCTGGGCAGTTATGATCATCCTGGAACTGCTCCTGTTGCCTCAGCCTGAGCCTTCAGAGTCATCTCATACTCTACTATAGGGGAATTTTTCTCAAATGCAAGTGTTATTGTTTGACAGCCCTGCTTAAAAGCTTTCAGTGACTTTATATTTTCTGTGGAATATATCTCCAGGTTTATAGCATTAAGAACCTTCATATTCTATTCCTCCTACGTTATCTCTTATGACTTCCCTTTATTAATTCTAGCTTCACAGAGTTTTTATAATTTATATCTGAGCTTTCCTATATATGCCTGACAAACTGCTGCTCTACTTTTCAGAGGCAAGATCAGAATTTTTTTTCATCTTTGGAAGCACCCTCCTCAGGCCCCACCTCCTAACTCCAAGAAGTCGAAGTGAATGTATTCATTAATGTTGCCACTCTACCTAGCATACATATCTAATTGCATTTTTAAAATAACCAATTGCAATTGTTTTTGTACTTACCTCCCATGCTAGATTTTGACCGTCTTCAAGGTTGATATCGAATTTATTTATTTTTGTAGATGTAACACATGGCACATAATAAGTGCTTAACAATTGTCTATTGGATCAATGCATGATGTGTTCCTACTTGAATCCTGGCATTATTTGGTAGCTCAATAAGTAAAAACCAAGGACTGTTTGCCAAGAGGCAGCCCAGCACTGGGCTGGGTCCCCTGTGGGTGTTAGGAAGTTAGGAAACAGTGGTTGAAGAGAAGGATTTGGGTCAATGCAAATGTGGGTTCATTTTTTAGGGGACAATAAGCAGTAGCTGGTGAGTGTCATCATATTGAATATTCATGATATTATGGAAAAGTATTGCTTGCTTAAGTAATGTGAATGAGAAATATATCATAGTAGAGGTGTCCATGTACAAGTTTGGATAGGGATGAAATAGATGGAAATAGGATTAGATTAACATGAATTGGTTGGCAAGTGCCTTTTGTGGTCAGTAAGGTATGTGAAGCTGCAGGTGTGGTAAAGAGCAATGGGTTCTATGGTTCTGATATTCTGTCAACTATACTGAGAGAAAGATGAGTGGCTTCTGGGATAGGTTTGTGCAGAGAACAAAGACTGTGATCTTATTATTATCTTTTAATGTCTGTATGTCTGTTCTTGCTTATTTGTAACTCTCTTTTAGAAAATCTCCTTTTTGACTGGAGTCAGACTAAGAAGTAGAGACAGCTTCTGTCTCTTGGTAATCTGTTCCTGGCAATTTTTTTTTTTTTTTGGCTTCCTTCATTCTCTTGGCCAGAAGTTTAGCCTGTTCTGCAGCCTCTTCCTTATTTTCTTAGTACGCTGTTTCCTCAAAGCAACATATTGTTGTTTGTTGTTGGAGGACATGGGACATGACAAGATGCCGAGTCTTGGCTGCTTTGGTTCTAAGTTACTCAACTTTTTTATTTAGGAGCTTTCTCACAACATACTAGTAGGCATCATCTTCTTTAGAGAGACTGAAGAGTTTGTGGATTCTCCTAGCTTTTTGGACTCCCCATGAGAAGGTGTAGTAGTATCAGTAAGCCCAGGAAGGTCCTTCTCCCCTTTTTCACAATGACCAAGTTGAGAACACTGAGACTGGCATCCACAAGGCAACCCTGAACAGCTCTGCACTTTCTTTCTCTGGTCCTCGCTGGTCTGTAGCAGGAACACCCCTCACTCAGCAGCAGGTGGACATGGCTGTGGGTCAGGACCTCCTGCTTCATGGGGAAGCCTTGTCTGTCATCAGCACCACTGATTTGGACCACGTAACCCTTCTATTCTTCACTCAGAGGAGCATCAGCAGCGTCTGTGGCCATACACTTCTCATAAAAGGTATGAAGTTTGAGTTCATCATCTACTTCAATGAGTTTCTGGCAGCCAGTAGCTGGGTAAGAGATGTTCAGCTTCATCTTGAAGCAGCCTACTGCCTCTGAGGTACCAGAAAAAAGAACAATTGTGATCCTATGTTTTACTGCATCAGGGCTCTCCTCCCCCAAATAAGAGGAACCTTCCCACTCTATGCAGCAATGCCTCAGTGATGAGGAGCAATAAAGATTCATGAATTCTCTATTTATTGGTGCTGTAGCAGCTGCTACAGTTAGAGGCTCATAGCTTGGTACCTCAGCTGTATATAACTTTCTGACCCAGTGTGTAGCTCTTTTAAAAGATATTTTATAATGAAAATTTTCAAGCACACAAAATAGATTTTACCCAAGTACTACCCATGACCTAGTTTTAACAAATACCAACATTTTGTGGTCCTTTAATGACCTATTTTAAAGCAAATTCTAGACTCATATTGCTTCAGATATCAGTATATCATTATGCATCTCTGATAAGGATATTAAAAATAATATACTACCAAGCCATTATCACATTCAGGGTTGCTTTTAGTATGTGCGAGGGACTGCCTGTCTTCCTTTCACCTCATCCCACTGCTTTATCTGCTGTGCATACTGCTCGCCATTATGCCTGAGCCATTGTCTTCTGAGAGAAGAACCAGCCATTGTACCCATTCTCCTTGTGCTAGCAGTCTTTCATTTGCAAAATACCATCTGTGACAGATGAAGTTTCCAAGCTCATACCTGATACTTGAATTAGCAAAAGATATATTTAATCTGTAAACCAATATAGCACTTTTTCACATCATACTTCTTCCTGATATGTGAAAAGAGTTCATTAAAAAAAAATCAGATAGTGTATTTAAAGATCTTAGGCGAGGAAAGAACCTGGATAGATGGTAGGGAATTTCAATTTAGCAGAACTTCTGTTTTGATTTTTAGTTCAGAAGCCAGAGTTTTGAGATTTATATCTTAAGCCATTAAAGGACACTTTTAGAAGTTTTAGAAGTGATGTTTAGGATAATAATAATAATCACTTTTATAATTTATTTTTTCCTAGGAAAGCTGGTGGGAATGAATCCCTTGGTTCTTTTAACTTATTGAAAGTATAGTCTGGAGTTTCTAGACTAGACCACAAGCTTCAATAGAACAGATATCTAATTATCTTCCACCCTGCAGGGTTGATTGCACCTAGTATATAGTGAGTTCTAGGCATAGTAAGTTCCCAGTGAATATATGTTGAATGGACAAATAAAGATAATGTGCAGTTTTTCCTCCATTTAAGATGTCCTATTAATGAGGTTGAGATCTAGCAAGATTTATGAACTATTCCTTTCCCTCCAGCAGAAGCCACAGATGTTGACTTTGTCCTGTACTCCTGACTCATCTCCTCCCTGGTCTTTGTTTTGGATTATATCTTTCTTTCACAGCTTCTCTGGGATCCTGCTGCCATCAGTTATTAGCACATGACTGCTCCAGCATCTGTTCTTTCTTACTGAATACAGAACTGGGAGAGAAAGACAGGAACTTTACTATTTACACTATATCACACCAGCTTACCTTTAGAGAGTGATAATGTGGGTTCCAAGAGGGAGAAAGAGAATGAAGTGGGTAGAGATTTTTGAGTTGTTTATATTAAGATTGAGATTAAGCAGCAACTGCAAATGGGAGTAATGGTTATGTGCCGCAGTGTCCTCCTGAGTTTTTAAGATTGGAGGGCATCATTTACTGTAATATCAAAAATGAAGTGTTCCTCACATGGGGACTTTTTTTTTACTTTTTAGAGAAAAATTTCTCTCATTTGTGGGTAACATGTAGGGTAGAAATGAAGAAGTATGTTAGTTTCAGTGATTGCATCTAGCTTAGTTTCTCTTGCATTTCTAGGATTGTAGCCTTTGTTAGTAAAACGTACACAAAAGTGTTTATGCAGACGAGCACCTGCCAATTCAGATCATTTGGCTTTTTTTTTCCTGGAGGTGTGAGAAGAGGGGTTAATGGGTGACTGGGGGGTGGGAATGGCTTTTATTTTTATTTTTTTAATAATAAATTTATTTTTTATTGGTGTTCAATTTGCCAACATACAGAATAACACCCAGTGCTCATCCCGTCAAGTGCCCCCCTCAGTGCCCGTCACCAATTCACCCCTACCCCCTGCCCTCCTCCCCTTCCACCACCCCTAGTTCGTTTCCCAGAGTCTTCATGAGAGTTAGGAGTCTTCATGTTCTGTCTCCCTTTCTGATATTTCCTACCCATTTCTTCTCCCTTCCCTTCTATTCCCTTTCACTATTATTTATATTCCCCAAATGAATGAGTCCATTGAAAGATGAATGGATAAAGAAGATGTGGTTTATGTATACAATGGAATATTACTCAGCCATTAGAAATGACAAATACCTACCATTTGCTTCAGCGTGGATGGTACTGGAGGGAATGGCTTTTAAAGAAGATCTATTAACTGTAAATTTTGGAGAAATGAATCATGACTGTTGTTTTACTTCATTTACACAAATTTACAAATAATATGTAGTTTCAGGCAAGCAGGCACCTGAATGAATGAATGAATGAATGAATGAGGAACACGTGACTCCCAGCTTTTGCATCATACCTTTTTTAGAATCTTGATCTTTACTAATTTCAAGTTACTGGTTTAATAACTTTAATAGTTACTGGTTTAAGTCTGTTAACTAGGGTACACTGATTGCAATGACCAGTAGACTTCAAATATATAATGGTTCAGATGTAATAGAAGCTTATTTTTTGATCATGTAATAGTAGTAGGAATGTGAACAAGTCACTATCATTCAGGAACTCAGGCTAACAGCGGCTCTGCCATGTAGAGGCTTCCAAATGGCTCCAGTTTTTCCTTCTTCTTTTTTCTTTCTAGTTAGTTTGTTTAGGAAAAGAGCAGATTTGTATGTGTCAGGTTTGGAAGTGGGATACATAATTTCTCCTTGTAATCCATTGTTTAGAATTCAGTTACATGGTCACATCTAACTTCAAAGGAGTCTGAATAATGTAGCTGTTTAACCAAGGCTCTCTAGAAAATAGAATCTGAGGCAAGGACTAAGTGCAGATGTTTTATTTGAGAGATACAAGTCCTAGGACAGCAAGAGTGGGAGAAAAGGGAAATAAAGGATGGTAAGCAGTGAGTGCAAGGTAACATGCAGGCTATTACTTTTTAAAGGAGCTGAAGGGGATAGCAGGTCACTTAGCAGGTTGGCCACTTGGCCAGGGTGCATGGTGAAACATGATTCATAACATTCCGTTGGAGGGAGAAAGGAGAGAGAATTTATCTGCCTGGTTCGTTTCCATCTCTTGCTTCTTACTGGTCAAAATTTGGCCCATAGTTTGCTCCTCAGCACTACTGGTTTGCACCGTCCAACATCTTCAGCAGCTTCTCAGAAGTCAAAATAAATGATCTTCGGTGTGGCATTTCATCTGAATCTGAGTTAGAAAGAGGCAGGAGAAGACAAACATGCGAGTGTGGCTGGTTGGCCTCAAGTAGCAAAAATTCTGAGTATGTTGGTTGTGGTGGCAGCTGTCTGGAGGATAAGGGAAGCCAATACAATCTGTAAATTGCAAAAAGGTGTCTTACCGTCTGCCCCTTGCACCATTGAGATCCATTTATGCCCTCTAATTATATGTGGTTTACGAACAAAAATATGGGAACAACATTTTTCTGTTGTTTGTAAAACAAGAGGACATCTTCCTGGAAAGTAGAGGTACAAGTTCAGTCAATCAGAGTCACTTTCAAGGTGCATTTTCGTAGAAGAGACAAAGCGGGAAGTCAGTGGAAAGCTACTACAGACCCTGCTTTTGTAGTTTGTCCTGGGCTATAATTGAGATCTATCATTTCTCTCCTCCACATTCCATTATAGATTTCCTCACCCTCTACAAGTACTTCCACTGGTATGCCTGTGTAGTCAGGTGGCCTTCATTCTGAGGATTTTAAGCCCTTTGTTGCCCTGCGTTATTGGATAATGGTTGTTACTATTAGTCAGTGGTGGTTAGTACTGGATATGAAAATACTGAGGTGTCTTAATGAGCATTTGTAGTCTTAGACATTGTGTAGAAGCAACCCTAAGGTCTTATGGCTACCGCGGTTGATTTGCCTTAGCCAGTACCTAACTCCTTTTTGCAATTGCCATGTCATGGAGAGTTCAAACTGTACCAGTGGTAGGTGTGGCTTCTCGTTCAGTGGAACCATCATTGCATCCCTGGCAAGTGTTCTTCTGGGAATTAGAATCTGTAACCCCACAGAGCCTTAGGTTGCAGAACTGAAAACATAAATGCCACAAGTGGGCTATTTGGTGTGATAAGAGGGGACACTCTCTTTCCTCTTTGTTCTTGGACTTTTGTATTCAAATTATTGGATACATAGTATCACATGTCAAGTTTTGGTGTAGCTATGGAGGTCACAGTGTCAAATCTTCAGTGAATTGTTCCTGAGCTGGCACCTTAGTGGAGCCTTTAACACATCATTCCACTATTCTTTGGCTTGGCTGCTTCTGAGTGATAAACTCATTTGTTAGAAAGGCATGGATGATCTTAAAAATATACTTTTTTAGTCAACAACAAAATGAAAACACAAAAGAGGTGTGTCGTTAATAATGCCAGCTCCTGAGGTAGAGCTCAATTCCAGAAGCCCTAGATCATGACCTGAACTGAAGGCAGCAGCTTAACTGACTAAGCTACCCATGTGCCCCTAAAATAATCTTTTAAATGAAAGAAAGGGGTTCATCTTTTAAAAATTCAGAGTGGATTATTCGTTGCAAATTAGATTAGTTTCAAGGTTGCAATTGGCTTTGTTTATCCTTTGCCAGAATATATAGTAGAATTGCGTGTGTGTGTGTGTGTGTGTGTGTTTGTCCCTGGAAGTAAATTTTCCAAGGAGAAACATGGGAAACATTCATCTTTAGGCAATAATTACTTTCTAGTCCTTCAGGGCTTATTCGAGCCTCACCTTCTCCAGCAAGCCTTTCCTAAATTCTTTAGTTTATGGCAAGCTTGTCTTCTCTTAATTCGCACAGAAACTATTTCCCATCTTTTTGTTATTTTTACTGCAAATAAGTTTTACAAGATCACAATATAATAAATGGAAGGAGACAAAAACTCTTAAAATCTTGTCATTTCAACAAATTAAACCATTTTCATTTTTCAAAATTACATTCAGCATTTGTATGCATATATAATTTATATGACATTGGATATTTTTGTAATCATAGCATAGATATATATTTGTGGTCATTTCCTCATTTGGCAATGCAGGATCACTTTATCAAGTTGTTACATGATTTTCATAATTTTATTTTAAATAGCATCATTCATTACCGTTTGGATATTTTATAGGAATATTGCAATTAACATGTCTGAGCGGACTCAGCTTTTCCATTCAAATTCATGCAATTTTAGGCAGAAAAAGTCTTCAACTTCTCCCTCTCATTGTTATCCACTACTTCCATTCAGTTGAAAAGTCTAGTTTTTCTACTGCCTAAATATTTCATAATTATAAACTCTTTTTTCCTACCTTAGCACTGGCTTAGGCTTCTTGAGGCTTACCAGTCTAATTGTAATAAGCTAGTATGGTTACTACTAGAATGTGGCTACAAGTTTTTAGTCAGTTCTCCATATGGGTGTACAAGTAATCTTTCTAAAATAAAAATGTGATGCTATTCTCTGCTTAAAAACATTCAGTAATTTTCCTTTGTCAGAACTTAAAACTGGGGTTATTTTGCACAAAAATGTAGATTTCTGGTTCATCATGGGGGGTTGGATATCTGGCCACAGTGGGTCTGCATTCCAGCATGTCACCAGAAGGCTGAAGCCAAGTGGAGGCTGTTTCTACCGACAGGGCATATGCTCTCCAACCTGACATGGAGGTTAACCTCAATCTGGCCTGGCTCTTAAAGGCTTTTGAGTGTGAGACCCTTACTGTCCAGGCTAAAGCCTGAATTCCTTTGAATGGCACATAATGTTCTTCATCATAGGCCCTGTGGAGTTCTTTAACCTTTTCATTATATTCATCAGAAAATAGACAGTGGCTCCCACATGCACCTTAGAATGCCCTCCTTCTTTCCCCACCATTGTCATGTCTAGTAGAAGCTCTTTTTCTCCCTTCCAGACATAGGTGCCTCACTACCTTCTTTACAAAACTCTTGATTTCTAAAACCTACAAGGTGGCAGAATGATCTAAAAAGGAATTTTACTTCTCATCCCATTCTATGTCTAGTTAGGAGACAGGGCAAGATGCTTTCTCTTGTTGCTGCCTCCTTGCTCCTTCTCATGCCCCTATGTGTCTGGGTCTCTTCCCTGACTTCCATCTTCCCAATCCTTTCTTGTTTGTTTAATTCTGCAGATGTTTATAGGAGGGCTGTTGAAGGCACTGGATGCTCAAGGGGATGAGTGAGGGTTCCTGCAATGGTAGGGCTTATATCCCTGTGAGACAAGTGCTCATGGTGGCACCGTGAGCAAATGCAGTGAAAGGTGATTTGCTTACATTTAAAAAGATTTCATAACAGAATGGTGGAATCATGTATTCTTCATAACTCTGTCTTATACCTTCTTCTCATCTTTATATTCCCTTCTTTGCCTCTCTGATATTTCATTTTAGAATGTGACAGTCAGTTGTCTGGTTTTGAATCAGACCTCGTTATTTATCTGTGACATTGGTCAGGACCACTTACATTTTCCATGCCTGTTTCTTCCTCTTCAAAATCAGAGAAAGTATAGTACCTACATTATGGGACAGTTGAGAAAATTCAACTGTTGAGATATCCATTTAAAATATTTAGCATTACAAAGAATAAGCATTCAATAAAAGTTAGCTGTTATTAATATCATTATTTAGTTACTCACATGCTCCCACATCATTTTCTGGGGACTTATAAGGCTATAATTATAATAATTCTAGCTAACATTAAGAGAAAGTCCAATGCACTGGTTAATTGTGCATGCTCTGAAGCCAGACTGCTTGGGTTCAGATCTATCACATCCTGCTTTACAAGTATTACAAGCTATGTACCTTTTCCACATTTGTTCCCTCATCTTTAAAGTGGAGAGAATAATATTGTATATGATACAGGACTGTTGTGAAGATTAAATGGGTAAATATATATAAGATGCTTACCACAGTGGTACATAGGAAGTGCTAAATATCTTTTGAATTACTTATTTTTATTGAGCTGTGCTAAGAGTTTCATACATGTTATCTGAGGTATCCTGAGATATCTTCTCATTGTAGAAGTATAATAGTAAGTCTTATTGTACAGATGAAAAGATAGAGATGTGGAGAATTTCAGTGATTTGCTCAAGGCACACACCTGTTAAGCAAGAGAGCTAGAACTCAGAGCCAGTTAATTCTGAATCCAAAGCCCGTGCCCTTACTGTCACTGTCCTGAGTGTCAAACTCACACATTGACCTGGCTAGGAAGCATCTCCCAGAGGTTGTCTCATGGGCACTCATATCTGATGTCTCTAAAACCAACCTCATTATATTCACTTCTGAGCCTGCTCCTTCCTCAGGCCCACTGTCTTTGTAAATGGGACTCCCTACTTTCCAGCTGTGCAAGCCAAAGACCTAGAGAGAATAATTATACTTGACTGTTCCTCTTCATCAACTACCAATACCTGTGGCTTCTTACTCAGAGAAGTCTCTTCTATTTGTCCATTTCTTTATGTTTTCATTGCTTGCACACTTTCTGAGTAAATGTAGTTATGTAATTACCTTTCTGTGGAGCTATAGAATAGCTTAATGAGACACAGAATATTACTTTACCTGGTTTCCTTTTAAAGCACGCTCTATCTTCATTGGAAGAAATGATTGGGACAGAGGACTTCCCCTCAAAAAAACCATTCCCCACACTAGAATCATATCACAGGTAAGGATATTAGGTGATACTAAGGTATGGTAGGACAAAGGGAAGTTATTTATTTTTTTTTTTTATGAGCATAAGGGAAAGAATTTGTGGTCAAATACCTAGTAGGGAAGAGGAGAGAGGATAGAAGGAGGGAAGAGAAGGATAGAGGAGTAGGGATGAATAACCAGAAGATGATAAGAAGATGAGGGCCAGGGAAAATTCATAGCATGGAGAGCCAACAAATATTTTTAAAATGCTATAGCTTATGTCTCCAGGGCTTAAAAAGAAAATGTGATCACTTAATTGTGACTCTCATTTGCTTTGCTGTGAAGTAAATCCTTTCTTTTTCCTCTACAAAAATTTTCAAAATCTTTTAAGAATTTGTGAGGGTGTATCTGTTTTTGGGCAAGTGAACGTAGCTTCGTGACTAGGTTAATGTAGTATGTTACAGAGAAACCATGAGTCCAGAAGGTAGAGGTGGCCATGAGCAATAGGCCCCCGTGAGAAGTTCCAGAAACTAGAGCAGAACTTTGCCCTCGCCCCGCCCCCCAGTGTTGGAATTGTTGAGAGCTCAAGACAATTATTCCTAGCTCTCCAAAGAGACAAGGGATCTCCAGCTGACATCTGATTTACATTTACATCTACATAAAATTGGTGCTTCCTATGTGACAAAATGCTGTTCTGAGAGAACCAAGTAAATCTAGAGTTTCTTTTCTTCTTTGTGAAAATACAGACAAATAATTGTTTTAATTTCAAGAGTCAACAAATCAGAAACTGATTTGGAAAGGACATTCCAACAACTTGGATTTTATTCACAGTTCTATCTCTTAACTGGGTTCCAAGGGGCTTGCCAATGGGAAGTAATTGAACTTCTCTGTGGCCTCATGTTTCTCATCAGTAAAATTCAGGAATTTAGGCTAATCATTGTTTCCTAAGCTTTGATCCGGGTAAGAGTAGTTATGGTAATTTCCACATTTCTGTCCATAGGTAGAATGACTATATGTCCAACTAATTTCATATAGGCCCAGTTTTTTCCCGTTTCCTGGTATAATTATTAATAGTGTCCCATTTCACTCTCAGAGATGTCCAGATGTGGATAATAACACCATAATTACCACATTAATAAGAGTTCTTGAATAGAAAAATCTTAGGCTAAATGATTTTATTTATTTTTAAATTTCATTTATTTACTTATTTGAGAGAGAGAGAGAGAGAGAGCACAAGCAGTGGCAGAGGGAGAAGCAGTCTCCAGGCTAAGCAGAGAGCCTAGTGTGGGGCTCGATCCCAGGACTCTGGAATCATGACCTGAGCTAAAGGCAGACACTTAGCCAGCTAAGCCACCCAGGCACCCCAGGTTAAATAATTTTAAACAGGTGTCCTAACTGCAATATTTTGCAGATTTTAAAAATTTATTTATTCACGAGAGACATAGAAAGAGAGGCAGAGACCCAGGCAGAGGGAGAAGCAGGCTCCATGCAAGAAGCCCAGTGTGGGACTTGATCCCAGATCCTGGGATCATGCCCTGAGCCAAAGGCAGCTGCTCAATCATTGACCTACCCAGGCATCCCAATTTTGCAGGTTCTTTAATATGCTAACGTATTATGATTCCCAAGAAGAGAGGGGTTACAGTTTCCAGGATCTTGGCTTTGGAACCCTTATTTTGCTTCTTCTGGGAATAAGTTAATGGAACTTATTTTGGAAAAATGTATTAAATCATCTTAATTCAATAAATACTTATCAACTTCTATGTGCCAAGCCTTGGAAAAGGCAATGGAGAAATAGTGATGGCTAGAAACTAATTTTGCCCCAAAGTAGTTTATAGTCTGAGCCATAAATGTGGTGATTGGTGGTAGGAATTAGGAGAGCACACAAAGAATTGCAATTCAAGGTCACATTCTAGTTTTAATATTTTACTATGATGCCAACTATAGACTGAGGTAAAACAGGGAAAGTCCAAATCCTAAATGAGTGGTATAATCTATTAGCATTATGTCAAGTGGAGTTTTCTTCTTTATTTTTTTTAAAGATTTATTTATTTATTCATGAGAGCGAGAGAGAGAGAGAGAGAGAAAGAGAGAGAGAGGCAGAGACATAGGCAGAGGGAGAAGCAGGCTCCTCACAGGGAACTCCATGTGGGACTTGATCCAGATCCTAGGATCACACCCTGAGTCAAAGGCAGCCACTCAGCCACTGAGACTCAGGTGTCCCTTCTTTCTTCCTTAAAGTTATTATTATTAATATTATTTTCTTGCTCTTGCTCTTCTTATTTATTAGAACCCAGGAGCCCACCATCAGCCCTCCTCCTACTTCCAGAGGTGTGGCCCCAAAGGCCAGTAACTGGCCTCTCCAGAGCAAGCAGCCCAGAAGTTCTACTTGGGTCAAAGCAAACAAAACAGAAATGTTCTCTGGCAGGTAGATGGCTCCTCCCAAGCCTACAGATGTCAGCTCTGGTCTGAGTGCATATTCTCCCCAGGACTTACGGTTCACCAGCTCCATTCTAGCACTGCAAACTGCACCTCCACCACCACCCCCTGCTGCCGTTTAAGGACTTCCTTGTGCTTGGCCTGCCACTTCGCAGGGTCCTGGAGCCAGCTGAGGCTGTGAAGTCAGAGGAGGAGCCTGGGCCTGAATGAATGCCTTTCCCGCTGTGTCCTCCCAGGAGCCTAGCTGCTGAAATATTCCTGCTAGAACTTCTGGAAGTCTTCCTTAGTGAACACAGTGCCCTCAGCTGCCTTCTTCTTCTTGGCCATAGCCTGGTCACAGGCCTTGTGGCCCCAGTTCTGGTACACAATTTGCTAGGCTACCAGCTCAGCCACCATGCTTCTTAAACTTCAGGTTTACTCTGAGGTTGATTTTGATACTCTCCCTTCAGGAACTCATCAAATACCAACTTGGGGACCTTTCCATTGGCTAACTTCCATAGTTTCTGGGCTTGGGTCGCATTCACTTTCCTTGTGTGCTTCACCAGGCTGGCCTTGGCCTCACCTGGTTCCCAGGGTCTTGACTGCCCCCATAGCATCTAGTCCTGCTGCAGCAGGGCCAGTGACATGGCTGTACTTAGCTCTGCTCACACGTCCACAAATTATTATTTTTTAAAATAATTTTGTCCTGAAATTAGCTTGGCTATTTTTGTTTTTAAAGATTTTATTTACTCATTCATGAGAAACAGAGAGGCCGAGACAGGAGAAGCAGGCTCCATGCAAGGATCCTGATATGGGACTCAATCCTGGGACTCTGAGATCATGCCCTGAGCTGAAGGCAGAAGCTCAACCACTGAGCCACCCAGGCATCCCAAATTATTATCATTCTTAATTCCAGTTAGTTAACAGAGTGTGATATTAGTTTCAGATGTACTATATAGTGCTTCAGCACTTCCACACATCACCTGGTACTTGTCACAAGTGTACTTCTTCATCTCCATCACCTATTTCATCTTTTCCCCCCACCCCCATCAGTTTGTTCTCTATAGTTAAGAGCCTATTTCTTGGTTTGTTTCTCTCTGTTCTATTTTTCCTTTTTTCCTTTGCTCATTTATTTTGTTTCTTAAATTCCACGTATGAGTGAAACTATATGGTATTTGTCTTTCTCTGACTGATTTCGCTTAGCATGTTGCAAATGGCAAGACTTCTTTTGATGGCTGAATCATATTCCATTATATATATATTCCACTTCTTTATCCATTCATCTATGATGGACACTTGGCTTCCATAATTTGGCTATTGTAAATAATGCTGCAATAAACACAAGGGAGCCTGTATCCCTAATTTAGTGTTTTTGTATTTTTTGGATAGACACCCAGTAGTGGGATTATTGGATCATAGGGTAGTTCTATTTTTAATTTTTTGAGGAACCTCCATACTGTTTTCCACAGTGGCTGCTCCAGTTTGCATTCCCACTAATAGTTCAAGAGGGTTCCTTTTTCTCCATGTCCTCACCAAAACTTGTTTAAATGAAGGTTTTTTTAGACTCAATAATGAATGAATATGTTTGCTAAATCTTTCAGAATATTCATATAGTGCTCCAGAGAACCAGTATTTTCATGACTATGCAGACCATCTTATTTTAAGATTCGTAGTCTTAACAGTGTCCAGGAGGAGATGACTAGTAGGATTATTTGTAAAAATATGCTGGAAATACTACTTTATGGAAGGACCTTGTGAGTAAAGACTGAGATTACAGACTCGCCCAGAGCTTAATTTTCAATGGAATTATTATGGTTAACAACAATAGTTAGTACTTAGTGGTAAACATTCACGTGTTAATTTTTTCACATCTTTATTTATTCCTTACAACAATCAGATATTATTAGTGTTCCTTCTTTACAAAAGAAAAAATGAAGCCCAGACAGGTTGAATAACTTACTGAAGTTTGCACAGCAGAACCAGGATTTATACTTAGGCAGTTTTCTCCAGAGCCTGCATCCTTCTTCACCACTAAATGGCAACAGGTATATGTGTGGCTGACTGTGTGTGGGTTTCAGTGACCTCACCATAGTAGCCTGAAATTGGCTACGGTGAGAGTATTTACACCAGGGAGATCAGTACAAATTGTAGTCGCCCACCCCTTCCCTCAAGTACAGTAGGTGTTGGAGACACATTTGGAATGCAATACTTTCAAGATCCTTGCTAGAATCCATGTCAGATCAACACTTCAATCCCAGAATGCATCTAGCAGTGTTTTCAAAATGAGTTATGAATTAGTGACTTTTTTTTCCTGTTTCAAACACTACTTGATAATTTAGGTAGAAAGGTAAAGGAAACAATTTAAGAAAACAGTTTATAGGGATGTCTGGGTGGCTCAGCGGTTGAGCATCTGTCTTTGGCTCATGGTGTGATCCTGGAGTCCTGGGATCAAGTCCCACATTGGGATCCTTTCAAGGAGCCTGTTTCTCCCTCTGCCTATGTCTCTGTGCCTCTTATGAATAAATAAATAAAATCTTAAAAAAAACAGTTTATATAATTCTGAATCATGAAGTTTTCTCACAACAGACAATCCAATCTACTACCTATTGAAATAATGTATGCATTCATGATGTTCACTATTCTACACTCAAAGTTATAACTTATTTATAATTTTATTTTTTTGTTACAAGTAGGATTAAAAGGCTGACTTTTGTGTTTCAAGATCTATACTAAAGTTATTACTGGTTTGTGTTTGTACATCTAACTTTTTTTTTTAAAGATTTATTTATGATAGACACAGAGAGGGAGAAGCAGGCTCCACGCAGGAAGCCTGATGTAGGGCTTGATCCTGGGACTCCAGAATCAGGCCCTGGGCCAAAGGCACTAAACCGCTGAGCCACCCAGGGATCCCTATACATCTAACTTTAAACCAGGTTTTTTCTTTCATTCCGCTCTTTCCTCCTGTTAATTCTGTCTTGCTAGTACTTTGCAAACCACTTTCCCCCCCTAGGTAAATAGCCCTTTTAAGTTTAGATTACAGATTTATTGTAAAAATTTCTTTTTTTGATGTCTTGATGGTTTATATTTAATCAAAAATATTTAGACTCAAAAAAGTGGTTTTATTAAAAAAAATTTCCTTTGATGGGATGCCTGGGTGGCTCGGTCTCTTAAGCTTCTTGATTTTGGCTCAGATCATGATCTCAGAGTCTTGAAATTGAGTCCTGCTGTGGCTCCACAATGGGCTTAGAGCCTGCTTAAGATTCTCTCTCTCCCTCTCCCTTTGCTCCCACCCCTTACTCTCTCTCTCTCTCTCAAAAAAAAAAAATTCCTTTGATAATTAAATGTATTTGGATTTTGTTTAAAATAGATAACTCTTTAGCATGAATGAAGAGGCAGATTTGATCTCTTCCCCTTGCCAATAATCAGTCAGCTTGCTACTCAGCTGTGGACCAGCAACTTCAGTATAACCTGGGTGTTCCATAGAAATGCAATGTCTTGGGCCCAACCCCAGACCTCTTGAATCATATTCTGCATTTTAACAACATCCCCAGGAGATTTGTATGCACATTAACATTTGAGAAAAGCCAATCAATTGGGTCTTTTTCTGAAATTCACCCTGCTGCAAAAGCAGCTGACTATAATGTATTCTTCAATACAGACCACATTTTGGAATTCTGATTTATTTGATGGCTTAATGTTTATTGACTGCACCTGGTGTGCTGGATGCTGCAAAGAAAATTTGAACCACCCAGCCATTGTTCTACAGTTACTTTACTCTAAAATAAGAAGATACAGGCGATTTACTGTTTCTTTTTTTTTAATTCTTTCATTTGTGCTTTCAGAAAATATGTACACATTTGAAAGAAGAAAAGGAGTTGGGTCAAGGAAACAGATTAGAGCCCCTCTACAGGGGGGTGTGGTCCATTGTTAAAATAAGGGTAGATGAGGGATGTTCATTTACACAAATAGAAATGAAAGGAATTCTGCCCATTATCTATATTTGGTTGGGGGGAAAAAAACATCTGGATAGCTGAATTTTGTGTAGACGAGGTATCTGGATAATTGTTTGTATTTTCTACTTCTTCTCCAGATGTTTCAGCATTGTGTTGATGTAGCTCAAGCCCATTGCTTTCAAGATGTTTCAGAATTTTTAGTAGAAAAAATTCTGAAAGTATTGATTTTATGTCTATATTCCATTCTTTATGAAGATGATAGTATTTTAAATCTAGTATTTGGTCAGGTTTTGCCCCCTTGTGTAAAATTACTACTTTATATAGTGGATATAGGAGGCATTCTTAGTCACTATCATTAAGATGTGTTGAAATAGAAGAGTTTTGAAGGGACCCAGAATATGTTACCCCCAAATATACCACTTTGGCATAAAGATTATTTTGAACTGAAGGCAATTAAGAATCAAGAGATCAGGAAGAGCTTTTTTGCCTTCCTCTGATCTGTCTAAAAGCAGGGCATAAATTATTCTCTGTGAAGGTGTCTCCATCCTCTGTACCAGGAAGAAGAGAAAGACTCTTTGACCACAGTCACATTGAGATGAGTCTGCACAAACAAAACATACTAAGATAACCCGCCTATTCTATTAGTTTTCCTCACTTCTTAGTCACTTTCCTACAATTTATTGTTTCTCAAAGCCCAACCCACTTTCCTTTGTTAAAATGGAATTTAATGCCCACAGTCTAACTGCCCGAGTTTCATTTTTTTTTTCTGTGAACTCCTAGGCGTGCAAAATACAAATACATTTGTTTTCTTTTTCTCCTGTTGATGGGTCTTTTGTCAGTTAAGTTTGCATGTCCCCAGTCACTGAATCTAAGAGGGTACAGGAAAAGTTTAACTGCCTAACCATTTTAACTCTACTAAAACTTCCTTTTCAAAACTTTAATAAGTCATTTTAGAAGAGGAGAGGAGGAAATAAAGAAGGAAGGATAGAAAGGTAAGATATGAAGGGTGTGGAAAAGCTGAGACATCAATAGAAATGGAATGAGAGTTTTTAGGAATTAGCTATTTAATCATGTGTTTCATCTAATGATTACTCAAACTGTCAATGACTGCAGGCCAACTGTATGGAGAGATTATTATTGTCACACCCTAAGCCTGCAGTGAGGTCAACTGTTAGATCAATAACAACTCTGCTCCATCAGATAACGAACCTAAATGAGAATTGCCACTGTTAATCAGGTATCTTGAAATCCTTGAACAGGGCACTGTGATAAATGATTGCTGACTATTCTTCTCCCTTTAACCTCAGTGGATTTTGCTCACCCATATTTTTAATTAACTAATTTAGTTCAGAATGTTTAAAATGCTCAAATCCTTTCAAAATTCTCCCCAGGGAGGTTATTCCTGGAGTAGACATCAGTAAGAATGTCCTTCCTTTCTTTGTAGAGATATATTTGGCACATTTCAGTTTTTTTTTTCTCAGAGAAATACATTTCCAAGGAAGACTATGGTTTCACATTTCACCTAGCATTTAGGTCTTTATCTCCTAGAATGGTAGCATTTTAAAATTCAGCAAAAATATGTTCTTTATGATGTATTAAACGAAAGTCAAAGCTATGGAAATTACAACCTTTGGTGCAAAAGAGATACCTTCTGCTTTTTTGAAGGTTAATTAGTAATGAAACATCTTTTAGAAAAAAATATAGAGTTAAATTGGGGTTATAGGAAGTCTTAACAAGTAAAAGCTGTTTTGTACATTAAAAAAGATTAAGATTTTGGCAGTTATAAATATTATTTAGTTTTATGTTTTTGTAGACTTGATCTTTTAGCATGGATTAAGATCTGAAATTTTAAACTTGGATTTTGCATCCTCTCTACAACATTGAGAAAAGCTCATGATATTACTTCTGTTAAGTAATTTTGGAATATTAGGGTTGATATAGTTAACAGAAACAAGCCCATTCACCTGTAGTTTTGCTTTCCAATTTATTTCTCCTGTGTCTAGAAAATGAGACTGATAAGGCAGTCCAATAAAAACTGATGATTTTTTTGTGTATGTGTCTATCTGACCTGACTAGTAAGTTATCAGATACAATGAAAACACTATAGGCTGTGCAGTGCCTCATCTACCTATGGCTCCCCAGCCCAGGCAAGGAGTCCCAGATGGGGGAACCCAGGGCTGGGGCCCCTCTGGAGGATGGCAGTGGCTGGACATGAAGTGAGTGAGGGGATTGGGGGAGGCGGCTCAGGTATAGAAGTTGTGTGGAGTCTGCACATCAAGTAGAGCTTCCAGGGGGCCCTGGCCATTTACCTGCCATGTGGCTGGTAGAAAATTTTCCTGTTTGATGAAGGCAAGATGTTAGATTGAACTAATTGTCCAACACATCAAGCTGAAAACAGGGGAGACCCAAATCGCATACAGATCACTAGTCACATCCAGGTTCTGGCCCAAAGGAAATCAATGGAAATCCAGTCTAAGCTCAAGGCCTTGAATGTAGACCAGCTTTCCAAGGACAAGGCAGCACCACATTTACTGTCTGGTCAGGGACTGAAAGGGGACCCCAGAAGTGGCTCACTCCAGAAATGCCCTCCTCCTAGGAAGGACCTCCAGCTTTCTCCATGCTTATTTGGGGATGGGGCTACTCCTTGTTAGAGGGGACCTTAAAAGCTGGGTAGTGAGTTGAAAGGATCGATCCTGACATTGGAACCTCATGGTGGTATCTGAAAGGACAGATCATCCCCGAGCATCAGAGACTGGGGACATGAGTGAGACAACCTTTGAGTACAGCACTGGTTTCTCAGTCTCTAACAGGTACCCTCTCCCACTTGCTTCTGGATATTTTGAAGGGCCTTAGATATGTTAGTTGGTCCCTCTGTTTTTTAGCACCCCCTACTTCCCTTTCCCAAACTGCCTCTCCTTATCACCCTTACCGTTTGACCTTGAGATCAAATATTGAAGCTTAACCCTTTCTGTAAAGGGAAGAGCCAGATGGACTCAGGAAATAAATATATACATATATATATTTATTTAATATTACAAGAGATATTTATAAGTGGGTATTAGGGTCATAATTTTTTCTCAGCTGGGCAAGCAATGGGATGAGGCTTTTTTTTTTTTTTTTTTTTTTGGGATGAGGCTTTTAAGTCTCATCCTCTCTCCTATAGAATACACAGGCTATAATACATTGCCTCTCCTTACCTCCCCACTGTATTGGTTTGTGTTTTGACAGAGGATAAAACTATTTACCAAAAAACCAAAACCAAAATCAAACCAAACCAAAACAAAACACCCCCCATCCCAACCCACTATGAGTTGTTCTAGCATCTCATTGAAGATTTTTCTCGGTATTGAGTCCAGCTTTTCGTGTCCAGAAACCCTTTTATCTGTTCAGATGAGCTCTGTATAGCTTCCAGTGTGAAAAAGCACATTCATCTCTTTTGGTTATTATTATTATTTTTAAGATTTTATCTATTTACACATGAGAGACACAGAGAAAAGCATAGACATAGGCAGGAGAAGCAGGCTCCCTATGGGGAGCCCGATTCAGAACTTGATCTCAGGACCCCGGGATCATAACCTGAGCTGAAAGCAGATGCTCAACCACTGAGCCACCAACGTGTCCCACTATTTGGTTATCTTAAGGCTAGATATTTTATCATTTGTTATCATTGATGGCATTTATGAACCACCATTTCCAGTTATTTATTGTAGCAAAACAAAGTATCCCAAAATGTAGTAGTGTAAAATAATGATAATGAGTCAGAAATTCAGAATATGTAACGGAGATGGTTTGTCTGTGCTCACAAAGTATGGGAGCTCAGCTGGGAAGATTCACATGGCTGAGCAATGGTTCAAATGAATGGAAGCTGGAATTATTTGGAAACTTCTCACTCCCATGTCTGATATGTGGGCCAGGATGATGTAAGGGCTGGGCTCAGCTGGAGCTGTTGACAGGAGCACAGGCACGTGGCCTCTCCATGTGGATTGCACTTCTCATAGTGAGGCCTCTGGGTTCTGAATGGGAGCATCTCAGAAGGGAGTGTCAGGAGAATGAGAGTTCTGAGACCTGGGTAGAGTGGCACAGCCTTTTGTGAGGTGACCTCAGAAATCAAAGAATGTCATTTCTACTCTATTTGATCAAAGCAGTCACAGACAGGTCTGCCCATATTCAAGAAGAGAGATGGAGACCTCAACTCTTGATGGAGCAATATGAAAGAATTTGTGATCATTTTTTAAAGCCTCTACCACACCCAATTCATGGTGCTTTTTTTTCCCCTAAGATGTTTTCCCCTACTAATTATCTCAAAAAGCAAGAGAAGATATCTGGCACTTTATGGGGGGAAAGCAGAGGTCAGTGCTCTGTTTGATGATAAAGTGCAGGAGTCTTATCAATGAATTCCTTTCCCTCTACCAATATTATCCAGTTTATCAGTCTACACACTGGGTTCCAGCAACATGTTAGGGGGAAAACTAACTGCTAAGAGAATTTTATGTGAATTATGTTTCTTCCAAGTTCCCTTACTGTCTGTCAGGCTGGAGCATTAGTGTTCTCTCTGATGTAGCCATCAGTAACTATAGCTCTATTAGCTGTTCATTTGCGGCATACAATAGACCTTAAAACAGAGGATTGCTTTTGAACTGAGACATTGTTTCATGAATATTAGAACACAAATCAATGAATATTGACTAGGGTTGTGTAGAAGAACGTGATAGCATTGCTTTCAACAAAATTTCAGAAAGATGCATAAGCTAGAACAAAAATAAGAAGCACTTAAGTTTTTCAAGATATTGAATTTTAGCTACTGAGCTAATAAGTTCATTTCTTCAGATACTTGAGGCTGTCTGAACATATACTACACTTTCTAAAGTACTTGCTTTTGTGTGGATGGTGGTGGGCAAAAGGCCAGATAGGATAAAATAACTATAGGTAACACTCCCACGACACGTTAACAAGCATATATCATTTTTGACACTCAAAACAAGCATGTGAGGTAAGTTTTAACATCCCAGATTTACAGATGGGCAAACTGATGTCAGAGATTTTCTGTAGCATGTCTAAGGTCACTCGTTTCAATAGTGAGAAGATTTAAACTCCTCAGACATAATCACTTTTGGGAAGTCATACCTGATCCTTCTTAGTCAAATTAAAGTATTCCTCCTCTGTGTTCTTATAATACCTTGAAATCCCTCCATATCCACCACTTTGTGTTATAATTATCTCCTGTGTTTGTTTCTCCCCAGTTGACTTGAAGGGAAAGAACTTGTCTCATCTATCTGTCTCCACTAAGGATCTGAGCTAAAGTGACCAACACATGCTTGTAGAATGAAAGCATGATTGAGAATCCCTTAACATTAAAATTGTCTTCCAATCCATGGTACATTTCAAGAAAGAAGTGTTCTATCAGAATATGGTGAAGAAAAGCTGGTGTTTGCAAATAAGACAGAAGGAAGCCATAGACATAAAGACCTGTGAATCATTGGTGGCATTATATTAGCTTGTTCTCTGGAAAATGCCAGGAACAGCAAAGGGGCCTATGTACTTGAACAGAGTGACTTTAGGGGGAAATATTAGGAATATTAAGAATTGAGGTCAGAGAGTTAATACAGTAGGGATTAGATCTTAATTGAGTCTTGTAGGACAGAGAGGAATTCTGTTCTGACCAGACTAAGCTGTTGAGTGATCCTTTTAAAACATATGGTGAGAGTAGTAGAGTGGGGCTGGGTGAATGGAAACAGGGAGACATTTGTGACTAACTCCCTACAGTGATTGAGAGGCTATGGTTGCTTGGACAAAAGTGGGAAGTAGTTGGATTTGGGCTATATTCTGAAAGTAGAGCCAACAGGACTGATTAGATATAGGGTGAAAAAAAGAAAGGAGTAAATGTAAAGCCAAACTTTTGGTCTAGAACAACTAAAAGGATGGAATCACCATCAATTAAGATAGGAAAATGTAGGAGTGCTGACAACACTGGCTCCATCTTTGGCCTTTCCTCTTGTTCATGCCAGTACAGTGACTTCCTGCAGGGCTATGTGCACCAAGCCTCATGGAGGTTAGTGTGGGACCAGAATGTGGGACCTCTTGTTCTGATCTTCTCTAAAGTGACACACAGAAGGCCCCACTTCAAGTAACTAGTTGCGGTGAAGGCCCCAATTTGAATAACTTCCCTGTGACCTTACCATCATGACTGTTACCCTATAAAAGCTAGGATTCATGTCTGGACTTGGCAGAGAATAATTGCGCTGTGCAATTATTTGGTAGTTGTTTGTCTGCCTGATACCCTCTTCAGTAAGCTACCTTGACTAAAACTGTGTGTCAATGGTGTGGAGTAGCTTGCTTCATTTTTCAGTCTTAAAGTACCTTCTCAGTCTGGAGGATACATTACTGACCCTCCATCTTCGAACATGTAGATTTTGAGAAGGGAGATTAAGAGTTCTGTTGTGGAAAAAAAAAAAAGAGTTCTGTTGTGGACATCATAAGGCCTAAGGTGAATAGTATGCACATATAGGGATAACATGAAGTAGGCAGTATGATTAGAGTTTATAATTAAGTTGAGAGAGATGATTCTTGAGTTTAGGAGAAAGAGGTCATGTGGGAGATATAGTGTGGAGATGGCAGTAAAAGCCAGGAGACAGAATATCACCAAGGAAGTGTATGCATACAGTGAGAAGAGATCCAAAGATAAAAGCTTGCAACATTCCAGATAACAGGTCCAGGAGAGATAAGGAATCTGAAAAAGAGACTAATAATGAACTACCAATGAGAGAGGAATATGGACATCAAGGAGAAGGTGTGATCAGACATCAGTGCTATGTCAAGAGTGCTGTGGACTGAGAATTGATCCTTGGTTTTAGTAATGTGGAGGACATTGGTGACTGTGAAAAATAGTTTTGGTGGCATGTTGGGGGTGTGAAAATCTGACTATAAGTAGCTCAAGGGAAGATTAGAAGGGAGGAATTGGTGCCAGCAATTATATCTAATGCTTCAAGTTTTGCTATAAAAAAGATCAGTGAACAAACTAGAAGGTAGAGTTCAGAAAGTTTTTTATTAATTGTAATATATATGTGTGTGTGTGTGTGTGTGTATCTATCTATTTATACCTTTTAATGAAATGTAGTATGGAGTACATGACACCCATGTAGTATGTAAAATTTCCTGCATATAAGTTTGAAGACTTGATTAGATTAAATACTTTTGTCAGTAATATTTCATGGGTGATGTTGTACACTTCACACTGCATTTCATTGGGAGGCACTAATATCAAGTTGTCTAGTGATTCTAAATTTCTATTTTTTGTATTATTTGGTTAGATTTGTGTCCAATAGATAATTTTACTTATAAAAGCATGGTTTCCCTTTTGCAATTAGCAAACAATCCATGTAGTGATATTTTGGCACTGTGTAGAAATTGTTTCTATATTTCATTTAGCACCTAAATCAGTTATTTAATTGGAGAACTTTAGATGATGATTTTCAAATTTATAATTTGTCTCTACATTTTTAGCTGGCTTTTTTTTTTTTTTTGGAAAGAAGAGTTTTTTTTCATCAACTGAGAATGAACTATGTTTTCTCCTAAAAGCTTCTTTCCCTTTAATTACCAATTAACAGAATAAGAAGTTACTTCAATTATGTAAAATGGCTTTTTTAAAAATGAGAAGGGGTGTGTGTGTGTGTGGTTGTTATTGTTTGTTTATTTAAGTAGGTGCAATAACAGCATGCTTACAGGTTGAAGGGAATGATCCAGCAGAGAGGGAAACATCAGTGGTACAGGAAAGAGAGGGGAGACCAAGTAGATTAAGTCCTTTAAGAAAGGAGAGATGGACATGGATATACAAGGAAGGTACTGTATGAATGGCTCACTTATTTTAGTAAATGAAGAGTAGATGGTTCTGATGCTGGTAGGTAGGTAGATGTATTTGGAGGAAATCTGTGGAAGATCTATTAATTTCTTCAATTTTCTTGGTGAAATATGAAGCAAGGCCAGGAATAGGATACATAAATTAGAGATATGGAAGGGGCGAATTATTTTAATGACAAGTTCTAGGCAGGACCACTGGAGCAGTGGGGGACATAATTTATGATACAGAGGTGGTCAAGGGCCTGAGCAAAGTGTTAGAAAGATCATTTATTTATATATTGACATTGCCAAGAAATGGTACAATAGCAATCTTGGGGAGAGGGACAGTGAACTAAGAGCTAAAAAAATTGCTGATAGGGAGTAACCCATGGGCAGTAGGTGGTAAATAATGAAGGGTAGAGAGTAATTTACTGTGATAACATAAAACTCAAAGGCAAGAATATTTTAAGGGAAGTGTGAGAAAATGGTCCAGGAGTGATGATGTGAAATATGAAGGACTCCTTTCTACCTCCACGTGCAGTGCAATGGGTTATAGAAAAGCAGTTTCCTTAGGGGAGAGGCAAATTTCTAAAATAATTTTCCAGACATTTTATTATAATGCGTTTTGGTGTAGGTTTCTTGATATTACCTGTACTTAGGGATTTTTGAGCTCAAATTTGTGGGTTTATCATATTCATCGAATTTGGAAAATTTGGGACCAAGTATATTTTTCTATCTCTACCCCTTTCACTTCTTCAGGAACTCCAGTTACATATATTAGGTCTCTTGAAAGTTTCTCATAGCTAATTGCTGCTCTGTTCTTTATCTTTTTAAAACTTTTTTTAAATGATTATTTTTGGATTGTTTCTATTGCTATGGCTTCAAGTTTACTATTTTTTCTTCTGTATTGTGCAATATTCTATTACTCTCATCCAGTTTATCTTTCATCTCTCACATTGCAGTTTAATCCCTAGAATGTTGAGTTAAATAATTTTTTATCTTTGGAATCTCTTGTACTGCATATTCTAGCTCCCTGAATATGTGGCATGCCATTATAATAACTGATTTAGTGTCCTTGCCTACTAATTCTGTCATCTGTGTCATTTCTGGAGTCATTTTGAATTGACTGACCTTCCTTTTCACTAGGTGTTATATTTATCTGATTTTTGCACATCTGGTAAGTCTTGATCATATATTAGACACTGAATTTTACCTTGTTGAATGCCAGATATTTTTCTATTCCTATCCATATTCTTGAATTTTATTCTGGAACATGATTAATGTACTTTTAAACAGTTTGATCTTACTGGGTCTTGCTTTTAAGGTTTGTTAGGTGGAACCAGAACTGTACTTAGCATGGGAGTAATTTTTCCCAGCAGTGAGGCAAAACTTTTCTGAATACTGTACAGAATGCCCAGTCAGTTTTGAGGTTTTACAGTCTGGCTAAAGGAGCTGGATGATGGAATCAGGCACTGTTCCTTTTTTTTTTAATAATAAATTTATTTTTTATTGATGTTCAATTTGCCAACATACAGAATAACACCCAGTGCTCATCCCGTCAAGTGCCCCCCTCAGTGCCCACCACCCAGTCACCCCCACCCTCCTCTCCTTCCACCACCCCTAGTTCGTTTCCCAGAGTTTGAAGTCTTCCATGTTCTGTCTCCCTTTCTGATATTTCCTACCCTTTCTTCTCCCTTCCCCTCTATTCCCTTTCACTATTATTTATATTCCCCAAATGAATAAGACCATATAATGTTTGTCCTTCTCTGATTGACTTATTTCACTCAGCATAATACCCTCCAGTTCCATCCACACTGAAGCAAATGGTGGCTATTTGTCATTTCTAATGGCTGAGTAATATTCCATTGTATACATAAACCACATCTTCTTTATCTATTCATCTTTCGATGGACACCGAGGCTCCTTCCACAGTTTGGCTATTGTGGACATTGCTGCTAGAAACATCAGGCACTGTTCCTAACACTAAGTATCAGGCACATTTACTTTTAATCCCTTTGGGTAATTTTTTCCTTGTTTTTGGACCATCTTCTCACATGCATATGCTGATTTAGTACTCAGCAAGAGATGGAAGAGGAACCACTTGCAGAGCCCCATAGTTTTCCTTCTGTGTAGCTTCTTCTTTTCTGATATCTGTCCCATAACTCTAGCCACTTTGGTCCCCCTATACCCATCTTAATTTCTCCAACTCAGGGAGACCAGTGTTTTCTACCTGGAGCCTCCCTCCCTGTACCATGGCCTAGAAAATTACTGTAGGCAGCAAGCTGGGGCTGTTACAGGATACACTGCACTTGTTTTTCATCTTTCAGGGATAATTGTATTTTGTTGTCTGATGACCACTGTCTTGAAAGCTAGCTTCATATTTTATCTGTTGTTTTTGTTTTTTATTATTTTAGGCAGGTGAATAAATCCAGTCCCTAATATTCCATCTCAGCCAGAGCAGAAGCCCAAGGAAGTCTGTTATAATTATACTATTTTTGTTGTTGTTGAAATAGTATATTAACATGATATGGATTAGCTGACCAGCTTGTCTGAGAGCAAGCAGGACTGAGGAAATAGGACTTGGAAAGAAAGAATAATTCTGGGGAAGAGACTGAGGCTAAAAGTGAAGGAATATAGTTTAGGTCAGTTCAGGGGCATCAGTAGTTAGGAAAGAGCTGATGTTACCAATCTCCATGCTGTTAGGACAGCCTGTAAAAGAGCATCTAAATCTTTAATCATTTGAAAAGTGAAATTATTATTGTAGTAAATGAAGCTGTTTAAGATGTTCGTATGTCTTATATTTGCCCATCTCAAATCTAGACAAAGATGAATAGCCTATTTTTTGTTTGTTTTAGTAGTAGCTTTTCTGCAGTAAGGTGAAGAGAAAGCATTGCAATTACAATCAATATAATACTTTCATGGTCTATATCCATCTGCAAGGAGTAATATTTATGAAATGAAATAAACAAAGGCCTTAAAAGAATAAGTAAAAGGAGTTAGACCTGCAGAGGTAGAATCTTAATATCTTAATAGAAAAATAACTGCTGGTAGAAGTTCTTATGAAGGAAATTTTTTTTTTTAAATTCTCCCTTTTCTATTTTATTTTATTTTATTTTATTTTATTTTATTTTATTTTATTTTATTTATGAGAGAGAGAGAGAGAGAGAGAGAGAGAGAGGCAGAGACACAGGCAGAGGGAGAAGCAGGCTCCATGCAGGAAACCTGATGTGGGACTTGATCCTAGGACCCTAGGATCATGCCCCGAGCCAAAGGCAGACACTCAACCACTGAACCACCCAGGTTTCCCTGAAGGAAAATTTAATTACAAATTTACACAAAGTGTTTCTAATTAATTGTTTCTGTTGGGATAAGGACCCTCCCCCACCAAACGCCATCTTTACACCTCTATTATTACCATCAAGCAATGACCTTAGAAAGATGAAATCAACTGTAAAACCACATAAAGTAGCTAGATTTTCTTTGCAAACCTGAATGTTGCACAAAAGGATTTGGGATCCTGTTATACTTCCATAACCAAAAGGCTGCCTGCTCAGGTATGTGTTCTCTTGATTCTTCCCTGCCCACATTTCCATAAAAACAGAGCATCCAACTCAAATGTTATGGTTCATAAGTGACAGTTGGGAACTGGTATGTTCTTTCTGTGATATAATGAACTATTCAATTTACTTTTTTGGCAGAGAAATGGGAGAGAAGGAAACAGATACTAGGAGACCGAATTGAGTATAATACAATTTTATCCATGCATTGATAAGTTAAAAATAAAAGTAAAAAAGTGAAGTTAAAAATTAAGCAGGTAGGATTGGTTTTCTAGCTAGCTCATGGTTCTGACCTTGGTGGGTCCAAAGTACTTAGGCTATGCAGGTTGCAGGACTACAAGTGGGTTGAACTGGTGGGTGTCACTTAACAGCCCCCTACTCATACTCAGCAATGTAGGTCTTATCTAAATATGCAAAACTCTGGATGAAGCTAGATACCTCCTTTAAATCTGGAGATGTAGTGGCCAGGTGTGCTGGTACAGGTACCATTCTGGGGGGGAAAAATCCAACAAAAAAAAACTTGCTAGGGAGATTTTCCAATGTGGAGGTGACCAGATCTAAGTAACTAGTATCCTCTACTACATAGACAAGGGGCTTTTGTACTCCAGATGGTCACAGCAAGGGCTATGTCTCTATTCATATACAGCCTATAAGGCAGCATTCCATGAAACAGAGACTGGGTTTGAGCATTATAAAAGTTGTATACAATGGCCTTTCTGGCCTGGCATTGACATTATTCATTTCATCTTTATAAGAGTATTAAAGTTTCTAGTGTGAAGTCCTTGTACTTATTAAGGACTTGAGTTCTAAGCTGACTTGCTGGATAGTTGCTGTTATTATAATACCTCACAGACAGTGGCTGTAGTGGTATTAGCTCCTCTACCAAGGTCTGTATATTTAGACACTATTTGTAGGGAGTGAAACTCAGGCATGAAAAACTGAAGCATGATGGAATAAGCAATATGAATAATACATTTTAAGTATATAAGATATACCTAATGAAAATTCTTGATTCTGATAAAATATTTATGATTACAATAAATGCTCACACAAGTTCTATGAGAAATGAAGTTTCAGTCTTGGATAGACTTTGAGTGTCTAATTATTCTGAAAAATTGCTCAGGATATACATTTGGTAGTATATATCACACTCATATCCACCACACACACATATATACATATATGCATGCATACATATATATACAGATTTTCATTTAGTCACTCAATCAGCAATTATTTATTGAGCTTCTGTTTTTGTATGGTGCTAAGTACTGGGGATGAAAAGATGAATAAGATACTCTCTGACTCTAAGGTTCTTGTCTATGGTAAGATATGATTAGAGTGTAATTTTTATTTGTTGTATGGATTTTGAAATTACATTAGCTGCATTGATCAGAGTCATATAAAAGAAAAGTAGAGGGTATGAATTATGAAGTGAATTTCAGACTGTTTTTTGGAGAACCAATACTAATATAGATGTGAGAAAAGGGTTAAAAGTCATCTGTTTTATTAAGAAATTGAATTCTGACTTACTTTTTGCCTTCAGGGGCATAAGTAATTTGCTTTCTAGGAGTGGGAACAGATCCATGTTCTACTCTCCTGGTTTTTTTTCCTAGGCAGTTCCAATCGTTTTAAAATTATAACTGATGCATCGGCTGTGCCTTCATATCCTTGGTGCCACCAGAGATCACACCAACCCTGGAAGGGAGATGAGGCCAGGAGTGATTTTATTTCCATGTTACAGATTGACATCCAAACAGATTAAGCCACTTAGTCCAAGGTCACAGAGCTACCAAGTGTTGGAGCTAGGACTAAGTTGGCTTCTGTGCCCAAAGCCCACTAACCATATTAAATAAGCTGAAGTTTGCTCAGGGAGACAATTTTCCAGAGTGGCCTTTGCCAGTTTTAAGAGCAACAGACAAGTGTTCCTCCCACAAAAATTTTCCACCTTCTTTCCCCTCTTCAGAAGGCTGAGGATGAGCAGGATGGGCAACAGAAAGTGGGTGTGACATGCCCAAGATTCTTGGCTCTTCCATCAGAATTTTGGTTTTGAAAGGGGGAAAACATTCCCTCGTCTGTAGATACCATAGAATTATCCCTCTCCCTGTCTTCGTCTGACACAGAGAGGTAGAGAATATGACCTCTGAATATGAAGAAACTGAGTTTCAGAGGGTTGAAATCACTGGCTTATAGTTACACAGCTTGTAATTGCTTGTATTTATTCAGGTCATATCAGCCTTCACATGTTCTTTGATCCTCTGGTACTCTAGGCCCTTAAACAGGAAGGCAGAAGAAAAAAAATGGGGATAGCTAGGTTGTAAAAGGAAGTGAGAAGAGCTAGGTGGATTAGTACTGATCTAGGATAGCAGGAGGGGGAGAGGAGAGAGAGAAGTTGGCCCATGCACAGTATTATTGGCGTGTGTGACTATTTAAACACACTGGCTTCTCCTCCACATAGAGAAATTCTCTCTTTATGCTCTTCCTTCACCTTGGAGGGTATATAATTCTGTGTTCTTTTCATGGATATAATTACAGGAAACCTCTTAAAAATACAATTTACCTGAAGAGAAATTATTTTAAATTGTGTATTTATAAAACATATTCTCTTAGTGTTTAAGTCCTAAAATTAAAATTCCAATGAAGGCCTTTTATTCACAATTATAGCACAGCTTTTCACATGGCTGATAATATTTTGGATCCTTATAGTACCTTTTTTATAAGGAGCTCAAATTATTCTAGTGGGTGGCTGCTTAGCACAGAGGTTAGGAGCAGACAGATTGCTTTTGAATCCTGGCTCTAGCACAGATGTGTGACCTTGGGCAAGGTTCTTAACCTCTTTTAGCTCATGTACTTATGTACAAAATGGGGGTAATTTCTACCACACCGAGATGTTGTGAGGATTCAATGACACATGTAATGTGGGGTCTAATGCAGGGCCTCATGTAAAAGAAGAGGTCAGAAACTGTTAGTTTTCTTCCTCTTTCCTCCTCACAGGATGGAAGATTGACTTCTATCTTGTTTGCCTCATTTTATGGAGGGAGAAATAGAGATAGAAGTGAAGGATTTACCAAATTCCTTAGTAGAATCCAGTCCTATTAACTTTCAATTTGTGGTTCTAGCTACTGACTCTGTTCAACTTGGATCTATAGTGAGGGTGGAAACCCTGTAGGAAGGAATAATCCTATTTGGGGGCTGTTGAAAGATGCTGATTCTGTGTCATTTTGACATTTTCTGAGGTTCTGTGGGAAAAAGTAGTGTCTGTGTATGTAGCTCTCTCATTGAGAAGTTGTGTGACCTTGGTCGAGTCATTTGACCATTGTGGGCCTGGATGTTCTTATAACAGTTGGACTTCATCTCTCTTTTAGGATTTACATATTTTTCCTTCTACTTTCATTACATATGTACTTGATTGTTTCTATGATTAGATCCTAAGTGTGTGGAGGACAGAAAGATATATCTTGCTTACTTGACTTCCTACACTGTGTCTTCTCCAGTACCTGATAGATTGCTAATCAGAAAAGCTGGAATAGGTTTTGTATGAGATGGTATGATAGTGTCACAGCTCATAGCAAGGTAATGAATCTATTATAATAACTGAATACACACACATGCATGTACTCACACTCATATACATGTACCTACTCAAGATATTGCCATTTAAAGGGCGTAGTGTGATCACTATGTTGACTGTGTCCTTTTCAAATGAGCTTTAAGGTGAAAGCTTCCAAGTTTCCTTTTTTGAGCATTATGAAAATAGCCCTTATCAGATTTATTTCTTTGCTTATTCATTACTTCTGTTTCCTGCTAGCACATGAGCACCAGGAGAACAGGAAACTATCTTGTTCTCCATTGTATCTACTGTACTGTGCCTAGACATGGTAAGACTCCAATATATATTTATCGAATGAATTATAATGAATAAAGAAAGAGCCATCACTTCCTCAAGCTGTTTGCCTGCTGGGCAAGAGTATCAGGAAGATGACTAGATTCCAGCCTTTGTTACAACCAGATCACTTGAACAGGCAAGTTACTAGATGCCTGTGAGGAAAGGGGGCTGTTGGGACAATTATGGGTAATGGGGTTCATAACACCTGTAAGTGGCTCCCTCTATGAACCTAGCAGTTGACAAAATAGAAACTTGATGTATTAATTCTAAATGAGGATGACAGAAGCTACATTTAATAGCTTTAAATCAAGTTTACAGAAACAGATAATGAAGTTGTTTTTCTTTTAATTTTGTCTTTAATTTACCTCATATCCTGATGGAACCTAGATGTTGCTTTCCTCCTGTCCTAAGCTTTTCTAGCGTCACACTATAATCACTCATGTCTTCCTGCATATCTTTTGATTCACTTTTTACTCATTTGTCCAATTTTTTTTCTCTTTTGGCTCTAAGCCACATTCCTTACTCTTCCATTCATCCTGTGAATAAAGGGGCCTCACACCTAAGATGATGCCTTCTTTCTACTCCTAGCTATATAAGCTCAGCTGAACACACTAAGTGTGTAGGATAAACCGCTTCTCTACTTGCTCTGCCTAAGGAACCTGGGTATTTTATATAAGTTTCTGATGCTTGGTATTTAATTTCATGTTACTGATATAATCATTTATTTCAGTGACTCTGAGTTCCAGATGAATGGAATTCCACAGAGGAACCACGACTTGAATATACTGCTATCCTGGAAGATTTCACCCACTGTACAGAAGAAAGTGTTTGCAGTTCTCCTGGCTTTCTCCTATTTTTCTTTTTTCCTTCTCATTTGCAAAGTAGGTCCCACATCCTTGTAGCTTCCAGAAATGAATCAATTTAACCACATCTTTATTCGTCAAAAGGGTGACTGTAGCCATCTTGTAATTTGAACTGTTCTGATGAGAGATAATATGGTTTCAAATAATTCATTCTTATCTCACAGGACACTTGATTTTGTACCTTGAGGGATTTGTGACTTTGAAATATTTAGGTTTCTATTTAATTAAAACTTTGAGGGAAGAGAAGTAATAATTAAGATACTAAACAATGGAGCATTATAAACAATATTTATACTTTCATGCTTCTATAAATTAACTTTACCCATAATTTCTATTTATTTTGTTTTACTTAACATTGTCCTATAAACATTTTCCATGCTGTTAATAGAAATTCATAATGATTATTTTTTTTTAAATTTTTTAAAAATTTTATTTATTTATGATAGTCACATAGAATGAGAGAGAGAGAGGCAGAGACACAGGCAGAGGGAGAAGCAGGCTCCATGCACCGGGAGCCCAACGTGGGATTCGATCCCGGGTCTCCAGGATCGCGCCCCGGGCCAAAGGCAGGCGCCAAACCGCTGCGCCACCCAGGGATCCCCCATAATGATTATTTTTAATGGATACATAATACTCCATCCAGTGGCTAGACCATAATTGACTTAACTATTTATTCCCTTGTTATTGGTTGCCTTCAACTTTTCCTTAATCACTGTTTTGGTTATCTTTATAATGTGTTCTTCTTCATATTTTATCTTTTTATTTTCTAAATGATAAATATTAATTAAGAAAAGAATAAGGAATGTTGAAAAATAAGACAAGAGCAAAAATATCCATTCCAAATTTCACTATCCTTAAAGAGCAATAATTAATATTAGGTGAATATAATTACAGATATCTTTCTATGCTATATGGAGATTAATGGAGGTTCTATTATGTAAGTATTACTTGTCTATCCTCTTATTTTTTTAATAATAAATTTATTTTTTATTGGTGTTCAATTTATCAACATACAGAGTAACACCCAGTGCTCATCCCGTCAAGTGCCCCCCTCAGTGCCCATCACCCATTCACCCCCACCCTCTGCCCTCCTCCCCTTCCACCACCCCTAGTTCGTTTCCCAGACTTAGGAGTCTTTATGTTTTGTCTCCCTTTCTGATATTTCCCACACATTTCTTCTCCCTTCCCTTATATTCCCTTTCACTATTATTTATATTTCCCAAATGAATGAGAACATATAATGTTTGTCCTCCGATTGACTTACTTCACTCAGCATAATACCCTGCAGTTCCATCCACGTCGAAGCAAATGGTGGGTCTTTGTCGTTTCTAATGGCTGAGTAATACTCCATTGAATACATAAACCACATCTTCTTTATCCATTCATCTTTCTTTCTTTTTTTAAAAAATTTTTTAAAAATTTATTTATTTATGATAGTCACACAGAGAGAGAGAGAGAGAGAGAGAGAGAGAGAGAGGCAGAGACATAGGTAGAGGGAGAAGCAGGCTCCATGCACCAGGAGCCCGATATGGGATTTGATCCCGGGTCTCCAGGATCACGCCCTGAGCCAAAGGCAGGCGCCAAACCGCTGCGCCACCCAGGGATCCCTCCATTCATCTTTCGATGGACACCGAGGCTCCTTCCACAGTTTGGCTATTGTGGACATTGCTGCTATAAACATCGGGGTGCAGGTGTCCCAGCGTTTCATTGCATCTGAATCTTTGGGGTAAATCCCCAACAGTGCAATTGCTGGGTCGTAGGGCAGGTCTATTTTTAACTCTTTGAGGAACCTCCACACAGTTTTCCAGAGTGGCTGCACCAGTTCACATTCCCACCAACAGTGTAAGAGGGTTCCCTTTTTTCCGCATCCTCTCCAACATTTGTGGTTTCCTGCCTTGTTAATATTCCCCATTCTCACTGGTGTGAGGTGGTATCTCATTGTGGTTTTGATTTGTATTTCCCTGATGGCAAGTGATGCAGAGCATTTTCTCATGTGGATGTTGGCCATGTCTATGTCTTCCTCTGTGAGATTTCTCTTCATGTCTTTTTTTTTTTTGGTCGGTTTATTTATTTATTTATTTATTTATTTATTTATTTATTTATTTATATAAATTAATTTTTATTGGTGTTCAATTTACCAACATACAGAATAACACCCAGTGCTCATCCCGTCAAGTGTCCCCCTCAGTGCCCGTCACCCATTCACCCCCACCCCCTGCCCTCCTCCCCTTCCACCACCCCTAGTTCGTTTCCCAGAGTTAGGAGTCTTTATGCTCTGTCTCCCTTTCTGATATTTCCCACACATTTCTTCTCCCTTCCCTTATATTCCCTTTCGCTATTCATGTCTTTTGCCCATTTCATGATTGGATTGTTTGTTTCTTTGGTGTTGAGTTTAATAAGTTCTTTATAGATCTTGGAAACTAGCCCTTTATCTGATACGCCATTTGCAAATATCTTCTCCCATTCTGTAGGTTGTCTTTTAGTTTTGTTGACTGTATCCTTTGCTGTGCAAAAGCTTCTTATCTTGATGAAGTCCCAATAGTTCATTTTTGCTTTTGTTTCTTTTGTCTTCGTGGATGTATCTTGCAAGAAGATACTGTGGCCAAGTTCAAAAAGGGTGTTGCCTGTGTTCTCCTCTAGGATTTTGATGGAATCTTGTCTCACATTTAGATCTTTCATCCATTTTGAGTTTATCTTTGTGTATGGTGCAAGAGAGTGGTCTAGTTTCATTCTTCTGCATGTGGATGTCCAATTTTCCAAGCACCATTTATTGAAGAGACTGGCTTTCTTCCAGTGGATAGTCTTTCGACTATTTATCGAATAGTCGACCATAAAGTCGAATATTAGTTGACCATAAAGTTCAGGGTCCACTTCTGGGTTCTCTATTCTGTTCTTCTGCATGTGGATGTCCAATTTTCCCAGCACCATTTATTGAAGAGACTGTCTTTCTTCCAGTGGATAGTCTTTCGACTATTTATCGAATAGTCGACCATAAAGTCGAATATTAGTTGACCATAAAGTTCAGGGTCCACTTCTGGGTTCTCTATTCTGTTCCATTGATCTATGTGTCTGTTTTTGTGCCAGTACCACACTGTCTTGATGATCACAGCTTTGTAGTACAACCTGAAATCTGGCATTGTGATGCCCCCAGATACGGTTTTCTTTTTTAAAATTCCCCTGGCTATTTAGGGTCTTTTCTGATTCCACACAAATCTTAAAATAATTTGTTCTAACTCTCTGAAGAAAGTCTATGGTATTTTGATAGGGATTGCATTAAACGTGTAAATTGCCTGGGTAACATTGACATTTTCACAATATTAATTCTGCCAATCCATGAGCATGGAATATTTTTTCATCTCTTTGTGTCTTCCTCAATTTCTTTCAGAAGTGTTCTATAGTTTTTAGGCTATAGATCCTTTACCTCTTTGGTTAGTTTTATTCCTAGGTATGTTATGCTTTTGGGTGCAATTGTAAATGGGATTGACTCCTTAATTTCTCTTTCTTCACTTATTGTTAGTGTATAGAAATGCCACTGATTTCTGGGCATTGATTTTGTATCCTGCCACGCTACCAAATTGCTGTATGAGTTCTAGCAATCTTGGGGTGGAGGCTTTCGGGTTTTCTATGTAGAGTATCATGTCATCGGCGAAGAGGGAGAGTTTGACTTCTTCTTTGCCAATTTGAATGCCTTTAATGTCTTTTTGTTGTCTGATTGCTGAGGCTAGGACTTCCAGTACTATGTTGAATAGTAGTAGTGAGAGTGGACATCCCTGTCTTGTTCCTGATCTTAGGGAAAAGGCTCCCAGTGCTTCCCCATTGAGAATGATATTTGCTGTGGGCTTTTCGTAGATGGCTTTTAAGATGTTGAGGAATGTTTCCTCTATCCCTACACTCTGAGGAGTTTTGATCAGGAATGGATGCTGTATTTTGTCAAATGCTTTCTCTGCATCTAATGAGAGGATCATATGGTTCTTGGTTTTTCTCTTGCTGATATGATGAATCACATTGATTGTCTTACGAGTGTTGAACCAGCCTTGTGTCCTGGGGATAAATCCTACTTGGTCATGGTGAATAATTTTCTTAAGGTATTGTTGGATCCTATTGGCTAGTATCTTGTTGAGAATTTTTGCATCCATGTTCATCAGGGATATTGGTCTGTAATTCTCCTTTTTGGTGGGGTCTTTGTCTGGTTTTGGAATTAAGGTGATGCTGGCCTCATAGAATGAATTTGGAAGTACTCCATCTCTTTCTATCTTTCCAAATAGCTTTAGTAGAATAGGTATGGTTTCTTCTTTTAAACATTTGATAGAATTCCCCAGGGAAGCCATCTGGCCCTGGACTTTTGTGTCTTGGGAGGTTTTTGATGACTGCTTCAATTTCCTCCCTGGTTATTGGCCTGTTCAGGTTTTCTATTTCTTCCTGCTCCAGTTTTGGTAGTTTGTGGCTTTCTAGGAATGCGTCCATTTCTTCTAGATTGCCTAATTTATTGGCGTATAGCTGTTCATAATATGTTTTTAAAATCGTTTGTATTTCCTTGGTGTTGGTAGTGATCTCTCCTTTCTCATTCATGATTTTATTAATTTGAGTCTTCTCTCTCTTCTTTTTAATAAGGTTGGCTAATGGTTTATCTATCTTATTAATTCTTTCAAAGAACCAACTCCTGGTTTTGTTGATCTGTTCCACAGTTCTTCTGGTCTCGATTTCGTTGAGTTCTGCTCGAATCTTTATTAACTCTCTTCTTCTGCTGGGTGTAGGATCTATTTGCTGTTTTTTCTCTAGCTCCTTTATGTGTAAGGTTAGCTTTTTATTTGAGTTTTTCCAGTTTTTGAATGGATGCTTGTATTGCAATGTATTTCCCCCTTAGGACTGCTTGTGCTGCATCCCAAAGATTTTGAACGGTTGTATCTTCATTCTCATTAGTTTCCATGAATCTTTTAAATTTTTCCTAAATTCCCTGGTTGACCCTTTCATCTTTTAGCAGGATGGTCCTTAACCTCCACGTGTTTGAGGTCCTTCCAAACTTCTTGTTGTGATTTAGTTCTAATTTCAAGGCATCATGGTCTGAGAATATGCAGGGGACAATCCCAATCTTTTGGTATCTGTTCAGACCCGAGTTGTGACTCAGTATGTGGTCGATTCTGGAGAAAGTTGCATGTGCACTTGAGAAGAATTTGTATTCAGTTGAGTTTGGATGTAAAGTTCTGTAGATATCTGTGAAATCCATCTGGTCCAGTGTATGATTTAAAGCTCTCGTTTCTTTGGAGATGTTGTGCTTAGAAGACCTATCAAGTATAGAAAGAGCTAGATTGAAGTCACCAAGTATAAGTGTATTATTATCTAAGTATTTCTTCACTTTGGTTATTAATTGGTTTATATATTTGGCAGCTCCCACATTCGGGGCATATATATTGAGGATTGTTAAGTCCTCTTTTTGGATAGATCCTTTAAGTATGATATAGTGTCCCTCTTCATCTCTCACTACAGTCTTCTGGGTAAATTTTAGTTTATCTGATATAAGGATGGCTACCCCTGCTTTCTTTTGAGGACCATTTGAATGGTAAATGGTTCTCCAACCTTTTATTTTCAGTCTGTAGGTGTCCTTCTGTCTAAAATGAGTCTCTTGTAGACAGCAAATAGATGGATCCTGCTTTTTTATCAGTCTGAAACCCTGCGCCTTTTGATGGGGTCATTAAGCCTGTTCACGTTCAGAGTTACTAATTTTTTTTTAGAAAGTTTTTTTTTTAAATTTTTATTTATTTATGATAGGCACACAGTGAGAGAGAGAGAGGCAGAGACACAGGCAGAGGGAGAAGCAGGCTCCATGCACCGGGAGCCCGACGTGGGATTTGATCCCGGGTCTCCAGGATCACGCCCCGGGCCAAAGGCAGGCGCCAAACCGCTGCGCCACCCAGTGATCCCCAGAGTTACTATTGAAAGATATGAGTTTAGTGTCATCATGATATCTATTCAGTTCTTGTTTTTGTGGATTGTTCCACTGAACTTCTTCTTAAAGGGGAATTTTACGAGTCCCCCTTAAAATTTCTTACAGAGGTGGTTTGGAGGTCACATATTCTTTCAGTTCCTGCCTGTCTTGGAAGTTCTTTATCTCTCCTTCCATTCTGAATGAGAGCCTTGCTGGATAGAGTATTCTTGGCTGCAGGTTCTTCTCATTTAGGACCCTGAATATATCCTGCCAGCCCTTTCTGGCCTGCCATGTCTCTGTGGAGAGGTCTGCTGTTACCCTAATATTCCTCCCCATGAAAGTCAGGGACTTCTTGTCTCTTGCTGCTTTAAGGATCTTCTCTTTATCTTTGGAATTTGCAAGCTTAACTATTAAATGTGGAGGTGTTGAACGGTTTTTATTGATTTTAGGGGGGGATCTCTCTATTTCCTGGATCTGAATGCCTGTTTCCTTTCCCAGATTAGGAAAGTTTTCAGCTATGATTTGTTCAAATACATATTCTGGTCCTCTGTCCCTTTTGGCGCCCTCGGGAACCCCAATTAAATGTAGGTTTTTCTTCCTCAGGCTATCGTTTATTTCCCTTAATCTATCTTCATGGTCTTTTAATTGTTTGTCTCTTTTTTCCTCAGTTTCCCTCTTTGCCATCAACTTGTCTTCTATGTCACTCACTCATTCTTCCATCTCGTTAACTGTCGTCACCTCGTTAACCCTCGTCATTAGGACTTCTAGTTTGGATTGCATCTCATTCAATTGATTTTTAATTTCTGCCTGATTAGATCTAAATTCTGCAGTCATGAAGTCTCTTGAGTCCTTTATGCTTTTTTTCTAGAGCCACCAGTAGCTGTATAATAGTGCTTCTGAATTGGCTTTCTGACATTGAATTGTAATCCAGATTTTGTAACTCTGTGGGAGAGAGAACTGTTTCTGATTCTTTGTTTTGAGGTGAGGTTTTCCTTCTAGTCATTTTGCTCAGTGCAGAGTGGCCAAAAACAAGTTGTATTGGGAAAAGGAGAAAAAAAGAGAGAAAGAAGGAAAGAAAAGAGAAAAAGAAAAAAGACAAAAAGGAAGAAAAAGAGAAAGAAAAAGAAAAAAAAAGGGTGGGGGAAGCAAACAGAAATCAAAAAGCAAAAAAAATAAAACACAAAAAAACAAAAACAAACAAACAAACAAAAAAAAAAACACAGGGGAGTGTTTTCTGTTTCTGTATATTTTAAGTCCCTTGACTTCCCCTGGAACTTGTGCGTCTAGTTGGTCTTCTGGCGGAGGGCTTGTTGTGCTGGTTTTCAGGTGTTAGCATTTGGGGGAGCTGCTCAGCTGCCTGCCTGGTGCAGGGCTCAGTGGGGATTGTTTACCCCGTGAGGCCCCAGGAGGAACAACCGCAGTGGCGGCGACCAGCTCTGGAGCCCTGGATTCAGCCCCCGCAGTAACTAAGGGGCTCTCCATCTGCAGGGCCTGGAGGCTCTGGGGCGGGGCCGCTGATCTGCTCAGCTCGGGGCAGGAGTGTCCTTGCGGTCCTGGGCCCTCCCGGCCTCTGCCTGTCCCGGGGGAAGGCCGGATCCTGGGCTGTGTCCCCGGCGCCCTGTGCTCCGGGTCCTGCGCTGTTGGATTCTCGCTCCCGGCGGCACAGCCCCCTCGGCGGAGCCGCCGAGCCCCTCCGAGCTGCTCCCGGAGCCCCGCAGCCCTCTCCGCACGGAGCCTCTTCCTCTGCTGGAGCCGTCTCCAAGCTGCTCCCGGGACACGCAGCCCCCTCTCCGTGTAGCCGCCGCCGGAGCCCCTCAGAGCTGCTCCTGGAGCTGCGCAGCCCCCTCCGCACGGAGCCTCTTCCTCTGCTGGAGCCGTCTCCAAGCTGCTCCCGGGACACGCAGCCCCCTCTCCGTGTAGCCGCCGCCGGAGCCCCTCAGAGCTGCTCCTGGAGCTGCGCAGCCCCCTCCGCACGGAGCCTCTTCCTCTGCCCGAGCCCCTCCGAGCTGCTCCCGGGTCCCGCCGTGCGCGCTGCAGCCCTTTAGGGAGCTCAGCGCACTCTCCCGGGGCGCAGGTGTCTGTTAGTGTCCCCGGGAGCCCGAGGGCATCCCCGCCCTCCTGGGTCCTGCTCTAACTCCCTGCGAGCCCCTTTCCGCCCGGAAAGGTTGGTGCAGCTCCTGCTTCTCCGGGACGGGGCTCTCCTGTCCTGGGGACACTCGCCCCGGCCTCAGCCCGGCTCCTCGCGGGGCCCCTCCCCCTCGGAGGCCTTTTGTTCCTTTATTTCTTTCCCCGTCTTCCTACCTTGATAGAAGCGCGAACTCTTCTCACTGTAGCCTTCCAGCTGGTCTCTCTTTAAATCTCAGGCCGAATTCGTAGATTTTCAGGATGATTTGAAGGTTATCTAGGTAATTTGGTGGGGACAGGTGATTTGGGGACCCTGCTCTTCCGCCATCTTGTCCCTCCTCCCTAACTATCCTCTTAAAATGTGCTTCCATGTAGTTCTGTACCACTAGAATCAGAAGACTCCTATCTCTGGGAAAGAGGGCCTGTACTTACTGAGTGTTAGCCCTGGCCCTGTGTTGGAATCACCTCACGAGCTTTTAAAAAAATAATACAGATGCCATGGCACCTTTCTCAGAAATTTTTAAGGGTTTCAAGCCAAATCCTTCAGTGTTGAGTTTCAATGCTGATATTTCTTTTTAAACCTCCATAGGAAAACAATAGTGTTGAAAGCTAGATGGTGTTGAGAAAGGAATTTTATAACACGTCAAAATCCAGGCCTAATGGACTTGATCATTCAGGTGGATTATGGGGAGAGAGACAGTGGGTAAGTGAGAATAAAAAAGTAAGTGCTCTCTCTGTTCTTTGATGTGACCCTTTGAGACCAGATCTCAACATGAGGGGGTAGCTTTAGAAACATCCAGAGAAGCAGTGAACCTCTGAGGATATAAGAGCTACTGTGCCGGTTTCCTGGTAAAAGTTGGGGGAGCTTTTTTTTTCTGAGAACTTTAGCTTTTGGCTCACTGTTACTTGTGGTAAGGCTGAGGAGCAATGGTACAGAGAGAGAAGGCAGAAAAATGGATGTGCTTGTATAGTGCTCTCAGTTCCCGTGTCCGAGCATAGCTCGAAGGCAGAAAACCATGAATATTCCCAAAATACCCTGGAGAGGGGATGCAACAGAACCAAGAGAGATGAGGGTCTTTAGGCGTAAGAGGCTGCAGGACCAGAGATAAATGTTTAGAAATGTGAACTCCATCCAGGGTTGTATGCATGAGTGTTAGCTCCTCCCCAATCCAAAGGCCAGTCTCACATTGGCTCAGTGTCAGTGCAGGCAAAGGCAGAGATCAACTCCTTACACCACAGAGTCTTCAGAGACACTGGAAGTTTGGGGACTTCATTTTCCTCCCCTTACTCTGCCATAAGGCCATATAAACCCTACTTCTAATATACCCAGGTACCATCTTGGAGAACAACAAAGAGAGAATATGCATTTAGGGGAACATTCAAGTTGGGACTAGATATAGACTAGCATTACTGAATCTCACTGGGGTTTGGAAGTGGAACTGTAGGAGATACCTGTTCACTGCTCATAGGCTGATAAACTCTTTTCACATGAAGAATGTTCATTCTACCATATGGCAGTCATTTTAACCATAAGCAAGATGACTTCTGGGGCTAGCTTCAAATCAATACAGGTAAAGGTCAAAGAGTTTTATAAATGATAATATTATGACTGTTTCCTTGGGCCAATCTGTACCTGTTTATTCATAATCTTTTTAATGTTTAAAAATGCCTAAAATACTCACTAATGATGAGACAAACAGATGTTTTTGGCATTTGGCTCTGTGAAAGCCACAATTTTCCTCAAAAGGCTTTTTCTGTGCCTACATCTGTCACTTTAGGGTCCAATTTCTAATGTGCTGATGCTCTAAGTGGTTATACTTCTTAAAAAACAGCAACTACAGAACTGCCAAAATATATTAGGTTTATGTCTAAATGACATTTTGGTTTTGTTATAACTACTATAACTATTGAGAGCAAGGATTATTGTCTCAGCTACCTTGGGAAATTTCAAAGATTTAAAGAGGTTGGACTTTGGAGAGATTCTTCCCTGTCTTAATCCTTAACTGGTTGCAAACATCTGTGGGCCATATAGTTGTTCCTTGACATTGTCTGGTGGATCAATATGATGCTTTCATACCCTTTAGATTAGAAACTTCTGGCTTTAAATCCCTTAACCCACACTTTAGGATTAGTTCTAAAATTTAACACGCAGCCCATGACCATTCAGTGCTAGGTCACACTTCATAGGTCACATCAGTGATTACTCAGGTGCAATAGGAAGCTGGCAACCTTAAAGGGTAAGCCATGGGACCTCCCCATTATTTCAGTGGTACTGGTCTTCCTTCCCTCACCGAATCAGGTATAAAGTGTGTGTCAGTGTAACAGTGGCATGGCAGACAAAAGGCTGTCAGGCAGGCATTAAATTTAAACTTTCAGGGTGAGTGGAGGGGAACAGTGCACTGACAGCCAAAGCTGTGATTTTCTTTTCTTGCAGGTTGCTGTTTTAGTGTAAAAGAGTACAGGCTGGCTACATATGAATCATCCTGTCCAGTGCAGAGTGTAATGTGAACTGTGGCTACTTGTGTGATTATGACTTTTGGTTACCTATTGTAAAACTATCCAAGAATCTTTTATGATAATTTCAGATCAGTTCAAGTAATGAGTCTGTGGATTGCAGAAGGGGGCAATTTGTTAACACGTTCATCAGGGAAGAGACGGGAAGGGTGAGCATCTAGACCTTGAGATGACAATATTTTCCTGGTCATAGATCTATAAAATTGGACCTTGGGTTATCGTTGCTTTGTTTTATTGTTGTGAGTTTTAGAACATGCTGGGAACACTATTCTTTAGAGTTTTAAAAAACTCAAATCTCTGAAAGATATTATTTGATGGGTCATGAAACATAGCATTTGTATATAGATACAGCATGTGTGTTTGGAGACATGGAGACAAGACTGTTGACTTAGCCATGAGTTTCATAAATCATATACTTTGCCACCTGATTTTTCTGCTAATGATTTATGTTCTATTATTTTTATATGTTGGATGGTACATCTGAGCTAGATATTCCAAAATTCTCTATTAGTAATCTAGATGTGACATATTTTTCAAAGACGACTGTACAAGTATATATGTACATATGTATATCCCATGCCACATATTATTTTGATAATATGTCTAATATTCCTTGTGCCAAAAAGGGAAACTGTGTTTCCCTTAAATCTGGGCAGGGAATTTGTGGCTCTGACAAATTGTGTGTGTGAGAAGTGATGCTCTGTGACTGCCAAAGCTAGGTGATAAAAAGAATATAGCTTCTACTTGGCTCTTTCTTGGTGGGATGCTTGCCCTTAGAACCCAGCTGCCATGCGGTGAGGGAGCCTAAACCATCCCATGCAGAGTGATCACATAGTGAGGTCTGCAGGGAGTGAAAGCAGTGTCCTCAGCTGACACCAAGCAGCAATGGCTACATGTGAATGAATGAGCTTCAAATGATTCTAGCCATAGCCTTTAAGTCTTCCAACTGAGACCCCAAACAGACATTGGGGAACAAAGACAAAACCTTTCTTGACCCACAGAAACCATCACAGAATAAAATCATTATCATTATCTTAACCCTGTATGCTTCAGTGTGATCTATTATACAGTACAGTAATTGGAACACTGGAGCATTTTTGAAGCTTTTTTTTTTTTTTTTTTTTTTTTTTGCTTTGCCTACCTAGGAACTGTGGGTTACTCCTGACATCTGATTTGCATAAATATCCCTGTTCATGTGGGGTGAATGTTTTGATAAGTCCCCTGGCCATCTGCCCTTTTACATGTCTAAGAGGTAAATTCTTTTTCAGGCTTCTACATTATTCACAGACAGGGCCTTTTCCTGGGTTGATTTAGATACCATTTTTCTGGGATCTCTAAACAATCTGTCAGTGGTGATCACACTGTGCTGTAATGGCTAGTTTACTTGCATTTTCTTCCTGTTAAACTCTGAGTCCCAGACAGTGAGGATTCTTTGTCTTCATTTTTGTCTTTATAATACTTAATGCCATTTTTGGCACATGGTAGGTTTAATAATTCTTACTGTAGAATTATGCAGTTAGGATTTAGTTTATCCAGGCCTTGACTCAGAGAACAATGGAAGAAAGGTGAAAGAGTTTCCAGAAGTGAGATACCATGAAATTATATTTGGAAATATAATATATTATAATAATTTTATTTATTTATTTATTTATTTATTTATTTATTTATTTATTTATGAGATACACAGAGAGAGGGAGACAAAGGCAGAGACACAGGCAGAGGGAGAAGGAGGCTCCATGCAGGGAGCTGGATGCGGGACTCCATCCCGGGACTCCAGGATCATACCCTGGGCAAAAGGCAGGCACCAAACCGCTGAGCCACCCAGAGATCCCCCTATTATATTAATTTGAATACGTAAATATATATTATTTAATTATATTTAGAAAAAATATATTTAGAAATAATATAAAAATATATTTAGGAATGAATTCTAGATGGGAAATTTTTAATAATGTCCCCAAAGAAGCTTTTGTTCTTTTTTTTTTAAAGGTTTTATTTACTTATTTGACAGAGAGAGAAAGAAAGAGAGAGTGCACACAATTAGGGGGCAGGTAGAGGGGAAGGAGAAGCGGGCTCCCTGCTAAGCAGGGACTCAATGTGGGGCTTGATCCCAGGACCCTGGGATCATGACCTGAGCCGAAGGCAGACACGTAACCAACTGAGCCACCCAGGAGCCCCAAGAAGTTTTCCTTCTTATAAAATGTGCAAACTCTAGCTACCTCCAGAAAATATATGAATCCTTGTTATGAGTTGGCATATAGAAGGAAAGTGATCTGTTTAACTCTTGGTAGGCTGTTCCAGAAACACTGAATATCTTATAAAACAGCATCACTGGGAGGTAGAGACAGCAGATAGCCTAGGAAGATTAGAGTCCTCTCTCTTGCTTTTTTGACTTTGGGGTTAAGTGTAGGGGAAGCCTCAGGTCTTTACTTCTTCATCTCAATAGTTCATGAACTCAGTGTCCCTCAGATGTCTCTGGAGATCTTCTTATGAATGCAGATCTTAGGCTCCAGGTGCAGAACTCTGAGGCATTAGATCTTGGTGGAGCTCAGAAGGTGCATTTTTAATAAGCTTCCCAGTTGAATTCAGATATCATACTTTGAAAAAAAATTCCCCCAAACAACATGATAAGCTGAAGAATAAAATTTTCTTATAGATACTTGTGGAAACTGGGGCTCAGAAACTTTGGAAGATAACTGGCACCAATTATAGAAACCATATACAGAAACTAGATCCTTGAATTTCTAACTGGGAGAATGTCAAAGATTATCCCAGAAATTACTATAAATAAGTGACATTTCTGGGTTGAGTTTAGGATTTAGTTTAGTCCCTTGATGATATGTAACATATTCAAGGTTTGCAGTGAGAACAGAGATGGATCCTGAGTACATTTCCTCTTTTGAGTGCTGACTATCGATCTTCCAGATATTCTTTTGCATTGCCTCTAACCCTGTGTAACTATCTCTCTATTATCTCACGACCTCCCACCCCTTCCAGCTGCACCTTTTGTTTCCTCCCAACCTTATGTTCTCTTTATGTATTAAGTCCAACCTGACAACTTCCAAGGCAGATTTATTACCAGGAAGATGTGACTGTGGTTTCCAGAATTTTGACCCGGGGATATAAACAGATTCCTGAGGTAAAAAGACTATGACATTTACCACAGCTGCTTTTATAACATTTGGTTTTTAACCTCAAACATTGAACGTATTGTAAAAAAAAAAACAAAAAACAAAAAACAAAAAAACCCAACTCTCATCCAAGTCAACTGTAATTAAACCATACTTTAGCTCTGTTTTGTAACTTCCATGGAACTGGCCATCTGTTTTGATGATCAATGTAGTCCTCAAGTGTCACAGTTTCAAATGACTTGATTCCTAAGTGGCTGCATTCCCCTCAATATGGTTTCTTGTTTTTATTTAATGTAATGAGTGATTTTTTTTTTCTGAGGCTCATCTGAGAAATGTTTTGGAAGCAGCATTTGACCCATCTGTCTGTCCTGGCTCCATTACACTACCTGCTTTGACCAGAGTCTGTCCACCAGCAGGAGATCATGTTATCACATTGAAGAGATTCGGAACCCATATTTAACCCTTTGTATTTTTCTAAGATTCCTGTACATGAAGAATATGGGGATTTTTTTTCCCTAAAAAAAAAAAACAAAGAGAAGGATGAAGAGAAAAACAAAAAATTGAATTTGTTTTTAAATGCAGAACAGTCTGAGGGCATATGAGTGCATGGAGACAATGCAGAAAGACTGGTTCTTTCCTGAGCCCTGGGAAAAGCTGGTGTGCAGTCATCTGATGGATTGGGGAGAACTGGGGAAGCAGTAACAGGCAGGACAATGAGACTATGCAACAGCAGACAATAGATGAAAGTTTGCATCAAGGTATTTTAGAATGGGTACAATATCATAACTTTATATATATAACAATATTGCAATTTTATTTTTGTTCCCTACTCTGTTAGTTAACAGGTCTCTAAAAGCAGAGCCTGCTTTGTAGATTTCTGTGCAAGTGACACATTGAAATGGTATTGCTAGAAGGAGAGTGAAGGAAGCCAGATAGGGCAGAGGAATAAAACTCAGTAAGGATACAGTCTTGATTGAAGTTTGCTTATAGCCTTGTCCATCAGGATCTGTGGTATACAAATTATACTATGGAGTTAAGCCCCCTTTGACATCCCACCTTTTGTATTCCTGGACCTGTCATTGGCCACTGTCTATTTGTGGTGGTGCACAGTGATGTAGTCTGGATGAGGTGGCTTCTATTCTTCCGAAGGCGGTTCTCCAGAGCAGGAGATTGTTGTGAGCCATGAAGAGCTGATACTTACAGCAGAGTGTGTACAGTGATCTGCTAAAGGAGATCTGGGTAAGACATGAAAGGCATCAGTACATTTCTTGTCCATTTAAAATTTATTTAATGTGGGACTTTTTCCCCCACCATCATGATCCATAGTTTTCCTGGTCACTGCTGGACAGCTGATAGTTCCACAGCCTCTTTAAGTTGAAAGACAGCATTTTGATTAAGAAGTTAAATTACCAGTCCAACATATAACATAATTATTCTGACTTTATTCTGAGATAGGTCTTATCTCCACTCCCTCCTTTCCACCCATGCCAACCAACTTCCTTAGGTATGTTAGGGTAAGGCTGGTTATGTGCAACAAAAGGGTTGATGATTTATTACTTGCTCACCACCTTCCCTAAGCGAGATGCTGTTACTAATTATTGGTAAGGTTACAGTGGATCAGAAATCAGTGAAAAAGTGGCAGATGTTCTAACTTATTCAGTACTAGTATAAGATGATTGTGTTCTCTGGGCCGAGTGGTGCATACCTTCTGTCATGAACACTTGTGTTGGTTGTTCAGAGACTCTCTTGCTGGGCCCCTGTGACTCTAAGTCTCCCATTGTGAACAATGCCTTCTGTTCCTCTAGCCTTTGTCTACAATATGGTTTCTTGGGCAGGAGTCACAGTGGCTCCAAACTGGTCTCTTTCATGTGGAACCCACATCTGGTCTATAGGAAACACTGGCTTGTACATCCTTTGTCCTTGCAACTTGGATGGGTGGAGAGGAAGACAAACTAAATGGGGAGGCAACTTTTTATCTGCTGCCAAAAAGTCTGGCTAACCTGTCTCTCTTGTCCTTTGATTTTGCAGACCATACACAGGCATTAATCTATTGTGCTTGTCTAAATCCAGGGGATTGACATCAAGTCCAACAAGTCCAACAAGGAGTCTTGTTGAAGCTGCTATTTTATTTTTCTAATTAGATTATCATAATAATTTTAAATATTCAGCAAAGTTGAAAAGATGTCCAGTGAACATATATGTACTTACCACCTACAATTACACTTTACTTTGCTCATTTTATTTTGTATATATTCACTTACTCATCTCTTTATCCATCCATCAATTCATCTTATTTTTGACATATTTCAAAATAAACTGTGCACACATGCATCTGTATACTTTTGTGTGAATACTCAGCATGCATATCGTTAACTAAAACTCAATATATGCTTGTTTTTCTATGTAAAATTTACATACAATGAAATGTAAGCATCAAGTAAACTTTTAATTGAGTTTTGAGAAATGTATACACCTATGTAATCCAAAGTCCTATCAAGATATAGACATTATCCCAGGAAGTCCTTTATACCTTTTCAGCATTAATCTCCACACCCCTCACCCACATGAAGCAACTGTTGTTTTTTTTTTTCCACTGTATCAGATTTAGTGTTCTAAAATTTGTGAGAAATGAAATCACCCAATTTGTATTCTGTGTATGGAGTATCTCACTTAGCGTGGTCCTGAGACTCATTTATGTTGTTATGTGTATCAGTACTTCCTTTTTATTGATGAGTATTATTCTTTTTTATCACTGTGGCACAGTCTGTTTATCCATTCTTCTATTTATGGGTACCTAGACTGTTTCCAGTTTTTGGCTAATATGAATAAAGGAAGTCTCTGTCTTGGTCTGAGATGCAGAGGGGAGCTAGTTTTCCTGCTCTCCACTGTTGGAAGAATAAATTGGACATGAGCATTGAGGCAAGGGAACAGTTCTCTCCAAAGCAATTTCTGTACCAGTCCTCTCTGTATAACCTCTAATACTTTTGATCCTTTTACATTTTCATAGAAGCTCTATCATTAGATTAATTTATGTTGCCTACTTTGAAAAGTCAATGTTTTGTTCTGTTTGACAGCATATTTTGGTATCTGATACCTATGGTATCTTGGTGCCTGAGTTGAAACTTCCAGTGGGAGCAAACTGTGGGCACTCATTATTCTTCAAGTTTCAGCAGAGAGAAGAGCTGTTTTGGTGGAGAGGGACTAATGAGGCTCTATAGGCTGAACAGTTCAGAGAAGTTGAAGGGGAAGAATTTGCTCACAAATGACTGTGGCTGTCAAGTAGTGCTCCAGGCATGAGTTTCTCACACATCAAATAACAAAACCAACTGCGAGGCTGCTCTTATTCATAGTGTCTTGCTGAAGGAGGCTCTCAAATTTCTAGCATTATGAGTTGGTTTATGAGAATGACTTCTATCAGTCACTACTAGTGAAGATGGCCATGAGTACAAGGTAATGGATTTCATGACCAGCTTTGGCCCAATGACAGAAATGGCATTGGTGTCCTTGCAACACCTTGTTTTATTACTAGTTGCACTGATACTACAGAGATGAAAATCTATAGAGGCACAAGAGGAGACATCCCTTCAGTGGTAAGCCACACTGCCATGATCATGCTATGAGAAAGGGTAGTTTTCCAAGTTAGTCTCATTTTAAGTAAGAACAAGTAATAAATTAATGAGAATCTTGAAGTAAAACTGATTCTGCTTCCTTTTAGTATGTAAATTTGCAAAGAATCCCAGTTAACCTTGTAATGGTTTACTAGTCCCCAAATATTAGGATTGTTAGTGAAAATATATTGGATCTAGAGAAATGCAAGAGAACATTCATATTTATATATGTAACAAAAAGTAGAAATGAAAGCTGAAAGACAGGTGATAAAATTATACTTCTGTGAGAGGACGTAGAAAATGGAATGAGACTTCAAGCCTCTTGAGGATGGGAAGGAAGATTTAAGTGCTGTAATATTAAACACATGTTTGTTATTGATGAAGAGCATGGTTCTCTTTAAAGCCCAGTTAGTATCAAGGAAATAACTCAGTAATTTCTCCTCATCTTACTCCCGTATTTAATCTTGAGAACAGTTTATCAAAGCTTGACTTTATCTCTAAGTCTCCCAGCCACTGTGGAATAAGATTTGATTCCATTTATTTTTATAAATATACCATTAAATAAAAAATATACTTAATTTATTGGGAAAGTAATGGCTTTTACTAACTCTTGTTTCTTTTCAGGATAAACAATAATGAGATTCTAAACATTCCCAGAGTAATCTCTTTTATGATCTTGAAAATACTTGGAGAATTTCCCATCAATTCTTACTATTGATGGATATTTGCCTGGGCTTAAATTAAACGTTCAGATCCTAGTCAGGTATATTTGGGTTACAGGATGTCATAGAAAAGGTATCATGGTGCTTAATGAAATGCTATATAAATAGTAGATGCTCAGTTAACTGAATTGAATTATTTTTAATAGTATCATCCTTCCTCCAAAAAAGAATTGACCTAATTCTATGCAACACTTGAAAGTAACTAATCAAGGAAAACACCAACAAAAACAAATGTATAAACAAAGGTAAATATAAAAGTAAAAATAGGTAAAAGGTAAAAGTAAAAATAGAGGTGTAAAAAAAGGTAAAGCTCAGGGTAAAATTAAAATGCAGGACATGGACTGTAAGATCCTGGGAGAATGGTCTCAATATTTGCCTCTGAACTTTCTGGCAATCAATAAAAGAGGAAAGCAATCAAAACACAAAATTTGCACCTCTCTAAACAAACCAATTGTTTAAAGGAAGCAATCTATTAATTGTTGGGAAAAATTTGCACCTGTAGTGCATTCTTATGATGACACGGGGTATGTCATGAATAATGTTCTCAACAATATTCCTATAGTAACATTCCTCAGTGTTTGGGGATGGTATAATACCAGTGTGATTTAGTAGAAGTAGTTTAAAACTTTTCCTTAGGGAAGATAAGGTGCTGTGTTATATATAGCTATGTAGTGGTATGGTTCAGTCTGAGGATAAATGGTCTTTAATTTTAGAGGAGTGGATGGACTACTTGTTCTTTAAGGCAATTTTCCAGAAATATTATTTCCCTTTACCAAAATTTGGTAAGTCCTGAGTGTCAGTGAATTTGAGGTTATACTTTTCTTTTCTTTTCTTTTTTTTTTTTTGAGGTTATACTTTTCTGACAAGCACTTGGACTGGAGATATTTTCTCACACTTATTATGCTTTTAGTGTTCTGCAGTTTTTCGGATAATATTGACATCCTCTCTCAAAATTTAAGAAGCTTGATTGAAGAAAACCTTACCTTATCAGGAATATGAGTTGAGAAGAAGAAACCTAGGGGCAGTGACATGATTTTCTTTGGAAAGGAAAATGGAATCTGTTCCAAATCATGAACAAGTAGTTACCAGGGACCTTTTAATTTAACATCACAGAGTATAGCCCTTATAATTTTAATCTGGATAATATTTCCAAATGCCTATTTCAGCCATGGAGTAGTCTCAAAATTTCCCATAAAAATATTTAAATTTTAACAGAAAATTTCTCAGTTGAATTCTTTACAATAAAGCAGCTTGCAAAAGTTAGTAACAGAATAGGTTGATTTGCTGTACAGAATTATTAACCTTTAGTGTTGGAGATGATTATCTTGTTTTTTAGCTTTGGAGAAGTTAACCACATGACCTTCTTCCTAACAGCTATTACAAACCAGGCATGAGGACTATAAAAATCATGCGTACTACTAGATATTTACCCAAAGGATACAAAAATACTGATTTGAAGGAATACATGTACCCCAATGTTTATAAAAGCATTATCAACAATAGCCAAATTATGGAAAGAGCCCAAATGTCCATCAATTGATGAATGGATAAAAAAAAGTGATATATGTACACAATGGAATATCATTCAGCCATAAAGAAGAATGAAATCTTATCATTTGCAATGAGATAGATGGAGATAGAGAGAATTCTGCTAAGTGAAGTAAGTCTGTCAGAGGAAGACAAATTCCATATGATTTCACTCTTATGTGGAATTTAAGAAACAAAACAAATGAACATTGGGGGTGAGGAGAGGAAAACTAAGAAACAGACTCTTAGCCATAGAAAACAAACTAATGGTTACCACAAGGGAGGTATGTGGGGGGATGCATTAAATAGGTGATGGAGATTAAGGAGAGTATCACTTTCATTGCTGTGATGAGCACTGGATATTGTATAGAAAGAAATGTTGAGTCACTAAATTGTACATCTGAAACTAATATTTCACTGTATGTTATTAACTAACTGAAACTTCTTTTAAGATTTTATTTATCCATTCATTAGAGACAGAGACACAGAGAGAGAGGCACAGATACAGGCAGAGGGAGAAGCAGGCTCAGTGTCAGGAACCTGACGTGGGACTTGATTCCTGGTCTCCGGGACCACACTCTGGGCTGAAGGCGGCACTAAATCACTGAGCCACCCGGGCTGCCCACTAACTGAAATTTAAATAAAAAGTTGAAAAAACCTCCCTCAGTATAATAATGAAAAATGTTATATTTAGATTGAGACTTGATTAGTATATATTCAAAAATTTTCCAGTAAAGAAAATATTTATACTTTCTTTGATATGATAAGAGTAGCAGGTAGGCTATGTTTATGTTACAGATGGATCTGTTGAGGGCGAAGTTTTAAAATGTGCCTTTCTGTGGGACAGACATTGTGATATTTATGTTTACAGCAGATGTTTCTGATCAGCTTCAATCTTGCTACAGGACTGAGAAACATTCAGATTAATTAGCCAATTAAATAATCAATCAGCTAGTTAGTCCTGCATACCTTGGTTTCTCTCTTCAGTGGTTCCCATATAGATGATATATAAGCAATCCTTACTATTCTTTTTAAATGAAGTTAAATGCAGAAAAATGATATTGGACTCTTATTTTGTAACACTCACAAAAATTAAGTTGAATTGGATTAAAGACTTAAACATAAGACCTGAAATCATAAAACTCCTAGAAGAAAACATAGCGAAAAAGTTCCTTGACATTGGTCCTGGCAATGATTGTTTGGCCATGAAACCAAATATGCAAGAAACAAAAGCAAAAACCAACTAGTGGGATTACATTAAACTAAAAAGCTTTTGCACAGTAGAAGAAATAATGAACTAAATGAAAAGGCAGTCAACTGAATGGGAGAAGATATTTGTGCGTCATTTATCCAATAAGGGGTTAATATGCAAAATGTACCAGGAACTCATACAACTCAATAACAAAAAATCCCCAACAGTTGGTTAAAAATGGGCAGAGGACCTGAATAGACATTTTTCCAAAGAAGACAGACAGATGGCTGACAGACACATGAAAAGATGCTCAATGTCACTAATCATCAGGGAAATGCAAATCAAAACCACAATGAGATATCACCTGTCAGAATGGCTAGTGTCAAAAAAACAAAAAATAAATGGTGAGAATGTGGAGAAAGCAACACTCATGCACTGTTGGTGAAAATGTGGATTAGTTCAACCACTACAGAAAATAGTATGGAAGTTCCTCAGAAAACTAAAAATAGAACTACCCCTTGATCTAGTAATTCCACTTATTGGATTATATGCAAAGGAAACAAAAATGGTATTGCTAAACAAACAAACAAAGAAAGAAAAGAAAGAAAGAAAGGAAGGAAGAAAACAGGATATTGAAAAGACACCCACACTCCCATGGTTATTTCAGCATTATTCATAAACAACCTGAGTGTTTGTCAGTAGAAAATAGAGAAAGAATGTATATATATAATGCATATACATACACTATTCAGCTATGAGAGAGAAGGAAATCCTGCTATTTGTAGTAACATGGATGGACTTTGAGGCATTATGCTAAGTGAGGTAAGTCAGATAGAGAAAGACAAATACTGCCTAATATCACTTATATGTAGAATCTAAAAAAGCTAAACTAACAGAAACAAATTGCAGAGTGGTGGCTACCAGGGGCTTAGGAGTAGGGGAATTGGGAAGATGTTGGTCAAAGTGTACTAACTTGTAATTGGAAGATGAATAGGTTCTGGGGATCTAATGCACAATATTGTGATTATAGTTAACAATACTGTGTTATGTACCTGAAAGTTGCTAGGAGACTAGAACTGAAATGTTTTCACCACAAAAAAAGAAATAATTATGTGATGTAATGGAGGTATTAGCTAATATGTGGTAGTATTCGTATTGCAATGTATAAGTTTATGAAACCAACATGTTGTACACCTAAACTTACAAATGTTAGATGTCAGTTATATCTCAATAATGAAAAGCAAGAGATTAAGTTTGTGAAGCATATCTATTTGGTCCTATCTTCACTTGACAACTCTACCAGCTTATATTTGGTATATCTATCTAATGTCAACAAGGATTGACATTAGAGAGAGCCCAAAGTGGTTTCTTCCATTTTCTTTTTTTTAATATATTTTTTATTGGAGTTTGATTTGCCAACATATAACACCCAGTGCTCAACCCGTCAAGTGCCCCCCTCAGTGCCCGTCACCCAGTCACCCCATCCCCCCACCCACCTCCCCTTCAACTACCCCTTGTTCATTTCCCAGAGTTAGGAATCTCTCATGTTCTGTCACTCTCACTGATTTTTCCCACTCATTTTCTCTCCTTTCCCCTATAATCCCTTTCACTATTTTTTTATATTCCCCATGAGTGAAACCATATAATGATTGTCCTTCTCCGATTGACTTACTTCACTCAGCATAATATCCTCCAGTTCCAACCACTTCAAAGCAAATGGTGGATATTCGTCGTTTCTAATGACTGAGTAATACTCTATTGTATATTCTTCCATTTTCTTACTCTCTTCCCAAGTGAATCAAGCATTAGTTCTGGTAGCCACACCTGGGCCTGTAAACCAGGAAATTTTAGGAATGTCTCACTAGAAGTGTTGGTTGGAAGTAGTTTTTTTTCACCTTGCCCTATACCCAAATGAAGCTGCTACATAGTACTAAAAAGAATGATTTGGCTGAAAGATGAGCTGAGACTTACTGTGATGAGGATGTCAACCTCCTGTCATAAGCCAATTGACCTGTGCTGGCTGTGTCTACTTTCTTTGTGGGTCCTTTCATCCTTCTGGTCCTGTATTCAGCATTCTTTGATTCCAATGAAGGGCCAATCTAACAGTGATGCTCTGTACCTGCCAGTCTAACAGCTTGCCTCTGTTCTGGTTTGTTGGACTTCCTTCAAATGGAAAGATACAGTGTTGAGGAGTTATTGCAGTATGCTTCAAACATGGGAAGCACATACATACCATGTATGTAAGCCTTTACCAAAATAAGGTTCACAAAGAAGTGGTAGCTGGAGAAACAGAAATCTTATATGTCAACATTAATAGTTATTGGCAGACAATTAACTTTCAAAAAATAGGATGTCTATGTTCTTAGATAACAGAAGCTAAGGATAAATCAGTCAAAGCAAACTGCACCCATGTAGCCTCTGGGTGGCTCAGTTGGTTAGGTGTCTGATTCTTGATCTTGGCTCAGGTCTTAATCCCATGGTTGTGTGTTTGAATCCTGCCTTGGGGTCCATGCTGCGTATGGAGCCTACTTAAAAAAAAAAAAAAAAAGCAAATTGCACCTTGAAGTTGAATATCGCATCTGTCTTCTGTTCCTGCACATTGGCAGGAAACCCATCCCACTGTTTTCTATCCAGGAGCAGAACTTAATATTGGAAAAAATTATTTGGGACATAAAGTCCTCACTGCAAGTCTGAAAATTTCCATGACCTATAGGAGACTGGACCTTGTTAACTTCTAGAGGAAGAGTTAGCAGTTGGGAAAGGTGGGAGATATAGGGATTTCAGAGAGGAAGTCAGGAAGCTACCCGTTAAAGAACCGCAGATATCTGTGTGGAAGTGCTTCTGTGGCCTATGGAATGTCCAGCTAGACAAACGATTCTGTGCAGTGAGACGTCAAGCCTTTCTATAGGGCACGAGTACCAGTGAGCAATACTATGGTACATAGTACCTGATTTTTCACTTCTCCCAACTTTTTCTACCTGAAATGTTATCACATGGATCCACCTAGGGAGAACACCCAGCAAGAGAAACAAGTTGGTTTATTTGGTAGGGCTATTCCCCCACCTCTAAAATAAAAGAAACTTAGTAACATTCCTTTGAGAAAAGGACCCAGTGCCAGACTATCTAAACACTGAAACATGGCAAGGATCATCCCCACTCTGCTGTCTACATTTCCTGCCTACAGTTGTTATTGAAATAGTTTTTTTTTCCACTAATGCTGATTTACGAAATTGGCTTAACTTTCCCAGACAGTCTCCAAATGAATAGTCACTCTGCAATAATAGGACTTGTAGTAGTCAGGCATCCCTGGGCATTCCATCTCTTTTACCTGGTTCTGCCATCTGTCACTGTAATACCTGTGTCACCGAGTTTGAACCATAATACTTATACCTCATCAGCTTCCAAATGGTTCCATGATCTGTCAGCAGTGATCAAGGCAGTGCAATGAGACATGACGGGGCATTTCTAAGTAATTTTTAAGGAGGCTCAAGAATGAAAAAATTGAAGCCTGGGGACATTTGAGTCACTCCACCTAGAGTTGCTTTTGTGAGGTCTCCAAAGTTCTTGACATGTTTTTTTGTGTCTGTTTTGTTTTTTGTTTTTAAATATCCTGAAGCAAAAGTTCATATATCTGACTTTAACTTGGCCTGATAGGCAGATAGAAGCATATTACTACATCTCCATACACCTAGGGGATTGTCTATATTGTGAGACAAAGCAAAAGAAAGGGTAGGGGCATGTGGGAGTGGGGATAGAAGTGCTGTATGTGTGTCTGTGTGGGAGTGAGAGGTGGGGGACTAAGGAGGTAGTTAACCTTGAAGGCAGAAAAGTTCACAGATGTGGGTAGAGGAAGGTCACTAATATTGATTTATTTAGAATCTGCTTTCTTCTAGGCATTTGGCTAATGCTCACATGCACATTGTTTTATTTAACCCTTAAAGAACTCCATAGAATTAGCGGGATTTGTACTATTTTTTACAGATGAAGACATAAACATTCTTTATAGACAAAGAGACTGGACCTTGATCAAGGTCATGCATGCAATCAGTGTACCAGTGATATGAACTTGGGCAACTTAAGATGTCTCTGATTTTAGACTATCCTCTATTTCCATAATGAATGAGGAGTGTGGGTATCAAGATTTTTCAGCTGTCTTTTTGAACCCCTTTATCTACCAGAACAATTTTGGGATAGCTCCAATTCTCAGAAACTATTATCTAAATCTATCCAGCAAGATCTTTTCCAGCCTTATTTCCTATCATTTGAAAAACATTTATTCTCTCTTTACCACTGTGGCAGTCTGCCTGGAAATAGGTGCAATGTATCATTTTCCACAATAATGGAAGGTGGGCTAGGAATTACCTATAATTTGTTTCTCCATCCAGGCACGTCAAACTAAGTTATGATGAAAGTGGAGCGGCAACCTTGATCACCTACCGTTTTATAGCTGATGTGATTGTTTTTATGAAGCCTGTAACGTTTTTAACGTTATGGTTGTGATGATCCCGATTCTTGTCTCAGCAGAACAATATTACAACAGTTGAGTCAATTCTGATTGCAGAGGACAGAAGTGTGGTTTCCTAGTGATAGGGTTGGAAAGAAAATTGCACAAAGCCCACTCCTGTTGCCCCCTACAGACAGACTATGTAGGAACCTTTGGCCAGCATTCTGCTGCATCCATGAATTATTCAGTTTTCTGTTTGGCAGGGGAAAATGAGATGCAACCAAGTCATTCTCAGATAACTAGGAATTTAAGATGAAATTTTCTCTAGACCATTCTATTCAAAGAGAAAACATGGGTCAAGGATATTAGTGAAACCAGCCTCTTGTTTGGGGGAGATTTTGGAGCAAGATACTATAGCTGTTTTCTCTTTGCTGAATATTTATAGTAGAAGGAAGAGGCATATGAGGAAGTATGGAATAACATTAGCACCCCAGGCATGGTCCTTGGTATCTAATTTTATTCAACAGATTTTTATAGGACATCCACTATTGGCTGTACTTGTGCTAGATTCCATGGAGAAAATGAAGATGACATCATCCCCATTGAAGTTGAAGGATCCTGATCCTGAACATTTTTAACTCATCTTGATACGTGGTATAGTAACGTTGTGAAAAAACTAATGCTGAGACTTCTCAGAGAAATAATCAAGGAAGATGATCAAGAAGTGGTATCATTAGAGCTGATCCATACTGACTAATGGATTTTACAAGGCAAGGCAATAATGGAGAGGATACTCCGAGCATACAAGACAGCCTGATAATAGGCACAGAAACATGGCATGTGGTGGGGAAGGATGTGTGGTGACAGGTGTTTATGGGAGGTATGTGGCTATAAATTAGGCCTGGTATGTTTAATCTGAACAGTATTGTGAAAGGCTTAGAAAGCCACAATAAAAAGTCTAGATTTGATTTTTAGGTCCTAGGTCACAGACCTATGAGGCCAGGAAGGTAGTATAAATGAGTGATTCTGACCAAGTAGTGATTCTGATAGTTGGGCAGTAAGGCTCCTTCTAAGGAAGGCAGCTAGATTCTGTTCTTATCGATAGTGGTTTTTCTGGTGTATGAACCCTATATTGATGATATTCCAATTTTCTAAGAGAAGCCTGAAATCACATTTTTTTTGATGTGAGCTCTCATGATACTTAAATGCTGGTAGCTAGTATTTTTTGTTTTTGAAACATTTGAGGGTCAAACGAAGTCAACCTTGAAGGTTTGGGTCTGTCCTATTGCAGTGGTTCATGAGCTGGAGACAAATGGAAACCCATAAATATTTATACTCAAAGAGCTGACTCAGTCATATGGAAGATGGCACTTGAGGCAAAGAGACAGTTGGACAGCTAGAGTCTGAGAGATGATAAGAGCTTGACCTCAGGCAATTGTGAGAGGGCTGAAAGTGGAGGAAGAATGGAGACAAGAGCCTTGAAATACCTGGTGACCACTGGATGTGGAGGTGAGGATGTGATGCCATCATAAATGACATCTGGGAAGTTGTGAGGCTATTAATGGAATTGAGGAGACAGTACCAGGAGCTACTCTCATGTGCTTACTGGGTAATGATTCTGTTTCACTTTCTATATTTTATACCTGTACTCCTCCACCTTCTCTACATTTCTGGAATACATTATTTGAAGTAAAGAGAATATATATATATATATATATATATATATATATATATATATATATGACCAAATACATTATCCTTTTCCCTTTTTCCCATTCGCACACCAAAATGAACTCTTGGCATTAGCTGCTAGATTTCAGACTTTTTCCCTGAACACATGGATGTGGTTGAAGCAACGAGCTGTGAGTATTTTAATCCTGGATGGATAGCAGAAGAAGAGGAATTTATGAGTCCAATTCTTTTTGAGTTTGAAGATAATGATTTTTGCCTTTTCTGCCTCTGCTTTTTTCTTTTGCATTTTACATTTTGTGACAGTGAGTCAGACACACTATTATTCTATTCAGCAACCTTGACATCCACAGCAAATTTGCATGAATGATGAAAGGGTTGCTTCTATATCATTTTCTTTCATTCTAAGTGGTATTTTATTGCAGTGGAGATTTTAGGTGATTTCTCCATTAGAACTTCTCATTTATAGGAACCTTCTATATTGTCTGTTGATTTGCTTATAGGACTGTTGGAACAGAAGAAAGCCTGGTTTCTTGGTGCGTGTGACACAGAGAAGAGAAGGCATTAATTTAACACTGTTCAGTTACAGAGAAGCTGAATCTTCTTGTAGAATACCACCTAATGTTCTGGATTTACTAGAGAAGGGCTTCTCAAATGTCTCTTGTGCAGAATGTTTTTTGTTAACTACCAAAGTTAGGACCCCTGCCTGTATCTTACATTGTCAAAGGTCATGGCTATTTTTCTTTTCCTATTGCTCTACTCTCAGGCTTGTATTACTGCACCAAGAAAATTGAGTAAATTCTCATTAGATTGGACACAATATTTTTATGCTAAGAAATCATAAACTCAGTAGAGTTTTTAGTTAACTTGCAACACTAGGTGCAAGTAGAGACTTCAGTCATCTTTACATTTTCTTAGACGATGTCCGAGAATCAAGGATTCTTTTCCATCTCAATTTCTCTGAAATAGTCTATCAGGGATCCATGCGATATGAAGGTATCTGTCCCAAGCATTCTCTTCCTTGTACCTTAGCAGTTATACAGGAACTGTGTGCTTAGAATTTAATAGAGCCTGCACTCACCTGAAAAGATTGTCAGGTAGTAGCTGCCTTTGGTGCTTTCATGGCTGGATGGCTGACATATTGGCAAAGAACTGGTACCAGAGTACATTTCTTCTCTTTAATGAGACTGCATGTTCCCTTAACATCCTTTTCTTTTAATTTAAAAATATGTCAAAATTAAGATTTTTTGATCAGGTAATATATGTGCATGGCAAAAAATTCAAATAGCATAAATTATTCTTTAGTATTTCTTAAATAGAAAAGAAGAACAAAAGGGAGATTTCACTTCCAGCTCTGCCACTGACTTCTTTCGTAGCACTGGGGTCAATGATACCTTTATGTGTCTCCGTTTCTTCAACCTGAAACCTAGGAGTGGGAATCTTTTCCTAGTAATTTTTTAGAATTGTTGTGAGACCTTAATGAATCTGCTGTGTGCAATGGTTTCAGTGCATAGGCACTAAAGGATTTTTGTTATGGTTTCTTCTCATCTTAGTGTGTATCCAGCGAATATCTACTGTGTGCTTGGTTTAGGCTGGACGATGAGGTAGAGCTTTAAATTATTAACTCAGTCCTCCAAACAGTTCTATCAGGTAAGTCCTAATATTATCTCATTTTTACAGCAGAAAAATGGAGGCACAGAGAAGCTGAATAACTTGTCAAAATTCATATAACTGGTAATTAGTAGCAAAGTTGGATTTAACTCTAGTCTCTTTTTCCCTTGCACTTGCCCTTTCTCTTTTTATATACATATATATCACGTATACATATGCTTACATATGTATAAATTTATCTAGTCTATTTATGATGTAGCCACCGGCCCTGTTGCTTAATATTTTGAGGGGGAACACTGTGTTTATGTCATTAAACATTCCTTTAAAACATATGTTCTGGTTGTTCAAAATACATCATATGTCTGCAGAACAGTTACTTAACCAATTTGTACCTGCTAGACATCTTCCTTTCTTTCTCTTTCCTCCTTCTTCCTTCCTTCCTTCCTTCCTTCCTTCCTTCCTTCCTTCCTTCCTTCCTTTCTCTTTCTTTCTTTCTTTCTTTCTTTCTTTCTTTCTTTCTTTCTTTCTTTCTTCTTTCTTTCTTTCTTTCTCCTTCCTTCCTTCCTTCCTTCCTTCCTTCCTTCCTTCCTTCCTTCCTTCCTTCCTTCCTTTTTGTCATTATGCATAAGGCAAATTTCCTGGTTCACAAATTTTTGTGGGCATCTGTGATTATTTCCTTAGGGGGGAAAAATAGACGGAATTGCTATGTCAAAGAGCATGGGCATTTTTAAGGCTCTTGATATATATTGCCAAGTTGCCCTCAGGAAAGGTTGTGTCAATTTACTTTTCCTCCAGAACCCTATATTCCATTTTCATGAGGATGACAGAGCAATTATAGGAGGCTAGATTAGGACAAGACCTTACAGATCAGCACCTGCATCTGTGTGTGCACTTGTTCACATACACTGTAGATTAGGAAACAGAGGGTGGATACCTAGATACCTTGTCCAAGGGCACAAGGCAAATTAGCAGTTGAATCCAAGTGATACTGGTTAATGATAAACAGTAGATAAGGTAGGAAATACCTACACGGGAGTGGGAATATTATTTTTAGTCATTTTACAGTCTCATTACCAAACGTCACCTTTCCATTTTCTGGTTGCTTTATTCGGATGACCTCAGAAGCAATCCATGTTTTTAGAGCAAAATCAATCTTGTGCCAAGCAGCAATTTCAAATGGCAATGGAAAACCTGGGAGGAGGGAAATGGAAAGAGCTCAGCTGCATCTGCAAAGCTCCCTGCAACAGTTTTAGGGCTGCATATCAACAGAGTGAACACTGGTTGTTTACAAATGAAAATTTGTTGCGCAAACAAACCTAATGGCAGCATGAAAGAAAATAAAAATTTAAAAAATTTAAATATTTAATTGAGAGAGAGAGAGGAAGAGACAGAGAGACAGAGTGTGGGCAGGTGGGAAGGGCAGAGGAAGAGACTCAAGCAGACTCTGGGCTGAATGTGGAGCTGGATGTGTGGCTCAATCTCATAACACTGATATCATGACCTGAAATGAAACCAAGAATCACACCCTTGACCAACTGAGCTGTCTAGGTGCCCCGTCCCCAAATTTTTTAACTTAAAAAAATACAAAGTGTATTATTCACAGGTCTTGGAAGGCACATGGAATGCCCAATGGTCATTCTGGGAGGTTTCAGAGAAAAGAGAGAGTGAAAAGGAGAGAGAGTGCTGCTGAAGGTTCTGCCTTTGTTAGGGTCCGTGGGCAGAGTGGCTAGGGGTTGCAGGTTCACTTTTCATTGGCAAATTTAAAATACAGAGTGGAGTTGGGGGAGGGGCAAAATGGACAAAGGGGATGGGAGACCTAAGCTCCAATTATGGAATGAATAAGTCATGGGAATAAAAGGCACAACATAGGGAATATAGTCAACGATATTGTAATAGTGGTCTGGCAGATGTTAGCTACACTCGTGGTAAATGGAGCATAATGCACAGAGGAGTTGAATCACCATGTAGGACAGAAACCAGTGCAACACTGTGCAGCACTTTCAAAAAAATTGAAAGAAAATAATAAAATATTTTCCTACAATACTTAAAAATAGCAACAACAAAAACCTCACATAAAGCATAGTAATAGAATTTGGACTTAGGGAAAAACAGGGTCACCTGCATGGCTCAGTGGTTGAATGTCTGCCTTTGGCTCAGGTTGTGATCCTGGGATCCTGGGATCAAGTCCTACATCAGGCTCCCTGCAGGGAGCCTGCTTGTCTCTCTGCCTATGTCTATGTCTCTCATGAATAAATAAATAAAATCTTTAAAAAAAGAAAGGGAAAAACATGGTTATATATGGGCAGTTATCTAGATTATCCTGGACTTTCTAAAGAGGTATTTCATGGTTGGGGCTGCCCTGCGTGCTTATATAGTAATTGTGTCGTACAGCTGGCATTATATTTATTTGAATGATGGTCTTTTTTTAAAAAAATATTATTTTATTTTATTCTATTTTAATTCCCATATAGTTAATATATAGTCACTTTAGTTTCAGGGGTATAACACAGTGACTCAACAACTCCACATATTACCCATGCTCACCATGACAAATGTACACTTTAATCCCCATTGCTCACCCATCTTCCCACGCACCTCCCCTCTGATAACCATTAGTTTATTCTCCATACTTAAGAGTCTGTTTCTTGGTTTATCTCTCTCTCTTTTTTTTCCTTTGATCATTTGTTTTGTGTCTTGAATTCCACATATGAGTGAAATCATATAATATTTGTCTTTCTTTAACTTATCTTGCTTAGCATTATACTCTGTAGCTGCATCTATGTGCTTGCAAATGGCAAGGTTTTATTCTTTTTAATGGCTGAATAATATTCCATTGTTTATATATACACCACACTTTCTTTATCATCTATCAATGGATACTTGGGCTGCTTCTATAATTTTGCTACTGTAAATAATTCTGCTATAAACATAGGGTGTATATATCCCTTTGAATTAGTATTTTAGTATTTTAGGGGTAAATACCTGGTAGTGTGATTGCTAGATTGTAGGGTAGTTCTATTTTTAACTGTTTGAGGAAGCTCCATACTGTTTACGCAGTGGTTGCACCAATTTTAATTCTCACCAACAATGCAAGACATTTCCTTTCTCTCCACATCCTTGCCAACACTTGTTGTTTCTTGTATTCAAGAAAGGTTGAGGTGATATCTCATTATAGCTTTGATTTGCATTTCTCAATAACGTTTGATGTGGAACATCTTTTCATGTGTCTGCTGGCCATCTGTATTTCTTCTTGGAGAATGTCTGTTTATTTCTTCTGCCATTTTAAAATTGTTATTTGCAAATATCCTCTCCCGTTCTCCCTTTCAGTAAATTGCCTTTTAGATAAAAATTAAATTTTAGGGATCCCTGGGTGGCTCAGTGGTTTAGCGCCTGCCTTCGGCCCAGGGTGTGATACTGGAGACCCGGGATTGAGTCCCGCGTGGGGCTCCCTGCATGGAGCCTGCTTCTCCCTCTGCCTGTGTCTCTGCCTCTCTCTCTCTCTCATGAATAAAAAATAAGATCTTTAAAAAAAATAAATTTAAAAAACACCTATAATTCTGCCACTAAAAGATTTGTAGAGGTTGGGGGGCAGAATTGCTCAATTTATGTACTTATTTGTCCTCCCTCATTCTGGACATAGTTTGAAGTCCCTTGTTTGAGTTGGAATTAATTCAGTGTTTTCCAGGGCCATCCTGAATTCAATAAACAGCCAACAACTACCTCACTGGCTAGAGGACCATTCCAATTATTTCCTTCATAATAGTTTTGATGAGACCCTTTCTTCATGATAAAAGAACAAAATAGTTTTCCAGGCATATTTTACCCAATTGCTTCATTGGGTAAATACTATTAAAGAAAAATGGGACGGAGGGAGATTGGGGAGAGAAAATGAGCTCAATTTTGTTTTCAATTTGAGGGCTAGGAGGACATCTAATGGAGATGCTGAGCATGTAAAAAACTGGGCAAGCTTGATATTCTGTAAAGCTGTGGTAGGAGAAAATGAGATTTGGAATTCAGAATGGTGGTAGGAAAGTAATTATGATCCTTAAAAAGAGGGGGAAAAGGCATTATAGGATAGAGGTTAAGTATGTGTGAGTGAAAGACTTGGCTTAAAAATCTTGATTTTGCCTCTTACTTTCTGTCTTGAGGCATCTTATTTAACCTTCAGGGATCAGTTTCCATATCTATATAACAGGAGTAATGACTCCTACCTCATAGAGTGGATGTGAGGACTGATTAAGATAATAGAATTTTTAAAAGTCAATGGATATTTGCTATTGTTATTGCAATGACCAATGGCAGAACATGTGTAGGTATCACAAGAGGAGTCAAAGAATAAGTGGCCAGAGAGAAAAAGACAACCAATATAATCTGGGAAGCCAGGGAAAGAGGGAATCTAAGGAAGGAAGAAATGAGCAACCAGGTCAAATATGAGACAGAAGCCAACAAAGGTCAAGATTAGGAAAGGTTTTTGATTTTAGGAATCACTAGGTCTCCTGTGACTTCTAAGAGAATGGTTTTGGTAGAAAAATTGGTCAGAAAGCACATTGTAGGACATTAGCCAGCAGTATAGAATGTTTTCTAGGACCTACTGAACTCAAAACAGATAAAGTGTGTTTCCAAAGATAGGTGAAACTATTAGCTGTGTTGAGTGTCATTGGATTATCTATGGGCTTAGCTTTTATATGTGCTCCCTTGTCCTAGGTATACCAAAGAGGGAGACTTCCACGGTCATATGAAATTGAAATGTGGAATGGTTGCAGCCTTCCTTGTAGCCTCACTTTTATGTAAACTTCTGATTTTGCAGTAGATATATTTTCTGCCTTTGGCCACATTTCAGCTGCTTATGGGAAAATATGATGACATCAGCAGGCATAGATTTGGGCTCAGCACACTTACAAAAAACTGATGGCATTTAGCTGTTAGGTGCCTACCATATACACTTCTCTTCAAAGCAGTTCATCTACGATTAAAAGACAGAATGTTAAGTTAAATCTATCCAATCCCTACATTCTGTGGACCTGTTAAAAAAGTTATTTGTTGGGAGTAGCTTTTTGCTTTACATTTCATTTCTTCTTCTTCTCTAGCAGTCACAAAGATGAATGTCTTTCTGCCATTTTGTTGAAAATTCTGGTAGGAAGGACTCATTCAACTTTAAATGGAAATGAGAACTGAAAGGAAATTGCAGATTTTCTCAATGACAGAGGACTATTGAATGCATACCATCTTTTATAATCTCACAGAATTTGATTTAACCACAAATAAGAAACCAACCAGAATTATTTCAGTTTTGATAAAACAATTAAAATCAATCTCTCTCTCTCTCTCCCTCTCCCTCTTTTTCTCTTTCTCTCTATTTTTATCTCTCTCACCTTTGTCTTCATTATTTGTAACCTCATTCTGGGTTCAAAATATTTCAGACTTTGAGCACTTGTTTGTACTAATATCTGATATGTCCCTATTCTTAGGTTGCTTCTGGGGCTGGTTGATCATTTTGCTGCTGATAACTTGGGACATTTCAGAAGTTTCAATGAAGTGGCTTGGTACTGATTGAATATATAATTAGAAATATATCCTTGGGAAAGGATGCTATCCACATGTTCTACATCAGTTGATTGTCATTTGGGATGGAAGTTGTATTTCCTTTAAAATAAAAGAAAGGAAATTGAGGTGTCTTGAGCACAGCCTTCTCCCTGTTACTGATGAAGGGTATGCAGTTGTAAGCCAAGTTCTACTATTTATTAGTCTAAAGAAAAGCTACCCTGCTAATTTTCTAGTCACAAAGAGAAGTCTAATCTCAAAGCTGCTATCATAGAATGATTTATCGGTGAACCTCAGTTCTCTTTCCAGAGAGAGACATAAGTAGTTATGGTAGACATTTATGAGTGACTCTTTCAAAGGTTGATTGGAAAGGTATCATAATAGCTCAAAGAAGGAACTAAACAAATGTTTATAGAATCCACTGTATGTGCCAGATACTCTTATATTTTGTGGAGGGATCTCTCTTGCTTCTCAGTAGAACTAGGAATGTAGGCATTGTTTGAAATTTGTATCAGGAACCCTTTCAACAGTCATGATTTCTGCAGTTTCACTTAGTGAAAGAGGCTATTATGTTTACAGTGTATGAGAGATTAATTCCCCTCAAATGCACACAGACATCCCCTCATACCCAGTGCAGGAAAATAATCTTTCACAACAATTGATATCAGAGGTTGGAACCAACAATGCTAGGTTGAGTCTAGTTTGCTGACATAGTATTTGGTTTTCACAGTATTTTAAAGAATCATTTTAGATGGCTGTCAATATTTAAAGCACTTGAAAATTTTGCACATCAATTTTGATTTGTAACTCTTGAAAAAATTGGATAATCTGACATCAGGCTTAGATCCCTTAGGTCACTAATAACTGGAGTTGAGTAGCAGCTGTCCCCATCAGATGGCCTGAATGCCTTCCATGTAGCATTAGTGTTGGAGCTACTTATTCATGTACAACAGATATCTCCTTATATATTCCTTCCTAATTCAGCTTCTTCCAATAGTCATTATTATCTCATACCTAGTAACAATGGGAACCATTGGTAAGAGAAGGAAAAGGGTAAAAAAAAAATCTAGTTATTGTCTTAGGGTTTCATTCAGAATCTCATCTTCAGATCCTTGAGAGAACTGCATATTTGCCTTAGCTAATCAGCATATTAAATAATTCCTCTCTGGGTCAAGCTTCTCCTTTTATCCTTGCTCCAGGGCTAATACCCAGCACAGTAGTGTCTTCTCAACATTGAACATCAATATGTCAAAGATAAAGATAGTGCTAAAATCCTAAAAATAAAATACTTGGACCTAAAAAATACAGATCCTGAAAAAATAAATACTTGGACCCCAAACCATATCCTAAGCATGAAAGTACATCCTGAGATAAAACGGGCTATAGGATGTCACACAGCATGCAGACCAAACTTGTGGGGCAGATTTTAGGTAGCCAAGGGAGCTAAGGGAATTTGCTATAGTTAAACTCCAAATTTCTTCATTTTAAGCCCTCTTAATATCATCATTACCATAGTTCCCATTGTAGAGATTTGGAAGTTTGGGATGTGTATGGAATCTTACCTGGAAACTGGTAGTTGGGATTTGAACCTGGACAATATATATCTATGTCTAGCTCTGTATTTATATCAGTTCATGTCTATCTATATAATGAATGTATTCTATATATAATTTAAAATACATAGACACATATAGCTTTATCTATCTATTTAAAATTACATTCATTATTAGTGTTAGACTTATAAGTAGTATTACCACTAGCAACATTTTCACTTACTGAAGTAGCTGCAGTCTCCCACAGGACATCAAGAGAGTAGACAATTTGATGCCTGAATGACAGCTCAAAGAAGAAACCTTGAACAAGTTGCCAGAAATGAGCCAGAAAATGCGGTACTCCCTCCATTCCCTTACTGCTTAAGAATTAACAGATGTATTACTGGGTCATCTCATGAGGCCTTGAAATACATAGGCCCAGCAGCATTTTAAACTCCCATTTGGAGTCAGGGTTTCTGTTCAGGTTGTCCTGTGTCCATAGACAAATTGGCAAGATAAAGAATTCTAGCTTTGTTTACTATATCCTAAAGTTAAAGAGAATTTAAGATAAAAGGGATACAGGGTCCAAGAATAATCAGAGCACCATCTAGGGTAATTAAGGGAATTAATTGGTGTAGACCTTTAGCCCTCAGGATGGATGTCCAATAGACCTTATTTTGTTAGAATAGCTTTTTAAAATAAGCCTTCCCAACACTTAGGACATCAGACTCTGTCTTCAAAGAAGATTATTTTTGTTAAAGGACAGAATCTGAGTATTAATATTGCATTTATTAAAAATATAACTTTGGGCCATTGCTTTAGCTTCTTTTATACTGAGTTTTCTTATCTATAAGATGAGGGTAATATGCACTATAATACATATAATTACAGTACCTCCTTGATAGGGTTATTGACAGATTTACATAAGGCACAAAACTTGCAAAGCAATTAGTACTGTGCTTTTCACATTATAAGAATTCATTAAATCTAGTTGGAATCATTTTTATTACCCCAAGGATAGAAGAAAAGGTCTGAACCCTAGATATTACACCCCAGGGCTGCCCTTATTGACTTTTATATCTTCTTTTTCTCAGATACAACTCTAATGTCTCCTTATAATAGCAGCGATGAGGTGGGGCACCTACATGGCCATTCTGTGGACCAGGAAGAGCCATCATCACTACATCTGCCACTATCCACATCCTTCACCTTGAAGGATGCTTCATCTTGAAGGATTCACTGTAGCATCTTTGGATCCAGCAACAGAATCTGTGACCTTCTTCACCCCAAGTGCCTCAAGTAAATTTACTTCTGCTTTAGAAGCTTAGATGTGAGTAAATGATTTGACTTAGACTTTGTGGGAGAGCAAGAGAGGAGAGTGAATGAGCCATGTCCACTACTGTGATGGATAGTTCTTCATGTAAAACTGATTTTCTGTCAAGACTTTTAAGTCCTGGAACCCAATAACATAGTACCTTAAACTTGCTTAAAAACAAGTGACCACAGTGGCTCTTGGGATTATACTATTGATGTATAAGAGTGTTTATTCTGAAACAAGAATATAGAAAGTTTAGCTGGGAAAAAAAATGTCCTGAATGTCCCATGTGTCCGTGCAGTTTCTCAGGAAATAGCCTCTGCCATCCAGTGCTTGAATGAATTTCCCATTCTGCGAGCCTGGGATTCCTTCTCTCATCTCTCTGATTAGAATACTTGGTATTACATAAATAAAAGGAGATAACCCAATAAAATGTAGGTGATAATATTGATGAAGTGAAAAGGAGAGGGGATAGAAAAGTGGGTCAAATAATAGATTATTGAAATCTATCATTAAGCCATTGTATACTAGACCTTAAATATTACATAGGACAACCCCTCAGTCTAATAATTTTGTGCATGGCTCAAAGTGATTTCATGAATTAGTCTTTAACATAGATTTACTGACTCAGTTCTCCAAAAATGGACTTCCTTTACGATTTCATAACCTTCCATTGATAGAAACTCAGTCCATCTCACAACAGGTAGATAGACAAAAATGAGAAAATGAACAAGCAAATACATTATGTATCATCTGGTTCATAGTAGGTGATGACAAAATGCCCCTCCATCCTTCTTCCTTCCCTTCCAGATATTTATGAAGGCACTAAATGTTAAGTATTAAATCAATCAGGCTATTTCCCTGAAGATTACTGGAAATTGGAATTTCGCATCTCTGCCAACTTCAATTGGTCTTAGCAATATTAGTAACATATTTTTATTTTTATCTTTTAAAGATATTATTTATGTATTCATGAGAGACACACACACACACACACAGAGGCAAAGACAGAGGCAGAGGGAGAAGCAGGCTCCCTACAAGGAGTCCGATGTGGGACTCAATCCTGGATCCCAGAGTCACGCCCTGAGCGGAAGGCCAGTGCTCAACTACTGAGCCACCCAGGCCTCCCTTTTATTTTGTTTTTAAGAAGCTTTGAAAAACTTTCTAGTCCATTCATTTTCTTTGCTCTTTCTCCACTTTAGCCAGATCAGGAACTTTATCCACTCATTTCTTAACACTTCCAGAATATGGGGGAGAAGGTGTAGCGCATTTGGACTTACACAGTATGAGATGTTATCTAGGTGATTGAGACTGTTTTGTCTTAAATAGAGAGGAATAAAAATACCTTCCCATGGACTTACTGCAAATCTCTTAAGAAATATTTTATGGATGTGTAAGAATTCTTAGCCTTTGAAAGAAAAATGGGCCCGACTGTCTCTTGTTTCTAAATGGTTTCTAGAAGGGCTAGGTATCAGTTTATTAAGAGAAATCACTGGTTTACTTCATCAAGATCATTGATGGGCCTGTCTCCCAGCAGAGTTCAGAGACATTTCCTCCCTCTCTGTCCCTTTCCTTTTTATTTATATTGAAGCTTTGATCTATTTAGGGAATACAGGAGTAGAAGAAAGATATCTGGTAATGTCATTTTCCAGCAAAGATTGAGAATTTTATCCAAGAAATCTTACTTGCCTAGTTTTGAACTGCTTATATCTTTTCACTGGAGTACACATTCTCCAGGGGTATGGAGCCAGATGTGAACACTTTGGTCCATATTTTATTCCTTCATGATATATTCTTTTATCTTTAATCCAGGCTCAATTTAAGAATTTCTTGTACTCAGAGTAAGCCAATAAGGTGAATAAACAAGTCTACAAATCCTCACTTTTGCCCTGCTCATGTAAGGTTATACTTTTTATATTGAAAAACTAACTCTAAAGCACTATATTATTTGTTGGGAAACTATAATTTCTTTTTCTTTTTTTTATAATTTCTTATTCAAACCTAATTTCTCAGGAATTGGATTAATAGGTCAATTGATGGAAATAAACTTCTTTGTGGGCCTGGAAAGGAGGGACTTAGCAGGGAAATAGAGGAAGGATGTGTGACTAAAAGCAAGCATATTGGGCTTGAAATATGCTCTATGCTTGGTTGCATCAGCCTGTAAACCCCATTATTGTATGAGGGATATAGGAAAGATAATTAAAGTGGAATCATTGGTTATGTTTATAAAAGAGATAGGAACATAGGTCTTTATCAAATATTACTCAGAAAAATATGTGATGAATGTCAAGAGGTTGGTGCCTGTAAGGAATTAGGTAGAGTCAAAACAGCACATTTTAGCTAGAGACTTAGTAGATATAGAAAATATGTATGCTGGATATGAGCATTTTCTTCTTTTAGATTATAGTACTTTCTGTCATGAGCTACATCAGAGCTATTCTCTGGGGAACCATTTGGTAAATTGTTCATGATCACGACTGTGATTTTGTGTGCCACATTTTCAGTCCCACTGCTTATTCTAGGCACTGCCAAGTAGTATCTGAGTGGTTCCATGAAGAAGCGACCCTGATGGTGTCTTGCTTCGTACCCATGCTATGTAATTTCCTCCCCTGTAAGATCTTTTGATATTAAGAAGAAGAACATCTGCTCAGCATTCACGTATATGGAACATGGAGTATGGCTGAGTTAATGCCTATAGGGTTACCAATGAACAGTGGAGGGCAGAAACCCATGGATAAATGCTTCTCCTTTGTACCCCCACTGGACAGACTGGAATATATTTCATAAATGTTCTCAGAAGATTCCAGGGAATTGAGCACCAAATACCTAATAGTGGTAACTCAATAACACATTCTTACATTTGCTTTCTCTGAATTCTGAGGGTGTTAGTCTGTAACCCCAGGGTACTATGACGGAAACCAGTATAAAATATAATGGAGGATGAGAAGACAGAGTAGTCATTAGGTAAAAGATAGACCGGAGAGGTGGGCAGAAGCCCTTTCTGTCTATGTTCTTATTTATAGAAATATTATATTTTACACTATTTTAACTTTACCTAACAGAGTCTTGAGCAGGAGGTGGATTGTCCAAATCTATCAAAATGAGGTTACTTGCCAGTATGCATTATGAGGAATCTACTACTCATTTGGGAGACACCAAGAAAAGAGACTAGGAGTGTCAATATGAGTCATTTGGTTCAATTTTTAAAATATATAAAAATGAGTCTGATACTACAAATTCTATCCAGATTATTATTTTCAATGAACACTTGAAGTTCTCCTTAGAATTCAGCCATAATATAACAGTAAAAGAATTAGCTAAGGAGAACTGAATCCATTGTAATAAATGCATATTTTCTAAGCAGCTAAACTAAGAATAATTTAAACATAGGCCAATTCAATCATTCATACACTCCAGTTTCATTTCTAAAAATTTTTTTTTATTTATGACAGTCACACACACACACACACACACACACACACAGAAAGAGAGAGAGAGACAGAGACACAGGCAGAGGGAGAAGCAGGCTCCATGCACCGGGAGCACGACGTGGGATTCGATCCCGGGTCTCCAGGATTGCGCCCTGGGCCAAAGGCAGGCACCAAACCGCTGCGCCACCCAGGGATCCCTCCAGTTTCATTTCAGAAGGCATATGAATGCATTGTAGTGCTTTTGTGGGCCAGAATGCCCAAAGTGTAGAGTGTTCTCACTAGGTTATGGATGAAAAGCTAACAGGTGGCTTATGAAATATCTGGCTGACCAGGACCCCCTTTTCTTTTCTTTTTTTTTTAAGATTTTATTTATTCATGAGAGACAGAGAGAGACAGAGACAGAGAGACAGAGACACAGGCAGAGGGAGAAGCAGGCTCCATGCAGGGATCCTGCTGTGGGACTCGATCCCGGGTCTCCACGATCACGCCCTGGGCTGAAGGTGGTGCTAAACCACTGAGCCACCCGGGCTGCCCAGGACCCCTTTTCATCCTCATGATTTAACATCCCTTACTTGTATGTTTCATACCGATACTTAATGGCTGTTATTGAATAAACATTTTTTATTTTTTTGGTATCAAAACTGATAGACTATTACAGTGCATCCTGGTCTGCTTTTTTTGCAGCCACATTAAGTTTGTAATTAAAGTTCAGCGATGGGTCTTACTTTACTACATGGAGATAACCAAATGGATATCTTTAGTTCTCCCCCCACCCCCACTTTTATCCTTTTTGATTATGGTACAGAATTGTCTAATTCTTAATAGGGGATGATTTGCAAAATGCAATTGCCTTCTACACAATATCTTCTGCAGTTGTAATAGGGATGGGTTTATAGACTCCTGAATCCCTTTCTTCTCTCTGTTTCCCAAATTTAGGCAGAGGAAATGTGCTTTCTGGGGTGAATGCAGCCTGGAACACATTTCCCCATTGCTCAACTGTTTCTTTTTCTCCAGTTCTTTCTTGCCTTCCTCAATTAAGAATTTTCCCTCAATTGCTAAGGCAGAGTTTAGAAACTCTCCACTTACTGAGAGTTTGCTCTATTACTGTTTCAAACCCATTACATGTCGGGGACTATGCTCTTTCAAAGCCTGCGTTACTATATTTTTACTTATGTGAATTGAATGAAGTAAAATAAAACATGAGAAAGTCACTTGAAAAAAATCACTACGCAAATATAAATAGTAGTTTTAATGGCAGTAATAATCACTGATATAAGATGAGAGTTAGTAGATATTTAAAAATCACTTTTTGATTCTCAGTGGGCCCACTCTCCAGGTAGTATTTTTGTTTTTGCATTCCGAAGCCTCAAATGTTTCAGTGTTAATAGAAAGAGTAAAAATAATGGTTATTATTATCATCATGATAGTTTAATGAATATCCACAGGATGCACAACAGAGTCTTTTACAATTACAAAGGTGGTAATTTGAAGCCAGAAATATCAGTGTTGACAGCTCTGTCTCTTTAACAACACACGGAACTTGTATAACAGTTGTTTATTTGTCCTCTTTTGAACTAGCAGGTTTAGAGATGATGATATATAAATATCCCTGCTCTGGTTTTACTTTGAAGACTTTAATAGAATATCAAAAACAGCTGACATGAAGAAGTGAGGAATCACGGGAATCAGAGGAGACAACAGAAGTGAAAGCAACCAGCTTCTTTAACCACATGTATATGACTCCCTGGTGATTCCCAGCATGGCTGCCAGGGCAAATAAACTGCACTTGCACCATGTCAGAAAAGTGGAGGCCTATCCTTGAATTTCTATGTAACTCATAGAGATGGAGGGTTATAGCAAAAAAGGATACAGATTTTGCAGTCAGACACCCTGCCCTGAAATCCTGACTCCACCAGTGACTACTGGTTTGCTCTTTAAATCCCTCCTTCTTGAGCCACTGGAACCTCTAGCTCTTCTAGTCCCTCTTTCTTCTTCAAGTTTATTATTACTTTCAGAGTTTTCTTTCATTTGCAGTGTACCCAAGATCTTGTGGTAGATCACTTCAGCCACTCTTAACACTCTCTGTACCTGGCCTATGTTTGCAGGGTAAACCTTCTTCTGTGTTTACCCTGCAAACAGAGGCCCATGCAAACATCCACTTTTTCATTCCTGGGTCTTTCATTGCAGCTGGTGGGGTGGGGGAAGAACCCCAGGGCATCACAGTGTTACTGAGGTTGCTCTTTTCTCTTCCCTGCTCCCTGACATCAGCAAGGCTCCCAGAATCACTTGAAAAATTCTTCATGTGTCAGTGATTTCCTGCTCCCATTACCCACAGTAGATGGCTGTCCTAAAAGTTCATCTCTCATCTGAGTTTCCCATTAGTGCTGCTTACCTCTTAATGTACAGATAGTATGGCATTCTCAGGCAGCAACCCTTTAGCCTTCTGTGTAAACTGAAAAATTATATATGAACTACCTTGTCTCCTTCATTTTGCCCCAGGGGAAGAGGTCGGCTAAGCCTTCTGTGCTCTTCATGTTATCTCCTTTATTCTAGCAGAATTAGGTTTCTTATTCCTCTCTCCAACATTTCTACCCTCTCTTTTTCTGTAGACATTTCCTTCATTGCCTAAAACATATTCAAGGAAAGAATTCCTTTACAACTCTATATTCTCCTTTATTTGCTGTCTTATTTCTTTCTCTTCAGTCCTTGCTCAGTTTCTATAAAGTGGAGTTGTTTCCAAGGGTCACAGTTCCAAATATTTGTTGGAGACCAGCGAGTCAGTAGTGAAAATGAGCAAAGAGGGCTAAATATAAGGTAATCATGGGCTTACCTTTGTCTGAAACTGACACTATTATGCCCTTTGCTGTCATATGGGAGTGGGGGGTCCAGTTTGGCTAAAACATCTGATTTTGTTTTCCAAGAAAAGCAGGAAATCTGGATTTCCATTTGAAATATCTCAGTGTTTAAAACACTGGACAGTCCTAACAAAGTACATATGTGGGCTGAATTTGGATTATATAGTTCAGTTTTTAACTTTTGGCCTGCACTATCTTGATATCTCATTTAATCAACCTACTGCATTCTGTTTTCTGCCTCTAACACTCCTTAGGAATTGCTTTATACTAGCACTTCTCAAAGGTATATGTGGCCTAGAATACTCCATAGATTTTGTTAAAGCATAAGAATGAATTCTCATTCAGTAGATCCGGGGTGAATCCTGAGTTTTACATTTCCAGCAAGCTCCCACATAATGTTGCTGGTCTATAGACCAAATTGAATAGTAAGGCTTGAGAGGACCTGCTCATCTTTACAGATATATCTCATGATAAACCATTTAAAGCTCCTCTCTCTCCCCCAGACTGAATCTTTCTTTTCTATGCACCTGCTATATCCTGATCCAATACCTATAAAGGTGCCTGTAATTCTTCTTTTCATTGACATGTTTATGTGACTACCTACTGGTCTGTAAGCTCCTCGATGGCAAGGACCACAACTTACCCTTTTGCTTTCAAGCAGTACTGCAGTGGTAGGAATGGAATTAGTACTAAATAGCTTTGTCCATCTGCTCTCATTTCACATCAGGCATGTGTGTGCACGTGTTTCTTCTCAGAGGAGTTAGGTTGAAATGTGGAGGGTTCATTATGTTGAAGAATAGAGTCTCTTTTCACAAAAACTTCTGGCTTATAATAGGTTCCCAAAGAAGGATTCAGTGCCATATTTTGATGGATTTTTCTGTTCTATGTTCAAATTGGTCTTATAATGTCATCTTCTCAATTTGTGTTGCCAATTTGGGAAAAATACTAAATTCCTTTAGCTTTTATCTTTTGAGTGTTTCCAGTACTTCCAAGGGACATCTGGAAGTTGTGTGTTATCTTCTATTATGGCTTGGTAAATATCATCCAGGGTTTTTCTGCTTTAGAGGCAGCCTGCCAGATATTTGAAGAGATCTAATTGTGTCTAGAAGAAGTAAAGCTAAGAGTGGAGGGTGGCAATATAGGTACGGGGTTGTAAATTTGATGTATTCACAGACATTTTCTTTCAGTGGCAAGAGGCTTTCTAAGCATTGTGCTTCTTACTCAAATGTTTAATATGGTGTGGTGAGGTTCAGAACTCTGGGTTCTTTAACCTTGCCTCACTCTAACTTGCATACTCTTCAACTGATCAATCGTCAAGTAATTATAAATAGCCTAGCATGTGTCCAACACTGTGACAGATATCAAAAATGGGAAGATATGTCTTGATATGATTTCCTGCCTACTAAGCATAGACGCAGTATCTTAAAGAGACCACTGATTTAAGGAAAGGGATTAATGTTTGTTGAGGATTTACCATTTACTATTCAAGGCTATAATTTATATTATTTAACATAGACTTTATATTATTTAACCCACACACTAAAACATTGACATATAGATATCTCTAGCTCTATTGTATAGCTGAAGGAACTGAAGCTAAAAGAAGTTAAGTAACTTGTTTAAGATGCCAAATTAGTAAGTACTTTAGCAAGAATTTCTACAGTTCTGCCTCCAGAATCCAAAGACTTTCAATCGCAATTTCTAGCAGGGATCCTAATAAAATTCAAGGGAAATTCAGTAAAGCCTTCCCTGCTTTTTGGCTTCTTTCCGTGTTTGGTTTCTAGAGGAATCTGGGCTTAAAGGGAGCTAGGTTTCTGCTGTTGAGAGAATCTTCAATAGCTCACTCTGTTGGTAGAGGTAGAGTTAGAAAAAAAAATGTTAAAAGTAAAATGAAGCTGAGGGGCATCTGGGTGGCTCAGTCAGTTAAGTGTTAGACTCTTGACTTCAGCTCCGGTCATGATCTCAGGGTCATGAGATCAAGCCCCGTATAAAGCTTAGTGCTGGATGTGGAGCCTGCTTGAGATTCTCTCTCTCCCTCTTCCTCTGCCCTTCCTCACTATTCACTCTCTCTGTCAAAAAAAGTAAATAAATAAAGTAAAATGAAGCCAAGAAATTTTGATTTTTTTTAAAAAAAGTTTTTATTTATTCATGAGAGACACAGAGAGAGATAGAGGCAGAGACACAGGCAGAGGGAGAAGCAGGCTCCATGCAGGAAGCTCAAAGTGGGACTTGATCCCGGGTCTCCAGGATCACACCCTGGGCTGAAGGTAGCGCTAAACCGCTGAGCCACCAGGGCTGCGCAGAAATTTTGATTTTTGAAGAGTACACGTTATTCTAGCCTCATGCTTTACTATTGCCTGTATCAGAATCTCTTAGAGGGCTTATTAAAGTAGTTTTCTTGGCCCTTAAAGTTATGAATTAATAGGTCTGGGCTTGGGACCCCAAATGTGCATTTCTAATAAGCTCCTGAGTGATGCTGGTGTTGCCGACCACTGGACCACAATTTGAATAGCACTGATTTTGAAAATGAACATTCACTTATATATTTCATCATTCAACAAATATTTCTTTTTTGAATTTTTACTATATGCCACATATTATGCTGGAGAATTGGCTGTAGTGCCTACTCTGGACAATCAATTATTGTTGGTAATGTCTCATTTCCCAGGGATCTAATAATGATATAGTCAATCCTTTCAGAGATCACACAATAGCATTTTTATCTATGCCTGAAATTTTTTCACCTTTGGGTAAACTTCTAGATATGAAATTACTTTATCACAGGATAAAACATTTTTAAGAATTTTGATATGAAGTTACCAAATTATTTTTCAGAATAATTTTGCTAATTTACTATCCAATGGGATGGATGAGAATGTTTTAATAAACTTGCATTACTGCAGGGTGTTATGACTTCTGTTTAGGTGTTTATCTCCTCCTTGTTGATATGTAAGTGTGCTTACCTATCAAGGATATGGACTTTTAAAACAGCCTAGTTTTTGAAGATTATATCTAGTTTTTGAAGATTATATCTAACTTGGTGTTAAGTGACCTTGAAAAAAATTGCTTTGTGACTTCCTGAATCACAAAGCAAAGAGAGTCTTGGCAGGAATAATTTGCCTTCTTTGGTAAGTAAGTTACTAAATGGTTTCTAAAACATGAATTCCTTGAGAACAGACAAACCAATACTAAATAACCTTCAAGTTCTGACCAGTGTGATCACTGTGTTCTGATATTTAGGTTGCTTCCTTTGTATCTGCAGTACATTGAATGGAAGATGTAAAACACCTTTACACAAGGCAGAATAGAATACCAATTGGATCTCACTGACAAATCTAAACATGAGAAGGGTTCTTTTCTGTTTATATTCAGTAATGCAAGCAAACTGAAAGAGACAGCAAGCAATGACACTAATACATCATTGAGCTGTTTTGTATTCATAACTTTTCAGTGATAGCACCTTTCTTTAATGCAGTATTGATTCAGCAAAGAAATGTTACTCTATTACTTTCTTGAGCTGTTGAATTAGGTTAAAGGACACTGTTATGGTTTTTAGCTGGAGATTGAGAATTTTTATAAACTAGTATCCCTTAAAATCACCCAAAGGTCACTGGCAAGAAAGTTGACTATTAGGTTTATGACAAATTGGGAAATGGGTTAGTTATAAAGTACATGGTGTTTTAAGCAGCAACATAATTGGGTTTGGGAGGTGGGTAGAAATCCTTGGGAAGAAGAGAGCCTGATGGTAACTCCAAAATTAAAGAAGACCTATCTCAATTTTGTTCATTGAGAAGTTTGGCTCATTTTCTAGTAGTCGTGACAAGTATCGGACAAAGGTAGACCACGGAGCTCAACACCCTACAGGAGGGAATTATGACTTCTCCTTTATCCACTAAGCTTTTTTCTGTAGTGTCAGATCAAAGAAAGGTCTATGTTAATATGATAATGGATGCTCATATGAAAATTGTGCTGGTTTGGGTAAATGCAAATCCACAAAATTATAGCAAATATTTATACAGAGTTTTTAGCAAAATAATCTTTCCTATAATGAAATTTGACTAGTAATATATATATATATATATATATATACACACATACATATATATATACACACACACATCTATCTATCTATAGATAGATAGATAGATAGATAGAGAGAGAGTGTGTCAATGTAGTTATATAATTTTTTTTTATTGCCAAACCATACTTTTGGATACTTCCCTTTGCTGACCACCAAAATTTCTGGATCTGTTTGTAGACTGAACTCTATCCTTTCTAGTGGTGGCCTCCTCAACCCAAAGATTGTTTGCGTTTATTTACTCTAAAAAAACAAGAATTGCTTCTTTTGAATGAGAATGAGAAAACAATATCCAAAGACTCAGGAAGATTGTTGTATAATGATTCAATGCCATACTTCATTGCTATAGTAATAACTTGTGAGGTTTGCAAGTTATTTTCACAGCTTGATTCACCAGCATTCCCTGTGGGCTGCAAACCATATTCTCTTTCCTCTTACTTTCTCTAGCATTACTTTGTCTCCTATATTGATAGGACTATAGAGTGTAAATATATTTCTAGAGTAATTTTCCACAAATGGGGATGGTCATGAATAGGAGGCCCCCCATGTGCCTGTGTTTTCAGGCTTTTCAGGAAGATTTTTTTAAAAATCAAAACATGTCTTGATGTTTTCATTTAGAGTCTCTTTCCTCTGTGTTAAATCTTGAAACCAGGTAACTCAGAATGAAATAATTCATCAGAATGTTATTAGACATTTGTACCTTAGCAAAAATCAGTTTTCAGGGCTTTGGATGGCTGAGAAGAGATTTCTGTGATGTGGGATGAGGAGGAAGGGGCTAGGGTGACGGAATTGGGAGGAAAGAGAAAGTAGTAGGACTTGGGCACAAGTTTCACATACTTTAATTCTGCCTAAGATAATTCCTGGAAGGAATGGCACAGATTAATAGAAATTTGCAAGGTGATTGGTTAACAGTCTTAATGTTCACTCCTTGCCCTGTTGTCCATGAGGTTTGGGGCATGTCACTGAATCTGTCTCAGTTCACTCAACTGACAAATTGAGTGATTTGTACATGACTAGCCCTTTTTCCTGCCTCAAGTGCTCCCTTTTTTACTTGCATGCTGTTTCCAAATGGAGTGTTAAAGAACTGCTTCAACTATGGCATTTTCCTCATTAAAATTTTAGTAGGTTTCCTAATGAGATATCACCTCATACTGGTCAGAATGTCTAAAATTAACAAGTCAGGAAGCAATAGATGTTGGCAGGGTTGCGGAAAAAGGGGAACCCTCTTATACTGTTGGTGGGAATGCAAGCTGGTAAGGCCGCTCTGGAAAACAGTGTGGAGTTTCCTCAAGAAGTTGAAAATAGACCTATCCAATGACTCAGCAATTAAACTATTAGGTTATCTACCCCAAAACTACAAATGTAGTGATCTGAAGAAGCACCTGCACCCTAAGGTTTATAGCAGCAATGTCTATTTGCTGCTATAAATGTCTATTTGGCGATAGCTAATCTGTGGAAAGAGCCCAGAGGTCCATCAACAGATGAATGGATAAAGAAGATGTGAGATATATATGTATATATAATGGAGTATTACTCAGCCATTGAAAAAAAGAAATCTTGCCATTTGCAGTAATGTGGATGGAACTAGAGGGTATTATTCTAAGCAAAATAAGTCAACAGAGAAAGACAATTATCATATGATCTCATTTGGAATTTAGGAAACAAATCAGGATATCATAGGGGAATGGAGGGAAAAATAAGACAAGATGAAATCCGAGGGAGACAAATTATAAGAGACTCTTAATCATAGGAAACAAGGTGAGTGTTGCTGGAGGGAAGGGGTTAGAGGGATGGGGTAACTTACTGGGTAATGGACCTTAAGACGGGCACATGATATGAGCATTGGGTATTATATAAACTGATGAATCACTGAATTCTACCTCTAAATTTAATAATATACTAAATGTTAATTAATTGAATTTAAATTAAAAAACCCTTTAGTGGGTTTCTTTTGCTTTAGATATCAGAGTTCAGATATTTAAAGAAACATTTAGAGTCCCCTACTCACAGCTGAGCCTATTGCCAACTTTGCCTCAATTAGCTCTTCCAGGCAAATCTCCCATGACTTACAAAGAAACCTGAATTCCCAGCTCTAGTTAAATGGATCTGCTCTGTGTCTCATCAATAAGTGTGTTTCCTAACTTTCATCATTCTCCCTGTAGTACCCTGAATCACAATACCCCTCCCCTATCTATTGTACTTTTACCTAGTCTTCAGGGTCTTATCACTTCCCCCTCTTATCTACATGCTCTGATTTGAATGGCCGATTTGAATGACCTTTCACTCAAACTCTGAATGCATTCCAACATCACACTTGTGATACCCTGACTTATTACCCTATGTGGAGAGTTGTTTTGTTGTGGCTAGGTCTTAATATGTCACCTAGGCTCTAGGTTCCTCAGGACAAGGGAAACAATTTTCTGTTTCAGTAGAATTCCTTTCTTATCTAGCAGTTGGTAGATGATAACACTATAGGTCTCTAATGTTAGGAGGATGCTATTTTTTGAAAATATTAAGCCAACACATATTTTACACTTCCTAAATCATGGTATAAAGTATATTTCCTTTCCACATGACTAAGAAACATCCATATGGCTTCCAGGGATGATGTTAAAGTGGAAAAAGAGTGAATAAGACTATAGTGAGGAGCTAAAGGAGGAAAGAGTGAGATCCCATCTCTTTCCTTTTGAGATCCCGTGTGCTTGGAACAATCTGATCTACCATGGTAATTTTCTCTGGGTCTGAGGACAGAAAAAAAATGTCAACATGCTAATAATTTCTCTTGAATTGCCACTTTAGCTTCATCTAATATCTATTGATATGTAATGCTATCATTATCATTCTTTTGCAAAGGTTTCCTAACTTCTAAAAGACTTCTCTTTTTAGTTCACAAGTTATTTAGCAGTTCATTTAAATTTTCCCATTTTAATTTTAACGGTCTTTTCATTTTTAATTACTAATTTAACCATGATGAATTATGTGATATAAGTGATATCATTTTTCTAAAAATATTTTAAGGATTCCTTTGGTACCTTGGGAATGGATAATCTTGTAATCGTAATTGCTCCATGTGTACTTGAAAAGAGTATATTTTCTTGGTATATATATGTCTATTAAAAAAACCCAAACACACACACACACACACACACACACACACACACACACCTCTAAGCTTGACCTTGGTGATTTTGTTGTTCAATCTTCTTTATGCATGCCATTTTTTAAAAAGCTTGAACTATCAGTTTCTGATTGACCTGTGTTAAAATTTCCCCCAAATGATTTGGATGTATTATCCTTGCAATTATGATATTTTTTCAGAAAAAGTATATTTCAAACTGTGATTTTAGGTATAGGCTCATTTGTTGTTATATCTTCTTGCTGGATTATTTTCATTGTAATCTTCCTCTATATCCCTATCAATGATTTTTCCCTAAGTTCTCTTTTGTCTGCTAAGACTGTTGTCACTACAGCTTCCTTATAATTATTTGCAAGATATATGTTTCTGTGTTATGTTTTCAATGTACTTCTTAAAAGCAACATAAAGCTGGGTTAAAAATAATCCAACTTGGGATCCCTGGGTGGCTCAGAGGTTTAGCACCTGCCTTCGGCCCAGGGCGTGATCCTGGAGTCCCGGGATCGAGTTCCACATCGGGCTTCCTGCATGGAGCCTGCTTCTCCCTCTGCCTGTGTCTATGCCTCTCTCTCTGTCTCTCTCTCTCTCTCTTTCTGTGTGTCTCTCATGAATAAATAAATAAAGTATTAAAAAAAGAATAATCCAACTTAATATTTGCAGTTTCATAGGTGTATTATTAGCTTTATATTTATTTCAGTAATTGATATTTTGGGACTTTTTGCTTTCTGTTTAAGTTCTTATTTTAAAAATTTTGTTTATTTATTTTAATTCTAGTATAGTTAACATTCAGTGTTATCTTAGTTTCAGGTGTATGATATAGTGACTCAGTAATTTTATACATTACTCAGTACTCATCATGATAATTGTACTCTTAATCCTCTTCACCTCTTTCACCTATTCTCTCACTCACTGGCTTCTATAACCCTCAGATTGTTCTTTATAGTTAAGAATCTGTTTCTTGGTTTGTCTCTTTTATTCTTAATTTGTTTTTTCTTAAATTCTGCATATGAGTGAAATAATATGGTATTTGTTTTTCTCTGACTTATTCACTTAGCATTATACTCTCCAGATCCATCCGTGTCATTGCAAGTAGCAAGATTTCATTCTTTTTAATGGTTGAATAATATTCGATGGTGTATGTATGTATGTGTGTGAGTGTATACACACATGCATTGTTTATATTGTATGCATATATTAAATATATAATATGTACCTCCACTTTTTTATCCATTCATCTAAACTATGGCTGCTTTCATAATTTGTCTATTATAAATAATACTGCAATAAACATAGAGGTACATATGTCTTTTCAAATTAATGTTTTGATATTTTTTGGGTAGATAATCAGTAGTGGAATTACTGGATCATATAATATTTCTATTTTTAATTTTTTAAGGAAACTCCATACTGTATTTCACAGTAGCTGCACCAGTTTGCATTCCCAGCAATAGTGCATGAGAGTTCCTTTTTCTCCACATCCTTGGCAACACTTCTTTCTTGTATTTTTTATTTTAGCCACTTTCACAAGTGTGAGGTCATATCTCATTGTGGTTTTGATTTTCATTTCCCTGATGGTGAGTGATATTGATCATTTTTTCATGTGTCTGTTGGCCATCTAGATGTCTTCTTTGGAGAAATCTGTTCATGTCTTCTGTCCATTTTTTAATTGGATTATTTGTTTTTTGGGGTTTGGATTATATGGGTTCTTTATATATTTTATATACTAACTCTTTATTGGATATATCATTCCTATTTTCTTAGGAAATCAGATCCAGTGAATTTTAATGAACTGGGTTGCCTGTTCTGGAAATTTCTCATTTTTAAGTGCCTGACACAGGAAAGAAGGTACATTATATCATTATATCCAAAGGTACATTATAAAAATATGTTTTTTACCCAAAAAGATGTTTACCGTCATTTCTGAGCAGCCATTGCCTATATTTTCTGAGCTTCTCCCTGGTTTCCTTGCATGGGCTCATCTGACAAGGAAATGCGGCTATTTTGTTTGTCCTCTTTCCGTACTGGACCATTTATGTCAGTGTTCTAATTCATCCCTGATGGTCTCTGAGATACATAGACTATTCCACAAGACTCAATAGTTACTCTTAAGAAATTTTTAGACAGAATTGGTCCCTGTTAGGAGGAGACTCTCGGTGTCACTTTTGTTATCTTGAAAGCTGGTCCCTTCCCTGAGGCTCTTAATTTTTTGAAAACTTGATGCTGTTTCAACTGAAAAATTGGCAAGAATACTAAAAAAACAAGTTGAGGGGAGCTGTTTAAGAAATTGAATTTTTTTTCATCATTAAAATTCCTTTTATTTTTCCTTCAGAGAAAATGAAATATTCCTGAAGTCCTGAATCAATTATTTCTTCTTAGTTTTCCAGCAGCTGTCATTTGTCTTCTTTTGGTCTGTTCAGTAGAAAGTGAACTATCTGAAGTAGGACATCATCATTAAAACCTTTCACATTATTATCCTCAATTGTTTCATAGACAGGTTTACTTTGTGTTCCCCACATATATTTTTCCCAGGGTTATTCTGATCAGCTTGCGTAGTCAGTGCCAAAGTATTTAACTGGTAGCAAACAAAATCATATTTTCTCCCATTCATTTTGTTTTAGTTTTGTTGATTTATTCCTTTATTGTACATAACCTTTTTATTTTTATGGATTTCCAATAGTTTATTTTTGCTTTTATTTCCCTTACCTCAGGAGGCATATCTAGAAAAACATTGCTGTGGTTGACAAATTACTGCTGGTGCTGTCTTCTAGGATTATTATTGGTTTCATGTCTCACATTTAAGTCTTTAATCCATTTTGAGTTTATTTTTGTATATGGTATAAGAAATGGGTCCTGTTTCATTTTTTCACATGTAGCTGTCCAGCTTTCCCATTACCATTTACTGAAGAGACTTTTTCCCATCACATATTCTTGCTTCTTTTGTTGTAGATTCATTGACCATGTAATCAGGAGTTTATTTCTGGGTTTTCTATTCTGTTCCATTGATCAACATGTCTGTTTTTGTGTCAGAACCATATTGTTTTGATTACTGCAGCTTTGTAGTACATCTTGAAATTGGATTGTGATACTTCTAGTTTTTGTTTTTCTTTTTCAATATTGCTTTGGCTATTTGAGGTATTTTTATTTCTATACAAATTTTCGGATAATTCTAGTTCTCTGAAAAATACTGTCAGTATATTGATAGGGATTGTATTAAATCTGTAGATTGTTTTCAGTAGTATGGACATTTTAAGAGTATTTGTTCTTCCACTCCATGGGTATGGAATATCTTTCCATTTGTTTGTGTCATCTTCAATTTCTTTCATCAGTATTTTATAGTTTTCAGAGTATAGGTTTTTCATCTCCTTGGTTAAGTTTATTCCTAGGTGTTTTATTATTTTGGTGCAATTCTAAATGGGATTCTTTCCTTAATTTTGCTTTTTGCTATGTCATTACTAGTATATAGAAATGCTGTGGATTTCTGTATATTGATTTTATATCCTTCAAACATCCTGAATTCATTAATCAGTTGTAGTAGTTTTTTGGTGGAGTGTTTTGAATACTCTAAATCTAGTATCATGTCATCTGCAAATAGTGACTGTTTTATTTCTTCCCTATCAATTTGGATGCCTTTTATCTCTTTTTGTTGTCTGATTGCTGTGGCTAGGACTTGCAGTACTATGTTGAATGAAAGTGGCGAGAGTGGACATCTTTGGATTGTTCCTGATCTTAGAACAAAAGCTCTCAGTTTTTCACCATTGAATATGATGTTAGCTGTGGGTTTTTCATATATGGCCTTTATTATGTTGAGGCATGTTCTCTCAAAACCTGCCTTGTTGAGGGTTTTAATCATGAACAGATGTTGTACTTTGTCATATACTTTTTCTGCATCTATTGAAATGATCATTTGGTTTTTATCCTTTCCCTTGTTGATGTATCATGTTGATTGATTTGTAATTTCAATTGGATATTGATATACCCTTGCATCCCAAGGATAAATCCCATTTGATTGTGGTGAATGATTTTTTAAATGTATTATTGGATTCAGTTTGCTAATATCTTGCTGAGAATTCTTTGCATTTATGTTCATCAAGATATGGCCTGTAGTTCTGTTTTTTTGGTAGTGTCTTTATCTGATTTTGGTATTAAGGTAATGCTGGCTTCATAGAATGAGTTTGGAAGCTTTCCTTCTTCTTCTTCTTCTTCTTCTTCTTTTTTTTTTGGAATAGTTTAAGAAGATATTAGCTCTTCTTTAAATGTTTGGTAGAATTCACCTGTGAAGCCATCTGGTTCTGGACTTTCATTTGTATGAGTTTTTTGATTATTGATTCAATTTCATTGCTGTTAGTCAGTTCCAATTTTCTATTTCTTTCTGGTTTAGTTTTGGTAGTTTATATGTTTCTAGGAATTTATCCATGTCTTCTAGGTTGTCCAGTTTATTGGCTATGTTTTCATAATAATCTCTATTGAGTTGAAAATTTTCTTGCTTCTTGAGGGAGGCTTATATTGCTATAAACTTCCCACTTAGAATAGCTTTTGCTGCACCCCAAAGATTTTGGACCATTTTATTTACATTTTAATTTGTCTCCCTGTATTTTTTTATTTCCTTTTTGATTTCTTGGTTGGCTCATTCATTGCATAGTAGCATGTTATTTAACCTCCATATACTTGTGTTCTTTCCATATTTTTTCTTGTGGTTGATTTATAGTTTCATAGTGTTTTGGTCAGAAAAGATATATGGTATAACCTCAGTTTTTAAAAATTTGTTGACGTTTGTTTTGTGGCCTAATAGATGATTTATTTTAGAGAATGTTCCATATGCACTTGAAAAGAATGTGTATTCTGCTGTTGGGATGAACCATTCTGAATGTATCTGTTATATCCTTCTACTTCAATGTGTCATTCACAATTTCCTTATTAATTTTCTGTTTGGATGATTTATTCATTTATGCAAGTGGGGTGTTAAATTCCCCTACTATTATTGTGTTACTATTGGTTATTCTCTTTATGTTTATTAGTTGCTTTATGTACTTGGGTGTTTGCATGGTGAGTGCATAAATATTTGTAATTGTGTATTTTTATTGAATTGTTCCCTTTATGATTATATAGTGTCCTTCTTTTTCTCTCATTACAATCTATTATTTAAATTCTATTTTGTCCAGCATAAGTATTTCTATTCCAGCTTTTTTCCCCTTCCATTTGCGTGATAAATACTTTCCCATCTCTTTACTTTGAATTTGCATGTGTCTTTAAATCTGAAATGACACTCTTATAAGCAGCATATAGATGAGTCTTGCTTTTTTATCCACTCTGTAACTCTATGTCTTTTGATTGGAGTATTTAGTTCATTTGGATTCACAGTAATTATTTTTTTAAGATTTTATTTATTTATTCATGAGAGACATGGAGATAGAGAGAGAGAGAGGCAGAGACACAGGTAGAGGGAGAAGCAGGCTCCTCACAAGAAGCCTGCTGCAGGACTCGATCCCGAATCCTGGGATCACACCCTGAGGTGAAGGCAGGTGCTCAATGGCTGAGACACCCAGGCATCCCCATTCAAAGTAATTATTGATAGGTACGTACTTATTGCCATTTTGTTTCTTGTTTTACAGTTGTTTTTATAGTTTTGTTTCTTTTTTCTCTTCCTGTCTTCTCTCATGGTCTGCTGGCTCTCTTTAGTGATATAATACTGATATACTAATTAGTTAATTAACATACTAATATAGTGAGTGATATAATTATAGTGATATAATTCTTTTCTTTTTTTTTTTTGCTTATCTATAACTAGTTTTTGATTTGTGATTACCATTAGGTTTATATGTAACATCTTGTTGCCTTGACCAACTGCCTGGGCTCTCAGTCCAGTAACATCTAATATTTTCAGCTACTTGAATTTCCACCAGTGGTCATACTGGAATTTCACAGATCAGTCATCAAGGCTTTTAACTTATAGTTGAGCTTGTTGATGGCTTTAAAAATGGTCTTGCTAAGATATATTATCTGTTAATGCTATATTCTTGGAGTCAAATGTTTGCATCAACATGTGAATGTTCTATGTCATTTGAGCAGAATCCATCACTATCTAATTTGAACATGTTTGCTTGGCAGTGCTTGGAGAACAGTAAAAAGGCAAAGTAGCAAATCTAAGACACATTAAAAAGGAGACCAAATTCATTTCTTAGTTTCCTCTTCAAGGAACTTGGATGTGAGTTGAGGGTCATCCCATTGAAAAGGAAAATATAAATGGCCTGATTTGTTAGGGTTTAAGTGGATCATCTCACTGACAGGGACAGTTTTTCTTTCTCTCTTTTTCATCTAGACTTTGTTTCTCCCTACTGCTGCTTTTAGTATTTAAGGCTAGATTTCACTGTTTTGAATCAGTACCACCATACTAATGGGATTTTCTACTTTGGTTACAATGAAAGCAATCAAGGGTAGGTAAGCCATGAAGATCTCACATAATTAATCACTTCTTTATTGTTATCTCTTTAAAAAGTGTTTTGTAAAATAATCATCTACATTAATGGAACATCTGTCAAAAGAGAGGAAATGAAAGTATCAATTTATATTATAATACTAAATATCAAGAAATATTTCACTATCTTATTCGGGGGACCATCTGAAACTATTGAAATTTATCTTTGAAATTCACACTTTTTGGGATGTCGTTATCTATTGCCACACATAATAACAGAAATGTACTCATCCTAACAGCTACTGACTTCCATTTCAGCATCAGCAAATTTGAGAGCAATCCCAGTGAAGGATTGTAATAAGAACATGGTATGACCTTGCTTTACGAATTACATGTGCTCTGTATAATGAGGTGTAAAATGAATATTTGTATATTTAATCATGACGTTAATTTTTATTATAACTTAAGAGATGTGTGCCTAAAAATTCGCTCCAATGCCAATAAAACTCCACACATAAGAATCTGAATAATCAGGTCAAGGAGCAAGATACATTTGTCAAAGTATTGCCCAAGAGCATTTATTTCTCCTTTCAACACCTATAAGAAGCTAGTCAGATGAATAATTAGGCCATATAATCTTTGCACATTTGCTTATTTAAGAGGACACTTTAGTTAATGTCCTTTTCTGTTAGGAATTCTTAGGGGCTAATGGGACTTGGAAGTTTAAGCTTTACACTGCTAAAATCTTTGATTTCAGGCAAACATTTTTGAAGGATTTTTAAAACAGTAAAGCAAAGCAAAAGAGGAGCTGCTAATTCTCAAATTGTAACAATCCTGTTATCATTAAGGGTTTATAACCTCAAAACCTGAAAATCATCTCTAACAAAGAAAACTTCTCCCCATAGTCAATTTCAAAAGCTCAGAAAACTGTTGGGGTTGGTGACTGAGGCAGGAAGGACATGTTTGCTGATAGACTCATCTAAAAATAGTTCTTTGCTTCCTCCAGGGTATGTGTTTAACTTCTGGTCAGAGATATCACAAAGGAGAGAGAGCAAAGAGATTTATCCTTCTCTAATGTTTTTAAACAGTTATGTACTAGATTTAGCTGCAATATGTAAAGGCCCAGGAAAACATTACTTTTTTTCAAGTCATCTTAGTTTTCTGTATTTTGTGTATGTGTTTTATGAGTAGGAATTAGTATGAGGAGAATCTTGAATAGAGGTTTGGGTGAACTGTCTCAAATCCTGGATTGAGACTATATCTCAATTTATTATCTTACACTTAATTAATTGCTATAATAGAAAAGGCTGTGGTTGGCCTTGGGATGATATCAATTGCACGAGACAAAGTCACTGGTTTCAGGCAAAACCAGTTTCTTAAACTGGAGTAGGTATGAGCCTGGGAGATGGGTAGTGGGGAGAAGGCCCTACCATGATCTTACAACACATAGGAAAACCATTGCTTTCTCTGTCTCTTATATTTAAGATCAATTATATATGTATACTGGGGACTGGATTTCTTCAGTGTTGGGCCCACCTGTGTAAGACATTATGGGATGAGAATTGGAACGTGAACATTGCTTATAAAATCATTACTGATAAGAAAGATGTCATTTTGGGCATTGGTCAGTTAATGCTGGTAAATTTCATTTTTCGTGTCCATCTCTACTGACTGGACAATTTCCCTAGTTCTGTTCTTCCCTATGTTTAGCTATTTAGATTCTGTTTCTCCTCACATTTTTCTGGTACTCATCTTAGCATGATTTTGAACTCAGGTTATTATTTACTGAGTCTTTTCTGGGGTGTATTTAACACACTCTTGCCTTTACTTCTTTGTCCCCATATTTCATGTCCATCTTTAACTTTTGAATCAACATGGGCAATACATAGTGACATGTTATGGAAGAAGAAGAATGATATGATGATGTCTAAATGAAGTTTTAAGTAATGGCCCCATCAATTATTGTCCTGTAAGTTATCTGACCTGGGTGGATTCTTATTTTTTAGGATAAAAATTTTGATGCCCAGCATGAATAATATCATCTAAGTGGTCCCCTTTTCAGAATTGTCCAATCAAGGCATATATCATTTTTGTTGCTATATGTTACAAATGGAATTCTTCTTTCTGGAGATATTTGAGCAGAAACTTGGACTTTTATAAGGGATGTTGTAGAGAAGGCTTAGCCATAAATGAATATTTGGATTAGATCACCTGTGGATTAGATCTACAAACCATGTTCCCTTTTATCTTCGGGGTATCCCTTCTTTCTGGAGATATTTGAGCAGAAACTTGGACTTTTATAAGGGATGTTGTAGAGAAGGCTTAGCCATAAATGAATATTTGGATTAGATCACCTGTGGATTAGATCTACAAACCATGTTCCCTTTTATCTTCGGGGTATCCCTTTTATCTCAGCTTAGACTGCCACCTTGAAACTATAGAGATTTTTAAGTAATTCAGATTATGCTTAATTAATAGAGTACAATTGTGTTCTTTGCTGCTATTCCAAACCCTCCTACCCTAGAAGTTTTCTCTTTAGAGTCCTTTAATCTCTCACTAAACATTACCATTCTAGCCTCAAACTGTGCTCCTCACCTCTATTCCTAGCATCCAGTCCCAGCATAAAGGTAGAATGATCTTTGAAACAGATAACTCACCTCTGCTCTCTATCTGAAACCTTTAATGCCTTCCTCTTATATTTGGATTAAAGTAGAAACGCCTTATAGAGTCTAGAATAGGAGGCAGCAAACTTTCTATAAAGATTCAGAAGATAGTAAATATTTTAGGCTTTGAGACTCATAAGGATATTATATGGAAACTTAAGTAACTATTTAAAATGTAATCCTTTAAAAGTGTATAAAAAATTGGAGCACCTGGATGTCTTAGTCAGTTAAGCATCTGATGCTTGATTTTGGCTCAGATCATGATCTTGGGGTCATGGGACCCAGCCCTGCTTTGTGATGGGTGTGGAGCCTGCTTAAGATTTTCTCTTTTCCTCTCCCACTGCCCCACTCTCCTCTCCCTCTAAAAAAAGGTATAAAAAAAGCACTCTTGGGCAGCCCAGGTGGCTCAGTGGTTTAGTGCCACCTTCGGCCCAGGGCGTGATCCTGGAAATCCAGGATCAAGTCCAATGTTGGGCTCCCTGCATGGAGCCTGCTTCTCCCTCTGCCTGTGTCTCTGCCTCTCTGCCTCTCTGTCTCTCTGTGTCTCTCATGAATGAATAAATAAAATCTTTAAAAAACCCCAAAACACTCTTAACCAGTGAGTCTACAAAAGCAGGTAGCTCTCCAGATTTGGCCTGTGGGCAGTAATTTGCTGACCATTGGTTAGAAGGTTTTTACGTTTCAGAGTTGATCTCTTAATATTTTCCTCCTGTTGACCATCTCCAGATACACTAGACTTTTTTTTTGTCATATTCTCAAACACTCCAAGTTCGCTCTCACCTCAGGACTTTTGCACATACTGGTGTTGATGCCAAGGCTCTCCTTCCCTGATTTTTCCATGTATGCCTCTTTCTCATCAGTTTGTTAACTGTGAGATGTCACTTCATGAGAAAGACTTTCCTGACAGGCTTTTCTGATCTTGTTCTCTCTCCCACCCCAACCCCAATTACTTTCTACCACATCATCCCGAGTTATAACATATATCCTTTACTGTACTTATCACTGTAGAAATTATCTTGTTTATTAATATATTTACTGGTTTATTATCTTTTCCTACACTAGAATGTGGCCAACATGAAAATATAGACCTTATCTCCCTTATTCTGTACTGTAACTTTATTGAATTTGTGGTTTTTAGCTGTGGCTGCTAGAGTGTAGTGTCTCCTTAGAAAAATGAAGTAGTTTACAACTTAAAATTTTAGATAGTACAGTTTTTGGAATATTAATCTTGAAGCAGTATCTTCAAGGGTAAATTTGTGTCATATTTTAGATAGTACCTTAATATTTACTATTCATACTTTGGATTGCCATCTATCTGCCCTTCAGTTTTTAAATATGTTTTTCTGTTTTTCCTGAATTTTGTGTGTGTGTGTGTGTATATATGTGTGTGTATGTTCAATATGAAGTTCTAGCAAAGGGTTTCTAAGAATTTACCCAGGTATAGAGTTGTCAAATAAAAGCTTGGGAAGCAGTGAAGGTGCTTACAGAAATATTGCCCTCTCCAATATTTCTGAGACACAAAGTTTATGTTTAATTCAAAAGTGAAGATGTACAGTGCACAGAGACATACACATAAGGATGTTTATGGAAGCATTGATTATGATAGCAAAAATTTCTAAAAAATCTCAAATTTCTATCTCAAATGTCTATCACTAAGGGATTGGTTAGATAATTATGGTATAAATATTTAATATGATACAGAGAAATGATGATGTTGATATATATTATTAATGTGGAAAAGCATTCACTACATATTATTAAGGGAGTAAACAAATTATACACAGTCCATCTACTATGATCTTGTTTTTGTAAAAAAAAAAGTTATATAAGTGCAAAGGCATGTGTACATATAAAGGGAAAAATGTCTTAAAGATTATAATCTTGGGGGAGGGAGATGGTGGCAGAGTAGGGAAATCTAGTTTCGTCTGGTCCCAGGAATTCAGCTACATATCTATTGAATTATTCTGAACGTTTGTGAACTCAACTGGAGCTCGAAGAAAAGAATTGCTGCAAGTCTACAAATAGAAAAGTGACCACTTTTTGCAAGGTAGGAGGTTCGGAAAAGTGAATCTGAGGACATATATGGGAAGATAGGCCACAGGGGGTGGGAGCCTCTGTCAGCCTTCACTAGAAAGTGATATAGCAGTGGAGTGCAAAATTGGAACTGTTACAAGTTTGCTGTGGTGGGGAGTCATCCCTGCCTGAAAGGTACTCAGATGGTGAAGTGGGACAAAATCCTAGGTGGGACAGTGTGGTCTCAGGATACCCAGAGTCACAGGAAGACCAGGGGTGCCTGAGTGTGGCAGAGTTCCAGGGCATTGGATGGGGAAGTTTGCTGCAATCAGTGAGCCAGCTTGGTGGAGTGGGCTCCCAGCTTGGTGTGGTTATAAACCATGAACCATGGCACAATCTGTATAACTGGTCTCTGAGCAAGGGCCCAGAAAGCAGCAGAAATGTGGTGAGATCCTCCTCTTTCCCATGGGAGGAGCTGTGCCATGTGCACCACAGGAATCTGCAGGGTTTAGAGACTCAAAAGGGGGTCATGTGTCTGAGGTAAAAACCCTTGATCACAGGCTAGGTGAACATAGAGTGCAGACAGAAACCAGGGAGACAAAACTGATTGTTTTTCTTTGAGGGCCCACTGAAAAGTTGAGGGCATGAAATTTCAGCTCTGGGGCTGGAGATGAGTGCGCCACTATTTTCATCACCCTCACCAGCTCCAGAGCTGCTTATACTGAGCCCCACCCCCTGGCAAGGGGGTGTGTGTGCAATTCCCCCAGAGCAAAGACACCTGCAACAGGCCCTTTCCTCAGAAGACCAGCAGGGACATCTGTCTAATTCCAACTTTACAATTGTACAGAACTGCAAACTCTGCAATAGGGGAAAATGGTATATAAAATTCATGTTTTTGTCTCATGTTTCTTTAGTCTTTCAATTTTAACTTTTTTCCTTTTCAACTAATTTCTTATTTTATCAACTCTTTTTAAAAGTCTTTTTAAATTTTCATATTTATATTATATATATGTTTCACTCTTGCTTCCTTTATTGTATTCAAGTTTATTTTTGTATACATACAAGGTTTTCTTGGGATCCCTGGGTGGCGCAGTGGTTTGGCGCCTGCCTTTGGCCCAGGGCGCGATCCTGGAGACCCGGGATCGAGTCCCACGTCGGGCTCCCGGTGCATGGAGCCTGCTTCTCCCTCTGCCTATGTCTCTGCCTCTCTCTCTCTCTCTCTCTCTCTCTCTGTGACTATCATAAAAAAATTAAAAAAAAGAAACTTCCTCTTGTGGGTTTCTTATATAAAAAAAATAATAATAGAGCAAATTTAAAAAGAAAAAAAAAACACGGTTTTTTTTCTTTACAACTTTGGCATCTAGTTTCTTCTAACAAACACACCAGAATACACCAAGGATCTAGTGCATTGTTCTGTTCATTTCACTTGTTTGATTATATTCTTTCTTTCTTTCTTTCTTTCTTTCTTTCTTTCTTTCTTTTTCTTTTTTCTTTTTTTTTGGTTTCTGATCTCTTCTGATTTGTTTAGTGTAAATTTTTGTAGGGTCGTTGTGGCTATTTTGGTATTTTGTTCTCTTGTTCATCTGTTCTTTGGACAGAATGACAAGACAAAAGAACTTACCCTCAAAAAGAGAACAAGAGGCAGTATTTACTGCCAGGGACTTAATCAATATGAATATAAGTAAAACGTTGGAACTAGAATTAAGAATAATGATTATAAAGATACTAGCTGGGTTAAAAAAAACATAGAAGACACTAGAGAATTCCTTTCTGGAGAAATAAAAGAACTAAAATCTAATCAGGTTGAAACAATAAAGGCTTTATTGAGGGAAAAAATGGAGTCTCTAACTGCTAGGATAAATGAGGCAGAAGAGAGAATCAGTGATATAGAAGACAAAATGACAACGAATAAGGGAACAGAAAAAAAGATAAATACTGGATTACAAGGGGAGAATTTGAGAGATAAGTGATACCATAAAGTGAAACAATATTACAAGAATTGGGGTCCCAGAGGAAGGGGAAAGAGAGAGGGGCAGAAGGTATATTTAGAGCAAATTATATCTGAGAACTTCCCTAATCTGGGAAAGGAAACTCATTCAAGTCCAGGAGGCACAGAGAATCCCCCTCAAAAATCAATAAAAATAGGTCAACATCTTGACATATAATCGTGAAGCTTGCAGATTTCAGACACAGAGAGAAAATCCTGAAAACGGCTCAGGACAAGAGATCCTTAACCTACAAGGATAGAAACATAAAGCTGGCAGCAGACCTATCCACAGAGATCTGACAGGCCAGAAAGAATTGGCATGATATATTCAGGGTCCTAAATGGGAAAAATATGCAGCCAAGAATACTTTATCCAGCAAGGCTGTCATTCAGAATAAAAGGAGAGATAAAGACCTTCCAGGACAAAGAGAAACTAAAAGAATTTGTGATCACTAAACCAGCCCTGCAAGAAATATTAAAGGGAATCCTTTAAGTGAAGAGAAAACCCAAAAGTTACATAGACCAGAAAGGAACAGAGACAATATACAGAAACAGTGACTTTACAGGTAATACAATGGCACTAAATTCATATCTTTTAATAGTTATTCTGAATGTAAATGGGTTAAATGCTCTGATGAAAAGACACAGGGTATAAGATTGGATTAAAAAAGCAAGACTCATCAGTATGCTTTATATAAGAGACTCATTTTAGACCCAAAGACACCTTCAGATTGAAAGTGAGGGGGTGGAGAACCACTTATGTTAATGGACATCAGAATAGAGCCAGGGTAGCAAACCTTATATCAAATTAGATTTTAAACCAAAGACAGTAATAAGAGATGAAGAAGGACACTATATCATAATTAAACATTCTATCCAACAAGATCTAACAATTATAAATATTTATGCCCCTAAAATAGGAGCAGCCAATTATATAAAACAGTTAATAACACAATTAAAGAAACATATTGATAATACAATAATAGTAGAAGACTTTAATACCTTACTCACAGCAAAAGACAGATAATCCAAGCAGAAGATCAACAAGGAAACAAGGGCTTTGAATGACACACTGGGCCAGATGGACTTCACAGATATATTCAGAACATTCCATCCTAAAGCAACAGAATATACATTCTTCTCGAGTGCACATGGAACATTCTCCAGAATAGATTGCATAGTGGGTCATAAATCAGGTCTCAATCCGTACCAAAAGATTGGTATTTTTCAGACCACAATGTTTTAAAACTTGAACTCAATCACAAGAGGAAATTTGGAAAGAACACAAAGAGTATTCTCTAAAGAATGAATGGGTCAGCCAGGAAATTGAAGAAGAATTTTAAAAATGCATGGAAACAAATGAAAATGAAAACACAACTGTTCAAAACCTTTGAGATGCTGTAAAGGCAGTCCTACAAAGGAAGTGTATAGCAATACAGGCCTTCCTCAAGAAACAAGAAAACTCTCAAATACACAAACTTACCTTGCACCTAAAGAAGCTGGAGAAAGAATAGCAAATAAAGCCTAAACCCACCAGGAGAAGAGAATTAATAAAGATTAGAGCAGAAAGCAATGAAATAGAAACCCAAAGAAATGTAGAACAGATAAACAAAACTGGGAGCTGGTTCTTTGAAAAAAATGGATAAGATTGATAAATCCCCAGCCAGACTTATCAAAAAGAAAAGAGAAAGGACCCAAATAAATAAAATCATGAATGAAAGAGGAGAGATCACAACCAACACTGAAGAAATACAACTATGAGAACCTATTATGAGCAACTTTATAACAACAAATTTGGCAATCTGGAAGAAAGGGATGCATTCCCAAAGAGGTATAAACTACCAAAACTGAAACAACAAGGAAATAGAAAATCTGAACAGACCCATAACCAGCAAGGAAATTGAAGTAGTAATTAAAAATCTCCCAATAAACCAGAGTCCAGGGCCGGATGCCTTCCCAGGACAATTCTACCAAACATTTAAAGAAGAATTAATACCTATTCCTCTGAAGCTGTTTCAAAAAATAGAAATGGAAGGAAAACTTCCAAACTTTTAAAATTTGGACAGCATTACCTTGATCCCCAAACCAGACAAAGACCCCACCAAAAAAGAATTATAGACCAATATCCCTGTTGAACATGGGTGCAAAATTCTCACCAAGATACTACCCAATAGGATCCAACATTACATTAATAGGATTATTTACCACGACCAGTGGGATGTATTCCTGGACTCCAAGGGTAGTTCACCATCTGCAAATCAATGTGATACATTCCATTAATAAAAGAAAATACAAGAATCATATGATCCTCTCTGTTGATGTAGAGAAAGCATTTAACAAATTACAGTATCTTTTTTTTGATTAAAACTCTCCACAGTGTAGGGATATAAGGGACATACCTCAATATCACAAAAGCCATATATGAAAAGCCCATAGCAAATATCATTCTCAATGGGAAAAAACTGAGAGCTTTTCCCCTAAAGTCAGGAACATGATAGGGATGTCCACTCTTATCACTGTTGTTTGACATAGTACTGGAAGTCCTAGCCTCAGCAATAAGACAACAAAAAGAAATAAAAGGCATCAGAATTGGCAAAGAAGAATTCAAACTCTCACTCTTCATAGATGACACGATACTCTATGTGGAAAACCCAAAAGACTCCACTCCAAAATTGCTAGGACTCATACAGGAATTCAGCAAAGTGGTAGGATATAAAATCAATGCAAAGAAACCAGTTGCATTTCTTTCTTTTTTTTTTTAAGGATTTTATTTATTTATTCATGAGATACACACACACACACACACACACACACACAGACACAGACACAGGCAGAGGGAGAAGCAGGCTCCACGCAGGGAGCCTGACATGGGACTCGATCTTGGGTCTCCAGGATCAGGTCCTGGGCTAAAGGCGGCACTAAACTGCTAAACCCCGGGGCTGCCCCCAGTTGCATTTCTATACATTAATACTGAGAAAGAAGAAAGACAAATTAAGGAATTTATCCCATTTACAATTGTGCCAAAAACATAAGATACCTAGTAATAAGCCTAACCAAAGAGACAAAGGATCTGTAGTCTAAAAATGATAGAACACTCATGAAAGAGATTGAGGAAGACACAAAGAAATGGGTCATCCCATGCTCATGGATTCGAAGAACAAATATTGTTAAAATTTGTTCTTCCAAATATTTTAACAATATTTGTTTTTCCAATAAAAGAAAATGCTACCGAGAGCAATCTACACATTCATTGCACTCCCTATCAATATACCATTAATGTTTATCGCAGAGCTGGAATAAATAATCCTAAAATTTGTTTGGAATCAGAAAGGACACCCAAATAGCCAAAGGAATGTTGAGAAAGAAAACTAAAGCTGGTGGCATCACAATGCCAGACTTCAAACTATGTTACAAAGATGTAATCATCAAGACAGTATGGTACTGGTGCAAAAATGGACACAAATATCAAAGGAACAGAAAAGAGAACCCAGAAATGGACCCTCAACTTTATGGTCAACTAATCTTTGACAAAGTAGGAAAGAATATCCAATGGAAGAAAAACAGTCTCTTCAACAAATGGTGTTGGGGAAATTGGACAGCCACATGCAGAACAATGACACTGGACCATTTTCTTATACTAAACACAAAAATAAACTCAAAATGGGTTAATGACCTAAATGTGAGACAGGAATCCATTAAAATTCTAGAGGAGAACACAGGCAGCAATGTCTTTGACCTTGGCCCCAGCAACTTCTTGCTAGACACATCTCCAAGGCAAGGGAAACAAAGGCAAAAATGGACTATTGGCACTTCATCAAGATAAAAAGCTTTTGCACAGCAAAGGAAACTGTCAACAAAACCAGAATGGGAGAAGATATTTGCAAATGCCTTATCAAATAAAGGGATAGTATCCAAAATCTACTGAGAACTATTCAAACTTAACACCCAAAGAACAAATAATCCAGTCAAGAAATGTGCAGAAGACATAAACAGACATTTCTCCAAAGAAGACATACAAATGGCCAACAGATACATGAAAAAATGCTCAACATGACTTGGCATCAGGGAAATACAAATCAAAACCACACTGAGATAACACCTCACACCAGTCAGAATGGCTAACATTAATTAGTCAGGAAACAACATTAATTCGTCAGGAAACAACAGATGTTGGTGAGGATCTGGAGAAAGGGGAACCCTCTTATACTGCTGGTGGGAATGCAAGCTGGTATAGCCACTCTGGAAAACAGTATGGAGGATCCTCAAAAAGTTGAAAATAGAGCTACCCTATGACCCAGCAATTGCACTACTAGGTATCTACCCCAAAGATACAAATGTAGTGATCCAAAGGGGCACCTGCATCCCAATGTTTATAGCAGTAATGTCCACAATAGCCAAACTATGGAAAAAGCCCAGATGTCCAGTGACAGATAAATGAATAAAGAAGATGTGGCACACAATGGAATACTACTCAGCCATCAAAAAAAGAAATCTTGCCATTTGTAATGACATGGAGGGAACTAGAGGGTATTATGCTAAGTGAAATAAGTCAATCAGAGAAAGGAAGTTATTGTATGATCTCACTCATATGTGGAATTTAAGAATTTAAGATCTCCCCAGGAGATCATAGGGGATCATAGGGGAAGGAAGGGAAAAATAAGACAAAATGAAATCAGAGAGTGAGAAAAACCATAAGAGACTCTTAATCATTGGAAACAAACTGATGGTTGCTGGAGGGGAGGGAGGTGAGAGGATTGGGTAATTGAGTGATGGGCATTAAGGAGGGCATGTAATATTAATGAGCACTGGGTGTTATATACACTGATGAATTACTGAGATCTACCTCTGAAATGAATAATACATGATATGTTAATTAATTGAATGTAAATTAAATTAAATTAAAAAAATTAGGACACCATGAATATTTTTAAAGTTTATACTCTCTAGGATGTCTATAGTTATATTATTGGGCTTAGTAGTATTACTAGTCATCTTTAATATTTGTATAAAAACTATTACTTTTATCAATAGAGATATAGATATATAACATAAATATATAAGTGTATGTATATGAATATAAACAGGAAATATTCTATAATATTCTATAAGTAAAAATTTCTAACACTTGCTAGGCACTCAATCTTATTCTCTTTCCATTTGGAAGCTGTAGGATTGCCCTGTGTATTGAGAAGGGATAAATTGGGGAGTATATCTAGCCAATTTTACTAAACCCAATACTTAGTGTAAGGAAGGAAGGAAATTCACGTATTTTAAAAAATTATGCTTGGCTCAGGGAAATACTCTAGTGGCTAAATTGAATTTCATTACTTGTTTCTCCTATACTATGGTCTCTGTGTGCTTAAGAGTTATCCACTGTGGTTTTGCTCTATGTATTTATTAGTATCATGTTGATTCACATCCACAAAAGTAGGTTACTGGATGAAGCTTCTCTTTTTGTCACCGTAATTCACTCTTTCTTGAGCCTAACTATAATACCTTTCCAATACAGTGTACTGAATCATGTCTCAGGAGAGGAATCTCTCTCTGATTTATACAGACATCTACTTTTGTTGTCACTCAAATACTGAAATATCTATTGCTCCATTTCAGGCTTTATTAATCTTTTTTAAAAACCCCATTTCAGTGGAATTCTCTGCTATATGTGCATATAAATGGTATTGAATGTTTTGTACTCCCAGGAAGCATCTTCAACAAGGTTAGAAACCCTGAAGGGGATGAAGAAAGGAAGCAGGCAAATATGGAAGAAGGAAGATAGACAAAATTTGGGGTGACATGCTATATTTTTTCCTGACTCGGTATATTATATTATTATATTTTATATTTTCTACTTTTGTGGACTTGTAAGACTTTTATTCTTTTATTCTTTTCTTCACTATGTATTTTTATATAAATATGATATTTTGATGTGGCAATTTCATTTATGAAAATCCCCTTTTTGGTTTCATCACTGTAGCAATTTTTTTTTATATTTATTACCCTGTCAGATATTAGAACACTCTTTTCTTTCATTGAAATTATAAATTTGAATTAGTTGATTTCCCTTTATGTTCTTAACAAAGTGAGCACTGCTTTTCACTATAAAAATAAAGTTTATACCTTTCTAAAAATATCTTGAGCAACTGAAAACGGGTGCTTTCTTTTTAAGTTAAAAGACTGATTTTATTGAGGAAAAAGAAGAGAGAGAAGGAGCAAGGCATAGGGAGAGAATATAAACATATCTAAGGAATGGGAAAATGGGGGAGGAAGAAGGAAAAAGCACAACATAGGTTAAAATGTGTTTTTTGGTAGAGACCAAGGTTGGTCTTAACTTCTAAAGAAGCAGAATTAATCTCTTTTGAGACATCATTGGGTGGTTGTTAATTAAATGATACCACATCTTCTTATCTTCAGACTTTCATAGCTCTACAGCTAAGTGCTGAACTTGCTTTTTCAACAGATAAGATTTTCCTTTGGCAGCTACCTGTAACTTTCAATGAAAGCTTAAAGCTTCAACTGCTTTAAAGTTCTCTTTTTTATTCACTTGCCAAGCAAATAAAAGTTGCTTAATTTTGCTGACTAAAATTAGTTAAGCAGTAATAGAAAAGATAAAGATTAGGAGCTATCTTCTTACTCTTTTAGTTTTTCCAGATTTAAAGGAATAAGATATTCAAGGTTGTATATTATTCTGCAGGAATTTCCAAGCTTAAGAAGAGCTCTTGACACACTTTCTTGGTGATTAGGTTCTTTTGGTTTGTTTCTGTTTCTGTCTGATTGGCTTTTTATTTAATTTTGCCTTCCCTCCTATTTCTTCTCCTGTATTGGAATCAAATGTCATGAATCTAGAGAATGTGGTGCTTTACAATATTTGTATATAATTCACTAATAGGTCATTCAATCACTTACGGACTTTTATTTTCTCCAAAGCTGCGCCAGTAATGCTCTAGGTAAGCTCCACTGCTTTCCTCTGTGGGTCCACATTCCTGCTGGAGGAACTCAGCAGGTGTGACAGACATTTGGAGGGAAGGGGAATGCAAAATGGGTGCATTTTCTTCCTTTCTGTTTAGTTGAGAAATTGAAATCTATACTCAAGAATGAGAAACATGTAGTCTCAAAATACAATGACCTTGAAGGATCTATAATAACCTTGTACTTGTCTCTGGGTCTTCTTGGCTAAGGAACTGGTAGGACCCTGGGTGAGGTTCGAATCAGCCTGGATTCTCTGCCTATTCACATCCTGCTTCAGGGACTTTTATTTTTACCTTTTCTTCTTGTTTTTCACATTCTCTAAAATTGTCTTTGTGGTTTTTCACCTGAATTTTTGTTCATTTCCTAATAATTTTGTTTTGAAGGGTCAGTTTAAGTCTAGCAGCTTTATTGCGCCTTACATACCTATGCAGCTCCTTTCTGCTGATCCTTGTCCTCTTTGAAATCAAAACTTTGTCTGGTATACACACACACACACACACACACATCACTGTAATAAAGGCACATTGTAGTAAATGATATTCTAGGTATAATCCTGGGGCAGAAGAGATTAATTCAGACTGGGGAGAAGAAGAAAATCCATCAGCTAATATTTTTTAGACTTTTATTCTAGGTAAGGCATTGATGTTAAACCTGAAGAAACACTACTTAGGTTTCCTTTTATAGGACACAAACACAGAAACCATCACAAATCATAGCAGGAAATAACAAAGTCAAATTAATGGTGGAGGCAGGAAGGATTGGAAGATTTGGGAGGGGGGTATAAGTCAAGAAAGCATTCATACATGATTTGGGCTTTTAGGGAGGGGGAGGGAAAGGAATGATTTAAACAAAGGTGAAAGCAAATGTGTTACTGTGGATTGGTAAGTAAATCAGTAAGGATAAAATATTCTTTTACTCTGATTTAAAATTGCCTCAGACAAAATGCAGGAGGAGTCTAGAAAAACTTTTTCATGCTTCTAAAATGAAAGCATATGAGAAATATGCCCTTTATGTCCCTTTTCAGGCTCCTTTCCTGGGACTCTTTCTAAGATAGTGGAGTTAGCTCAAATTCTGCACAAGAGAACAATCTACTTGCTAACTCTGGTCTATGGCTTCAGGAGCTCTTTTGCTGAGAGGCAAAAGGTATTTTCTGTATCGATTTGCTTTTTAGATGATAGCTTTTTGCCATGTGACTCCTAGTTCTCTTGAGGTTTGCATCCCAAATAGTTTGCAATAGTAAACCAATGGCATTCCATTTTACTGCCTGTGTCACACTGAGCAGTAATGGAAGAATAGAATGGACTGTGTGTTTTTGTAGGGCATCCAACATTTATGGCAGCACTTTGTGATTTACCAAGAGAGAATGTTAAGAGAAATGGAGCAGCTCAGACTAGGATAAAAAGACCAAATACATATTTTAACATGACGAAGAGTAAAAGAAAAAGAATACAGAAAGGAAATATAGTTGGCAGAGACCTGACAAACTGGTGCCAAATAAGAGAATGAAAACGTATCCTTTGGGGAATAATATCCATCACTGAAAATGACTTAGCCTAATCCATAATCATTGTCATAGGACACAAATTGACTTCTAAGATGCCAACTATCCTGTATTATGGTGCACTGTAACATTGTTAAAAATATATTTGTTGAATCCAACCAGACATGATAAATTGTAAGCAAGGGGAAATACAAAGAGAGGAGAAACTGATTTGTAGGGAAAGTCAAATATTCAGCACAGGAAAAAGATGCTGAGTGAAGTTAAGTGCTAGCTCTATCTTTGGAAGCAGTGATAGACAGTAGGATAGCACACATCCTTGAATAGTAGTAGTAGGCCAAGTGGCTAAAATTTTACATTGCAGTAGCTGTACCAACTCTAATTTTCAACCATAACCCGTGATGTTAGTAAAGGTTGGAGGTTGATTCAGGAGTTAAAAGATTGGATTGTTTCCTAATTTGATCAAAAAGGAAGCTTTGGTAAAGATTTAGGTAAAAGGTAACCAATCCACCAGTCTCTAAGTGTTGAATTCCTATGTCATAAGTTAAAAAAATATTCACTGAGCAATCTCTCTGTCAGGAGCTGTGAGTGTTAAGGTTTAGATCATAGGTGGAAGGACAAGGCACACATTGGAAGGATCCACAGTACAAAAGCAGTGAAAAGAAAGTGCTAAAACACATGTTAGAGAAAGTACTTGCCATGGAGCTATAGGTGAGGAAGTGACCCCTCTAGGACAAACTTAATGGGGAAGCCTTAGAACATACTTCATATATACAGACAGAGATATAGAAAGTGGGGAAAATGGCAGAACCCAAGTGAGCTTTGCAAGATGAGAGGGTTTACTGTTTTGATTAAATGCAGAGTTTGCTCTGGGAGGTAAGTGAGAATTTGGCTGGAGACATAGGTATAATGCTGTGAAGGATTTTACATACTGGACTAAGGAGTTAGGACTTTTTCTTCTTTTGGGTCTGTGGGACACCAACAAATTTTGAAATCACGTGTTTCCAGAAGGTTTTTCTTATGTGAGGTGGAATGTAAATAAGTTACATAAAACTATAGCATCTAGGGACACCTGATCTAGGGTGGCTCAGCAGTTGACTGTCTGCCTTCAGCTCAGGGAATGATCCCAGAGTCCCAGAATCAAATCCTGCATTAGGCTCTCTGCATGGAGCCTGCTTCTGCCTCTGCCTATGTCTCTGCCTCTCTCTGTGTCTCTCATGAATAAATAAATAAAATCTTTTAAAAAACCACTATAGCATCTATTCTAAAGTTCTTATAGGAATTGAGACATGATATGATAGGAAATATTGAGAGAAAGAAATAGATTTAAAGTAAGAGTGAAAGATGACTTCATAGAACTTTTTGAGTAGAGTGCAAAGTGAGTGAAAAAAAAAGTAAAAAAATGCTTGTGAGCTAAGTGCAATTAAGTCAAATATGAAAGGACAAATGTCTATTCCATTTATATGAGGTTCCTAGAATAGTCAAATTCATAGAGACAAAAGGTAGAATAGTGGTTGCCAGAAGCTGGGGGGAAGGAATGGGGGATTAGTGTTTAATATAGGGTGCTTGTTCTAAAGTGAGATATTAGTATTCTTCCCTAGACTTCTATCTAGGAAACAGGAGAAATAGCTTGAAAGGAGCTTCATTCAGCATTTAAACTCTTAGCTAAGCTCAAATATGGGGGGAAAGAATTAAAGAGGCCATGTCAGGACAAGGCACAGATATATGCAATAATTTGTTTTCTTAGAATATTTACTTTAAATATAGTTCTGTGTACATGTTCTGTGTATGCTGATTCTTAGTGCATGCATGTATGCACTAATGGTATGTTTTTTTTTCTCATTTGTAGGTGGATGGTTAGCTTGTCTTTTGAATGAGCTAGAATTATTCCTCCAAGTGTAGTTAGATGATTTCATCTTATCTTCAACCTTATTGAAAGTACAGATTTAATGAAGAGAGCCTTGGAGTTAACTTCTCAATTGATTCAGGAGGTTTAAAATCTTGGCCCTCTCAATAACTGGATTGAATGTCTGGTCAAGTGCTTGATGGTAATAGAAGGAGATATCCAGGAAAACAGATGATTGGCAATTCATGAATTTTTATGATTTTGTTGAATGTTTTCAAAAGTATATCCTATTTATGGAATATATTATTATATATTGTGGCAATGAACCATCTTTGTTAATTCCTTTGTGTAAGTTCTTAGAGCATGTTGTTTTTAAATACATATAATTTGCATCACGTGCATACTTCAGTTGAAGCAATAAATACTTCTAGTAGCTAGGGACGCAATGAACATATTATTATATCACTGTGAGGCACATTTATTTTCAATAGAACTTTAAATATATTTGGTGAGTTTTTTTATCTTGTTTAATATCTTTGTATTTTCATAATTTCAAAATCATTACTTTTATTTGTATTGGTACTTAAAACATTAAGATTCAAAAAGAATTATTTTTATTTTAAATCAGACCTTCTGCTAGTTGCAAGTATAGACAATATTTAAAAATCTTATCTACAATACATTTCAGATGAATACCTTCAGACTCCCAGTTTAAAAAACTTCCTCAATGTTAGATAGTTATAAATTGCAAATTCAAACACTGGCCCCTTACTTGAACTCATTGTTTTATTTGGTATGCTTCTCTTCCTTTGACACAATTAATAATAGATGAACTTGTAGAGGCACTTACATCTTTGTTGATATTAAGGAAAGGTGGTAAACAGATGAGTCATGAGCTGTAGTTAGCTGAAGCTTAAATATGTTTTTTTGGCCCTCAATGTTTTTTTTAAAATTAATTATAAATGTTTAAATCTATACGCGTACAGGGGCACCTGAGTGGCTCAGTCAGTTAGGCATTGTCTCTTGGTGTAGGCTCAGCTCATGCTCTCAGGGTTGTGGGACAGAGCCTGCGCCAGGCTCCATGCTCAGCATGGAGTTTGCTTGAGATTCTCTCTCCTTCTCTCTCTGTCCTTCCCCCCACTCTTGTTCTCTTCTCTGTCTCTAAAATAAATAAATAAAATATTTTAAAAATCTATGCACATACATAGCAATCTAGATTTTGAAGTTCCCTAAAAATCGAATAGCTGGCAATACTTGTATACATTTTTGTATGGCAATATTTGGTTGGGACTAAAGAGTGGCTCTATCTCTGATTTACTGGATTCTCCAGTACTTTACCATCAATTGTAGCTCGTGCATTTTTTAATCTCTTTTTCCCATGAAAGTATCTTAATTTATGATCCTTGACATTAATAGCATAAAAGTAAAAAAAAAATAAGGACTACTTACTAAAGCATAGCCTTAGCAATCAGAAAAGAGGTTAAGAAGTTCTCAGCCAAAACTGACCTCTATTCTATTCTCACTGGTAAAATGGACTGAAGACTTTCATGGCTTTGATTACTAGAATCATTTCTCAATGAGAAGTGAATGGGATTAAAGGATTCACAAGGCTTTTATTTTATTTTTCTGTGTCTTTAGAGCCAAACTGGAAAGTTTGCAGGTGCGTTTGGGATGTACTAACAGTTAGTCCAGGAAATTCAGGCCAAAAGCTCATAGTTGGGTTTCATGTAGTTTATCATAGTAGCCTTCCACTAACAGTAATCCATTTAAGTGAGGTCGATGGGCTGTCTACACTGTGCTCCCTGAATGAGCAAAATCTATTACAGAGGGCATTTCTGGATAAAAAGAGCAGTGATGCTTTAGGGGCACATCAGATGTGTCCTCTGAAGCCAATAAACAGAAAAGGCCATAGTACCAACTTGTTTTCCATGGGGCACTGATCATTTGTGATAAATTAATGTTTCATCTATCACACAGTTTGACCCAACTCTTTTGAAATCTGGAACTACTTTTTTAAAGAAAGAAGGAAAGGGGAAATGTGGAGCCTGGAAACCTGTCGACCATTTGATTTGTTTAGACACTTTCCTCCCAAAAGGACAGTAAACATGCTCACCTTATTTTATGGCCAGAGTCTTTTTATGTTTGTGCAACTCCATTCTCCAGATCCCCTTTCTCATGTAATTCCCTTCTATCCTGCAGGAGCCAGGTAGTGCTGCTGGGAATGAGGTTGCTGCTTCAAACATGATGATTTGGCCGGTGCATTTGTAGCACTGTTAGATGTTTTGCCTTCCAGAGAAGGGGATTATATGGGATCAGGCACCACTCCAACATTTCTGTCTTTGCATTTGGAAATATATCTCAAAATTTGGATCTCCATTTGAATGTGGGACAGAAACCTAAGTGAACACTTATCTTTTACAGTTTCCTTCTGACTGATTGGACTTGCCATGCTGAATTCTTTCATTTTATTGCCTTTGTGAACCAGAAAGTCCCCCAATAAAACATAACCTGGAGAAGAAAAAATAAAGCAGAGGCATCAGAATTATGCCTCAAAACAAATTATTTACATACCTTCCATCCAATGCTATTAGCATCGTATATTGGTTTGGAATTGGAAATATATTCTCAGCATCACCTACATTGTCTGTGCATCATTTTAAAAGATTCATTCTTTATTTTAGAGAAAGAGAGAGAGTGTGTGTAAGCACAAGGGGGGGAGGGAGAGGCAGAGAATCTCAAGCAGGTTCATGGTGAACCCACATGGAGTCCATGTGAGGCTCGATCTCATGATCCTGAGATCATGAGCTGAGCTAAAACCAAGAGTTGGATGCTTAAATGACTGTATAACCCAGATTCCTCTGCCTTTGCATTTGAATTTGAGGATTACCTGTCCAAACTCTCTCAGAGCTCTGCCTAATGTCACCCATCCTTAAAATCATGACTGGAATTTTCATCATCTGGTAATAATAATAAAGATAGTAATGTCTTGGGTAGTTAGCATCTTTCTTTGGCATTTAGTTCCCATGAAATATAGGAAAAAATGTACCCTTTAGGGCAGTCCATTGCCCTTCATTTGTAGGTACTTTTAATCTATGAACTAAAAAGTTAAATTACTAGAATCTAGTATGAGCAATGTTAAATTTTCAGGCTTCATAAAGCTGTTGATAGATCCACACTTTCCCAGTTGCATGCATGTTAACAAGGATTACTCCAAGTGTCCAAAATGAGAACAGAGGAGTGTTATGGTGTCACTTCTTACTTTCCATTTCTACTTAAAATGCCTTTATTACCACATTCCATGCTTACATCATCAGATTTCCTCTTGGACTTGAAGTCCTCTTTGTGAGGACTTTCCAGGGCTTTCTCTTTCATTTGATCTTTAGTTTACCAGGGTTCAGCCAATTATAGCTGGTGGTCCAAATCTGGGCTAGCATCTATTTTTGTAAATAAAGTTTTATCAAAACAGAGTCACACTTATTAATTTATGTATTGACAATGCCTGCTTTTGTTCTGCCACATCAGACTTGAGTAGACTTGAGTGGACTACAATGGCAGAATTTCTAGAATAATTGTCTCATGAAGCCTAAAATATTTACTCCCTGGTCCTTTGCAGAGCAAATTTGCTAACTGTTGAACTATGCATTCATGTAAAACACATTTATTGTGTAATATTTTATTATGTGCTGGATGCTATAGATCTAAGTATAAGTAATATAATCCTTTCTCTCTCTCTCTCTCTCTCTCTCTCTTTCTTTCTCTCTCTCTCTTTTTGTTTTTAGATTTTATTTATCTATTCATGAGAGACATAGAGAGAGAGGCAGAGACACAGGCAGAGGGAGGAGCAGGTTCCATGCAGGGAGTCCAATGTGGGACTTGATCCCAGGTCTCCAGGATCACACCCTGAGCCAAAGGCAGATGCTCAACCACTGAGCCACCCAGATGCCCTAGTCCTTTCTCTTAAAGAGCTAACAGTCTTATGGGAGAGACACACACACATCAGTGATAGTTTAACCACAAAACAAAATAAATATTCTAAAAGTGATTTTAGTAGATACTTAATGAATTTGAATAAGGAACACATAACTTCTGGGAAGGCCAGAAGAGGTGGTATAGAAGAGAGCTTCATGAAGAGGCTATCTTTGAATTTTTGACTTGTAAGACAAAGTGAGGTTATCCAGGGGAAGGATGGGAACTCTAGGCCACATTCCTTGTAGAAGGAGAAGCATGAACAAAGTCATAGATTAAGGAGAGAACAGGTCTTCTTTGGGAAACAGAAAATAGTTCAGTTTGGCTAAAGTCAAAAAGTGCTAAAGGGCAGTCACCAGCTAAAAACCTTGTACTATGTGGAGTTACTGAGATTTTTAAAGTTGTGTGGTGGAGAACAGAGGGAAGGGGAATAAGACTAGAAGCTGGTTTATCTTGCTTGTATAGATATTTATAGGATTTCTCTATATACCCACCTTTCTGCTCTTCTCTAGCTTGCCTATCCTCGTATTTGCTTGGGAAGCTCTTTTTGAAGAAAGCAATAGGAGAAAAATATCCATTCAGGTGAAATCACTATCATCTCATTTCAACTTGTTATTTTGGAGGGATGTTTTTTGGGGAGGGTAAGGGTGTTGTTGGATTGCTTTTACTCTTTGTTGCAAGGAGAGGGACAGGATCATCTTCCATTTACCCCAGTAAGGACCTGTGCCTTGTAGAGAATCCTAACAATTACTCATGATTATTATAAGGCAGAAGGAGGCTATTCACTGGAATTATTAGATCAAGTGGCAAAACTGCTTATATACATTGCCTATTTTCTTTGTATCTCTTGGGGCTTTCTGATACTTGAGGTAGATTGCTCTTCACATGTCAGTAGGAATTAAGCAAGCAGAATGAAAAGAATAGGTTTTTCTTTGCTGTGTGAAAACTATTCTGACTCTTGTTTAATTAAAATATATTATTAATTAGTAGATAACACTAATAGAGATTAACACAGGCAGTCAATTTAGTTCCTTTCCATCAGAAATGATGTTTTTAAACTTCTTACTGTGGTATTTATCTTTGTTCAACTTTAAATCCCTCTCATCCCTCTTTGAAGTCTTAAAGAAAAGTGTTGCTATCATACATTAGAGCTTAGAAATATTCTTCGAAATCCCTGATCAATTGGGTTGTCCAAAGGGTAACAATAACTAGCATTTACATAGAACTTTAAGCACACAAAGTGCCTTTAACATGGATTATTTCATTTACTTTCAAAAACTTGTAAGGTAGATGCTATCCTTACATCTCAGAAGCTGGAAATGGAGGTTTTGTGAAGTTAACTGTTTCCCTTAAGATCTTATATTTAAGGAAGTGTAGAGTTTAGAATCAAAATGTTTACTTCAGAGACTGTGCTGTTTAAATTCTCCTGGACATGGGGCACCTGGGTGGCTCAGTGGTTGAGCGTCCGCCTTTGGCTCAGGTCCTGATCCTGGGGTCCAGGTATCAAGTCCCACCCACATCAGGCTCCCGGTGGGGAGCTGCTTCTCTCCCTCTACCTATGTCTCTGCCTCTCTCTCTCTGTCTTTCATGAATAAATAAAATCTTTAAAAAAATCCTCTTGGACAGATCTTTTTTTTTCTTTTTTTTTTTTTCTGAAGTAATACACAGATGTAACCAGCAGCGTCAGAAGCAATGGCTCCTTGCCATCAGAACCAAAGAAGAAAAATAGGCTTCTCAAATGAAGTGATGTGGATCATCAGTGCTCACAAGCAGAAGACTCACTGTAGAGATTTTACTCCTTTCTGCTACAGTTAACTTTTGCAGGCCAGCCACAGTCCATAGCAGATAGTACACAGTTCTAAACAAAGGGCAACATTCAAATTCACATAATCTCTTCCCCTCTCTCTTTCTGGATACTGGGCTCCATCTCTATACCTGCAAGGCCCTCGATCTCCTTGGTTCTTTGTTTAAATGTCCTCTGTAGACTTGCCTTGTCAATTTGACAATTGTAATGTAATTAATGCAAGTATGATTTTTGAGCACTTATGATATATGAAAACTATGCAAAGTGTCCCAGATAGAGAATTATATAAAAGAATAGGTTTATAGTAGACTCTTGCTTTTAAGAAAACTTTCATCTCGGCTGCCTTGATTCTTCTAGACAACCTTGGTCTTTTGTAGCCCAAATTCCCATGTAACAGTGTTGGTGATGATACCTTTGGAAAGACTTGGTGCAGGTTTGGCACTGACAGCTGCCATCAAAGCAAGGCTTTTCAGATGGCTTATGGGTCAAATGTCTGTAAGAGTCTTAGAAATTAAATTAAATTACAGTGTTGGATGTGATAATCACAGTTTATTTTTTTAAGTATTTAAAGGAGGCAGTGTGAAAATTGAAAAGAACTTGACCTGAGGATTGCTATCTGTGTGACCTTGGGCAGGATGATTAATTTCTTTAGTTTTAATTCACTTATGTGCAGAATGGAGATAATAATGTGCATTTTATAATTTATTTTCTTTGGGTAAAGGTTAAATGAGATAATGGATATAGAGTGCTTGAAACAGGGTCTTGCTTATATTAGCAGCATATATTAGCTGTTCAAAAAATAGAAGGTATCTTCTCCCCCTCATCATTTTCATCATGTTGTTGAAGCTCTGTTATTTTGATACATTAAGGATTGTTATGTCTTCTTGGTAGATTGACTCTTTTATCATTATGTTGTGTTTTTTTCTGTATTTGGCAATTTTCTTTTCTCTGAAGTTTGCTTTATCTGATAATAGTAGAGCCATGCAGCTTTTTTTTTTTTGACTGATGTTTTCATGGTATTTTTTTCCCCATGTATTTGCTTTAATCTGCATTACTATATTTTAAATGAATTTATTGTAGACATAGTTTGGTCATTTAAACAACCTATTTAGATGATTTTTATTTTATTTTATTTTATATTTTAATTTATTTATTTATGACAGTCACAGAGAGAGAGAGAGAGAGAGAGAGAGAGAGGCAGAGACACAGGCAGAGGGAGAAGCAGGCTCCATGCACCGGGAGCCCGATGTGGGATTCGATCCCGGGTCTCCAGGATCGCGTCCTGGGCCAAAGGCAGGAGCCAAACTGCTGCACCACCCAGGGATCCCTGATTTCTATTTTAATTGGTGTTTTTATTTTTATTATTTTTAAAGATTTTATTTATTTATTCATGATAGTCACAAAGAGAGAGAGAGAGAGAGAGAGAGAGAGAGAGAGAGAGAGAAAGAGAAAGAGAGAGAGAGAGAACCAGAGAGAGAGAAGCAGGCTCCATGCAGGGAGTCCGACGTGGGATTCAGTCCCGGGTCTCCAGGATCGCGCCCTGGGCCAAAGGCAGGCGCCAAACCGCTGCACCACCCAGGGATCCCCTAATTGGTGTTTTTAAACCATTTGCATTAATGTAATTGTTGACATTTTAGGATTTAAGTCACTTTTCTATTTGTTTTGTACATTCTCTTTGGTTTTTATTTCTCTTTCCCTTTTCCTACATTACCAGTGGGTTACTTGAATATTTTTTATATCATTTGCCTTATCTGTAGTGTTTTTGTATATAGCTTTGCACAATTTTGGAAAATAGTTTTTTTTTCTCAGTAGTTGCTCTAAAGATTACTTTATATTTCCCTTTAAATACATACTAATTTACATGCCTAAACTTTAAGTCAACATACTCTAGATCTGCTTTATGTTCCCCTAACCTCCCACTGGGAGAAAAGAGTACCTATTCAGTGATACTCATAAATCTTCTCCTCAAGTAAATGTGTAAATTGTATAGTGGAGTGTGCATTTTAAATCACAAAAAAAAGTAAGTTGTAAAAAAGTTGGAATTTCTTACCACTGCTTGCCAATTATTTGTTTTTTAAACTATTAATGCCACCTACTTAGATCCTCCTAAACAAAATAATCCTCTTTTGCCTGATTTTTGAACTTTATATAAATGGAAACATACATTTATATTTTTTCGTATCTTGCTGCTTCTGCTTAATATTATAGTTGTGAAATTCATTTATGTTGTTTTTGGTTGGAATAAATCAACAGAAAAAATAAATAAAATCCATTAATAAATGGGAAAGACTTGAACAGAGACTTCCAAAGAGGAAATTCAAAAGGCCAAAATTATATTAAAAGGTGTGCAACCTCATTAGTAATCAGGTAAATGCAAATTAGTATCATTGAACAATACCACCTTACCCCTACCAGATTGGAAAAGAATTAAAAGTGTGACAACACTATGTGTTGGTGAGAGTGAAGAACAGTTAAGAATTTTCATACGTGGTAGGTAGGAACAAAATTTAGTACAATCATTTTGGAGAACCCTCTGACAGACACAATCCTGGGCAATATACCAGCAATTGCTCTCTTACCTATACAATATAGAAACACTATGGCATGTATGAATTGGGATTCTTGTAAGTAATATTTATAGCAAGAGGATTCACATTACTCCAAACTGGAAGTAACCAAATAAATAAATGATAGTAGATTCATAAAATGGAGTACTATACACAGCAACAAAAATGAGCACAGTGGCATTCATTTTATATTTCAATGAGTCAACTTTATTTTTTTCTTATCCATTTCATCACTTTTTGACTATGTCTACTGACATTTTGGGAGTTTCCTTGAACGAACATAATCTATATAAATGTTTGATTTTGCATGTCACAGATCTGACAGTTTACCATATTCATGCTCAGTTTTTATTCAAGTAAAATCTAAATGATAAGTGGCATTTTTTTTTTTCCAGCTCAAAGAACAGAACAACGTAGAGAAGTGTGGTGTTCTCAACAGGTCAGCCCAGTGCACTCCTGCTGTCGTGCACAATGGCCCCTAAGTTTTGAAAAAGATCACTTGGGAATTCCCAAAAATGAAATGCAGCAGAGATCAAGCTAGCAGAAAGAATTAAGCTAAAAGGGATAATATCATTTGGGAATTGATACCTGGGAACATTAGAAAATAAATGGTTTTTCAAAAATTTGTGATTGGACATAAAAGCTGGTGAGTGGCTTTTGCAACTTTAGGGTTTTATTTTGCTTGGTTTAACCCATGAAGAGTTAAGAAGGAATGGAGCAAAGGTAGGGCTCCATTCTGAGCCCTTCAAAGTTCTGGTGGAACATTAAGCATTCTACAGCTGGTTTAGACTTAGGAGATTTTATTCAAAGCCTACGGAAAGTAACTCAGTATTATGCTACAGCTCTTTAGCATCAGTCTATAACTGCTCAAACAGCAATGTGTCTTTTCTAGGATGATTTTATGTAACTAGGCACTGCAAGTCTGGCAAAGCACTGACACCATGCTTTGTCAATTCTAACCTATTAGCAGTGGGGTACCAATAGCAGACGTTTGCTCACCTGCTTTCAATAGCATTTGCTAAGTTTTCCAGGCATAAGTGCCAGACTTAAATGGCAGCATACCAGGATTATAGTTACATTGGAGACTTTCAATTATATTTCCAAGGGAGAATTTGGCTTTAAAACCCAAGCCTCCTTTTGCCTTCAGGTATAAAACCACTGCACTGCAGAGTGTGTCACAGTGTCTTTGAAGGGGAAGAAACACAGATTATGAAATGAAGATTCATAGAAGTTGTCTACTGAAAGATACTCCAAAGACCCAGTCTCATTCCCTCTACTTTGGTTGATCTAAGATCCAACTGACAGTCTGCTGGTTTGAGGTGTCTCTAGCTAATCTGGCTTAATTTAGTGCTCTCTCTCTGGAGTAGAGAGTTTAACTTCAATTTATTGAGTCTGATCCTGATCCTGTGAATAAACCTCTTGCTATCTGGACCAAGGTTCCATAGATCTTGAATGCTTGGCCAAGACTGCATTTGCAGCCAATGTGCCCTGGTTAGCCAGTGGGTCTGCAGTTTTCCCTTCTATAAAGTGAAGGAATTAGACTAGATATCTCTTATATCTAGATTGATTAACTTTGGCCTGAGCTTGTCTTTGGACACAATGTCCTTCACTTTTTCCCTTGCCAAGACAAATTCCTGCCTTCAGTGTGTAGCCTGTTAGCTTAGCAAAATATCCTAAAGAGCAAACTATCCTAATATTCTACTAATCTTGGCTAAACATTGTCATTTCATGAGGACCCAGCAAGCCCTGCATTAGAGTCTAGTTTGAATATTGACAAAGACAGCTAACATGGACAGCTGTTTAAAATGTTGTTTATAATACTTTTAAGATCAAGAGTTTATAACTACAGGCCCATAGGCTCTAGAAATGTGTGAGTGTGTGTGTACATGTTTGCATGCACATACATGCATCATTTACCTTATGAAAAAGAGAGTCCAATGCTTTCTTTGATCAGTTTCTTCACTCAAAGACTTGAAAACTTCTGATTTGAGGTGTGAGTTTCTTGCATATTAGAAAAGCATATATTTAGGCAAATTTTCTAAATGTAGCCAATGCACTGTACATTGAACATATGGATATAAATATACTGAACAAACAAGTTCCCACTTCATTCTTCTGAAACTTCAATATCTGAATTTTAATGCAGGGCATCACAAGCAGATATCTTTATGATTGCATTTATTTCCCATCTATGTTGGTTCTCATTCTACTCCTTTCCCCTCTCCCTGCCTTCCTCACATCTTTTTTTAATTTAAGTTGAATTAATTAACATATAATGTATTATTGGTTTCAGAGGTAGAGTTCAGCAATTCATTAGTTGCATATAATACCCAATGCTCATTACAGCTTGTGCCCTCCTTAATGTCCATCCCCCAGTTACCCCGTCCCCTCACCTCCCTCGCCTCCAGTGACTTTTAGTTTGTTTCTTTTTTTTTTTTTTTTTAGTTTGTTTCTTATGGTTAGGAGTCTCTTATGGTTTGTCTCCCTCTCTGGTTTTGTCTTGTTTTATTTTTTCCTCTCTTCCCCAATGATCCTGTTTTCTTTCTCTCACATCTTTCTTTCCCTCCTTCATTGTATCTTTTGTCTTCTTTCTTGTCTTCCCCATCTTCCTTCCCTCTCTCCTCCCCCTCCTGTTTTCTTCTCTAGCTCTCTATCATCAAATAGTTTTAGGGTGGAAATGATACCTCCTTAACCATTGTATTCTCAGCCTCTAGAATAGTTCCTGGCATATGGTAGTTAGTAAAAAGAAGATTCACTTAAAGAACATATAAATAAAGTATCTGGAACTGATACTGTTCTTATTCTTTCAATCGTGAGGCAGTCAGGTTGGATCTAGGGAATTGTGGAAAGTGCTCTTCGAGAAGAGTTCTGGGTCATCTGTGCTTCAGAAAAGTAAGATTGGCTAAAAGTAAACAATATGAGCAAGTCCCTGGATTTTGAAATGTTTGTGTTGGTAGCCAGTTTTCAAGATGGCCTCTAATGATCTCTGCCTCTGATATTCATGCACTTTTGTAGTCTTCTCATTCTAGTGGAATTGGGCTGTGTGACCAATAGTGTATGGTAGAAATGATGGTATGTCCCTTCCAAGATTAAGTTGTAAAACAATGGTACCTGGGTGACTTAATTGGTTAAGCTTCTGATTCTTGATTTGGCTCAGGTCATGATCTCAGGATCATGGGATCCAGCACCATGTCAAGCTTGGTGTTCATTGGGGAGTCTGCTTGGGATTCTCTCCCTCTCTCTCGGCCTCCCCTGCTCTGTGTGCACACACTTTCTCTAAAATAATATATAAATATTTTTAAAAAGATTGAGTTATAAAACATTGCAGCTTCTGTCTTGGGATTTCTCCCTCTCTCTGTCTCTGTCTCTCTCTGTTTCTCTCTGTCTCTGTCTCTCTCTCGGATCACTGCTGGCTCTGGGGAAATCCATGCCATGAGCAGCTCTATAGAAAGACACACATGTTGAAGAACTGAAGTGTCCCCTTAACAACCATGTGAATAAGATAGGATCTTTTAGACCCAGTCAAGTCTTATTTGATGTGGCCTCAGTTGATACCTCGATTGCTCCCTTGTGAAGGACCTTGAGCCAGAACCATCCAACTAAGCCATTTCTAGATTATTGACCTACAGAAATTGTGAAATTATAAATGTCTGTTCTAAGCTGCTAAATTTGGATTAGTCTGTTATGTAGCAATAGGTAACTAATATAGTTGTGTGACACCTGTGGGTGATGTTAGAGGTAATGAGCTGTCATTAATTAGCTACTGTTGTTTTGCTGATTAATATCCAGGTTGGGGCAGACACAGATTTAACAGCTAGGTTATGACCTTAAGGAAATAACTTTCCTCTTTGGAATTCTATTTTATCATTTGTTAGTGAAGGAATTAGCATCTAGCACTATATAATTTTCTTGCATGAAATTGAGCAAGTTCTATAACTCCTAATAGTGCCAGAGTCAAATTGTTTCTTAAGGAGAACATGTCTTCTCCTCTAATTAACCACAGCTATATTAACTTTCCTGCAAACATAGAGTCTATTTACTTTAGTCTAAGATGTTAAGCTCCTCAAAGGCGGGAATGTCTTATGTACTCCTATAGCTCCTCTTCTAGTATAGTAATTGATAAATGTGCAATTTAATAATTATATATTGCAAACCCAAACTGGTGGAAAAGAGGAGAATCTTCTTTAATGGGTATTGTATCCATTGACATGGACTCTTAATCTTTTTTCCCCCTGACTTTTGCTGATGTTTTGACAGGAAGAACTATCCTATTTAGAACAAAAGGTAAAGAATAGAAGATGAGGGAAAAAAAAGGGGGAAATTGAAACTGAGTTGATTATACCCTTTTGTGAATTTGATTTTTTAATATATTTATGACTATATCTGTATCTGAGCCTATATCGATATAAGGACATCTAGTCTATTTTAAAATATCCCCATCTATTTATGATATAATTATTATAATTGTAGGACACTTTTTCTTATTTTAGTAGGCAATCTATGTTACATGGATATATCTGTTAATTTGCTACATTTTAGGAAACTTGGCCAGAGTGAAGCATGCATCTACCACTTACAGGTAAACAAATCAAAATGAACCTCACTAGGAACATCATTTTTTTTTAACTTGGTAAACCTTATCAATAAATGATATTGTTGTCATAGAATGTGTGCAGTGTAAATGCGTTTTCTGCCAGCTATACGTTAGACTTTCACAAGGGCAAGGAAAATTGAAACTGTCTTTCTAATGGATCATAAATCTTGGAAATGATTTGAATTCATGGATTAAATGTCAGCTTTGAAAGCATTTGCTGATTTATCTTGGATCTTAAAAGAAAGAACATTTCTATGACAAATCAAATTAGTACATTTTTATATTCTGTACTGTAGTTTTCCAGAATATTATTCTTCAAAGAAATCATATGGCTGGCAAATAATTTTTTCCTATTAGAAGATTATTATTATTATGAAACTTCTCTCTGGTAATTAAAAAACTCTTGGAAATGAAGAATAGGAAGGTAAGTGCTATATTAGAATGTAGAGATTATGATTAAAAATAGTGAGTAAGGGGGAACCCCTGGGTGGCTCAGTGGTTTGGCACCTGCCTTCAGCCCAGGGCGTGATCCTGGGGACCTGGGATCAAGTCCCACATCGGGCTCCCTGCATTGAGCCTGCTTCTCCTTTTGCCTGTGTCTCTGTCTCTCTCTCTCTCTCTGTGTGTGTGTCTCAAATAAATAAATAAATAAATAAATAAATAAATAAATAAATCTTAAAAAAATAGTGAGTAAGAAGCTAACTCAACTGTATCAGCATGACTGGGGTAATATCTGAGTTCCTGTATAATTTCTTTCATATTCCTCCCCACTACTTAACTACTCCTAATAAAGAAATTGTGATTATTTTCCTGACTTGGAATAACTGGCAGATTTAACATGTCTCTCCTTGCCTAAATTCAAATTAAAAGCATTCTATAAAAACAAGTAGCTTTCCTTTGGGTTCAGAGAATTGCTTTAGGCACTACCTTCCTTCCTTTAATTAGAAATCTTTAAATTTCTCTGAGTCTCTGGCTTCTTTTCTGGTACTTCACATATTTATACCATCTCTTCCCTGAGTCTCTGAAGACTGACAACATTTTCAAATGTGCAGCCTGTTTGCTCATCAAGCTTTCTTTTTCCTAAGGATCTTCTTCAGATATTACCCTTCTTGACTTCTACCTTGCAGCCTGAGAAAAAATAATGCCTTGTCCATTCCTGGCACCCAGACACACTTTTGTCTGGGCCACATCCCACTCTCCTCTCTCAAGCTTAAATGAGAGGACAAACTGAGCTATCGGGCTTGTTCCATAGCCTGATGACCATGTTCCATTTTGAGGAAGATTTTGGGCATGATACATATTTCCTCCTGTAGTTGAAATTTTAGTGGCAGTTCAAGTTTTGTGATTACATATTGTCAGGGTTGTTAGTTTTTATAACATGGGCTTAGGTTCATGAAGTTAGATGCTCTGTATGGTCTTAAGGAAAAAAGGTGGGTTGCATCTAAAATTTGTTGTAAAATACCACATTGAGCTATGTGATACTTGGCCCTTTGGTTAGACTTTCATGGCTTATAGGGGTATAATAAGCTGTCTGTTCTTCAGTAGAATTCTCCAGCTGTGATGCTCCCAGAGGGAGTGGTTTCTGTTTCTTTTTCAATAACACTGCCTTAATTTGTCCAGTGCATTTTAACTTCATACCTATAATCCTTTGATTCTTCTATTTCTATATGCCTTTTACATAGAGGGGCATAATATTGATCTCCCCTTCATCAAGCCAGAATGGCACAGATAAGTCAGGTTTATAATTGTTGGCTTTCATCTTTTCAATGGGAGTGGGGGAGGATTGGGTTATATAGATAGATTTTTATTATTCTTGATACCTGAGTTCATTCCCTGATGTTTAGAAAATTGTGTACATTCTCTTATTGGTTCACTTGAAGATTAATTAGACCATCATGACTAAATTTCCTTGTGTGTCTACATTGTTGCAATATCTGGTATTTGACATTTTATCAATAAGATTCTTTATTAACTAGCTTTTATCCTCCACTGTGGTACAAAACTGATTTTCAAATCAAATTTTTTGCATCTGGTTTTTCTTCCCCAGTATCTCTCTACCTCTGTCACTACTTCTTTCACTCATTCAAGACTATTTTTTGAGCACCAACTCTATCCCAGGCACTGTTCTAGGCTCTGGGATTAAAATAGTAAGCAAAACGGATGAAGCCACCTGCCATCATGGAGCTCACTTTTCAGTGGCATCTGTGACTCCTTAAGCCCATTCACTGTAACCCCTGCTTCTATTTTTCTCTTTTCTGTCTTGCTCCCCATGTTTCAATCTTATGAGCTTCTCTCTTTTTCATGGTTCTTCCACGGACTAATTAAGTGCAGGTTCTTGTATCTGTCTCCAGAATGCAGGAGACAGAGACATATTCCTGGTGTCTCATCTTACTGATTTAAAACACACTTTCTTGATAGAAACATAATAATATGAAAATGACAGTGAGAGTCTTTAGTATTATTAGTACTTTCCTTCAACTACATTATGGGTTAAAAAAATTTATGTGGGCTGCCCTTGAGCCCTAAGGACTATTTATTAAACAAATGTACCTCTAGTTTCCAATCAGAAATTTAACAAGCAGTTTCTGGGAACCCAAGGTTGTCAGCTGGATGTTTTTTGTGCAATAATTCCAGATTGTGATGATGAACTTGAAGCTCTTTAAGATGCAGAAATGGACTCTGAATTAACCAAGAATGATTACCTTTTCTTTAATCTATTTTTAGATTTATTTTTCCATATTCTATTTCTTTGAAGAGTAGTAATCTACTGTACAGGGTAGATATAATAACTCAGTTGATCTCTCCACTCCCCAATAAAACCTCTATCATTTGGCCAGATGAGATAACAAAAAGTTTACTACACTCAAGAGCCTCCTTTGGTAAAATAGAAACTTATGATTCTAGGTTATCTTTGAAGCCTGGGAAAAGTAACAGAGATGAATTGTTTCATCTCTCTGACCGAACAGCCTCTCAAGAAGAAAACACTTTTTGAAAAATGAGATAAAATGGTGCCTAGTGAGTCATGATTTCAGGTTAGTGCAAGCCCAAAGCACCCAGGAGGGTCTACTTTGTGTGTCTCAATTAGCAGTACCTATTCATGGGACTCCTTTAGTTCCCTCAGTGTGGCCCAATTATCTGTTACCTAATCTGTGCTGTGGTCTCGTGGGGCCACACAGAGAGGAGAGGAGGTAGAGAAGATGTTGCAGAAGGTACAGCCAGTGTAAGAGAAGCATCCTGGGTATTATGGAAAAGCTCCTACCTCCTGAGCTCAAAGCCACACATGTTTTCCCTCTGACTTCTCATTTATTTCTGTGCTTAGAATATGGGAATGTGTGCAGAGAATATTCTTTAGGGGATCATGAGCTGGATGAATGAATACAAGTTGAACTTCACAAGCCTCTGTTTTTGCTCAGTTTTTCTTGGCAAAGGCTCTGAAGAGGGAGGGCTAGAAATCCCTTCTACTTAGATTATTGCTTGTTCTGTTTCTCATTGCAGGCTGCAGTTGAGTATAATCTGAAACAGAATTTCATATCTTCCATTAGGATGCCTTGGAGTGGGCATTAGGTTTGGATTGCAGGAGCTATGTTTCTTGTATGGAAGCATTAGATCTGGAGTTGGGTTCTGAGGGATTTCATTACTAAATATTTATCCTAAAGAAATAATGCTGATAAAGGTTAAGGCTTATCTGTAAATCTGTGGGAATACTGCCAGGGGCAGAAACAGAATGAATGATGAGGTGTTTGCTCATGCTTAAACCAGAATGTCCAAGTCCAAATTCTAGCTCTGCGATTTACTGGATATGTGACCTTGAGCAAATTATTTAATTTGTTTTTGTCAGAGTTTCTTCAGTTTCTAAGGGGAGGACTGTCATTGTACCTATTTTATAGAACTGTTGTAAACATTAAATTAGTTAAGAGTTATAAATTGCTTAGCACAATGGATGCCATATATAACCACTTGAATAAATATGAGCTATTATATTATCATTATTAGGTGGTTTATCACAGCATTGTTTTTAATAATGAAAAATTGGAATGACATAAATATCCATCTGTAAGAAACGAAACATTATGGTTCAATAAAATCTGAAACTATACAGCTACTAAAGATGATGTTTTAGAAGACTTACTAATGATATGGGAAAATATTGCTTCATGTTAAAAACAAGTTACAAATATTATGCACAGGGCAATTCCCTCTGTTACATATATTGTACAGATATATGCAGAGAAAGAGGACAGAAACTCTACACATACAGTGTTAGCCACAGGATCACAGATGATTTTTCTTTTTGTCCTCAGCTGTATATCTGTCATGAATGAATATTATCTTTGTGATCAGAGAAAAGCGTGTGTGTTTTGTTAAAGCAACAGTTTGGTTTCAGTAATTTAATCATTCTGTTTATAAAATGAGAATATAAGCAATGCCCACATCAAAGGATTGTTGTCATTAGGTTTTTAGCATATTACCTCTTCCTCACCCTGGCTTGTCCTTCCCACATAACAGAATTGACCAGACAATCCTATTTTCTAATGCATTCTCCTGCCTATTTGCTTCATATCATTCATGCCCCCCCCTGAAATTAGCTTGTTTACTTATTTGTAGTTTTTCTTCTTTTTATCTTTTCTCTCTGGAATGAAAACTTTCTATCTGGGGATGTTGCTGGTTTTGTTCACAGCTGAGGTGCTTAGAATATTGCCTGGCAGCTCAGGTATTCAATAAATAATTGTTGGATGAATAATGAATATCAGTACATTTTGAAAGTGCTCCAGAAAATGTTGACTATCACTAGAGGCAGAGATGTAATTTTACTCCAAATGCCTAAAAAGTAAACTAAATCAAAAGATTTGTCTCTGCTCAATGAACATGTACAATGTCGTGTCAGGAGCTAGCACTTAGACAGGTTTACTAAATTCCTGGCCTTAGTTTTCAGGGTTAATTAAAATAGCTATCTAGTTAACTAGTTACCTTGTTGTCTTGTTTAATTTTCACAGCAATGCTGTGAGGCTCATTACTTCCTTGTTTTACAAATTATTCTGGGATTTTGCAGATGAGGTAAATAAGGCCCAGAGGTTAAATAATTGCTCAAGTTCACACAAATAATAGACCACAAACACAAAGATTGATACCAGGAGTCTGCTTCTCCAGTCTGTGCTTAGAACCTCTGTGCTATTATACTAATGCAAAGGAATCTGAAAATTACCTTTAAGTGGGATTGTGTATACATTTGTGTATGCAGAATAGAGTACTCAGGTGATTGTCAATTCAGTGGTTCAGTCATATCAAAAGAGAAACAGGAATTGCACAAATTCAAAATCTGAGAAAGTAAAAAATTAATAAAGTATATAATTATCTGGCATTTTATGCTTGAAAGCAACTTTCACATATGTTATCTCATTTTGTTGACCCCAATTATCTTGAATCTGAAACTTCTCTTGGAAATACTTTATGTTCAAAGATTAATAGCCTAACTATATAAAGGAAAGTTAAAAATCAATGGAAACATTATAACACCAACATATTAATATTATTATATAATTAATATTACCACACAAATATGTTAATACTCTAAATAGAGAAATAAAATGAGGATAAAAATTCAAACCAAAAAATAAGGAAATGCAAATGACTATTAGGTACATGAAGAAATGTTTATATTTATTAGTCAAAAAATTAAAGGAAATTAGTACAACACTGCAATGCCAGTTTGTCAAACCGATTGCTAAGCATTATAAAAGGTATAAATATTCAGGCTGACAAGGAATAAGGAAATGTGTAGTAGTATAAATTAGGATACACTTCATGGCAACTAATTGCTTTGTTATTTTAAGAATCCTAAAACATCAATCCTTTGCTTCATTAATTCTTCCTCTAGGAAATAATCGGAGATGTGGAAAGTATTTCGGCTCATCCTTGTGTTATTTATAATCATAAAAAAGAGTTTTCAACCTATGAAATAATAGGAAATGATTAAATAAATGTATACATTTTTAAAGATATTTTTAATCTTCTATACTAGTGCTCATGACTAAATGTGGTATGAAGAAAAATGCGAGGTCCTAAATACTAAAATCATATTAAAATGCATATGCATGCCTGGAAAAAAGTCTGGATGCATTTTTGGTAAAGTGACCATCTTAGTTTCTTCTGAATATGAGATTGAGTACTTTTATTTTTCTTTCTGTTTTTTTCTCTATTTCCTGTAGTTTGGAACAACAATCAGGAAAAAAAAAAGCATTCCTAAGAATAAACATACAGCCGCAGAAGACAGTATAATCTTACCAATTTGCCTCATCACAAAGACTGTGTTAAAGAGTATCACTGTGTCAAACAGTGGAACTTTTACAGATATAAATTTGATGACATCAGACCTTGAGATACCCTTCAATTAAAGCAGTAATTCAGACCTCACAAATGGCAGTTAAAGTCAAGTATTCCAAATGTATGCTGAATTTTATGTAAGTGGTACAGGGGAAATAAATGACCGTGAACAACAAAAAAATAAAGTCCTTCTAGAATCTGCAAAGAGTTTTATCATGCAATCTTGTTAGATACCAGATAGCCCCTGTACTGGGGGAAAAGTGCTTTTTCAGGCTATTATTAAATATTTTTTCTGCCTCATTGCCTTTATTTTTGAAGCTTCATTGCTTTTATGCTTATAGTTTTATCCACCATTGTTACCTCTTTTCTGCCAAAAATGAATGTCCCACTTATATGTGATTTTATCCTACGGCCTGCCATTTTTCTTAACTGTGCAGCTCACATATGCAAGCACATGAGCAGATGGCCCATATACCTACACAGGTTTCGGCCCATCACCTCTTTTTTTCTGTTCTCTAAGTATGGACTACCCAGTGCTTCATCCAAGGTACTGGCTTTTCATTTTCTATTTTTCCTTTTTAAATCATGTGTGTTTATTCTTCTTTTACTAGTTATTACTATGTTAAAAACAGTTTGGTGGTCAGGGTAGGGAGAATAAGATCTCAATTTTGTCCATTTTTCCATCTGTGAGGAGAGATTAGGTTACACTGTGGTAACAAACATGATGCAAATCTAGTGGCTTACAAAGGCCAAGTTTTATTCTTGTTTATGTCCCGTGTCTCTTGTAGATTTGCAAAGGCTTCTGCTTACACCATTTTTAACCCCAGATCCAGGTTGATGGAACAGCCACCATGTGGGGTATTATTGCTTGCTCTGGCAGTAAAGTAAGGTCCTAGAGTATCTCACACAACTAGATGCCCTGGCCTTGAAGTGACACACACTCCTCACTTGTGCTCATTCTTCATTGATCAGAACTAGTCCTATGACTCCAACCAACCACTGGGGAATACACCAGGAAGAGCCCAGCAAAAAAGTAGCTGGTTGTAATTAGGAAACAAAACTGATAACTACTATACTTCTCCTGAAAGAATTATTTTTGAGACTTGACTTTTGGTGGTTCTTGAGAGCCAGTTGTCCCTATGATATGCATATCAGTTTAACTGAATCAACTGAATCAACATTTTGTATCATATACTGGATGTCAGATGCTGTACTAGGTGTACTAGGTATGGGAGATAGACAAAAAACATTCTAGGGGTCTCAGCTTCAAGGAGCAACCAGTCTAGTGAGACAGAGAGTCATAAAACTAAGTAAATATAAACCCATATATGTCAAGTGCTATAAAAGAGGTAAGAAGCAGATTGTATGGAAGCATAAATTGCTATGGAACCTATATGCACCCCATTCATTCAGGCATTATTATCAATCAAAAGATGGATACATCAGAGAAGACAGAATAAACATCTTAGCCCACTATATTCACTTCACCACCATCACCCTATTGGTGTTGGGCACACACCTACAGGTCACCTGCAGATCAACTGGCATCCCCTTCAGAAGTAGGTAAGTTTGACTCAAAGCCACAATTCCATGTCTAGTGGAAAGCCAACCCCACTTCATCATTGTTGCAATTTCCAAGGAGGCCTGTATTCTCCTAGTCTTCTTTCCCTGGGTTTCTCTTTTTCACAGTGTTCCATATTGTGTCACACATGATCTGGAGCCCATTGGATTTCCACAAAAGAAACAACTCGTAGAAAATCTTGTTTGCATAACAGACCTCACAAAAGATTTGATGGGAGGAACTGGAGGAGAAGGAAGGGCATTGTATGTTGCAGCAACACAAGTAATTTCAAATAGAATGCTAAACCAATCTGGAAAATGCCCAGAAGCCAACACACTAGAGAAGCTTCAGGAGCTTTTCACCCCACTTGGTTTCTGCTTCTCTCCATCTTGGGTTCTTTTTTCTCCTTTCTCTTCTACTTTCTTATTTATTTTGTAACAATTAGGATAGGCTAGATTATGCTGTGGTAACAAGCCAGTCCCCAAATCTCATTGAGTCAAAACAATGAAGAGTTATTTCTTGCTCATGCTACAAATCTATTGTGGAACATTGGGGGGGCTGCTTCCAATCATCCCTATATCAGGAGCAAACAAAATTTTCCTACTTAAAGGGTACAATTCAGTGCTCATCTTTTGATGCCTGGTGTTTAGTAAACCTTGATCCTTATGGATTTACTTGATCCTGACTCTACTCTCATAGTATTTTCCCAAACTAGTTTTATTTCTGAGAGAACCTCTGCTTAGATTATGTATTTTTTTCTTGTAGCAAATATCAATTTACAATATATGCATACTTGTTAATAGGTCTAGTACAGTTCCCTCCTCTGGAAGTCTGGGAGAGAGACTTAAACTCTTCTAGCAAGTTTAGCAGATTAGATCATGAAACATGCAGAGAGATCCATCCTAGTATGTCTTTGCAAGTATAAGGCCTTTTTTCTTGGAATACCCTTCGACTTAATTGTTAGTGAACCTTATTTTGGTAATAATTTCACAATATACACATATGTCAAATCATCACTTTGTATCCACTAAACTTACACAATGTTCTTTGTTAATTATATTTTAATATAGCTGGAAAACCTTGATTGTTCCTCTGATTGGCTGTTTCTTATCATTAAGTTTGGCCTCAACTCAAATTTCCTTGTAACAGAGGAATTTTCCTGACTACTATATCTAAAAAACAAAAAACCTCTTCCCTATATATATGGTATTCCTATATTATTTCCATTAAGGCACTTATTTCTTTTTTAAAGATTTTATTTAAATTCTAGTTAGTTAACAGTGTAATATTGGTTTCAGGTGTATGATATAATGATTCCACAAGTCTATACATCACCTAGTGCACATCACGATAAGTGCTCTCCTTAATCTCCATCACCTATTTAAACCAACCCCCAGGGTAGCCCGGATGGCTCAGCGATTTAGCACCTGCCTTCGGCCTGGGGTTTGGTCTTGGAGACCCAGGATCAAATCCTGCGTTGGGATCCCTGCATGGAGCTTGCTTCTTCCTCTGCCTGTGTTTCTGCCTCTCATGAATAAGTAAAATATTTAAAAACAGAAAAAAAAATACCCTAACCTCCTCTGGTGACCATCAGTTTGTGCTTTATAATTAGGAGTCTATTTCTTGGTTTGCTTCTCTCTTTTTTTTCCCCTTTTCTCATTTTAAAAAATTTCTTAAATTCCATATGTGAGCGAAATCACATGATATTTGTCTTCCTCTGACTGACTTATTTTGCTTAGCATAATATTCTGTAGTTCCATCCATGTTGTTGGGAATGGCAAGATTTCATTCTTTTTTGATGGCTGAGTAATATTCCATTATGTGTGTGTGTTTGTGTGTGTGTGTGTGTATCTTCTTTATCCATTCATCAATCAGTGCACACTTGGGCTTTTTCCATAATTTGGCTGTTGTAGATGCTGCTGCTGTAAATACTGGGGTGTATGAATCCCTTTGAATTTATTTCGATCTGAAATTACCTTGTATACTTATGTTTCACATATTTACTGTTTATTTCCTCACTAACATAAACTCCATGAGGATAGGAATCTTGTTGTTTTTACATACTCTTATATCCTTAGCCACTTTGAACAGTTCCTGGCACATAGTAGGCACACAATAAAATTTGTTGCATAAATCAATGAGTTTGTAGACTCCTTTTGATAGCCTTCTCATCAAACTCATGTGTCATGACCTTGTTATTACTGTCTCTGAGTTTGGGTATCTGTATGAATTTATAGGAAACATAAAAATGCTTAGAAGACAGATTGTAGTCTGTGAGGGCTAAGCTACTCCATTCACTTCACAAAACCAAATCCCCAAAGTAAATAAATCAATGTAAAAGTCTTTAAGGGATTTTTGTACAAGTCCAACTTTAAGACAAGTCTCCTCATCATGCCTTCTAGCTAGATTGTCTTCACTAGACTTATCTCTTCCTCTTTCTACCCATCTATCTCTTCCCTCCTACCTTCCATTCTTTCTTTGTTGTCTTCATTTATTTCTCTCTGTGTATCTTCCTGTCTTTCTTCCTCCCTCTATCTTTTTCTCTTTCTCCCTTCTTTATCTACTTATCTTTCATCCACCTCTTCTGAAACTGGGTAATTTTTTTTAATATAGGGAGAAAGAATTGGCTCCTTGCTGTCATTGACAGAAAATTGATTCAAGGGAAGAACCATGATATAGAAGACAGCCTGTCTGTCTGACTGGGACCTAGGAGCAAATCACTCTTTGGGCCTCAATTTCCTCCTCTACAAAAGGAAGAAGGGCCTTCAAAGGCTTATTTATGAATTTCTAAGTCTGTGAACATTTTAACAATGAAATGGTTAATTTTTAGATTTCTGATTTTAGTATTTTAAAATATTGTACCTACAGGTAGTTCCAGTAGAATACTGTTTTGTATTTTCTTTATAAAATATGTAGATGATGACACAATGATGCACCAATGTGGAGTCTGCAAGACCCACATGGAATCATTCTTGGACAGTGTAGTCACTCCTCTTATCTTTCTGTTTAGGAAGAACAACAGCAATAACATTCTTACAGATGCTAGCCTTATCCTCACTGTCAGCAGATTTTGAGCCTGCAAACTTTTCAGTGAGATGATGTGAGAAACGGTCATTAGTGGCTTATAATAACCAAGAAGCTGTTTTTTGAAAAAGACATTAGACTTTCCTGGTTATGTGAAATAGCTTTAGCAATGGAGATGATTTTGGTCATGGAAAAAAAAAAAACCACAGTGAAATCACCAGTGAGAACCATTCCACAGCAAACAGTGGTGAATGTAAGTGAGTTGCCATTTTGAAACTAAAAAATTTTTACTAAAATCCCAGCATCAGTCAGATATGCCTTCATGTGCATGAAAGAAGGAGCAGGGCAAATAGATAGATGCAAGAATAAGCAAGTGAACAGAAGCATTAGTGTGGAAACAAACAAATGCCTGGCAGTTATATAAGAAAGATGATCATTTTCCCCAGTAGGAACAAGTAAAGAGAATTCATTGTTATCAGAGTGTTTTGCAAAGCAAAACTCTCTTTTGGTCATTCATATCTTTATGTCTAAACCTGGAGTGCATGACTTGGTAATGAGGGAAATGAAATGTCCTCTGTCAGGTAATTTGGATTCCCGTGGACCCAACAAAGTTCCCCAGGGGGAGATTACATGGCTCTGCCCTTCCTACTGACACTCCCACCATCTCTTTAACCCAGTCAATTTCTACCGTAAATATGTTTTCCTGATAAACCTCCAAATTAAAATTTTCCTACCTAGAGATAAAAGTGACATGCATTTTAAAGAAGAGTTAAAAAAAACAATCTTGAAAATATTTTGAAATGCTGGTAGGAAAATTTAAAACTAAGAAATAATATTAGTTAACTAGAATAACCTTTGAGATTGACCAGAAAATGTTCAAAATAAACTTTCTTTTGTTTGAGACAGTGTACCAATTATTTTTATGTTATAATGAAATTTTATATAGTTAGAGCAATGCTTTCCTATTAGTTTTTTCAAGATTTCAGGATTTCAGGATTCCTTCTTTTCAGAAAGAAAACAATATAACAACAAAAGAAAAATACATTTGGTCTGTGTAAATATTTTTAAAATTATCCTTATTTTGTCCATGTTGCAATACCTTATAACCATTTTTAGATTTAAATTGTTTCAATATAAATACTATAAAATTTCATATATTTAACAATTTTGCCTCGCCAAAGAATGGAGGGAGGGAACCTCAGGGGTCTGTTAAATTATTTGGCTCATATCATATAAATGAAGTATAAGATTTATCTTCATCTAAGGCAATTTTATTTTATTGTTTTATTTTTAAATTTTGTATGTTTGTAGAGAGGGCAAGGGGGCAGAGGGAGAGAGTGAATCTTAAGCAGACTCTGCATAGCATGGAGCTCAACATAGGGCTTGATCTCACAACCCTGAGATCATGACCTGTCTGCTTAACATGACTGAGCCATCCAGGTGCCCCCTTCTAATGCAGTTCAAAATAAAAGTTATATTGTGTCTATAGAATTTTTCTGCTATCACAAATATTTTTTCAATGTAAATATTCCAAATTTTTAAAATATAATTTTAATTTATTGTTGTTATAAATGAATTATTCTGATGATCAAAACTGTGTGTGTACATGTGTATTTGTGTGTACATGTGTGTGTGAAGTTATTGTTTGTGGAAGTTTTAAAAGATAGCTGCATATTCTTTGGCACTCCTCCCATTGAGAGGTAGTGGCTGAGCAGACCTGTATCGCCTTAACTAACATAGTAACCTGGAAGTAAAGTCATGTGATTTCTAAGGCTAGATCATAACACGTTTTGCAGCTTTTCACTTGCTGGAACACTTTGTCATAGAGCTCTGAGACACTATGTAAGAACTGCAACTACCCTAGGCCTCCGTGCACTGAAAAAGCCAGAGCCACATGGAAAGGCTACACTCAGGGTAACACTGTCGTTGGCTGAATTCTGCCTTCAGTACATCCCTGCTCAGGCACCAGATGTGTGAGTAAAGAAGCTTACCTATTGTTTTAGCTCCCAGTCATTCTAGTGGCTCATAGTGAACTCTTCCCAGTGGAGACATCAGATGATACGGAGCAGATAAAAGTCATCCCTGCTGTGCCCTAGCCTAAATTCTTGTCCCACAGAATTCGTGAGTATAATAAAATGATTGCCATTTTATGCCTCTAAGTTTGAGTTGGTTTTTGATGCATTGAAATTTACCATAATTTTTCTTATGCTGTGTACTTCTTCATTTTCTGATTATAGCTTGTACTTCTAAACTTCTCAGACCAAAAAGCAAATTAAACACATACTATAATATGAAATGGCAGAGTGCTGCTAATTTTACAATATATGCCATCTCCAAATTTACTTTCCCTCTATGTTTATTAAAATGTATATTCCTAATATATCCAAGGTATAAAAAATTGCATTAGAAACTTCAGTGTCTCTCTAAATGTTTACATTAGGGATTTAGAAGAACATGTTAGTAAGTAGACAATAGATGGAAAAGAATGTTCAAATTCAGTTGCACATACTTGTGAAATGTTTTAAAAATATAACTGCTTGGGCTCATCATCAGTTCCATCCTCACACTTATATTGACTTTTGTGATAATCACATCCATTATTTTATGAACTTAGCCTTCAAGATAGAAAAATGAATGGATCATTGACTGAACTGGTCAATAGGCTATTATAATTTCCCTTAATACAGCAATATTGAAGAATCCCAGTTTGTTTGAAGGCTTACAGTTGCTGAATAACCATGAAAAATGATATGTATGATAATGAAGACACTGAAGAAATCTAAAAATTGGAAGGCAAAGACAGCAAAAAGTCATGAAACCAGAAAACTATTTTCAAGGTTATTTCAGAATTTGGCTAACTTTGTGCTACATATTTTTGAGGTGTGAATTAGATATTTATTTATTTATTTATTTATTTATTTATTTATTTATTTTTGTGAATTAGGTGTTTAAGTCAGCCAACCTTTACTTCATGTTTACTGTATGCCAGATAGATGGGATATTACTCTCATAGCATTTAAGCTCCCTAGGCTTGGATATTTCTAATCTCTTTTCATCAGAAATCATTTGCATTATGAAGATATAATAATGCAAGTGGGGGTGGGGCAAAGAGAGAGGGAGAGAAAATCTCAAGCAGACTCCACACTCAGCACAGAGCCCAATGCGGGGCTTGATCTCATGAACCTGAGATGATGACCTAGCCAAAACCAACAGTCAGTTGCTTAACTAATGGGGCCACCCAGGTGCCCCATATTGGGAAGATATTTTTAAACAAATGAAATGAGAAGGATATATTATATCTTAACAAAATCATGATTTCAGACAAGGGTCTGAAAACTGTGTCTCATTCATTGTTTATACATTGTCTTGCTTTGTGCTGCAACAGTATAGCCCGCAAAGCCTAAAATATTTACTACCTGGCCTTTATGTTGACTCGTGATTTAAGGGTTTACTAAACCAATTTTTTAAAAAAATTTCATTCAGATTTGCAAGAAGTTAGAGCAGGATCTTCTTAAAGAATGTTATTTCATAAGGATTTGGGTGGTTCAAGTCATTTATAAAGGAAATTAATGCCTTTCATCTAGGAAGTGATGCTCAAAACTTGTCATTGACTAGGTATTATTAACAAGGTCAAGCAAATTAGTACCTCATACCTGGAATCAATCAGGTTGGAAAGAAAATAAACTGTGGGATTATGAAATAGTTAATTTGCACTTTAAAAAAGTGCAACTATTGGGTTCTTGACATTTTACTTAGAATTTAGGGCCTTTGAGCACCTTTCAAATTATTGCGTAGAGGGCCATCCCTCTACCTCTCTGGGAGAACATCTTTGGTTTTCTCTCTTCTCATCAGATGTTCTTGGCTAGTGTTCCCTGGCTTGTGAGGCTATGTGTGCTGGGGGTGAAGTAATTCAGCACTGGTGGGCTGAGTTGCCAGGAGATAGAACATGTGGGCTGGCCTGGAGTGGCTTATAAACAAGTGTGATTTGAACTGTGTGTGACGAATTGAGCCAAGGTGAGTATCAGAGCACTAGTATCCATCCTTGAATTGCAAGCATATTTACATAATGGAAGCACTATTAGTAGAGAAACTAAGGGAAATCTTAGGAAATGAAGTGAACGCATGGATAGGTGAAATGATACACCCCTGGGTGACACAAAACACAAAACAGGAGCCCTAGTGGTTGTCCACATGGCATGTGGCAGAATTTCTTTGCCATTTTGTGTTCTTCCAATTTGGGAAATCAGCCGGCTCCTTTAGTTGTGGTAATGGAGCTGTGCTGGGGCAGATCACACCTAAATGCCCAAATAATCCAACATCCCCACTGCTTCCTATCATAGATCATTGTGATGAAGAAGCAAGCCCTTCCAGTTGATGCCTTGAACTGCTAAAAAGTATGCTTACTAAATAAGCAAATAACATAATGTTAGATATCCATGTGATCATAATTTAATTGGGTTTCCCACAATTAAATTATTAATTTACCAGTTACTGTCACAAAAGAATAGAATCATATAGATGTAAAATACAAATACACATAAACAAAAAAATCAATCTAGATTTCCACCTAGTATATTATTCCAATCCAGGAATATTTAATTTGAGGCTGTTTTCATGCCTACCATTTTCTGGGGATGGTCAAATTATATATTTTTTCTGAAATGGAAATTTATTGTAGCATTAATCCAGCAAAGGGTGATGGGAAAGTTTAATACTCCTTAAAAACCAGTCCTTGCTGGGTGCCTCGGTGGTTCACTTGGTTGTCTGACTCTTGATTTCAGCTCAGGTCATGATCCTAGGGTCGTGAGATAGAGCTCCCTGCTCAGCAGGGAGTCTGCTTCTTGCCCTCTCTCCCCCTCTGCCCCTCCCCCTGATAGTGCTTGTGTTTTCTCTCTCTAAAATAAATAAATTTTAAAAACAAAACAGTCCTTACCTTATTTTTATCTCCTTCATGTTAGTCCACTTCCAATACCTAGAGCCATGTCTATAGCAAAAAAAAAAAAAAAATGGAGTTTTCTTCTGAATGATGTGTCTATCTTGCAATATGTATAAGAATGTTTCTGTTCTTTTTTTTTTTTTTTTTTGAATGTTTCTGTTCTAAGTGGACTATGTTTTGTCCTTTGCAGGGCAGATAGTGGAGAGCTTCAAAGGGGCAGAAACTGCCCTGTGCTCCTGGGGTGTGGATATAATCCACTCTCATTCTGCTAGCTCTCATTCTGCTAGCCTGACATCAAATGGGCCTCCTCTATCTCTGAGTTGAATTTTTAAGGTACACAACACCTCCTCAGGAGAGTGAAAATCTTCCTTTCCCAAGACCAAAGGGGCTCACTCTCAGACCCTGGAATTTACAGTGTCAGGAAACCCTACCTTGCAATTACTTCTGAATCATCTCCTTCTTTCTATCTTACAAACATAGCCTTTAGCAATTTATTTAAAATGCCCCTAATCAGGGAGGAAAAGAATTATTTCAGGAGGGGAGATGTTAGTTTTGTCACTGATTACTGAATAACTCTTGGGAAAGCACTGCTGTTTTAAGTGAGTGAATTTTAAAATTACAAAGATTAGTAAATGGAGGGTGGCAGAGGACCAGCAATTTTTAAATATTTTATTGTCTATTTTTGCAAAGTCTAGCCAAAGGGCTGCATAGTCATATTATTTTTTTTAAGATTTTAATTATTTATTCATGAGAACACAGAAGGAGAAAGGCAGAGACACGGGCAGAGGGAGAAGCAGGCTCCATGCAGGGACCCCGACATGGGACTCCATCCTGGGTCTCCAGGATCATGCCCTGGACCGAAGGCGGCACTAAACCGCTAAGCCACCCGGGCTGCCCAGTAACTTGATTTTTAAGATGTTAATCTGTTTTTTTTTTTCATTATAAAAATAGTATGTTTCCATTAAATAAAAACCATTAAAAATTGAGAAAAATATAAAGAAAAAACTTAATTTATAATCCAGAGATAGCTTCTTATATTGTATATTATGTCCATATTTTGTATATAGATTTGTATCCGACTCTTGCATTTTAATATTATAAAAATGTCATTTGTTCTAAACTATGCTATTCTGTGTTTTAAAAGTTAGGTGTGATTATTATTAATGAATAGATAACCTTATGAAGTACCATAATTATTTTAAATATTTCCTTATTGCATGTTTAAATCAATTCCAATTTTTTTCCTGCTATAAATAATGCAATGATGAACATTGTTCCACATTAATCTTTAATTGAATTTCTGTAGTTACTCAAGATAAATTCCTAGAAGTGGAATTATACTGAGTCAAATTATATGAACATTTAAGTGGGTTCTAATAGTTTTACTGGAATGCCACCAGTATTGAATATATCTTCTTTAATGATATATTACTTTTGTTTTTTGTATTTCTTTGCTTACTGGTTAAGTTGAAGTTCTTTCATACATTTACTAAGTTTGTTTTTCCTCTATTAGCATATCAGTTGTACTTTTTTAAATACTTCTTTTATATTTACAACAAATCCAAGTCCATATTCAAATAACACTATACCAGTTTACAGGTAGTGAGTACCTTATAATAACAATTTCTTCTTGTCAATTGTGTCATTGCTGTCATTCATTTCATTCGTATGTAAGCAGACATAAGCATATATAACTATAGATAAAACATATAAGAATGCATAGTTGAATGCATTGTTGCTCTTATTATTTTGAACAAACTGTTATCTGTTAGATTAAGAATAAGAAGAATAACGGTTTTATTTTATGGTCACTTACTCTTTCTTTGATATTCTTCCTTTCTTTAGGGAGATCTGAATTTGACCTATATTATTTTCTTCCTTCCAGAGAACTCCTTTTAATATTTCTTATAAGGCAGGTCTATTAGCAACAAATTCTCTCAATTTTTGTTTGAGAAAGTCTATTTCTCCCTCACTTTAGAAGGATAATTTCACAGGGTACTGAATGCTAAATTGGTATTTTTTTGTGTATTAACACTTTAAATATTTCCCTTACTGTCTTCTTGCTTGCATTTTTTTCTGAGAAGTTGGATTAATTCTTATCTTTTTTCCTCTATAGGTAAGGTGGGTTTTTTCCTCTGGCTTCTTTCAGGATTTTTTCTTTATTTTTTTTATTTTCTGTAGTTTGAAGATGATATGTATAGATGTGTTTTGTTTGTTTTGTTTTTTGGGGGACATTTATCCTCCTTGGTGTTTTCTGAGTTTCTTGGATAGATGATGTGGCTTCTAACATTAATTTTGGGGAAATTCACAGTCATTATTGTTTCAAATATTTCTTCTGTTACCTTCTCTCTTTCTTCTCCTTATGATATTCCCATTATTCATTAGATATATCTCCTGTAGTTGTCCCACAGTCCTTGGATATTCTGTTTTGTATTTTTCAATCTTTGTTTTGCTTTTGTTTTTTTTTTTTTCAGGGTTCTATTGATCTATGCTCTAAGAGACTCTTTTCTCAGCTGTGTCCAATCTACTTATGAGTCCATCAAAGACATTCTTCATTTCTGTTATAGTGTTTTTATATCTAATTTAGTTTTGTTTTTTCCTTAGGCTTTCCATCTCTATGATTATATTGCCCTTTTGTTGTTGCATGATGTCTATTTTATCCATTAGAGCTCTGGACATATTAATTATAGTTGTCTTAAATTCCTGGGATGATAATTCCAATATCCCTGCCATGACTGGTTTTGATGGTTGTACTGTCTCTTCAAACTGTGTTGTTTGCCTTTTGGTATGTCTTGTAATTTTTTCTTGAGAGCCAAACATGACTACTAGTTAAAAGGAACTTTTGGAAATAGACCTTTAGCAATATGGTGGTGAGGTATTGGGGGGAAGGGGAGCATTCTATAGTCCCATGATTAGGTTTCAATCTTTTAGTGGCACAGGTCTCTGGACTGTGAATTTCACAAGTGTTTCACAGTTTTTTTTCCCCTCCACCTTAGATGGGTCACATGGACAGACTAAGCTGGAATTGAGTTAATTTCCTTCCCCAAGGTCAGACTCTAATGATACCCCAACAGGCGAGGCTCTGGTTAACTAGTTTCCTGGGAGGGCAGTTCTTATTAAGAACAACAAGCTTTAGCATATATAAAAATGGTTCTTTCTCCCCTCCCCCTGCCGGAAGCTGAGGAAACTCTTCCATTTAATGCTGGGAGAGTCTGGTAGAGTTCTTGGAGGTAAATCTCTTAATCTTGTGAGGGCCCCTCTATAACTGAGCTCCCTTGGAGGTTTTAACTCTGAGCATTGTTTACAATGTGTGTCCAGCAGTTGGTCAGCTACAGTTCAGGGTTCCTGCCCTGGAGTCTCTGCTCCTGTGGGGAAGTCCTGACTCCATTTGCTTCTATCTCTCCAACCTTGGAAGCAGCGGTTTGCCTGATATACTCTACTCTTACGGACCTAAGGGGAGTTGTTGAATTTTTTTTTTTTTCAGTTTGCTCAGCATTTTACCTGTTGTTAGAAGCTTTTCTTGTGTGGAACTGGAAGCCCTCTTTCTTCTTTTAAATCTTTTCCCTTTCTATTTTAAATAACTTCAGAGTTAGGTAAACATTGCTTAACAGAACAAGGAAAGCTTGTATACCTTCACTCAGATTCCCAACATGACAGTTAATCTGTTCTGTATGATTATGCCTTTTAGAAATGTTTAAAAAAATGGAATAATAATACAGCATCTTGCTGACATAGGATTGGTTTTAGAGGACAGGTCGAATTTTACCTCCTTCATATTTCCTTTTTCTTTTTTGCATAGTGACTTTTCCAGTTGGCTAGGCCCTTTTGATCGCTCATAAGCAACCTTCTGATCTCCAACAGAGAGCCTTCCCTGTTCTGTTATACATCCTCTATTTTGATTGTGCTAATTAGTTGGATCGTGGTATTTTTCCTTCCTCTAGCAGATTACTGTGATTACTGTGTAACCCATTACATAAATCTGGGCTGTGGTGATGGGGAGAAGAGATGGTCAAACTAACTTTTCCACAGAAAGACCTGGGCAGCTAGATTTGAAACCTAAAAAGTTCTTACAGATCTGTTTTCCGCTTGCTATGACATTGAAAAATGCCTGAGTTAGATAGTGACACTTCTTATATGTGCTATAAAAATCTTAAGTGGCTTTGATATGGCTATGATCTATGGTTTTGAGTAAATATCACTAATGCCAAAAATCTGGAGGCTCAGACCAGGTGGTGGTTTTCCTAATCTTGATTGCCTGGAACATTTCAAGTCTATAAAGCCACCCACAACAGGGAAACATCCGAGGAAATACTTCTGACTCAGGGAAAAATCACGTTTTCAGACTTGTTTACTCTCTCTTCCTACAGTGGCAGTTTGTGTTTATCAAAGGACAAATGTTGCTATGGTGATGGGAGAGGCATAACAGGAGGGCATTGGGGAAAATGTTACAATTTGAAAGTAATTTACTTTTTATAAAATGAAACTTTTGAGCTACATTTGAAGTATACTGTTGCCTTTCCCCTTGTATATACATCACAAAACAATTAAAAATACTTTGATATCCATCCCTGTTTCCATTACTTATTGCAAGGACTCCCAGGAGGAGAGTGTGTGTTGGGGAGGAGCACTCTGGTGCCTCTGTCCCTTTCCTATTTTGTGGATTTCATGTTTCCTGAAGCAGACCCAGAAGGGCTTTTGTTTTTTATATTAACATTTTAAAGGAATCAGCTTTTTGAATTCATTAATTCTATTATCTGCTTTCAAATGAATTTGTTTTCCTTATGCTTTTTTATTCGTTCATTCAAGAGACAGAGACAGACATAGGCACTGGGAGAAGCAGGCTCCCTGTCTGGAGCCAGATTTGGGACTCCATCCCAGGACCCTGGGATCACTCAACCACTGAGCCACCCTGGTGCCACTGTTTTCCTTATGCTTTTATTAATTACCCATCTATAGACTTCTTGTGATAGGAGGAAAAATAACCTCGTTTGTTTAAGCCTGCTTTGTCAAATGTTTTATTGCTCATACACAAATACTATCACTAATCTATATATCTGGAGGTATTTTTTGACAAACCTGGAGTTTAATGAAAGGCTCCTCTTCTATTTCATTTTTTTAAAAGATTTTTTTTTTACTTGAGAGAAAGAGCACCTAAGGGAGAGGAAAAGAGGGAGGACAGAGAGCGAGAATCCCCAAGCAGACTCATGACCAAGCTCTGAGCCTGAGGCAGACCTTGATCTCATAACCTGAGCCAAAAGCAAGATTCAGGCGCTCAACTGACTGAGCCACCCAGGTGCCCCTCTTTCATTAACTTTCTAGCTCGTTATTGCTAATTGCAGCCTTTAATGCACAGGTGTCACCCTTTTAGCAGTAGAAATAACTCCCAGTTTTTGGATATTGCTTGACAGTAACTTCTAGTTTTAATTTTTGCAAGATTTGTTTATTGTCCCTTAATTGCTATTTTACCATGAATTTATATATCTGTATTAGGAAGTATTATCTAGATATCTCTTAAAACCCCAGGATGTCCTAATAAGTGAATTTTTTTGTCTCTTACATTTATTTCTAAACTTTTGTAGATAATTGGATGTCAGTCTATCAGGCTTCCAAATTGCCTTCTCTTTAAGATGATTTGAACTGTTTTTCAGTATTTTGTTAGTAACTTAAGCAGGGTAAATTTCAACTAAACAAAAAGTTTTAGGGCAAACATGATACCTCAGGATACCTTGGACCTCTACAGAATTAATGTTAAACTTGTTGAATTATATACTCTAAAAGTAAGTGATTTTAGCAAGCAGCAATTGTGAGGGATGTCCATTTTCTTGTTAAGAAATTGTTGACAACCGTAGCATACCAAGACATAGCCCTATCTGCTTGTCCCTGTCTCCTGACAATCCCTGGCCTTTGGAGCTTGGCACAGTGGACTCTAGTTGGTGCCTATCTTCACTCAGACTTGCCATTTATAGGCCATGAGAACTTCAGGCTTTCTACCCAGAAGACTAAAAATGTTTACTGGCTCTCCCCTCCTTTTCTGACTCTACTCCTAATGATCAAGGGAAAATTTGGCATAGAAATTCCCTAGGTGATTGGCTAGTGGTTCTCAAAATGTAGTTCTTGGACCAGCCATGTGAGTGTTACCTGTGAGCTTATTAGAAAAATAGATTCTTAGGCCTCACCTCAGACCTCCTGGATAAGAAACAGGATGGGGCCCTGACATCTGTTCTTGTTTTGTTTTGTTTTTAACAAGCCCTGTAGGTGATTCTGATAGATGCTCAAGGTTGAGAACAACTGACTTTCATCATTAGGCTCAGAAGAGCAATAAGCTCTAATTAGCCTCAAAGTGTTAAGTTTAGTAGGCAATCTGAGGGGAAGGAGGAAAAAAAAAGAGGGTGTTTTTCTTCAGTCAACAGGGACAGCTGCTGCCGGCAAAGAAAATTAATCAATAAAATAGCATTGGCTGCACAATGTATGTGTGGGGGTATATGATGCCATCATTCGTTCATTTATCCCTTTTTAATTTTTTTACCATTCTATTAATAGGCATTAAGCTATATTTTGAGAAAAGTGCAATGGTGTTTAAGACCCTCAGAGAATTAATATTCTCGAGTGGGGGAAGCAGGGAGAGAAGGTAAAAGTGGGAAGAAGTAACAAAGCAAAACAGAAAGTGCTGTAAAGAGGCACAGATGATAGGCTTTAGAAACCTACAGAAAAGAGCAATTAAAAATGAAAACACAAAACCTCACTTAGTTGAAATGAAGGTACGGAGTTTGGCTCTTTAATACCTTAGGTGACACTTTCCATCTGTATGCTGTTTTGTGAGAGCTGTGAAAAGAACAGAGGTCTGGAGGCACATGAGTGGTGATACTGTGGATTGTTTCAGTAATAATTTATGCTCCAGGGAAGCTGCAGTGGAAAAAAAACATGAACACAAAAATAATCAAAATACTCAGCGACAGTCTTTTCATCTTCTGAGGAGTGTACACTTCAGCAGGGAAAACAATCCACTTATACAAGAAATAGAGCGATGTGATGAAGAAACCTCTGTGACCCTACAGGCAAAATTGAAGGGCACAAGAGCCACATCTTGGGGAAACCCGAGGAGATCTAGCCCGTATGGATTTTGACCCACCATTTCAACCTGATAAAATGTGGCTCACTGCATCCTAATTGTTAAAAGGAAGAATTGACTGAGGAGAAAAATCAACTCCCACCATTGTTCCAGAGACATTTTCCAGCCAGGAAAGAATTCAATCTCTGAAGATCTAGCAGAGGCTGCTGTGAGGGAACTGCTTACAAAGCTCTCTCTCTGATTTAAAAGCATGAAATAACCTCATTTCAAAGTTGAGAGTCTTTAAAAAAAAAAAAACAAAAAAAACCACACGCACTTATCTGCCCTCACAGCCTGAATTTTGAATCAGGCTTGGGATAAAGTAGAAGAGTCTGTGTGTGCACTCAAATATCTGTTATCAAAAGCTTGATCATTCTTTTCAAAATTCGTGGCAAATACTATTTTTTCCCAATACTATATTACCATCCAAAATAAATCTTGAAGGACATCCAGGTTTTAGAACAATTTCAGCAGGGAAACAAACTCATGGGAAACCCACTTGTACCTTATGTATGGAGTCCTGGGATACTCAAGTCAGACAGTTGAGGGAAGAATTGTTCCTAAAGAATAGCTATCAATCTTGCAAGATCATAGTGGGGGATTCTAAAAGATCATTTCATCTCTGCCCTGTTTTGTTCTTGTTCCTCCTCCTCCTCCTCTGCAACATGCTAATTTATGTCCATTTTATTTGAGGCAACAGGACATTTTTGGGTCTTTGGGTGTCAGTAACTTTTGGCAATCTGGGTAACTTATATGCGTGCTTTCTAGAAGGAAGTTCATAAAACTCCAAATAAAACCTCTTTACACATCATGTAACTGTGCTGTGCTTGAGAGTTGCCTCCTGTAAAGTAAATAAAGCCATATTGATTTCTCCTGGGCCACACAATCTATTTTGTGGAATTTTCTCTCATCCAGCTCAAATCCCTGCATGGATTTTCAGGGTAGCTGTTTTTCAGCATGGCTGAGAACTCAACTAGCTGTCTGGAAATGCAGGTAGCTACCATGCAGATAAAGACCAACACTGAGCATAGTCTTTCTTATTTGGGTATAGAGAGTCAAAGAAAACCCTGTCATCCATAGCACTTGTCATTATTGCTATTAAGGCAAAAGCTTCCAGCTTCCAAGTTTAAGGAAAATGTAGAAAGAGGTAGAAATCAAAGTATCTGAATTATCCACACACATTCTAGATGATGAATTTCCTTGGGAGGGCCTCAGGCTAGCAATAGTACTTAAAACTTCTCCCAACCCTTTGCTTCTACCCAGGATCACACACTGTTCCCCTTTGGTCCCAAGGAGTGTTAGCAAGGGAATAATTATATTAAAAACATAAGGAGTGAAGTTTTGTGCTGCTTAATGCCCATGTTGTGTTCACCTATTCCTTTAATTATGCACAGCTTATAATGTGTCTGGCATTTCATGGAGTTAAAGACATGAGTAAGACATGGCTATCAAAAATCTCAAAATCTAGTCAGAAAGCTATAGTCAGACACCAGTATTATAGCATAGGTTACACTGTAATAGGTAGATGGATAAAGATTGGATGATAGACAATAAATAGGATAGGTAGGTAGGTGGATGGATAGATGCCTAAGTGGATAATTAGGTAAGTAGATGTCCATGAGTTAGATGTTTTCAGTCTTAGTGTGAAAGCAGATCTCAAGGCCTAAATGGTCTAGCTTCCTGCTACCCTCTGACACTGTATTCTCTGGCCATTTCCCCCCTTTGTATCCTTTTTTTTTTTTTTGACCTAAAGAGAGCTGTACATAATATATACTTATCTTCAAGCTCATCCATTGTATATATCTGTGAAATTACCACAATCTGTCCTATGTCTATGTCCTTTACCTTTGAAAGTTTCTTCCCACTTTATCTGGTTTTCTAGCAATAAGGACGTTTAAGATCTACCCTCTTGGGGCACCTGGGTGACTTGGTTAAGCATTCAACACTTGATTTTGTTCAGGTCATGATCTCAGAGTCATGAGATTGAGCCCTATGTGGGGCTTGGCATTAGGTGTGGAGCTTAATATTCTCTTTCCCTCTCCCTCTGCCCCTCTTCCCATCCTCTTTCTCTTACCCTCTTAAAAAAAAATGCAAACAAAAAATTACCCTCTTAGCAAATTGTCTATAATACAGTATTGACTATAATACAGTATTGACTATGGTCATCAAGATGTACAATAGATCTTACACATCTTTTATAGTTAAAACTTTGTACTCTTTGACAAATACCTGTTTCCCTTTCCCTCAGGCCCTGGCAACCACCATCCTAGTCTCTGCTTCTATGAGATTGACTATTTTAGATTCATCCTGAATAGTATTATGTAGTACTGGTTTTGGTTTATTTTACTTGGTATAATGTCCCACATGCTCATCCAGGTTGTCACAAATGTTAAGATTTCCTTTATAAGGATTGAACAATATTTCATTGTGTATATTTACCATACTTTATTTACCCATCAGTAGACATTTAGATTGCTTCCTTGTCTTGGCTATTGTGAAGAGTGCTATTACAAACATGGGAGTAGAAGTTATCTCCTTGAAATTTTGATTTCAATTCCTTTGGCTATATATACCCAGGGTTGGGATTGCTGGACAATGTGGTATTTATCTTTAGTTTTTTGAAACTCCATACTGTTTTTTACAAAATGGCGGCATCAATTTACATTCCCATCAGTGTACAATAGTTGTCTTTTCTCCATATACTTGTCAAAATTTATTACCTTTGTTTTTTTAATAATAGTCCTCCTAAGAAGTATGAGGTTTTGATTTGCGTTTCTCTGATTACTAATACTGAGCACTTTTTCAGATGCTTTTTGGTCATTTGTATATATTTTGTAGAGAAATGTCTACACAGTCCCTTTATTCATTTTTTTTTACTGTTGTATGATTTATGTTTTAAATAATAACCCTTTAATTAGGTATATGATTTGCAGATATTTTCTCCCATTCTGCAGATTGCCATTATATTTTGTTGATTGTAGTGATGATTTTGTTTTTTTGAGCATAGAGGAGCTTTTTAGTTTGACATAGTCCCACTTGCCTATTTTTGATTTTGGTATCCTAGCAAAGAAATTATTGCTAAAGCCAATGTGCAAAAGGCCCTTCTATTTTTTTCTTTGAAAATATTTAGTCATGTGTTTAAGATTGTATGTTTATATTATAGTCTTTTGCCTTTAGTTTGGAATTCTTGGTTTGTTTCTTTTTTGTGTGTGGAGACAGGTAAGGGTTTATTTTTATTTATTTTTAATTTTTTATTTATTTATTTACGATAGTCATACAGAGAGAGAGAGAGGCAGAGACACAGGCAGAGGGAGAAGCAGGCTCCATGCACCGGGAGCCCAACGTGGGACTCGATCCCGGGTCTCCAGGATCGCGCCCTGGGCCAAAGGCAGGCGCCAAACTGCTGCACCACCCAGGGATCCCAGGTAAGGGTTTAATGTCATTATTTTGTATGTGGCTTTGCAGTTTTGCTAATGCAAAATTATTGCAGAGTAATATTGTAAAATATTACTGTAAAATATTGCAGTCTCTGCTATTACAATAGCAGAGACTGTCTTTCCTGTACCATGGATTCTTAGCACTCTTGCCAAGTATTAGTTTAACATATATGTGGGATTTTATTTCTGGACTCTGTTCCATTAATCTGTATATCTGTTTTCATGCCAGTACTGTACTGTTTAGATTACTGTGGTCTTGCAATATGTTTTAAAATCAGGAAGTGTGATGCCTCCAGGTTTGTTCAAGATTGGCAATTTAGTGTCTTTTGTGGTTCCATATGAATTTTAGGATTCTTTTTCCTATTTCTGTAAAACATGCTATTGGGATTTTAATAGAGATCACATTGAATCTGTAGATCATGTTGGGTAGTACGGACATTTTAATAATATTTTCCCAATCTATATTCATGAGTGTTTTTTCACTTATTTGTGCCTGCTTTACTTTCTTTCATCAGTGTGTTATAGTCTTCAGTGTACATGTCTTTCATGTCCTTGGTTAAGTTTATCCCTAAGCAATACTTTCTGATGTCATTATGAATGGGATAGCTTTCTTAATTTCCTTTTTGGGTAATTCACTGTTAGTGTGTAGAAAAGCAGCTGATTTATGTACATTGTTTTTTGTATATTGCAACTTTGCTAAATTTGTTCTAAGTTTTTTGTTGTTGTTGTTATGTCTTTAGGAGTTTCTCTAAGATTCCTCTGTGAACAGATAAAATACAAATCAGGAAGAAAAATTTCTTGCTTACATGCTCTGGGTAGGACTTCTAGTACTAGATCAAATAGAAACAGTGATTGTGGATATCTTTGACTTGTTCCAGATCTTAGAGGAAAAGCTTTCAGGTATTTTACCACTGAGTATGGTTTTAGCTATAGAATTTCAGGTCATCTTTGTGTTGAGGTAAATTCCTTCTCTACCTAATTTGTTGAGATTTTTTGTCATATATAGATACTGAATTTTGTCAAGTGCTTTTTCTGCATCCATTGAGAGGATCATGTAGATTTTTATTCATTCAGTTAATGTGATATATCACATTTATTGTGTTTTTGTGTGTTGAAAGATGTTGAAGCATCTTTTCATCCCAGGGATAAATGCCACTTTCTTGGTGTAGGATTAATCTTTGTGCTCCTGAATTTTATTTGCTAATATTTGTTGAAGAGTTCTGCATCCATGTTCATTAAGATTCATTAAGATTAGTCTGTGAGTCTCTTTTTCTTATGTCTTCATTGGGCTTCAATATCAAGATGATGCTGGCCTCAGAATTTGAGTGTCTTTTTTTAAATTATATTTTGGAGGAGCTTAAGGAGGATTCGTATTTTTCTTTAAATTTCTGGTAAAATCCACTTGTGAATCAATATGGTTCTGGGCTTTTTTTGTTGGAAGGATTTTTGATTACTGATTCCATTTCATTTGTTTGGCTTTCTATTTCTTCTTGATTCAGGTTCCTAGGTTTCCAGGAATTTATCCATTTCTTTTATGTTTTCCCCTTTGTTAGTGTATAATTAGCCGTAATAGTCTCTTATGATCTTTGTCCTGTGGCATCATTTGTTTCCTCTTCCATTTCTGATTCAGTGTTTTGTTTTTTTCTTAACCTACTTAAAGTGTCATCAGTATTGCTTTTCAAAACACCAAGTCTCATTTTTGTCAGTTTTTCTATTCTTTGATTTTTGTTTTAATCTTATTTCTTTTCTGCTGACTTTGGGCTTAGCTTATTCTTTTTCTAGTTACTTGAGGTGTGGTATAAGGTTGTTTGTGATTAGTTGTTAACTAACGTAGGTGTTTATCACTATTAACTTCTAAAGATTTTTCTTGGAGAGTGCACACACGTGCTTGGGAGGGGATGGAGTGGATGGAGTGTGTGTATGCACAAGGAAGAGAAACTTAGGCAGATTCCATGCAGAGTGTAGAGCCTGTAGCAGGGCTTGATATCATGACCTGAGCAGAAATCATGATCCGAGCATAAATGAAGAATTGGATGCTTAACTAACTGTGCCACCCAGGTGCCCTTTAACTTCTTTTTAGTACTGTTTTTGCTGTATCACCTATATTTTGATTACAAGTTGGGTTTTTTCATCTATCTTCAGATATATTCTAATTTTTCTCAATTTTCTTTGACTCAAAAGTTGAGTGTTGTTTAATTTCTGTGTTTGTGCATTTTTAAAATCTTTTTTCATTTCAAGTTTTATTCCATTGTGGTTGGAAAAGATACTTGAAATGATACCAATCTTTTAAATATGCTGAGACTTGTTTTGTGCCCTAGCATGTGATCTAACCTGGAAAATGTATCCTGTGCATGTGAAGAATGTGTATTCTGCTCTTGAGTGTGATGTTCATTATGTGTCTATTAGGTTTATTTGTCTATAGAATAGTTTAAGTCTGCCTTTACCTTATTGATCTTCTGTCCCAACATTCTATTATTGTAACTGGGGTATTGAAGCCTACTACTGTGGTATTGCTAGCTCTTTCTCCCTTCAGATCTAAAAGTGCTCTGATGTTGGGTGCATCTGTATTTGTCATATCTGTTGAACTGACTGTTTTGTCATGATGTAATGATCTTTGTTTCTTCTGATAGTTTTAACTTTTTTTTTCTGATAAAAGTATAACCATTCCTACTCTTTTGGTTGATATTTACATGGAATATCTTTTCCTATCTCTTCGTTTTAGCCTGTAGGTCATTAACTCAAAAGTGGATCTCTTATATACCTCTTATAGTTGGAATTTGGGTTTTTTATCCATTCAACCATTCTGTCTCTTAATTGGCAAGATTAGTTATGGTTAACATAGCTATTGATTAGTAATGAATTTATCTTGTGAATTTCTGTGTTATGGTCTTGTTTCTCTTTCCTGTCTTCCTTTTGTGATTTTTTTTTTTTGGTAGTAGTAGTAGATATGCTTTGATTCTTATTGTTTCAAAATGCCAGTCTCCATGCTCTTGCCAAAAAATACATTTAGTATGTTCTCCCCAGGGTTTTTGTATTTTGTTCCATTTGACTACTGGAATTATTTTCCCTGAGATCAACACATCTCTTGCTCCTTCTTTTAATTCTGATGCCTTTTCAAATGTCCTCTTGTTAAAGTATTCCATGATCACCCTATTACCACCACCATTCTACTTTTGTCTTTGTTCATCATTGATGCTGCCATTGCTTATCATATTACATTTATTGCTTTCTCTGTTTTCTATAATATAAGCTCCATCATAGTGTGAACTTCTGTTAATCATTAGATTTCCAGTGGCAGAATAGTAACTGATGTGTAGTTGGTACTGCAGTGAATGAATGGATGATTGAATTGATGTAAAGACAACCTGTAGGAAACCATGGAGGACTTTAGATTCTATGTTAAGGAATTTAGACTTTATTTGGTAGCTGTATCAGTTAGCCACTACCACAAAAATAAATGTCATAATAGAACTATAGGCTTCTATTTCTTTTGCATCTGCAGATCAGTGGGTGATGATTAGCTGATTTAGGCTTTGCTCAGGGGATGATTATGCTCACTTTCACACACCTATAGTCTGGTGGGTCTATAGCTGATCTTGAGGTACACTTAGTGTGGGTTGGCACTGCTTCACTCTTCATTTTCCTCCTGGGACCAGCAAACCAGCCTGGAATTTTTAACTCAAGGTGATGACAGACCCAAAAGAGCAAAATCACCTGTGACAACAGTTCTCAAACCTCTGTGTGCATAATGGCTGCTAACATTCCATTGGCCAAAGCAAATTACATGGCTAAGCCCATAAGAGAAGGGCTAAGATTTAAATCTACCATAGTGAGCACTGTTACTTTATGATTTTCAGCAGTTTAGTGCTCCTTTACAGATTACTACACAACATTTAAAATTTTCTAGTATCAAGATATAATCTGGAGCCAACATTGACTTAATGACAGGTAACCATTGTGCAGTCTACCAATAAAATGGTTTCTAACATGCTTATGATGTCATAGTTATATCCTAATCACAATATGGCCAGTAAATAGGTCAATAACTTGGAATCAGAGATAGTTTGTCTTATACACAATTTATTTTCCGGCTTTTATCCTAGAAACAACAAAATGCTCCCTCTGCTCCCATCCAATTTCCCTTTTGTAGGAATTTAATTTATAAGACTGCTGACTTTAATTACAGATGGAAGCATGAAACTGTTCTATCAAAAAGTAATTGACTGTCATAATAGTATAGCTTTGAGATTTTCTTATTTTCCTTTCCCATCTAAAAAGAATAGGCTCTAGAGATTAGAGTTAATGATGCTGATGGTGTACTGATTGCTGGATTATTTGTTTTCTTTCTTCTTGCATTTGGGACTAACCTGATTATTTTAAGAACACCTGCAATTCTTTAGCAAATGTTTAATTCCAAACAGGGAAATTTGCCATCACATGTGGGTACTGTAATATTACAATGTGTTTCTAAAGAAGACAAGATGATAACTTTGTGTTTAATAGAAGGGCTAGCAGGGAATAATTTCAATAGTGGGCAAATATCTGGGAATTGGGACATTTGTCCCTAGCAGGATTGGGTTAAACAGAATTCCTAGGTTGTATTTCCTAGAAAACTGAAGTCACATCTCCTATATCCCAGAGGTGAAAGAGGTAGTGAATGTTATATTTTTGGAGTCCATTTGCTTATCAATATGGCCTACCAACAAATCTTTAATGAGTGTGTACTATATTACATGTAGTCAACCATTCGTTAAAATTCTTAACTTTTATGGATTGGAGCTAAGTGGAGTCATTTATTGACAGGTGAATCTTTTCATATGTCAAACTGTAATGTCTATTGCCCTTGTCCCAGTTAGAATCCACCAATCTAACAGTGTCCAAGAAGGGCTCTGTGCTTCCATTGCTAAAATGGAATAGACTTACTTGCTTGTGTTCTTTTTCTTTTACTGTATTAAAAGTCATTTTCTCCTCAACATCTGCCCCCAATTCTTCATTTTGCCAACTTTCTGCAAATGATTGGGTAATTTTATAATTGGTTTTATTTTAAACATAGGATGAAAGTAATTAAATGGTGAACAAAATCAATACAAGCAGGCACACTCCCATAAGGATACCCAAAGATGGTACATTGAAGCAAGTATATTTTCTTAACTCAGTATTTCATTAAAACACATTTAAAATAGTCTCTATTAAAGAAGTTTAATAAAATAACAAGCGAATAGATCTGATTCATTTGCTGGAATAAACATGGGTCTTAATCCCTAGATAATCCCAGCCAGACTGATGGAACAATGACAAATTTCCAAAACATTCTTCACTAGGCAGTTTTGTATAAACTTTGAGATGAAACCAGGTATATTTTGGAGATTCTATCACCCTGTATCTGTGACATTTCACATAATGACTTTGTAAAAATATATTCTGACACATTCTCATTAGCAAGTTATATAGGTTGCTTATTAAAGTAGTGGAAATTACTTTGAATGAACTCTGCAGAGCTGGGTAAGTGACTATGTGAGAATGAGTTAATCAGCTGTCTTTGTTAAATGTTTTTCTAAGTGTGGGACGCCTTGGCAGGTAATTTGGCTTTCTCTGATTTGCAGCTGCTGTCATCATTGCTATATGTGATTGATATGTCTGCCTGGACAGGTTTGTAACCTGACACTAATGTTGATGAATGGTTTAAAGATACTGAATTATTGATAATTTCAGAAGTGCCCCTGGAATTGGATCTAAGAGGCTGGTTTCCAAGTTACAACTCCATATCATGGTGATATGGTTGAGGCAACGTTTCTTTGTGGGGAGTTTTGAGTTAAGCTTCATATCCTATTGTGTGGTAAAAATGCAACTAATTATGCTATGAATTCTCTCTAGTAGAACAAATTCTATTCTCTGCTTTGGTATCATGTAGACATTCTTACATAAAATGGATTTCTTTACGGTTATCATGTCACACTTTTACCTGCAACCACTTTAAAAAGGGAGGCACCATTTTTTTTCCTTAATAGCTGCAGCATGTTTTGCCAGAAATGTAGAATGTTAGACTTAAATGGAACATTTGATAACACCCAGCCCACTATTTCTCAAAACCTCTCCAGTGTTAGAAGAAGGTGAATATCATGCATCCTCGAGTCTGGGGAGTAGAATATAAAACAAGTTATCTGAAGTCTTAAGATTTAGAATCTTCATCCATAATTTGGCATGTCCATTGAACCAAGATTTCAGATCAGCTGAGCTACTTTGCTTGCATAAATTAGTGAGAGAATCTCATCCTCCATCCTGTAGGAATTCTAATGCCTTTCTCAAGATGTCTGGAAATTCCTAAAGGCTTATGTTCTCTCAAACACCTGTCTCTGTGATTCTCTATTTCATTTCAGTCTTGCTGAAGATCTCCAGTTACTCTCACTGATCCTTGCCACTAGAACACCTTCCTTTCCCAACAATGTAATTTGTATAAGGTCATGTAGGAATACCAGACCTCCATTAAGATCTTTGAGTAGCAAAGGCCTTACACCATAGCCAAGTGCATGTTATAAGTAAGTGTTGGGCATCTTTGTTCTTATAGCCACTTCTCTTGCCCCTGCTGCCTGCCCCTTCTCACTAGCTCACATAAGTGGGCTCCTCTCCTTCCATCGTGTGGCTCATTCTATTACTTCATCAGTTTTTCTCTCCCCCATCCCCTGCTCCCTGGGCTCCATTCTTTTCTGAGTTTACCTATAAATTTTTACTAACTTCCTATCCAGAATGGTTTACCTATCTCTGTCTACCACTGGCACATTAAGGCTATTATACTTGGCACCTCTTTATAGTTAAACATTTCCATCAAGGTGGTTCCTTGAACAAGATTACTTTATTCAATAGATCAATTCTTTAGAGTCTCCCTTTCTTCTCCCCTGCTATATTGGTATTAAAAGTTTGTCCCCCTTAAATCTTCAATCTGTTTTCTGCTTCAACAACATGTGCCCATTCTTAACTGATAATTGTGTGCTTACCATTAAATATCCTGACGTTCCAGTTTGAGAAGCAAGGGGAGAAGCTGAAATAGACCCAATTACAAATGAGTAGTGAAATCCCGGGATACTGAGTGACCTCCTCCATGTCCCCAAATTTAGAACATTGAACAGGGAATACAAAATTCCTCTCTCATCATTCATGACAGACTAAGTCTTATTATTAGTGAAATTATGTTACACAAGAACATCTCTACTTTTCAATAGGGGTTCTTAACTGTGTTTATTTTTTGAAGGAAAATGTTGTGTTTTAATAAAAACCCATGTGAAAGCTTCAATGACCTGGGTTCTCCTTCTATTTGTACCTGCATTGAGTGGTTTGTGATAGCTTTATGAATATTACCTCCAGAAAATTTCATAGTTATTCTAAGTATGCACCATTATGTGGGAAGGTTAATCTATTTGCCAGATTCTGTCCTGGTTATATATGTTTTCCTTCACACTGATGGGTGAGTCACTTGATTATCAAAGAGCAGCACAACCTTGAGGAACTGCTGTCTCAGAACTGAGGACAAAGTTTCTATTTTGGTTCTTTCCTCCATGGATTTTTTTTTCTCTGACAGGTTTTGGGTTTTATTAAATTGCAGGATTTGTCTACACATATTCTTGTGGGTATAACTACACACTAAACACATTTTCTGAGTTCTTTGTGCTCTGAACTCTGCAAATTTTAATCAGAGGTTAAAATATGTGTACTGGGGCCCTTATCAAAATTTTAGAACTTATTTGGGGAGAAGAGACCTAGGTAAGTGAAAATTGGCAATGTGAGATTTAAAGACTTGAGGAAATAGAAGGAACAGAAAGCTAAATATGTATGATTGGTTGGGAAATGGTAGTTATATAGTCAAACACGTTTGTGCTCCTTTTAGTTCATGTGTAGGAAGCTATGAACTCTGTAAGGGAAGGCACTGAGACGTTCACTAAAATTTCCTTATTGTCTTCCAGGATTTAGGAATTTAGGGCTACTCATGAGGGATATGGACTTCAGAGGAAGAAATGCTAGGACAAACTGGAAGGAAGTACCGGTGGAAAGACATAGACAATTCCAGATAGACTGGAAGGAAACATCTAGGAGGAGCTGGAGATGGGTCTGGAAAGATGAGCAGAAGAGAGGGACCAGGCTGAAGTGGGAAGGTGTGCATTCCAGGCTGGGCAAACCTGGAGCAAAATGCCAAAGGGCACTAAAGAATATAATTTGGCAACTGTTAAACCAGAGTAGCGTGAAAGAAATACTAGGACATTAGGGGTAAAGCTGGAAAGGTGGGTTTGTGTGGGGTTGCAGATGCCTGTGAAAAAAGTACAAAGTGTTTTCATCTATTTTAAAAGTAATATGTTTGTTGTATGATTCAAATCCTATCAAAGTATAAAAAATAGAAAATGAAGGACGCCTGGGTGGCTCAATGGTTGAGCATCTGCCTTTGGCTCAGGGGGTGATCCTGGGTCCTGGGATTAAGTCCCACATGAAGCTCCCTGCAAGGGCGCCTGCTTCTCCCTCTGCCTGTGTCTCTGCCTCTCCCTCTGTGTCTCATGAGCAAATAAATCTTTAAAAAAGAAAAATAGAAAATGGTTTTACTCAGAAGTGGAATATAAGAAATTGTGAAACGGATTATAAGGAAAAGGAGAGGAATCGAGTGGGGAAAAATTAGAGAGGGAAGACAAACCATGAGAGACTCCTAGCTCTGGGAAACAAAGAGTTGAGGAAGGGTAGGTGGGTGTGAGGATAGGGTAACTGGGTGATAGGCACTGAGGAGGGCACTTGATAGGGTGTTATACTATATGTTGGCAAATTGAATCGAAACAAAAAAAATAGAAAATGAAAATCTGAATTGTATAAAATTGAGTTTGTATTAAATACACTTATAACCCACTTTTCCATATAACATGTGCATTATGGCTACTTTTCCATGTCCACCCACAAGTATCTATCTTGCTATTTTAATTCTGTGTGATCTTTTATAATGTACCATAATTTAACCAAATTTCCTATTGAATAGATTTTCTTGATTTCACGGGTATACAAATTATCACAATACATATCCTGTTCCTATTTTGGGGTACTGATTATATCTTAATGAATTCCTAAAACTACTAGGTCAAAAAGGGCATACTGTCATGGGCTGAATATGTGCCCCCTCCATCTCTCCCCATTAGTCATATGTTGAAACCTCACCCCCAATATGATTTTAGGAGGTGTAGAGCCTTTAGGGAGAGGATCAGGTTATAAGGGTGGAATGAGCCCTTGTGAATGGGGCTAGTGCCTTTATAAAGAGACCCCAGAGACTCTTGCCCCTTTAGTCAGGTGAGGACATAGTAAGAAGTCTATAAACCAGGAAGAGGGCTCTCACCAGACAACAAATCTGTCATTGCTTTGATCTTGAACTTCTTAGCATTCAGAACTATGAGAAGTATGTTGTGTAAACTGTCCAGTCCGTGTTTTTTTTTTGTTTTCTTTTGCTATAGCAGCCAGACTAAAATAACATACTTATTTTTATTTATTTATTTATTTATTTATTTATTTATTTATTTATTTATTTATTTTTATTTTACATACTTATTTTAAATTTTGATCCATGTTCCTAGATTACCTACCAGAAATTCCATCATCAAGGGGGGTGGTGCTCTGGGGAGGGGGTTGAAGGGGAGGAGGGGAGGGCATTTGTGCTTATCTCCCTTTCTATTCCCAGAGATGTGTATTGCCCGAAGAGGGACTATAGCAGATTCTCTAACAATGGTGAAGTGGATAGTAGTGATAATTATTCTATGGGGAAGAAACATGGAAGACCGAAGAGCCTGATATGAGGGTATTACACTGGTATAGTGGTAGGTGGATGAGAGCCACAATCAGAGCAGTTTCTGAAAAAGGTTGAATTAGAGAAGTAGAAAAAAGATTGAGGGACTACATGTGTAGATCAGTGAGAATCCTGCCATGGCCACTTTGTATGCCAGTGGTGTGCAGACCTAATTGGAACCAGTGGTCCGAGGATCATTCAGTTACATTGTAGCCAGACCACAGCCAGCCTGAGGAGTGCTTGTCTCATTGCAGAGCTCAAGTGTGGCCACTCAAACAGCAGCACCCGAAGATACTGCTTTCTTGGGGCTCCTGGGTGGCTGGCTCAATTGGTTAAGTGTCTGACTCTTGATTTCAGCTCAGGTCATGATCTGAGGTCTTGAGATGGAGCTCTGCATTGGGCTCTGCACTGAGCATGGAGCTTGCTTGAGATTCCTTCTTCCCCCTGCAACCCCCCCCCCCCATCTACCCTTCCCTCTGCTTGTACTTTCTCAATCAAAAAACAAAACAAAACAAAAAAACAAAGACCCTGCTTTCTTGATATGAGCAGAGGTGATTCATAGCATTTGGCTTTGAAAGGTCTACCAGTTGCCCCTCTCCCAAACCTAGACTGTATCAGCAGCAAAACTTTCTCTATATTTAAATTTAAAAATTAACTGAGAGAAAACTTAGTATAGTTTAGTATTTCTTAAAGTAATTTGGTTTTTCTCACAGATTTCCCTCTTGTGTCCACAAATGTGGACATGCCATAGTTGGCTCTCTGAGAGGTGTGACATGAGACATTACTTGCATAATGGAGCATTCATCTTACTATCATTAGTTTCCTTTTCTGCTTCTCTTTCCTGCTCCTTGCCAGCTAAGCCAATTGTGATGTTTGCCAGCTAACTCTGCTTCTCATTGTTGATATCCATCTGTGAAATCTGTGCCTTTCTGTACTTGCCTTGTCCATCATTATAATGCAGGAAAAGCTGTTGTGTTAGTACCTCATTGTAACATGCAGTCCATTTCCAGGGTTAGCTGCAATATAAACCTCATCAAATGCTGTGGTCTCTGATTGGCGTCAGCAAACTTCTGTAAAATGTCAGGTGGTAAATACTTGAGGTTTTGTGAACCACGTACAGTCTCTGTGGCATGCCTTTTGTGTTTTGTTTGAAATTTTTTTTTGACGATTCTATAGAAACATAAAAACCATTATTTGCTCACAGATCGAATGAAAAAGGGCTGTAGGTTTGGTCCACAGCCATGTATTTCTGACTCCTTGTCTAAGAGGGGACATTGTGAGAATGAAAATTTTCTGCTTATAGCAACACTTATCTAAGAGACAACAAAACTGAATTTGTTTTCACTAGGATTTTTCTAAAGGATCATGAAATTTGAATGACCTCACCACTCCAAGACCCTTATTGGGTCTCATTTGAAAACTCCTTTTTGGCCAATGAACAATGGAATTTGCTTTAAGCAATTATGTACAGACTGGAGGACTCCTTCCATGCTCTCTAGAGTACGAGTTTTCAAACCTACTTTCTTTGAAACTCCTGAGTTCCCTCACCTCTACTCCCAAGGTGAACTACTCAGTGAATTTTGACATGTTGTATGTTCTCCTGCCTGTCAAGTTAATAAACTTAGGTTTTTTTTCCCCCCTTTGGTAGTTTTTGTTGTAGTCTTAGGCAATTCCTTATGTGAAAAATTCAGATATAAGTGAGCTGGTCGGAAAGTTCTTTTGGATGTTAGGTAAGGAGGATTTTTCTTATGGTTTCTTTTTCTTTTTTTTTTTTCTTATGGTTTCTGAAACTGTTTAGAGCAAGAGTAACTATTTAATCTGTTTGGGAATAATAGGGGAATGAACAGATAAAGCCATCTTATTTGTATGCAGAGGGTGGGGAGATACTGCTTTATTAACAAAATGGAGCAAAGATCTTGTCTTTGAAATCAAGACAATCTTTTTCATTATAATACACATATATTTGTGTCATGCACACATGCAGTTAGTGTTTTATATCAGTGTTTCTCTTGTAGAATATACATATAAGCAAATAAGTTATTTGACAATTGTCTATATAATTGAAGCCTAGAGAAACTGGATTCTACTTCTCTGAGCATTTTGAATGCAATAGTCCTTCTGCTGAAAAGATCTGATCACAATAATTCTCTATTTCTTTTACCCTTATCTGTCTATCTGTGATGCAACAAATATCGAAGAGGCCTAGGCCAAGCTGACTTGAGGCTGTGGTTCTACCCATAATTGAATGTGTGGTGACCAATGCAACCAAATTTGTAACTATGAAGATAGCCCAAAAATCTATGTATACCCATCACTCTTATTCATTTTTCCTATCTTGACAAGACTCTGAGGTTAATAATATAGAGTGATTATTAAGAGTTTCTTTATGTTGTAGATTGCAAAAGTAAATGTTTCCTTTTAATCTAAAAATATGAATACTCTGCTTATCTAAAAACTGTACAGTTTTTTGAGGACTCTTAAATTTATATATTTTAGATAAAATGTTCTAGTCTCCAAGCTATTCTATTTGCTGGGTAGAATCGGTTCAAATCCTAAAGTACCCAAGACATTGCCAAGTCAAGAGGTATGTTTTTTGTTTTTTTATCCTGTAGAGATGGTGGGGCCCTGGCATTATCTCATATATTCAAATTATATTCAGCTTCCCTGACCTTAAAGCTATATTAGGTTTTAATTCACACTCTTTTAATACAAAATTTTTCACTAATGTAGTGGCATACATCCTTAGAATTAAAAGATTTTTAGGGAAATCCAGATTTACATGCTATTAGAGTCTGTGTTTTTAAAGTACGATTTTTTTCCCCTTAAAACTTCTGTTTAAGATGGAAGAACACTGGTAAAGCTAAAACCTATATGCCTTGTTTGGTATTTGGCAAGCTAACTTATTAATGTTTTAGTATTTAGCTGCATTTCATACCGTGTCCTGATTTCTTCTCATGTGGCAAGCATTGTGCTTGGTATTTGGAAAAGCAAGATAAATAGACTTTTCTCCCTACTGAGTACAATGTCTACTAGAAGAACTGAAATGATGAGAGTACAAGGTGCTCTGGGTACTAATGGAAGTATGTACAAGGTGCCATCAGCGTATAAGAGAGAATAATTAGCACTGAGCAGAGTAGAGCATGGAAGTCTATAAACTAGCAAATGTTAAAGACTAGAAGTGAAGACTAATTCAAAGTGCATATACAGAGTTCTCAGAATTTGAATACTAGGTGAAGTGGTCTGGATACATGCACTTATAAACACAGATAATATATGGGCGAGGACTTAAGAAGCTCATAGTCTGTTAGAGAAAACAAAAGTGAGTAGGTAATAATAATACATTAAGAAAATGGTACATTGAAGATATGAATCAAAATCTGTAGGAATGTGCGAGGCATTGGGGAGATAAGGATCAGAGAAGGCTTCTGATGGGGAAGCTGGGGTCCAGTCTGGAAGGATGTGTAGGAAGAGACAAGGAAAGCTAATAGGGACAAAAGATGAATGTTCTAGGTAGAGACCAGTATATGCAAGGGCCTCAAGTCCCAAGAGACAGTCTAGCACCTTTAGGGAAGTGTGACCTGAGTGCAAGCAATGAGCGAGATAAGATTCGCTGCTGTACAAATAGAGGGTATTGTCTGCCGTAGAAATGGTAGGAGGAATTTTTGAAATGTTTAAAATGAGGATAGCACCAAACCAGCCTTTAAAGTGTTGCCCTAAAAGCAATGTGGAGAATGATTGGAGCAAAATAGGAGACAAAAGGACCATGTGGTTTCTTATAGGATCTGGATGGAAAATGAAAATGGTCCAAACTCGGGCAAAGGCAGTGAGTATGGAGACAAAGATTGTCACATAATAAGAAAGAATTTAGTGACCTGGGAAAGACTCAGAAGGAGACGTGTAGGATAGCACCAATATTTCTGGTTTGTAGTTGGTAGTGCCTTTCCAAATGGAAGTGATGGCAAAGGAGGAGAGGTGATAGGGCAGTTTGGCAGGAAAACTGTAATATGCCTTCAACTGAACACAGTTAAGATGCCAATAAGATCCAGATAGAGTAGTTGGAAAAATTAAGTTTAGAATTGAAAAGAAACAGGAATCTAAAATACATATTTGGGACCTTTCTGTATCTGGTTTTAATTGAGTAATATTGAGTTACTCAGTTAATTAAGTAAATAACATTGAGTAAATAACATTGGGCCAGGAACAGATTCCAGTGAATCTGAATACATAAGGAATGAAATGAGGGGGGCGCTGAGGAAGAAAATCAGAAAGAATATTGACAGTAAGTATCCAGTGAGGCCAGAAGAAAACCAGGAAAAGGTAGTATCACAGAAGGGGTTCCAAGATAATGGAATGGCCAACCTTAAACAGTGATACAGAGAGGCCATGGGAGGGCAAAAGGAAAAACAGTACACAAAGACTGAAATACATACTGGATTGAAACAAAAAGCATGTGAGATTAAAGCTAGAATGTAGTTGAGTGAAAGAGAAATGAGGGTGGTACTAATGCGTGTGTGTGTGTGACTTACCTTTGAAGGAAATATCCAATAAGTAGAAGAGTGATGTGTGGCTATTTCTAAAGATGCACAGTTCATCTTTGGTGTGGTTGGGGACTGTAAACTTCTCGAAGAGTGCATGGCAAGTAGCAAGCATTGAATTCATTCATTGCTTGAATGCAAAAACAAGATAGGAGATACTTGAGGTCTATACATCAATTAATAATAGTAATAATAATAATAATAATAATAATAATAATAATAATAGAAACTCCATATAGATGATTGCTTCCACCAAGGGAGAGCAAACTGCGAGACAGCTGGCTGGAAAAGAGACTGAGACTGAGACTAAACATGGAATATCACCTTAGAATGAAGATTCCCCTTTACTAGATCTGTACCAAATAGGATGCTCAATAATGCTAGAGAAATTCAAGGCAATTCCATCATGAAATTGGGAAGTTGAGACCTCTTCAAATTTTAAGGTTTTTGTGGTTATAAAACCAGCATGTGCTAATCCCAGAATGCCCCTTTAAAAATGACACAGATAGTTCAGGGGCACCTGCAAGGCTCAGTTGGTTAAGACTCCATCTCTTGGTTTCAGCTCAGGTCATGATCTCAGGGTAATGGGATCGAGCCCTGTGTGAGGCTCTATGCTCAGTAGACAGTCTGCTTAAGAATCTCTTTCCCTCTGCCCCTCTCCCTACTCTTGCATTGCTCTTTCTCCAAAATAATTTTTTTTTAAATGACACAAATCCAGTTAATTATGTGTGTAACTGAGGTGGAAGGACTGAATTATTTGCAAGAATACCCTTGATTCTGTACTTGGCATTCTGAGTACTAGTTTTCACTTACAAAGTGCTTTGCTAGTGTTAATCTTACTGACAGCTTTTTTTTTTTTTTTTAAATACCCCTCTGGGGTGAGTTAGGTCTTCCATTAACCCTAATAGTCCATCTCAGCAGGAAGGACACTAATGAGAAACCAAATCCCATTCACACTTTACAGTCTCCCAGCCCAAGTTCCTTTCCAAAGGCTTCATCATTCTTCTCAGCAGATGAAGAGATATCAAAACTGGCTTAGCAGAGAACTTGTGGCCAAGGTTGAGGCAACTAAAGTATAGCTATCATGTGATTTATAACATGATATTCTCTAGAATAAACATGCATGCTGCTTAGGTTACATATTTTTTCTTTTTAGTTGTTTTGAAACACCTGGTAAGGTCATATTCTAAAGAAAAGCTTTATGGGAGCTGTATTCTCAGTTTTGAAGGGGAAAAATACTTCATTGATATAAAAATCTAATGGAAACAGAAAAGGGAAATCTCATACATGAGGGCAATAGTAATCAGTAAAGGAGAATAAGACTGACTTACATCAAATCAGGTACTTAAACATCTAGTCTTATTAGCTGGGCAAGCCCGGTGGAGACAGCCAGGCTGGAGTCCTGACTGAGGCCTGGGTGGAGTGTCCTCCCCTCAGGTGAGACTTCCTATTAACCATTCCCATGAGGGCTGGATTTATGGGGCAAATGATGGAGTCTGAAGTTAAACATTTGTTGGCCTACATGCAGTTTGGAGGGAGCTGCATTCCTACTTTATCGTGTCTTTACATATTCAAGGAGCCAGGGCTGGGTGTGTTTGCCTCCCCTCTGGATTCCATTCCCTAGGGGGCCAGTCCAGCCTGAAGCCAGAGGGGATGCAAGGGAAGATCTATAGCTCTTGGCGTGTGACCAGAAGGCCCAGTTCTGACCTGGAGACCAGCTAACATCAACTAACCAGGCTCCTGAGGTCACTCAGGTAGTGTAAGTCTCACAAACAGTGTTTTTTAGCCTGTCTGCATATGTGGTTATATAGGACAAATCACAGAAACTTCCATCCATACTATACAGGTCAAGAAAACTGCCCCTGCCTCACCCCTATGCCAACTCTAAGCATGTTTGTGAAATGTGAGAGACAGGTGATCACTGCATTTGAACTAGAATTTCATATATTAGTATGAGTACAGTCTAACTCTCTGGCCCAACTTCGAATATGTGCAAGGCAACCTCCAAGGAAGTTGTAGCTCCTGACTACACATAAGCTGCACTGGAGAGTACTTGCAAGAGGCTGAAGTTCTGTACTACCTGGTTTCAGGAACAATCTGGTGAAATTTGAATTTTATCATTCATGTGACCACATTGGTTTTCCCGGTGGCACTGGAGAAGTCAGGTTACCTCCATTTTGTATAAAATCTGAGATCTTTCCTGTGACAGCTGGGTACTCATGGTACTTGTGCTCCAAGATGAATTTTATTTTTGGGGAATTTACAGATGCTATATGAAACAAAGTCTGGTGAAATAATGTTAGTGATTTAGCTGGATAACTTTGGTAAAGGTAAAACTTAATTATATAGTTTTTTTTTTTTTCCATGTGGATTGTGCCAAAGCCCTGGGAGTAATTCCAAAGAAATAGTTTTCGAGCACAGGAATATTCATTGAATAATCCTCTCTAAAGTTGGTACTCTGAAGATCTGTCTTAGTGATTAGTGTTGAGGTATGTCTGTTTAAAAGGCCTCATCTAGCTTTGTGCTATATATCTCTGAAGTAAACTTGAATTTGTACAATTCACATTATAATGATAATATATCTCTTAAATGAATTGGTTTCTTGTGTTGATACTTAAGCCAGAAACCTACTTCTTAGATCATGCTTGACACATGGATTTTCCCATTTATTTTTTTGTTTTTTAAAAAATATCCTCCAAAATTGTCTTGTATCATTGTACCATAGACATAATACCTTCATGTTCTTGACAGGTCTGTATTTGCACACAGCCATTAATTTTCCTTTAACAGTGTTTGCATGCAGTTTAGAGTTGCTATGACTATCTTAAGAAAGCTAAGTGTTACAGAACTTCTTGGTTTTATTGGTGTCTGGTACAAACTACAGTTGTCACTGAATCACAACTATATATAATAGTAACAATCTAAAGTATATTCTCATTTCTTGTGGGGAGAGTATCCAGGTGTGGGTTTGTTGGATGACATGGTAAGTGACTGTTCATAAGAAACTACCTAAATGTCTTGGAAAATATCTATACCATTCTTTCTTTTCGCCAGAAATAAATGAGAGTTCTGGTAGTTCTGGATGCTTGCTAGCACTTTGTTTCCTGATTTTCTTTTTTGTTCTTTGTTTTTGGTCATTCTAGTAGTGATGTGGGGTTATTGGTTATTTCATTGTGACTTTAATTATATCCTTAGTCACAGAAATAGGAATTTTTGTTAGTCAAGAAAACTGACCACTGGAGTAGAATATTGAACGAGATGAGTTTTTAAACTCCTCAACATAATCCTTCTAAGATTATCAAATACATTAAGTAATATATACCAGTTGTTATCAAGAAGATAACTTGAGGTTGTACTTCATGGGTAGATGTATTGCATATGGAGATAAATGTTACTTTCCTTAATTTCTTTGAAGTCAGTTTTGTAATTTAAATTTTCAAACCATAATAGGCATTACTTGGATGGTGGTTTTATTTTCTAAAAAATAATCTAGAAATCTAGTGCATGCATTTCATTATGAGTAATTTATATGCAATATTGTAGACTCCAAATACAACTTCTGTATTAGTGCACATAAAAAATTATTGTAGAATTAATTGACTATTATTTTTTCTTATGGTAGTCAATTCTATTGCTTTGTGATTTTTAAGTGTGCTTGGCTTGAAGTACATACTGACTGCCTAGGAACTGGCCTCTTCTTACACTTCAAAACACTTTGAATAAATGGTAAGTGCTTTTGAAAATAGTCTTCTGTGCATGTTCTGATGGCTTGGGACTAGTAATAAGTTATGTGCTTGTGTCAAGTGCAGGTCTGGTGTGGCATTATTATCAACTATTTTGACAAATGATGCAATTTACTGTACTCTCCAGATTTTTTTTTCTTATAGCATTACATAGCCATGTAGAATATTTGAACTGTTTTCTTTTCCCTGATGGAGAAATTGACACTCAGAGTAGAGATACATCAAGTTGAAGAGGCTTCGGTACATAATTCTTGATATATTGATAATTTTTGATAATTCTGACTCCCTAATATTCTTTTTGCCTCAATTATAGAGACAGAGAAGATAAATGGATTTTTTTTTTGCTTAAATATGTATATATTACCAGGATTTAGCCATTTCATTTTTGCTTATGTGGATGAAAGCCCCACTTTCTCTAGATAATTTCAAAGAATTTCAATAAAGAATGATGACAATGAATCCATTATTTTAAACTTCTCTTATGAGACCATGAGGATACTATATGTTGGCAAATCGAACTCCAATAAAAAAATATTAAAAAAAAAGTGCTCCTTGAAGTATGGTTCATACATAGATGTTGGTCCACAAACTTGTCTGAAGTGAAATATGTATAGAAATTAAGAGGATATATTTTGATACTCCTAAAGCTATCTGACCTTGTCATGATTTCCAAGTAATACAGAATACAGAAATACAGTAATATAGAAATAATAGTCCATGGTGGCTTGGGTGGGTAGAGAAGGAGGGGCAGTTTGACCCTTCATCACAGATGCTTTGAGAAGCACCAACCCACAACATGGTAGCCCTTATCTGTATTCTTTGACTTTGAAATACTTTTCATTGACTACTATGCAACAGATATTAGTCTGTTTTGAGTATATCTTATTTACTCTTCATAATATTCCTACTATGTGCTCTTGTTAGATCCATTTTAGACATGAGAAAACCAAAATACAAAGTAGTATCTTGGGACACCTGGGTGCCTCAGTGGTTGAGTACCTGCCTTCTGCTCAGGGTGCGATCCTGGAGTTCCGGGAGTGAGTCCTGCATTGGGCTCCCTAAAGGGAGCCTACTTCTCCCTCTGCCTATGTCTCTACCTCTCTCTCTCTCTCTCTCTCTCTCTCTCTCTGTGTCTCTCGTGAATAAATAAATAAAATCTTTAAAAAATAAATAAAATCTTTAAAAATAAAAACACAAAAAACAAGCAAGATACTTTGTTTTTAAGGTTACCTGCTAGCTATATACCTCAAGATAACTGGAAGGAAGAAAATAGCTCTGGTTGAAATGATGATTCTTTAACAGTAGTTAATGCTGATTTCCCTTCTTGCCTATGCAGTTTCAGGACAGAGAGTGATGTTATAGATATCATAGGACTTTCTCAGTTACTAGGTGCCCCTGGCTTGTGGATGGCCAAATGGGACAAACCGATACAAATAAATAACATCTTCCAGTTTCAACAGTGAAAGAAGTCTTTCCCTGCCCCAGAGAAAACACTTCAGATGTATGTGTTAACACTGGAATAAATCTCATGTGGTTAGAGATACAACCTGGCATGTCAGCCCGGCTCTTCTGTCCCTTGGACTCTGCATAGAAAATCTGATGATCATTGTTGCAACTTCTGTCATTTCCCATTTTGTGTCCCTTTGTTGGTTCTTTATGAAGCAAGAATGGTGGGTGGGTGTTGACAATGACTAAAGGTTATTAGCAGATACCATAGTGAGGTGCTAATGGTGCATGTAAGAAGGTGTGGAGACTGGAGGAAAGACAAAAATGGCTATAGGTTCAGAGGACAACAGAGTTGTGAACAGGGCTCCCATTTCCTTGGGAAACTTCCACATCATCTCTATTGATGCTTAGTATCATTTTTTAAAAAAGATTTTATTCATTTATTCATGAGAGACACAGAGAGGCAGAGACATAGGCAGAGGGAGAAGCAGACTACCTGTGGGGAGCCTGATGTGGGTCTTGATCCTAGGACCCCAGGATCACGATCTGAGCCGAAGACAGATGCTCAACCCCTGAACCACCCAGGTACCCTGGGATTCAATTTTGTTCTTAGATTCCATATCACCAGTGTGTACTGTAACCATTAAATAATTATGCCTAAAACACTTGATAGGGTGCATGGTATAATAGAATTTTGCAGTAAATGGAAGTGTCTGGCGTTTTCCTACTGCCTGTGTGGTTTTAGATTATATGCTAGGTGCAGGGAGAGAAGTTCCCTGTGTGATTCTTTGACCTGACACAATTCCACAAGACATAACTACATTGCAGAATGAATATAATATGGTAGAATTTAATGAGACTTTAGTGTCAGATTGCCCTGAGTTTAAATCTTAGTCCTAATACTTTCTGGTTATATCATCTTAGGTTAATGAATTTGCCCATCAAATTTTGTTTCCTCATCCGTAAAAGTAAAAATAAGTGACATATTCATAAGGTAGTGGTGGTACAATATATGAAAGTGAGGGATCAGTATCTGGAATATAGGGAAGAACCCTATAAGTGTTGACTTTATTTCTTCAGGTATCAGTTTTTCTTAGTATATAAACCGAGGGTGGAGGGAGGTTATGGATTGTTTCCTTGTCTTTCCGAAATTCAATGATTCTTAGATGCCAACATGATCATCAAAATTATGGAGTAATCCCATTAACTCTGAATAGCTCATTATGCACAGTGATTTTTTTTTTTTCCAGCCTCTGCCTACATGAACATGAATTAGTTTGGCCTTTACTTCTACAAGTTCAGATGTGTAAAGGCCTCAAACTATTTTCCTTCAGTAAAGACTTAGATTTTTGTTGACTTGCAAGTATTGATAAAACTTAGTTCTTGCTAAAGAACTGAATTCAGCACAAATAGATCCAAATATGAAAAAGCTGAAGGTAAACAATGGCTTGTGTACAGCTTCATTTTAAACAATGAATGCCTTTCTGCCTCTCTAATGATACATGCATGATAGACATATAATTGTTTTGGAATTAATAAATAAGGATATAATCCACAAATGATGTTTATCCTTTTCTAAAAGATTAATTGTAACTTCTCGTCTCACTTTAATCTTGTTTTTCCGCAATCTGTCCCTCAGGTTTAAAAACAAACAACAACAACAACAACAAATAAAAACTGTGGCTGCATGAATGTCTCTCAAAAGTATTAAACACATGCTCCATGGAAAAAGGAGTTCAGTGACTACATTAGGTTAAGCTTTCTAGTCTTTCTTGGGCACCCCCCTCCCCCCGAACACATGAAACTACTCTGTACTTTCAACAAACTAAAGAACTTCTCTCAACTTCATTGTCTAAAAGGTCTACTTAAGTTCTCAGAGCCAAAAGCTTTTTACATTTTGCATTCTTTATGCATAGTAAAACAAAACAAAACAACAAACTACAGAGAAGTTCATTTAAATTTTAAAATTATTTCCAGTAGGATTACGACCATGTTTTCTTAAAATTTATTAAACACACAATTTCACTGTGCAAACATAATCATAGGACAGGGCTTATTTGTTGTTGTTGTTAACAACCCTTTTTGCTCATTCACATTTCCTCATTCACTCTCTTCCCCACATATATGGGATTTCTACCAGCCTATCCTCTTATCTAATATAACTCATTGAAGCAACTTGGTATCATTTCATTTTTTCATGTAGTCACATGAAACTTTGTATCATTTCATTGTTTCATGTAATCACCTATCCTTAGAAAATTAGGCTTTATTTTACAAAGATGAGTATATCACTCCTTTTTTTTCTCATAAAATAGTACACTAGAAAATTCTAATTCAGTTGTTAGACATCGGATTCATCCTCCTAGTAGTTGCATAGCATTCCATGATACAGTCATAAAATAATTGAACTCTTTCTATATTGTAGTCACTTTGTTTTTTTTCCTATTTTGTACAATGCTATAAACATCATTTTACATTATCTTTGTATACTTTTATGCCTTTTATCTGTGTAGGATAGATTTCAGAGGAGGGATCTCTGGGCAGAAAGAGAATATGTGTTCTGAGTCTTACTATTGTCAGTCTGATGAAAGGCTGTGATGGTATCCTCTTGCAATGGATGAAAGTATAACCATTCTCCATCTCTGTCAGGAGTAGTTATTATGGACAGACAGTTTGGAGAAAACACATCAAATCTTCTCGACTTTATCCTGGTTTTTATCCATACTTGGAATGGATATTACTTGTAGGTTTCAAATAACTTTTAGTTGATCTCTTTTTTAAGTGCTCTTTCTGTGTCTTTATTTTCTGCTCTGGGCTCTTCAATGCCTTGGATGAATGTGAATTTTCTGGATTTACACTTCTATGTATTGAGCTACTTGGAAATGCTGGGGCATTTCCAAGTTTCATTGGTTAGTGCTCTTGCTTCCTTTTTTCTTTTTTTCTTTTGTGAGAACAATTCTGGGAAAACTTTCGGGAAGTCCTAGTAAAATTGAGCCTATATTACCCATGTGGGTAGGGAGGGGTCCTTACGACAAAAATGACCCCTCTTATCAGCATTCTTTCTTTGTCTCATCCACCCCACCCCCTTGAACTCTTCCCTAATATTACCTCTCAAATAAACCATCTGCAAACAGATCCTCATCCAGAGTTAGCTTTAAGAAAACCCAAGAAAAGATAGGTCCTTCTGGTATTTCTCAGTCTGATGGCTGTAAAGTGATATATTGTGGCTTCAATTTTCACTTTTCTGATTAGTAGGGAAGGTGATCGATCACCTTTTCCTATGTCCAATGTCCATGCTGGTTTTCACTATTGTGGATTGTCTGTTCAATCCTTAGCCCATTTGTTTATCAGATATTTGTGTGATTTTTTTTTTTTGGTAGTTTTAAGATCTTTGGAGTCTGTCTATTCTCTTAAAACTTCTAATTTATATTCTAATTTATATTCTAATTTCTTTATGTTAATACTATATTGATTTGATTATGATGGCTTAATGTATTTTCATTCTTTTTTACCTATTTGTTAGTCATTATTTAAATAATTAATACAATTTATAAGAACAATTATATAGGAATTCTAATTCTAATGAAAGTGCATTAAATTCATACAGTAACTTGCACAAAATTACCTTTTATGATACTAAGGCTTTTCATGCTACAAAGTGCATAGCTTTCTATTTATTTAGTTCTTATAGTCTACAATAAGATTTTTATAATCAGCTTGCTTCATGGTTGCTGACCTGTCCTTACACTTGGTCTATAATCCTAGTATATACTCTACTGGCTACACTTCCCTATAGATACTGACAAATGCCTGTTTCCTTGATCACTATATCTTGTTGGCTGTCCGTGTGGATCACGGAGATGGATCTCTCATCTTCCCTTTCACTTAGTTTTATCTTCACTCATGGTTTCATGGAATCTGTTGGAATTTTAATAGATTGAGGTTATACGCAGCTGATTGCCACAGTCCCTTTGCTCCTGGTCCATGGATGCTATGTTTCCCATCAGGAGGTGGAATCCTTTTCCTTCCATTTGAATCTGGGATGGCCTGAAGATTTGCTTTGACCAATAACACATGACAGAAATGAGTGTGCAACTTCTGGACCTGGACTTAAAAGGCCTTATCGGTTTTGCTTTCACCTTCTGGGAATCTAGTCACTGTGCAGTGAAACTCAGGCTAGACTACTGAATTCAGGTGGAATAACCTTGAGGAAGAGACCCCAGCTAGCTCTAGATTTCCACCCATCCCAGCTGAGCATTCATTCCAGTGCAAATCATATGAGCAACCTCAGCTGAACACACAAGACTTAAGAACTTTCCAGCTGAGCTTAGTCAAGCCATAGAATTGGAAAATATAATAAAATGTTTTTAAGCCAGCTCATTTTGGTTTGCTATATATATATCATTGGGTAGCTGGGATAGTAAACATCAAAAGGAGGTAGGTAAATATTAATGCGGTGAAGACAATGATAAGGCTATTTTGACAAGAACTTCTTACAAGGTATCTTCTGGGGAAGGGCGGGAGGAAAGAGAGGGGGGGAAGGAAACAAATAGTCAAGTAGTGGTATATAAGTGATATTAGGATGAAAATAGAACATGTCCTTTTAAATATCTGCATTTTAAAAAATATTTTTCCATATCCAGTGTGTGTGTGTGTGTGTGTGTGTGTGTGTGTGTCAGGATGGCAATAGCTTAATTTTTATATAATAAAAATAGAGGGACTATTAATTTTATAGTTCTTTATTACATGATTTCTCAGGGCTTTTATATTTTTGCCTATACCAGCTCCTTTTTGATTCTGATTGATTCTGAGATTGAAAATCTAATGATTGAATGTTAGGTGTTGAGTGGAAAACTAAGGTACTCTTGTTTGATAAATGTATCAAAAAGACCCATAGAGGGTGTGATGTAAGTTTTGGTTCTTCAAAGGCACTTCTGTATTTGATTGGATCTTGGTAGATTCTAGATAAGTGACGTTGGCCAGGTGAAGGTTCTGATATCTAAGCTATTATAGCACTTAGCAAACTCATTAGTAAACAGAGTACAGTTGTCACATATGTGTAAATTCTGTCTCCCACATAACAGATTTAATATGGACATTGGTATTTTCAATATTATTCAAATAAGATAAATCCCAGACATGCTGTGTGCCTATCTCTAGAGTAAACAGCAAGATGTTTATTTCAAGATGAAAGATAACATGATTAAGCCTTGCTGTCTTGGTGAGCTGGTTTCTCTATGCTTTGTATAACTGTATCACTAACATAGGGCTGAACAGGTACAGCTGTGGCTTTCCATATTATAATGACCACTATTAATCCCTCCTAGCAAATATATCCCTTGGGTTTCAATGGGTTAGGAAAGGAGTACTTCATCAGAAATACTGGAGGTAGTGGAGGGAGTACGTCCTGGAGTGGGGAGAAAAAGGTGATTATTCTAATATTCTTTTTTCCTCCAGTTTTAAAACTGGACATTGTGGATGGTCAGCAGTCTTGAGGTTACTGATGCTTTTGGATCATATTTACTTGGAGAGGTATGGACAGAGAAAGATCTCATTTTGTATTTAATTTTACCGGGCATCTTTTGACATTCTGGGAAGCATCAATTGGGCAAAGGTGATTATGTAATCAATAGGGCAGAAGAGCTCAAGGTTGCAATTAACATGTTATTGTACAAATCAAAGGAGCAGTAAAAAGCAATTTGTTCAACTTATCACTTGGCCTGGACAGTCAGTGTGTGAACAATAAGGGAGACGGAAAATCGGAGTGGAGAAGTGAATCAAAACACTCAGGCTTTTGTTTTCTCTTTTCAATTCAGTACTAGTCAATGTGGCTTTCTGAGAGCTTTAAAGTATGTGGCAGGGATCAATAATGCATTGTTTCTTGTTATTGGGAATGACTTTCCAGAAAAAATTTAAATAACCTACTAAATTGTTTGGATGTTAGTTTATAATGTTTGATATCTTACATTAATCTTTAATATGCTAGGACTTAAGACAGTTAAAATAATGGCTCTATCTAGATAAAACTTTACTTTCTGCCTTCTAACAAATCTGCAGGCACAAAATATTCATCTAGGCATTTATAGAACTCAGTTCATAAAGACAAAGTTGCAGAATATTCCAAAACAAAACCAATAGTGACCATATTATACTGCTATAATTTTGTTCTATTTGATTAAAAAATAGTTGAGTCTTTGGCAATATATGTACTTATGTCATTGGCTACATATATAGAAAATTTGGTAGGATCTCCTTCTGTTCTTAAACTAAAGAATGTGACCATTAGATATTTATAAGTCTTATAATGTACTTTGTATCCTGCTCTTCACCCATTACCATATAACATTGGGCAGATGAATAAGTAATGCTTTCATACCTTGGTCCTTGAGATAGAAGCAGCACTTCCCCCAAATGGGTTAATCTGAGTAATGTGTATATTCAAAATATATATTAAATACATATTGTAATATACATACATATTATAAATATAAAACAATTCACTCTATGAAAAGTTTACTGCTGACATTGAATATATGTGCACATGTACAAACAGGCATATATACATATTCCTATATATACAAACACTAATATATATATCCATAGGAATGTGTATATATAGGTACGTGTATATCACATATACATATATACCTCCTCACATAAAATACATATGTATATTTGTGTGTATATATACATATATATTAGAGATATATAATATAATAATATATAAGAGAGAGATAGATACTGATTTTAAAAAATTAGATCACTGATTTATGGGAGCTGGCAAGTCTAAAATCTGCAAGCCGAGAGGCTGGAGACTGAGGGAAGAGATGATTTTATAGTCTGGAGGAGAACTCTCTGTATATATCTGTGTCTAAATTTTCTCTTATGAGGACATAACTTATGTTAGACTAGGTGATCTAATGATCTCATTTTAACTCTTAATGTCCTGTTTCCAAATATGGCCATACTTCAGTGCCAGGAGTTAGGACTTCAACCTATGAATTTCTGGGGAGACACAATTCAGTCTGTAAAAACCATCTCAACTTTGTAATGGACTGAGGCAGCACCAGTGGTCCCCACACAATTTTGAGGAGACGAAGATGGACAGTACTTTTTCCTGGATAGTGATGGTATAGTATTAATGACAGTTGGAGGCTTAGAGGTTTTAGTAAAGATGCCATTTAAAACAGAATGTAAGGAAAACTACCTGGAGTACAAGGAAAAGAAAGCCTTGTAAGTAGAGGATATAGTATGAACACAACCACTGATGTGCAAAAGTGCCTGGTGCCTTTGGGTTTTCTGCAAACACTTCAGATGAGGTTGTACAAAAAGATGGGGGAAAGTGAGCCTCAAGCTGGAGCCAGACTGTAAAGAATTCTTAAAGATACACCTAGAGTTTAGAATTTCTCCTGTGAGACACAGGGAATTGTTGGATATTAAATTAAAATCATAAACAATATACTACTTACTAACTTGGCCTAGAAAAATTATTCTAGCAGTGCAGGGATTAGGTTTGGCAGGGGAGATACAGGAGGCTGATGCAGTTGTGAGGAAATGAATTGAGGGATTGAAATTTAGTAGCAGTGGGGATGAGAGGGAAATGGATTTTGCAGACAGGTAGAATTGGCAGGGTTTGGTCAAGGTTGCTGAGAGAGAGGAACAAAAGAACATTCTGAATTCTCTGCCTTGGTTGGCTGGGTACGTGGCACAAAATTGATAACTTGTGTTAGGCTGTTAGGCATTTGTTGTGCATGGCATTGTAGAGGGTTTTGGATCTACATTTTGGAGTTCAATTGCTAAAACTTAGTTCATCACATAAATGCCAGTAAGTATTTCACAAGTATTCACACAAATTCATGGAGGCATAAAAACATTGGAAAAGTTGCTTGGGGAAGGGAGAACTTAAATAAGAAAGGGTGGTAAAAGGGGATATATAAATAAGAAGGCCCAATGAAGATGGTGTATATAAGCTAATTAGTATAATTAATCCTTGACACTAGTGCTATCAACTAATTAGTATGATTACCCAGTTCTCTCCACTTGAGGTCCAAACAAGAGAATAACAAAATACATTTAGCATATTTAGTTTTGGACTAGGTGAACTAATAAATAAAATGCATGCTGATTAATTCTTAGAATGTATGTCCAGTTCAGGCTATACAAAGTTTTTGATTTTTTTTTTAAATTGGCTGTTAGTGTTCAAAATCTTAAAGCAAGAATATTGTAAAATTAGTTGTAGTCTAACATTTGAGGGCTTAAATATTTTTGACCTGTTTAAGAGCTTTATATGTATTAATCTCCACAGCAATAAGGTGATTACTATATTCCCATTTTATAAGTGAGGAACCTGAGGCATAGAGAAAATAATCAATTTGCTCACAAATAGCTAGTAAGATTAGGAACAACATTTCAATGCCTGTGCTCTTAAATACTACTTAACTGCTTCTCTGATCTTTTTCTATGGTGTCTTCTCACTTTTGATATTCTGTATTCCTCTAAGAAGGCAGAGTGGCTTGAATTGCACAATGGAGCTTTTGATTATAAACTTCTTGCTAGGAACCCAATCAAATTTCTCCATGTTCACCATAATTAATGTTTGGATCCCTAGTACTCACTACATATTACACAAACACATTAATAAATTCCTCTCAGTTTGCCAGTTTCTGATAATGGCTGGCTAGATAATTTGGACTCTCATTCTGAAAACAGCCCAAAATGGTAAATTATAAAATAAAAATCTTTAATGGCATGGAAGAACTAATAATATCATAGAATTTACTAGGCCAGAATTAAAGTGAATATGAGAACCTAGAAAGGTGAAGAAGGTAGACCAGGAAACTGCTTTTACCCCAAGAGTATATGTGGATTTGGGAAAATTAGAATTTTTTGATAACTTTCTTGGATGAGCAAAAGCCCAAAACTCACCTAGTGAGAGGGATCAAATAGTAAATTGTAAATTGAATCCACAGGGTAGTGGTAAGCCATCCCTTATGAAGTCCTGCAGCCTAAATTCATAGAGTGTGATTCTGGAAACATGAATTGGCTTTGATTTAAGGTCGTTGTTTCTTGTAGTCATAAAATTTGTCATAGCTGACCTGCAAAGGAAATTTTTATATTATACTTACAGTAGAAGGAAAATTACTCATATTAAAGATCTAAGATTGGAGAAGAAATAAAAACCACAAAAGTGTATGTGGATATATCTAAGTTAATATTGCCCATTAAAAAAAATTCCTCCAATTTCCTGTATAATTACATGTATACACACTTTACACACAAAATGCAGCCTATAACTTGGGAGAGTTAGTGCTCTACAGACTATATGTTGTCTTGGATGGTGATAAATTTACCTTAGATTATAATAAATTATACATGCTATAATTTCTATGATAACCACTAAAAGTTTATAATCTTGAAACTTAGGAAAACATAAAATGAGAACAATATCAAGAGTTCAAAAAGAAGGTGAGAACAGATCAAGTGGGAAGTACAGAAACAATAATACTTAAAGCAAAACATTCAGTAATTACACTAAATGTAAAAGAACTAAATTTTTCAGTTAAGAGAAATTAGTATTCAGTATTTTAAAATATCTAAATTCATGTTATTAAAAAGTCATGTCTAAAATAAAGTGATACAGCTAATTAAAAATACTGTGCTAACACTAAACAGAAACATACTATAGCTACATTAGTTACATTGATATTCTACATTGATACAATATAGCTATAGTATGTTCAATGTCTTGAAGACACAATGTTTTTCTAGCAATAGTTTGCTAAAACCCCAGTTGGGAATGTTTGGTACTAACAACATTATAGAAAAATTTATGTTTTATGTATGTAGAACAAAAAATTACACACAGATGGTTGATCTCTTGAGTTACAGTCCCCACATATATTAAGACATGCTTATATATAGCACCACTTGTCTGAAAAATTGCCTTTCCCAAAGTTTGTCCCAAATAACCTTATTCTATGTGATATTAATACAAATTCTATAGGGAAGACCTTCCATAATGAATTAAACTTGGGAAACCATTGCATATTTTATCACTGTCTTTGAAATTTATTAACCATTTGTATCTCTGAACTGCTCTGCAGTAGAAAGCATTTTTACCTTTTTAAATATCTTTTTCCAAAGGTATTTGATTCTAAACTCTTTTCATGGGCTACATTATTTATTTATTTAAAAGTTTAATTGTTTAGAGTACACAAGCCAGGGTAGGGGCAGAGGCTGAGGGAGAAGGAGAAAGAAAATCTCAAGCAGGTTCTGAGCTGAGCATGGAACAAACTCTGGGCTCAATCTCATGACCATGAGAGTTGACTTCTTAACATTTTTATGTATGTACTGTAATAAACCATGTAGGTTGTTAATGTCTTAGTTATGCTATTGATCTTAGTAAGTCTCAAATTTTTCTTTAAAAATTTTTTAGGATATAAATCTATTTCTTTAGTTAACTTCAAGAACCAAAAATTTCCTAAATTACTTTTGTTCTGAATATTTCTTGAACAACACATCACAGAATTGCACAGTTTTATATCAATTACTGAGTGGTAAAGCGCATTTTCAAATGCTGGGAATGTAGACTCCTGTAGAATGACTGAGTTTAGAACATATGACTATTCAGATCAGAGGCAAAATTGAAGAGCTGAATGTTAGAAATAACTGAGCAATGCATATTATTTCACCAAGCATCCTTGTATAGTAGTAAAATTGCTTCATTCTCCAAATCACTAGCTACTTTAGAAAGAAAATTGAAAAAAAATCTGAAGAATTACCTTTAAGTGAAATAACAAGAATGTGAGATTTAGGAGGTTTGGACAAGAAATTAGTCATCAGTTTTTACTTTGTGTTGTATATATAGCGCTCTATGTGAAGAGAGGTAGGCAGGGGATGTTCTCTGCTTTAGATTATGACTAGACTATTGTTTTAGACACAAGAATAGGATTCTACTTTCTGTCCATAACAAGTATGACTTTCTGCTTATAACAGGTATGGCCATGAGGCTTTCTTTGGCCAAAACTTTAAGGTCTGGCATATTGGTTTCCATGGATGAATATGTTGAAATGAAGATTCCATTAGCTAGGGATCTTGACCATAAATAGGATTCCCCTCACTACAAGTAGTATGATTGACAGTTGGCTCTGAGTTTTTCAATGGCTTGTTACTGCACCATAGCACCCTATTCTGACTGATACAATATTTTAGTTTTACTCCATTTCTGTCACTTGTTTGGATAATGTTCATATTCCCCAGTATAAGGTCTTTCATTTTGAAGTGATAAAGTTGGATTAGAATATCTCTGTCCATTCTAATTTATGAGTGTCAGGGTCCCCATTCCAAGTAGGATTGTGACTGTTTTCCCCTTTACAAAGCCAAATAAGAGCATGTAAGAGTCTTATGTGTCAGAATCAGAATATGTTTCCCAAGGGCTGCCATGGTCAGGTAACTTCTTAACAGATTTCTGATAACAGGGATTTGTGAATAGGTCTATTTTATCATGGGACTATGAGATCACCAAGAGCAGGGAGTGTACCACACTCATCTCTAACTTCTTAATACATGATCATGAATTCACTTAAATATTTTCAATGACCTGGATCTGAAGAGCTGTATGCAGAAGTCCAACACAATTATCTCTCTTAACTTTAGTATTAGACAGGGAACACTAATTGAGACCAGTCTTCCAAGGTTAAGCATTGATTCATTGGCTTGGAACTCCCAGTACTCTCACTACTTAGACTAAAACATACACTGGCCTACATGGACATGCTTGAGAGCACCTGTTAAGGCTGAATAATTATTTTTTGTGTTCAGAGAAAATGAAGAAATATAGGCACATTACAAAAGTTATATTTGAGGATCAATAATCTAAGTGTCATCTTGTATATTCTGAAGTATGTATTCCAATGCAGTTCTACCCTTGAGACATCTCTGACAAGAGCTCAGCGGATCCTAAAGTGTTTCCACATTTAATCCTATACATACGTTCAGGACTGTAATGAGCATCTGAAGTATCCTTTTATGTTTTGTTTTTTAAAGAATTTCAGAGTAATTCTGTAATCTTTGGTAGTACTTTGGTTTGCTACTTAATCACCTATATAGTTGAAAAGTCCCTATGTTAAACTGCACTCATGCTAGAACTTTAAGTTGTTTCTGTCCTTTTGATCACAGCTAGTCAGCATCGTCTTTCAGATACCTTCTCACACAGTTGGAGGCAAGTAATAAGTTTAGAGTGCCTAAGCTACCTCTTAGTTACAAGTAGTAAAACAGCTTTCTCACTGTCAGGTCTATTAATTATAGGTTTTACACCATATCAAGGATGCTGATACAGGTCGAAGGGAGTCTAATGCTAGGATAAATTTTGGTTTCTTAGTAGTATCTGTGTTATATGCCCAAACTATTTATTATGTGTATATATATTTTCCTTTGGGGCATGAGGGAGCCTACTTTTTTTCTCCCATAAAATTAAAATATCTATTATTGACCTCAAAAGAAAGGATAACTGAAGTTGTGAAAAGGTTAGAAAGCAAGAGACACTGTTGTTTGCCATTAACACATAGGCTTATGTCTCTGACTAAAGGTCTTTGTTCTGTCATTGAGTATATTTATGATAAGCGAGTAATTTTATCCACTGCAGTTGGTCACCATCTTGTTAGGGGAATGGCTTTGGTCATCCATGAGGCGTGATCGCATAAGGATTTTTAATAGAAACTTGAAGGAAAGATACTAGTTTGGGGCTAAGGTAGACCCTTCTTGATTGCCTAGGATGTTTTCATGACATGAGAATTCTCCCTTACAATGGATAAAGCTGGCAATAGACAGTTTTAGAAACTTACCTTAGACCATGCTTTGAAGGTGCTGGGTCCTTCCTAGGGAGAGTTATAGCTTAGGTTATGTTTTGAGGAATCCTTAGTCTCATTTTCTGTTCTTTTATTGTAATTTAGGCTTTTCTTGGTCTTTACCCTCCCCCCTTCTTCATTTTAGGGTAGACCAGTTCCTCAATAGCCCAGATATCCCCAGAATATTATATCGAGGGTGGCAACTTTCTTTTCACTGGCTTACTCTAAGAATATGGTTAGAGAAGTAGAAGACTTAATTGCTACTGCTTCATGAGAAAATTGAGATCTTTTAGGCAAGAATCACTGATGAACTCAACTGTGACTAATGTATTCAAAATAGCATATTTTTAAATACAAAGTACATTTTGATTGATTTCTTATCTTTTCCCATTATTGAAATAACATACTATTCTTTATTTAAAATTTTTTTCTACTATTGTTTAGAATATGTCCCATATCCCTCTCTACCAATTCTTCACTAAAATGAAGATAAAGAATAATGGTAGAATATTTGTGCTGACACTAGCCTGGCATATATATCAGCCAGTTCTAAGGCACTTCTAGCCAAATAGGGCTAAATATCAATATTATTCCTGATGACAAGCCCAGTGACAAGTCCTGCAAGTCAGGCAGGTTAGGCAAGTTGGCTAGTGAGTTACTGCACATAACCCGTGTGCCCAAGGCCTCTTGAAGAGAATCCATCCAGGTCATGTACTCATCTGAATTTCCATAGAAACTCATCTCATGATTGTTAAGATCTTTTTAATAATCTATTTGCTACTTCTGAACACCATATACATTTATCTCCACAGCTTCCATGACTATCATCTCCTCTGAATCCACTAGGATTTAGATTATTTTGCCTTTTATTTCTGTTTGTCAGTTACCATCAAAGCTCCAGACTCCCAGCCCCAGATTTCCCACTCACTCCTCATTATCAACATTAACTACTAGATGACTTTGCATATAAAGTACAAAGATGTGTGTGTGTGTGTGTGTGTGTGTGTGTGTGTGTACGCACACTTTATTAGAGACACAGGACACTTTATTAGAGACACAGGACTGCTTTAGTTTCTTAGGGCTGTCATGAACAAATTACACAAATTTGGTGACTTAAAACAAGAGAAGTTTATTTTCACACACTTATGGAGGTCATAAGTCTGAAATCAAGGGGTTCACAGGGTTGGTCCCTTTTGGAGGCTCTGAGGAAAAATGTATTCTATGCCTGTCTCCTCACTTCTGAGGACTATGTCAATCCTTAGTATTCCTTGGTTTATAGATGCATTATTCCAATCTCTACCTCCATCTTCTTATGGCTTTTTCCTGTATCTTTCCATAAGGACACTAAACATCGGATTTAGAGCCCACCATAATCCAAAATGATTTTATCTCAAAGTCCTTAATTACATCTGCAATATTCCTATTTCTTAAATAATGCCACTTTCACAGGCAGTTGGGGTGAAGACATGGACCTGTCTTTCTTTTCTTGGGTAGGGGGGACACAATTCAACCCATTAAAATGACATGACCAATAATGACAATTTCAAAAGTGAAGGAAGCATTTCTACACTATGAATAATCAGATTTTTGGTTATGTTAAAGAAAATATCTAAATTATTTATTTCTTTTAAAATTATAGTTTTAAATACATGAAGAAGTGTGCAGTCAAAAATTACAGAAAAAAGTATAAGGTGCATTAAGCAGATAAAATTCTTAGGATATTTTTCTGGATTGGCAATGTTAGTGGTAATTGCCAGCTTTTCAGATTTGTAAATATAGCTTTTAAGATTGTAAATATTTACTTCTATATTAATACATTTATAATTTTGCATTTTTTTCTCTAAAAGGATATGCTAAATTCTATGTGTTTCAGGCTCCACCATATAAAACTGATTTACAATATGGACTTCCCAGATGATATATTTCACACAATGGTCTTTATTTTTTAAATTATATTTTCATTCTCTGTCTAATCTCCTTTTGTTGGTGCACATGAACATTATAAATAACCTCAAACCTAGTCCTAGACAGCTAGGCCATCTATTTAAATTATAAGCTTAAGTTTTAGAAGGTTCCTTTTAGTTTACCTTTGAAAGAGCAAGAAAGATTCTTGTTTTTGGAAGTAAACTTTTCTTATGAGGCTGACATATTTACCTGGGGCATCTAATATACAATGAATTAAATTGTGGATTTTCCTTGGATTCTGGGTACTGGCTTGCTTCTTCAGAGCATTTGGAACACTGAATCCAATGCCATTTTCTATGTATCAAGTACATATATTGGAAGGGCTTTAGTAGCAGGACTCCGGAAGAAGTAGATGGTATATAATCTTAAGAGATGGGTGCTGTATGTGTGTGTGCGCACTCATGCAGGCAAAGAAGCATGAGATCACCTTCTCCTGGTTCTTGTGTTATAGCCATTGCCAGTTCCCTAAGGAACTAGTTTCAGGCATCTGAAGTTGTCAGTAATCTTTAAACAATGTTGTATGCATGTATTTATGAGAAATTCCATTATTAAGAGAAATACTGAAACTATCCTGTGCAGATTTTCCTTGTTATGTGAAAGTAGAGGGTTCCTATGAAACCTTTCATAAGCCAAAATGATAAGGTAAAGCAGAGAAGCAGTAACACTTCATAAAAGCAAAAATCTTCTTCTGATTTCATTCCATTAGCAAGAAGTACTAATGTAGCTCTTTTGTAAAGACTACGTGGCATAAAGCAAACTTTCAAATAGTGAGGCAAACCCCTGTATCTTATTTCTACAGAAAATCCACCTCTGCCACTATGGTGGGTAACAGAAATAATTCATTCTGTCAATATAATGCCATCATTGTTAACAGAACAAGTGTTCATTAAGTAATCTCATTGATTAAAGTGAAAGGAGCAATCTTTTTTAGGGGTGTACTGTGTTATCCAACTCATTTTAGGAAATGAGGTTTAGCATTTTCATGGGAGACTTTAAAATTGTGAGGAAACATGGTGTCTACTTAATTGTGCAGTATCCTTTTATTGCTGCTGTATTTAATAATTAGTAGAAATCTTTTAAAAACCTTACTACCCTTACTTTTCGTGGAAAAACTTTATAGACAACTTAATATGGGAGATTTTTCTCTCCCAGACTTTAAACCTAAAATCTATGCTTTGATATCAAAAACAGATTGGGGGTGGGGCAAGATGGTAGAGGAGTCAGCTTACCTGGCCCTACCAACTTACCTAGATAACTTTCAAACCGTCCTGAAAACCTATGAATTTGACCTGAGATTTAAAGAGAGAACAGCTGGAACCCTACAGCGAGAAGGGTTTTCGCTTCTAACAAGGTAGGAAGGCAGAAAAAAAATAAAAAAGAATCGGGTGGGGGAGGGGCCCCGTGAGGAGCCAGGCGGCTCCCGGAGAGCCCGGCCCCAGAGAAGCAGGAACTTTAAAAATCCACACTGGATTCTTCCCGGATGGAAAGGTGCTCCTCAGGGAAACCGGGCAGAACCGCAGGAGGGGCAGCAGGGCCTCCAGGATCCCGGGGTCACTAACAGAGGAAGTACGCTGGGGGAGAGCGCCCCACACACTGCAGGCGGATCTTGATAAAGGGCTGGAGCACCCAGTGGGGCCTCAGGAGAAGCCGGTGGGTCAGGCGGGGGCTCCGGGCGGAGGGGGCTGCGCCCTGCTGCCTTCGGGAGCCACGGCCCCGGGAGCCTGATTCCAGCGGCGCAGGCCCGGGATACCAGGGCGACGGAGGACACAGCCCAGGATCTTATGGTCCTCCAGGACAGGCAGAAGCAGGGAGGGCACAGGACAATGAGGACTCTCCTGCTGCCGGGCACCCCCAAGCTGTGCAGGTCAGCCCCCCTGTCCGGGAGCACCTAGGCCAGTGCGGACTAGGAGCTGCGGTAGTTACTGTGGGAGCTGACTCCAGGGCTGGGGATCTGGCTGCTGCCGGTGGGGTTGTTCCTCCTTGTGTCACCCTGTGCCTGGGATGGATCTGGGCTGCCAGGGAACAGGGGCCTCACAGGATAAACAGCTCACCTCTGCCCAGCACCTGGCAGGGGGGTGGGGCAGCTCCCCCAGCTGCACACACCTGAGAATCAGCACAGCAGCCCCTCCCCAAAAGACTAGCTGGAAGGACAGGGGAAGAGCAAGTTCTTGACTGAGCAGCACTGGAAAGCTCCAGGGGAAGCCAGAAGGATTTATATCCTTCCTTTTTGTTTTTCCTTTTTCCAGTAAACCTTGTTTTCATATCAGTCTGTAAATTTCCATTTTTTTCTCTTAACTATAATATTTTACCACCTCTTCATTTTTAAGATTCTTAAAAGATTCTTCCTTTTTGACTTTGATATTTCTACAATTATAGGTCCTAGATATATTTTCCATTTCTAGATTCCCTCAACATACTCAACTTAATTTTGGGAGATATACAAGATAAGTTTTTGTTTGTTCGTTTTGTTTTGTTTTGTTTTGTGTTTTTTTGTTTTCTCTGTCTCATTTTGTTCTACAATGGCGGAAGTTAATACCTTCTAAAACATGACCAGAATGCACCCAGAACCAAGTGGTATGCCATTCTGTGAGATTCCTCATTCTCATTCTTCCCCCCTCTTTTATCTCATATATGTTTTGGTGGTCAATGTTGGGGCCCTCTACAAGTATTTCTGGTTTATATAAATTTGAAACTAAGCATCTTCTAATTTATAGAACTTAATATACTCAGAAACAAGAGGATTACCCTCTAGAAACCCTCAGGTAGACTACATTCTCCCTCCACTACAACTTCTTCACCACCACTATCTCCCAGTCCCCCCTTTTTTCCTTCTTTTTTTTTTTCTTTTTTTGTTTTTTGTTTCTCTTCTTTAGGATTCCTGGCCTTTTAGTTTTTACTACTTTGTTTTACAATCTGTTTTTCTCTTTAGTGGTCCTTTTGTTTTATTTTGTTCTGATCTTTGTTTTCAATTTCTGGTCTCTGACCTCAGCAGAATCAACTAGGGTGAAATTTCCTTTGGTCGTGATTGATATTCTTTTTTTTTTTAATTTTTATTTATTTATGATAGTCAGAGAGAGAGAGAGAGAGAGAGAGAGAGAGAGAGGCAGAGACATAGGCAGAGGGAGAAGCAGGCTCCATGCACCGGGAGCCCGATGTGGGATTCGATCCCGGGTCTCCAGGATCACGCCCTGGGCCAAAGGCAGGCGCTAAACCGCTGCACCACCCAGGGATCCCGTGATTGATATTCTTGATGCATCCCACTTATACAGCCACCCTGCACTGAACAAAATGACTAGAAAGAATTCACCACACACACACACACACAAAATCAGAAACAGAACTCTCTGCCACAGAGTTGCAGAATTTGGATTATAGTTCGATGTCACAAAGCCAATTCAGAAGCACAATTATAAAGCTACTGGTGGCTCTGGAAAAAAAAAAAGCATAAAGGATTCAAGAGACTTCATGACTACAGAATTGAGATGTAATCAGGGCAAAATTAAAAATCAATTAAATGAGATGCAATCCAAACTGGAGGTCCTAATGATGAGGGTTAATGAGGTAGAAGAAAGAGTGAGTTACATAGAAGACAAGTTGATGGCAAGGGAAGAAGCTGAGGAAAAAAGAGAAAAACAATTAAAAGACCATGAGAAAAGGTTAAGGGAAATAAGTGACAGCCTCAGAAGGAAAAATCTACATATAATTGGGGTTCCAGAGAGCACCGAGAGGGACAGAGGACCAGAAAGCATATTTAAACAAATCATAGCTGAGAACTTTCCTAATTTGGGGAGGGAAACAGGCATTCAGATCCAGGAGACAGAAAGGTCCCCCCACCCAAAATCAATAAAAACTGTTCAACACCTCGACATTTAATAGTGAAACTTGCAAATTCCAAAGATAAAGAGAAAATCCTTAAAGCAGCAAGAGACAAGAGATCCCTAACTTATATAGGGAGAAATATTAGATTAACAGCAGACCTCTCCACAGAGACCTAGTAGGCCAGGGTACTAAATGAGAAGAACATGCAGCCAAGATTACTTCATCCAGCAAGGCTCTCATTCAGAATAGAAGGAGAGATAAAGAGCTTCCAAGATAGGCAGAAACTGAAAGAATATGTGACCACCAAACCAGCTCTGCAAGAAATATTAAAGGGGACTCTGCAAAAGAAAAAGGAAGCCCAAAGAAATAATCCACAAAACAGGGACTGAATAGGTATTACAATGACACTAACTTCATATCTTTCAATAGTAACTCTGAACGTGAATGGGCTAAATGATCCCATCAAAAGACACAGGGTTTCAGACTGGATAAAAAAACAAGACCCATCTATTTGCTGTCCACAAAAGACTCATTTTAGACCTAAGGACATCTCCAGCCTGAAAATGAAAGGTTGGAGAACCATTTACCATTCAAATGATCCTCAAAAGAAAGCTGGGGTAGCAATCCTCATATCAGATAAAGTTTACCCCAAGACTGTAGTACAAGATGAAGAGGGACACTATGTCATACTTAGGTCTTCTTGTTGGATTGACCCTTTAACAATTATGAATATTTATGCCCCTAACATGGGAGCTGCCAAGTATATCAATTAATAACCAAATTAAAGACATAATTAGATAATAATACAAAATAGTAGGAGACTTCAACCTGGCACTTTCTGCAAATGACAGATATAAGCACACCATCTCCAAAGAAACAAGAGCTTTAAATGATACACTGGACCGATGTATTTCACAGATATATACAGAACTTTGCATCTAAAAACAGCTGAATACACATTCTTCTCAAGGGCACATGGAACTTTCTCCAGAATAGACCACATACTAGGTCACAAATCAGGTCTCAGCTGATACCAAAAGATGGGGATTGTCCCCTGCATAGTTTCAGTTCATAATGCATTGAAACTAGAACTCAATCACAAGAAATTTGGAAGAAACTCAAACACGTGGAGGTTAAAGAGAATCCTGCTAAAAGATGAATGTTTCAACCAGGAAATTAGAGAAGAATTAAAAAGATTCATGGAAACTAACGAAAATGAAGATACAACCATTCAAAATCTTTGGGATACAGCAAAAGCAGCCCTAAGAGGGAAATACATCGCAATACAACCCTCAAAAAATTGGAAAACGCTCACATACACAAGCTAGCCTCGCACCTAAAGGAACTGGGGGAAGAATAGCAAATAAAACGTACACCAAGCAGAAGAGAGTTAATAAAGACTTGAGCAGAACTCAATGAAATCAAGACCAGAAGAACTGTGGAACAGATCAACAAAACCAGGAGTTGGTTCTTCAAAAGAATTAATAAGATAAACCATTAGCCAGCCTTATTAAAAAGAAAAGACTCTAATAAAATCACAAATGAAAAAGGAGAGATCACAACCAATACCAAGGAAAACAAATGATTTTAAAAACGTATTATGAGCAGCTAGAGGCCAATAAACTAGGCAATCTAGAAGAAATGGACACATTTCTGGAAAACCACAAACTACCAAAACTGGAACAGGAAGAAATAGAAAACCTGAACAGGCCAATAACCAGAGAGGAAATTGAAGCAGTCATCAAAAACCTCCCAAGACACAAAAATCCAGGGTGAGATGGCTTCCCAGGGGAATTCTATCAAAAGTTTAAAGAAGAAACAATACCTATTCTATTCCAGGTATTCTGAAAGATAGGGATGGAATACTTCCAAACTCGTTTTATGAGGCCAGCATCACCTTAATTCCAAAACCAGACAAAGATCCCACCAAAGAGAATTATAGACCAATCTCCCTGATGAACACAGATACAAAAATTCTCAACAAGATATTAGCCAATTGGATCCAACAGTACATTAAGATTATTCACCATGACCAAGTGTGATTTATTCCTGGGATGTAAGGCTGGTTTAGCACTCATAAGACAACGTGATTGGATTATATCAACAAGAGAAAAAACAAGAAGCATATGATCCTCTCAATAGATGCAGAGAAAGCATTTGACAAAATATAGCATCCATTCCTGATTAAAACTCTTCAGACTGTAGGGATAGAGGGAACATTCCTCAGCATCTTAAAAGCCATCTATGAAAAGCCCACATCATATGTCATTCTTAATAGGAAACACTGAGAGCCGTTCCCCTAAGATCAGGAACATGACAGGGGTGTCACTCTCTCCACTGTTATTCAACATAGTACTAGAAGTCCTAGCCTCAGCAATCAGACAACAAAAAGAAATAAAAGGCATTCAAATTGGCAAAGAAGAAGTCAAACTCTCCCTCTTCGCCAATGACAGAATACTGTAAATAGAAAACCCAAAAGACTCCACCCCAAGATTGTTAGAACTCATACAGCAATTTGGCAGTGTGGCAGGATACAAAATCAATGCCCAGAAATCAGTGACATTTCTATACACTAACAATGAGACTGAAGAAAGAGAAATTAAGGAGTCAATCCCATTTACAATTGCACCCAAAAGCATAAGATACCTAGGAAGAAACCTAACCAAAGAGGTAAAGGATCTATACCCTAAAAACTATAGAACACTTCTGAAAGAAATTGAGGAAGACACAAAGAGATGGAAAAATATTCCATGCTCATGGATTGGCAGAATTAATATTGTGAAAATGTCAATGTTACCCAGGGCAATTTACACATTTCATGCAATCCCTATCAAAATACCATGGACTTTCTTCAGAGAGTTGGAACAAATCATCTTAATATTTGTGTGGAATCAGAAAAGACCCCGAATAGCCAGGGGAATATTGAAAAAGAAAACAGAGCTGGGGGCATCACAATGCCAAATTTCAGGTTGTACTACAAAACTGTGATCATCAAGACAGTGTGTTACTGGCACAAAAACAGACACATAGATCAATGGAACAGAATAGAGAACCCAGAAATGGGCCCTCAACTCTATGGTCGACTAATATTTGACAAAGCAGGAAAGACTATCCACTGGAAAAAGGACAGTCTCAGTCTCTTCAATAAATGGTGCTGGGAGAGTTGGACATCCACATGCAGAAGAATGAAACTAGACCACTCTCTTACACCATACACAAAGATAAACTCAAAATGAATGAAAGATCTAAATGTGAGACAAGATTCCATCAAAATCCTAGAAGAGAACACAGGCAACACCCTTTTTGAACTTGGTCCCAGAAACTTCTTGCAAGATACAGCTATGAGGGCAAGGGAAACAAAAGCAAAAATGAACTATTGGGACTTAATCAAGATAAAAAGCTTCTGCACAGCAAAGGATACAGTCAACAAAACTAAAAGACAACCTACAGAATGGGAGAAGATATTTGCAAATGACCTGTCAGATAAAGGACTAGTATCCAAGATCTATAAAGAACTTATTAAACTCAACAGCAAAGAAACAGTCCAATCATGAAATGGGCAAAAGACACAAACAGAAATTTCACAGATGAAAACATAGACATGGCCAACAAGCACATGAGAAAATGCTCTGCATCACTTGCCATCAGGGAAATACAAATCAAAGCCACAATGATGTACCACTTCACACCAGTGAGAATGGTGAAAATTAACAAGATAGGAAACAACAAACGTTAGAGAGGATGTGGAGAAAGGGGAACCCTCTTACACTGTTGGTGGGAATGTGAACTGGTACAGCCACTCTGGAAAACTGTGTGGAGGTTCCTCAAAGAGTTAAAAATAGAACTACCCTACAAGCCAGCAGTTGTACTGCTGGGGATTTACCCCAAAGATACAGATGAAGTGAAAATCTGAGATACCTGCTCCCTGATGTTTATAGGAGCAATGTCCACAATAGCCGAACTGTGGAAGGAGCCTCGGTGTCCATCAAAAGATGAAGGGGTAAAGAAGATGTGGTATATGTATACAGTGGATTATTACTCAGCCATCATAAAGGATGAATACCCACCATTTGCTTCAATGTGGATGGAACTGGAGGGTATTATGTTGAGTGAGGTTAGTCAATTGGAGAAGGAAAATCATACAGTTTCACTCATATGGGGAATATAAAAAATAGTGAAAGAGATTATAAGGGAAAGGAGAGAAAATGAGTGGGAAAAATTAGAGATGGTGACAAAACATGAGACTCCTCCTAACTCTGGGAAATGAACAAGCAGTAGTGGAAGGGGACAGGCACTGAGGGGGGCATTTGACGGGATGAACACTGGGTGTTATACTAATTGTTGGTAAATTGAACTCCAATAAAAAATATATAAAAAAAAACAAAAAACAGAAGGATTGAGAATAGAGTATCTTCTCTCTTTAGTCACACTAAATGTACATGTGTATATGTATCCAAATAAAAAAATGGAATGGGATCAAATTATAAATGTTAAGACCTTTCTACTTATGCCCAGGATCGAGGACTCTTCGATAATCCTTAATAACAAAACTTCACTGCCCGTGAGCTCATGCATGAAGATATTTTCAAAGTAAAAACTAATCTCATTGATACATTGTTTTCTAATTGGATACATTTTTTCCTAAAGGGTCAGAAAGACATTGAAGCATAATCTTTAGGGTGCAATAGTGTTGATTTTTGTAGCAAAAATTTAGTTAGAATCCTCTTTATGCTTTATGCAAGCATTTAAGACAAATTCTCACCAGCTTGCTCCTCCTCAGAAGTTTGTATTAATTCATCCTTAATACTTTGCTTGGTTAAAAACTGTATTCTCTTCTGCTGGGGCTCTTAAAATAGAATTTCATTAAAGGTATCAGTGGTTTTTGTCAATGGCTTCCGTTTCAGAGTTACAATTTTTAATCTCCAAATACAAACTTTTGATAAGGATATTATGCAGATTAGAAATGAAATTTAAAAAATAATGAAGGGCACCAGGCTCAGTGGTTGAGCATCTGCCTTTGGGTCAGGTCGTGACCCTGGGGTCCTGGGATCAAGTCCCACATTGGGCTCCTTGTGAGGAGCCTGCTTCTCCTTCTGCCTGTCTCTGCCTCTCTCTCTCTCTCTCTGTGTCTCTCATGAATAAATAAATCTCTTTAAAAAAGCTTAAAAAATAGAAACTTCAAAATATTTCCCTCAATTTAAAACTAAAGAACGGGATCCCTGGGTGGCACAGCAGTTTGGCACCTGCCTTTGGCCCAGGGCGCGATCCTGGAGACCCGGGATCAAATCCCACATCGGGCTCCCGGTGCATGGAGCCTGCTTCTCCCTCTGCCTGTGTCTCTGCCTCTCTCTCTCTCTCTCTCTCTCTCTCTCTCTCTCTCTCTGTGACTATCATAAATTTTAAAAAAATAAAAAAATAAAACTAAAGAACATTTCAAAGAAATAAGGTAAATCACTAGTATTTTTTTAAAGCTTAAATGTAATTATCCTTGTAGTTATAATCAAGGTGCTATAGTAATTAAAAGGAATTTTTAAAAATGTTTGACTTTTTAATTATTGATTTAACTTAGTTAATCTAAAGGAATAGTTATTTTCCTCTGTATTAGCACTTGAGAATTTTCATGGAGATCTGTTTATATCATGCTAGACTTTTATCTAAGAAAAATATCTAATATCTAGTGCTTATAATCTAATTCTTAATAATATATCTGAAATGACCAAATTATTTATAGCAGCTTTAATTTGTATCCATTTATTGCTATTTTTTCTGTTAATGTAGAAAATATCTTGGGGGCAGCCCCGGTGGCTTAGCAGTTTAGCACTGCCTTCAGCCCAGGGCATGATCCTGGAGACCCAGGATTTAGTCCCACATCAGGCTTCCTACAGAGAGTCTGCTTCTCCCTCTGCCTGTGTCTCTGCCTCTCTCTCTCTCTCTCTCTCTCTCTCTCTCTCTCTCTCTGTGTCTCTCATGAATAAATAAATAAAATCTTAAAAAGAAAATATCTGACTCACTAGTTCCTTAAGCAGCAGGATAAGAACACATAATAGTCATTCCAAATTAAAATGCCTGCTTTATTATATATCAAGGTGTTAGTTTTCCCATTTTGAATTAGAATGGGAAAGTATGTATATAGAGAGAGGACTGCTAGGCAGGTATATCTAGCTAGTACAAAAGGTCCTGTTATTTTTCCTTTAACACACTGGCATCTTAATAATTGATTGGCATATATCACATTTTTAGTTATATGCACACAATATGGTTCTTAATTGAATTTTGCTGCATTGTAACTGCTTTAGATTCAGTGTAAAGATCTATCTATGTTACACATCTGGCAATCAATATACTGTTAAAGTAGTTATTGTATCAGTCAACTATGGCCACAGTCATCCTGGGTAATAAGCCATCCCAAATGCAATGAGCTTAGAGCATTTATTGTTGTTTACAATTACATACATTGGCTATAGGTCAGTTGATCTAGATTGGGCTCAGCTGGAGTTGGCTCCAAATCACAATCTGAATCAAAAGGAGCTTGATATGTCTCTTATCCTCCTTGGAATGGTGGACTACCCAAGAATGTTCTTTTCATGGTGTCTTAGTTCATTCGTGATGCCATGACAAAATACCACGACTGGCTGGCTTAACTTATAAAGAGCAAAAATTTATTGCTCAAAGTGTGGGAGGCTAGAAGTACTGAGATCAGGATGACAGCATGGCCAAGTGAGGGCCCTCTTTCAGGTTGCAGACTTCTTGTATCCTCACATGGTTGAAGGGGCTAGGGAACTCTTTGGACCCTTTTTGATAAGGCATTAATTGTGAGTTCTACCGTCATGACTTAAGTATCTCCCAAAGGCCCTGCTTTTTAATGCCATCAACTTTGGTGGTTAGGATTTTAACATACAAGTTTTGGGAGTACACAAACATTCAGATCATAGCACATGGCAATGTCAAAAGCATAATTAGGCAAGTCCCACTGTAAAAGCCCATTTCCCACTTTAGTTTTTATATGTATTGTAATATCCCATTAACTAAAGCAAGTCATATGGCCAAGCTCCACATCACGGGGTGGGGAAGTACACTGTCCACAGTGTGAGGGAAGAAGTGGGGGGAAATATTTGAGGAATAATCACCTAACTTACTGCAATTTGGAGTTTCATTTTTAAAATAGATGATCTAAAGTTCACTAGTAGGCAGAGTCTGTCTTAAAGTCTATCCTTGGAATATGTCTTAAGAACCTCATATCTTGATGTAAGGCAACTTTAAGCCATGTGTCCATAGGGAATATTTCAGTGAGGCTCCACTGAAGATTTATTTCAATATAAAACAATTAACTTAGGTGGAACTTGCAACATCTACAGAGAAAAATGCCAGCAATCAAATGTTTAAATGAACAGCATATGCATGAATTGGTACAGTTAACATTACTCCTCTGCATATTTGTGAGCTCTTTGGAACCGAAGTAATACATACTCTTGACAGAAAATTCACTTTCTGTCAAACTGCCCAATTTTGCCTCAAATATCCCCTCCTGTGCTTCCTTCAGATGTGTCCATGCCTCATGGTTCTATGATTCATTTTGAAAAATTGTCTTGAAAAATAATAATGCTATTGATTTCTTAGTTGGATGTATAGGGGAAAAAATGAAGGGAGCTACTTTTTTGGTCATGGGGATTGCTATTTTTCACAAAGGTAAGTAAGTAGTGGGGGTTGTCATTGAGGCCATTATGATAGCCCACAGGTGGAAGACATGCTGTAGATGAGGGGGAGATGGATTTTTTTGGGATATCCTACTGGAATATTTTGAATATTGAAGAAATGGAAAATTGAAATTGCTCACATACTTGTCTTTTCTCAGCAAATTTGATCTGTCAGATAGTCCTAAAGCGCTCCTTTCAGTTGATGACTTCGCTGTAAAATCTATTGCTTGAGAAATGGGAGAATAAAAATGATGTCCTCTTTCTGGTAGTGTAATAGCCAAGTGAATTACTTAATATATTTTCTACCCCCTCCCTTTCATACACATACTATATTAAAATTTCATTACCTAAGTGAAAGAATGAACCTACCTTTAACACAAATGAGAATTTTAGATTATAAATGTCAATGTTTATTGTGAGGCATAATGCATGTAAAGCTTTTGCAAGGTTGTTAAATGCATCATGAGATAAATTTTGTAAATTGTATTTTGCTTATTTCCTCTTTGTAATCCAAAGTAAATGTTACATACAAAGAAAATAGTGAATCATGTCTTGGGCTGGAGTATGTTTTCTGAAAGCATATTGATAATGTTTTAACCATGTCAGTATATATGTATGCATGAAATGCATCACTTATGAGATGAATTTTTAAAAAGAAAGTTTAACACTCTGTCAGGATGATGGGTTTACTAAAGGAAATAAAATATTTTCCCATGGATTTTCTAGGACCCAGACTGATGATAATTTTTAGCTTCAGGGATTGCATTTGATGCTCTGTTTTAGGGGCCAGATACACTTGGTGAATCATTTATTCACTGAATCTATATTTGAATGATTTGGTATCAGCACTTCAGCCTTTGTGTATTATTGAAATAAGTACCATAGCTAACCCTAGCTCTTGTCTCTCAAGAATTTAAAATACTCTTAGAATTTGTTTTACATTTGCATAGTGTTTTAATCACTTCTATACACAGTTTGCAAAATACAGGACCTGGCACTTGGGAGAAACTTTAATTATTTTGAAGCAAAATCTAGTTTAAAAGTCATTTGGATTTAGAGCTTAAAGTTCTGGATTTTACTCCAGGTAATATCATTATCCATGTGTTTATCTAGATCTTTCTCTGCTTCATACTCTTAATCTATAAGTGGGGTAATTTAAAAAAAAATTTATTCTGGGGAGTAAGCATGGTGGGGGTGGGCAGGGACAGAAGGAGATGGAGAAAGGGAATCTCAAGCAGGCTCCCTGCGGAAGAATGGAGCCAATGCATGGGACTCAACCTCAGGAGTCTAAGATCATGACCTAAGCTGAGATCAAGAGTCCTATATCCAAGGACACTCAAGTGGGGGTAATTTCTTAAAAGGTTAGAGTGACAATGAAATCAGCAACTATGAAATTATCTTTGAAAAAAATGAGACACTACTACATACATATGGTGGAACAGAACAGTTTGTTATTGTGCTTTGAAGTTTTGGGTAAAATTTTAACATTAAAGTGACTTGACTACAACTGCATGGAGTCATAAAAATACAATAGAATTCCAGCAGAGTCCAAGTTGGGTTACTGAGGTTTTGTTTTAAATTTTGTTTCTTTTTTGAGGGACAGCTACATGAAATCTATCCTAGCCATAATAGAAGAATTTACATTTTTTTCCTAAGATAATTATCTATGTCTTAATTCTTGCAAATATAATAAATGTTGTAGGAAATGAAGGAAATCCAGGTATACACAACAAAACCTAAAAGAAGAAAATTGACATCACTCATAATCTCACAGTACATTATGAGTTATAGCCTCCTGGCATAATTTTGTGTGCATGTTTGTATATACATACAAAACATAACATTTTTAAAAAAATGTTTTGTGATTTGCTTTTAAAAATTTACTGTCCACCCTGCACACTTTTCCAAGCCATGAAATACTTTTCTTTTATGTATTTTTTATGGCTGTTCATACAGTTATAGGACTGTACCATACTTTATTTTACCTATTCCCTATTGTCAAATATTTAGTCGGTTTCCATTTTTATTATGATAAATAGTGCTGCAGTGAACAGTTTTGCAGCAAGTTATTTACCAGGGACTTGGTACACTTCTGCATTTATTCAATTCATCTTTTTCATTTCTCAGTGAAGCTACGGAACTTGGACAGTTCTTACTGTTTAGTTGAACCCTTATTTGTTAATAGCTTTAAAAGTGTTATCCCGGAACTTCTAGGATTTCTCAGATAATTAGGCATGTTAAAATAAAATAACAACTGTGTCTCTTTAATTCTTTTATCCTTTATTGTGTTAGCTTACATGTGCAGGACAATGTTGAATAGTAGTGACAGCAGACATGTCAAGTGGTTTGGGTCTTTAATAATCATGCTTCTAGTAAAATGTCAAATGTGAGTTTGAAGTTAGTATTTATGATAAAGAGGTTTAGTGATGAATTTTTTAAAAGTCTAGAAGTGGAATTTATTTGATGCCTTTTCTGGCATCTACTGAAATAATCTCATAGCTCATATTTTGGCTTAATAACAAGATTAGTTTTAATAAGAGTTCATGTAGTAGAGTTAGCTGTAAAATTGTGGAATGAAGACTATACTCCAACAAAAAATGCTGAGAAAGGGACAAGGTTCTAAAGCTTATTAAAGTGATCTGGAAAGTCACTTATCTATTTTGAAATTTAACTTCTTTAAAATGGAAGCATGAAATCTCTCCCAGAACTAATACTATGAATATGGAATTGCTTTTTAATCCATAATGTTTAAATATTAGGATATCTCTGTAATTTTATTTAGCTATATCCTAGTCAGTTTTCAGTTGCTCAGCATTGTGGTTTTTAAGTTTAACTGAAGTGAAAGACACAGAAATACACACATCCTAAATTAAAAGCTTATGTGTTATCACAACGTGGGCATAGCTATGTATTCACCTTACAGTGTAAGAAATAGACCATTGCTAGTATTCCAGAAGTTGGTGATGCTACTTTTAACATGTTAACTAATTTACCTGGATCTTTTTTGGGCAGCAGACCATGAGCTACTGTTTATCATTCAGAAGACAGCATTTTTGTAGAAGAAATTTCAGTAGCAGCAGGCTTTAGCCACTTCATATTAGAATTTGAGGACTAATCCAACACCAAGATGCCATGGCCATTTCCACAATAAAGTACAGATTTCTCAAATGTCTACTTTTTAAAATTGCCTCATTCAGCAGGCTTACTACTCTCCTCTTGAAAATCAGAAACAAGGCATTATAATATTGAAAAGAAAAGTTGGTAAATACGAATTTTACACATTATCATTTTGAGATTTAAAAAAAGTAACAATTTTTGATTCAGATAATTGAATGTACTTGAAAATTTTAGGAAAATTATATCACTTCATTTAATCCTCATAAGAATCCTATGGCCTAGCTAAATATTAGGGAACAAAAAAGACCCAGATAAATTTTGCGTGAAATCATACATTATCAGGTTTAATGGTCTAAATAAAATTTGAAGCACTTTATATCTTAGGTGAGCATTACTTGCAATGTAGAATCTTGGTAACTCCTTATAAAGTTTCATATTTCTAGGGCATCTGGATGGCTCAGTCAGTGGTTGAGTGTCTGCCTTTGGCTCAGGGCGTGATCCCCGGGTCCTGAGATGGAGTCCCGCATCAGGCTCCCCACGGGGAACCTGCTTCTCCCTCTGTCTCTGCTTCTGTGTCTCTCATGAATAAATAAATAAAATCTTTAAAAGTTTCATATTTTAATGCAATTTCCCCTTTAAACTTGATGGAAGGATGCTGATGTCTTAGCATGGAAGGGTATATGACAGAAACTTAGTAGATTTGATTCTCCAGCTGCTGCCTCACTCTGCAGCCTCTATACACAGAATATCTAACAAGGGGGTCAGCATTCAGAAAAAATGGTCAGTGTGTCTCAGAACTAAGAGTAAATCCATTGTGGTATGCCAGAGTCCTACCAAGGCATAATATACATTAATGTGTATTCTGGTTATTGGGGGAAATAGATCAACAATTTAATCATTACTGGTCTAATAGGTACAAATTTCTTATGCCTCTAAGTTTGTGCATGCAAGAAAAATGTAACATTTTTTTTTCTTGGACATGTCCAATTTCCTGAAGGCCTAAATACCATCTTAGTAAAGCAGGGACCATTTGGCTTCTCTTGCCCTGCTTTTCTACTGAAATAGTCCTCTCTAGGGATATGGATTCCTTTGATTGAAAGGGTACTTGGATGGGTTATGGGTAGGGAATAGTGTAGACTGAGAACAAGAAATTGTAGTTGAGAAGAAACCTTGGGTACTACCTAAAATTACTATCCCATCACGCAAACAAGGCTAAATTGGTACCCATAGCACTGTAGCATAGAGATTCTGTATCAAACTGTTGAAAGGGAAACATTCACTTTATTTTCTCTTTTCTTTATTCCACACCCACTAACAGGTGAATAATTAGGCTCATTTCCATTTAATAATGCACTGCGTGGGAACAGATATGCATTTAGAGAGTGATTAACAGAGCAACTTGACACATGCTTCTAGAAAAATAATGACTGAGACACAGAAAACTGCAGATATACCAAATTCAGTCTGGAAACTTAAAATCCTCTAGAACGGTGCCTTGGCTTCTCCAACCAATCTTTTTCGGCAATATCAAGTGCTCTGCCCCAAATAATTCAAAATAGGTGGAAAATTTCAATTGCTTAGAAAACAAGGAAAATGATAGATGTGCCTGGACCCTTGTCTATCCTGGGCTATTTAAAGGCATTGTCTCTGGATGGAATGTAATCAGAGGTAACAAGCAGAATTACAGGGTTCAATATAGCTATTATTTTGGACCTTGTACAACTGCATATAAAAATGTCAGTAGAATTAAGACTAGTTAGAATGAAAATTAAATTGAGTAATATTTTGAATTATAATTGCATGAGGCTTGAAAATATTAAGGATTTTGGTTAAATAGAATTGTTCCCATGTTCTCAGTTATTACTGTATAAAATTGCATTTTTCTTTTACAGGTTAGCACTGTTATTATATGTCCTTGTAACTGTTGACTTTGAAATTTTCTTTTTAAAATCCCCTAATAACTTACTCTGTTAAAAGGCAGACAAAAAAAGAAGAGGGCACAAATTTAAGTAAGGTTGTATTGACTTTCCTTGGGATGGCATTTTTATTGGGATTTATGAATGATTGTGGAAAAATCACTTTAAAGCTAGAAGGAATTTACAGAGATCATCAAATACAAGTCCCTTATTTTATAAAAGCATGTTCACACTATACTATACATCAATTAAACTAAAAATTCAAAGCACAATATATCTTATATGAACATTAACTATAGAGGAGAATGATAGTCCTACTGTTTGCTATTTTTAGAAACATTTAGAAACATTATAAAGGATATCTCAGAGAAAAATCAATATCTCCTGATCAGTGATGTTGAAGGTAAATGGCTTCAAGGCCATTGCTCTTGGGTGATGGCAGAGGCTGTTCTTTACTGGACTGCTGGTGCTTGCATGGCTCCTTGGATCCTTCTCTCAAATGGTTTTAGGTATTTATATTTGCAGCAGATGTTGAAGATTGTTTTAAACTCTAAGGTGGGGCAGCCCTGGTGGCTCAGGGGTTTAGTGCCACCTTCACCCCAGGGTGTGATCCTGGAGACCCAGGATCTAGTACCACGTTGGGCTCCCTGCATGGAGCCTGCTTCTCCCTCTGCCTGTGTCTCTGCCTCTCTCTCTTGCTCTGTGTCTCTCATGAATAAATAATTAAAAAAAAAAAAAACTCTAAGGTAACTTGGTTTCATTATGAATAGCCTAGGATTTCCTTTGGAGTTCTATTAGGACTTTATCCCCAGTTGTATTACAAAATGAGTTTTGGTAAATCAGTACTCACAACGCTTAAAAATTCTAGCAGAATGTAATTACTTACTTGCAATCATATCTGAAGGAAACATAACTTTGGCCATTGACACATTGTGTTAGCTTGTTCTGGTCAAAGGAACTCTCTCCATAATGGAGATACTTCCCATAAATAGACAAAAATTTTTGTGGGAATAACTTAATCTATTGCCTTGGAAAGGCATAATATGGATTTATAAATATTTTGTGATTAAGAGGCTGTTACACATTATGTCCAGTGGTTTCTATTTTTCAGTTATGAGTCAGTTTTTTCATAAGAACACACTCTGGAGTAAAATATATTCAAATCCCTTCTTTTCCCAGCATGATCCTCCAGTCATTTATTCACAATTACTTATTCACCAGTGTATTTTAAGCTCTTTTTTATGTACCCAAAACTTTATAAGTTACTATTGGGACACAAATGTGAATGAGAGCCAGTCCTTTGTCAAGCAAAAATAAGACATACGCAAGTAACTATGATGAAAGCTATTATATTTGGAAGTGTTAAATAAGTATTTTGGGGTTGAAATGGAGTGAAATATTAACCCCAGAGTACTCATAGACACTGCGTATGTGTGTCTTACACATACATATGTTATGTGGGTATAAGTGTATATACATCAGATGCTTCAGAAATAATACTTTTGTGTTACTATGTTAAAAGAGCCTCCTTAAGTAGTGTTAAAAATGACTAATTTAGAGTTACCAGACCAATCAGTATCCTTTATCTGGAATTCCATTGCTTAACCCTATATGTAAAATGGATGGCTTTCTATTTCTTTGTATAAAACAAGCAAAAAAATGTACCAGGATAGCAAGCATTTCGTGTTGTCCTTAAACTTTTTGTCTCTAGGAACTTAAACCTAATGCATAATCAAAAGAGATTTGTTAAATAAACCTGGACAGCCCAGGTAAGTAGCTCCCATCCCGCCAGAGGTCACTGTGAACATTGTAATGAATACCCCCCAATAATATTGATGCAAGCAAGATAGAAGTTGATGTTTCTTTTATGCAATAATCTGATCTAAATGGTTTAAGTCTATTTTTGTCATTTCATGGTGTCAGTTACTCAAGGTTCTTTTTATTCTGTCACCATCCATAGGATATTGTATTTCATTTGGAACTATTTAACTTACTATATTTGAAATCCTGTGAGCAGGAAGAAGCAAAGGGAGAATGAGGGCTTGCTTGTTCACTTTAAGATTGTACCTTGGAAGTTATAGAAATCATTCTCACTCCTATCCTTTTGGTCACAATTTGTCATGTGGCTGCAGCTAATTGAAACCTTGGCTAGGAAATGTCAGCATCAGTTGGGCAACCATGTGCCTTATAGATAATTGGATCCAGTTAGCAGTTTCTGCCATGACTTCTTACAAATGGTGTAAGTGTAACATTTACTTTAGTATGATTGTAATACAAGTTATATTTTTATTATAGAATCTAGCATGTCTAATTTTGGAGTGTGTGAGATGGAGACCTCAGTTCATTCTCTAGTAGTTTTTCTAGCTGAAGGAAGTGCTTTTTGATGTTCACTGGATTATCAAAACTGTGCTTATTACAGGAACTAACATCATTTTAGAATTTCCATGTGTCTTTGCCAAGAAAACAGTTCCTTTCCTTGATGGATTGACCCTCACCCCTCCCATTTGGGGCTAGTATCCAAAGAGAATAGATCACTTATTTTCTTTACTAAGCATTCCAGACTATTTGTTGGTTCATTGTCCAGTAGGAACTGTGCCAGTTTGCTGAAAGCTGTTGAAGGAAAAATTAGATATTTTTGGTTGAAAAGAGGCATCAGGAATCTTTTGTATCCGTTCTCCTTCCTTTTAGTAATATTATAACACTCGATAGATTAAAAAAACTAAAATTATTAGCTTCATTTTACATGGAAAGAAACATCAAGAGGTATTATGGATTGCCAAACATCATAGGGTAGATTTCTAACAGAACTAGATGCTTTGGACACCTGAACTAAATTGCATTCTTTTCACTATTTGTCACACTTATTTAAATGTTAAGGAGTTGAGGGAGATTTCAGATGCATCTGGATTTTGTCAGGTTCATAACATGACTAGATTGATTTGGGGCTAGTTTGTGGTCATTTCATGTAACAGGGAATGGAACTGAATTTCCCATCTTTGGTTACTCTGAGCTCTAACCCTTCATTGCAACAAGTTTTTTTTAGTGGGTGGTGATAATACAGAAGATGAGCTTTGAGTAGATCACATACATGTTTTCTGTAGATGTCGAATTTGTTCTTGGGGGTAAAAATGAATGCTGATTTTTCAGTGTGAGATGACAGGGTTACTTTCTTCCACCCTGCATAATTTACCAAGTGTCACATTCTTAATGATGACATGTGCCATATACCCTCATTCTCTGAAGGACAAACATGAGGTCATAGATTCAACTGTTATCACAACTCAGATGAAAAAAGGGATATCTGTAGTCTATAATCTCATTTTTCACTTTCATTAAGTCTCCTCTTGGCAATTAGTTGGGAAAAAAATTTTGTCCTATTCAGTTTATATTTTAGTCCAGCCTTGTAACTGATTATATATAATCATTCTTAAATAATATTGCTCTGGTACCCATCCAGGCCTTCCTTCTCAAGGTGGCATCTAGCATTATGAGGGTTCTAGATCTTTGATGAGAAGGTTCTCCTTGACCTACTGCTGAACTTTGAGTAGGCATTATCTGGCACCTGCTATTGGCCTTCTAGATTCACCTTGGTTTTGGGCTTGCTTCGGCAGCACATATACTAAAATAGACACACCTTGGTTTCTATTAGATTCAGATCTCTAAGTTCCCCTCCATGGCTTTCCTTGAGCCCACTGGACTAGTGGTTGTGTCTCCGTGTGTCACGGAGGTCCCCAGTACAGCAACCTCTAGTATGATCATGGCTCCTAGAAATGAGAAGGACTCAAGAGATCTAAGTCTTAAAACTTTGACCATTTGCATGTCTGTGGCAGCAGGAGAACCAGGGACATTGACTTCTCTTTGCCACAGGCATTAAAGACTTCAATGGTGGACAGAGAGGTCTCATTTACACTATACAAGAATGCCATGACCTGGACTGTTGATGTGGTGAAGCAGGAGGCAAAGGTTTGGGAAATTCCTTCTTAAGATGTTTAATTTTATTTGAGCCATTCATTCAACAGATTCTAATGGCTATATGTTGAGGATTCTAGAAAATGTAGTGGCATCAGAAAAACAAAATACGTGCAGATGAAATTTGATATATAAATTTTTGACTCTCATAATGCATTATTTGCAATAGGACTCCTGTGAGATCCCAGTGCCTGATCCTTCCAGCCAATAGCAAATAGATCCTAGTTTTCTGGTCTGCTTATTCCATGTAACAAATGAGTTATTACCCTGTCAATATTACAGCTATTCTAAGTTAAAATACATATTTGGGGTACCCATTTTCCAGCTATCTACCTGTCCTTCCTGTCATCCACACTCCTTCAGGAAAAGGCAAGTTGACTTTGTTTTCATGTGTCCAAGAACATAGAGAGGAAACTAAGATTTTTTTTTTCTGTGTAGATTTTCAAGATAGTCCCTAAAATAGGTGCATTGGAAACTAATGACAAAAGTCAGTTCCACTTCTTTGGGAAGAATGATATACCTGCACTTATTCAACTTTTATAAAGTGACTGTTGTACGCTGAGGCTGAGGGGCATTTGACAGAAAACAGACCATGTAGTCTAATTTTGGAAGATTCCGCCTCTCCGTTCCCATCTTGGAAACAGTTTCCAAGAAGATTCCACCTCTCCATTCCCATCTTCCAAACAGACAGTACACATGAGCATGTTACAGGGTCTTGCAGTTATAAGAAATCTAATTTTCCTCAATACACTGTCCCAAGGTTATTGGACCAGAGAAAGACTGTACTTAAATTTTTTGTGGGATGCCGCACAGCCTCATGGAAAAGATGTCAAGGTATGGAACACGTTTCAGGAACTGCTGATTTAGGTTCCAGTACCCTCAAAAACATGTTTGTAAAAATGGCAAATATTTTAATGCTTGACATGCCACCCACTTTGTATCAAGAATGTTCTTTGAAGTGCATAGTGTCAGTTGGATGCATATGTAGACCTCACAGATGATGCCACTTTTTTTAAGATTTTATTTATTTATTCACGAGAGACACACATGGAGAGGCAGAGACACAGGCAGAGGGAGAAGCAGGCTCCATGCAGGGAGCCCAACGCAGGACTCGATCCCGGGACTCCAGGATCACACGCTGGGCTGAAGGTGGCGCTAAACCACTGCGCCACCAGGGCTGCCCTATGCCACTTTTCCTACAGAAGAAATGTTTATTCAGATATTTTGTTGTCTGTTTTGATGTTCTAGCATTCTGAGGAATTCCATAGCTGACAGTTATAAAGGCTGTTCATGTTTCTCTTCCAGGAGTAAGTGTGGCAGTCTTTCAGCTTTCCTAGTCGCCCCTGCTTGGCTCCTCACATTTCAAGAAAATAATAGTATCTTCCAGCTGCTGGCTAGCCTATGGTTTTAAAGTCTCATTTAATTATTTTTAATAGATAATTTTAAAGGTCACTTATAGAGGATACCTTACATTTTTCCACAGTAGTCTTACTAAAACCAATTGGAGAAGTTCCTTAGGAAATTTGAAAGGACTCCTCTCCTTAAAAAAAATTCTGTTGAAATCTGGACAAAATTTTATCCTTTTTTTTTTATTCTCTTACCCAACGTTGGGCTCGAACTCATGACCCCAAGATGAAGAGTTGGATGTTCTTCAAACTGAGCCAGCCAGCCATGTGCCCCACAGCCACAAATGTTTAATGTTAGCAGCTTTGCAGTTCCCCCCACACAAAGATTTCTTACAATTTTGATTTCTCTCTGAAGTTAATGCTTATGTATTTTACCAATCCTTACATCCTCTACCAGATGTGAGGAGTTTAGCTTTTAGCAAAGCTATATTAGACCTTCAGTAGCATATGTCTCCTTGTCAAGGATAGCAGATGAGTTTGTACAGCAGCTTGAATCCCAGTCATTTTCACTAAAAGCAAAAAATAATTGATATTAAATACTTAATTAGGGAACATTCCAGATTGGAAAGATTCAGCCACAACTTTGACAGAGCAAGTGTTGAATTTGCATTTCCAAGGGAAAACCACTATGAAGTGATCTGTGTGTGTGTGTGTGTGTGTGTATTTTATCCCAAAAAGCTATTTTAATCTACAAAATATCTCCTCATGTACCACATCATCTGCAAGGGGTATACAGGAGAAATGAATACTTTTAAACTTCAGATAAAATAATGAATGAATTTGACAGAATATCCTCTTTCCAAAATGCAGATGAATGAAGTTTAGGTGCAATGGAAGTCACTGGTAAAGCACAAAGGAAATTGCTCTGAAAGATGGAAAACTGGCTGAATATGGGCTCTAACTCTAGTTAGCTGCACTACCTACACAAACCACAATGATCTTGTCTTTAAATTGAAAGGGATAGAAAAAAATGATCTTAAAAAATGATCTTAAATGACTATTCTAATACTTTTGGATTTCAGTGTCTTTAAAACCTCACATATTTCTATAGACTTCATGTTCTTTTTTTCATGGTCCTCTGGGAGTTGGCCCAGAGCAATAAGGGTGGCCACTTGGATTTACAGCTTCATGATTTTTTATTAAATACCAATTTAAAGGAAAATCTTTAGAAGAAACAACAGATAATCCCTGAACTCAAACTCTTTTGAGCATGGTTTCAAGTTTAATCCTTTTATATATAATTTAAAATACTTCTCATCACTTATGGTACAACGTTATCTTAACTTCTCCAAAGGCCTTTTCCCAAAGGCAAAGTGTGGCTCTATTTCTAATTACTTCTTAGTGATCACATGATGTTCTTATCTTTATGATGTCAGTATTTAAGGTCAGCACCCAGAGACAGAGCAGCTGGCAAGAGTCCCTGCACAATTTCAGCCCTTCCCCGGATCTTAGCTGTGTTAAACGCCCACTGCTCTTGGCTCACTCTTTTCCTGCGTTGTCTTTTCTGTTCTTTTTTTATCTCCTTCTAAAAGACTGCACCTCTTTGTATAGCTGCTCTTGAGGTTACTGACACAGCTTATTTTATTTCTAATAACTGTGACAATTCCTCTTCCTCTTCACAATGGAGTCTTCTGAATATACCTATCCCTCTTTTTCCCCCCAAAACTCCCAACTCAGTATTTTCTTCTTAAATATAGTTTCAATTATTTTAATATTAATTGGTCCTTGGAAGTATTTAATGGATGAATGTAAGATGAGAGTTTAGAAAAGATTTTGGAAAGACATTAGGGTAATTATTTTTAAGAAGTGTAAATAAAATGGTATAATAAAGCCCGGATTATCTTGGGAAAGATTTATAAAATACAGAATGTCTTTGGGAAACATGAGTATATCATTAAGCATACCTTCAATCCTCCCTGATTTAATGGGCGTTCTGTATTTTAAAGTATTCGCTAATGTGTTAATATTTTCTTGAATTGATCATCTAGGTTTAACTGCCTATGGGAGAAAAAATATCTGAAACTATAGATGTTTCTCTTTCATGAGGTAAATTTGGAGATAGGCATTACAGGGATTATGGGGTTGGAGGCTGTCACTACAGCATTTTGGGGGCAGATTCCCATCTTTTTGTACCATTCTAATGCATAGCCTTAATCTTCAAATTGCTTCATGCAGGGCAGCCCTGGTGGCTCAGCGGTTTAGCGCCTGCCTTCCGCCCAGGGTGTGATCCTGGAGACCTGGGATCAAGTCCCACATCAGGCTCCTTGCATGGAGCCTGCTTATCCCTCTGCCTGTGTCTCTGCCTCTTTCTCTCTCTCTCTCTGTGCCTCTTATGAATACATAAATAAAATCTTAAAAAAAAAACAAATTGCTTCATGATAAAAAAAAATGGCTTCTGAAAGAAGGAAAAAAGATAGAAAAGCAAAAAAGCCCCTCACCAGCTGAACCTGCATGCCTGGGAGTACAGTATAGCTCTTCTGTCTGTATCTGAGTCAGTAGGTTTGGGGTCAGATGAGAGAAACTGGGAAAAACTGTTAATACTGCTGGTAATATATCCAGCTAAAAATGGGTTATTATACTGAGGAGGAGGAGAATGGATCTTTGGGAGAGGCAATAAGAACTCTCAGCATACAGATGAAACCACATATTCCATAACTGAGGAAAATGAGTCCTGGTGCTATTAAGTGATTTACTGAGGATCACTTGACAATTAGTGCTATGGAAAGTGAAATATGCCATATGATAGTTGCCAATATCTGTGGAATTGACTGGCCATTTAGGTTCCCCCTAAGAAGTGGCATTTATGATGATGAATAGTTCTTAACTCATGATGCTTAGACCAACATCACCTGAGAACTTAGAAATACAAACTGAAGTTCCACCCCAGGCCTACTGAATTAAAAACCCTGAGGATGGAGCCCAGCCACCTCTTTTAACAAGCTCTTCAGGCCTTCTTATACCTATTAAAGTTTGAGAATCATAGTCCTTGGTGATTTTATTGTAGCCCATGGTCTCAACTTCAGCTCCATAGGCTCATAAAGTCTATCTCATGTTGGCAGAGTTAATTCAGAGATGCTGACTCATGCTAACAAATCTCAAAGTACAAACCAAAATAGGTTATTTCATTGACTCATAACCAGAGTTCATTGACTCTAAACCAGAAATGGTCAGGCAGACCAAAAACTCATGTCATTGTAACCAGTATATTCTTTCCCTGTGGGCAATTTTAAGGGAAATCAAATGAAACTTGGAAAGCTTTTCCTAGCTTCATACTTCTTGACTCTAAGCCTAAATATGTTACACTGTTGTTATTACTTAAAATCTCAGTAAATTTGCAATCCAGTAATGCCAAGGAAACAGGGGGGACATACCAAACAGATCATCGTTGTCCAATAGAAATACTGGCATGGGGAGTCATTTTTTAGAATTTGTACTGCCAAAGCAAGCACTGGCATGGGGAGTCATAACAACATTATTTTTATTAGAATAAAATAGAATAATAGTGTTAAGCAAAATTCAATCAAGTAAACCTGAAGTTCTAATTGACATTATTAAGCAATTCATGAAACAGGTAGAGGAGAGCTCTGAGGGGTTGTACAATGTGGGAGGTTTTTTGGGAAGGAGAGTGGGGGCAAGAAAGTTATTAGCAAAAGAAGAAGGATAATTTCAGGCAAGATCACCTTTCCTTTTGGGGAAGGGGGGGGTCTTTTGCAGATTTCTTTACCTTCCTTTGAGAAATGGAGCAGGCCCACTGACAGATTACTCATTGGTACTTGTCAGAAAATTCCTGGCTGCTTAATATTACATTTCTAGAGGAGGTTGGTACTGCAACTAGATTAGATGTTAAGCCTGGTTTGGTTTGGTGTCTTGGCCTGGTCCAAGTGACACCATTTTGAGCCTTTGGTTTTCTTTACCGGTAGAATGAAAAATATAAAGACATGTTTGTCCAGGAGTGCATGTGTGTTGTAGGTCCTGATGTAAACTGTTTCTTACTGTTAATCATATTTTAAAAATTTGAAAGCTTTCTCTCAATGTTGATCTGATTGTTTGCCCTGACAAGTTATTCCATAGACATGCTATGCTCTACTTTTCTCTTTCCCTACTGACAACTACTTAAATTGTTTTCCCTTTTTGTCTTTTGCAGAATATATTACAACAAATATGTGTCCTTGCATGGTTGTCCTGAAGATTTTTTTGGAGTAAATAATTAAATGTAATTGCTATATTAAATGTCAGAACAGGTAGTTTTCAGTTTTGATTTAGTATCACCAAAATAGTCTCCAGTGTGTCTGTATTTATTTATACTTACAACAGCAGTTTTTTAGAATAGATTTTTATATATCATTACCAGCACTTGACAATTTCAGAGTTCTTAATTTAAAAAATCTTACTGAATCTAATTGCTAGAATAGTATCTTGTTTTAATTGACATTTATTTCCTTTCGAATGAGGAAAAAAGCCAACCTTTTTTTTTTACTCTTTAAGCATTTTTTATTAAACTACACATGATAATAGTTACATAAGATGTGTTACTTGTATCCTCATGTGTAATCCTTTTCTTAAACAATTTTATTTTAGAGCATGAACCAGTGCAAGCAGAAGGAGGGGCAGAGCAGGAGGGAGGGGAAGAGAAAGAGGGAAAGGGAAAGATTCTCAAGCAGACTCTGCACTGAGCATGGGGCCTGACCTTATCATCCTGAGATCAGGACCTGAACTAAAACCCAGGGTCTGATGCTTAAGCGACTGTGCCACCCAGGTGCACCATCCTCATGTGTAATCTTAAGGAAATCTACAGCTTTCCTTCCCCTGTTCTCCTTCCTTGAGAATGACCACATCCTGTTCTTGTCTGTTTATTTAAAAATTTACCTTCAGGTGTCTAAATAAATGTGTTTGAATTAACCTCTTAAAATAATGAGGGTTTAGCTCTCCTGCCCACCTTCACTCCCATGTCATATAATATTCTTAAGATTTTTCCATTCTCCAAAATCATAATTCTGAACAGATCAAAATTCAGTACTTACATATTTTTTCTTACTGTTAAGGCCGCATAATGTAATATTATGAGACCTTTCTTTTCCCTGTACACATTCCTTTGCTGTGCAGGTTTAAATATTGGCTTGTTCATTGATTTTATATTTATGTACTCATCATTGATTCTGCCCAAACTATGAGTTGTCTAGATAGCAACACTTTTGGATGCATCAGAGATTTTATCAAATTCACATCGTGAGAAGTCTTTCTGAAAGTCTTTTGACCCACTCTGTTATCAAATGGCTCTCCCCTACGCCTTGTAATCAGATCTCCTACTGGGGGATTGCTTTTACTTTGCTACTTGGTGGAAATTTCCTTTTCCTTATTCCTTCCTCTTTCTTGCTTAATTCTTTACTTTTCATTGAGCACAGTAGTTTCCTGAGAAACGGCAAATGGAGGAAACATTGTAGAGTACTTGAAAATTGAAAATATCTTGATATTGACATAGGATAATTTTGTTCACTATAGAATTCCTGGTGGGAGAGTATTTCCCTTCAGTAATTGGAAGACATTACCTCATCGTCTTCAAGCTTTCATTGTTTCTGTTGAGAATTCCAAGGCTGTTTTGATCCTTGATGGTTTGTTTCTAATTTGTTTTATTTTTAATTTCTTCCCATTTGGTTTTTAGTGTTCTCCATTTCTAGAGCTCTTAGTGATTGGATATTTGCCAATTGGCTTGTTGTTTCTCTTCTGTATTCCATCTCTTTGCTTTTTGTTTTACTTTCTTGACTCTCTCATCTTTATTTTCAAGATTTCTATTGAGTTTTCATTTCTTTGATCACATTTCAGTATCCAACAGATCTTTGTCCTCTAGATAATTTTTTTCTTTTTTAATGTCTGGCATCTTGTCCCTGTATCATGGTTAAAATAGCTCTCTCATGCACATGCATGCACACATGGTTAGATTTTCCTTAGGCTGAATAGTCTCAGACCACTTGCTTGTTTGGATCTTTCATGTTAAGAGCATTTTCTTGGAAATTTTGTGTTCCTTGGTTTCCTTCTTGTATTTGAGAATGTGTGAATGAAAAAGGCTATTGTCAGCCTGAGTTCACTGAGAGGCAGGGCTTGCCAACTCAGCCTTTTCTGGTTCTTTCGTGGTACACCCCACGGCAGCAACATCTTTTTGGTCTGTCTTCTTGAGCTTCTCACACTGTGTAGAGAAGAGTTCCTGTGTTTTGCAGAGTAGTGCAAGGCTTAGTAGTTGAGTAAGGGAAGACTCTAGGAATCTTCTATCACTTACAAACATGTTGATCTAATGCCCCTGTTTTCAATATGCACCATCACCTTTACAGTACACAGTGTCTTCTAGGCCAGACACCCTCTGATTTTTATCATCTTCAGAGATTAACCTTCCTTCGTGTCAGAGTATGAGCCCAGCTGAAGCTTGGCTGCTAGAGCAGAGGAGATGTGGGGGGCAGATGAGATGCTCTCTTGGAGAGCTCGCAACCAGCCTTTATTCTAGCAAGCAGGCCTTCACTTCCAGAGGTATATGTTATGACTAATTCCTGAGCATTTGAGGGATTCTGCAAAGAAGAGTGGTCTATTTTCAGTTTTCCCAGCTGAGCTGAGAGAACTGGGTTATCTGTATCATTCTCTCTCATCTTTTTCATTTAAGAATATACCTCTAAGATATATTTGTGTTCCCGTATGTTCATCTACATGGCATCACATAAATGCTTCTGTGTCCATCCACCATAATTTTCCCCAGTATTTTGTAAATCATCATTTGCCCTGCAACTGTACTGTATTTAGGAATTTTAAATTTTATGTAGTAAAATTTTACTTTCCCTTTTTACATTTTATTAATTAAAAAAACCTTGTTTAATAAAATATTGGCAATATAAAGTAACAGTTATTCACCTCACATTTTTTTCTAATGGATCTTCAGATGATCTCTGATCCATCTGGAATTTATGAGGCAGAGATTTGAATAATTCTCATATGCATAGTATTGTCCCCATACCTCTTATTGGCTAGGCTGTTTTTTCCACAGTGATTTAGAATGCCACTTATGATACACCAAGCTCCCATAGATGCATAGTTTTTTTATATGAACATTTTATCTTGGCTATTGATCTATTTGTTTATCTTTGCTTATTTATAAAAACCATGCTATTTTATGTAGAGCTTTCACAATATCTATTAGGATAATCATGTGCCTTATCTACTTTAGCAATTAAAAATGATGACCTTAATATTCTAATTTAAACACTTAAAATTTTTATTACATTATATGTATATTTTCTTAAGTATTATGTCATTGATGTTAATCATTGCTTAATTCATTTGCTTATAATTTACTTTGGGTTTTTGCTCATGTCAGAAATGACATGATCTTATTAATTTCATTTATTGGATTAGGCTTATCTAGCTAGTGTGTGTGTTCTGCTTAGGCATAATAGCATTTCTTCCAATTTTATGGTGGGGTTTATATACTTTAGAATGTTTTTACTGAAATTGTCATACATTACCTATAAAGTCATTTGAGCATGATAGCTTTATTTGGTTGTGGGTATTTGAATATCTTTACAATATAATTTTATTTGTCTAATCGACTTTACTACCATGATTTGAACCAATTTTGGTAATTTTTTTACAATCAATTTCTTAGTTATGTAAGTCATCAAAATTATAGAATTGTGTATAGTATTTATATTAATTTAAAAAATCTTGATACATATCATTCATGCCTTTTCTGTGTTATCTTGATCAAACCTGACAAAGATTGTTACAGTTGATTAGTTTATTAAACATGTTTTTTATTTCATCCTGCAACTTTTTGTATTTCCAACTTTCTTTCTTTCTGAAATTTTGTATCTCTTAATTTACTTTTTTAAGTTCTTGGTTTGAAACTTTGTTGTGATTAAAAATAGGAACACTTATACTGTATATTTTCCTCTGAAAATTGTTTTGCTGCATCCTGTACCATTTTGCATTTTGTTTTTCCAATATTCATTATTTTTAAATAGTATAGGATTTTTTCTACTTTATCCTACTTGGAGATGAGATATATCATTTAAAGATATTAAGATTTTGTTGGAGTAGGTAGATGGAGGTTTTTTTTTTCTTTTAGAGTTTTAGATTTCCAGAAAAGTTGCAAAGGAAAAACATACCCCACATCCAGTTTCCCCTATTATTAACCTCTTTCATTAGTGTGATATATTGTCACAACTAAAGAAAAAATAATGATACAGAAGTATTAAGTAGAGACTGTACTTCATTGGAATTTCTTTTGCTAGGGGCACTGCCAAACTTCTTCAAATCAGGTTTCTATCCTTGATTCAGGTACACCTGCCCAGAGGCATCTCTTACTTGCTGTTGAGCTGACCAAGGTGGGGAGTGACAGTGAGGAGTTGAGCACCTGGCTACTCCTGCTGAGATATCCAAATTAATCCCTCCCACTTGCTCCAGGGCCATTTCCAGGCCTGAAACCATCTGGATGCTGCATTCATCTTTTGTAGCATTCATCTTCTGAACAGTACTTTCCTCTAAAAGTTTTTTTTTTTTAAGTTTTTTTTTTTTTCTTGCAGAGCTGCTTCTCTCTAGTTTACTGTGGACCCTCCTCCATTTTCTGTACATTTATAGGTATAATAATTTTTCTTTAACTATTTTTTACCATTTCCAGACACTTGGGAACAGGGCAACTGTAGTTTAATCATTCTCTCTTCAGCCTACCACATATTTTAAATATTTTTTAAAAATATTATTTATTTATGAGAGAGAGAGAGAGACAGACAGACGCGCAGGCAGAGACACAGGCAGAGGGAGAAGCAGGCTCCACGCAGGGAGCCCGATGTGGGACTCGATCCCGGGACCCCAGGATCACGCCCTGGGCTGAAGGCGGCGCTAAACCGCTGAGCCACCCAGGTATCCCTATTTTAAATATTTTTAACAAGATTTTATTTATTCATGAGAGACACACAGAGAGAGGCACAGACATAGGCAGAGGGAGAAGGAGGCTCCCTGTGGGGGGCCTGATGCAGGACTCCATCCCAGGACTTCAGGATCAAAACCTGAGCCAAAGGCAGGCACTCAACCACTGAGCTACCCAGACGCCAGTGGTTATTACTGTCTGTAATACGCCAGTTATTTAAGGATTTATTTTTAAGAGGTTTCTACCTCTTAGGAAACTCACAATATTACTGAACACAAACTGTAGGTACATTTTATGTAAACCATTGTAAATATTTTTATTAGAAAAAGGAATTGTGTAGAATGACTTAACTATTTTTATTTTTTCTTCGTTATTTTCCCACACGTTACAGTTTGCCTTATTTTCCAAAAATGAAACTTTTAAAAGCATTAAATGTACACGATTTTAGATATCCTAAACCAGTAAAATTTTCAAAACAAACCTTAAGGAATCATGAGCAATTTATAAGAAATTGTCTGACATCAGTTATTTTATCAAGTAAGGGCAGTTAAACACCAAATATATAAAGGATACAATATTGGAATATAGGACACTTGTCCCAGAGTCCCTGATAGCTTCATCACAGACTAGTACTCATTCAGGGCAGTTGGAAACTGGGTTAGTACACATGGCAGGGACCTTTTTCAGAGGTAAGTTGCAGTTGTAGGTGGTTGTCATTAAGAAATCTCTACCTCCTTTCCCATTCTTTTTTCCTCACTGGCTTTCCTGGGAGGCAAAAATTCTGCCCTACTTCATCCTCTCCCCTATGCCACCCTCCCCCTCTCCCTGGAAATTTATCATAGTGCAACTAGATCTCATTCAGATTTGTGCTTGGGAGGAAGGTGTCTTTGAACTTTAGCTTAGGCAAAAGTTCTGATGTCTTGCACTTCTATTCTCATTGGGGACAGGATGGTGATTGTGGTTCTTGAAGGAGGACTTTCAGATCTTCCATCTCTTCACTTTTCTTGTTTCATCTGAAGGAGGAAAGAAATTTGTTTTCTGTCACTTGGATGACCAGTCCTCCTAGTATGCCTGAGACTAAGATTCCCAGGGACCACTGGTCACCCTACCTGTTGTCCCTTTGTAACCTACTAATGTGAGTTTGCTACTTGGTGAGTTACAGATACATATTCTATCAGGTGGAGTTGCCACATGAGAGAAACTTTATTTGCAATAAGTAAGGAAATCACTGGGAATAATTTCCAAAGATGTGTTTTCCACATAGAGGGGAGTGAGTGGGTTTCTTAATATTTAGGGTTAGGATGAATATTCAGGAAGGTGAGCTTTGTCATTATATGTAAAAATAGGCAGAAGGTTGTGCAGGTATATTTAGAAAACTTGCCTATACCTGCATCCTATGTTATGTTAATGAAGCTTGTGCTCATCCTAGGGTGGAGACTAACATTATAATGAGGCAGAGGTTAGTTCCAGGCAAGGGGAAGGAGCTTATGGGCATGGCTCTGGGAGGTGGTATAAACTGGATGGGGTTTAGGGTTCTTTATTTTGGGTAAGGAATCCATGCCTTGCTTACTTTTGAAATAGCACTGAGAGTTATTATCTCTGATATGACTAAGTTTTTTCTGGGCCTGGTAGAGCTGGTTAGTTTTTATATTTCCTTTAAAATCTTTAACTCCTGAGATTTTTGCATTTCTTTAATTCTGACACCTCCTGAGAAGCTCAGCAAAAAGTGTGCTTGACCAACTAGGGCAAAGATCACAGGAAATAGCTGGGGACCCTGCCTCTTTGTGTTTACAAACCAGGTTCAGTAGAGAGGACATAGTCTTGCCTAACCACCTTCTCTCCCCATTCCATTATTTGAGATTTCATTTTTGTACCATCTCAGTATTAATCCCTATGCACATGATGAGGAAAGGCAAATATAAATGGTGGCAAAAGTATTTGTGCATTAAATACTACTTTCATAATTTGTATTAGCTTTTCATTTCTGGAATGCTTAGGGATCACTAAAAATCTGAGGTGCTTCTGAAACAGCTACATTGGGTAAAGACATGCATTCTGTGTCCTGAGCTGAATACAGTTATCTATGCAGTGAAATCTGGAAGGCCAGTGTTGCTGTATTTCTTGGGGCTTATTATACCCTCTCCTTTCCTTCTAGAACTTCTGCTATTTCCTTCATATCTCTCCCAGTCCTTTCTTTTCTATTTTCTTCCATATCTTTCCTTCTTCTTGGTTTCTCTCTCTCTCTCTCTCCCTTTGATTCTAAGGGTACACAGAGAAAAGAAACTCCCTGGGAAGCTGTTATTCTTGTTGGCTGTTACTAACATTCTTGAATAGTGAAGGCTCTCTTTCATGGAAAGAGTCCCCATAGACCCTTATCTTTTGAGCTAGGTAAATCAAAAAGTACTCAGTGCTGTTTTCTGTGCATTTCTGATTCTATGGAGGAAGACTTTGGGGATTCTTTCCTCAAGGTCCTCTCCAGAACTGAGTGTCAACCTGGTTCACCATAGATACAGGGTCTATGTGGCTTGCTACCATATTATCAACTCCTCACACCCCTTATTTCAATTCTTCAATGTAGCTGACATTTCTTTTTCAGATCAGTTTGGGGGTACGGGTATGAAAGAAGTATGGCTATTTTCAGAATTGTCTGACTATTGTGTTTTACAAGAAACCAATAACTGCGTATTCAATAGAATTCCCAAAATTTGCTCTGAAGAGTAGGCATCCCAACCTTTAATCATGGATGAAAACAAAACTATAAAGTAGAACTGAAAGAGATCACCTTCTTCCAAGATGACCTTTTTTATGACAAAGGAGCTACATGAGGTTTACATTATCATGTTTTTTAGTTTAGATGTGAGCCAGAATCCTAACCCAATGAAAAGCATTTCTTAGACTGTCTATCCTCCCATTTTGGGCTAAGTGATTTTGAGGATGCTTTATTATCTGAGTTTGATCTCTATAAGCATGCTGCTTTTGTCTTCATTCCTTTGGCATTTCAAATTTTCTTCATGATTTTCTAATTATTGACATTCTTAGAGGGAACAAGAAGATGCTGTACACCTGTGTGCCCATCCTAAAGCAGATGGCACATTCACAAAGGGTGATTAATGAAGAGACTCTTAATTAAATGGACCATTGACAAGTTGTGGGCAAGGTGAGCAGAAACCAACTAAGGTGATACCAGGAGGCTTTTATCATCCCAGTAATTTTACAAGGACTAACTCATGAAAGTCCTACTAAGGGCAGGTTTGTCTCTTAGAAGCTGTGGCCTTTGGCAGAACATGGCCACTGTCAATTTGTGGAGTTGACAGAAAGCATACAGGGGAATAAAAATCACCATATCTTCTTTCTGTTCTGATGTCCCATAAATGTCTCAAATTGGCCGAATATTGAGCAGAGGTAAGAAGTCATGGAAGCATCACTGATACCACCAAGAGAGGTCCACTTCCTAGGGCACAGAGCAAGGTAGAGGAAGTTGAGAGTGATTCATACTGTTCAGTACATAACCGAGAAAAGTTGGCAAAAACGTCTTATTCCTCATCAGAAGCTTTTTGTTAGAACTATATCTCAAACATTTTACTTAGGCTTGGAATTAAGTGTGATACATCGAACGATTCTCTGCTTATTTCAAAGAGCATAGGAAAAGGTTCTTTTTTTATATTAATTTAATGTGAAAAAGTTTACAATATAAACCAATATAGGAGGGAGTGAATGCTGGGTTAGAGAAATAAAGCAACAACTTCAGGGTCGGGTCAAGATGATACATTAGAGCTTGGTTGCTTTTGCTTCCTTCTACAATTAGTCCCGGGGAAGCATTAAAGGAGTGTGCCATGGGCACATGGAACCAGCAAGAGCCATAAGGAGACTGATGGTGGGGGCAGGGGAGAGTATTGGGGGCTGTGAGTAGGTGAAGTCTGGAAAACAGGAGGGCCAGAGCTGGCTGAGAAAAGCTAGAGTGGAAGAAAGCCTTATATATTCTGCTCTTGACATTTGCCTTGCATTGCCTTGAAGAACTTTGCTTGTCCCTTTACTGGGAAAAGTGGCTGAACAGACACGGTCAGGAGTAACATTAATCTACCACAGCTTGGAGTGGGGAAGACATGAAGAAAACAGATTTGAATTAACAAGCCACCCTCAAGCATTTACTTCTCCATTTTTTTCCTTTTTAGCTTCAATTGAGATTCCACCTTATTTCGATGCTGCTACTTAAGCATTTAAAAGGTAAAACTTAGAATATTGCTGGCTAGGGGGACAGCAAATGTAAGGAATCAGCAAGGTTTCTGTGGTGCCTGCGACTCTCTTCCCATCCCTTACTCTCCCCTTAAACACACAGGGACTAATGTAGACTGGAGCCTTTCTCCATGTTATAATGCATATCACCAAACTGAGTACCAGATACTTCCCTATGAGTATAAGCTCCCAGGCTGAACTAATTACACCTCTTGAGAGAACAGTAACTCTACAAAGAAAGACAACATATGGAATGACATACTTAATCAGAAGCACAATTGTTTGAACAGACTGGCAGAGGATTTAAAGTAATTGGAGGTAAGGAAATATTATAAGAATGTCAGAGAAAAAATAGACACTTGGGTATTAAAAGGTAAAAGGAGAAGTGATTCTGTATTATAGAATGGGTACAGCTAAAGAATGAGTTAATGAATTAGAAGGTAACACTGAGAAATATTCCAGAAAGAGGATAAAAGGAAATCCTAGAAAACATAACAGAAATCCTAAAAATATGGAGGGTTTATATAGATCTTCAACATCTGTATAATAGAATTCTAGAAGAAATCTTAAAAAATGGAAAGTTGGAAAAGTTTCCAAAAATAAAGAAAAATGAAGACCATGGAAGGACATCTAGAAACCTAGTCGGGATATGATTAAAAACACATACCTAGGCTCATACTGAAATTCAAGAATACTAGAGATAAGAAATTTTAAACCTTTCCCAGGTAAAGATATTGTCAATAAAAAGCAAGAATTCTGTGGCTATTCAACATGTTAACAGCTTTGGATGCAAGAAGATGATTATGTTGTTGAAGTATTGAAGGAACAAATGTTCATGGAGATTTTGTGGCAAGTCAAATTTTCACCTAATTCTGAGGACATAATAAAAATAGTCTTAAATGTACTATGTCTCAGGATGTTTGCTACTTTAAATCTTACATTGAAAGTACTGTAGGAAGGAAAACTTGGGTAAGAAAAAGTGAGAGATTCTGCAGGAGATGAGCCAGCAAAAGATGATTTAATCACACAGGTAAATATGCATATAATGTTATAATGGCAGGGAGAAAAAGACAGAAACAGACACACAATTAAATCTAGACATGACCAACATATATACAGTGATCAAAGGTCTGAGATCTTAGCATCTGGGTTTTACTGTGGAAAAGATCTATATTGATAGGTTTATGTACCCCTGCAGAATTCCTAAGCTAAAGTGTATTTAAATGCAACCCCCGTAAGAACAGTGTGTAGCTTTTTAGTAAGTAAAATAACAAATCTCTCCAATTTACATCGGAGATGTAAAAGATATAAAGAGATAAAAGATATAAGCATAGTAAATGGGAAATGTGGATAGCAAAATTATTTTTATGTCCTAATAAAGCAGCAATTCAATAAATGGATTGAACTCCTCTATTCCATCATAGGAATGTTTTTTATTGAATTAAAAAAAAACCATGACCCCAAGATATATTGTCAATATGAGGTAAACTTAATTAAAAAAAATAGAAAACTTGAAAATCAGAGAAGATTACCAGGAAGTAAGGAGTAAAAAGAAAGATAATGATAAATTATTAGTTGAAGTTGGGGAAATTAATCCTTTTGGTGGTAAGAGGTTTATGATTTCATACTTTAGGAGAGGGCCATCCATGCTCCAGAACAGAAGACTTCTGTGTTTCTCACTACCCCCTTCATGATACTCAATTCCTCAAAGGCTTAGATATTTTATTGAAATGCATTTAAGTTGATCTTATACTGACAATTTGTGTTCTTTATGAAATATTTCCTAAAAATAACATTCCATAAAGCAGATAAACTTAAAGACCTTTTGGGTTTCTGTATTACTATTACATTTAAAAAAATATTTTGTTTGAGAGAAAGAGAGGGAGAGAGAGAGAATGAGTGGGGGAGGGGCAGAGGGAGAAGGAGAAGCAGACTCCTCACTGAGCAGGGAGCCTGATGCAGGGCTTGATCCTGGGACCATGGGATTAGGACCTGAACCAGAGGAGATGCCCCACTGATTGAGCCACCCAGGTGCCCCAACCATTACGTTTCTTTTTGATTCTTCTAATTGGCATTGTCTCCCACATGTAGGCACTAACATGATGCTATCGTGAAGCCTTAATAACTGAGCTACTCGGCAACTAGACAGTTCTGTTGATTCATTTATTTATGGATTAATTGAAACAATTTCTGCTGTGTATCTAAAATGTATCAGAAAATGATAAGCACAGAGATCAGAGTTGTGAGCAAATTAGTCACTATTCCTTCCCTCATAGTGCTTACAGTTTTAAGAAGTATAAAAACAATCACAAAAAGCAATCTAGAATTGCACAGTGTGATAAAACTAGAAGGAAAAAGGAAAACTAGAAGAAGATGTGTGTGGTACATGTTCCAGCACAGGCCTTGAATAATGTAATGTGTGTGTTATGGTGGGGCAGGAGGTGGTCATAAAAAGTACTTTTGAGTAATTGATACTTGAGTTCAGAAGGCTGATAGGGTCTCCCCAGGTGAAGAAATGTAGAGAAGAGTGTTTCTCATAGATGGGCCAATATGGGCAGAGATTCTGAGGTGGGAAAGTTATTTCAAGAGACAAAGTGATTATGTCTGGAGCAGAGCTGCTGGAATCTAGAAGATAAGAGTGGTACTGAGTTGTGATGGGTAAACTACATCAAAGATAATTCAGAGGCCCGTAAAAGATGATAAATACTTCCAATTCTATCTAAATGGAATAGAAAATAATGGCATGGTTTTAAAACTGAAAGGAGGCAAAATCAGAATTGTAATTTAAGGAGAACATTCTGGCTGCTGGAGATTATGGGAGTGCTAGAGTAAAAGCAAAAATCTAGTTAAGGAGGTATTAAAGGTCTCCAGGTGAGGGGTTTGGCAACTTGGATTGGGATAGAGCGGTGGACTTGGAGACAAGTTTTGATGGGTTGGGCTATATTTTAGAGGTCAATTTACAAATACTGGTAGTAGATAGAATGTGGGTGATGAGGACTGGGAAGTGTTGGGAAGAATTTTGGGATTCTAACATGAGCAATAGCTGGAGTCATTTCAGAATCCCTGCACTTTGTTGGGGGAAGGAGAAGACAAGATTCTGTTCAGTTTGTGTTCAGTTTGGAATAAGATTGCCAAGTGGAAATTTCAATTAGCTGGAATGTAGAAGACTGGAGCTCTGCAAATTAGGCTTGGCTGGAAACATCACTGTGTAAGTCACTGGAATATACAGCATTCAAAGAAGCAAACATAGAAGAGAGTCCTTAGAAGGAGGGATTAGAATAACAGAAGGGGTTTACCCAGAGGGAGCTCAAACATATATAAAAATTGGTTGAAGAAGGATGGGTGAGAGAAAAAAGGGGACAAGTGGAGAATTTAGTTTTCCTCAGGTCAGGAGAAGGAAATCTTCCAAAAGGAAGGGAAGGGGTTAGCCCTGTGGGATTTTACTGAGAGGACAAGTAAAGATGAGGACTGAAAAAAATGTCCTTGAAATTTAGAGACATGGAGGTCCCTGGTGTTTTTTCCAGTCATTAATGCATAAACCCACCATGTTATTATGCCCCTGGATTCTTTGGGCCAGGAATTCAGAGAGGGCACAGTGGAGATGCTTGCCTGTGTTCCACCATGTTTGGGGCTCCCCTGGAAAGACTTGAAGGCTTGGAGGGACTCTGTGGCTGGAGTCTGGAATCTCTGCAGGTTCACATGCTGACATCTGTGGCTTGAGCAAGGAGACTGAGAGAACAGGACAGGACCGCACATGGCTTTTTCCATGTAGTTTGGCTTGGTTTCCTCACAGTGCTGTCTTCAAGATTAATCAGTGTTCTACACGGAGGCTCATGGTTCCAAGCTGTGTTTTCAGAGGGTGAGTAGAAGCTGCACCTTTTGTGACACAGTCTTAGAAGTAACCACATTCTGTTGATTACAAGTGAGTCACAAGCCGGCTCAGATTCAAAACTAGAGGACCTAGGCCTCATCTCACTACCAGAGGACTGTCAGTATTTGTCTATGTAGTTTAAGGCCATTGTTGGAGCTTAAGTAACAGTCTCCGGGGAGAGGAGGATGCAGACCAAAGGGGAGCTGGCAAGTGAACAGAAAGTGAGATGTGCCACTTGAGCACAGATCAATTTGACAATAGACCCTTAAAATTTAGTTTGACCCTGATACAAAGAGGATATGGAAAATAGTAAGCAATATTAATATTTTTCAAAATTGGAACAGCTAATTTGAGTCTGCATTTGGAAGCTGTAACTACACACTCAGCCTTTGAATCAAGCATCTTAAAATGTCTTCCAGGTAGTTTTTTTTTTAATATAATAAATAAAATACCTGTAAATCCTTAGTAGAGAAAGTAGAAGCAACTATCATAACCATTTAACAAAAAGGATAAATATTCCTTTGCCTTCTTACTAAGGCTCTGGCAGTGTCAAAATGAAAGCAATGTTTGTGATTAGCCTGTGTGGTCATTGTGTGTGAACAGATGTGCAGAGTGAAGGCAGTCATCTGCTCTCAGAAGAGTATTATTGTTCTAACTTCAACTTTTGAGTTTCTTTTCTGACTTGGAATTTTGTTTTTGTAGTAACCTTCAAAATTTGCATTTACAAAACATACATTACACATGTATTTATATTATGGAATCTGTGTGGACATAGCTATAAATATTCAGCTAATATCACATCTTGAAAGGATAAGCAGAAATTTGCAACATAACAACTCTATCAACATTTTTAAAACCCAGAAATTATTTTTCCTTCCATTGTTTAAAGTTTTCAAAGCTCAGTTAAAATTAGCAAGTATTTTTGTCATAATATTGATCACAAACTGATTTTATTTTAATTTATATACATATTTTTGAGATTTTATTTATTCATGAGAGACGCAGAGAGGCAGAGACCTAGGCCGAAGTAAGTACCCTGCGGGGAGCCCAATGTGGGACTCAATTCCAGGACCCTGGGATCATGCCCTGAGCCAAAGGCAGACGCTCAACCACTGAGCTATCCAGGTGCCCCAGTCACAAACTGATTTTTTTTTTTTTTTTTTTTTTTTTTTTTTTTTACAAACTGATGTTAAACTACTGGTGACATTAGCTAAAATTTGGCTCTGGCCATTATTCATTGACTTTTTTCATTTATTCATTCACTTAATAGCATGCTTTTTTTTGTGTTACCATTTCTTTCCTACTTTTCAAAGGAAATTAAGTTTAGAATATTTAAAAAAGAATTTAGAATAGTTTGATTTACAGAAAAGTTACAAATGTAATAATGTACCTACGTGGTTCCCTCAGTAACATCTTACATTACGATTCATTTGTCAAACTAATGAATAATATTCATTATTAACTAAAGCCTGTATTTTATCAGAATGTTCTTACTTTTTACCTAAGGTCCATTTTGTTTTTTTGGTCCCAAGATGTCACATTACGTTTAATTGTTATGTTCTTTGAAGCATCTCTAAACTGACAATGTCTTAGACTTATTTATATTTGTTGACCTTGATTGACACTTTGAGGAGTCCTGGTCAGGTGTTTTTGTACACTGTTCCTCACTTTGGATTTATCTCATGTTTTTCACATGACTAGACTGTGATAATAGGCTCCTGAGGGAAGCAGACCACAGAGGTAAAGTGCTATCCCTACCAAGGATGTGTGCTGTCAGTGTGACTTATCATTGATGAAATTAAACATGGTCATGTGGCTGGGGCATTATCTTTTGGGTTTCTTCTTTATAAAGTTAGTGTCCACCTTTGCATAAAGATGTGCTTTAGGGGAGCCCTGGTGGCTCAGTGGTTGAGCGCTGCCTTTGGCCCAGGGTGTGATCCTGGAGACCCGGGATGGAGTCCCACGTCAGGCTCCCTGCATGGAGCCTGCTTCTCCCTCTGCCTGTGTCTCTGCCCCCTCTCTCTGTGTGTCTCTCATGAATAAATAAATAAAATCTTTAAAAAAAAAGATGTGCTTTAATGGGATGCCTGGGAGGCTCAGCAGTTGAGCGCCTGCCTTCAACTCAGGGTGTGATCCCAGGGTCCCAGGATTAAGTCCCACTTCGGGCTCCCTTGCATGGAGCCTGCTTCTTCCTCTGACTATTCTCTACCCCTCTCTCTGTGTCTCTCATGAATAAATAAATAAAATCTTTTAAAAAATGCTTTAAAGTTCGTAATTATTTAGGGTAGGATACAAAAGATGATTGAAATAAGATGGCTACAGAAAGGAGGAGGAGATGCAGCTGGACTTAATGGATGTTTGATTAGCTACTGGTTTCCTACAGGCCATGCTGCGGATAGAGAATAAATAGATCAGCCGTCTTCCAGATAAGATCCTGCCACACTGAGAAGCTGAGTTAGAGCCACTTCACTAGCCTTATAGAATGGGGTTCACATTGTTTTTCCTGAAGAGCTTATACTCACAGTTTAGGTGAGTGGGTCTTAAATTGTGGTGTGCTTGAGAGTCATGGAGAGAGGCAGGTAGGGACTTGCAAAACTCCAGATTGCTGAGGCTTTCCCCTCAGAGAATTTGAGAGTGGTGTGTTGCCTCAAATACTGTATTCATCTGATTCTAATTCACGGGTTCTGAGGACCACATGAATCCAGGTGCTATTGCCTGAGAGGAATGTTTACGTTCATCATGTGAAACTGGTTCTTGAGCTAAAATTAGGATAAGCAAGACCACATTCTTATTTTGAAGGGGAAATCAGTCTGCCTGCTGCCGTTTTGGGACAATAGCTCTGTTTTCAGTGTTCCTCATTCTCATAGAAAGCCTGTGTCTCTGCAAGGTCTTAGAAATTAGGAGTGGAATAAGGGTAACAGGACTAGAAAGAAAGGTTGAATGAAAGGACAGATGTGTGGAGGCAAAGATCTATGGGCCTTCAAGAGTATGGGAAGACAAGCCACAGACTGAGAAAAAATATTTTCAAAAGTCATCTGATAAAGGACTATTATCCAAAATACACAAAGAACACTTAAAACTCAAGAAAGCAAACAACCCAGTTAAAAAATAGGCCAAAGCCCAAAGAGAGATCTCACTGAAGAATATATACAGGTGGCAAATAAACATATGAGAAGATGCTTCACATCGTATGTCACTGGGGAAATGCAAGCCAAAACAACAATGAAATATCACTACATATCTAGTAGACTGGCCAAAATCAAGAACACCGACAACACCAAATCGACATGGAGCAACAGAGACTCTCACTCCTTGCTTGTGGGAATGCAAAATGGTATGGCTACTCTGGAAGACAGTTTGGCAGTTTCTTACAGAACTAATCGTACTCTTACCACATGATCCGGTGAGCATGTTCCTTGGCATTTTCTCAAAGGAGTTGAAAACATATCCACAGGAAAACTTGCATGTAGATGCTTACAGCTAAGTTAGTAATAGTTGCCCAAACTTGAAAGCAACCCAAGATGTCCTTCAGTAAATGAGTGGATAAATGAACACTGTGGCAGTGGAATATTATTAAGTAGCAATCAAAAGAAAGGAGCTACAAAACCATGAAAAGACATGAAGCAAACTTAAATGCATATTTATTAATATGCATACAAATGAAAGAAGCTGATCTGGAAAGGCTGCACACTGTATGATTCCAACTACATGGCAATGTGGGAGAGGCAGACCTAGGGACAGGAAAAAGATCTGTGGTTGCCAGGGGGTGGGGGGGTGGGGGTAGGTGGTGCAGGAATGAATAGAACACAAAGTAATTTTAGGATGGGGAAACTACTCTGTATGGTACTGTAAGGCTGGTTACAGGTCATGATACATCTTAAAAAACCTTACAGGGTCATGATAGCTTGACGGCTGACTGGCTATGGGAACTGAAAGGTACAGCTCAAAGATGTGACTGCATTTGCTGGACTTCCATCTGGGAGGGTGGTAACCTGCCAAAAGTAAAAAATGAAACAAAACCTTGCATATTTTGTAAATTTTAAAATGCTATGCAGTTGAAAGGTATCATTTAGCTGTAAAACATGGAAGTACAAAAACCACTACTCTTGCCATGAAATGAAATTCTTCCATAAGAGCTATTGCTTGTCCTACAATTTGTTTTAAGGGGCTTTTTGAGTCTCTTAGGGTGAAAACAGTATTTGATAGCAGTGAAATCAAGGAGATAAACTGAATTACAACCTATAATTACAAATTATACATGATTTTAAGTTTGCATCATTTTTTTCCCTAAGATTTTATTTATTTATTTGAGAGAGCACACAGGACTTAGGGGAAGGGGCAGAAGGAGAGAGACAGACTCCCTGCTGAGCAGGGAGCCCAAAGTGGGGCTCGATCCCAGGACCCTGAGATCATGACCTGAACTGAAGGCAGATGCTTAACCGACTGAGCCACCCAGGTGCCCCTTAAGTTCACATCTTGAAACATGACCCATATCTAACCAAGTGAGAAAAGCAGACTTAGCATTTTCTTATCTACTGTATGTACAATTATTTTTCAAATAGTGAAAGATTTAGAACTTAAGAAGGAAGAGAGTGACTGTGTTTGTATCAGGGGGTTATAGTGTTCTTAGGGAAGAAATGACATAGATTTCCTTTCAATGAACTCTTAGCAGATAAGAGTTTTAAGATCCTCCCCAAAGAAGGTAACTTGCAGAGATGGAGAGCTAGCTATCTTCAAGAAGTTTAAGAAGGCCAGAAGGAAATACATTTTCACAGCTAAAATAGCTAAGTACATTCTGGTTTCCATTGTTAATATTCACTCCTTGTGTTTCTCCCCCTGGATTTCTTGATTAAGAGAAAAGCTGTTTAGAATGTTGAAGAACTTTATAAACTCAATTCTACCAGTCACACAAGATCGTGGTTAAGGTGACATGCAGCACTGACAAGAATGGCTAATTATGTCAAATTATAGCTTTTAAAATGCCAGATGAAATTTCATTTCAGTTTAAGTCCTGTTCGGGCCTCAGCTGGATTTCTACTAGAAAACCCACTCTTTGTATTAGGTTTGAACTTTTAACTGGGAAGGGAAGAAAATAGACGGTGCTGCAGAAGGACATGGATTAACGTTAGCTGTATGGTATAAACGTTTTTAGGAGTGCATGTCGCATCCTATATTGTAAACTGATGGATGCCAAGAGATAACTGCACAATCATTATGTAAGAGGGGTGGTTTTTCTTCCTGGACCCCAGGGGTCTACTTTCTCTCAAACATCCGCCTAAGCCTGGGTTGAGTATTTTATAAATAGTTACCGTTTCAGTTAGTCTTGCTGTGAAATAAAAGACTTCAAAACTCAGTGCCTTAAAATCCCGACTATTTCTCAAAGTCTGTGGTATAGCTGGGAAGTTCTGACCTAGCCTGGGCCTGATATTGACAGACCTCTCTCCTGCCTGTAGTTTCTTGGCTGGGAGCTAGCTAGTCTGTCAGGGGACCTTGGCTGGGGTGACTCGGTTTTGTTTGGTGCCATTTTGCAGCAGCTTCAAGCTTTTTCTGCTGCCAGCAGAAGGATTCCAAAAGAGGTGATGAAAATGCACAGTCTTTTGAGGCCTGAATTGGCATATGGTCATCTCTACTGCTTCTGTTGGCCAAAGCAAGTCACAGAGCCAGCCCAATTCAAGGGGTGGGGCAAATGAACTCCATGTCTTTCTCAACAGGAAGAGCTACAAAGTCACCTTTTAAGGGATTTGCAGATAAGAAGGGGTAGAGAATTGGGGTAACTTTTTTCTCCCCAACTTTCAAAAACTACTTTCCTTCCAAAATCAAACTGCACAATATTAGGTAAGGCCTTTGCCTGTGTTCTTTACTTTTTTTTTTTTCAGTAGGCTGTTGGTTTTTCCCAGCAAGAAGCACACCTATTCTCTTCACAATTTCTTCCACAAATTATATTTTTCACAAATAACTTCAAGTACTAGCATTATTTCTCAGAAACATTTTTTTACTATGATTATCAACATAAGCCTTCCACTTTCCATTGCCATCATTTTCATATTGCACAAATGCTCTCTAGAATATGATGAATCTTCATTTGACATTCCTAAGCAGGCTTACATTAATTTTAGTTCCCCATTGAATTTCAAACAGGAGCCTCTACATTGACATTAAAAAATATTAACATTTGCAGTGGCAGTGCAATCTGCTGAGGCGTGGATTGTTGCTCTGACTTGCCACATCTTTCCCCTTGTTCTTTTTTTAGAAAGAGCAAAGCAGAGGGATTTGGCAGGGCAATTCAAGCTGCCACTCAGAGCAGCTCCAGAGACGGAAGGCTAGCCCAGACCATATTGCGTTCTAACTGGCAGCAAATCCTTCATTCAAGGTCTTTCTGCAGAAAGGCAGTTAGAGCTGGGCCCCTCACCCTTCGATGTCTGTCCTGGGTGTTAGAGATAACTTCTTAGCCATAAAACGACAGCTATTTTCAGTTTTTCTCAATGTGTCTAAAAAAGCTTCTCTTCAACCTATTCTTTTGCCCCAAATAACATCTCCCTTCCTTGTTGTTTTTGATAATGCAGTCACTGAAAAGAAGCCAAGCTTCTGATTGAGGTGTGGTGGGATAAGTTTGTTCATAACCGATTTCTTTTTTTTTTTTTTAATTAATGCTTTCGTGCCCTTTTGGACAAGGCAACGTGCAATAGGGAGAATTTCCTTCTACAGCTATTTCCACCCCTTCAGCCTTGCCTATTTTTATCATGTCCCATCACCATTATTACCCATTATATTTATATCTGCATTTAGCAGGCCGACTTGCTTCATGTCTATAAAGGTGTAATGAGCAATTTGGGTTAATGATTTTCTGCAGCTGCTCAAACAGTTGGTACTAACGTCATCGTTTACGCCTTCCAAAGACATCTGAATGAGGCATCAGATGTAGACCAAATTGGTTTTGCCTGTTGGAGGAAGTAGAAGCATGGATAGGGGGTGGTGTGTGTGTGTGTGTGTGTGTATAGAATAATTGTTCATGCATCTTTCATTCCCCTATTGGATGGATACTAGCAGTGGAGTCTTTCTCATAAAATAATCTTCAGCACTGGGAGAAAAAAATGATTCATGACAAACTAACCTACTTGTGTTGCCATCTTGATGAAAGGATATTGCTTTAACAGAATTCAGAATTTTTACACAGTTGTACAATTTATAGATGAACTTTGAAAAATACATAAAGTCTATGACTTTTCATCCCTTTTTAGGGAGAAAAGCTGGTGCAGAGAAAATAACATTGGATTGGAAATAGAATAACTGGGTTCAGTGTTTCTACTCTGCAAAATTTCAGCTGTGACCTTGAGTGTTTAGTTTAACTTCTCTGGAACTCATTTCCCTTCTCCGTGAAACAGGGAATCCTGAATTGCTCATAGAATGGTTTTAGGAAAAAGGGAGAGGAGCCCATGAATGTAGTGTGAGTGGCACACATACTAGTTGTTACTAATATACACCTTTAGAGGTCTTTCTGTTCAATTATGTGCCCAAATACATATCAGAAAGTTTCTCCACCTATGTAAAAGGGTGTTTGACCTCTCTTGGCTTTCTCAGCACATTATCTATCTGAAGGTCTTTCCTGCCCATGTCAATTCACACTTCTAGTCTTCCCCTTTCTCAATTCTTGGCTCTTCTCATATTATGGAAACCAAGTAGTGTAGTGACTATTTTACATTGTGTTATTTTCATGCTTTAGGAATCCAGAATTTGACAGGAAAGTAATTTAAATTTGGCAGCATGTGGACTCACGTAGGGACAGTTCAAGACAAAATTTTGAAAGAAGAAATTTGTTTTGAATTTTCTCCCAGCCCTGTCTACCTCTCTCAAATATACTTGTGATGAGTGTGGATTCCTTAATACTTTTTCTATACCAGCTCCCCTCCTTTTTATGATATTTTTGTCTTCTGACACTTCTTTGATTTTCTTGCACTATAACCCAATCTGTGTTCTCCCCAGTTATGGAAACCATCCCCTATCTTTCACTGATGTCTGTAGCCCAGAGCTAGGCATATATTGGGCTTGTTAAATGAATAGACATGACTGTGAGGAGATAGCCAAGCTGGTCAGATAATTGGAGCTAAAGGGTTAATTAGCATAAATAATTTCATGGATTGTGTCTCCCAGACTTCAAATTTGCCTTCTGGCTGGCACCTTACAAAGTCATAATCTGTAGAAGTGGCAGATGGTGAGACAGCTTCATAATCCTGGGGCAGGCCTTGAGGGTGGGGAAGGTGGGCAGATATTTCTGGGCATGTAGCCTTGATATGACGTTCTTACAGTTTTATTAGGGCTGGAGGCATACTCTAGTACTTCTTTGGTTGAGATGGAAAATTTTACTCCTTCCCCCTTCCATCACCCCAAATGTTGCTTGGAACACCTTGGCTCAGTTTTATGAGTGCTCTGAAAATGAACAACTCCCATTTATTAAGCTCTAATTTTCGCTGACGCTGTTAAAGGGTTTGGGATATACTAATAATTTTCTTAAACCCTAATGGTTCTATATGTTAGTACTATTTTTAATTTCTCCTTTAGGGAGGGGAAACCAATATAGAAAGAGATTAATTATTTTTAAGTAAGCCTTGTGTACAATGTGGGCTTGAACTCATGACCCTGAGATTAAGAACTGCATGTTCTGCCAACTGAGCCAGCCAGGCGCCTCCAGAGGTTACTAAATTGTATAAAGTTATAGTCAGTAAGTGGAAGAACCAGGAATCAAAGTCAGATTTTTTTTCTCCTCATTCTATGTTGTTAACACTCCAGGGTAATGGATATGACCACAGAAAAATCTGCATATTTTCATGTGATACTGAGATAGACTGCCTGGAGACTTGGAGGGGACAGTGGCATGATGATCAACAAATTGCTGTAAATCTTTCTGGCACCATGAGAAGTATAGTTAGGCTGTAAGAATGGGGAGTTCTCAGGGATATTTCAGTGGAGAAAGGAGCTCAACATTCCTAAGAGCAGTTCCCTAGAGACAGTGTCTCTGTGTTCTGGAGGACAAGAATGCTAGGATGTGCCTAAAACCATCTTTGGAGTGAAGTACAGCTATTTTAGATATGCAGTTGAGAGGAGTTTTTGTTATCAGGCAAACTGGTAACACCCTCATGAAAAAGAATGAGGCAAGGATGTATGCTTGCATTAAACACCCATTCTAGACACCATGGAGGTGGGCTCAGGGAGTGTTCTCAATTAGGCTCAAGATTCCTTGCAAGAAGTAATTCTTGGTCTAACCTGGCTCGCACAAGAATGATCAATGGGGCTGCCAGGTTCGTTGCCATTGGTTAGGACTGTAATCATTTACCAAAAGACTTCTAGTTACTGTGGCTGCTCTCAATCAATCCCAGGCTCATTGGCTTAAAACAACCAGCCATTAATTATCTCTCACATTTTCTTTGGGTCAGGAATTCAGGAATAGCTCAGACATTCTAATGTGGAGTGTTTAAGGAGGTTGCATTCCGACCATGGCCAGGATTGAGGTCATTTTACTTCTTCACTTGGGTCTGGCATTGGAGTTGGGAAGACCAACAACTGAAGGTGAGGCAAGGGCCTGTTAGGACCAATTGTTATACATTCAGGACCTTTGTAAGCCAACTTTTAAACTTCTGGTTTCTTGATACAGATCTGAGTGGGAACATTCATATGGTGGAAACCAACAAATGCTATCCAATGGGGCTTTTTCAGGATCCTGTTTTACCTGCTCACCACTGTGACTGGAATACTGGGGGCTCCTTGGCATATCTTTGTCTCTTGATGTGAGGGCTTCAGGGTAGTTGGACCTCTTTCCCGTCAACTCTGGGCTCCTAAGATACGAGTCCTGAGAGAGGGAGGCAGGAGCAAGTTTGCAGCATTTTATGACCTAGCCTTGGAAGTCTTGCAGCACTGCTTCCACTGTAGTGCCAGGGCCTCTCAGATTCAGGAAGAGGGAACATAGATAGACCCTGTCTCTTGATGGAGTGTTAATGGCACAGTGTAAGAACAGTACATAGAGGGGAGGCCTTTGTGCAGTTATCCTTGGAAAAGACAGCTCTCACAAAGCCTTAGAGCTCATGAATGAGCAGGGAGGGAGGGGCAAAGGGAGAGGGAGAGAGATAATTTTTTTTAAAGATTTTATTTATTTATGAGAGACACACAGAGAGGCAGAGACCTAGGTAGAGGGAGAAGCAGGTTCCCTGCAGGGAATTTGATGTGGAACTCGATCCCAGGACCCCTGGATCATGACCTGAGCCAAAGGTAGATGCTCAACTATTGAGCCACCCAGGCACCCCTGAGAGAGAATCTTAACCAGGCTCCAAACTCAGCACAGAGCCTGACTCAGGGCTCTATCTCATGACCCTGAGATCATAACCTGAGCTAAAATCAAGAGTTGGACACTTCAACTGAGCCACCCAGGTGACCCAAGACTTTTCTTTTTTCAAAAACCTTTTATGATTATAAAACTAATGCTCATTATAATAAACCATATATGGAAAAAATAAAGAAATCACCTAATATTCTTCCCACCTTCAGAGAAGCAGAAATATTTTTTGGTAATAGTTCATTTATAAGTCTCTTAAATCTCTCTCTCTCTCTCTCTCTCTCTCTCTCTCTCTCTTTTTAGAGAGCATGTATACTCACACATGTGCAGGGGTGGGAGACAGTGGGAGAGAGAATTTTTTTTTGTATATGTATTTTTTTATTGGAGTTTGATTTGCCAACATATAGCATAACACCCAGTGCTCATCCCGTCAAGTGCCCCCCTCAGTGCTTGTCACCCAGTCACCCCATCCCCCCTGCCCACCTCCCTTTCCACTACCCCTTAGGGAGAGAGAATCTTAAGCAGACTCTACAGAGTCTGAGACAGGGCTTGATCCCAGGACCTTAGGATCATGACCTGAACTGTAATAAAGGGTCAGATGCTTAAATGAGCCACTCAGATGCCCAATAGTCCATTTATGAATCTCTTTATGCATACCTGCATATATAATTTTGAAGGAATGAGTTTATATCATACACATTGTTTTAGTTTTAAAATTTTCTTTGTTTTACCTTTCTCCTTTCCTCACTTATTTTTACCTTGTATATCACACTTAGAAAATGTTTCTAATATATCACCAATAGAATATCTCTAAGCCAAATGATAACACTTCTTTCCTGAGGCTGCCATAAAAAATTATCACAAACTTCACAAGCAACACAAATGTATTCACTCATAGTTATAGAGGTGTGAAGGCTTAAGTCAGTATCACTGGACTAAAACCAAGGTGTTAGCAGGTCTGCACCCGTTCTAAAGGCTCTTGGGGAGAATCTATTCCTTATTTCTTCCAGCTTCTGGTACCTGGTTGCATTTGTTGTCTTGTGATTGCATCACCTCAGTCTCTGCCTCTATGGTCACATGGCTGCTTCCTCCTCTATAAATCTGCCTCTGCCTCTCTCTTACAAGGATACACATGATGGCATTTAGCGCCCAACTGAATAATCTAGGGTAATCTCCCCATTTTGAGATCCTTCACTATACCTGCAAAGACTTTATTTCCACATAAAGTAACATGTATGGTTTCTGGCTATTAGCATCCAATGTCTTGTGGGTGGCTATTATTCATCTCAAAGCTCTAAGTTATTCTTTTTATTGATTTAATAATATTCCACACAATTTATAGTTAATTCAACCATTCTCTATCTGAAGACCATCTATTGCCTAAAATTTAAAAAAAAAACTTTTAAAATTATAACAACAAATACTCATAGAAATTTACCTTTCATTTCCATACCCCTTTCAAAGATACAGCTACTTGTGTATCCATTTATAATTTCTATGTATATTCAAGCATATATGTGTATATACAAGTATATATGTATATGTATGTTTTATACAAAGCTGTGCATGTGTATGATAGTTTTAAAATTTATTTTTACTGAATAATCTTAGAAATCTTTTCATATCTATATGTATAAATCATATAAGGCCTATATGGCTCATATAGAGCCTATTAATTAGTTTCCTATTAATGACTATTTAGTTGGTTTTTGTTTTTTTCCAATTCTAAACTTTGCTGTAATGGATACTGTTATCCTTATAAATTTCTAGTATGGTGTTTTAAGACTGATGAAATGAACTCAATATTGAAAGCTCCCCACCCTTTATGAACTTCTAGGTATAAAATATTGACATAAACAGAAAGTTTATGGAAAATAAGGAACACAAAAGCATTTGTGTTTTGTTTTTTCCTCTTTCATCCTCAGTCCTGCACTGTGCATATTGAGAGACTGCTCATGGTGTGGGCATCCTCTAATCATGTTGTTGATGTACCTTTGGGAAATCGTAGTTTCTCCAAAAAGGCTTGTGTAAATATACGGATTAGTATACCTTTCTCTTGTGGGATATATGCATATTTGTATTTATTCCCAGTGGAAAAAAAATTTTTAAATTAATATGTCTTCTAAACTTCAGGCAGCATAAAAAAGTAATGTCATGAATCAAGTGAATGACAGGCCATTATGAGTATTATAGTCTCAAAAACAAAAGTATATGTGGAAACCATTCACATTTTGAATATAAAGATCGGTAAAAGCAAAAGAATAGCAGTTTTTTAAAATTTTTATTTTTATTTTTTTGGTGTGGGTCAGCTAGTCTTGACTCATTTGTATCATATCTTTTAACACTTATAACTACTTTTTAAATAGAGAAAACACAGGAAAAGTAATGGATTCTAAGCTGTAAGTCTTTGAATCAGTTTAGTTTGGTTACTTGAATTTTTAAAGGATTTATTTATTTTTTTTTTTTATTTATAAATTAATTTTTATTGGTGTTCAATTTACCAACATACAGAATAACACCCAGTGCTCATCCCGTCAAGTGTCCCCCTCCGTGCCCGTCACCCATTCACCCCCACCCCCCGCCCTCCTCCCCTTCCACCACCCCTAGTTCATTTCCCAGAGTTAGAAGTCTTTATGTTCTGTGTCCCTTTCTGATATCTCCCACACATTTCTTCTCCCTTCCCTTATATTCCCCTTCACTATTATTCATATTCCCCAAATAAGTGAGAACATACACTGTTTGTCCTTCTCTGATTGACTTACTTCACTCAGCATAATACCCTCCAGTTCCATCCACGTTGAAGCAAATGGTGGGTATTTGTTGTTTCTAATGGCTGAGTAATATTCCATTGTATACATAAACCACATCTTCTTTATCCATTCATCTTTCGATGGGCACCGAGGCTCCTTCCACAGTTTGGCTATTGTGGACATGGCTGCTAGAAACATCGGGGTGCAGGTGCCCCGGCGTTTCATTGCATCTGAATCTTCGGGGTAAATCCCTAACAGTGCAATTGCTGGGTCGTAGGGCAGGTCTATTTTTAATTCTTTGAGGAACCTCCACACAGTTTTCCAGAGTGGCTGCACCAGTTCACATTCCCACCAACAGTGTAAGAGGGTTCCCTTTTCTCCGCATCCTCTCCAACATTTGTTGTTTCCTGCCTTGTTAATTTTCCCCATTCTCACTGGTGTGAGGTGGTATCTCATTGTGGTTTTGATTTGTATTTCCCTGATGGCAAGTGATGCAGAGCATTTTCTCATGTGCATGTTGGCCATGTCTATGTCTTCCTCTGTGAGATTTCTCTTCATGTCTTTTGCCCATTTCATGATTGGATTGTTAAAGGATTTAAAGGAACACAAATGTTCTAAAGATATACTCTTCTACACCTCTTAACATTAAAGCAAAAACCTTTGCCAGAAAAGTAGCTGTTGAAATATGAAAATAGCATACGAATATGCAAATATAAGAAAACAAGCTTAAATAATTATTTTTGAGATTCTTTTTAAGTCAGTTTTCTGTGTTGGCACCTTCTCAGTGTTTTTGGAAGCTTGACATGTCTATTTAGTCTGGCTTTTGTGTTTGGACTGTTAATCTTGATTTCAGAATTTCATCTTGACATAGAGTTCGGTTAGCTGTTTCTCTCTGGCTGCTGCTTCAGACTTGAACTGTGAGTGAAAATGTCGGGCATTTCCTGGTTGAGCGAGGCCTTGGGACCAACCTGTGGTTGGCCTGCAACCAGGTCCAAATGATGCTATTTCCTGCTGCATACTTACTTTAGTGAGAGTGGTTTTTATGTTCATGTTTTGGCTGCTTGCCTCTAGCTTTGTCCAAGGAGCTTAGATTTCTATTTTTGTTCAATATGTGACCTACATTCTCTAGAGAGTTAAGATTCTCTTTGTTTTTGAAGAATGGTTGCAAACAAGCTTTTTGAAAGCACTCTTTCCCTGTCCCATCACCTTCGATGTTTGAAGTGTTTCCCATGTTCAGTATGTAACTCTGACTAAAGTTAGTGGCAGCACAACTTTACATCTGTGATATCTCCACTCCACTTCCGCTCTCTCCTCTATGTGGGTGGCCACTTGAAACTGTGCTTAGTCATCTGGTTTCCTTCTGTTCAGAATATCCCTTTTTGCTAACAGTCTACAAAAGCTGCAAATGCTTATTGGGCATTATTTATGATTAACATGGTGAGTATACTTACTATAGGAACTCAAAGTTGAACTTGTCTAATTCTGCTTGGGAGAAGCCTTCACAGAAGCATATTTCCAGCTAGCAGTCAGAAGATGAAAAGGAGTAGATCAGCTAGATAGAGAAAGGAAGGGGCTTTCTCAGTAAAGGAATCTGTACAAGCAGGGAACAGAAGTGAGAAAGAGAATGCCATTTTGTTTCTGATCCATGAAGCAGCAGAGGGTTGTTACTTTTCCAGTGCCTTATGTTTGAGGTCTTCTTTCTTCCATTAACAAAATGCACATGATATTTTTTTAAATAAAAGAATGGAGATATGCAACATTTTATGTCAATAGGCAAGTAGATTTTTAGAGGACACAAGTGGGATTGGCATGTGGGTATATGAGTTCAGATACTTAAGCTATGAATAACTGAAAACCTGACAAATATTAGCTTAAAATAAGGGAACACTTAGTGTACACTTAACAACCCATTGGAATGCAAGCCATTGGAAATAATGTCCAATAATGTAATCTAGGAATTATTCTATTTTCATCCTCCCCCTCTGCCATTCTCACATGTTAGCTTTGGAACTGAAGTGTTTTGCCTCATGGTTAACAGATGGCTGCTATGGTTCCAGACATCTCATTATACCCATATTACCGAAATAGGGAACATGGAAGGAAACAAAAAGGCTGTCTTCATTTGCATCTCTCTCTCTTAAAATCGCAGAGGATAACCTATCCCCAAAACTTCCTCCATCTGGTAGATTTTTCCTTATAGATCATTGATTAGGACTAGGTTACATGATGATCTTTAAGCAAAATGGGATTGCTGTGATGGCTTAGACCAGTCAGTTCACATCGTGGAGCTGAGTATATTGCCAAAATGAAATTAAGGGTCTGTTAGCTAAAGAATAGTTGCTATGAAGATTGACAGGGTCTATTACAAGGGTTGTCCTCAGTGAAGTATCAATATAAATATATCACTTCCATTGAATATAACCTATCTTTCTCCAGGAGCTGCTTCTCACAGTATTTTACAGGACAGTTTAAAACCATTTTTCTTGGCAAAACACATTTGAATCTGGCCTAAAGTTTGAAAAATACTCTTTTTGCCGGTAACTTGAAGACCTATTTTAGGGGATACACTAGTAGAAAACAGCATCAGTAATAAAGGCATAAAGTTAATGGTGAGTAATGACATTGTATATCTGTTTATTGGCTTTTTTAAAAATCAAGATGCATTTTATAAATTTGTCTCATTTCATTTTCAACCACATCTAAGTAGTAACTATTTTTCAGTTTACCATTGAAAAAATCAAAATACAGAAAGTTTAAAATACTTTACAAATCTACATGTAAATTAGAGAAAGAGCCTGATCTAGAAAGAGTTTCTTATTCTTATTATTCTAGTGCCTCTCTGTGATTTCCTAAAGGCTTCAGAAGCCAGATCTATTTTTTGGTCTGTTTATCCAACAACTTTCTTCAGTGGGTTGAAGGTAGTGAACATATATATGGGGCTACAGAAATATTTCTTCACCCAGAGTCAGTGATGATTTTACTATCTTGCAAGCGAATAGACATTGTTAGTCATTTTGATTGTGGTTTGGGTCTGGTGATGGGACTCTTTTACCTTCTAGAGCATCTGTTATCAGAGACACCTTGTGTGCTCATTTGTAGTAGAATTTTAAGGGATTGTAGAAGTTTTTGGGTCTTTTTACAGAACCTAGAAGAGGTGAATGTAAACACCATGTCATTGTCATTTCTAAATTCCCTTTTTTCACTCTCACTGCTTCATATATCACCAGGTATGAAGTGCCACATACACTGTAGGTTGCGTTATGTTTTATTTTGGGAGGGGTGTGATTGAAATATACATGATAAGTGAGAAAAGCCCTTTTTATATTTTTATACTACAGGTCTTTTGTGAAGCTGAAATGTTTGTGATGTGATTGTTAAACAGTTTTTATTTTTCCTCACAATTTTCATTGTATTATTTCATCCTTGGTATCTTATTCCTAGATTCATAAACTTGAAATCAAGTTCTGGCTTTATGTATATAAGGCCATTTATGGAAATCTTTCAAGAGCTGACTTTTTATGAGGAAATGCTTATCCCCCTCTTCCTTAGCTCAGTTCTCCTGATTTATATAATTCAGATTTTCTCAACCTTAGCACTATTGACATTTTGAAGCAGGTAATTCTTAGTTGTGGGGAGCTGTCCTGTACATTGTAGGATGTTTATCAGTATGGTTAGCCTCTACCTATAAATATCAGCATCAGATTACCCTTGCTTCATCATCGTTCTGATGGTCAAAAAAAATCTCCAGACATTGGCAAAAGTTGCCCCAGGAGGAGATTGAGTTGGTGAGGGGAATGTAGGGGGTTGAGGTAACATTGTCCCTAGCTGAAAAACGTGGATTCAATTTTATGGTCTATATTTTCCTCTCCCAGACTCAGGAGACTTGTATTTATTTAATTCAACTTCAATAATGTAAAATATGTGGTATGTTTGAACAGCATTTGGTTCAAAAATGAGACTTTTAAATTATTTCATACTTCACATTTTGTGAAATTATGCACATTGTGCTTTGGAAGTACAATATAATTGAGTTTTAAAATAACTAATCAAATTTTCCAATCAGATAGACTCTATCCACTAAAGTCAGAAGTTTTCTTTAAAGGGATCTGTTCTTTGCTAATCACAGTATAGAGACCTAAATTTTTTACACTGCAAAAAGGCAATCCTCCTTATGTAGACTCCACTGACGTGACAGATGACATTAAACCATGGCCACTTCTATTTGTACTGCAGATGAGATTATGACAGGAAAGACATTTAAATGACATATACATTTGATCTTAAAATTTTTGAAAATTAAAGTTAGTGTGGGCTTAATAAGAAAATGTACTCGAAAATCTAAGAGATGTTCTAAAAAGGACCTATAAAATATTCATGAGAGAAAAAAATTAAACTAAATTAATTTAGTAGTTATCTTGACTCTTGTAGAGGAAAACAGTTTTAGTACCCAGAGGCTTAAAATCCCCTTATTGTAGACAGATGATAAATTCATTGTTTGACATGGTAAATAGGCCTATTCACTTGATATATTTGAGGCTTCTGCAGCTCTGACATTTGAGTTGTTACTGAAAAACCTTCTCTCCCCCAACTTTATACAAATAGGGAAAAATTCTGTTTGATGTCAAGGAGGCCAAAATGGCCAAAAGAAGTGACTACAAAACAATTCACTTTGCATTTGTTTATGTAGACTTACCAGAAGGAAGGAGCATTTGTGTTCAGAAGCCTTGATGAAATATTTATTAGGGAATATTTTGAATGAGATGGCCAGCAGGATTGTGCAGGGGAATGTTTGTATATGAATATCTTGATTTGTTAGCTCTGGTCTCATCTCTACATATCTGGCTCTAAAGAGAAATTTGTCCTATCACCAGCTTATGCCTGTGGCTCTGGCCCAAGTTTAAACAAAGAGAACTCACTTGTGTTTTTGTTTCTAGACTCTATCCTTTTTTTCTTAGGCTTATAGAAATCAAGTGGTTGCTTTCTAATAACCTTCTAGATATAGATTGGGATAGTTCAGATAGATAAGGGTAAAAAAAAAAGTGTCGAGATCAAGATTTAAATCTGGAATGGACCTGGAATGATATTTGAGGGATTAGGTTTCTTTTACCCACAAATCTTCCATGCTTAAGGTTCTCTGATGTCTTTTCTCTCTTATTTCTATGAATGTATACCCAGGGGTAGAAAGATTTTGCCATACTTTCTATAGGTAGTTTCTGTTTCAAGAAATCATCCATAATTTCTTTCTTGGCTTTTCCAAAAGCTGGAGCTCAACATAGAACATGGTGGGTCTTTAGTGGACAACTTGACTTTCTCAAACTTTAAGTCTTTTAGTCAGGACTTTGAGTCCTTAGTTTACCATAAGAAAAAAAAATCAATTATGGAATATTGATTGTCTGGAGGTAGAGGCCAGAGTAGAAACAGAGTAATTCCAAGAGCAACAGGAAGCCACCTACAGCTTTTAAAGTAATTCTGTGGCTCACCCTCTTATTGATAAATAAGATTACTTTGGTTGCTCCCTGGAGATGAGAAGATCAGAATGTGCATTGGAAAACCTGTTAAAAGTATTTCAGTTGTCTGGGTGAGAGATGGTGGTGGATAAAGATGACAATAATGAAATAAAAAAATATTTAAGAAGAATTTTGTAGGTAAAACCAATAGAACATGATAAATTTGATGAAGTGTCTGAGAAAGCATGAAATCAAAGATGGCACCTGGGTTTTTGACTTGAGCAAGAGGATGAGTCGTGTGCCATTTATTGACATAAGTAGCCCTGGGGAAGGAGTACATAAAAAAAAATGAAAACCTGAGTTTTACATATATTAATTTGACAAGCTTATAAAGCATGAAAAGTATGCAATTAGTTATATGTCTGGAGCTGAGGGGGGAGAATTACTGTATTTTGATGGTATGATAGGCTTACTCCCATATAACTTTATTAGTCTTTTTGTGACTAAAGGCATTTAATGAGGGAAAGTTGGCTCTTTAATTCAAGCTTCTTTTACCTTTCTGCTCACATGAACAGCCTCAGAAATAGAAATCCTTCTCTGATTGGCATTGGTACTCATGTTCCATTGATGATAGCAGTATGTTTGTCTTCATAGTAAATGGTGTATCAACTTGGTTATCTCAGATCAGAAGACTCCTTCATAGTTTAATCTCAAAGCTAAAAAAATATTAATGGGAAAGTCATAGTGATACATCCCATGCTTAGAATCCAATAATTTCATTTTAATCAGTTGCACATTATTGGTAACACTGAATCAGAAGTTTGCTTTTCAAAGATACCATGACCTTGCACAGCTGTGTAGAGTAAATAAAAAAATATCTGGATCTACTTCAGTACATTTTATTAGAACTATTGATATTTACTCTTTTTTAGAAGAGAATATCAGTGCCTTTAAGTTATGCACAAATTATCGCACAGAAAAATAAAACAACTTTATTTAAGATATTGTGCAAAATTGACAGATTTTTAGAGAGTCTAGCGAGTTTATGTGACTCCAGAATGCTATGTTAAAGTGGAGGGGTATAAAAGAAAACTGACTTTTACCGCTTCATCTTTCCTTCTCAAAATCCAATCTATATTTCAGGAGGTGGAATTTCATGTTGACAGCTCAATATGAAATCCTAATTCATTTTGGATAATTTGGAAATGAAACTGAAGAATACCATTTGCTAACAGATAATTTACACTGTAAGATTTATTTTTTCATAATATCTTTTTATGACAATTTTGGAATTCAGATAATCCAACATCTTCTTCTGCATAATATATCATCTTTCAATATTTTCTTTAGTATGTTTTGAGTTCCTTAGGCTTGGGAGGGTTATTACTGTAAAAGCAATTTTAACATTATTCTCTTTGATAAAATATGAGGGGGGAAAAGAACCTATTGTCAGAACATGTAAATACAGTTCAGGTTAGAGAAACAAAAGGAGCTTGACTTTCAAGCAATTGGAACATATCTTAGAACTCAATTAGCCAAACATTTGCATTTTTCAGACAGTTTTTGTTTGTTTTCAACAAGTGACACAATCTCACTACTATTTTGATATATGCTATTTAAAGTTCTGGCTCCTCTTTAACTGAATATAACTTATTTAGATGAGAATGGTTTCACAATTGGATAGAAGCAACATGAATAGAAAGAATTTGGTAGAATTTGATTTATTTTAGAGAGGGAGAGAATGTGTGTGAGCAGGGGGAGGGGCAGAGGGAAAGAAACTCAAGCAGACTCCTGACTGAGCACCAAGCCCAACACCAGCAGGGCTCAATCTCATGGCCCTGAGATCATGACCTAGGCCAAAATCCAGAATTGGTTGCTTAACCAATTGAGCCAGCCAGGTGTCCCTAGCTTGGTAGAATTTGAAAACTACAGCCTATCTCAAGACTTGAAATTACTGTTTTCCTCCACTATTTTTACTTGTCAACATTTTGAAATATATTATGAATAACAACTTGTAATGGGAAAAGATGACTCAGCTGCTATGCAGAATCTGAGTAGGTAACAATCTGGAGCTTTCTTGTGGTAGAAATACCAAAAGCAGGGCACCTGGGTGGCTCAGTTGGTGAAGTATCTGACTTCAGCTCAGGTCATGATCTCAGGGTCCTGGAATTAAGTCCCACATCCAGTTCTCTGCTCAGCAGGGAGTCTGCTAGTCCCCTTCCCTCTGCCTCTCCCCCTGCTTGTACTCTCTCTCTCTCTGTCCCAAATAAATAAAATTTTGAAAAAAAAAGTCAAAAGTAAGGTCTATGCATCTAAAACCTATGGTGGATTTTTGTATTTTGTCTGGCCTTGGAGTTCTCACTTTTTGTTAATGTAAAATTACCAGTATTTTCAAGTATATTGGTGGAGACTGAAAAAAGATGATCTCACTTGAACAGAGTCCAATTTATTCCCTGAAAGGCAATGCTAAAGTGCTCCAGGTTCAACAACAGGAAGGACTGTGTTTGAAACCTATATTATTTTCTGCATAGGAGCTATGATGTTGGCAAGTTACTTAGCCCTTTGAGCCTCAGTTTCCTTGTCTGTAAACAACACACATTTTATAAAGTTGATGAAATTAAACAGTGCATGAAATAGTACAAACACTTAAGAAATATTTAATAATAATGAGTGCAATTATTTTTGTTAATGTCTCTAGCCTGCTCAACCTTGTTATTGATTTTTCTCTAACCCAAGCTAAATCATTATAAAGAGTTTTCAGGAGAAAACTCATATTTTGTTGAGCTGAAGGCAATAGATTTCAGCCAAGCTAATGGACTCATTGTTGCAAAAGTTTTTTTTTTAAATAAAGTATTTTAAAATTGAATTCATAAGGTTGTAGACCGATAAGGGCCCGTTGAACATGTGGTCCGAATACTTACATATAACTAAAGAATTTGAGTTGAAGCTTTCTCAAAGTCCCATAGCTACTTAAAAGCAGAGCTATTATACTACACAGGCTTCCCAATTCCCAGTCAAGTGTTCATTTGCTATTACTGCTTCATAAAGTCTGAGATGATTAGAGAAGTAGGTTAACACAGGAATGTGTGAATGTGGAGTTTGACCTGCTTTACAAATTCAAGTTGCAAATAATGTCATCCAGAAAAAAAACCCAGCTCTAGTACTCGTTTGCTAGATTAGCAGAAATCTGGTAATTTCCTCTTAGATCTCCTTTTCCCCACCTTGACCTGTCGGAGAACTCCAGGAGCTTATGCAGTATGAAAGGGGTTGGGGGCAGGTTTCTGGCAACTCCCATATCTGAGCAGACCAGAGAGAACATACAGTTTCATCAGTCAAACTTGCCCTTGCTTCCTGCTGTCAGATAGTGCTGTGTGGACAGTAGAACATGATATGGCGCAAAAGGTGCTGCTTGTCCTCTGCTGGTCCAGAATCTCCTAGGGAGGATCCTCTGAGACGTGAGCTTTAAGAGAGTACCATTCCTATCTCTTGGTTCTGAGTTAGGCTCCAAGGAATGCTAGTTTATGATCCAAATAAGGCAGTTTTTCTCATTAGCTGCCTGTGTTCTTCACCCCATCTCTCCACAATGCCAGTTCCTCTCAATATGGAGCTGTGTTTTTTTACCTTTTCCTCTCTGGGATCCACACAGCTGAAGTCCACCATTTCCCCTCTTAATCTCAGAAATGAAAGAGTTTATGATATACCTGTGAGACAACAGCGCTATCCACTCCTACTTCAGTGGCTTGTTACCTCCATTATCTCCAAGCGGCTCTGCATTGATTTCATCTTTGGGGAGGGGACAGATTCAGGAGACCACGTCCGCTGGTGATGAAAGTGAATTCTGGCACTTCTTCTGAATGATGCTGAACTGGGCCCATAGAAGACCTTATGTCAATATTTTTTGAATTATTACATAAAAACACTAAATGTGGAGTCTATATCACGGTATTCAAGTGATATGCCTATAAAATCAGAAATTTTATTGTATTCCTTAGATATATGTATGTATAATTTCAAGGAGGTGTGTTTTGGTTTTTTTTTTTTTTTTTTTTTTTTTTTTTTTTTTTTTTGGTCTCCAGTCTTTGGTTTTTCTCCAGTTAATCTCTAAGTGTGTGGGAGACTTGCCAGTGAATTTGCAGTATGATGCTTTTCTAAACAGAAATTCTAACTGTATAATCCATATTCTTTTTTTTTTAACATTTTATTTATTCATGAGAGACAGAGAGAGAGAGGCAGAGACACAGGCAGAGGGAGAAGAAGGCTCCATACAGGGAGCCCGATGTGGAACTTGATCCTGGGTCTCCAGGATCTCCAGGATCACACCCTGGGCTGAAGGCGGTGCTAAACTGCTGAGCCACCTGGGCTGCCCTATAATCCATATTCTAAACATAATATGTTGTTGATATACATACACATATGTATGTGTTTACATATTTTTCTATATATTTACATTATTTGGATTTAGTAAGGTTTTAGATGATTTGGGTTCCTATAATGTTATCATTTTGGCCACATTCATACACACATAAATACAAATGTAAGAGAAATCCATGAATCTACCCATTACCCAGCTGCAGCTTTAAAACATGCTGTACTTGATAAGCTTCCAGATTTGTTTTAATGACAGAGTTTCATATCTCTGTAGCCAATCTGGACCATAAAGCAATTCCTGTTTGAAGTATTTGGCTCATAAAGGGAACACAGTGAATGGTTGTAGGTCACACTTAGTCACATCATTTCATTCTCTTGTCAGACAAGGTTGAGAATTGCCTGGAGGAACCGTTATAGTCTCTCTGGACCTGTGCTTCCCTAGAAAAGAATGTGGCTATTTGAGAGATTTACTTCCGAGCAGAAGGCTGCATAAATGGAGAATTATTGTTGTTATTACAATTATTATTTAGTTTGTGTCTGGAATTGGTATTGGAGGTGGGATGCAGTTGCTAATTTTCTCCTAATAGTTGGAGATTAGCCCTGAATATTTCCACAGATATTTCTAATCAAAGGTGCCCTGACAGAGTTGACAAGTATTTGCTCTGGGTCAGTTTGAAGCTCAGAAACTCACAAATGTGATTCTTTAAAAGTCAGAAGCAAACTTTCTATAAAACCAGGCCAAAATTCCAAACATGTAATGTCAGTCTTTGGATTCTCCTTAGTTAACTTTTGAGTGTTTAGGAAAGTTTTCTTATAAATATATCCCATAATTTGCTTTCAAATGTAATTTTAATAATACCCTAGACATTTCAGGAGTACCCTAAATTTGAAAAGTTGGAGGTGGAACAGAATAATGCTTTAGAAAGCTATTTAGGATCCTACAAATGTAATTTTGAAGTATTATTTAAAAAAAGAAGAAATTAAGAAAAAAACCATTTTATCTTCCAAGATCTGAGCTGGGAAATGAAGTGAAGGCTCAATTGTAGTCCCAGCCATTTATCTTACTCTGGTTCCTTGTGGGCATGTCTTTGTGTGCTGGTTCCAAGATTTACGATTCAGATGTGAGGGAAAATGAGGAAGAGGAAGCTTCTCATGGCTTTCCAGTTCAGCATTTTATCAGAGTTCTGCATTGATTAATTGGGTCCTGTTGTACAGTCATCACCCAATTGGTATTTTGGTTCTTATTCTGCTATCCTGTCCATAATTCCTCTGGGAGCACTCTTCTGGGAAAGTTGTACCTTGACTTTAGGACGGGACTCAGGGATTTAGGAGTCCTTAGACTTTTCTTTAATATGCTTCACTCTTAGTCATTAATATTAATTTAATTTCTGTTCATCCATCTGTATCACCTCCACATATGGCTCTCCCTAAGATCCCATTCCCACCCACCCCCATCCATCTCTAGTGTACCCTTTCAAATTGGAATTGCTTCTGTCTTCAAACATTTGAAAACTTCCCAGTTTCCTTCATTTAACATTGATGTCTTTCCTCTCCACTCTCTTTTGTCCTTTAGCCACATTTCTGAGACAGGAGTTTGTTAACAATGACTCTTTACTTACCACTGGCTTTATCCATATTAAGCCCATGATCTGGTTATCACTCAATTGAATCCTAACAGACCGATTTGTGATTTAATTTGTCTGATGTAGCAGTGGGAGAATACTATAAGAAGCAGAAATAGGAGATGTCCTATGAGGCAGCTCAAAGCTGAGCACCTAATGAAGGCAGACATTACATACTCTGGAATGTCACTATCCAATATGGTAGCCACTAGCCTCATGCATCTCTCCTATCTTATAAAAGACTAGTGTAACTAAGGAACTGTATTTTTAATTTAAAGTCAGTGTTAAAAACTGATACTTAAGCTTTCCAATAACTGAATTATGTTTGGGAACAACTTGGGTATGTCAATTTATTTTTTCAACTCTACATTTCATGAAATATGTATAGATCAAGTCTTTCTGATAAATTTAGCATCAGAATTAGGATGTGTGATAAGCATAAAATATTTGCCAGGTTTCAAAAACTTAATGCTAAAAAAGAATATAAAATATCTCCTATTTTTCAAAAAACTTAAAAAAAATATTTTATTTATATATTCATGAGAGACACAGAAAAAGGCAGAGACACAGGCAGAGGGAAGACCCTGGGATCATACCTTGAGCCAAAGGCAGATGGTCAACTGCTGAGCCACCCAGGTGCCTCTCAAAAAACTTACATTACATGTTGAAATAATAATATCTTCTGATAAATTGGGTTAAGTAAAATATATTATTAAATTAATTTTACCTCTTTTTACTCTTCTAGTATAGCTACTAGAAAATTTAGTATTACCTATATAACTCACATTATGTTTCTATTGGACATTGTTCTAGAAACACCAAAGGGACTTACTTATAAGTTGTGGGCTGGGGTCGATTCACAAAGTAGCTGCTAGTGAATTTAAAGACTCAAGAGTCTGTCTCAGTGATAAGAAGTTTATTTAAAATACCTAGTAGGGCAGGGATTAAACAGGAATACCAGGTGAGAGAAAAAAGCCTAGGACTGTGCTGCAGGCCCAGCTCTCACTGAGAAGGAGGACTACATATGGCGGAGATTGGCTCTGGACACATGAAGCAGTGTGGCAGCTGCAGTGAGTGCATGCTTTGAGCTATGAAGCAAATGGGTTATCTGGGAATTGTATGTTTTGTGAACAAAGAGCAAAGTGAACAGTTGTGACAAACCATAGGGGATCTCCCACACCACCCTCCTCCCCCCACTGCCCTGATCTCTCTCTCTCCTTCTCTTCTAACGAAGGCAGAAACTTCAAAGGGCTGAGCCAGAAATAACTAGAATGAACTTAATACGCCCCCTCACTGGTTGCCTAGGACAGTATCTGTTGTAATCCTAGGTCTAAAGTAAATTGAGGGAGGATGTTCTAATGTTTGGCATAGGAAACTGATTCTCACTCAAGATAAGGTCTACAGCTTTTAGTTACTTTTTCCTTTATATTTAGCTTTGACCTGATGAGTCATTAGGACTTTTCACATCTATATTACCTGCTGTGAACATTCTGTTGTTAGATATTAAGCAATCTGAAACAAATAGATAGGGTAAAACTCACCTAGAAGGGGGACGGCTGTAAAACTCCAGGTACCCTCCACATACTTACTTTATCCTATAATGAGAACTATTAAGTGTGATTCTATGAAGCAAAACTGGGAGATTCAAATTTCTTTTTTACTTTCAATTATACTCCCAATAGCACCTCAATGGGGAATTTTCCAAAGGTCAATTCCAGGATTAAGAGGTGATAGTTACATGACTAGTCCCAAGATCAAGCGTTTTGCTTGAGAATTGGAAAGATTACATCCATTTCAAATGTCTAGAATCTTTGTGGTTCTTTGCCAGCTATAGCCTTTTTCTTACAAGAAGGGAATAAACTTTTAGTAAACACATCCTAGCCTCTGGAATCTGAGGCCTGGCTTTGCTCTTAATTAGATCTAGCATGATTTTAAGCACACCAGTTAAGTATCTTGATATTCAATTTCTTCATGTGTAAAATATGGATAATATTAGTATCTATGGCATGAGGCTTGCTTAGGATTAATGAGATTAAGTGGGCAAACTTTTTATCACAGTACTTGGCATATAGTAAGAGCTCAGAAAATATGCAAATTTTTGTATTATCTTTTAAACATCCTTTTGGATAATTTGCATTTTATTCCTTTAATCCCCATAACCATTTGGTAAGGAAAGGATTCTTAGTCCTCTTTTGTGCATGAGAAAACAGAGCTTCTGAGAGAGAGAAGCTCATATGCCTGAGATTGCCGCATTTGAAGGTATGATCAAGAAGCATAAGTGGTTAAAAACATAGATGGAATTCTGGAGCTGTGTGATAGGAGCAGTGACAGGGCCTCCATTTCCACATTTATAAAAATAGAGTATAACTGTAGCTACCTCAAAATTTTTAAGAAGATAAACTTCTCGTTTGTGAACACTTAGAACAGTGCCTAGAACATATTAAATACTAGTACGGCCTGTTACTAAAAATAATGTTTTGTTTTTATCTCTGACTTGAAAATGAGTGAAACTGTCTAGGTTCTTAAACATTTCCTTCAATTTTTAGATAAAAAGTGTTAATCGCTTTGGAAACAAAGCCTCCCCCTCTCATTTCTGCCTTGCTCAAACCTGGTTAAAGCCACTTTTATGCTCTTTTATAATGATACAGGTGAACAATAGTAGCTTTATTTTTTGGTCCTCCAGCAGTAACAGACTTTTGTAGACCATTGTAAATCTGGGATCATGACTCTTTCATCTTTCTCCCACAAAATGCCAGCCTCCCCCTGTGGCTGGAATTCGTACTCCATATGACTGACATCTAACACATGTTCTGCTGCCAAATGTACTCTTTTCCTTTGTCTGGGCATCTGGTTTTGGCACCAGTTTTCATTTCACTTGGGAGATGTAGTGTCAATCAAGACTGTATTGTTGGGTAAGATAAGTGGGCAGAGAACACATTTTAGAAGCCATTTCACAGAGCTTTGGGATTGTACCTGAGCTGGAAGATTTAGCAGGGAGATCTCAGGCTTTCCTTTGCTCTGTGCTATGCCTGTATGATGTGTTGCATGGAGGGTTTTTCTGCCTTTTAAATTATGACCTTTCTGAATGCCAAAGCCTTGTCTGTATATTCAGCTAGATAAGTCATAGCGAGGGCACCAAAATGATCAATACATATATAAATTCTATACTGTACCTATTTTGAGAAATTCCTTGTATACTAAGAGCATCCTTATACTCTGGATGCTTATGTTTCTAACATTCTTTTATTTATTTATTTTAAAAAATATTTTTATTTATTTATTCATGAGATGCACACACACAGAGGCAGAGACACAGGCAGAGGGAGAAGCAGGCTCCATGCAGGGAGCCCGATGTGGGACTCTATCCCGGGTCTCCAGGATCACGCCCCAGGCTGAAGGTGGCGCTAAACCGCTGAGCAACTGGGGCTGCCCCTAGCATTTTTTTAATAGAAGGAACTGGCAAAAAAAAAAAAAAAAAAAAAAAAAGCAACAGGATTTATGCTCAAATAATTAGGAATTAAATTGAACTTTAAACATCTGAACTTTTCAACCACTGATTTAAAAAGAGAACGATAGGATGCGGAGAAAAAGGGAACCCTCTTACACTGTTGGTGGGAATGTGAACTGGTGCAGCCACTCTGGAAAACTGTGTGGAGGTTCCTCAAAGAGTTAAAAATAGACCTGCCCTACGACCCAGCAACTGCACTGTTGGGGATTTACCCCAAAGATTCAGATGCAATGAAATGCAAGGACACCTGCACCCCGATGTTTATAGCAGCAATGTCCACCATAGCCAAACTGTGGAAGGAGCCTCGGTGTCCATCGAAAGACGAATGGATAAAGAAGATGTGGTTTATGTATACAATGGAATATTACTCAGCCATTAGAAATGACAAATACCCACCATTTGCTTCGATGTGGATGGAACTGGAGGGTATTATGCTGAGTGAAGTAAGTCAATCGGAGAAGGACAAACATTATATGTTCTCATTCATTTGGGAAGTATAAATAATAGTGAAAGGGAATATAAGGGAAGGGAGAAGAAATGTGTGGGAAATATCAGAAAGGGAGACAGAACATAAAGACTCCTAACTCTGGGAAACGAACTAGGGGCGGTGGAAGGGGAGGAGGGCGGGGGGTGGGGGTGAATGGGTGACAGGCACTGAGGGGGGCACTTGACGGGATGAGCACTGGGTGTTATTCTGTATGTTGGTAAATTGAACACCAATAAAAAATAAATTTATTAAAAAAAATAAAAAGATAATGATAAAAAGGCAGTTCTCAGATTTTCTATATTTTTCAATGAACTTACCAGAATCCTGCTTTATGGGACACGTTGTTATAACCGGGAGAGGCTGACAAAATATATCCTGCAAGCCAAAATTAACCTGTTGCCCCACCATGACCACCCCTTTAATTTTTTTTTTTTTTGATAAATAAGGTTTTATTGGAGCACAGTGATATTTACTTAGGAATTGCCTGTGGTTCTTAACATACTACACTGGCAAAGTTGAGTTGCCACAAAGACTATATGGCTTACAAAGACAAAAATATTTATCTGGACCTTTACATCTTCTCAGTTCTGTCCTTGATTACATGTAAGCAAGTGAGCATGGCAGTTTTCCAATAAAACTTTATTTACAAGCAGGCCAGATTTGGCCAATCCTTGGTAAATTGGAAAAAGAAGGTGCTTTAAAGTCAGATATAACATCTGTGACCTGGGAAGCAAAACTTCACCTTTCTGAACCTCAGTTTGCACAGCCTTAAGGCAGGGATTAATGCTTATCTCACATGATTGTTAAAAGGATAAAATAGGAAAATGTATGATTAGGAACTAGCACAAATGAGATCCTCTCTGAATGTTTGTTAGCACCTTTTCATTTAACACCTCATGCCTACAGGCTATCAGGAATTTACAATTAAAATGTAGGAAAATATCACCTCTACCAAACACCATGGGAGGTGTTTGTCTCAAAAAAAAAAAAAAAAGGGACAGAGAAAAGATTTAAATTTTTAAAGAATATGTTTAGTTTCATTTAAGGATTTTAGTTTGGCTTATATGAATATATATTTAAAAAGGGGAGAATAATATTACAAATCTGTATCATTTTGATATCCCAGACTTCTAACACTAAATTTTGAAAAATACACTGTTTTATATACATTTCATACTTTTAAATACTCAAGAACTTAATGTAGTTTTACAATGTCTTTGATGTTTCTCAATGTTCAGAAATCTCTCTGCTACATCATTAAACCAACTATTCCTCACAATCACCTTTAAAAATGAAGCATCCGGGACTAAAAGCTAGAAAAACATTGGTATGCATGTTTCAAACCAGTGAAAAATGAAAGTGTTATAAGCAAATGATGCCCTTGGGCCATTGTAGGAATGTTGATCCCGAACATCATCCATCACCAAACTGCGAATGTAGGATTGTGGGATATTCTTGTTATACCAGTCTTAAAAAAAAAAAGAAAAAGAAAAAGAAAAAAAGTCCCTTGCTTCTATTTCTAATCTATTTTCTCCTCTAAGTATAGTACAGTTTGCTTCCTTTACCTCCATAAAATCAAAAGCTTCTGGTATAAAAATAAAACCTACATTGGAGCGTCACAAGACAGATGGGAACTTCTGAGAGACTCATGCTTCCGGGTTGGCTGAAACCCTCATCCAGTTGTGTAAACTCATACAAGAAACCTAACTTCTCTGGTCTTTTGTATCCTTCTCGTTTAGTCACATTACTGTAAATATTAATGGCATAATGAATAGAAATAACTACATACTGGTTACTGGATCCTCAGTAGGCTTACTACTTCCCCAGTATTCATATTATTTTAGAATAAAAGGTGCAGAGCTGCAAATGTCAAAGTACACAATGGTGTGCCAGGGGAGTAACTAAAGCCTCTGGCCAGACAGTGGACATCTTCTCAGAGTATCAGTTTTACTCAACATTTTAATTAGAAAGTTTGCTAAGATAATTTAGAAGAAATTTGAAGCACACTTCGATATGGAAACAAATAGTCTTCATTTGGAAGAGTGTGTGATAAGAATGTAAACCAGAAAGATAATGTTTAAACTCCATGGAAATTAAATGGCTTATTTTGGCTGAGGGGCAGATTCCTCTCTATTGTTGGGGTCTCTCAGTGGAAATGATATGTGAAACTCCAGGAGAAAGAATGTGAGATTTGGAGTTTTGAAGAGAAGTTTGAGCCACAGCTCTACTGGTTATGGTGGGGTTTTTTTGTTGTTGTTTTTGTTTTGTTTTTTAAGACACTAAATAAGTTACTTCATCTCTTTGATTGAGTTTCTATATCTGTAAAATAGGAGTCCTATACATCTAGTAGATGGCTGGAGGATAAATAAGATTATGTGAAAACATAACCAGAGAGAATTTGTGAATTTTTTGTGAACAGTTAAAACAGTTGAAAGAAGTAAATATTGATGCTGGTGAATTTTCCATTTTACTGGTAAACCTGCACATAGGGTAGACTTCTTTCTTTGAGGAATGTCTTCTCTGCTTGAAGTCACGTTTTAACCTTATTTTAAACACCTAAAGTTTTTTTTTCTTTTTAGTGCAGTATGAATCAAATTAAACCTCTTTTGTAAAAAAAAGATTTATTTATTTTAGGGGGAGGGAAGGAGAGAGAGAGAGCATGCCTGTGCATGCTAGAGGAGGGGCAGAAGCAAAGTATCTCAAGCAGACTCCCCAACTGAGCCAAGAGTCCAATCCTGCTCCTTCTCACAACCCTGAGGCCAGACCTGAGCCAATATCAAGACTTAGATGCTTAACCAACTGTGCCACCCAGGTGTCCTGAATTAAACCTCTCTTGATTTTCCTATTTGTAAAATGAAGAAAATAGGAATTAACTCAATGAAGTTCTGAGAATAAATGTACATAATGCTTATGAGATTATCCTGCAAGGGGCTTAAAGATTGGACTCAAAACTAAATTCTTTCATTGTCTTCCCTTCTTCTATCCTTCTATCCTTATCATTTGCAAGTTTCTTCCAACTTGATGAAAAAATTCTGAAGCCTGAATTCTGTTATAATGGATTTTGGCTATAGTCTTAGTAACTTGTTTCTGAGTGACATGGCCTTAAAAAGTCCTTTTGTTCAGAATTGTATATTCACCAATTACTTTGGAGAGTTTTCTCTGATTGGTTCTTTCAAGAGGATGTAGAATAATGCCTTATAGTAAAACACTAAACAATTCAATACAAACCCTTCATCATACTAAGAAATATTTTTCTCTGGTCAGCTTACACCATGCCTGTTTATAAAGTCATTAGTTCTGGTTGTTTTTTTAAAATACATGTCATATTTTTTAGCAGTCCTCATATCCAGCATTTTCAAATTACCAGTCAATAAAAAATATCTTCATTTGTTCTTTAATTTACATTGCATTATGATTAAGTTTAAATTTGTAAATAGCACCTGCTAACTACTTTTTGCCAGGCCCAGCTGGATTATAAACTTTATAGAGTTTTATATGAGGTGCACATGTCAGCTGAAGATGATTGACAGTAGCTTCCACTACACATAATTTTAGAAATGATTCTTTTTTCTTTAGGCTAAAATGCATTGGATATTTAGTAAATACTAGGTACTAAGTACATTTCTTGTATTTTGTTATGAGACTCCTCACAATAATCACTGAATAGATATATTTTCTTCACGGTTTTGCCAAAAGAAACAGAGCTTTGGAAAAGATATTAAGGAAATAAAACTTACATAAGGTCACTCAGATAGTAAGTTATGTCTCCCAGTTAAAGTGGGTGACTAATTTGGCTCTTTTCTCCAATCCTTCTTTTGGCTAAATTCTTTAATAGCTTCCATTATATTCCCCTCCCCTGCTCTGTAATTCTTAGAATTGAAAATATAGAAAACCAGCCAGAATTCGACTCACTTTCCGAAATAGCATGGCATCTCAAGGTAAGATACCAGACTGAGTTTCAGGATTTTATAGGAGAAATCACATCTCTAGTCTGTGTTACAGTGAAGAATGGGAGCTGTGCCACCCGTATCTTCTACTATGTACATTTAAATCCCATCAAAAAGAAGTTGATCACACTCCAGATACTAAAATCTGTAAGGAATGCTTTCCAATGAAGCCCACTGCCTTCCAGCCTAAAGTGTCTCCAACTCTTCCATCTTAAAGACAAGACACTAAGCCTTTCTCCTACATAATGTGAATTACTACCAGTTTTACCTTTTTATTATATACTCTCAATTACCACTTCCTATATATTAGGTTTAGTGAGGCATATTAACAAAGGGTAAAATCCATTTATTTTGGGTACAGATCAATGAGTTTGAACAACCTATGCAAGTTACACAATTATGTAGCAACCACCACAATCAAGATTTAGAATATTCCCATTAGTACTCAAAGTTTCTTTTGTTCTTTTATAGTCAATCCCTGCCTCCAATTCTACCTGTTGGAAACTATTGATCCAATTTCTGTCTCTAAGAATTTGGTCTTTTGCAAAATGTTAAACAAAATCAGTATTAGTCTCTTGTGTCTGGCTTCTTTCATTTAGCAAAATCATTTTGAAATGTATTTAAGTTAAATATATCAGGAGTCCTTTGCTTTTTATTGCAATTGTTTTCCATTGTATATATGTAAAATCATTTATCTGCTCATTAGTTGAATGCCTAGCTGGATTATTAATTTATTATAGAGTGTGTTTAACTCCATAAAAAATGTTGAACAGTTTTCTAAAGTGATGATGACTTTTTGCTTTCCCACAGGTAATAATTGAAAACTCCAGTTAGTTCACATTCTCATTGGTACTTGATATTACCATTTTTTTTTGCTTTTGTGTTGTTTTTAGCCATTCTCATAAGTATGTAGTGATAATGCATTGTGGTTTAAGTTTGCACTCCCATACTTGGAACACTTTTTCACTGCTTTGCTGCAATATGTATCAAGTCATCTGCCATTAATTCATTTATTCATTCATTCATTTTTGAGTTGTGAGAGTTCTTTACATATTCTGGATATACCTTCTTTATTAGAGACATCTCTTGAAAATATTTTCTTCCAGTTTATAGATTGATTTTTTTTCTTTTTCTTCACAGCGTCTTTTAAAGAGCAGTTCTTTATTTTGACAATGCTCCTTATACTAGGATTGCACTGAATCTGTAGATAATTGGGAAATTTTGATATCTTACCAATTTTGCTGTTTCAGATTCATAAAACTTGTATATCACTTTATTTATTTAGATTTTTCTTTGCTTGCCCTTATAAATGTTTTGTAATTTTCAACATATAAATCTTGTACATATTTGATTTACCCTTAAGCATTTCTTTTTTTGATTGCATTGTAAATTGTTCTCAGTTTTAAATTTTAATTTCTGATTGTTCTTTGACAGTATACAGCCATAGATTAAATGTTTATATATTGAACTTGTGTCCTGCTAAACTTATTGATGAGTTTTAATAATTTTTCTTGTAGATTCTTTGGAGATTTTTCTCCCTAAACAACCATGTTATTGGCAAATAAAGACAGTTTTCACTGTTTTTCATCTAAATGGTTTGTCTTTTTTTTGTGCCATATTAGTCTAGGAAGGACTTCAGTATGGGATTGAATAGGAGTGAGATTGGACATCTTTGACTTATTCTTGATCTAATCAGGGAAATAATTCAATCTTCCACCATTAAGTATAAAATCAGCCCTTGATTTTATGTAATGCCTTTTATTTGGAAGGGTAAACTCCTTGCTGATCTTACCTTACAGAGCATTTTTATCATGAATGGATGTTGAATTTTGTTGAATGACTTTCTCCATCTATTGAGATAGTCAAATGATTATTTTGTTATTATGTTGGGGTGAATGACACTAATTTTCCAATGTTGAGCCCTATTCAGTCATGATGTATTATGCTCGTTATATATTGTGCTATTTGATTTATTAATCTTTTACAGATTTTATGCATCTTTGTCTTTGAAAGCTATTGATCTGTAGTTACCTTTCCTTGTGATGTCTTGGATTATTTTTAGTGTCAGAGTAATGTTAGCCTTATAATTTGAGTTTAGGAGGTGTTTTATACTTAATACTAGAAAAATGAAGATAGAATTCAACCAAAGGCTTGAGTTTCCTTTCTTCATTTTGTTTGGTTATTATTTTTACTACCTTTCTGTCATTATCTAAATTATAAGGCAAAAGAGGAAACAGAAGATAAGAACAAGGAGATCTTTGCAAGATAGTCCATAATTTGGCAAAATATCTTCAGACTAATAATGTTGTAATACCAGAAGAAAAAATAGAAATATTTTGATCCTCAACATTAAAGAAGTGAAGATGCTTTTTAAAAATGTTTCGTTCTCTTTGAAAAGACAAAAAAATAAAATAAAATAAAAATGTTTTGTTCTCAGTTATAACTGTCACAGTTCAGAAAGGCTCAATCTTAGAAGTAGTTTGGGGGCTTATCTATGACCTAATATCAGAAAATCCTAAAAAAAAAATCCTTTGAAATATGATGACAATATTGCCCAAAAATTTTAAGGAAAAACTTAATCTAGTCCTTGAGAAATGAATTCTTTTTTAAGACTTCTAAGTTAATAGCCTTTTATCCTTCCCAACGGAGAAGGAAGAATTTCTATAATCCTAGGAGGAAGATTTGTCATGTCACAATGGCCATTCAGGTGTAAGGATAACTTGGAAATTGGTGCCTGGTACTGATAAGTGATATGAAAATAAAGTTGGTGGCCCAGAGTGTTGTAGAAGATGATATAATACAATATAAGATAGTTGGGGAAGGACTCTGATAAAGTGATGCTTGAGCAGAAATTTAAAAATGGGAAGGAGCAAGCATTTGGATATTTGGAGGAAGGGCATTCTAGGCTAGAGGTTAGCAAATATGAAGTAGCATGCTTGGCATATTCGAGGAGCATAAAAGACAGCAGGGCTCAAGCTAAAGATATGAGGAGGGGGTCAGAGAGATAAAGTTGGAGAGATACTGGGGCCAGATCATGTAAGACCTGTAAGACCTTGTATGCCAGAGTAAAGATTTGGGATTTTACTCTGAGATTAGAAAACTTTGAAAACCTTTAAGCAAAGGGGTATATAACAAAACTTACTTTTTTAAAGAGATCAATATGTCTGCAGTTGAAAGATAGATTAGCAGGCAAAGCTAGAAAAACGGATATAAATTAGCAGGCTATTCCAGTAGTCTAGACTAGACATAATGGTGGGGTAGGCCCAGAAAGAAGTGACAAAAAAATGTTTGGCCTTTAAGCTTATTTACAAAGAAGAGCCATCACAATTCACAAGTGATTTACCATGGGGTAAGAGAGGAAGAAGAGTCAAAGATGACTAAAACTTCAGACTGACAAACTAGAACAGAATTACCAATTACTGAAATAGGAGGTAGAAACAGATTTCTGGAGAGGGGCATCATGAGTTTGGCTTGGATATGTTAAGATTGAGATGCTTATTAAACATGTAAAGCTCTTTACAAGTGTGGAAAATGAGGGACAATTTTGATTGAATGTATGATTTTGGGAGTCCACATCCTATAGAAGAAACAGAGGAAGGAGGGAGAAAATGAAGCATAAATCTTGGTAAGAGTCCAAATTGTCCTTCATTCATTCTTTGGGCTCTGAAATTCCAGTTGTGGCTGAAAATGCCTGGTGATCATGAATGAGGTGAGGCTGACATAACCCAGATAATAGTCTTCTTTTCTCCTCCTTGAACTTAGTTTCCTGTGTGGATTAGCAAAGTCATTTCATGACTTTGGACTTCTTTTCAGCCTGCAATACAGACGCCTCTGGGAGTTGTTGTGAATCTTGGTTTATTAATATTTGCAAAAGTGCTTTCAGGTCCTTTGTTGAAAGACATTATAGAGAAGCAGAGGGTTATTATTAAGGATGACATTTGCTCATTGTGATTAAAAATGACAAAATGAAATTTCAAGTGCAGAAGTCAACACTGCAATTTAATGTATAAAGGTGTCTTTGCACATCAACATGCAGCCAAATGAGGTCCATCTGTATTACAGAGATTTTTCTAGTTTGCTTTCAAATGAGGATTGGTTTTCAAGTGGGGAATTGAATGTAAGCAGACATCAGCACAGGCCAAAAATATACCGTTTCAGCTAATTGCATCCGTTTGCACAATGGTTTTTTTTTCCTCTTTAATTTATCACGGACTGCAAATGGAGCCCAGAGAACTGTGCATTGAGGCCACATCCACATGGTTTTATTTACCATTGCACACAGAATTTTATTGGGCTATAAAATAAATGGATTTCAGCTGAAGCAATTAGAACAGTACCTTCTAAGGCCACCGTGCAAATTAGCACATACCCATGGGCCCTTCCCTGGAAGAAGCCTGCAATATGCAGAGAGGAAATGGAGTAGGAGCTTGAAGTGGATGGTGAGAAGTTTTTACTCATATTTCTGTTACTCTCTCAGAACATGCTTTTTGTGACCTCTAAGCTAAACCAGTTGTAGGCTATGTTGTAATCAAGGATGGCTGACACACTTGGATTGAGAAATCCATTTGACTGACTGTTTGATGGAAGACTGAACTTGTTTTTGGATAGATTGGGGAGAGAAACAGAAGACTATAGAAAATTCATTTGCTGAATTTTAGGTCTCTTTCTCTTAACCAAGTGAGGCAAATTTTCCAATGTGTTTGGGTCCATAGTTTAGCATAAGTGAAAAGGCCAGAAGGCACTATGGCAGCATTTCTGAAGTCCCCACTACCACTTAATGCCCAGATAATATTGAAAACTTTTGCCCATCGTGTTGCTTTTGGCTCAGTCCAATGGTGTAAACAATGGCTGTAGAGTGTGGCTGCCTTCTCTTAGTCTCAGTGTGGCACCAATTCCATGTGTATTGAAAGAGTGACATGAGTTAGATATCGGAATCCACGCCTCTTCACCTACACATAGGCAAGGGGAAATGACTGAATATACTAAATGACTTTTGAAGCTCTCAGCTAGATCAAGAATTAAAAACAAAGTTTTCAGAGATCTGAGGAGACTGGAAAAGAAGTTTCTTTGAGAGCTGTTGTTAAGTCTATATTCACACTGTGCCTTGAGGACAGAATGGCCCTGTTACCTTATAATCATCTGCCTAATGAAGGGCCCTCAAGGATTCACTGAAAGCATGGACAGCTGCATGTCCAGTTACTAGACTTACATCTCAAAAAACAGATTGTAACATGGGATATGACTGTAACCTGAATCTCTAGCAGATGTGGGCTTTGATGGAGGATCCAAAAGATTGTTGTTATGTTAAAATTGTCCTGCCTACTCAGAGTGTGTTTGGGCTAAAGAGATTTATATGTTTCTGAGGACCATGGGGGCAGTGTGGGGGAGAGAGAGAACTATAAAGAACTGTATTAAGTTCTATCAAATAGAGTAGCTTTGTTAGGGGTAAGGAGACCTCAGGGGAGAGAGGAAGGAGATATACCACTGTATGCCCATTAAGGGAGGAGAAGGAGCTAAAGAGATACAATAAAAGAAAGACCTTATCTAGAAAACTCTTTTCCTAGTTCCATCGTTGAGCGCCTTTTCTTGCATTTTCCTAACTCTAGGCAAAGGACTATTGAAAATAGCGATGCCCAGGTCATGTTCCTACTGGAGTTTTGCCATCTAGAGGCAAGGTAGATTACCCCTACTGAATTTTTCAGAAATTGTGAGAGATAAAAGTTGGTTTTTGCCACATTCCATCTGTCTTGCTTGCTTGACACCAATATTTTCTGAATGAAATGGGGTTGAATTTGGTGCAATTCAGTTAAACATGAATTGAATGCCTTTAATGCACAAAATCCTGGGAGAGCTAAAGATGAGTAAGGTACCTCTCTTTCTCAAATATGTAACTTCTTTTTTTTATTCATTTATTTATTCATGAGAGACACACACACAGAGAGAGAGAGAGAGAGAGAGAGAGAGAGAGGCAGAGACATAGGCTGAGGGAGAAGCAGGCTCTCTGCAAGGAGCCTGATGTGGGCTCGATACCAGATCCCAGGATCACACCATCGCTGGGCCAAAGGCAGACGTTCAACCCCTGAGCCACCCAGGTGTCCCTCAAAGATGTAATTCCTAACCTGCTCAAACTATGTGAAATTTCTGGGAGATGAAATGACCCACACATGCTGCTTATTCTGTTCTGTGTGGCCTTCACTGACTCTGCTTCTACAGAATAGATTACTTGAATAATTACTACCTATTGCCCTTACAAAGTTATCTTTCTGTATAGATGTCTTTCCTGTTGTCAGTCTTAGGTCTGCTGTCTTCAGCTCTATAGGGTGTCCTTCACTTGCTCTCTTCTGTGTTATAGAAGGCTGATTCCAGTAAGTTGCATCCCTCAGGCTTCCCATTAGGTTTGGCCAATGGTAAGTGCTCTTAGAGTATTGTGGTAGGTGAAGGGTGTTGGGAGTCAGAAACTACTAGAGCGTTTTATATAAAACTTGCCTTCTCATTCAATGGAAATTTGTAATTTCTTTGAAAATGAAGACTTGGCTCATTCATGCATTCATGGCTGACTCCATAATATTTGGGACCCAATGCAAAATAAAAATGTGGAAGTTCTTATTAAAAAATCAGGATAAAAGCTTTTTCCTTTCCTCTACTATCTCACTCTTGACCTGTCAAGGTGTTTTTAATTTATTCCTTAATACTGTAGTCCCTATGGTGCACAGATATTCAAGACAAGTATAGAACCTCACAGGTACCAGTGGGCCCCACCAATGACTTGGTGGGCACATGTGGGACCAACAGGCTAGATTCTCCTTCTTACCAGTTGCTAGACCAATGTATCTGGAAGTTGGCCCATGTCCCCAAAAAGGGATGGAGAGTAGCAATGGAATAAGAAGAGGGCACCCAGGATACTGGAGGACATAGAGTAGGTGGTTGAGAACCCATCCTGGAAAAGTGGCTGGAGGTTGGATTGCCCATGAGCTAAATCTGAGTTCCTAGTGATGCTTCATTGTCCTATTGGACTTCACTTATAAAACACAAATTTATTTATTTTTTAAGATTTATTTATTCATGATAGACATAGAGGCAGAGACACAGGCAGAGGGAGAAGCAGGCTCCATGCCGGGAGCCCGACCTGGGACTTGATCCTGGGACTCCAGGATTGTGCCCTGGGCCAAAGGCAGGTGCTAAACCACTGAGCCACCCAGGGATCCCTATAAAACACAAATTTAAAGATTACTAAAAATTTCAAGACAGTGGCTGCAGAGCATTAAATCCCAAATGCAGGACTCTTGTGATTATATCTGGTCACATACGTATAATGTGGGTCTTGCAAGTATATATAGTCCTGAGAGTTCTGTCCTATGTCAGCTGCAGAGAAATTGGAGACATGTGGGGGAGGCAAAAGGAACTAACATTATTGCTCTCTTTCTACATGCCAGACGCTATCTTGGATATTTCTCATTTTTATCTAAATTGGATCCTTATATTAACCAAGCCAATGAAATAGCTGTTAATATATCCATAAAATCAATGAGGATAATGGAACCTTAGAAAAGTCCAGTAAATTGATTAAAGTCTCTTGTAAATGGAATACCAGAGATTCCAAGCCTGTTATATACTATTTCAAAGTTTTAAAGTCTAGAGTTTTTTTTTCTTTTTTCTTTCTTTTTTTTTCTTTTTTCTTTTTTTTTACAAATACTAAATGAGTAATTAAATGCTTTAGAATTGTTTATTTGATTGTATTTGTTTTGTTTCTCTTTTGACACAGGAACACAAAAAGTCTTTGAGGTTTTGAGTAACTCCTTTTTTAAAGAATTAGGTCACAAAGAAAATAAATGATACAACAATTAAAACAATAAAAATCTAAAGTGGTTTTTGAAAACCATCATTAGTAGCACTATTTAACACACACTGAACATTGAGCTCATTTAAGCAAAGAATTTGAATCAATAACCTCAATATGTGGCCCTCCCTCATTTCCTGTTGCAACAGAATTAGAATTTCTTCCTTGACTACTATTTTGTCTTTTGCCTTTTGAAATATGGGTGATTGGCAACTCCAGGGTATTATAAACAAATTAGATATACAAATAGTAATGAGTGATTTTCTCTGTCATATTTTCTGGGTTGTAAATTTTGCTTGAGATTTTATTAGGTGGATTACTTTCACCAAGATAGAATTCCCTTTGCATATATATATATATATATATATATATATATATATATATATATATATAAAAGGATGATTGTTGCTCATTTATCAGTCGTGATCTCAGTTTTTGGATTAGGTGTTACAAATGGTTAAATGATGAAACATTTGGCCTTTGATTGGAAAAATTATATAATGCCTCTATATTGTTTTCTAAACAGGCCATTGCATTTATCAAGACCTAAAGCTATTAGAATAAAACTATTAGAAAAATGTCAATCGCAACATTCTTCTCTTATTTCCCAGAATAATGATTTGGTACCGTGTCTGCATAGGGCTCTCTGATGAGTATAGAAGATGAAGTGTGGGAGTTCCAATTACAATGTGAATCATCTCCTTAAGGAATCTGTGGATTAGTACATGGGATAAACTGCTATGAAGAGAGCAGTCATGGAAATACCATAAACTGTGGGGCATATAAACAGTAGAAATTTATTTCTCACAATTCTGGAGGCTAGAAATCCAAGGTCAGGGTGCCTGCATTGTTGAGTTCTGGTGAAGGCTCTCTACCTGGTTGCAGACTGCTGACTTCTTGCTGTGTTCTTACATGGTGGAAGGGATGAGGTGATCTCTGGGGTCTTTTTTATAAAGGCACTAATCTCATTCATGAGGGTTTCATCCTTATGACCTAATAACTTCACAAAGGCCCCATCTTCAAATACTATCTTACTGGGTTGGGGGTGAAGATTTCAACATCTGAATTTTGGGAGAACACAGACATTTCAGTCTATAGCAAAATGCCTTTCTAAGGACAGGCACAGATAGAGTCCCATGATAATTTAGGTGCCAGAAAGATTACTGCTACCTGGAACACTGAGAGGGACTTTAAGAAGTTTATGAAAAGGAGACAAAGTAAAAATGCTAGGAGCCAGTCATTTCTTTGAGTCAAGGAAAATACCCTTGAAGACTTGGAAGTTCATCATTGGAGGAAGAATGATTTGTTTTGGTCACTGAATTTATAGAAGCATCAGAGATTGTGAAGAAAGGACCTATGGGTTCTGAAGTATGTATTTCCAGTGTGAATTTGATGACTTATGAGTCTTTGGGAAATTGCTTTATTTATAGTCTAGCAGGGCCCTGTGTGATAGGAGAGTAATTGATTCATTGTTCATTTGCTCACTTATTCATTCTTTCACTCATGTAGTCCCTAAAATATATTAACTGAGTGTCTATTAGGTAAAAGGGACTGAACCAGGTTCTGGGGATAGTCTGGGCAATGTAGCTGACCTGGTTGTGTGTTTTATAACATTAACTTAGATATTTGCTACTCTAAGTGTGCCTAGTAGACCAGAAGCATTGGCATCACCTGAGTATTTTGACAAGTACAGAATCTCTGACTGCCCTAGCTCCATGAAATCAGAATTTGCATTCTAACTAAATCTTCAGATGATTTGTACACATATTAAAAACCAGGAAGTTGGATTTGTAGCCCTAAAAAGAGTCAAGCAAATATTCAGCAAGCTGGGGTATCTTAGCCAAATCCTCAAGAGAACAAGGAAATCAGGCTTTTCTTTATTGAGAAGGGGCTGTGAGTTTCAAAAGAAACTTCACATAAAATGACTAACTGAAGGGAGAAGCTAAATCCCAAATGTAGAAAATGTGAACAATACAGGGACTGACAAACTGATGAGCTCAGATTTCTTACCCTACATGAGACTAGAGAGAAATTTGCGTGCCTCCCAGCAGCATAATAGCTTGCATCCCTTTAACCAAATATGATCAGCATTTCCTTGCTTAGAACCTGTCCTTTGTCAATCTCAACTTGTGCAAATATTATCTATCCTTTAGGAACCAGCCTAAATGAGTCCTCTTAGAGTCTTCCTTAATACCTCAGCTAGAACCAATCTTTTTTCCTTTGCGTGTTCTCATTCTCTATCTCTCATTTTTCTGTACCTCTCTATGACACCTACATATTTCTGTATTTATGCACACATTTGCAATCTGTGACTTATTTGCTTCCCAATAATGCCTTTGAGAAAAACAGGCCCATGCCCTATCTCTAAAATATACACTTGGCATATTATCACGCACACAGCAGGTCTTCAACTGTGCTTATTGGGTGAGCTGAGACACATAAATCACCACTGCATCTTCCTATATGTTAAAGTAGAGGTGCAAACACATTAACTATGCTTAGTCAAAAGCCTTGAAAGCTACCAGATGCATCATTCAATACAGTGTGCAGTGAACTTAAAATGAAGCCTATAAGGTGTTTTGAATTTTTGTTAGGGAAGTGAGACACTCATCCCCCAAAACAGTTAATAGCGACAGAATGAAGAATATAATAAGTTACTAACTTAGCATAATTAAATGCCATAATGCAAAATAAAAACTATGAGGATTCTAGGATAAACAGGGATAGTAAGCATTGGTGAGCATTTCCTAAGAATTGGGTAAATAGGTGAGGCTTGAGTAGGACTTTTAAGGATAGTTAGTATTGAAGAATAAAATTACATAAAGTACTAATACACAAAAACTAGAAGTGTTTGAAAAGTAGGATAAACAGGTTGTTCTCCTCAGAGAATATTCAATGTTAGTTCTGAAAGGAAGACTCTTGTCAGGTTGAATGTTCCAAAAATGGCTGCAGTAACATACACAAGAATTTCCCATGCTCTTGCGTAATGTGATCTTGTTACTTCCTCTTGAAAGGAGAGTCTGTTGTCTCCTCCCCTTGCATCTGGATAGGCTTATGGTTGCTTTGGCCAATGGAGTAGGGAGGAGGTGATGCTATGAGATTTCTGAGGCTAGGTCTTGAAAGGCCAGATAGTTTCAGCATGCATCTCATGAAATGCTCATTCTCTGATACTGTCATGTTTAACATGACTGCCATGCTGTGATAACCCCAAGCCACACAGAGAGGTCTTGCGTAGGTGATCCAGTCAACAGCCCAGCTGAGCCCAATCTTTAGTCATTCTGGTCCAGGTACAAGACATAGGAGTAAGTGTCCTCAAGATTATTCCAACCCTCAGTCATATTGAGTCACTTATATCCCTGATAGGCTCCCCAGCTAAAGCCTCAGACATTGTGGAGCAGAGATAAGCCATCCCTGCTGAGTCCTGTTCAAATTCCTGACCCATAGAATACTTAAGCACAATGTGGTGGTTTTATGTATACCATTATTTTTTTTAATGCAGCATTAAATACTTGAAATGACCCTGTTTTCCCATCATTCTGGTATAATGATAGAAAGGGCATATATTTTGGGATTAGGCTACCCTGGGTTTAAATCCCGATAATCTCATTTACTTAGCTATGCATGCTTAGACAAATTTAAATAGTTTCAGGGCCTCCTCTCTATTTCCTCATTTCTAAAATAGAGATAGTCATACCAATATTACAGAGTCATTGGCACAATTAAGTGAGTTGTAATATATAAGAGGTCAGATACAAAATAGTAACCCACTATGTTATAGATGTCCTTACTAGTATTTAAAATCAGAAGTGGTCCTACCATAGGGATCAGCACCATTTATATGGGTCTAGTAATGAGAAGGATACTGGAGGAACATTCAGGGAGATAGCAGTTCTGGAGGGGGACAGAGAGGCAGGATATGAGGGCCCTTTCTTTGTAGGATTTTGCTCAGGAGCTGTTAGCCCTAAATTTATACATATAATAAGATCAGCAATAACTAAATTTAAATTATACTTTAAGATTTATGCAGTACTTTTGTAAATGTGACTTTGAGTTTAGAGCAGCCTTATAAGGAAGATGATCAGATTTATACGGTTTTTGTAAGTTTTTATAAACAGCAGCTATAGGTTAAGGAGTTCAGCATTTTGGTCATGATGCCAGATTTCCTTAATTCAAACTCACCAGTCATGTGATTTGAATGTTAAGTTCTCCTGGTCCTCCGTTGTATCATCTCTAAAATGATAATACTATACCGATTTTTTGTAAGATGGATTTGAGAATTAAATAAGATCATACTTGTAGAGCACTTAGAGCCTGGCATGGAGCAGAGTGTTTAGTAAAATGCTGCTGTCATAGATTTGGCTCAGAGAATTAGAGTTTTTAGGGTTGCAAAGGTATAAATCTCATCAAGCCCAGGACTTTTGCTCGATCTTATACTACAGTTATTACGTGTGTCATATGTTCCTTTTAATTTTTGTTTAGGTGAGGGATAACTACTGTGCCTGTTGGAGTTTGGCCAGTATTTAAACACACTCGTCTTTATACTCCAAGAGTTCTCATGAAAGCACTTGTGCAAACTCAGACTCTATACCACCTCTGAATTTTGCTCCAGGATGATGTTAATAGATAGCTCTCATAGTTTATGTGTCACTGACAGGAATGGTTTCCTAGAAAAACTGTCTTGAACACAAACTCATGATGCATGACTTTATGACTCATAAAAATCCCTTTTATGGCTGCCTCATCTTGATAAAAAGCCAAAAGACTTTGTTTCTTCTTAGGTATTGGGAACATTTTCCCCACTCCTACTACGGTCAGGATGCCTTTTAGGTCATCCAAGGGATAAAATTATTCCTTGAAGCAAGCTTTCTGTCAATTCTGGTGGCTCTTTGTTTCGATTCCATCCATGTCAGAAGCCTTTCCAGCCACTAGTTTGTCAGTCACACTAATGCATGGAACATACTTGGAAAACTTCACTGGACTACATCATCATCACAAGCTCCTGTTCAAGCATCTCCTTCCAAGCAAGTATCTTACCTCTTTCCATCTTCAGCTTCCTTTATTTTCTCTTTTCTTTTTGACCAGCCATTTAATTTTCTCTTAAACTCTTATATAAATAACCTCCAATTGGTGTGTCAATATCTTTAATATTCTCTGTCTTGTGGTGTTTTCTAAAATACATATGACTTCTTTATGCTTGTGCCTTGTTATTTGTGGGCTGTCATGCTACCTGTCAGTGGAATGGTGTGCAAATACTTAGCTGAAGGTGACTTATCTTAGACCTTGCTTCTCCCACAGGGGGAAAAAAAAATCAGTCTTTAATGAACTTGGTGCTAAAGTAGATTAGCCATTTTCTTCCGCTAAGATGGATGATGCTATCAACGTTATTAAGTCACTAGGTCTGAATTTCTCTCTGCAAATCCAATGTAATAAGTGCTTTTAAAAACCCTGTCAATCCATCTCACTGACATATTTTAGTGTTTTGGCCAAAAACTGAAATAATACTAGTCCTGATTAAACAGTTTACTTTGTTATCTATTCAGTTTTCTTGCTTCCAAGTGGTTTGACCTTACCTACTGTTGTTTGGCAGTGGGCTTTATTTATCAATGAGTTTATAATATACTAGATAACATACAATTTGTCCAATTACTTAATTGAAAAATCATTAGATTGAGAAACCTCTCTTATAACCTCATTTTAAGGAGTATAGAGTTTTTGCTTTTATACATATATGAAGCATCCCTTTAGCATTTTGGTAACCCCCTTGACTGAGGGAACGGCTCAGAGTAGAAAAATTGTAAAGAATGTTCTTGGCTCTGATGGCAGGAATGAATAGGTTGGCCATGCCTCTCTGGGAGAGACTGGGAGAATATTTCTCACAACCAGAGGAACTGTTACTGCAAATCTCCAGAGCAGAATGAATAATCTAGTAGATTTAATCTTTGCAAGATGTGTGACAGGAAAGAGAGTTAAGGTAGTTTTCAAGGAATGTAATAATATCTTCTGTAGGATAAGGTTTCCTTTGCTCACTTAAAATAACATTTTCCTGCTAATGACTTAAGAAATCTATTTCATCCATCTTCTTAAACAACAACAACAACAACAAAAACAAGTGAAAATTTTAAGGAAAGGTTTTAGAGTTTTGCTGGCATGTGCAATATTTCTTATCTGTGTGTATTGAGATATTTTAGTAGAGTATAATGTTTTCCTTTCAATATCATGCAGATTCCTTAAAGTTAAATTTCTTCTTGAGTGACTCTGTGTAATTTTGAGTAAATTTTACCTTCAGATTTTTAATTTTTTTTTAGTTTGAATCCAGTTTAATAATTGTGAGAGCCACTTATGGTGGTGAGTACTTACCCTTATTTGCTAACATTGGTAAGTTGGGATGACCCTTGAGTAATTGAATTGAAATTTGCTTCTTCTGACTTCTAACAGGAGGTAAAAGTTGAAATTGCAATACAATGTCATTTCATTCACTAAAGAAATGTGCTCCTGTTAATATTATGTAGTGCAGAATTCTCTTGTTATTATTAGAAATAGGCTGGGTAGAGAATTAGCAAAAAAAAAAAAAAAAAAAAAAAGGAAAGGTAGAAAATTGTTCACTGACTCATTCCTAAATTTACTTGCAAGGAAAAAAAAATGATGGAAATCAGTATTCTGTTATTGTGTTTCCATTCCTCAAAGAAATGATGAGCTGTGCAAAGAAAGAAAAAGTCCTTGCCTGTATTTTGTCTGTCATTTATATACAAATAGGGTTCTGATTAAAGTACATTTTGGTGGCTCTGACTAGGGAGAATTTATCTGTGAAGAAACGTGAAAAGGATAACATTTTATTGTTTGGTATTATCAATGCTACAACTCCAATTCTTTATCAAGTTCAGTTCCATACAGACTCTGTAGAATTGCTAATGCTTCCTTATGTGGCTCACATCTGTACAGGGAAGCTTAATCTGAAGTTCTGCGTGTTTTTTTCATCTAGTGTGTGTGTGTGTGTGTGTGTGTGTGTGTTGTAATTCCTTCTAACATTTTCTCTTTTCTTCTCTTAGCAATGTTTTCTCTTTTGTACAGAATTGTAATCCCTTGAGGTTATAAAGCTTTTTAGTGCCTTCTGCAATGCTTTGGGCAAATTCGGGTACAGCTTTTCTCGTGGGGGGAATAATGGGAAAGCTGTTCCTTTCCAACTGTTAGAGAGTGGGGAACTTGAATGACAACTAGTTTGGTATGTGTATGTCCATCTATTGTGATGGCCAGGTGGTGCCATATATTCAAAGCAGTCACCTTCAGTGCCATACTCTTGATGCCTGCCTAAACAGTATAGGAGATTAGAGATGTTAAGTGCTTTTGCTGAAGTTTTTAGACTATATAGGCATGGTAGGTATGTAATCTAGAGCTTTGTAACTCAAAATGTGATCCATGGACATTAACATCATCCAAAAGTGTATTAGAAATTCAAAATCCCCAGTTCTACCCCAGAATTACTGAATCAGAATGTACATTTCAATAAGATTTCCAAGTATTTTGTACATGCATTAGTTCAAGAAGTACTGGTCAAAAGATACTTCTTTATTCTGTCAGCAAGTTCTGCAATCATAATAGTTGTAAAACAGTACTAATGATAGTAGTCTCTAGTAGAATACAAGTTTGGTGAGGTAAAAACCTATCATTTAGCCAGTCTAATAATGTCTTTTTTTCCCTAATAATGTCTTGATCAAGAATTTCATCCTATCTTCAGAACTATTTTAGTGCTCTAATACATCCTCTCTCATCAAGAATACCATAATCTAATTTAAACAATTTTTGAACATCATATAAAATAACTACTCTGTTATTTTTGTTTATTGCATTGATCTGTGTGTACCACAAAATTTTATGGTTCTTATAGCAAATAGGATTATTTATTTTGCAGTAATACTTCTTATCTTCCTTAATAAAGAGAAATGATTACATTCAAATTCAGTTTCTTAAGAAGTAGATAGAGCTGCATTAATGAAATCCCTAATCTCTTAATAAAATTCAAGATCTTTTAAATTATTCATTTATTTGACAGATACATATTTATACCTACTATTTGCCTGGCACTGTTTTAGGTCTGTGGGGGTATTAGGTAAACAAAATGCGCAAGAATCCCTGAGCTCATAGAGATTATTTTCTTGTAAACATGTATAGAAAATAAAAAAAGTAAATAAACACAACTAAGGATCTAATCGGTTAAAATCAATAAGTAATACTGAAAACATTAAAAGGGGAACAGGGAAATACAAAGGAATTCTGGTAAGTGCAAGAAACAGGATTATGTTGCTGGTTTGTGTAGACTTCATGGAGAGGAGAAGTGTTGATTAAAGAATTGAAGAGGGAGATAACCAGGCAAATAGTTGGGATAGAACATTCAAGGTAAAGGCAATAACTTCAGCAAAGGCAACAAATAACAAAGATGTCAATGTGGTTTATGTAGAAAGAGGAGAAGAAGAGAGGGAGGAAGTAGTAGGAGACAGATTAGAACAAGTGGTCAAATCATGTAGACCCTGGTTGGCCATTAGAAGTATTGTTGATGGTTTTGAGCAGAAAAACAACAGAATTTGACTTATACTTAGAAATATCATTCTGGATAGTATATTTTAAGTAAACTATAAAAAGGTAAGAGAAAATTCAGTTAAGCAATTACTGAGATGATTCTTGAATAAGGAGGTAATGGTGACTTGGATCAGAAAACTAGCAGTGGAGGTGGGGAAAAGTATTTAGATGATGCGTATATTTGAAGATAGAGCCAATAATTTTTGATGAATGGAATGTGAGGTATGAGAGAGAGCAGTCAAGGTTGACTACAAGGTGTGGGCCTGAATGTTTTCAGTGATGGAGTTAACAACTGAAATGAGGAAAGCTGAATGTGAGGTTAACAGGAAAGGGATAAAGATGAAAAATGCAGTTTGAACATGTTGAGTTTGAAATATCTAATACATGTTCAAGTGTGGGTGTTAGTAGGCAGTTGGGTATACAAACCTGGGATTTGAGATTTTAAAAAAGGTTAAAATGATAAATTTGCAGTTTGTTGGTATATAGATGGAATGTTATGGCCACAAGGCTAAATGAGATCACCTAGGGAGTGAGTGTAAAGAGAAAATCAAGAACAAAGGGCCCAAGCCCACAAATACTACAGTATTACAAAATTGAAAAGAGAAGGAAGCAGCATCAGGCCCTGGGAAGGAGCAGTCACTAAGTAAAAAAGAAAATTGAGATCATGTGGTGTCCTAGAAGTCAAGGTTGGAAACTATATCAAAGAGGAGAGAGGACATTACCTCTGTAATGAAGAAAGTTGCAAAAGATTCTTCTATCTTAACTATAATGAACTCGATAAACTATAAAAGTCAAAGATTTTAAAAAACCCATCAGAAAGTTTAGCATCCAAGCAAAAATTAATTCAATTTTAGAAAGTGATGAGCTTTAAAAAGTGATGACGGATATCAACCTATATAGCTAAGAACTTCAACAAATCTCAATGAGTACAAAAGGAAAAAAATGTATGTGCAGTACAGTGCAACTTACAACAGCCCAAAGATGATAAAATTTTTAATGTAGTTTTTAAAAAAGTCCCCAAAAGAACATTTGCAAGAATGTTCATAGCATCCTTAATTATAATAACTAAAGAGCAGAAACAATGTAAACACTCCAAAAGCAAAAGAATGAATGAACAAATTATGGTGTCGAATCTCAAAAACCTATGTTTAGCAAAAGAAATGACACACAAATTCATATTGAATCATACTGTTTTTATGAAATACAAGGAATAATCTATGACATAGTGACCTATGATAACTGAGGTCAGAAAGTGGCTGCCCCTAAGGGGTGTGGGGTCTGACTGAAATGGGACACAGAGGAACATTCTGATGGAAATGGTCCATATCTTGTTTTGGGTGGTCTTTATATGATGCCTACAGCTGTCAAAGTTTATCAAGCTGTGTACTTAAAATGTTTACATTTGAGTATTTGTAAATGATATTTCAGTTAAAAAATTTTATCCCCTATGTCAACTGCTGCTATCTGTCTAGTTAGAAAAGGATTGAGAATTTATCTTTGAATAGAGAAACAGAGATGTCTTGGTGATCCTGAGGAAGCCAGTTTTGGCGTGAAGTGTTAAGAGCAAAAGGCCAATCTCTTAGACTTACAGTCTCTTAGATGAAGACTTTCCCCCTCCTCCAATGTGTTTAGCTAATGCGTTGAGAAGATGTGCTTCATGGAAAGTCCTCAGCAGACATTAGTGTTCTCATTTCTAAATATGACAGTTTTCATAGAAGTTAGGGTTGAGATTTTTAACCTTTCAAATCTCCTCCATGTATTGTCAGTCTATGTTTAAGGACCTATTTTTTGGACTCCTTAAAAACTTGTTGCCAGTTCACTTTTAAGTATAAAAACAGGGACATGAAAATCAAATGATGTATATACCACTTTTATGAGCTGGTATATGTGGCTTTAGTCATAGCACTTGGTTAATGAAGCCAAATACATGAGGAGCATACATGGGGATTTACTCATCCTAAGTATTGCTGTTGTTTAGACAGCACATAGATATTTCTGGTTTAAGAGCACCCAGTTTAACCAAAATTGGGAAGGTTATGATATAACCCAGTCAAGTGTAGTGAATAAGAAGAGAAATTTAACAAAATCTTAAAAGTAAAGATAAGGAAACAAATGCATTTTTAAAAGTAAAAGTTATTTATCCTGGAGAAATAAAAGGTGGACTGATGAGAATATTAACTTTTTGAGGCATTAAAAGATAATATTATAAGCCTGGCCTAGTTTTATAGCTGAAAAAAGATAATATTTAGGTAGGCTGTTATATTTCAGTTGAGAAGGAGGGAAAGAGAAGTATCTTTTCAAGATTAGGTCATTTGATTCACATTTGAAGATTAAGAAATGGGCTACTTATATATCCAATGGGGAGGGGGGAGCTCTTTAAGACCTTTTTTCTTAGTTAAAATAGTAAATTATGACACATACTAATATAAAATTCAGTATTTATAAAGGTAAACCTTCACAAGAATATGTACAGTCTAATTAAAGCCCCTGAATAGAACTGATGCTCCAAGTTTGGTCCTGTGATTAATGGATATTTGAACAAAACTGCTATACCAGCAAGCTTGTTCTTTCACAACTAAAGTATATCGTATCAACTTTACTTTTATATGGCCTTTTTCTGCTCTGTCTTTCCTCAGAGATTTTGAAAAATTCTGCCCGGTATCTGGTGGGAAGACAGTGTTACTGATTCAAAATTCATAGCAGTGGTAGAGTGTCCAAGGAGTTCCCTGAAACTGAGCCAGCCTCCAGAGTGTTACAGAAGAGCTTATTTCCCTTCCATTTTCTGTATCTGATATAATCTTGGCCTTGAGAAACCTAGTGTCAGAGTTTTCACAGCTAATAAATTCCATGAATGAAGCACACTGGTGTTGTAGTTATAAACGTTTGGAATACTGTGTTTGGACTATCCCATTAGTTCACTCTTTTCCCTACAGGTTATTAAAGACAATTAAGATGAAGGATAGGGCCATCTGGTGATTACACCTCATAATAATGGAAATGCTAATATAGGTCAAGAAAGCAGACTCATTTCTAACAATTGAAAGAGAGAAAACATTATTTTTATTTATTGTCGTTATATACCTACAGTACAATATGTGAGATGCTGAACTCTTTGATTGTGTTCCTAAAAATTGGGACCCAGATCTTTGAATGACCACCATGCTTTTAAGGCTATGTTAGCTGGAAAGGTTGCATGTGCACTTTTGCAAATTTCAGTAAATTTAAAAAACTTTTCATGAAGACTAGTTTTTAATTGACTCCCAATGTATGGTTAGGCTTTTTTTCAAAACTCCAGTTGATATATTATTTAAATTATTTCAGTTCCATCTAAACTCATTGATCAAGTGTTCAGGAATTCAGCATTTATGAGGCCTTTCATTGAAGTTGATAACATATATTTTATTCTGGGCCCCTTAGGTTTTATTTTTACTTAAGGTTGAAATAAATTAGATAATAGTAATTTTAATTATTTTCTAATTTAACCATCTCATTTCTTATGCCTATTTTGGTGATAACCAAGAAAAACACCATCAAAGAAAATAAACATGCAGTTAATTGTAATATAATGAAATAGCAACCTTTACCAAATACTAACTCTGGGCCAGGAATATGCCATATATTTGCAAACATGCAATTATTTAATCTCTATCACAATCCTACGATATTTTATATTCTCTCTATATAAACAGTCCTATGATATTCTAAATTTAACCCATGAAGAAACTGAGGTTTACAGAATTGAAGCAGCTTAAGAAGCCATAGCTCTAAAAAGCCAGAAAAAGACTAATACTTGGTGTATCTAATCCAAAAGGCCACTTACCTCACCAGTAAATCACAGTGCCCAGAATCTTGGCAACAGCGTTGTCTGCTATATCCACATGGTCAGGGTTGTTAAAGCTTATAGGGACTGAGTACTTATGGATTCTTGTTTTTTTTTTTTTTTCCAGTGGGTTATAATCTGTTTCTACCATAGCTTAACTTGATATTCAGAAGGTGATTTTAATGGGCAGCAAGTTTGAGAACCTCCATATTAAGCCAGCTATTCTGACCCATCTGTTTTGTTTTTTCCAAAGTTTATCATCACCTCTAGTTGAATTACCATTTCTTCCCATTCTCTTTTACTAAAATGTTAGAGGAATTTTAGAAGATAGTGGTAATAATGCTGTGTTCAATATGCTATTGTTAACCAGAAGTTTTTAGTTACTTCAAAAAATAAAATTTGACCATCTTGTCTAATTAATTCACCAGTAATTTTAACAAATATAAGCTAGATTTACTTTCACTACTTAGTAGTAGACTATATACAGTATTTTGTATTATGTGTGCATACACATAAATATATATTTATTTTCCAAAACTTCTAGACTTTATCAGTTTGTACTAAGGCAGAGAAAGCATTGCCTTGGTTTGAACTGTATAAAGTGTGTATAAGAGAGACTCACCTAGGCTTATCTTGCTAATGAAAAAATTAGTCCAAATTCCATTTGAGATGCTGGGGCTAGTTAGCAATTCAGATCTGCTTTTCAAAAACTGGTAGTGACTCTTTGATGTCTCTGAAATTGAAGAAGCTCAGCTCCTGAATGATGTCACCTGTTTATTGCCACATTTCAGTATCTGAATAATGCAGTGATAAAATACCAAAAATAGCACAAAAGGGAAATAAACCAGCCAGAGAATTTCAATAACAAGTAAACATGATTACTCAGACTCTTTCTCTCTATACCTTTGTCTAATTCCATTTATTAGCATGAAATATTGGGCTACCTATCTGTATGTTATAATTATCAAATTTATAAATAATTATAGAATACTTGTTTTCTGTTCAAAAGTATGGTTGTATATTTTGGTTGAGGACTCTAATGAACTGGAGTGATTTACTCAGGGGTCAGCCTATGGTATTTGGGTAGTAATGTAGAATCTCTTAACTTGAAAGTTAATTGACAAAATGCTGAGCCACCGAAAAAATTCACATTGACTTTATGATGAATGGTTAAGTCTCCCAGAGGTTCAGTAAGCTGAGATATTCCCTACTGAGAGCTTGTTCAGACATTCTTATGCGGGCAAAATTCTTTCTGAAATCAATGCCCTTCACCAATAGAAGCCAACTCTTTTTCCTGTCAAGTTATCCCTGACAATGTTTCCTCCCTGTAACGTGTAGTTCAGATAGCTTTTGAATAGAGTGTCCTTGGGGTTGATGCTTCCAAAGTGATTTTTCTTATTTCTAGATGAACACTTCTAACGTCCTATCTCTGCCTCCACTCCCCACTCCAGCTCCCCTCACTTTCTTACTCTGAACATTTGGGAAATATGAGGTGTCTTAAAAATCATTTTTGTTCTTGGAGAAATCAGATCATAGGTGCTTTTGTCTTAAATTCAAGTCTGTATGCCATGAAAAAGAGAGTAAGAACTAGAATGAGTGTGAATATAAAAAATTAAAAATAACACAGGTGATAATTCTAGGTAGGGACTTACATCTGAGAATGGATGCTCTTAGTTTCATTTCCCCTGACTTCCCACAGTGTGAAAACAATCAAAGTTGAATCAGATGATACCTGCAGGCAAACTTTTAGAAAGGTGTATGAATGATTTAAAGGTATTCTCTGTCGTTAAAGATAAACAAGCAAGCAACCCCACAGTTTTTAGGTAGCCAGGAAAGTGGATAGATCTTCTGAAGAAGAAATTTACAAAGTAAGATCCATAGAAACATGTAAGCCAATAAAGACCATGATAATTAATATCTCCAATTACATGAGCTCATGTGTAGTGCTCTTACAATGGAAGATTAAAATTGAAGGTGTTAAACAGGAAGATCCAACAAGTTGTAAAGTAATATTTGAATTCTGGAATAAAATTTCTAAACAAATATTTCAAGGATGAATAAAGGGACTTTCAAAAGTAATTTTGACAATATACAATTTTTACTTGTGATGCCAAGTTTAGAATCAAGCATCTTATTACAAGATAATTTTCATAGAAGGGTAAAATCATGAGTTTTATACAGATATTAAAAGAAACATGTGTTAAAAGTTTTAACTTATAAGCAGAGTACCAGGCAGATGTTATGTAAGTTGTTCAAAGGGAGTCAAAAGACTAGACATATTTATAGATCAGGATTATTTAAAAAAATGAACAAATAGAAGTAAAGCTAGTTTTACTACTTAGAGGAATGGGTATCCCTCCACCCACAGAATTCAGTTGCATATTTATAGACAAAAATTATTTTGCATTGCCATCAGTTATTTATAACTTCATCAAAATCAGGTAATACAGAGAAAGGTGCTATAATCAATGCGTACTTTCCTATGAAGCACATTTTTTTCCCAATACTGTAGTATGAAAGTATCTCCTCAGGGCTTTATAGCCTTTAGTGCTGTTAGAATAAAAGTCCCAGGCTAGGTAGATGCAAGTAATCATTACACCCTTTATGTACAAGCTAGATTTTGTAAAATGGGGGTACCTGCAAATGTGAGATGACCAATGACTGGGGAGAGAGCTTAGGGTGGAATCATAGGTGTTAAGGATAAGTTTTGCCTATTTTACAGTTTTCCTGAAATTTGTCTAGATTATTTTTGTTTCTTCTTGGCTCTCCTGAAGTCTATTTTACTTTACTTAAATTGAAGATTGACATTTGAATTAATGTTTTTAAAGCAACTCAAATGAGATACTATACACAAAAATTTTTTTATAAATTGAAAAGTGCTAAAGATATAAAGGGTTAACATTTTATAAATATTTAGTGAAGGCTCATTTCTTATTTATTATCGTTCCCTCCATGGCTCTCCATTACAGTTAAAATCCCAACCTAAGTGCTTAGGTAAATTGCCTGCAAAGGTGGGCACAGTCATTCCTCCAGTCTGCCCCGACAGCCTTTTGTGTTCTGAATTTGTTCTCCATCGAGAAAGAGGAGGAGTCTACTTCTCTCTTCTCAAATCTAAGGTGGCTTTGTAACTTACATCATGTAATAGAATATAGCTAAATTGACATTATGCACTTTCCAGGCCTGGCCTCAACATGCCCTGAAACCTTTGCTTTTGTCTCCTGGAATGCTTCTATAAGCATTTAAAGGCAGCTCAGTCTTGCCTGCTGAAGCTGCATGACTTCCCTGACAGCTGTCACCAACCACAAGATATCTGAATAGAGCCATCTTAGACCATTCAACTCCAACTGGGTCTCCAGTTGAGATTGCAGAAAATGAGTGAAACCAGGTGAGAAAAACCAAGCAAGATACCATGCAACCGAACCTAGTCCCACATGCTGAGCAAATCAACTTGTTGCTTTAAGACCTTAATTTGGGGGTGGTTTGTTTTACAGTAACAGATAATTGAAGCGGGGCCTTCAAATTTCACTTACTATAATCTAGCCCCTGCCTACCCCTCAAAATCTTCCTCCACTCTTCTCCTCCTTGTATATTAGGCTTCCCCACATCAAGTCACTTCTCTTTGATCTTAGGGGTACCAGATCATATTTTGATGTTCTATATTCTTAATTTCCTCTTCTTTTCTATGCTACCTCAACCCTTCCTCATCATACACATTCATAATTCAGATTACAGTCTAAATATTACTTTTCCAAAGCTTTCTTTTTTTAAAAGTAAGCTCTGAGCCCAAGCTGGGGCTCAAACTTACGACCCCAAGATGAAGAGTCACATGCTCCATAGACTAAGCCAGCCAGGTGCCCTCTTCTAATCCAAAGATTGTTAGGGTTCCCCACGGTTCTCTTAGAACTCTCACTTTTCTCTTATAGCTCTCATCACAATGTTTTTTAAAACATTTTTCTTCTACAGTTGCCAATTCCGCAGGGAAAGGATCACATCTCTATCTCATTTACTTCTGCATGTGCAGCACCTAGTACAATGACTGCAACACAGTAGACTCTTTGTATATATAAGTATTTGTTGAAGATTTAAGTGCTTGATGAGTATTTTCTGCATAAATGTGTAATATTATCCTTACTATTTTGTTTTATCTTCAAATTTATTTTCAGTCTTGGGCAAATTCATTGTGCCATGTATTGTGTGGTTCCATAAAGTCAGTGATTAAATAGCTGTCATAAGTTAACTTGTTTTTTAATTCAAAAGGAATTTACAGCTCTATTCTATTAATTGTTACATAGGGGAAAGTGGAAAGAGATGTTTTTTGGGTGAGCATTTCGTGGTCATCAATGTGAATACAAAATATACTCTTAAAGGCAAAGACTAAGAATGTAAGAATATTCTAGGTGAAAGAGCAGAGTTTCTTCACCAAAGAAATGATTGTCACCAGGAAAATCTTAGAAAGAGGTTATTATTTAGATTCTGAACTGGAATGTTCAGATATACCATAAAAAGTTTAATCCCAAAACATGGCATGTCACTATTGTAGAAATGGGTAGCTGAGCTTAAAATTCTGCTCTATATAAGAAATATGGGTGCAGAAGTGAAAATTCATAGCCCTCAAGTCTCCAGCAGATTGCCAAAGCAGCAAAGTCTTACTACCATTCAGTAGGATTCGTGGGTTTATGGCCTCTTGAGAAAATATGGCAAGAAAGGCTTTGCCTTAGTCCAAATGATACATAGGTATAGTTCCTGCCTGCCCTCTCCCCCACACTAAGAGAGTATGGGGGTGGAGGGAGGTAAGAAGGAAAGGGAGGAGAAAATCTTATTAAGCAGGCTCTGTGCCCAGTGCAGAGCTCAACGATACCAGGCTCTGTCTCAAGACCCTGAGATCATGACCTGAGCCAAAAATCAAGAATCAGAAGCTTAACTGACTGAGCCACTAGGTGCCCTAGTGTAGATTTCTTTCAGATGAAGTCTTCTAAAATCTCCAAAATGATGGAGGAAATGTAGTTCTGACTGCTGACTTTTGTGCTCACTTTGTGAGATTGGGCAGTTCACTCAAGTTTTATTTATCTCCAAACCATGGGTGATTGTGTTAAGTGATGATTAAAGTCACTTTGGCCTTTGGTTTCTTGGCCCATCTGCATCTAATAGGGTCAGGTGTTAGCACACAGATTCCTGGGCCCTTGCACAGATCTTAAAGCAAGTGTAAAGGAGGTGGAGGATGGGATTGGAATTAGAGCATTTGTGTAATTAAAAAACAAACAAACCAAAAGCCTCTTCAGGTGATTTATGAGAACGGTTTTGCCCAAGAACCTTCTCATCAGGATTTCTGAATGTTAGATAGGAGGACATTTAATTTTTATATAGACTTGAGAACTATTATATAGAGGAAACACCAATACTTTTAAAATACTAGAAGAGATGTGACTCATTTGTTCTGATTTTTCTTCAGATACTGAACTTGAACTCATTAGAGGAAAAACCTTACTCACATAATTTTTATCAGGTTCGGATATTACAGCATTTAAGGTCTTGAAACCATTGAATCAACACCAAGACCTTCACAATAAATAGCCAATTAATGTAAGTTCTCCAACATCCACATTGCTTTGGTATTTGTTCCTCTCTCTACCATCTTGTCAGATATTATGAGAAGCAGAGCAGTGACAGAGCCAGACAGTGTGTGGATATATATACATATATACAAATGCATACAAACCTATACATGTATGTATATACATTGAGTTCCTGTGCTCTCAAAGATCCTCCCAGCTGAACTGAGAATCAAATTGACATGAGATAGACTGACAACAGAAAGTCAACTCTAATAGAAATATGGGAAATCCACATAGACATGGAAATTCCAAAGACAGGCAAAATTAGGTCTATATGTTATTCTGAACTAAGGAGAAATGAGGGCAGGGGTCTGGGACCTCAGAGCAAAGGAATGTACTTCTCTGGGCAATAAGAAGAGCAAATGTTTGATAATTAGATGTTTGCCTTACCCTACAGATAGGTCACTCAGATAAAATTTATCTCTGCTAATAAGCCTTATTCTGAGAAAGACCCTCCATTTGGATTCTTCTATGTAGCCAAGGGAGGGACAAAAGTTCAGCTCAAAATAATCTACATGCTGAAGTGGGACATTCTGGGCAGAGGCCTGTCCAGAACCCCTCAACATAGATACATATACATACCCATCCACACAATTACCACATAAAGACACTTGGATTTCCAGTCCTGTTCCTGGGCTAGTTCCAGGGTTAATTTTTATCTAACATTCTGGGCTTAAAATACATGCTAAAAAAGTTTAAAGACCCTGAATCTCTTCCCCAGGAGAAGTCTCCACAAAAAAACAAAATACGTAAAGTATTTTGAGTTGACATCTTCTAAACACTTCCGTGAGGTGGGCAGCACAGCCGTTACCATGCCCATTTGGCCAGTGAAGACTTTCAGTGACAATAGAGTTATACAGTTTGATATTCTGCTACAACAGAACTAAACCAGGAATCATTTTTGAGTTTTGACTTTGAGCCTTGTGCTCTGTCTTCCACAACCCATTCATGCCATGGGTCAGAAGTTTGTATTTTTCTAGCTTAAGTCCCCTTGTAATCTGAAACATCCTTGTACCTAGAATGAGGGAAGCAAAGAGTTATCAGGGTTTACTGATAAAAATTTATTCAAACCTTCCCATTATGATGACTACTATATGGACCTCATGGTGTGAAATTACTAGTAGAAAATAGCAGCAGAAAGCAGGCTGCAGCAAATCCATTAGATCCCAAGGAGATGAGAATGACCTAAGGAGATCTGTACTACTTCAAAAGATGTCAGTTCTATTTGCAAAATAACAAATAGCTTTTCTGTCCTCTATTCTTCTTCCCTTCTGCCACTGCTTCAGGTTAGACTTTGTTGAGTTTTTAACTCACACCCTGTAGGTACCAGAAGACAAAGCGTATCAAAAGAAGGAATGATTGAATGATATAGCAAATGTCTCTTACTTGGTTTTAGCTTTCTTTCTGAAAAGCGCTTGGAAGTAGCAGCACCAGGATTTGAACTACAGTTAGAGGGGCTCAGAATAAAAGCATTCAACCAGCAATCATCATCATCATCATTATCAGGTTTAATCCTATCGGTAGTGAAATGAAATAGAGAGGCCAGGCAAAAGTTGGTTGAAACAGGCTTTTAATGGGGTGCACTCTTGGGCGAGGTTCCACGGCCCGCAGGAGAGGGAGAGAGCGGGGAAGTCCAGGGCCAGGGAAGCTGAGCCCAGGCAAACCGCAGGGGGGTCTATAAAGAGTTTTCAACTGGAGGAAGGGGGTAGGGTGGCATTCACAGTTAGGGTAAGTGTTACAGGTCTTTGTAAGCTAAGTTAGGGTAGGGCGGCAAGGCGGCATTGTTGGGAGGTTGCTGGCCTGGGGTCGGCCATTTTGAGGTCCCCAGTCTGGCCAGCCCAACAATCATCATCATCATCATCATCATCATCCTAGATTATTAGCCATTTTTGGAACCTATAATGGACTTGAGGGGCATGACTTTGCAGCACCAGCGAGGAACTCTTCAACACTGTCAATTTATTATTTGTAAAATTTAACTTTGTACAAACTCTGCACTCCATTTGGCTGTCATAATACTGACATTAAGTTACCTAAGCAAGAAAATTACTATACTTGATGAGTCTTGGAGACACATCTTGGTACTTCTTGAATGTTTAGCTGTTGCTTTTGTTTAGATTATGAGTTCACAAAGAGGAATCTTTAAGAATTGAAGATTCAGTTCTGTGAGACTTTGGCACAGCCCTAGATATGGCATGACTTGCTAACCTGCTCTGTGCCCAGGGCTCTTTCAGAAACTCTTCAATCACTCCTTTGGGAAAAAGAAGGCTGTTTAATATTCCTTTATAATCTGCAACCCTCTCTGCAGGAGAGCCACCCTATGGAGATCAGTAAAAAGCAGAGCCAGTCAAGCTGCTTTTTACTTCCTTTATTTAGCTAGGTCACTTGCCAGCTGTGACTGGGAAGGGATGTTATGTAATTATAGCAGATCTCTGTAGAACCTCAGTATTAATATTAATTAAAGACACTAATATTACACTGGAAAGATTTCTGACCACCAATTATCCCCTTGCCACAACTTTAGTTTCAAGAAGGGCTCAAAGTCATTTGGATTTGAAAAGCAACATTTTTAGTTATGTGAAAAAAAATACATAAATCATCCTAATAAGACAATACTATGTGAGGATTCTTGGACAAGTCCACTTCAATCAAGAAAAGAGATATATGTCTGAAAGTACTTTGTCCCTGTGTCCATTCACTTGCTGTTTTGTTTATGTTTTTCTTTTTTTTTTTAAGCAATAAAGATTTTAATGTATCTTAGCACTGCCTATAGTGACCTCAACTAGGGACTCTCTGTGGCTTGTTTTGGTCATTCAGTTAAAATTTGGACAGCGAATATTGAGCCTAAGTAATCCATGCCCCTTATATCTCTAAAGAAAAAGCAGGTAGCCCTACATTCCTTTTTCACAATTTCTGTGGACTAATCTTTATGGTGCTGATGAACTTCAGCTATGACTGAGTGGAGGAGGGCAACCCTCCAAAGTGTAGTGGTGATGAAAGGAACCTGAGTATCTGGCCACCACCTATAGCAGAGGTGTGCTTGCCTTTTCCTTCCCCGTCTACTTCTGGACTATTCTTTTGAGACAGAATCAACTTATGCTTTGTTAGAGATTTTGTAGTTTGGAGACTGTTTGGTATAGAGGCTTAGTTTTACCCAAATGTTTTTTTTTCTATAGCCCTAAATCTACAGCTCCTTTTATTGATTCAAGTTGGCTTTGGTCTGATCATCTTAAAATATGGTCACAGTTGAGTCAAAAAGTGGTGTATCTTGGGAAAGTTAAAACTTTTGAAAGATAGTATGGTCAAGTGGCAAAATACATGTTATGTCATGAGATGGACATATTCCCTGTATACTCCCTTTTTGATCTTGAGCTTCACTGACCTCTGTCCCTCATCTGTAAAATAATAAAAATAATACATGCCTTACGATATTGCTATGGGGATTCAGAGCAGTGATATGTGAAGTATTGGCAAAAAATGTTTGTCAAGAATTCTACTTCTTTATCTTCTAATTTTCTACTGATTTCTGCTTTGTTTACTGTGGCGATACCTAGAATACATTCTTATTAGAGTCAGACCATAGACTGTTTTATAGAGAAGAAAGGTTATTTTTCTTTTTTGTATAATAATAATTGGAAATGTTCTGTGGTTTGGAGGCTGATGAAGGGAGTGTATGAGCTGAAGTAGGCAGTTGCCACTCATCAATTTCTCCTCCTTTCTCATTTCATGAATACCAAACTTTGGAGGTGTATGTAAAGGGGGAGGTAACTGGCAGTATAGTGCCCCTCTTGAGGGTAGGCATCACAGTTATCAAGAATCCTTTTAATAGAAGTTCTTTTCAAAAGGCTCAGGAGCAACTGAAAAATGACAACAGACTCCAGCGTTCTATCCACAGCACAATCTATTCCTTTCCCCTTTGGTGACAAGGTCTCTGCTTACGGATTTGCTGTGTTGACAAGGGAGTCAGTATTGATCAGAGCTAATCTGGTAGTCAAGTTGACGTCTCAACTCTCTGCGCTTTGTTTTATTTGAAGAAAGCCTTTATAATCTAGTCACTTCTTGCCTTCTCTTTGATCCAAGAATCCCTGGGGAGGACCTTGCATCAGTCTGAAGGGATGTGGTTCATCTAGGATGGGTCAGTATCTGGATTAGGAAGAGAAACTAGGCAAACTACGTTGCAGTACACAACTTTGGATGACACACTGCAATATGGTCCTCTGTGTGAAGAAGAGCTTGTAACATAGTTGGATAATCACTCTGGGACAATAGTACAGTTTAAATTCCGCCTCTTCTTTACTAAAACTAAACCCTTGAAGTTAAGGGTACCATGTGAAACAGTTTTGATAAATAACATGCCAGGGGAAATCTGCCCAAAGCATGTGGGGACTGTTTAGAAGCACAATAGCCATCCTACAGATTAACATGCTAAAAATAACAGAGCTAAAATATAGAAAAGACGTGAGCCTTGATGTCATTGACAGACATCTGAATCAGTGCTTCCATTGTTTATTCCAATTTTCAGCAAATGTTTACCAGGCATTTACAGGTTACAGACATCATTTTAGATTTTAGAGATGTAGCAGTGAAAACAGACAACATGCCTGTTCTCGTGGATCTTATATTCTAGTGTGAGAAGAGACAGGAAACAAATTTCTGTATGTGTGTGTATGTATGGTGTGTCAAAATGACAAAAAAATTATCAGAAGTATAAAGCAGGAAAAAGAGGGCTAGGAGTGCTAGGGTGTGAATATGTTTCACTGCAGAATGAGCTATAACATCAACTAGAATCTCAAAAGTGAGTGATGATGTGTTCTGAACTTGATGTCATGCAATGTAAATTAAGAGTGTGAAGTTAGCCTTGGTGGTAGCAGAGCAGATGGTGTGGGTACATATTAGGATGAGGAGGCTTGCTAGGATAAGTAGAATTTTAGGGACCCTCTTCTTAACTGATAGTACTGTAGAGGCTGGGGCTGGAGTGATTTTATTCAGAGCCATAAACATGAAGAGCTGATAGGTTTTCTCCTGGCTCAATACAGTGGATGTTAGGAGAAAGTCACCAAATTTTGCTTACTTCTGTACTGCTTGCTATTTAAGAAAAATAGGCTAGTATTTGTTTAAGGCACTGTATATTGGGTATTCTGTTACTGGCAGCTGGTAATATTACTAATCGAAATATACAGCAGGAAGAGGGAATGAATCAACACTGATCAAACAAGTACCCTGTGTCAAACACCAGGCTATTCCTTTAACACGTTACTACTCTTAATTTTCATAATAACCCTAAAGAGTAGATACTTACATTATTACCATGTTATAGCTGAGGAAAGCGAAGGACTAGCTCCAGTCTTCAAGTCAGTAAATAGTAGCCTGGATTTAAATCTAGATATTTGTATCTAAAAAGCATTCCTGTTCACTTTATCATTTTTTTTCATTCTGCTAGATGCTTGAGTAAGAAATAGTATAATAAATAAAACATAGTCCTAGTTCTCTAAGTAGTGAGGAGAACAGTCATAGGCACAATTTATTTATTTATTTTTTTCATAAGCACAATTTAAAAAAATATATGTTTAGTTGATTTCAACATTTATGGAGTTCTTGTTATGTTCCAGAGCCTGTACCAGGCACTGAACTGGTTCCTAGCAGTCTAACAGTATCCCCATTGTAGTATATTTTATTATCCATTTAAGCCCTGAAACAAGAACTGCCAATAAGACTCAAGATATCGGGCACTGGGTGGTTCAGTGGTTGAGCAACTGCCTTTGGCTCAGGGTGTGATCCTGGAGTCCTGAGATCAAGTCCCACATTAGGCTCCCTGCAGGGAGCCTGCTTCTCCCTCTGCCTATGTCTCTGCCTCTCTGTGTCTCTCATGAAGAAATAATTAAATCTTAAAGACTCAAGATATCTTTTAGAGAGGTAGGTGTGAAGCGTGAAAGGATCATAAAGGAAAGACTGAGTGGTAGAGAATGAAAAAGCAGAGAAGGCACTGGTATTCCCGGCAGAGAGAAGTTATGTGAGTCAGTATTGAAGAATGAAAGGACATGAAACCTTGTGGCTGGATGTTCCTGGGACGAGATGAAGGCTGAAGTTGGAGAGACAGTTGGGGCCAAGAGCAAAGGTTGTATAGGTTAATTTAAGTGGTTTGAGTTGTCTCCTATAGGCAATAGTTTTGAACCAGATGGATAAAATAATCAGATTTGGTTTTAGAAAGGTAGCTCTGGGAGGCACAAAAGGGAGGTACACAGGACCCTGTATACTTCCCTGTACTTTGAAAATTCCTCCTTTTTATGTAATTCAGGACATAGTCTTTAGATTGTCAATCAGTTGTATTATACTCAAGAGACTGAAGGTTCTTCCTGGGATGAAATAAATTTTGTCCACTATTAAACATTTGCAAAATGGCATTAGACATTTAAATTTCAAAATTCTTTCACCTCAGAAACAATCCGTTACTCCTTTTTTTTCTGAGAAAAATGATCGTTAGTTTTTAGATCAATGATTGGCCAATCAGCTTAGAGCAAAACAGACAAGAATCATTCATTCCTTGTGTACAAACGCTTCATGCTTAGTTTGAGCAGCTTCTTATATTATAGTCTACTTACTTTTCTCCCAAATGTAAGAGTGTAATGAGCACATGATATGTTTGGCTACAGTGATAAAATACAGTATGTTCAAAAATATTATTGCCTTCTGTTATAAAAGAGTAAAAACAAAAGCAAACTCATGCATTTGAAAATACCAAGGCATCTGGTGTCAGTTTTATCCTCACCAGGTAATTTTCCCAAGCCCCAGTTCAGCTGAGATTTGCCACCATCCGTTATCTCATTTTATGAGCATCAGGATTGCTTTATTGTTGCAGCGCTTGGCAAAATACTCCTCTTTTACAAGTAATCTAGATCCGTCAAGCTGTCTAGTTCTACTCCATCAGTCACTACTTTGTAGTTTATTTGGTGACAGTGACTGCCAATAAAATAATGCTGTAAAATATTCCAGTGTGAGGAGGCTAATTCAATGTAGGTTAATAAAGCTGCCGTGATTCATCTTGCCATGTAGCATGCTTTTTATGCTGAACCTTTTAGGTGGATGTGCAAAATCACATTGAGGTTAGCTGGAATTTATGCTGCAAGTAGGGGTTTACCTAATTTATATATTTACTTTCTTTCAGACCTATGTTTGAAATGAAGTATATAGCTTTCTTCCCGGGATGATGGAGTATATCCAGGGGTGAATTCTGAACAGGCTCATGAACTCGAGTAATAAAGTAAAGGCAAAGAGGCAAAAATGACAGCCCGGGGGCCTGCTTTATTATGCCTTCTTTCTAAATATATGCAAAGCAGAAGTGGTACCCAAACCCTTGTAGAGAGTATTTAAGCAGGCTTTTTGAGAACCCAGCTCATGAGTATTTTAATGACCTCAGTTCAAGCCAAGAGCAATAAACATCTCAGAAAGAGGCTGTTAATTGAAAAGACCAGCGATTTCAGAGGGATTAATATTACTGTCAGACATGGCTTGCTTTCTCTCCCTTTTAATTTAGCCTTCTGTTTTAATTTACAAACAGCTATGCAGATTTGGAACTTTCGAAGGCAGGAGCAGGAGTTGTAAATAGACTACATCTGGGGCCTGTGGACCAGCGCTAAAATGCTGGGGTAGAGACCTATTTTCAGCTCTGTCATTATTTTCCTCATCTATAAACTGGGTATATTATAGTGTCTTTTGGAATACCTTATATGTTACTGTGAAGATGCTTTATCTAATCAATGCTAGAGTGTTCTGTAAAGCACATATGAAAGAAGAAGAAGGTGAATGGACAATAGAAATAGAAATAGAATTTTTAAAGATTTCATTAATATTGTGTATTCAGTTTCACCAGCTTGAGGCACAAATATGTTTTGATCACTTTTGTTATTTTGGCTAAATACTTGAGCTCCTACAGATTCTATTAACCAGTAATCCACTGATTGGGACCTTCCTACCTCTCCCAATTCTCAAATGTTGTACAAACCCTAGTTGCTAATCCAGCCTAATGAGACAGATGCCAGGCCTAAAGAATTGACATCTTTTCCTGATCTACTCCTTCGATGGCTTCTGCTGCAGCAGCAACATGGGGGTGCTGTTGAAAATACATCTGGCGTAGCTCCGTGAAGGACTACCACTGCAATAGTGCCTTATTTGTGTAGATCCTTGCAGGAGCTACAAGTGGCACCCATAACTGGGCTACCGAAGTTATAAATATTTTTGTATATTGGGCAAAGCTACAGTTTGGATGAGTACCATCATAAAGAGAACTCCGTCTAAACGGACTTCTGTACGTGCACACTGCTCTCAGGTACTCAGTGCTATTCCCGAGGCCAGCATCTCCTTAATGCTGACAGCCTCTTTGAGTATGTGAGTCCCTTTCATGGTGAGGACCATCAAAGAGGCTCTACATCCATTGATTATCTGATGGATTTATGATCCCTTTCCCTCCAGAAGGCTCCTCAACCCATATGCAAATATCCATCTACTCTTCAGCAGTTTCTCTAGCACCCAAATAGATTGGAAGGATCAGCCTTCATCAAGTGCAAGGGTGTACTGTTCCCTTCCCTGACCCCCCCCCCCAGGTGGGTGTGTACTCTCCTTACATTTGCCTAAGCAGGTACTGCTACACAAGTGTTCTTGGATGAGTCTAAGATGACGCACACCAGCATTTCTCTGTAGATGAATAAAACAGTTTGAACTTATTTTAGTAAAAGAAAATTCTGGTTGTTTCAGGAAACTTTCACCTATATAAATAATTTTTTTGCTGTTTTTGTTCTATTATTTTCAAGTCATTCCCTGAATATTCTGTTTCTCTTTCAAAATCTAGTTCCAAAATAACCTTTCTCTAAATAAATAAATAAATAAATATCTAAAGGATTTCTCTCTTACCATGCACTGACATTCCTTGTGCTGAGGCTTGATATGTTACATAGGGGAAACAAGTTATGTATTAATGAATGTACATATATGGAGTTAAATTTAGTCTATTATATTTCCTGAGCTAAAAGTGTACAGTGTATACAAGAGAGATTTTATTTATTTATTTATTTATTTATTTATTTATTTATTTATTTATGACATAGAGAGAGAGAGAGGCAGAGACACAGGAGGAGGGAGAAGCAGGCTCCATACCGGGAGCTGGACGACTCCAGGATCGCGCCCTGGGTCAAAGGCAGGTGCCAAACCGCTGAGCCACCCAGGGATTCCCCCATCACCACCTTTTTTTTAAAAAAGATTTTATTTATTTATTCATGAGAGGCACAGAGAGAGAGATAGAGACATAGGCAGAGAGAGAAGCAGGCTCCATGCAGGGTGCCCGATGCGGGACTTGATCCCTGGCCTCCAGGATCACGCCCTGGGCCGAAGGCAGGCACTAAACCACTGAGCCATCCAGGGATTCCCCCCCCCCCACCCTTTTAAATTCTCTTTCTCCATTATGGGGTTAGATTCCAGGCTCTGCTACCTCTTGGCCACGTTGCTTGAGGAAGATATTTAACTTAACAGAACTTTTTTTTCCAGCTATTTTTAATCATTAACTACTGATACATTTTTTTAATCCCCAATATTTCTTAAGTCTTTCCTTTTATTTCCATTTTTAGTTCCACTGTGAAAATTCAGCTGTGTACGTTCAACTGTGTACCACCTCTTGCCTGGATCATTACAATGATCTAACCGGACTAACTAGATTTCTTCTGTCCGATTTTGCTCCTCTCAGAGTCTTCTTCCATCCTGTAGGGAGTGGTCATTTAAAGTTCTGATCTCATTACTATTTTTTTTAAGATTTTATTTACTTATTCATAAGAGAGGCAGAGACACAGGCAGAGGGAGAAACAGGCTCCATGCAGGGACCCCGATGTGGGACACCATCCCTGGTCTCCAGGATCACTCCTTGAACGGAAGGCAGCGCTAAACCGCTGAGCCACCTGGACTGCCCTATTTTTCCTTTTCAACAAGTCCTCTTCTTCCTCAGACAAAGCCACATTTCTTAACATAGTTTACCCCACTTATCATCCCAGACCATTCTCCTACTTTATACTCTTTAAATTTTTCTCTTTTTAAAATTTCTCCCAGACACTATATAATTTTGTCTCCATTTCTTATCCCTGGAATTCTTCTACTCTTCTTTGTTTAACTCCTACTTACTGAGACTCAATTCCACTACCCCTTCTCAGTTTCCAAATATCTTGTTTTCTATCACTGCATTGCCTTATTATTTGATCTCTGTCCCTGTCTCTCTCACAGTAGAAAATGAGTGATCTGGGGGTACAAAATTTCTTTTAGAGTTTTCTCTTTAGGGGTTAGCACATAACAGAAGCTGTATAACTCAGTTGAGGGAATGAATCTTCCATGTGGAAGTTGTAACATCTACCTCATAGGTTTAACAATCTATCTCACAGAAACTTAAATGAGATAATATATGTTTGAATGACTGGACTTGTGTTTATCACATAGCTAGCATTCTATACGTGTTTTATTTCCTTCCACGTACAATGAGTTGCACCAGGCACATTGCTTAAAGTTCATGAAGGAAGGTTTATAAGTAAAACCATCTTGACTGGCCATATTTCATCTAAGCACTGCTGGATATTTTGACTCCTGGTCCTTAAAATTACCTATTAAAAGATTTAAAACATTGTCCATAATGACATTGTGGATGGCCATCTGATCAAAAGACAGTAAACCAACCCTAAATTGATGGCTGTTGAATCTCATTTCTCCCTTGCAACTGATTGTATTGTCTCTGTGTTCCACACCACAGTCTCTGACATGAAAGATGGACCACTTCTCAGGTCTGCTGCATGCCTCTAAGAGTTATTCTGTGAAGCCCAATCTGGGATGAATCCCAGGTGGCTCAAATTAGCCAGTAGGAAAGACTGGGAACTTGAGAAAATAGAAGCACTAGTATTTCTGAGTTCTGTTCACAGCATTTCCCTCTCTCCTTTCAATTTTCCTTTTCTTCAAGAAGCAGAAATGAATGGTACCCTTCTGTGTCAGGGTGTGAACTCTACCATTTATTAGGTGTATAACTTTGCCAAGACCTGTAACCTCCACGAGCTTCTGTTTCTCATCTATATAAATGGCATAATTATGCTCATCTTATCTGCTCTACAGAGTTATTGTGAAAGTGTGTATATGAAAGCCCCTTTTAAAACCACAAAGCACAATGAACAGGTAAGGGGCTACTATTAAGTTTTTCCTTACAGGAAAATTCCTTCCTCCCATAGTATTTCAAAGGCTTTAGAATATAGACTAAGCCATGACTCTCTTTCATAAATTCTGCAAGCTGGCATATAGAACATGATAATAAATATAAATAATCACAAAAACTTTGTCTCAGTAGGTAAATTGGGCCCCCCTCAAAGTGTCTTTTGTGTAGTCAAATGTTGCCTTTTATCCAAATGTCTCACAGCATTTTGCAAACAGATTATGTATGACACATACCAAAAATCATTCCATCCCCATCACTCTAATATTGCCACCTTTCTAAAGAAACTGTTGTTTAAAACCCCAGGCTACCATCAATCAGAAGAACAAATAAAGAATATTTTCACTTCTTTGAAAATGATTGCAGTAGGCAGCTAGTAACCGCTTAACACTAGAGCCAATTCTTTGAGCAAGAATTATGTTCCAGGTGGCATAAAGGCTTTTACAGAAGCACATAACTTACTTTTCTGAAGAACTTTGGATGACTCTTTACTTCAGAATTTTAACAAGAATGGGGATGGTGCAGGAAGGACAGCCAAAAGGAAGGCCTGAAGAGCATCTAAGACCTGTGGCAACAAGATGATCTCAGTGTACCTGGAGTTAGGAGCCACTGAACCTAATGCCAAAGTGTGCCCAAGGTCACAGCTCTTAGTTAATGGAGTCACAGTTGCCCTCATATTAGCATGGATGATCAGAATTGAAAGCCCCCACATGTCTCAGAGTTACTTCTGAAATCCTTTGCATTTAGATTCTGTCCTGACTTTGTCATTTCTTCAAGATAAAAGTATCCCGAAGGGAAAACTTTATGTTTCTTTTTCTGCATGAGGAAAAAGCAGAAAGCGAGGGAAGGAAAATGTAACTATCTCTGATGAGTAATTTGTCCAGAGATTTCTCCATCTTTCAAGTCCTTACATCTCATATCTATATTTCCTCAGTCAAGCTTGATATAATTGACAGCAGTAAACAGGGGTGTATATCAGAATCACTTGGAGGACTTGCTGAACTAGGATGGCTGGGTTGGCTGGGCCTACCCCCAAAATTGCTAATAGGGCCTCAAAATACGCATTTCAAATGAATTCCTAGGTGATACCAATTCTTCTGGTCCTGTAATTCTCTGAGAACTACTGGTTTAGAGTCCACTGAACAAACCACAGGCTTTTTCTTTGGGGGAAAGATCAATATCAATATAAATGGTCTGATCATGTCTTTTCTCAGTAATTATGTTCATTTATATAGTGAAAACCTTGAGGAGTGAACAGTAACCCTTTAGGTAATTGAGAGTCTGAATATAAAAAATTCTTATGAAAATGGGAAGCAATTGGTGGGTTGTAGCAGTGAAATAGAGCTTCTTCAATTCATGCTTCAAGAGGCTGTTTGCTCTGTCCTTATGTATTTTTATCTCAGTGCTGTAATGTTCTTGGTTGAAGACTTCAACCAAGAACCTCCTAGAAATTTTTAGTCTTGACTTTGCTAATATTCAGACCATGTCATGATGGATTTTATTCTTTCCTCTGGGCAAAACAGAGCAATGACAAAGTTTACTTATAGAAAAAATAGAAACTGCTCCTGTGCCTTTTGCACGATTATAGCCATTGGGAAGTGGAAAGAAATTGAGACATCAGGGAGGCCAAAGGGTTTCAAAAACTTTAAGAGAACACCTTTATTCAGAAAAAATCTTAAAACTTCAATATTGATAACAGGTAAATATGTGTCTGCTTTGGTAAAGCACCTAGGTAGAACCCCAAATCATCTCAGACCTATTTTTAAACTCATGATGCTATACAACCTCTGCAATTTTCAGATGCAATGCCTTGTCCTCACAGTGACTAAGGGCTTGCCTTTGTTTGAGAGACTCTGGGAAGCTAAGGGAGACTTTGAAGCTCAGATCAAGGGTTCTTTGAACAATGCCCAAGTGTTTCCGTGTTTGATTAGACCTGGAGGTCAGCATATCTTGTAGTTCCTTCCTAAGCAAGTGTAACATCATCTTCCCACAGAGGTGCCTAAAAAGGAAGCCAGACTCCAGGGAGAAATGCAGAAACAAGGACCAGGAAGTCCAGTTGTCAATGATCACAAGAACATTCTTTTAGCAGCAATGCATACACAGATAGTTCATTACTACATAATTTGAAGCTCTGGGTAGCTTTCTTTAAGTTTACATCTAGGGGGAAATATGAAAGCAAAGAAATTGTTTGAATCTAAGAAGCAGAGTTTCAATTTTTAATAAAAAATTAAAACATACCACTCAGAGTAAAAATTTTTAAAATGGAGGAGAGCAAGTATTGTTACCTATTGATTGAAACTGAAAGAGAGCAAGTATTGTTGCCTATTGATTGAAACTGAAAGCACTGATGTTCTGACTTGGTTAAAAGAGTTTTGATAGATCCATAAAAAAGACTAATAAAGGAGAATTAATAAAGGGAAAAGAATTGTACTTCATTCAGGACACAACTTGGAAAATATTAGAAACCATACATAAATGTTAACATAAACATGCATGTAGGAGAAGGAAATTATTTGTTGTATGTGTTAGAACGCCAAGGATTTACTCAGATCAGTATTGCCACTAAAGACCCTTGGAAATCACCACCATGACTCATATTTACTAAATTAAGTGGGAAGTTGAGAGGTTACAAATACCACTGTGAAAGTTTACCAAATCCTTAGGGGTTTGTTATCTCGAGTCTGACTTTTGAATACAGGGAATACTGTTTGAAAGACACTAACCTATTTTCAGGGTGAGAGATTTTTTCATATTTGCTTTTATTATCACCATTGACTATTAGTTTAATAGAATTTCTGTTTAAGATCTTCAAAAGACTCCTTGCATCTTTGTAAGGTGATTTCTCTCTTAACCCATTCCAGATAACACTTCCTTAGCAGCTAGTCATTTTCAAACATCTCTGGGAGATACAGCTAATTTGTGAATGCTTCTTAAAGTGACTTCCCTTAAATATTTTTTGTCAAAATGATCTTTTTATTCTGCAGAAAATCTCCTAACCCCTATGTTAAAAGCTTTGAAAGTGATATTCTATAAAACCACATCTAGAACAATTCATGCCTTTTTTGCATTTTTACATGTTGCATTGTTTATCTAGAATGTTCAGATCCTTATTTTTTGCTGGCAAGCCTGGGCCCAGCTTCCAAAACTCAACTAAAACATTGCTTCTTTTGTGAAGCTTTTGGAGAGCTAATGCTCACTTTTTTCAGGGATTGTTCTGGTTCCTAATGCCTTAAATGAGCCTCTAACCCAATATGCTAGGATGCAAGTTTCCTGAAAAACTTGAAACTGGGACATAATCTCTGTTGTGGTTCCCCACTTAGAGATGACATAACACCAGGGCAGTGATGGCCATGCTTGCTCAAGTTCAAATGCACCAAGAAGAGTCACCAATGGAAAAAGAAAATTGAAGCTGAGCTACAGAAGCAGAAGGTTGAAACTCTATGTGGTGGGTGAGGGACTCAGAGAGAGAAGAGATTACTTCTTCAATTCTTGGTGACTTTTCAGAGCACAATCCAGTGCCTTTGGAATTGTCTCACTTTTGCTCTGGATTTTGTAAAATGTGTTTCTATCCATACAATAAAATCTCTTTTGTTCAAGTTAGCATGAGTGATTTTTGTTATAAAAGCAAATAATCTCTCATCACCTATTATATATACAACCTAGTAGAGGAGGTGCTTTGATGATCTTAATAATCTGTGCCTTTTCCATTATGATATTATAATTATTATTTTTTAAAAAGATTTATTTATTTATTCATGAGAGACCCAAAGAGAGAGAGAGAGGCAGAGACACAGGCAGAGGGAGAAGCAGGCTCCATTCAGGGAGCCTGACATGGGACTTGATCCCAGGTCTCCAGGATCACACCCCAGGCTGAAGGTAGTGCCAAACCGCTGGGCCATCAGGGCTGCCCTGATATTATAATTATTTACTAGCTTTTTCTCCCATTAATCTATGGCACCCTAAAAAAATAAGAGACTACAACTCATTCTTCTTATATTGTCAGAATCTAACATAGTACCTGACCTTTAGTAGGTGTTCAATCAATATGTGTTGAGTGAATGAATAAATGTACTATTCATTCTATAAAAAATGTATTTTTGAGAAATAACAATAATAGGTCTATAATTCATCATAATAAAGTCTAGTGACTCAGACAAGTGGCAGAAAGCTTTTGAAAGTGCTTGTTTTTCCTCTGTTGAATCTTCTTAAGTTTGGAGTGCCTATATAGTTGCTCAGTGTAGTTCCTGTTGCCCCTCCCACCCCTTGTTGGTTTTTTTATTTGCTATGAATGAACCTTAGATGTTACTGTTACCTCTTGAACTTCCTCATAGCAACCCACTTATCTGCGCAGTTTGCTTTTGCCAAGCATAATGTAGAAGTATTTGTGGTAAAGAACCTAGAATCACAAAGGAGATGGTAGATTAGTAGAGAAAAGTTCTACCTCCCTTTAAAAAAATACAGTTCATGAGAAGAGGTTGGAAGTGTTTCTAAGGATGCAATATTTGTGTGATCTTTCCTCTCTTAGTTAGATATGGACCTGGATATTTCCTAAGTCTTTGGCAATGGGCAGGCTACTGCCTAATAAAAATCTCTGGTTTCTATTAGATAAAAACTCTGTTGCCATCCCATTTGTCCCCCTTCTTATTCTTGCTGCTGCTGCTGCTGCTGTTGCGGCTGCTGCTGCTTTTAAAAAACTAATTATTGTAGTATGATATGCATACAAAAAGTTGCACGTCATAAATGTAGAGCAGACAATATACTTGTACAACCAACATCCAAGAAACCCTCCTCATGTTCCCTTCTCATCACTACTAATCCATCCCCAAGGGTAACTATCACCTCTACTTCTAATATCATAGCTTTCTTTGCCTGGCTTGGTACATTGTCTAAGTAGAATAACACAGTATATCCTTTAGTGTCTGGCTTTTTTTGCTCAATGTTATGAGGTTCATCCATGGTTTTGTGTATTGTGGTCATTGCTATATATTACTCCTTGTTTGAATATAGCATACTTCAATTATCCATTTGGCTGTTGATGAACATCATGGGGCAATCATGACTAATACTGAAATGAACAATTTTAGTACATACATTTGATGCCCAATTTCCCTTTCATTTGTTTGAAGCCTCCTAGAAGGCCCACGTTGAGTCACCATAACAACGACTATAAAGAAGACATGCTCTTGGTAGTTTTCTAGAATCTTATGAGTGAGATTCATTGCTTGAGGAAACTTATATCCAATATCTGTCTTCAGGAAAAAATGTGCTGTGATCTCTGATTCTAATAGGCCACTGGAGGATTCTGCTACTTGAGTATCATAACCCTTACAGATGATGTACAAACTGATAAGAGATGAAGGAAGTGCTTCTTGAAAAGCCAAATTCTCTGTGGTTGAAAAGGCAGACAGATTATGACAGTTGAAGAGGAATGGGGCTTTAGATAAAGGGATGATCTGTGGCTCTGTTCTTTTTTGCTACAAGAAATGAGGTTGAACTCTGCCTCTCCTCCCTGTCATCATCTCTATCCAGCTCCAGCCTATGCATCAAGTGGGCTTCCACACAAAAACAAGGCAGAATAACTTTTTGGTGATAGCACACTTTGCTTATCATGAATCCCTCACTCAGCCCCTAACTGGGTAGGATTAAAACAACAACAAACCTCTTTTTAGAATTAGCTTATGGGGAGAGAATGAATTGAAATTCATTTAAAATGAGGTATTATAGAGGATGGTAATGCGGTTAAGTCCTACTAGAATCTCTGGGCAACATATTTTAGATGCAGAGTCTGGGCTCCATCCCAGGTGATGGGAGTTATGTCCTTAGGGTCCCTATGTTCCCATACTGTCATCTTTCTGAACCTGGGTCCCCTACTTCTTGAACTTGGGACACTCAGTTTGGACACTTTGTCAAGTAAGATGCTATAGGCATCTGTAATTACACTACCCAGTAGAAATATAATGTGAGCTACAAATGTGAATCATATATTTAATTTTAAATTTTCTACTGGCCATATTATATAAAAATTAAAAGTTACAAATAAGTTTAATATAATTTATATAACCCAATATATCCAAAATATTGTCATTTTGTTATGTAATATAATAATTACTAATGAAATAATTTACATTCTTTTATTTCTGCATATTTGAAATACGAGGTATATATTACACTTATAGAATAACTCAATGTAGACTGGTTACATTTTAAGTGCTCAATGGCCACCTGTGGCTAGAGGCAACCATATTGAACAGCACAGATAACAATCTAATAAATAGTCTATATAATCAGATGAAAATTATCAAACAGGTTGATTACTGAATACGTAAATAACTGAATATAACTTCTCTCAGGTCCTGTTTTTGTAGTTTATCTTCTATATATCCCCATTTCAGCTGATTAGGGTTAGGGTGTATATGTATGTGAAGGAAAAAGAGGCAGTGACCAAGGGATAAAAATGCACCAGATTTTCATTTTTTAAGGCTTCTATTTGTTGCCATTTTTTGTTGTTGTTTGTTTCCTGAATTTTTCATTAATGAAGAAGGAGTAAGAGGGGGGATAAAAGGAAGAAAGAATGAAGCTGCAGTAGAAGAGAAGGAAGATTTAAACAGTATTGACTCCAACTTAATTAGAGCAGCGGCTTACCAACTATAGTGTGACCCATAATCACCTGGGGAGCATACTTAAACTGCAGTATTCTGAATCCCAATTCAGAAAACAAATGTAGTAAGATTGGGATGGGCATTTTCACAAATGCCCTTGGCAGGTCTGATGTAGATTGGATAGGCCACAATTTTCAGAACATCAGCTTAGAGATAGGGCCTACTAGCACTGGTTCACAAGAAATCATAAATCTTCCTTTTTTAATGGATTATTCTACGGTGAGGACAGAATGGCAATTATTTTAGAGCGACCAAAGAGCCTTCTAATTAGAATGGAGGCCAACTGGACATGGTATTACTTGGGCAAAACAAATCTCAAAGAACAAGATTATGCTTATTATTGCCTTGTAAATGCCATCAAGAAGCTTTTCAGTGGCACATATTTGGCAAGGAAATGTTCCTCTTAGAGTAAAAAAGCATTAATCTTAAGATCTGACTGAAGAATCAGAAGCCATCAAAAAGCATTATCTCTCATCTTTGAAATTTATACTGAAAACGTTTATGCGTGCATTGGTTCTGGTACACTCAGAGATACCAAGGTGAGGGGCGGAGCTCTCCACCTCAAAAGACCAATGAGATGCATGGAGTTTGGAATGTCTGCCAACCCACACTGGCCTTCACAGCCAGGTGATTTATAAATGTACGTGCCACTAAACCAACTCTAACATGAAACTGTATACAAGATGTCCTGTACTGGAGGCAGCCAGTCTTGAACTGTGGAGGTGCAGAGGACAAGAGGCTCCTCAGGCAGACTGCTGGCAGTGGGCTCCACTAGACCTGTCTTGGAGGGTGAGAAGGATGTCGTCATGCAGAGACAGGAAGGACATTCCAAGCAGAGGTTTGGTGTGGAAAAATCTATGAACCCTGGGGAAAGTGGTCAGGGTGGCAGAGGAATAGCATGAGAGTTAAGTGGTAATTCACCATGGGGAGAGTCATTGTTTCCTGCCCTGGGAACTTGGGTAAAGGTGTCACATATATAGGGAGACAATTTGACCCAGTTTGTACCAGACCTGCTTTTTGTTCCTTGTCCTGGTAAAATTATTAATAGTGCTCCCTTCATCCTCACAAGTCTCCATTTAGGTGTAAGTCAAATGGCAATTCTGTGATGTTAGGATTTCCTCTCAGGTGAGAGAGTCAGGTGACTAAGGAAGATGGTGAGAGAAATTGTTGGCTTAGGCAATGAGGCCTAAAATACGTCTAACATTCATATAGTTATGTGCACTGGCCCTGTATCACCTAGACAAAGGAGCTGATCTTTTTATAAACACTTTCTGAAGAACAAACAGTTTAACCTCTGAGAGTCAGTTTCCTTATCTTTGAAGTGTAGATAATAATAATATGGCAGGCTTACATTCTCTTATCCAAAACCTCAGGGAAATACAGATTTTGAAATTTAGCATTTTTCAGATTTTAGATAATTTTATTCCAGAAAGCTAATTATATACCTCCCTCCCCAGGAGACCTAGCACCCTGTAATTATCACAGTCTATTTCTGTAGCAAATGGATGAATATTCACACAAAGTAGAGTAATAAATAAGTCTTTTATGTCCCCAGATCAGTTCTGGTCATGTTTTGCCGCAAATAGGTTTGCCAGAAGCTTGTGGGGAAAGTCACTTTGTTTCTAAGTTCACTGGATATCACAGTTGTTGATAAGGGGTTGGCTGTAGAATTGCATTTCATGCACACAGTGATAAATATATTAAATTAGATTTTTCATGTAGAGTGCTTAACAGAATGTGCAAGGAATGTAAGCTACTAACAATGATTAGTAGTATTATTTCCTAAAGATCCTAGAGAAAAAGTTACATACGTTGATCTGCAGCTGCTTTCTGGTATTGAATATCTGTCTCTGCTTAGAATCGCAGTCTTTCCTCAGATGATCTGAGTCTCATGGCTCCATAATCCATCAGCCAGCACAAACACTGACCCTCAGTTGGCTTTGTGAGTCCGTACTCCCTAATGTGATAAAGTGAAAATAAATAAGGCCCTATGCAAATTCGATTAAAATCCAATCAAGGAAAATAAACTGCAGACATCTGTTCTTCTCTGTCAGTTCAGTGTCATTGGAATATTTTCTCTTGGTCTTAAAACAAAAACAAGAACCAAACAAAATAACAATTAAAAAAAAAAGACTGCTTATTTTTCTTGAGTCTCTGCCAGACTGGCATTCAAGCATTTGATCCACTAAATAACTATTTGAACAAGAGCAGAGGAAAAGTAAACAGCAAGGTGAAGGGCACACAGACTGTATATCATCTGGCTCTCGTTTCTCATTCGGCAATGTATTATTTGGTGAACTTGCTTTTCTTTCAAATAATAGTAAAACAGGATTTTGAGTCTCTTCGGATATAGTGGTCCATTTTTGTATCCGATTCTGTCAGCCGTGATTGAAAAGAATGTTACTTTGAATGTCAAGACAAAAAATTAAGAACATATCCTGACCCAGTCTCCTTGAGCGAAGTAAATATTGAATAAGTTTATCTGTAGTGGCATTTCCATCTAGGAGAGGTTTTTGTTCTGTTTCCCCAAAGTTTAGCTTGATATGCTTTTTGTGTGTGATTTCTCCAGCCACTGGACAAGCAAGTATCCAGTGATATGTGAAAACCACAAGCCACAGTGCTGAGATATCAGAGTGGGAACCGTGCCCTGCAAAACTTTAGAGAAAAATCCTGCCTTAGCTCACGATGCTATAACAGAACACCATAGACTGGGGGAGCTTAAACAACAGACATTTATCTTTCACAGTTCTGAAGGCCAGAAGTCCAAGATCAGGGTGCCAACATGGTTACATTCTTGAAGAAGGCCCTGTTCCTAATTGACAGATGACTATCATCTTGTTGTATCCCCACATGTGAGATAGCAGAGAAAAAGGGCTAACTCTCTTATGAGGACACTAATCCCTTAACAATTACCTGGCCCTTATGACCTAATTACCTCCCAAAGCCTGACCTTTAAATACCACCACATATGAACTTTGGGGGGTGGGGTGCAAACATGCACTGCATAACATATCCCTGTTAGCTGAGACACAAATATGCATAATGATGGTTCTGCTAGACTAGAAAGTCCAAGCAGACCATCCAATCTAGATTGGTCACTTTGGAGAGGCTTAAAGATATGGCCACACTATGGCCCAGATATGCTGCTGGACATACATTCTCCATTCACATTCTCCATTCTGTACTGAATATCTACTCAGGACAAATTGACCACTCAAGTGACACTGAATGGACTAGAAACATAGACTGGCCTGAATCAGTCACAACTTGCTTTATCCCGATTTTTCAAATTAGTGGGTGACAGGCCGAACACAGCCACCTCTGAAAACCCTAATCAATAATACAGGCACTCTGACCACTTTAGTCACATGAACACCTGAGACACACACTATCCAAGATACTCCAAAGATACAGGGCTCAGCTCATTCTTACTGCCTAAGATAAACTTATGTTAAGTATTCATCACTCAGACCCCCAGACCACTCCCTCCCACCTGCTCACTGTTTCCCCTCAAGACTCCAGGAAGACCTCTGCTTGTCCAGCCGAAGGTGTTCCCCGAAGGGGAAGGAATTAAGATAACTAGAAGTTCCCTGTGGCTGTCTTCTCTAATTTACAAGCCCTAAGACTCAGCTGAGGTAGCTGAACAAAATGCATCCACTTATTTATAAGACTTATACGAGCTTCTTCTTGGTCTGTCTCAGGGACAGATGTGTTTTGTACTTTATTTTAAGGATTTGATCATTGAACACATTAAGTGCTGTATCTGGGAAGAATGGGGTTATTAATTATGTTTATAATATAAATTAAAATGATAATATTTTAATAAGAAAAACTTATGGATACATTACGTTGTGCTGAGTAGAGTTAGTTGAATGTAATAAATTAATATGGATAAATAAACTAATTAGAAAGGCAAACATAAAACACAAGAATTTGTTTAGTAGTTGGCTTTGGTTCTACCCAAATCATTAAATTACTTGCCCCAGTCCACCAACTAGCTTCTTCTGTGTAAACATATTCTTTGTCAAAGCAAATGGTCTGCCAAAACATGAATAGCTATAAATCTGTTTAGCAAAAATCTCCTGTGAGGGTTTAATAACTACTTTCTCTGATTGTTTGTGGAAGTGGGTAGAATAACCCTCTTCTTTTTTAGTCCTCATAATTCTGACTTGATACTGAGAGTGGAAGGGAGTAGATTTTGCACCCAGAGGACATCTGGTAGTATCTGGAGATCTGTTTTGTCTGTAACACCCAGGGGATGGGAGGAAGGTGCTACTGGCATCCTATAATGCAGAGGACCCTCATATAACAATTACCTGGCCCAAGTGTCAGTATTGCTAAGGTTGAGAAACTCTGGTGTAGATAATGAAACAAAACATTTAAAATTTCTATGGCTGGTCTGTAAACAAGCCTTCTGACAACTCAGTGGCCTCCATCTAATACATAACCCTTGCTTTTCACAGAATTGGAGAAGAGACAAAAGAAAATAGAATACCAAGAAGTGTGCTAAGGAGTTAGCAAACCCTCTCTTAGTAATCCACATTACAGCTCTCTGAGTTTGGGGATGTTGATGCCCCCATTAACCAAATGAAAAAGTGGAGGCTCAGTAAGATTGAGAAAGTTATACATAATTGGTAAATCCTGCTTTTGAAGATCATGCCTTTGTCTATTACACTGCATTGCTGTACAGTATCAGGGAGGACAGAATCCTGGGCTCTGGCAAGATTCATGATTGGCATCTCCAATTTCCAAAGCAGAGAAATATTTCTGATAGTCTGTGGGATCATGAGTACTTACATTTGTTAATGAGGAGACGGCAGCAGTGACCTAACACTTTTCTTAAAACTCTGCCTAATAGCCAACATTGTGGAAAATCATCCTTTTGCCATTCTTGCATTCAGGTAGAGTATGTGTACAGAATAGTGCGGTCTATAGGATATCATGAAGCCAGTTTTAATTCTAACTCTTCTACTTTTCTGACTCTGGAATCATGACATTTGTTTTATTTACAATTTTTAGGTTAATTTTTAAATCTATATATATGTTGATTATAGTTTCTGATTCTATGGGTGTGTGGTGGGAGTTAATAATTTGTATTTCTACATGTGCCCAGGTGGTAAAGATGCCACTATTTGGGGGAGTCAACTTTGAAAGCCAAGAACATGAGGACTTAAATCTACCACAGAACCTCAGTTGAGCTCCATAACATCTAGCTGTTTTTCTTCAGTAGTTTTTCATCAGTCATATTTTATATGTATTGTATTTCCTTCCTCCTTGATGAAATTTGGAAAATACATTATCCCATAAAGATATTTTGGTTTGTGTGTGTGTGAGATGGCTTTGAATCTTGGGGCTGACACTGATTTTTCTGCATGAGGCTGTGTATTTTAGCTTTGGAGTATTTCTCTCTTGTGTTGTTCATTACCAATATGGAGTATCTATGACCTCTTTGCCAGGCCACCTGCATCTTTTTCACACTGACTGAGGCTGACTATGGAGTGTCCTTGTATCAGTTGTCCAACATACTATGCCCAGGAGCCAAAAAGCAGGAAGTACAGAAGGCCCAGTCACACTTCAGTGCCGTATATGTCTTTAGCATTACTCACCACCTGTTTTTCAGAGAGTAAAACAAATTCCTTTTCTGTTTGCACCAATAATCCCTGAGTAGGGAGAGAAAGACCCGTGCCAGAGTGACTTCCCCTTAGTAGCTTCTTTGAAAAGGATCTAACTCAATGTATCTTTTCATCATAAGAACTCTCTACTTACACAACTGTTATAAGAGAGGGAGGGCAGGGTTGAGAGCGGCTGCTATGACCACTCTACCTCTATTTTTTTTCTTATCATTCATCCACTCCTTCCAGGTCCAGTAGAAATTCCATCAGTTAAGATACAACCAGAAAAATAAAACCACTAGGCCAAGTTACTCAGTAGAAGGAATGCAGTATGGGGAATCAGTAACAAGGTGTTAGAAAAACTGAAAAAGGCACACAGGGAAATGAAAAGAAACCTAGAAAATAGCAATTCCTTGAAGCTGTCTTCAACTTCAGGGTTGAGGGGCAGGTGGTATAATCATGGGTTAGAGCCACTTGGCAAAAGCTGCAACTACATTGGACAAGTCTGATGGGAGCTAAAACAATAGTGAAGTCACAGGCACTACTGCTCAAAGAACAAAAACACTGAATAGGAGGAGGACAGATATCCTGGCTTCTGTCTCTGTTTTACCTTCCCTTCTATCCATTAGTAAGTACTTCCCATTGGCCAAACCTGGATAAAAGAGGGGCCTGGGAAATGCAGTTTGCAGGGTCAGCCCTCTTTGATGCAAAGCAAGGGGAGGACCATGATGGATCTAAATGCAAGCATGCAAATACCACAACACCGCAGCCCATCAGCCTCATATGTAACCCAAGTAAGTTAAAGTAGCATTTGTTCAGTCAGTTTTTCATTCTGCCTTGTCTAATTGTATTTGTTTTAAGCTGATAATGCTTTATCCAAAAGATATTGGAATGGGAAGAGTACCAAGAGCATTGAAATGTTTCTGCACTTCAGAAATGTTTTAGACTCAACCACTCAAGACCAGATCTAGTGCTAAACTTGGAGTTTTTCTTGGTGAGCTGGTCTTTGATGTGAGCCTCATAGCAGTGTGAAAGGTGCCATTTGGATACCAATTATGTTGTCATTGCTGTTATTACTTTAAAGGATGGAGTCAATTTGCTTTTTTGCTTGCCCTAAGAAGTGCCAGCCAGGTCAAGTGGGTCACCACTTTGTGTTATTTTGTTTGAAAAATGCACAATGAGAATGTTTGTGATGTAGAACAATGAACACCTCCAATTTCAGCATCTCATTGTCCTAAGGTGTCTGTGCCTGTGTAGGGTCATGTCATTTAGGCATTTAAGGCTGGCTTTCAGCTTTAGAAAGGGCTGGGCAACTTGCTTTATTTATATGAAGATACGTTAAAAGCAAGAAGGATCAAGGGGACAACTATCCTTTGTTTGGGTTCTGGCAGAGCCTAGTCATCCATTTTGGAGTGAGTTAGGGAAAAGCCAACCCAGTTTTGTTGTTTTATGGGCAACCATTGGCAGCATGATGGTAAATGGATGGGAAAATGTAACTGCAAAATAAGAGTAAAAGTCGAATTTTAGGTTGTTGAATTATAGTTGTTTTAGGATGAATGCTGTAGCTAAAACATTTATTCTTGTTTGTATTACCATGTTCACCTAGGTCAGAGGTCCACTTTTTATTCTCAACATAACATTTTTAAGAGACTATATTTGGCAGATTTAGAGGAAGGTTATTTTAAGTTGAGATAACCTGCAATTTGGAGAATGCACTGGTAAAATAAGAAAAAAACCACACATACACAAAGGTCCTAAAGTCAAGTACAAACTCTTGATGCCTCAAATTCAGAATCTAGCATTGCATTTTATGTGCCATTTAGAGAAAACAGGTTCTTATATTTGAACCTTGACTCCACAAAGATGTGCAAGGCATTATTCTTCTTTCTTCATCTTTTGTGTTTTCTTACCTTAAATGGGCTATCAGACTCTGCATGGTTTGGACCCAAAACTCCACGCTGCTCAAAGTATACTGAGCATGTCTGGGTCACTTAGGATATAGCTTTGATGCCAGGAGTCCTGTTGCCTCTGCTGGATCATAAGAAGTCACCTTGGATTTGGGCTTCTGGGTCTCTTGGAGAATGCTGTACTTCTTTTGCTACATGCAATTGAATCAGTGGAACTATCTTCACCAATGTCAGATATTATTATTTTTGATAGTGGTAATCCTTTAAGGCTTAAAATATTCTACTTTGGAAATATTTGGAAAATAATTGACTGGTTCACAAGAGAGTGTAAATTAAAAGGCTTCATTCTGTAGAAAAACTCAGTTCACCCAATAGTTCTTGAATTTTTGTTTTCTTTTTTTTGATCAGAGTGACCATTCTGGCTAAGACATCTCTGGTTGCCTAAGACCTTGCTGGCTCTGACTTCGTTGTATCACACCTAATGCAGAGCTTATGTTACATTGGACATTAAGGCTCATTCTTAAAGTCTATTTGGCCCTTTACTTTCACCTTTTCACTAATTCAAGCATTCTTCTGCTTACATCTGCACTAATTCATCTAACAAGTATTCACTGAACCCCATTAATTGCCAACTTCTCTAAGAGACGGTGGGGCTAGTCTCTCAGTATACTCCACTTCTCAAAGCTAAACACTCAACTCAGGGAGAGCCAGTGGCTAGAACATCAAGCATGAGAAAGATGGCAGATGATTCCAGAAAGAAAGGCACAGATATGACTAAGGGGATAGTGTAGGTTATGTTGGGAATTTTGGCTGTTTATCCTAAGGTGAACTGGAGATCATTGTGTCTTGGAAGGGGTATTGGAAGGGTGAACAGTTAGTTTAATGTGGGAATAAGCAATCAAGAGGGTGTCTTGTTTAGATCTAAATTCCAAAGGATTGACTGTGACATAGACTGGATGCACCAACAATGTGCATGCTAGAGCAGTAGTAGAGGATAATAACTTGGGTTAAAATAATCATGGATTAAATATGGTGAAGTGGGAAGAGACCAGAGTTAAGGTTGCCTGGTATAGCTTGTGTAAATGAGTGCCTGATAGTGCCATTAACAAGGAATTAGTGAAACAATGAAAGTAAAGGACCAAATAGACTTTAAGAATGAGCCTTAATGTCCAATATAACATAAGCTCTGCATTAGGTGTGATACAACGAAGTCAGAGCCAGCAAGGTCTTAGGCAACCAGAGATGTCTTAGCCAGGATGGTCACTCTGATCAAAAAAAAGAAAACAAAAATTCAAGAACTATTGGGTGAACTGAGTTTTTCTGCAGAATGAAGCCTTTTAATTTAACACTGATCTTATCACCTTAGAAACAACTTCCTCTATGACTTCTTTGTAGGATTCATTGAAGAAATAATTGCCTGTTCTGAAATCTGGTATCCAAAGATCTACTAATAGTTAATGGTTTCAAGATTAGGCAGCTATTGGCTACTGAGGGAAGGGGAGCAGGTTTCACCCCCAAATATATCTTTTTGGCATAAGGATGATTTTGAGCTAAAGCTAGTCAAAACCCAGTGGTTTTAGGGAAAGCTCTTCACTGGCCCCTCAACTGCCTAAATTTACATTGGAAAGGGCCTGTACCAGGAAAACAGTTGTTATCAGAAGACAGGTTTTTCCTAAGAAATGTAACTGTATAACAGGAGAACTGTTATGGGAACCTATGTTTTCCAAATGTCTCCACTCTCACCTCTCCGTGAATGGTGTTCCTTCTCTTTGTATCCCTAGATTTCTACCCCTTTCCTTAGGTCAGCATGTTATATAAGCCTCAATTACCTGCTTACCCTTTGGGTCTCAGATTTTTATAGGGCTGCCATTTGTACAAAATTTGTTTTTTTCCCGTTAATCTGCCTTGTGTTCATTTAACTACTAGACCAGCCAAAGAATCTAGAACGGAAGAAAGAAAAGTTTTTCTTTCTCTATAGTTGGTGACCAGGAAGGGACAAACTTCACTGTCTGGACACCTTGCTCCTGGGGCTGTTACAGCTCAGAAATCCTGAAACTTCAGATAAAAACCCAGCAGAAGGTAAGAATTCTTGTCACATCAGTCTCTGAATCTCTCTGCCTACGGAGAACAGTGGAAATGAGAGTGGTAAGAGTCCCTTTTTGTTTTCTTATTTATTTTTAAAAACTTTTTAAATTTTAACTCAGTTTCATTAACATAGTGTATTATTTTCAGGGGTAGAATTTAGTGATTCATCAGTTGCATATAATGCCCAATGCTCATTACATCAGGTGCCCCCCTCCTTAATGTCTATCACCCTATTACCCCATCCCCTCACCTAGGGGAGCAACCCTCAGTTTATTTCCTGTAGTTAAGGGTCTCTTATGGTTTGCCTTCCTCTCTGTTTTTATCTTATTTTTTCTTTCCCTTCCCCTATGTTTTATTTCTTAAATTCCACAAAGGAGTGAAATCATATGGTATTTGTCTTTTTCTGACTGACTTATTTTGCTTAGCGAAATGCCCTCTAATGCCATCCATGTTGTTGCAAATGGCAAGATTTCATCCATTTTGATGGTGGAGTAATATTCCATTGTGTATATATACCACATATTTTCTTTGCTAAATTTAGGTTAGTAGGAGGAAATATTTGTGGAACTAGATCTTTGGGTATAGCAACTCCAGTAAAGATTTCTTATGATCACTCTTGGTTTTTATTTATCCTTTTCCTTCCAGGCGTGGTCAGTTTTGTCTCTGTTGTATCATTTGTCATAATAGAAAAACCATAGTGTGGAGTGCAGGCATAGGTCCAATGAACCTCCTATTTGAGACTCATGAGTTTATGGTTCTTAGGAGACTGGTGGATGTCTAGACTAACTTTGCTGTGAGTTAATATGCATATGTGATAAAGACTATTGCTAAAGGATATCTTGGAAGCCCAAGTTGCAAAATTGGTGGGCATAGTGTGAGCATTAAAGACAGAGTGCTTACCCTCCAACTCAAAGACAACTCCCATGTTAGAAATTGGTCATAGGTTAGATTGACACTAGGTCATTTTCCAACCTCAAGAAAACTGTGCAATAAGATATGCTATAAAACCACACAATCCCCAAGCCAGAAGTATATCCATCTTTGGTATTAGTTTGGTTCTGCAAGACCTAAGGCTTATCTAAAGCTGTTAATGTGCATGTGAGAAAAGTTAGAATGAGTTTTTCTTTTATCTTCTGTCTTGAGAGCTTGGCTTTGTGACCCATGACCACATTCTCTCTGGTCTCCACCAGTAGGAAGGTATACTTACTGGTGTATATCTTGGTGACCACTCAAACGGACATAAAGTCACAAACAGAACTCTCATTATCTAAATGTGATAGCTGTCAGGGGGTTTGTCTTAAGGGGTCACAGCTAAGAAGTTTTTGTCATTTCAACTTTTGTTGTCTCATAAGTGCTGGAAAAGTCTCATTCCAGTAGTTCCTGCTTGGCGTCACAGGTCAGTGGGCTATGACTGGAGATGTCTTACATTCTGGTGATTAAACCATAGACTGTTTTCACTGCACCATTCTTACTGCCTACAGTAACGAAGGAGTTTGCTTTTTTAGGCTAATTCTGGGAGTGAATTTTTAAAATCTTGTAAGGGTTACATCTTTTGTACTCTTTTGGGATGCCTCTTGCATCCGTGTTTAAGCCACAAAGAGGCTTATTGGTTTGAGTCACCACTGAGGTAAGTATATAGTCCTACTTATCAGTGGCCAGATGATAGATCATTTGAGTTGGACAGACTTCTATACTTGAAAAATTTTTAAAAGAATTCTCATCCTAAACAATTGTCTTATTGGTACCTATGGAAAGATAAAGTTGAAAAGATGACATGAAGTTAGTATAGCAGCTGGTCTTATGGACTCCCTTAAAAAGATGAAATTACAAAGCTCTTTTGCCCTACTCTGAGAAGATTTTACCACATTTAGAGAAGAGTTAGAAAAATTAGTCCTTAGGGACGACTGGGTGGCTCAGCACTTAAGTGCAGCTGCCTTCGGCTCAGGGTGTGATCCTGGAATCCTGGGATCAAGTCCCACAAATGGCTCCCTGCATGGAGCCTGCTTCTCCCTCTGCCTATGTCTCTGCCTCTCTCTTTCTGTGTCTCTCACAAATAAAAAGAAAAGAAAAATTTGTCCTTCACACTCTCACTCACAGGGACCTTGATTGGCTACTAAGGAGAGTTCTTCCCACCCATAATTGCACTGTAACCATCATATAAGCCAGACAATCCCCTGAAGAAAATGCCCCCTCACAGAAGAAATGGGTAATAATAATTTTTCCAAGTTGTTCTACAAGTGATCAGCTGAAGGCCAATGTTCAGGGGTTGATATAAGCAACAGTAGAGTTTCTTCTCATTAAGGTGAATTGGTCAAAGGTTGAATTGTGCACTCATGAAGGCCTTTTTTGAATACTTTATACAGATTTTTTTTAAAGGACATACAGCATTAAACCCCAAAGCTCTAGAAATCTTTTGATTCCCATCTTAGTTGGAAATTTCCCTGATAAAGAGAAGCAAGTTAGAAAGGTGGATCAGTCTTTTGATATTCAGGCTGTAATCCAGTTCTTTGGGGAGTTGGAAACAGCATCTTTGTCTTTTAAATCTCTACAAAACCATAAAGATAGCTCTAGAAGCAGCAACTTCAAATACCAACTATCTTTAACAATCTCTAAACCCCCCCTACTTATCTCAAAATGATTGTAGACATTGTAAAAGATCAAAGCACTGGAAACAAAATTGTCTTGTACTTAAGGAAAGGAAAAATTTAAATAGTAATTTTTCTAGACCTCTGATAATAGACAAATATACCCCAAAACTCCTTGGAGGAAACTTGAATACTTTCTCTATGCCTTTGTGATGTATATTTTCTAATCCCATCTTCTCTAGGAACTAAGAGCCATTCTTTTGAAATACAAACTTTAGAGAGATATTTCCCCTAAGGGGGGGAAAAAGGTATTTGGAAACTGGGCTAATGAAAAATCTTACTTGCCCACAAATATTAGTAGAAAAAGTTTTAACTATCAAAGCAGATATGCTTAATATAGTCCACCTTCCAGAAACACAATGTGGAATCAACTGCTCTTTTGTAAACTAGAATTTTGCATAATCATACTTGTCTCAGGGCTAAATTTTTAAGAAGAAAGCTGTATCTGTGTCTGTATGTTTCTGTGTGTTCATATATGCTTTTCTAGATTTGTGATTTTTTTCCCTACAGATGGTATTGCTAAAATTAACTTGTAAAGCACCCTTTTTAATTGGCTTAAAATTTTGCACTTATAAATGAAGTATTCCTGCAGTTCTCAGAAATATAACAGAAACTAACCCAAGTGAATTTCACTTTCACATGATCTGGAAAAATATTTGGTATTAAAGCTGCTCTAAGTTCATTGGTTTAACTTAAAAAGTCATCTTTTTAGAGTCACCGACGTTTAATGTGATGAAAACATACTTTTATTCTGCCTGGCTTACTAGTCAAATAAATTCATGTTAAATCTCTTAAAAAATTTCTCAGCAAGAAAAATAAATTGGAATGATGGCTGACGAAGTTGTCACGAGTAATCTAAACATAATTGGTGGAAGCAAATGATTTCAGTAGATGTAAGTGGGGTAAGAGTTTTTAAGTAAACTCTTTAGCAATAATTATATTTTACTATATATGTACTTAAAAATAGCTTCCAAAATCGTTTTGGTAACTTGAAACCTCAGAGTTTTGCTGAGTAATATGATGGAATTAACACAAGCATATTTGTGAAATGCTATATGGTGGGAGACTTGGTTACCATAGAAATGGCCTCTCTTTCGTTATATATAAAAGAAATTGTGCTTGTAGAATTTTCTCCTTTAGGAGAACGTTCTCCTTTTGGAACAATTAGATTTATGACAGCCTATTGTATTAAAAATTTGTTTTGGCTTGATAGGATTTATAGTGACTTTAGCCTCTATTGCTATTTTAACTTCAAATAAGTAATAATAACAACTGTGTTTGTTTGCTAGCATTGCCATACAAAATACTGCAGACTGTGTAAATAACAGAAATTTATTTTCTTATAGTTCTGGTGGCTGGGAGTCCAAAATCAAGTTGCCAGTGGGGTTGGTTTCCTCATTGGCCTTTCTTCTTGACTTGTGGATAACCGCCCTCTTCCTGCCTATTCATAGAATGGTCTGTTCATGCACACCTCTGGTGCTTCTCCATGTCCTGATCACCTCCTCTTATAAATACCCCAGTCCAGATTGCATTAGGATCCACACTGATGGTCTCATTGTGACTTAATTGCCCCTGTAAAGGCTCTATCTCTTGGGACACCTGGGTGGCTCAGCAGTTGGGTGTCTGCCTTTGGCTCAGGGTGTGATCCCAGGTCGAGGAATCTAGTCCTACATCAGGCTCCCTGCAAGGAGGCTGCTTCTCTAGCTGCCTATGTCACTGCCCCCCCTCTCTCTCATGAATAAATAAATAAATCCTTAAAAAAAATACAGTCACATTTTGAGGCAGAAGGGTTTAGGGCATCAATATATAAATTTTAGGGGTATACAACTCAGTCCGTAGCAGCAACCCTTTTTATTTTTACTGTTTATAAAGCATTTTAACATATCACTAGATTAAACATTCATAAATTTTCTGTAATCATGACAAGATTTAATTCCATTTTCCATGCATAGCCTGGGAAAAACAAATGAATCAATTTCATGGTTTAATAGAATGTGGCCGGCCTCAAAGCATGTGTCATGGAACTTATCTGTTAAGTTAGTGCATTCCTATGAATGGTTAGTGCATTTCTATGAACCCCATGTAGTTGCCTTTTTTTCTGAACACAAGTTTTTCATGATGAAGGAAATCTAATATTTCGGTTTGTGTTACTCTCTGAGAAAGATGGATTTGGGTAGTGACATATGAGCAACTATTGTAGATTCTAATAATAATAATAATAATGTCAGATTTTTAGCTGTTTAGGGTAATCTAGAAGCTAATTGTATGTCTGACTTTAAGGACAGATATCACCTGCAATCTGAACTCTCTGAGTATTTAATATAGTAACTTACAAAAATTTTTTTACTGGGAATTTACTCACTGCACAAAATAATTTTTTGTAACAAATATACATGAGTATACTACTAAAATAATTTAAGATACACATAAATTCCAGATGAGAGAATGTAGAGTGCATTGAAGTCTTAATTTGGCTGTTTTTTCAAAAGGATTTAATATCTTACTCTTATTGTTTAATGTACTATACATTATAACTATTATCCTCCAATATTCCTGCGACTATATCTTCTGAGCAGCTAGAAATGCTTTTGAAGAACATAAGTGAGTCTAAAGACCTAGAATAGCCCACAGATTAAAAGGAAAATTGAAAATAAGAGCTATTGGGAGAGGGGCACTTGGGTGGCTCAGTGGTTGAGCTTCTGCCTTCAACTCAGTTCATGATCCCAGGGTCCTGAGATCAAGTCCCACATTGGGCTCCTTGTGGGGAGCCTCCTTCTCCTTCTGCCTATGTATCTGCTTCTCTCTGTGTGTCTCTCAAGAATAAATAAATGAAATCTTAGGGAAAAAAGAGCTATTGGGAGAAGTTTGAACCTAAGAGTTATTGAACCCAAATAAAAAATCTTTGGTCTTGCTAAGGAGTCAGAATTTAGTGAATTGAACAGTGAAAATGCTGAAGAACTGTTAACATCATATAGTGAAGGAATTACTCCTTAGAAAATTCCATCAATTTGATTAAGTTCATCATTGCTGTGAGGAAGATGAAGAGCAATCCTGATTTAACTATAAAGTCTCAAAATAAATTTTAGGAAGTTTATATAAAATAGTTATTGTTGAAAGTGAGTGTGATTGTGTCCTGATTAAAAACAACATATCCAAAAGTTGCAAATACTGTGTATTTTCAGTAACAAATGGAGCCCAAATAGTCTATTTTGAAGATTTTGTTGGTGTCTTTAGCCCATTCCTTTGTTAAGTGGCTTTAGTCAAAGATTCAAGGCCATTCACTTCCAGAGTCCTAAGAACCAAGGGGAGAAGATTGCCTCTTATTCCTTAGATTCAGAAAATTGGCAATTTACTGTTTTACAGTAAAGTCCTCTAGCAACTCACTTTTGCTCACTCATATCCCCACCAAACAGCAAGTATCATCACAGCTTCTAAGCCCTTCTTCTTGCCACCAAACTTTACTAGAGAACTCTTCCATTTACAGGTAACCATTAAAAAAGTGCTTTACTAAGAGTGATTTTCAACCATTAGTTACTTATAATCTCACCATTTTTATTATTTTCATTTTCACTGAAGTACAGGAAGAAAATATATTTATACCTGATATTGTGTGGTATCCAGTTGTCTTAGTGCTAAATAATTAGGAACTGGTATTTACTTCTGCATCCCCACTGTTTAAATATTGTAGGAGCTCATGTTTTGGATGGATGGATGGATGGATGGATGACTGATAAAAAAAATAGCTGTCTCTGACATTGCCAATTTCTGGGCAGGCTGGGAACTTGATCATTGTGCAAAATTTTCTTTCTATGAAAAAATGTATTTGGAGTTACAAATAACTTTCACATAGACTTTTGGAGCACAAAACTGGTGTCCTATTCTATATCACAATCTTCCTGGTAGAGTTTTCTAGGATTCCCTTATGGAAACCTGACTTGTATTTTCTCCTCCTATCTGATTTGTAATTACTCACTTTAGGACCTTACACTTCAGATGTAGCCTTACTTTTACTCTCCAGCTGAAACTACTCCTTCTGGGACTATGCCTAATGTGCTATCCTACATGCCAAAAGATCAAATAGGCATGGTCTAAGAGAAGAGTCATAGGCAATTGTGTGCTGCACAGATGGCTTTGAAGGATGACAGGAGAGGCTTTATTTCACTCCACAGACTTCACAACTTATGCTATGGTTCCAGCCCTATCACTCCTTTCTACAATGCAGACACAGTTCCCTCTCACTATAATGAGAAGAGCTTATAATGAGGCTTCTTCTTTGCCCCTGGTACCAGCATTATGGTGGGGTATCATTTCATTTCCATGTGCTCTGTCCTCTGGAGATTTTTTCTGGTGCAGCCTAACTAGGAGAGTGTCTTCTCATTAATGTCATTGCTATATCTGATAAATTCTTTCCTTCCTGTTAAGGTTGAAGGTAGAAATTGTCACTCAGATTTGCAGTACAGTGAAAAAAACATTTTCAAAGCTTTCTTGGAAAGGCTGATAGACTGAATTTCTCAGGAAAGTATGCAGGAATGTTGACTTATTTCTACTCATCTATGTTTATTTGGTTTCCAAGAATGGGGATATCTATCAGATGAGTGTGTTTTACCAAGGCCACAACAAAAGTAAGTACTTTATGTATGTGCTACAGTTTTATTTTCTCATTTGCCTTTCTCTTTTCCTATCATGGCCTTGGAAATTATTTTTCATTTTAAATTACTCAAGCAAAGTTGTGCATTTCTATCCATTTTATTTCTGTTGATCACTCCTACTGACCAAGAATCTTGAGAAATAGAAATGTATAGTTTTTATTTAATAGAAAAGGAAGTAAGGACAAATTGAACACAAATAGCTTCTTACAGCCTCACCATATACTTTGAAACTGTCCATCCAGAACAAACTTAAAAGTATCTATAGAAATTATGAACTGGGCAATGATTACCAACAGTTGCTTACATCACAAAAAGAAAAGCAGACAGACATTATATGCCTCTAGGTAGAAGAACACAATACTACCTAAAATATTTTTTTTCCAAAAAAATCAGATCTGATTTTAATTAAACCTACGTTTAACTCACATTTTCCAGGAAATGCAGGGACAAAGGGACATGCTAACACTACAGGAATGCAATCAGCAAAATACAGAACTTGTTTATTCAACAAATAAATTTCAAGGAAGAACAAAAATGTTGGAGGGAAGCCTACAGATTTAAAGGGACTTAAGAAACTTATCATTAATCCACCATCGACTAGATCCTGAGAGAGAAAAATTTGGAATTGTTGCCCAAATTCGTTATTCAACTAAGGAAGGAATTCAGTCTTAGAAAGGCTAACTAACTTGGCCAAGGTCATATATCTACAAGAAACCTAACTGTCAAAGCTCTTGTTTTCTGATGCCATAGGTCTTAGTAGCAGCATGGAGTATCTTAAAATATACATGTAGGCCATGATATCAGACTTAACTAAAGCTCAATAGAAAGTAAGGAATAGGGGATCCCTGGGTGGCTCAGTGGTTTGGTGCCTGCCTTTGGCCCAGGGTGTGATCCTGTAGTCCTGGGATCCAGTCCCACGTCGGGCTCCCTGCATGGAGCCTGCTTCTCCCTCTGCCTGTGTCTCTGCCTCTCTCTCTCTCCGTGTGTGTGTGTGTGTGTGTGTGTGTGTGTGTGTGTGTGTCTCATGAATAAGTAAATAAGACTTTTTTTTTTTTTTAAAAAGGAAGGAATAGGGGATCCCTGGGTGGCGCAGCGGTTTGGCGCCTGCCTTTGGCCCAGGGCGCGATCCTGGAGACCCGGGATCGAATCCCACGTCGGGCTCCCAGTGCATGGAGCCTGCCTCTCTCTGTGTGACTATCATAAATAAATAATAAAAAAAATATTTTTTTTAAAAAAAAGGAAGGAATAAAATTTGACTTGGTCACATAAATAGGTAGTAATATTTATTTGTCTTAACTGGAATTTTATCATTGGCAATATGTAACAATTGTTATATTCTATCATATTCCACATTTGAAAAAAGAAACTCAAGTACACTGGAAACAAAAACTTCTCAGAATTCTTTCCCTCAAAGATTAAATTTACTCTTTCCAGGTGTATGACATTAACTAGAGAGGAGACACATGCAATCTGAATTTGCCTTTGAAACAAATATATAGTAAATCATAACCAAAACCAAAATAACTTCATTTGATTAGCATTCTAATTCATGAGCTAGAATTAATATAGACCAGAACATTCCTAATCCTCCTTTTGCATATACATATTTGAAAGTAGATGTCATAGTTTATTGTATGTATAAGGAGACAAATTTTCTCTGTACTTAACTGAATTAGGATTGAAATCTCTTATGCAAGAGCTCATTCCTTATACCTTGCATGAGAGTGAGCAACACAAGAAAGTCAATCCTGGCAAAGAAAACATACTCAGGGCAAGATATTCTGTGGGAATCTTTTTTTTCTTCTTCAAATATATCTCTGCATTTATACTTATCCCACATATGTAAACCATGGAAAGATTCAAGATATGAGATTATTCAAACTATGAATGGAGGAAAGATTTTTAATGCTTTATCATATAGACAGAAAAGAGTATATATTTCACAAATATGTGAAAGTTATTAAAGGGGCGCCTGTCTGACTCAGTCAGAAGAGCAGGTGACTCTTGATCTTGGGTCTGTAAATTCAAGCCCCATACTGGCTGTAGAGATTACTAAGAAAATAAACTTTAAAAAATAATAAAAGTTTGAACACATTGTTTTCCACCACTTCTCTCCCATTAGTGAAAGTCTTCCCTTAACTTTTGAATTTGATGAAATATCCATGACTGTATTCTAGTCATATATTGAAAATAGAATGATGATGCCTGTGGAATAGTTCAAACCTAAGTCATATTTGTTCATCAGCTGTGTTTTAAAAGAAGCACACAGACTCTGGCATATAAAGATACAATTCATTTGTTGAGTAATTTCAGTGGTTTATCTTAATTTATTATTATTATTATTGGTATTGCAATCAGGAAATCTATATTAAGTTGCTAAACAGAAAATCTGGAGTGGTTTTGAAGTAAGCAAATAAATTTTGATTGAGCATTTAATGTGTGTAAGACACAAGGCTGTATATTCTCTTTTGGGATAGAGCAAAATGAGTAAGTCAACCATTCTAATAAACATATCTTTAAACCATTTATAAAGAGTTAACTGGAGTATAAGAAAATGTATTCTCTCAATTTTTCTTTGAATGATGATCATTTTACCTGAAACAGAATGTTGTGGAATTAGGAGTCATAGGACTTCATGTATTCTCATTCTACATTAGATATGTTGCCATTATATTTTTAGATTGATAATAAAGCACATCTGATAATAAAATATAATATTTGAAATCAAGACTTACAGAATTCATTTCTTTGGGGAAAAAAACAACCATAGTTTAATTCAGGACATTTGTTTATCATAAATTTTCTACCTTTGTCACTTTGGGGCAGTTTAGACAAAGAAGGCATGCCAAGAATGAGTCAGGGAGATTGAGATCTGAAGAGCTCAATATTGTGTAGAAAAACTAAGCAGGAGGATTATCTGATTAGATACCATATCTGTACAAAGTCAATTAAAGTGCATATCTTATTCTTCCAGAAAGTGATGATTAAAATTTTCATTGGACCAAAGTGAACATTTCTATTGGATTTGCATCACAGTTGGATGGGAGTCCAAGTCTTCTCTTCTTCATTATATAGCCAGGTTCTCAGCTAGCCTGCCATGTTACTTAGATTATACAGTATAGCCCATTTCATAGCTAAGTCATCCATGGTGAATACTTTTGTTCCAGCTTGCCTTTTGTGCTGACATCTGGCCTCTGTTTATACCTCAGGTCTCATCTCAGCAAAATGACCTGAATTATGAATCTCTGATTTTGTAGGTCAAATCTTAAGGAAACTACAGTTTCTCTGAAACATTCAAGCCTAAATATGGCATACAGAGTGGGAGACAAAGGTCAAAATAAAAAAAATTAAAAAGAAAATGAAGTATTCAGTTACAATAGAAGAATGCTCCAAAATGCCACTGGATTCACGCTCTTTGTTACAAAGGTCATTATAACTCCGATGGCATTTTCACTAACTGAGGGTTTTCAAGCATCTCGTACCCTACAATAGAAAGCTTGTGCATTGGGAAATACTGGGTATATTGTACCATAATTACATTGTTAGAGATGATTGAGGGGGTGCAAATTGTTCCTAATTCCATGCAAGGGAAGTAAACATAAATGTTTGCATAAATTTGAAAACCGTGTGACACAGAGGGTGTATAAGAACAGGTAGAATGTAGTGAATAAGTGTAAAACTCTTTAATGAATCCCAACATCCTCTCAGTGTAGCACGTCTTAAGCCCCTATTCTGTGCTTTGGTACACATTTATTGGGATGAGAAAGCCAGAGTCCTATGCCAGGAAAATCACAGAAACGGATCATGAAAAATGAACTATAATAACTTATTCATTCTGGGATGGGAGTGTGCCTATGGTACATTGAAATATAGATGTATTATATTTAAATATATATTATTATGTATATATATAAAGTTATTCTTTAGAGGAGGGATGAAATCAGAGAAAGTGACATTTGAATTAGACAAGTAAGACACATAAGATAAACAGTGGGAATGTTAACATAAAATTGTGTGCCTATTTAAAAACTGATGTGAACATGTCACGGAGAGTCTTACATTTATTTCTTATATTAACATTGGGTCCATACAGCACATTCACCTTTCAAGGCTTTTGAAAAGAGCCTTTCAAATGGACCGCCTCATTTGTTTCTGTGTATAGCTCTGGGCAGGTGGCCATGTGGTATTTTATCATCACTGATATCATCAATATTTTATAGATGAAACACCTAAGGTGTAGGGAGGGTTTGTGATTTCTCACAAGGCTTTAGTAAATAAGCAAGGGAATTGGGCCTAGAAACAGTGCTTTTTTGCCATCTTGAAATTGGGTACTTTATTCCATACTTCAACCACAGTATTCAGTTTGTTCCCTTCACCACTCCACCCAGGAACTGTGAGATACAGTTAATGACAACTGCTGCTGATCCCATTCACATGCTACAGAATGAAGCAGAAAAGCAGCAAAGTAGTCCTGAAGTCTAGTAGAAGTATATTTTGTTCCTATTGAGAGCATTGAAGGGAACATTGTTTGGTGGCCATGAACATAAAACAGTTGATTCTAGACATAATACTAGAGAAGAGTTAGTTTTGCTGTGTTTTTTGTCTTTATTGAATTAAAACATATGTAGGGAAACAGATATGATTCAGTTATATGAATTTTCACTGAGTGCTGTGATAAGCAGTGCGATCAAGAAGCAGAACATGACTGACAATCTCAGAAGTGCCCCCTTCTAGTCACCAAGTCATGATCATTTTTCTGACTTCTCCTATTTTACCTGTTTTTGAACTTTATGTAAATGGGATCATTCACTATGCCTTCTTATATCTGGTTTCTTTTGCTTAACATGGTGTGTAAGATGAATTCACACTGTTGCATGTAATTGTACTTCATGCATTCTCATTGCTGCTTAATATACCAGTATATGAATATATCACAAGTTATTTATCTTTCAGCTGTGAAAAGCATTTGTGTTGGACTATGAATAATGACTTTAAGAACTCTGTAGTGCTAGCTTTTGTTTTACCTAATTTTAAAACTTTATAGGAAGAGCTTTATGAGGTAAGTTAAAAAAATTGTAAGTGAATTTTGTTACTTTTTTTATAAGTACTTCAGAAGTAGAAATAGAAAGGTGATGAAGTAAAATGAGAGAAAGGAGAAAAAATGGGGGTACTGTTGATGATGTTTCTCCCTGATTTACAATTATAGTGGTAATTGTGCTAATGGTAATTATGGTCATGACAGTTCTAACTATTGAGCATTTGGAGGGTACCAAGCAATCTACTAAATGTTTCATGTCTGTGATCTCATTTAGTCCTCAGATCAGTTCTGTGAGAATTTTACAATAATCATATTTTATGGAGGAAACTGAGGCTTATATACATCAGCTACTTGTTGAAGTCACACAGTAAGAAAGATACGGAATCAGAATTTGAGTTCTACAATCTATCTCTAAATTCAGTGAGCTTAACCACTGTCTTTCCATTACTTCTAAAAATGTAGGAAACTTTATTCCTATTTCACAGTTGAAGAAACTAGATCAGAAAGGTAACTGACTCAAGGTCACAGAGATAGGAAGCTGGGATACACAAAAATATTGACCTAGAAGTCCAGTCTTTAAAAAATACTGAATCAGAAGAAGGGACAAGAGGAAAAGAGCTAGAATAAGGATCGAAATCACTAAGCATACTTATCACTTAGTGTTCAGCCTTGAAAAGAGAGACATCACTCTAAGTATTTAAAAATGGCAGAATTTAATACAAGGAATAAGTTATGCAGGTGATGGTAGGGCCAAGCCAAGAAGTGAATATAGTACCCTAACTCCAAGATTAGCATTAGCAGGAAAACAACACCCTTTGCAGACTATAAGGACAAGAGGAGTAAGTGATATTGTACCTCAAAGGTTTCTATTACCAGTAATCACAGGCATGTGTTTGGTGTACCAGGATAGAAATGATCAGACATAAAACTGGACATCCTGGATGGAAGAGACCCAAGAATTATCCGGGATGCTTCCAAGGCTAGGGGAAGAATATGAGTTTATAGGAGTCTCCGCTGTAAGAAGAATATTTAAATAATTTACCCTGGTAGAAGAGAGAACAGTAGGAAGAAATGGTGAATGCCAGCCCAGGTTCCTGGGCTCCACCCCAGAAATTCTGATTCACTAAGTCTTGGATGGGACCACAGATTCTGCATTTTAATCAACTCCAGGTGTTGCTGATAATAGCTGGCCCAAAGAAGGTGCTGGAGTAGTGCTGCTATAACATTTAAATGTAGACATTTACTTATACAGTGAGTTATTCAACTGTTCCATCAGAAGATCTTCTGATCATGAGAATATGGTAAATATATCCAATATATGTAATATCACCCACCCTCACTGTAGCAGCATCCCCCCCAACACACACACATAAGTGTTGGCATATGGTAGAAGCTTATGTATTTATTCAGTTACAGATAAATATCTGTCAGCCAAAATCTCATTTCAGTAACATTTTTCATTTAAAAATGGAAATAAATCAGACATTATTTCAGTCTTTTCATGAGCATCTTTAGTAGTTAGAAACAGCATCTTTATTCTTTAGATTATCATATTGTGGACACTGTGACATGACTATTTTTACACTGACCTAAATTCTTAATTTAGAATTTGGCACATGGATAGGCAAGTGTTGATTTTCAGTGAAAGTGTAATGCTTCCCTGAAATATACCAATAGTAAATTTGCCAATCTTTAGTAGTAAAAATCCATATGGTGATTTTAAATGCTACAGTTGTTACGTTATTCCCTCTCCTATACACAATCAAGACTTCACCCATAGGAATAAACACATGTTGTCTAATTCCAGTAAATCTTTATATACATATACAACTTCTCCTCTTCTCTTAGTTTTCATTTTCTTGGTCTCTCTTACAGCGAAGGACTCTAATTTCCTATTCCTTCTGGAATTACTCGGGATTTTTAGCTTTGATTGAACTTCTGTTGTCATTTGGTCAAAAACCTTTATTTTTAAAAATATTTATTTATTTATTCACGAGAGACACAGAGAGAGGCAGAGACATAAGCAGAGGGAGATGCAGGCTCTATGCAGGGAGTCGGATGCTGGATTCAATCCCAGAACCCTGGGATCACGCCCTGAGCTGAGGGCAGACACTCAACCGCTGAGCCACCCCGGCATCCCAGGTCAAAAACCTTTAAAAGATAGGAATTTACTTTGCATTGCAACTCAAGATGCAATTTCCTTTACAAATTAGGATGTTATTTCAGCTCTTTAATCATGTGTTCCTTTGCTAGGACTAACATCCATTTGTTTCCTGTTCTGTTTTCTCTGAGCCAAATTTCTAGTTTATTTTATGATTGTGCTTGAGAGCACAGGCATTGAAATATTTTTGCAACACATGTGTCATGCTGGAAATATTATGGCTTAATGTGGAATTATTTATTTTCAAGTTTAAGTTATTATGGATGATGAACATTTTAAAAAATAGTATATCCCCAAATACAACCATTCTTTACTGAAATGTTAAATGCCAGTTCTTTCTTTTGAGCCATGAAAAGTTCAGAAAAGTAAAAGCAGAGACTATGGCAAAATTTAGTTATCTCTTTCAAAAGTAATGGGCAAAATACATGATTCAGCAGAACTCTAGGACATAAGACATTCATGTAGAATTATTTTGATCTCTTCCAGGTCACTAAGAGTTACAAAGAGATATAAATCCCATGCAAAGCCATGCTTGAATTCTAGGGAGAACAGGTCTCTCAGGAATGACTCCTCCTGTCTTTAGGCAAGAAATTACCTAGGCCAATTTGCAGACTAAATTAGAATTATTTGGAAGAAAAGACCCTACAGCCTTCTTTGCAACCCTTAGTCCAATATATAGGACTTCCCACTGTTTTCTCTTTTCCATTGCACCTGCATGAATTTTCTATGCATATATGCAAGGCTTGTGCTGTTCATGCCTTATGTGCTTTGTGTGGTTGATGCTGAGAATGACGTTGCTTCTTTCCTCCTATAACATGGCCAAATTTTTAAGGAAAAAAAATACCAATAATGGGATTTCAACACTGTATGTGGGATAGATAAATGGAGAAGTTACATGCAATAACCAGAGTATAGAATTTTAAAGTAGGTATCTTTTTTTTTTTTTTTTTATAAATTAATTTTTATTGGTGTTCAATTTACCAACATACAGAATAACACCCAGTGCTCATCCCATCAAGTGTCCCCCTCAGTGCCCGTCACCCATTCACCCCCACCCCCCGCCCTCCTCCCCCTCCACCACCCCTAGTTCATTTCCCAGAGTTAGAAGTCTTTATGTTCTGTCTCCCTTTCTGATATTTCTCACACATTTCTTCTCCCTTCCCTTTCGCTATTATTCCTATTCCCCAAATGAATGAGAACATACACTGTTTGTCCTTCTCCGGTTACTGTGGCCAAGTTCAAAAAGGGTGTTGCCTGAGTTCTTCTCTGGGATTTTGATGGAATCTTGTCTCACATTTAGATCTTTCATCTATTTTGAGTTTATCTTTGTGTATGGTGCATGAGAGTGGTCCAGTTTCATTCTTCTGCATGTGGATGTCCAATTTTCCCAGCACCATTTATTGAAGAGACTGTCTTTCTTCTAGTGGATCGTCTTTCCTCCTTTATCGTATATTAGTTGAGCATAAAGTTCAGGGTCCACTTCTGGGTTCTCTGTTCTGTTCCATTGATCTATATGTCTGTTTTTGTGCCAGTACCACACTGTCTTGATGAACACAGCTTTGTAGTACAACCTGAAATCTGGCATTGTGATGCCCCCAGATATGGTTTTCTTTTTTTAAAATTCCCCTGGCTGTTTGGGGTCTTTTCTGATTCCACACGAATCTTAAAATAATTTGTTCTAAGTCTCTGAAGAAAGTCCATGGTACTCTGCGCCTTTTGATGGGGTCATTAAGCCCATTCACGTTCAGAGTTACTATTGACAGATATGAGTTTAGTGTCATCATGATATCTATTTAGTCCTTGTTTTTGTGGATTGTTCCACTGACCTTCTTCTTAAAGGGGAGTTTTAAGAGTCCCCCTTAAAATTTCTTGCAGAGCTGGTTTGGAGGTCACATATTCTTTCAGTTCCTGCCTGTCTTGGAAGCTCTTTATCTCTCCTTCCATTTTGAATGAGAGCCTTGCTGGATAAAGTATTCTTGGTTGCATGTTCTTCTCATTTAGGACCCTGAATATATCCTGCCAGCCCTTTCTGGCCTGCCAGGTCTCTGTGGAGAGGTCTGCTGTTACCCTAATATTCCTCCCCATGAAAGTCAGGGACTTCTTGTCTCTTGCTGCTTTAAGGATCTTCTCTTTATCTTTGGAATTTGCAAGCTTCACTATTAGATGTCGAGGTGTTGAACGGTTTTTATTGATTTTAGGGGGGGATCTCTCTATTTCCTGGATCTGAATGCCTGTTTCCCTTCCCAGATTGGGAAAGTTTTCAGCTAGGATTTGTTCAAATACATATTCTGGCCCTCTGGCCCTTTCGGCGCCCTCGGGAACCCCAATTAAACGTAGGTGTTTCTTCCTTAGAGTGTCATTTATTTGCCTTAATCTGTCTTCGTGGTTCTTTAATTGTTTATCTCTTTTTTCCTCAGTTTCCCTCTTTGCCATTAACTTGTCTTCTATGTCACTCACTCGTTCTTCCACCTCGTTAACCCTCGTCGTTAGGACTTCTAGTTTGGATTGCATCTCATTCAGTTGATTTTTAATTTCTGCCTGATTGGATCTAAATTCTGCAGTCATGAAGTCTCGTGAGGCCTTAATGCTTTTTTCTAGAGCCACCAGTAGCTGTAGAATAGTGCTTCTGAATTGGCTTTCTGACATTGAAGTGTAATCCAGATTTTGTAACTCTGTGGGAGAGAGGGCTGTTTCTGATTCTTTCTTTTGAAGTGAGGTTTTCCTTCTAGTCATTTTGCTCAGTGCAGAGTGGCCAAAAACAAGTTGTATTGGAACACGGGGGAGTATCACTGGTCCGTCCAGCTGGTCTTCTGGGGGAGGGGCCTGCTGTGCTGATTTTCAGGTGTTAGCACTTGGGGGAGCTGCTCTGCCCCTGCCTGCTGCCGGGCTCAGCGGGGGTTGTTTACCCCGTGGGGCCCCAGGAGGAACAGCAGCAGTTGCTACGGCAACTCTGGAAGCCTGGATTCAGCCTCCGCAGGAACTACCGGGCTCGGGGCTCTCGGCTCTCCGTCCGCAGGGCCTGGAGGCTCCGGGGCGGGGCCGCTGATCTGCTCAGCTCGGGGCAGGAGCGTCCTCGCTGTCTCGGGCCCTCCCGGCCTCTGCCTGTCCCGGGGGAGGCCGGATCCTGGGCTGTGTCCCGGCGCCCTGTGCTCCGGGGCCTGCGCTGTGGGATTCGCGCTCCCGCCCTGCAGCCCCCTCCGCGGAGCCGCCGCCCGAGCCCCTCCGAGCTGCTCCGGTCGGTCCCTCCGTGCGCGCTGCAGCCCTTAGGGAGCTCGGAGCACTCCCCTGCGCTCGCAGGTGTCTGTTAGTGTCCCCGGGAGCCCGAGGGCATCCCCGCCCTCCTGGGTCCTGCTCCAACTCCCTGCGAGCCCCTTTCCGCCCGCCCGGGAAGGTTGGTGCAGCTCCTGCTCCTCCGGGACGGGGCTCTCCTGTCCTGGGGACACTCGCCCCGGCCTCAGCCCGGCTCCTCGCGGGGCCCCTCCCCCTCGGAGGCCTTTTGTTTCTTTATTTCTTTTTCCCCGTCTTCCTACCTTGATAGAAGTGCGAACTTTTCTCACTGTAGCATTCCAGCTGGTCTCGCTTTACATCTCAGGCCGAATTCGTAAATTTTCAGGATGGTTTGAAGGTTATCTAGGTAATTTGGTGGGGACAGGTGACTTGGGGACCCTGCTCTTCCGCCATCTTGCCCCTCCCCCCTGAAGTGTGTCAGTAGGTATCTTTGAAGGCCAGATCCCTTCCTTCAAGGAACCAGAGACAATGACCAAGATACTTAGTGTGAATATTTGCTGCTGTGTTTCAGGGTTTTTCAACTGGGCTAAGAGATTTAATTGTTTCTCAGGAGAATCTGTTAATAGGCTCAGGAAATAAATAAAGGTAATATAAATGTGGCAGCTCTGTCTCGTATGCAGTCTGCATGCCGGACACCTCAAAATCAGTCCTCACTGTTGGCTAGAGGAAGCAGTGGACATAGTCCTCCAGAGTTGAAAACCATTTGAAAACAAGTTGAGAAGTTTGAGAAGAACACATGGGATAAGCTTGAAACCCTGGCTCAGCTGCTGAAGTCTTGCTGTGAATTATATTGCTTTTTTTCCTTTTTTTCTTTTTCCCCTACTCTGGCATAGAACTGACTGACTTTAGAGTTGGATTGTAAATTCCATAAATGCAGGAACCATATCTTGTTCTACACTTCTGTATGCCCATCATATAAGATACCATCTGGTATAAATTTGAAATGTGTCTAAGAACTCAATTAAGCAAAAGATAGAATCCAGAAACTGAAGAGACAGAAAAAGAAATTTCCTTGACTTTTTGTATCAACTTCTCTTACATACTAGAATTTACGTTTTTAGAACAATGATCACCCCCTTTTAAAAAATGAGATATTTATGTAACATAAAAATCACTTTAAAAAGCATAATTTGGTAGGTTTTAATACATTCATGAGTTCATACAAACATCCCCATTACCTAGTTCCAAAACCTCTTCATCACCCCAGAAAGAAATGCTGTATATATTAGTAGTCACTCCTTATTTTCCTCTCCTCCCTTACCCCCAGGCAATTATTAATCTTCTACTTATATGAATTTGGATTTTATATTAATGGAATAATATGATATATGGCCTTTTAGGTATGGTTTATTTCACTTAATTTCTAAGGCTTATCAGTGTTGTAGCATGTACCACTTATTGAAAAGACTATTATTTCCTCATTGAATTCTCTTGGCACCCTTGTTGAAAATTTGTTTACACTTATTCCATTATCACAGTCTTTATTTCCATAACTTACAGTTTTGAAATCAGGAAATGTGAATCCTTCAACTTCCTTCTTTCCTTTTCAAGATTATTTTGTCTATTATAGGACTCAGCGTTTCCATATAAATCTTGGGATCAGCTGGTCAATTTCTGTAAAGAAGCAAATTATGATTTTGAAAGAGAATATGATACGTTTGTTTATCAATTTTTAAAAAAAGATTTTATTTATTTATTCATGAGAGACACACAGAGAGAGGCAGAGAGACATAGGCAGAGGGAGAAGCAGCCTCCCCGTAGGGAGCCTGATGGCTCCTTGATCCTGGACCCTGGGATCACACCGTGCGCCAAATGCAGATGCTCAACCGCTGAGCCACCCAGGTGTCCCAGTTTGTATATCAATTTATAGAATATTCCCATTTTAACAATAGTAAGTCTTCCAACCCATGAACATGGAATATCTTTACCTAAGTTATTTTCAATTTTTTTCAATGATAGTTTTTAGCCTTTAATGTACTACTCTTGTACTAACTTTTGTTAAATTTATTCCTAAATATTTTTGATGTTATTATAAATGAAATCATTTTCATAATGTCTTTTTCAGATTATTTATTGCTAATGTGTTGATATGCAATTGATTTTTATATATTGATCTTGCATCCTGCAACTTTGCTGAATTCATTTGTTAGCTCTAATTGTATATAGAGTGGATGTGTATTCTTTTTCTTGCCTAATTACCCTGGCTAGAACCATCAGTACAATGTTTAATAGCTGTGGCAAGAGCATACATCATCGTCTTGTTTCTCTTTGAGCATTACTTCTTAGAAATCAACACTATATACATTTACACCAAACTTTTTTTAGTTCATCATTAAGTGTTCTTCTCAAGCAAACTTTTAATAAAACTTCTGAACATAGCAGCATTCAGTTAATAGCATTGTCAGGGAACATATGATAAAATGTAAAATACAATTTGTCTTTAAAACTCCTCTCTTGGGGATGCCTGGGTGGCTTAGCAGTTGAGTGTCTGCCTTAGGCTCAGGGCATGATCCCAGAGTCCTGGGATCGAGTCCCACATCGGGCTCCCTGAATGGAGCCTGCTTCTCCCTCTGCCTGGGTCTCTGCCTCTCTCTCTCTCTCTCTCTCTCTCTCTCTCTCTCTCTCATGAATAAATAAAATCTTAAAAAAAATAAAATAAAACTCCTCTTTTGGGGCATGTAGGTGGCTCAGTTCATTAGGCATCTGCCTTCAGTTCAGGTGATGATCCCAGGGTCCTGAGATTGAGCCTCTATCAGACCCCCTGTTCAGTGGGGAGCCTCTTCTCCCTCTCCCTCTCTTGTGCTCTCTCTCTTGCTATTTCTCTCTCAAACTCATCTCTTACTAGGGAAAGAAAATGCCTTCTCACAGAGGGCAAAAATGCTAAGTGTTATAAGAGGATTGCAGGTAAAACACTATGGGCTTTCACAGGACAGAGAGAAGATATTCCATGAAAAATCATAGAAGGTGCTAAAAGGGAGGAAATGTTTGATTTGGGTGTAGTAGGACAGGCAATACTAGGAAATACAGTGACAGAGAACTTAGGTTTTTAAGTGAGGCAAAAAATGTAAACAAAACATAGCAGTGGGAAACCATGAAGCATCTTTGGGGACCCATGAGAAATTCAGCTTAAGACACTTAAATTGCCCCTGGGAGGTAGTTAGAAATAAGGGTTGAGTTTCTGAGACTATGAAGGGAGCCAATGCCAAGGACGATAATTTTTAAATAGTGGGATTTATATAAGTTTTTGAACTGGAGTGATAATCTAAATTTTAATAGATATGTACAAGGCATTATTGCATATTGATAGGTATAGAGGAGACTCTTAGTAAGCATTCACCCATTTCCACCAGAGGCTGCTTTCAGAAAATACTTCTGGCTATCTGTACTTGAACTACTTCCTTCTGGGTATACAGGAACCCACAAATCACACCTATAGGACAAGACAAATTCTGGGTAGTTAATGACCCTGGAAGCAGACCTTAACCAATGGCAGATTAAACAAAAAAACAAACAAAATACACCGACAAATACTTCATCATCCTTGACCTTGGTTCTATAGCTCTCAGCTGTGTTCTATACTGTCTATACTGTCTCCCAGTGGAAGTCCTAGATTATCACATCAGTAGCTTTCTTGATATCGCACCTTAATTTATGTCCTTCTGTTCTCTGGTTTACTTCCCACTCTCATGCTAGGTTTCCTGAAATCACTTCCCAGATAAACTATTTGTACTTGCATATTTTTCTCAGGGTCAACTTACGATGGAACACATCCTAGAAAACATGTATCATCTCCTTTATTACTTATAATAACCCTCAAAGTGTCCTCATTTTACAGATGAGGACACCAAGGTATAGACATGTTTGGTCATTTATTCAGGGCACAAAATTAGAAAATGACACAGACAAAATTCAAACCCAGGTGGTCAGTCTCTTAACTTCTATTAAAGACTAGGACTTCTTCCCCCATAGTGATAAATCAATTCATCAGTCACATCTTTAATACTTTGTTTTTTTATAATAAATTTATATTTATTGGTGTTCAATTTGCCAACATACAGAATAACACCCAGTGCTCATCCCCTCAAGTGCCCCCCTCAGTGCCTGTCACCCATTCACCCCCACCCCCCACCCTCCTCCCCTTCCACCACCCCTAGTTCGTTTCCCAGAGTTAGGAGTCTCTATGTTCTGTCTCCCTTTCTGATATTTCCCACACATTTCTTCTCCCTTCCCTTATATTCCCTTTCACTATTATTTATATTCCCCAAATGAATGAGAACATACAATGTTTGTCCTTCTCCGATTGACTTCACTCAGCATAATACCCTCCAGTTCCATCCACATTGAAGCAAATGGTGGGTATTTGTCGTTTCTAATGGCTGAGTAATATTCCATTGTATACATAAACCGCATCTTCTTTATCCATTCATCTTTCAATGGACACGAGGCTCCTTCCACAGTTTGGCTATTGTGGACATTGCTGCTATAAACATCGGGGTGCAGGTGTCCCGGCGTTTCATTGCATCTGTATCTTTGGGGTAAATCCCCAGGAGTGCAATTGCTGGGTCGTAGGGCAGGTCTATTTTTAACTCTTTGAGGAACCTCCACACAGTTTTCCAGAGTGGCTGCACCAGTTCACATTCCCACCAACAGTGTAAGAGGGTTCCCTTTTCTCCGCATCCTCTCCAACATTTGTGGTTTCCTGCCTTGTTAATGTTCCCCATTCTGACTGGTGTAAGGTGGTATCTCATTGTGGTTTTGATTTGTATTTCCCTGATGGTAAGTGATGCAGAGCATTTTCTCATGTGCATGTTGGCCATGTCTATGTCTTCCTCTGTGAGATTTCTGTTCATGTCTTTTGCCCATTTCATGATTGGATTGTTTGTTTCTTTGGTGTTGAGTTTAATAAGTTCTTTATAGATCTTGGAAACTAGCCCTTTATCTGATACGTCATTTGCAAAAATCTTCTCCCATTCTGTAGGTTGTCTTTTAGTTTTGTTGACTGTAACCTTTGCTGTGCAAAAGCTTCTTATCTTGATGAAGTCCCAATAAGATGTCGAGGAAAGTTCCCTCTATCCCTACACTCTGAAGAGTTTTGATCAGGAATGGATGCTGTATTTTGTCAAATGCTTTCTCTGCATCTAATGAGAGGATCATATGGTTCTTGGTTTTTCTCTTGCTGATATGATGAATCACATTGATTGTTTTACGAGTGTTGAACCAGCCTTGTGTCCTGGGGACAAATCCTACTTGGTCATGGTGAATAATTTCCTTAATGTACTGTTGGATCTGATTGGCTAGTATCTTGTTGAGAATTTTTGCATCCATGTTCATCAGGGATATCGGTCTGTAATTCTCTTTTTTGGTGGGGGTCTTTGTCTGGTTTTGGAATTAAGGTGATGGTGGCCTCATAGAACGAATTTGGAAGTACTCCATCTCTTTCTATCTTTCCAAACAGCTTTAGTAGAATAGGTATGTTTTCTTCTTTAAACGTTTGATAGAATTCCCCTGGTAAGCCATCTGGCCCTTGACTTTTGTGTCTTGGGAGGTTTTTGATGACTGCTTCAATTTCCTCCCTGGTTATTGGCCTGTTCAGGTTTTCTATTTCTTCCTGTTCCAGTTTTGGTAGTTTGTGGCTTTCCAGGAATGCGTCCATTTCTTCTAGATTGCCTAATTTATTGGCGTAGAGCTGTTCATAATATGTTTTTAAAATCGTTTGTATTTCCTTGGTGTTGGTAGTGATCTCTCCTTTCTCATTCATGATTTTATTAATTTGAGTCTTCTCTTTCTTCTTTTTAATAAGGTTGGCTAATGGTTTATCTATCTTATTAATTCTTTCAAAGAACCAATTCCTGGTTCTGTTGATCTGTTCCACTGTTCTTCTGGTCTCGATTTTGTTGAGTTCTGCTCGAATCTTTATTAACTCTCTTCTTCTGCTGGGTGTAGGGTCTGTCTGCTGTTTTTTCTCTAGCTCCTTTATGTGTAAGGTTAGCTTTTTATTTGAGTTTTTCCAGTTTTTGAATGGATGCTTGTATTGTGATGTATTTCCCTCTCAGGACTGCTTTTGCTGTGTCCCAAAGATTTTGAATGCTTGTATCTTCATTCTCATTAGTTTCCATGAATCTTTTTAATTCTTCCTTAATTTCCTGGTCGACCCTTTCATCTTTTAGCAGGATGGTCCTTAACCTCCACGTGTTTGAGGTCCTTCCAAACTTCTTGTTATGATTTAGTTCTAATTTCAAGGCATTGTGGTCTGAGAATATGCAGGGGACGATTCCAATCTTTTGGTATCGGTTCAGTCCTAATTTTTGACCCAGTATGTGGTCTATTCTGGAGAAAGTTCCATGTGCACTTGAGAAGAATGTGTATTCAGTTGAGTTTGGATGTAAAGTTCTGTACCTATCTGTGAAATCTATCTGGTCCAGTGTATCATTTAAAGCTCTCATTTCTTTGGAGATGTTGTGCTTAGAAGACCTATCAAGTATAGAAAGAGCTACATTGAAGTCACCAAGTATAAGTGTATTATTATCTAAGTATTTCTTCATTTTGGTTATTAATTGATTTAAATATTGGGAGCTCCCACATTCGGGGCATATATATTGAGGATTGTTAAGTCCTCTTGTTGCATACATGCTTTAAGTATGATATAGTGTCCCTCTTCATCTCTCACTACAGTCTTCTGGGTAAATTTTAGTTTATCTGATATAAGGAAGGCTACCCCTGCTTTCTTTTGAGGACCATTTGAATGGTAAATGGTTCTCCAACCTTTTATTTTCAGGCTGTACGTGTCCTTCTGTCTAAAATGAGTCTCTTGTAGCAGCAAATAGATGGGTCCTGCTTTTTTATCCAGTCTGAAACCCTGCTCCTTTTGATGGGGTCATTAAGCCCGTTCACATTCAGTTACTATTGAAAGATATGAGTTTAGCGTCATCATGATATCTATTCAGTCCTTGTTTTTGTGGATTGTTCCACTGAACTTCTTCTTAAAGGGGAATTTTAAGAGTCCCCCTTAAAATTTCTTGCAGAGCTGGTTTGGAGGTCACATATTCTTTCAGTTCCTGCCTGTCTTGGAAGCTCTTTATCTCTCCTTCCATTTTGAATGATAGCCTTGTTGGATAAAGTATTCTTGGTTGCATGTTCTTCTCATTTAGGACCCTGAATATATCCTGCCAGCCCTTTCTGGCCTGCCAGGTCTCTGTGGAGAGGTCTGCTGTTACCCTAATACTCCTCCCCATAAAAGTCAGGGATCTCTTGTCTCTTGCTGCTTTAAGGATCTTCTCTTTATCTTTGGAATTTGCAAGCTTCACTATTAAATGTTGAGGTGTTGAATGGTTTTTATTGATTTTAGGGAGGGATCTCTGTATTTCCTTGATTTGAATGCCTGTTTCCCTTCCCAGATTAGGAAAGTTTTCAGGTATGATTTGTTCAAATACATATCCTGGACCTCTGTCCCTTTCGGTGCTCTCGGGAACCCCAATGAAACGTAGGTTTTTCTTCCTCAGGCTGTCACTTATTTCCCTTAATCTAACCTCATGGTCTTTCAATTGTTTGTCTCTTTTTTCCTCAGTTTCCCTCTTTGCCATCAACTTGTCTTCTATGTCACTCACTCGTTCTTCCACCTCGTTAACCCTCGTCGTTAGGACTTCTAGTTTGGATTGCATCTCATTCAATTGATTTTTAATTTCTGTCTGATTGGATCTAAATTCTGCAGTCATGAAGTCTCTTGAGTCCTTTATGCTTTTTTCTAGAGCCACCAGTAGCTGTATAATAGTGCTTCTGAATTGGCTTTCTGACATTGAATTGTAAATCAGATTTTGTAACTCTGTGGGAGAGAGGACTGTTTCTGATTCTTTCTTTGGAGGTGAGGTTTTCCTTCTAGTCATTTTGCTCAGTGCATAGTGGCCAAAAACAAGTTGTAGTGGGAAAAGGAGAAAAAGAGCGAGAAAGAAGGAAAGAAAAGAGAAAAAGAAAAAAGAAGGAAGAAAAAAAGAAAAAAGAGAAGAAAAAGAGAAAGAAAAAGAAAGGAAAAAAAAGGTGAGGGAAGCAAACAGAAATCAAAAAGCAAGAAAAAAAAACACGGGGGAGTATCTTCTGATTCTGAATACTGTAAGTCCCTTGACTTCCCCTGGATCTTGTCCGTCTAGCTGGTCTTCTGGGGGAGGGGCCTGTTGTGCTGATTTTCAGGTGTTAGCGCTTGGGGGAGCTGCTCTGCCCCTGCCTGGTGCAGGGCTCAGTGGGGGTTGTTTACCCAGTGAGGCCCCAGGAGGAACAGCCCCAGTGGCTGCGGCAGCTGTAGAGCCCTGGATTCAGCTCCGGCAGTAACTACGGAGCTCTCCGGCTGCAGGGCCTGGAGGCTCCGGGGCGGGGCCGCTGATCTGCTCAGCTCGGGGCAGGAGCGTCCTTGCTGTCCTGGGCCCTCCCGGCTTCTGCCTGTCCCGGGGGAGGCCGGATCCTGGGCTGTGTCCCGGCGCCCTGTGCTCCGGGGCCTGCGCTGTGGGATTCGCGCTCCCGCCCCGCAGCCCCCTCCGCGGAGCCGCCGCCCGAGCCCCTCCGAGCTGCTCCGGGTCCCGCCGTGTGCGCTGCAGCCCTTAGGGAGCTCGGAGCACTCTCCTGCGCTCGCAGGTGTCTGTTAGTGTCCCCGGGAGCCCGAGGGCATCCCCGCCCTCCTGGGTCCTGCTCTAACTCCCTGCGGGCCCCTTTCCGCCCGGAAAGGTTGGTGCAGCTCCTGCTTCTCCGGGACGGGGCTCTCCTGTCCTGGGGACACTCGCCCCGGCCTCAGCCCGGCTCCTCGCGGGGCCCCTCCCCCTCGGAGGCCTTTTGTTCCTTTATCTCTTTTTCCCCCGTCTTCCTACCTGATAGAAGCGCGAACTCTTCTCACTGTAGCGTTCCAGCTGGTCTCTCTTTAAATCTCAGGCCGAATTCGTAGATTTTCAGGATGATTTGAAGGTTATCTAGGTAATTTGGTGGAGACAGGTGATTTGGGGACCCTACTCTTCAGCCATCTTGCCCCTCCTCCCATCTTTAATACTTTGTGTTGGCTCCTATGTCAACAGACCGAGGAAGAATAGCCAGGTTGCACTTGGTTGTACAGTGAAATAAATAGAACCAACTATAGAAGCTCACAGAGAATCCATGTTTTAGTAGCCCCTCTCAGACTTTCCTGTTACTCAGGGGTGGTGGTGGGGGCAGTTGGTGGGGCAGAGTGTATCATAAATCCTTTTTGCTACTCATGAAAAACACTAGTAGTGAACCCAAAGATATTTCTATTTTTCTGGAAGCTAACAGGGTTGTACTGATAAGATCATTCCAACCAGCCCACTTGACCTTGTCAATTTCAAATTTTGCAACCACTGCTAATGAGTCTTTGCTATAGTTCTGCCTTTTGACCTGAGAAAATTGCAGGTGCTTGGCAGGCTGCAGGTGTGAAAATAGAAAGGGTGATAGTAGCCATAAACTCTGCAAAGAGCCATGTTTTGTGAGCAAAGTCTCCTGAATGTGTCTGAAATCAGTATGCTCAGTTATACTTGGGTCTTGCTATAGGCTTGTTTATTGAGGAAGAATCCAGAGAATCCAAACCTCACAAACAGTCTTGGAAACTTACTGTTCCTTATAAGCCAAAGAATACTCTTACTAACCTGGTCAAGCTACTTGATGTATCTATGTTACAGATTCCTCATAAGTAAAAAGGAAGAGTTAGCTGTTCTTGAAAGATGTAAGCATTTGATGCATTTTTGTTCAAGCATTTTAAGATATGGAAAGTAGCATATCTTTTTTTCTTTTAGTTCTGTTTCTCAGAAAGAGTTACTCTCAATATTGTGGGACCCAGGAAATTTAACAAAAATCCCCTACCCCTGGACAAGCAGAGCAGGACTGACTCCATTTTGTGCTGCCCCCGCCACCTCCTGTATGACCCCCACATGACCTGCTTATTGCTTAAGGCGCTGCCCCACCCTAGTCAAACCGCTGAGCACACCCTTACCGGGAAATCCGCTCATAAAAATGTAGCCCCGCCTTGTGCCCACCAAAACTGTGCGCCAATTCTGACCAGAGTGATAGGCCAGTTCAAGTGGTCACTATAGGGTGAATCGTGATTCAATTAGCCACTTGCGTGTGGACTGACATGACTGTGCAACTTTCTATGTGTGTTACAATCCCATTGGCCACTGGCCCCTATAAAGCTGCTACGCCTCTTAGCCTCGGGGTTCAAGTCCCTGCTCTGCTGTGTCGGGTATACTTGGACCCAAGTTCGAGCTTGTAAATAAACCCTCGTGTGTTTGCATTGGTGTCGGCTCCTTGGTGGTTTCTCCGATTCGCAATCTTGGGCACAACAAATATCAATTCCAAGAGATTATAAGAGAGAAAAAGATTCTGGGGTCAAATAAATTAGGAAAGTGCTGCATGCACTATAACCTCGCCTGGGATATTCACAATACACATGAACACAGAAGAGGTTCTAGAAAGTCCTGCAGTGGAGAAACCTCTTAAACTAGTACTTCCTAAGTTTATTTGACTACAGAATATTTTATTCGGCTAAAAACCATTCACATGCCACAGGACTCATTTTCTGTGAATGTATTTTAGGAAACCATATTCCAGAGCAAAGAATGGATTGAGAGTTTTCTTTAGAAACAAAAAAAACACAGTGTGTTTAAAGTTTGAGCTATGAAGCATGTAAACACAATTTGGTGGCTGCAAATGATTAGGAAAATGGTTTAATGAAAAACAGCAGAAGTGAGAAACAAGAACTGAAGAATTTTCTTGCAGGGGCATCTTGCTTTCCTCAGCGCCATGTTGGTTCTGCTTATTTGACTGGATGTCACTCCTCCCCTAATTGGTGTCCTTTTTGTGCAGGTCCTCTTCTTGCTCCCTAAAGTCCCTATCTGCATAGCAGAATACCGTTAGAAAGGAATGTACTCTTTACTAAAGAATTTGTAGGATAGATAGAGGGGTAGGGTTTTATCATTCACTTCAGGAAACATTGTTATTATTCCAGAGCTTTTAGTTTGTGTCCTCAAAGGGGGATTCTTTACCCTTCTCATCTAGTCTTCCATTTCCTCCTCTCTCAGAACCTCCTAGAAAGCTCCGGGTGAATTCCCTATACTATGTTGCAAATTCTGCTCTCTCCTGCTACTACTCCAGATTTGTAACCTGCAGTCTACCTATGTACATAGACAAATACAGAAGCACTTCTAGTTACTATGATGCTCCATGATTCAGGTAGCAATTTAATGGTTTTCTTTGTTTATTCGAGCAAGATCTTTAGGGTCTCAACCCCATTCAGCTTGTTCAGGTATCCCCCCACCCCCAAACACACATAGTAGTATTCCCATTTAACATTCTAGAGAATGCTTATCAGTTTCTAAATCCTTATCAGTTTCATCTTAAAAATTAAGAACTAACCATGTTCCACAAGTTTTCTACTATTGCCCTCTTTAATTACTTGACAAACTAGGATTTTACATTACTTTTTAGTAAAATAAAATTAAAAGTGTTCTTCAACTAAAACTTTGGTGTCTTTAAGATATTCTCTCATTAGAATTTGACAAATAAAAGTATCCCTAATGTATAAAGGAATCTCTTTGGGATTTTACTGATATAGGGCTCCTAATGGAGTATCTTAAAAGTATTTCTGGACCAGGGCTCTATAACAAACATTTGTATTTTGACAGCTTTATTTTTGTCTCTCTTGGTAGAGAGTGGTCATTGGGCATCTCAGAATACAAAGACCAAGCGAGCTCAAACAGAACCCATTTAAAAATCAGGAGCTTCATCAAAATGCTCATTAGCATAAAGGCTAATTGCTAATGCCTAATTCCTTCTACCATTAACATTGGTATTGTTAAAACCACAATAAGACAGTTAAGTGAAGCAGAAATAATATCACATACTCTTAGATACATGGCCTCAGTGAATGAGATTTTCTACAGTTCTATACTTTTCGCTATAGCACCTATTCATCTAGTCTAACATCTAGTCTATTGGTATTTTCTTACTAAATGATTTTTCCCCAGCCAGACCCAACCAACATTTCTGGCATGAAAATGGGGCCACATGTAGACATACATATTTATAAGAAGTTACATTGGAGTTTCTCTAATTGATATTAGAATAGTAACATCAAATATTTTATGTTTTGGTTCTCATGAGTAAATCTAATTTATTAACTTAAATAATGGAATCTGCTGCACCATAAGCCAGTTGGATAAACACCATTTGTGAACCCATGGGAACCATACTGCAGTGTTAGTCGATTTAGTAAGGTTGCTTTTAAAAATGGAAAATGACTTTAACAATAGCATAAAGGTATGACACAATGCAGATTGAGACATATCTTCACTAGAGTCTTGTATAAGTATTTAGATTTTTGATTTCCAGATGTCAAACTGGTAATATATTATCTTCAAAATTGTATTATAATTACCAAATGTGTCAGTCACTTTTTGCAGCTGATGTGTAGGTACATTGCATTTGGATCTAACTTCTGATAAATATATGGTATGAATAATTATTCATTATGTAGGGACTGAGTTTTTCTAAAACTTGGCCAATTTTCTTTTCCAGAAAATTATCAGGGGTAGATTAAAGAATGGGTATTCTGTTAGAGCATATTGATAACTGGATAATGTTTTAACTGTGCAGTTCTATACAGAGGTCATCTGTAATAGTTTGTTTTACACAGTACATCAGGGCCATATATCCTAATGCAAGATGAACGTTAGATATACTCTCTGTTTAAAAAAAATAAAAATACCTTTTGAAATTCTCAGTCACTTATATGAGAATGTTAATCCCATGATTTTTCATCCTGAGATTCATTACATATCCATTCATACTTTCCTTTGTCCAAAAAAGGAAATTTATCTTAGAAGATCTGGGGGAAATATTATGACGTACTTCTCAATGTGAAAATGAAAAAATGGGTATGCTTTTTCACTGCCAGTCCTATCTTATTGAGAATGTGAAGTCCTAGGTACCTGTCTTTGTGTTAGGACTAGAAAAGTTTCTTCATGGAGTTTTCAAAGTCTTTTGTCACTGCTGCAGACCAGGCATTTATGGGGTTGAATAGCATCAAGTAAATGGTTTTTTTCTGTATCCCCACTTCCCAATTTATGAAATAGTTAATTAGGTTTTTCTTCCACAAAAATAATCTCTAATATTTATTTCCTCCATCATACTTAATTTTTTGCTTCTCTTTATGTCCTTAAACAGGGCAGCCCGACAGCCATTGTGGTTATTTAAACCATAGGAATTCTTTCCTGGCCTCAAACATGATCTGTCTCTTGAATGTTATCCCACTGTACATTTTATTTCCTCATTTGTTTCTAGATTCCTTTGGTCCTGATCCCTGGGATTATCTTCTGACCACAGTTTTCCACTTGCCTTCTTAAAGCTGATAACATGTTACTGTATTAGACCTCATCATCTCTATTCAGTTCTGTGTAAAGGCTGATTCCCCATGCTGGGGTCATTTCCTGGAAAGAGCAGCCAACAGAAAAATGCAAATATATTTCCTTACGATGCTCATCAGAAAGTCTGAGCCAGAGTGGGTTGTATTGAATCATGGGTCAAGTGTGTGGGGCAATGTTGTAATCAAAGTTCCTGATTCTTTTGAGTTTTTACTTCCAAGTACCAGACCTTACACTGCCTGTTTTCTGCTCTGCTTTATTCAAAACTAGATTTTTAATGGTCCTACTTGGTATATAAATAGAGTATCTCAGCAATGATTAGTTAAGTATAAATTGTATAATATTGTGGAAAGAGATCAGATTTGAGGTTAGAAGTTATGAAACTTGGGTCTGGATTATTGCTTGTGGTCTCTGTCTTATCTTGGATGAGACATTTGAGCTCTCTCAGTCTCATTTATAAAAATGTTACCAACAATGACAAAATACCTAACTACCTAACTTGAAAGATCAGGAATCACAGATAATTGATTTTATTTTTTTAAGAAAAATGCTTTTTAATCATGAAAAAATTATTGACAATTCTAAAGTGACAGGTTTTATTTTCTATTTAATACCTCACCTTCTAATTGGCAACAAGGAACCATCCTGTAGTTCCTGTGAGCTACACCCTTTAAGCACCTGCTAATTCCTCATCAGACCAGAAAGACCTGAGAATGATAAACCCTTTCTGTTCTCAGTTGGGTGCGTTCTGTAACTCCCAGTCTGAGTAGGTGAGAGATTTTACATCCTGGATAGGTAATGACATAGTCAATAAGAATTCACATGAAGATACAGGGAGATGCAAGTATGGGAGATCACCTCTTATTATGGAAAGACCATATGCCTTAGAACCAGGCAGACCTGGATTTAAAGAGAGTCTCTACTAAGTACCAGCTTACTGTGTGATCTTAAGACTTGCTACTTAATCATCTTCAACCTCCGTTTCTTCACTGATCAAAATGAGGAATAAAATCCATTTGTAAAATAGCATATTCAACAATTAGCCTATGGTAGTTACTATTATTTCTATTCATGGAATGTTTCTATTAAAGTTTGTGAAAAGTTTTCTAGCTTAGCTTCATGAGGGGTATTTCACCTTGAGGTATGATAAATGCAACAGGCAGCCCTCAGGGCTCTCATACTTACTTAATATGTTGCTTTCCTAAACAGTCACACTTGTATCATTTCCTCAGTGGGAATGCAAAATAATTCAACTAAGAGCTTTGTGTGTGGAGTAGCTTTAATGTTCATTTTTCAAGGGCATGTGAACCTGTACTTTCCTTACCAAAGGAATAAAGAGAACATCATTTAGGTTTTGGGGAGCCTATGTGGGCAGGAATTTGACAGCAGAGATCTTTTTTCCTGAAACTTCTAAAATCCTTGGGAAACAGGAGTCCACACTCTTAACTTTTAGAGGACAGAGGAAGTGAGGAAGGAAACTTCCCAACGGCCTTAAAATCTTAGCTAAAAGAGCCAACATTTGGAGATAGAACATTTAGATTTTGAATCTTACCTTACTGCTTCTAGGTTTTGTGATCTTGGACAAGTCTCTTAAGCTTTCTGAATCTGCACTGGGAAAATATCACTACTACTAATAATCACACTTACAAAACTAGTAAAAATAGTACTACATCATAAATTTTTTAAGAATCAAAATATCTGAAGTGCTTAAAATTTCTATTTAATGGGGGTAAAACAAATTATAACAATAGCATTATACACGGGGAAGTTTTAATTTTTGTTCACTTCATTCCCTCTTGTGATAAAGAAAACAGCATCCTGTGAATCACTACCCTTTTCACTTTCCTATTGCTGCATGTTTTGCTATCGTATTGTTTCTATAAACATTCCTGCACATGCCAACCAGAATACATGTGCTAATTTTTCTCTAAGTTATTGTTTAGTCAGAGTTCAATCAGAAATCTTTTAAAATAATATAAATATATGAGTTTAATACAGGGGAGTAGGGCCTTATACAATCATTGTAAGGGCAAGCCCTGTAGGGAAAGTGTATTTAGAGAATGAGATATGATAAAAATCTTGGGAGAGATTTTTCTGACTTCTTGGAATTTGAGATGGTCAAGGAGGACTGCTATATATGGGCAAAATCATAAGCCCTATTTGAAGAAATTTAGTGCACTTATGGGCTAACATTCTAAGAAACCAATATGGACAGTATGCAAAAATGAACTACTGAATATATAAATGATCTAAGTGACAAAGCAAATGAGAAGGTATCCATAGAAATCAATTTGTTTTCAGAGACAATTTTTTTTAAGATTTTATTTATTCATTCATGAAAGACAGACAGAGAGAGAGAGAGAGAGAGAGAGAGAGAGAGAGAGGCAGAGACACAGGCAGAGACACAGGCAGAGGGAGAAGCAGGCTCCATGCAGGGAGCCCGATGTGGGATTCGATCCCGGGTCTCCAGGTTCACGCCCTAGGCCAAAGGCAGATGCTCAACCGCTGAGCCACCCAGGCATCCCAAGAGACAATATTTCAATTAAACTTTAAGGACAGTTGCAGAGGATGGAAGGAGCAAATTTTCAATGAGAGGTGGCTATAAGATTTGCGAAGGCAGCTGAAAGGCAGTGTAAGGCCACAGTTCTTCAAGAGATAAGTCATGGATTTAGGTTTTGATTCAGAAATATGCCATCACCGGGATCCCTGGGTGGCGCAGCGGTTTGGCGCCTGCCTTTGGCCCAGGGTGCGATCCTGGAGACCCAGGATCGAGTCCCACGTCGGGCTCCCGGTGCATGGAGCCTGCTTCTCCCTCTGCCTGTGTCTCTGCCTCTCTCTCTCATTCTGTGTGACTATCATAAATAAATAAAACAAAAATAAAAAAAAATTAAAAAAAAGAAATATGCCATTACTATACTTTTGAGAAATAGTATCACCTCTTAGAGTCCAATTTTCATCATAAGATGGGTATGATATCAAATTATAACAGCAAAATTATTGGTAAACTTGGTAAAAAGCACAAATTATTATGTGAAATAAAAATAATTTGACTAAAACAAAAGCTCCAGTTTCATAAAATAATTTCATGGGCCGGTCAATAGTATCTCTTCATTATTTTAGTATCAAGGAGGGCCAGGTGTTTAGCTTAAAGTAGAAAATGGGAAAAAAAAAGGATGAAATGGAGACTATCCAGCTACTTGATTCTTAATTTAGTATCTTTCTCTTCTGACAGAGTTAGCTTTAAGTTCAATAGGACAAAGCAGGGATAGGTAAAACAGACTTGAAGGCTAATACTTGTGAAGACATAATGACTTTGCTTTTGGCAAAGATTTACTTAATGCCTATTATTTGCTGAACTCTGTTAGGAGCTGGGGATGAAGGGATGAAAGTCCTTGACCTTACAGTCAGACAGTCCTATGGGAACGTCACAGGATAGCATGTTGATGTTTATAAAGAAATTATGTCCTAAGATACCAATTGAAATTGAACAGACCATTCAATATAGTAACTGAACGTGAGTTTTATGTTGAACGAATAAAGAATTGGATCACTGTTGATTAAGGCATTTTTAGGAATAGTAGGACCTCTGGAAGGAGATGAACAAGTATTAACTCTTAATTTCATTGAGCTTCCCTCCTTTGCTTATAAAATAGTGATGACTATTCAAACTGCTCCAAATATTTAGTAAAGTATCTCATTCTATCCTTGAAATAAGATGGGAAAATTGTGAGATCCATAGATTTGTAATCTATATATTCTTGAATTATGATAATTTTGAAGTGATAATTATTAGATCAAAACTTCAAAAGAGAATTTTTATGGCAAAAGATAGCCTTTGCATTTGGTTACATTCAGTCTTATATTTAACCAATAATTTAAATGAGTATATAGAAGACACAATTATTAGATTTTAGGTGACACAATTATTAGATTACAACAGTATAAAGGACAAAGGTATAATTTAGTTTTCTATTCTTAGAAGAAAATGGAATTCTGTTACTTGGAGGCATTCTTTATTAAGAGGAACAAGATAAATTGCTTCCATATTAGAGTAGGAAAAAATCAAGTCAGGGGTTGGCTGAATAAGCTAGGTTATGTTAATCTTGTGGCATAAAAACAAAATTTAGCCTTTTAGAGTTAAGTGGTTATCAAAAGCTGAAATTTTAGGATTCCATTTCAGTGAGCCTGGATTTAGGGAAAGGCTACAGCCCTTGTATGACATTGGGGTTCTTTGTGAATAATTATAGGTGAGAATTGTCCTAGTTCTGGAAAAGTATGTCAGGGATTGGGGGAAACCATAACTTCTGATAGGACTTGGCTGCTAGTGTTCGTGCCAAGGACCACCATACACTAACCTCCTAGCGGTACACCTGATCTCAGGCTTCCTTACTAATAGGGATGGTGTTTTTAAGATGTTGGCTGTCTTGGTTAGGGTTGGATGGAGTTTGTATATATTTAGCCTCAAGGACTCCATCTGAGTGTGAAAAGGAGAAAAGAAACTGTTCAAATTCTTGATCAAGCATTAAGTGGCATGATGCTCTTTTGGGACTTATTCAAGCAGGAGTTTTATGACTACAGAGCTTGATTTTGGAGAAATGATTGTTGATTTTATGAGCCTTTGGACTAGATGGATATTAAGATACCATTCAACTTCATTCCATGATTCTATACTCAACTTATAGGTAAGCCTAGCTCTATCAATGATTTTTATTTGCCTTTGTGGTTTCTCTTTGTCCTGGGGACTTTGCCAATACTATGAGACAAATCATTTCCTAAACACATAAGCAGGAGAATTTCTTTCTTTCTTTCTTTTTTTCCCCCCTTTGGAAAGATACAAATGACCTACAACACTTGGCAAGCACATGATTTCTGGCACAAGGTAAATTCAAAGAGGTTTTGTGAACAGCATAATTCAGTCAGTTGGGAATGAAGAACAATATACTTTAAAGAATACCCAAAAGCCAGATGGAAAGGAGGCAAAATGGAATAGTCTGTTGATCTCCTTGGTACACACAGCTGAGCTGTGCTCAGAACAGATATCATGAGGGCAGTGGGTCTGAGAAGATAAGGTTGCTTTCCTTTTATGGAGCAAGTTCTATTGTGAAGGCAAGGTCAGAATGCTAATAAAACAGCAAAAACCTGAGTCAAATTGCATAGGCTGCAAGGGCTTGTTCCTCAATGCTAATTAATGTTATCACAGAAGATGGCTAAAATAAGAATACTACCTACTAGTAAATTAATAGGATATGCTGAAACATACCACAAGGAAGGAATTGCCTATGCTGAATAACATGAAAGAGATTGCCACTGGCAAATGGTTACTGGTAAAGAGTTTTCTACATTATGTATAAACTCTAGGAGATAGGACTTAAAGTATGCCATGAATCTTTAATTGAGAGAAAATCATTTGTGCAGGATAAAGTGTGATGGCAAACCCATACATCTTTTTTTTTAATCATCTATACTGAACGTTCATCTATATGAACCATTTGAAAACGGATATGTTGCACTAAATTATTATGCTATGATCAGATCAAGTCAGTAATGTGTGTGTCTATATTTGCTACAGAAGTCAGCAGGTTATCTCTATCCTGAGTTGTCACCTTTGACTGTGGTCTAATTGCTAACTGCAGTTACATGGAACTTAAACTAGGTTGATTCATTGATGTAATTCCCAGAAAAGCCAAGAAAAATCTATTTCAATGATTTTAGAAGTGGGACTTAAGTTTTTTTATTGTAAATTCAATTTTTATTAGATTTACCTAAAAAGTTGAGAGAGGGGAAAAGAAGGTCTTGGTAGGATAAAGGAACTAAAAATAAATTTAAAAAATTACTGAATGAAAACTGTGTTGAAAGACTGATACAGCTGTTCACAGATTATGTCTCAGACCAAAAACTCTAAAATGTTTGGAATATACTAAAATCTTTCAATGGTCATAAACTATAGAACCCATTTATTAGTAATTTTAAAAAGAACATATATCTTTTTATTGTCTTATTCTCTTAGATTCCAAGTCTGTGTGGTGACATCCTTCCTAGTTTGTTTTGATTTTTTTTTGTTTTTTGTTTACACTATACAATTAACTGGTCAACTAAATTCTATCTGTTCTTTTATAGTTGTTAAATGTTCTCTGGTTATTCCTTCTGTTGTTATCCTTAACCTTGTGTTTTTATCTTTATCAAAGTCATCGACTTCCTTTTTGTCAGTGTTGATCAGAGACTGTCATAGTTAAAAAAAAAAAAAGGAAGAAGAATCTGCCTTTGTTTACCTTGTCTAACTTCCCTGTACCATTTACCTCTGTTTGTCATTCTTACCAGATCCCATGGCTTCAATACCTACATGCTCTTGTTTTTCCTCCCATTTCTTTTTCTACTTTTTGTCTTCCTATACAGGAAGGTCTATTTTTGGAAACTTATAAAATGTTGGAGATCTTTAAGAACCTTAGTCTCTCCCCTCTCAAGTTAGAAAGCTCCTAAAATCCCATGTCTTCAGTTATTCATAGGAGACTAATGTCTCCTAAATATTTGTCTCCAAGTCACATACATTCCTGACCTTCAAGCTGGCATACAGTCAGATTCATTTGGCCTGTGCTCAGATCTCAAACTCATTTTGTTCAAAACTAAACATGCCATCTTTTCCTCATTTTGCTTATTCTCCCAGTTTCATAGCAAGTGACTGGGCTCCATGCTCTACTCAATTTCCCAAGACACAAATGTCATCAATGTCATCTATGAGCTCTTCCTCTCTTTACCTTGAACATCCAGTTATTTTACATTTTGTTATTTCTGTACCTTTTAACTCTGTCTTGAAGACTTCCATTTCTCCCTTTTGCCCTAAAATATCATCTTTCACCTAGAAAGTCGCTTAAATAGTAACAGTCTCATGAATACTTTGCCTTCAGTCTTGGCCAAACTTAAAATATCTCAGACTGCTCTGAATGGTCTTATTTATATACAAATCCAGAATATATTATTGTCCTGCTTCAAACCCATCAGTGGATCCCCATCACCCTCTGACTTAAGTTTACTGACATTTCCTGCAAGCCTTTATTTTTTGTCTGCTGTTTAACTTTTTGTCTGGTGTTTTCCTTATTCCTTCCCTGAAAATTCAGTCACTCTGAATTTCTTAAAAATTTCCAACCATTCTCATTTCTGGTGAATCATTCCTGAATGAGTCCCATTCTTGAATCATCCTTTTTCTCCTCTCTTCTTTCTATTCTTTTCCTGATTAATTCCTAGTCTTGCTTCAATTCTTAGCTATATGTCATCTCTTTAATCTCTGTGATTAGTGTAATCTAATCATATAATCTCTATGATGAGTGTAACAGTTTCTCTACATAAATAAACTCTGTATTATTTATCTTATGCTGTATTGAAATGTCCTATTTACTCATCTATCCCTTTAATAGATTTTGAACTCCTTGAGTCCAGAGAATATACCTTTCTGCCCTTCCTTTTGTGTCCAGTTTAGTAGCCAATAAATATTTGTCCAATAAGTAAATGTAAGCAGAGTCCTAGCTTATCATAGCCTCCAAATTCAATGAATACTACTAGAATTTTACCTATCATGTCAAAATCAAAATCATCTATATTTTAAACTGGAATTTAAAATTAATCTACTTTACAAATCTTATTCATATTCCACTAATTCTTGACATGCCATAAAAAATATTGAAGTAGCTGATCTGACATGATAGCCATCAACATGAACTCTGGCCTTCAAGCTGTCCTATTACTTAATATTCTCTAAGGGTGATACAGTCATAGTATCCTTCATTCTTTTAATTTTTTTTATTATGACGCATATAATATGTAAGAGTACACATAACACATAGCACATTTTAAAACAAAAATAAGTAGAATCCCATGTATCATATTGTTCAAATATTAGAACATCATCAACATCATTCAGGACCCTGAGGGCCTCACTCAGATTGTAATTTATTTCCTCCTACCTCAGATATAATCATGTCTATTTTTAATATTTATGTTCATTATTCTACTCTTACAGTTTAACTTAAATACATAAGCATGAATCTTTAATGCATCATTTAGATTTTTCATGTTCGGGGTATTTGTATAAAAACATTAAGTGTGTTCTCTCATGACTCTTTATTCTCAATGTTATATTTCTAGAATTCAGCCATGCAGTACCTAGAGCTAATTTATTTTCATTGTTAAATAATTCCATTAAAACATATACTGCATTATTATTTATATAAATATATATGATATACATATATATTATATTTTTTTCCTCTTTCAGAATATTTATATTCAGACCCATGGACAAAATGGTTCTGTAATTTTCCTTTAAAATTTCCTTCCATTATAAACATATATTTCATATATATATGAATATATATTATAAATATATTATATAAATGTATATTTATATATATTATTCCCCTCCCCTTTTAGGATGTTTGTAATCAGGCTCATGAATATAATTATTCTATGATCTTCCTTTCTTGAAAAATTCTTCTGTTTTTGTATCTTCTCCTGATTTGGTGTCAGTTGTGCTAACCTTATAAAATGAATTGGAGAATTTTTTTTCCCCTCTGAAAAGAAAGGAATTTTATCTTCCTTGAATGTTTAATTAAGTTCACCTCTAGAATTGTATAGGTCTGGTGTTTTCATTTGGATTAGTTTTCAACTACAGATTCAGTAACTTTAATGGTTACAAGACTATTTAGGTTTGCTATTATATCTTGAGTCAGTTTTTGTAATTTATATTTTTCTGGAAATTCATAAACACTTTGAGATTTATTTGTACAGTGTTTCATAATGTTCTTAAAATTTAATATCTGCTATATATTTTTATTGCTACACTTAAAATTAGCCAGGAGGCTCATTTATTTTATTTGCTATTTTCAAACGACCAGTATTTATCTTTGTTTATCCTATTAATAAAATGCAATTTTAGTTTTTTAAAATTTTATTTTCTTTAATTTTTCTCTGGATAAATTCCTTTTTTTTGCTATCTTAAGTTGGATACTTGACTCATTACTTTTAAGACTATTTTCTAATATATACTTTTAAGCCTATACATTTCCTTTTAAAGACTGTATTTTATGTTTAATATGTAGTATTTTTCTTACAGATCAGCTGAATATTTTCTTATTTATAAATTTATTCTTTAACACCAAGCTCATTATTTATTTATTTTTTGTTATTCTTTTTTATGATTTTATTTATTTATTCATGGAGACACAGAAAGAGAGGCAGAGACATAGGCATAGGGAGAAGCAGGCTCCATGCAGGAAGCCTGATGTGGGACTTGATCCCAGGACTCTAGGATCCCGACCTGAGCCAAAGGCAGGTGCTCAATTGCTGAGCCACCCAGGTGCCCTCAAACTCATTATTTAGATGTTGTTTAAAAAAAATTACTTTAGAGGGCACCTGGGTAGCTCAGCTGATTAAGCAACTGACTTAATTTTGGCTGATGTACTGATCTCAGGGTCCTGAAATTGGGTCCTGCATCTGGGTTCCATGCTCAGCAGGGAGTCTGCTTGAGTTTCTCTCTCTCCCTCTCCCCTTCTCCCACTTGCATCTGTGTGCTCTCTATAAAATATATAAATCTTAAAAAAATGCATTAGAATTAAAAAATGATAATGTAATGATATAATCATTAAAATTATTAAAAGAATTTTAATAACTTCTAAATGTGTAACATTGTACTTAGAGAATATAGTCTTAATGATATAAAGCTTTAAAAATTTTCTGACACTTTATGGCAGGTAAATAGATGGAATATGACCTACTTTAGTCAGTGATGCATGAGTGGCTAGACCTAGTATTATATATGTTGTTTAGTTCAACTTGTCTCTTCATGATGTTTTGATATTCTAAATTCTTACTTGTTTGATGTCTTGTTTTGATGTTGGATTTCTTTCTTCTTGTGTTTGTGTCAGTTTTTACTTCATTTATTTTGACTATGTTATTATGCTCATACAAGTTTAGACTATCCCACCCTTTTAATCCTTCATTGGATTAAACCTTTTATTAACATGTGTCATCTTTATTTTTAGTACCTTTTGCTTTATTATTTAATTCATTCATGAGAGACACACAGAGAGAGAAAGAAGCAGAGACACAGGCAGAGGGAGAAGCAGGATCCCTGTGGGGAGACCAATGTAGGACTCCATCCAGACACCCTGGGATCACTCCCTGAGCAGACACTCAGTCACTGAGCCACCCAGGCATCCATTTTCTCTCATGCTAGTAGAGTAAAAATAAGTCTTCTGATTATTTACTCAGCATATCTTTTCCATCATTTTACTTTCAATCTTTCAGTGTTCTTGAAGGTTACATATACTTTTGTAAAGAAAATATATTTTGTTAATTTTAGGCAAAAAAAATATTTATATTTTAATGGGAGATATTATTTAGTCTTTATTTTGATTATGATTTTAAAAATATTCCTACAATGGTTTTTGTGCTTTCTGTTTCTCCTGCTTTTTCTGATTGTTTTGTCTTGAATTTTAAGATTGGTTGAAGTTATTGTTAAAATAGTTGTGGTTACCATTATTGTTTTGTCTATACATATACTTTTTTGATATTTTGATAGTCATCCTGAAAATTTTAACATGTATATTTAACTTATGAAAGAGAAATCTTCTGGGGTCATTTTCCTTATGCCTACCATATCTTTTATCATTTAGTAAAGATCTATTGGGGAAAACTTTATCCAATGATTTTTTGTTTCTGCTTAAAATTGTCTTCTTTTCTCCTTATTTTTTTTTAAATTTATGATAGTCATACATAGTGAGAGAGAGAGAGGCAGAGACACAGGCAGAGGGAGAAGCAGGCTCCATGCACCGGGAGCCTGACGTGGGATTCGATCCCGGGTCTCCAGGATTGCGCCCTGAGCCAAAGGCAGGCGCCCAACCACTGCGCCACTCAGGGACCCCTTTTTCTCCTTATTTTGAAAGAAAATTTTGATGAATATATAATTGCAATTTCATTTTAAAGCTATTATTTTACCGTTTTCTAGTATCCTGCATGAAGTCAGTGGTCAAATTGCCATATATTGTTGGTTTACTATTTTATCTCTTTGACTGCTTTTAAGGTCTTTCTCAGTTTTATTATGGTGTAAATGCATGAAGATGTTTTGTTTGTATTTATAATATTAGATTTTTATTGGGCTTCCTTGATTTGAATATTTGTGTCTTTCATTAGTTTAGAAAAACTCCCTTCATTTCTTCAAACATTTCCTGTCTCTTATCTTTTCCTTCTCTCTGTAATTTCAGTTTTGTGATAGATTAGCCCATTGTATACTCCACATTGTTCAGCTTCCCCATTTTCCATTATTTTGCCTTCTGGTACATTCTTTCAGCATGCTTGTTTCTATATTCCAATTCACTAATAACCTCCTAGTTTGCATCTTATTTGCTCTCTATCCAATTTATTGAGTTTTTACACTCTTTCCAAAAAAATTGTTTGTTTCTTTTTGAAATTGCCCATTTGTTTTTGATTGCTTATATGCCTTTAAGTTCCTTTTTATAACCTCATTTTTAAAAATAATATAAGCATATTTATTATTTTGTATCTGATAATTTTATGTTTGTACTCTGTATAATCTGATTTGTGTCTTGGGTATTTGTTAATTTTCCATTGCAAAATTATTTTCTTTACATGCTATCAGTATGATAATTTTGAGGCCTGGTTAAAGTATATACATTGATAATTTTTCATTGCAAAATTATCTTTTTTTGCTTGCTATCAGTATGATAATTTTGAGACCTGGTTAAATATGTTCCTCTAGGGAGAGTTATTCTTTGCTCCTGCCAGGTTCCTAGAGGCACTATTACTGAGAACCACTTCAACTAAATTAGTATTCTTCTTTGGGTACTCGGAGGCATGCAAGTAGGACAAATACTGACCTTTAACCAGCATGTACCTAGAATTTTCAGAGAAGATTTTCTTTTTGGTTAAAAGCTAAAGTTGGCAGGTAGTCTCATTTCATTTTCCTTCTTCCAACAGTCTACCAGAGCCCAAGACACTGAAGTATCACTTTTTGGGAGTCCTGGTTGTGTCTTTGTGTGAATATATTTGATTCAAACTCCCATGTTCCTCAAGACCTCTGATTTTGATATTTGTCCCAACAAAGCCCTTTAAATCTTGGTGTATAGGCCATTTTGGATTGACAGATGCCTCCAAGGTAAATGCCAAAGAGATAGTTACTTCATTAGATTTTTCTCTTAGACTTATTATTGACCTCTCAAACTTCAACCATGCTACCATTTTATTTAAAACTTCTTTTTAAAAAAAAAAAAAAAAGATTTCATTTATTTATTCATGAGAGACACACAGAGAGAGGCAAAGACATAGGCAGAGGGAGAAGCAGGCTCCATGCAGGGAGTCTGATGTGGGACTCGATCCCAGGACTCTGGGATCACGCCCTGAGCCAAAGGCAGATGCTCAACTGCTGAGCCACCCAGGTGTCCCTCATTTAAAACTTCTAAAGGTCATGCTTTTTCATCTTTAAATAAACTTTAGAAGTAATAGTACATGATCTCTTAAGACTCTTTCAATACCTGTAGGAAGGTGTTTCAATATGCTTCAAACAGTATTATTTTAGAGACAGATTAAATGGTGGCCTTAATGGTAAAAAGAAGAAGTTGACATAGAAAACCTTGTGAAGAGTGCTCTGGGGGACTTCAGTAAGGGAGCTGTATTCACTGGCAAGTGTTCAATGCCCAGAAGGATTGATTTATCCTGAAATGAGGGAGTATACTCCATGGGATGACTTGCACCTGTGTCATTTCATAAACAAATTCCAGATTCTGGTAATAGCTGGTGTATTACTCCCAGGTAACACTTTACATATTAAAAGAACTTATGTCAGGAAAATACTTTCAAACAAACTAGACAGTAAAACATGAAAATGTCAGGCACATCAGCAAAACTTTTATGCAAAGAAATCTTATTTGATATTATTCAAACTATGCCTACACAGTAAAGCCAATCCATAACTATCATTGTTAAAGCAGAGATGCCTATATGTCTTCATTTGGGGCCCATAGATGTTGACCTACTTACTCTAGAAAAAGTACAGCTTCATTTTTTCAGCTATCTCCAGAAATTAGTGACCATAGTTAATAGGATATCATAAAAAGTATACCACAATATTGGCACATAAAAATTTAAGTGAATTGAACTAAAGAATTTCCATTATAATCATTTTATTATTCTCCCTTTATAGACCTTGAGTAAATGAAACTGCTTTCTTTGCTCTGTGAAGATAAGCAATTTCACTCCCCAGTCTGAATAGCATGGCACTGACGAACAGCTGTGAATGAATCAAGTACAGGGTAAACATACAAGACAGCAAATGATTTTGAAGCTCAACGGCCCACGAACAATAACTGTAATTAAACTCAATAAAGAACAAGAAAAGAGAAAAGATGCAGAGTAGAAAAAACAACAGTAACAACAACAACAAAACACCACCACAATAGCAGAACAGCCTGGAAAGATAGAAGGAAACCAGGAGAACACCAGAGAATTACTACAGCCGCTTTGCTTTGCATTCACCATTATTGGTCATTTTATATATCTAATATTATTTTTCCTCCCAAGGGATCTAAAGCCTCAATTCATGGTCAATATGTCCTTGAATTTATTTACTAGATTTTGGAGTATGTAACAAATGATGGAGAAATAAACTTACCTTATATTTCTTTCACCATTTTTTTCTTTTCCTAGTCATTTTAGCAGGCAATTTTCTGCATTTAATAGAAACACAACATCTAAAGTATCTTTAGTGGGATAATTTGTCATTTCCCTTGTTTGTTCCTAGCTTCTGACATTATTTATCTAGTGTATTTCTCCCTGGTCTCATTTTCTTGTCTTCCCATCACTTTTTGTGGGATGGGCCTGACAAATCATTGATGTTCTTATAGAACCTGACCATTGTATTTTCTAGATGTAACATTTAGAGCATATTGAAAAGTCACAGAAACACATGTGCACATAGCAGTGTCATTCGTTCTGGAAGAGTGCATGGAGATAGAAGGTTAACATGCCAGTTTACATAGCCACTTCTGTCTTATTAATGTGAAAGAAAAAGGGTTTTATGTTTCTGATTTCTCCTTCAAAAATTATCTTCCCCAATATAAATTTGATCAATTCCAGGAAGCTATAATAATCCAGCTGCAACTAATGGAGTATGTGAGAGAGATGTGAACAAAAATCAAATCAATGCAATGCAAAGGGTGATGCCCCTATTTTGTTGAGAAGCAATGGGAAATATACACCTACTTCTCTCTTTTGTGAAGTAAATCGAATAAATTGAATAAAATCATTTTAAATTAGCCAATGATAATCTCTTTCTGATGTGGCCATGACATTAGCAGAAGTAATAGGAAAAGGGATTCAATCTAAATTGAAAACAGTCTGAACCAAAGAGTATTTTACTGTCATTAAATTTTCCATCTTGCAAGAGGCTGGCATTCAACTCTGTAGTATGTTAAGTAACTTCTGCAGATTTTTGTCAGCATTTTATTATTATTTTGGAATCATGGTACAACCGAAAGAGTCTGAGTTCTCAAGACCCATAATCCTAGATTTAAATTCCCATGGGGCCTGGATAAAGCTAGCCCAGTTACTTAGATTCCCTGAGATTCCTGTTCCAAAAAAGAGGACCTGGTAACTATCATGGAGAATTGTGCTGAGGATGCAAGATTTCGTACACACAGAGCATAGAAAATTTCTTGGCACCTATTAGGAGCTTAGTACATGTTTGAAGCCCCACTCCTACTTTCTTTCTCTGATTGCATCCTAACAATAATAGCCAATGTCAATCAAATACTTATGTTTCAAAAAAATTCTTATTTATTTCTAGCCCAATTCTTATATCCACTTTAAATATTAATACACTTTGCTTTTCATTCCACACTTTGCATTCCTTTTTGCTGTATAGTGACTTGTCTGAGAATATACTGCTAGAAAGTGTCAGACTGATTAGAATTCAGGTTTTTCTGACTTTGGAACCCACATCCTTAACCACACTTAAACTTCTCTGTTTTCATAACATATTGAGGAGGAACAGCAGGTCTGATTCAGTAAAAAAAAAAAAAAAAGAAAAAAAAAAACTCTCTTGATTCCTGCACAATGTATTTGCTTGATCCCTGACCTCTATAGATGACCAGCCTCTCACAACATCTTTCTGTATTTGCCATCTGTTGGTGTCTAACAAATTACCACAAAACTGAGTAATTTAAAACAATAGACATATATTATCTTGTAGATTTTATTGGTTAAGGATCTTGGCATGGCTTATCTGTATCCTTGGTTTCACAGTATTTCACAAGCTTGCAATCAAAGTTTGTAGTTTCACCTAACAGCTCAACTGGGCAAGGATCTGCTTCTAAACTCACTTAGTTGTTGCCAGCATTCAGTTTTTTACTAGCTGTTGGCCAGAAGGCCACAGATCCTCACTGGGTGGTGCTCAGAGGCCACTGTTACAGGCTGAATTGTATCCTCCCTCACTCTCCCAATTCATATGAATTTGAAGCCCAAACCCACCAATGTGTGTTTGGAGATGGGTCCTTTAAGGAGGTAATTAAGGTTAAATGAGGTCATCCCTAATCCAATAGGACCAAGGTCCTTATAAGAAGAGGAAGAGATGCTAGAATTCTCTTTGTTCCCATGTGTGCATAGAGGAAAAGCCATTTGAGTACACACTGAGATGGCAGCCATCTGCAACCCAAGGAGAGAGATCTAACCAGAAACCAACAATGATGGCATCTTGATCTTAGACTTCCAGTCTCCACAACTGTAAGAAAATAATTTTCTGTTGTTTAAGGCACTCAATTTCTAGCATTCTATTATGGCAGCCTGGGCAGACTATTAGAACTCTTAGCTTTCCGTCATGTGTGCCTCTTAACCATGACCATTTGCTTCTTTAGTGTGCAAGCTGAGAAGGCAATAGAGTTTGCTAGTGAGACAAAAGTCACATATGAGAAAGCCAATCACAGAATTAACATCCCCCTCGGGTTACTCCATTTAATTCGCTCAAAGCTAGTTACTCAAAAGGAGGAGATTCCGAAGGCTATGAATAACAGGAAGTAGTATTTACTGGGTCCATTTCAGGAGCTGTGTACCATACTTCCTGAATCTTAGGAGGCTTGCCTAAATTTTCTGGATTGGAACTTTGGAACTAATAGTCAATAGCAACTCTTGATGGCTACTTAATTTCCCTCTCAATCTGAGTATGCTATGGCTCCCTCTTTGTTTACTCTTTTGGAATTATGTTCTGAAGCTTTAGGGATACCCTTCCCAGAGGTCTCATCCTTGCATCCAAGTAAGCAGTGAAATAGAGGTCTGTCTACTCTGAGGATTCCTTTCTACCCACCTCATATATTTTACTTTCATGCTTATGACTTTGGCCTAGACAGGCAAAGCTTGGGTATGTTTCTTATTCCCTCTTTTACTTAACTCTCTTTTTTTTTCCTCTTTGCAGTTTGTTAAGACTGGATATAGCTTTCTTTCTTTTTTTTCCTTCCTGTTTTTATTTACAAAATAAACCATTTTGTAAAATCCTATGACCAAATTGACAATATTATTTCTTGATATTTTATATGGGAGAAAGAGCAGTGCCTGAGTGGCTCAATCAGTTAAGCATCTGATTCTTTTTTTTTAATAAATTTATTTTTTTATTGGTGTTCAATTTGTCAACATATAGAATAACACCCAGTGCTCATCCCATCAAGTGCCCACCTCAGTGCCCTCACCCAGTCACCCCCACCCCCCCACCTCCCCTTCCATCACACCTAGTTCATTTCCCAGAGTTAGGAGTCTCTCATGTTCTGTATCCTTTTCTGATATTTCCCACTTATTTTTTCTCCTTTCCCCTTTATTCCCTTATATTCCCCAAAGGAATGTTTGTCCTTTTCCGGTTGACTCATTTCACTCAGCATAATACCCTCCAGTTCCATCCACATTGAAGCAAAGGTGAGTATTTGTCGTTTCATGGCTGAGTAATATTCCATTATATACATAAACCACATCTTCTTTATCCATTCATCTTTCGATGGACACTGAGGCTCCTTCCACATTTGGCTATTGTGGACATTGCTGCTATAAACATCGGGGTGCAGGTGTCCCAGCGTTTGATTGCATCTGTATCTTTGGGGTAAATCCCCAGCAGTGCCATTGCTGAGTCGTAGGGCAGATCTATTTTTAACTCTTTGAGGAACCTCCACACAGTTTTCCAGTGTGGCTGTACCAGTTCACATTCCCACCAACAGTCCAAGAGCGTTCCCCTTTCCCCACATCCTCTCCAACATTTGTGGTTAATTTTCCTTTTAATTTTCCCCATTCTCACTGGTGTGAAGTGATATCTCATTGTGGTTTTGATTTGTATTTCCCTGATGGCAAGTGATGCAGAGCATTTTCTCATTGCTTGTTGGCCATGTCTATGTCTTCCTCTGTGAGATTTCTGTTCATGTCTTTTGCCCATTTCATGATTGGATTGTTTGTTTCTTTGGTGTTGAGTTTAATAAGTTCTTTATAGATCTTGGAAACTAGCCCTTTATCTGATACGTCATTTGCAAATATCTTCTCCCATTCTGTAGGTTGTCTTTTAGTTTTGTTGACTGTATCCTTTGCTATGCAAAAGATTCTTATCTTGAAAAAGTCCCAATAGTTCATTTTTGCTTTTCTTTCTTTTGCCTTCGTGGATGTATCTTGCAAGAAGTTACTGTGGCCGAGTTCAAAAAGGGCCTGTGTTCTCCTCTAGGATTTTGATGGAATCTTGTCTCACATTTAGATCTTTCATCCATTTTGAGTTTATGTTTGTGTATGGTGAAAGAGAGTGGTCTAGTTTCATTCTTCTCCTGTGGCTGTCCAATTTTCCCACCATCATTTATTGAAGAGACTGTCTTTTTTCCAGTGGATAGTCTTTCCTCCTTTGTCGAATATTAGTTGACCATGAAGTTGAGGGTCCACTTCTGGATTCTCTATTTTGTTCCATTGATCTATGTGTCTGTTTTTGTGCCAGTACCACACTGTCTTGATGATCACAGCTTTGTAGTACAACCTGAAATCTGACATTGTGATGCCCCCAGATATGGTTTTCTTTTTTAAAATTCCCCTGGTTATTCGGGGTCTTTTCTGATTCCACACAAATCTTAAAATAATTTGTTCTAACTCTCTGAAGAAAGTCCATGGTATTTTGATAGGTACTGCATTAAACGTGTAAATTGCCTGGGTAACATTGACATTTTCACAATATTAATTCTGCCAATCCATGAGCATGGAATATTTTTCTGTGTCTTCCCCAATTTCTTTCAGAAGTGTTCTATAGTTTTTAGGGTATAGATCCTTTACCTCTTTGGTTAGGTTATTATGTTATGCTTTTGGGTGCAATTGTAAATGGGATTGACTCCTTAATTTCTCTTTCTTCAGTCTCATTGTTAGTGTATAGGAATGCCATTGATTTCTGGGCATTGATTTTGTATCCTGCCATGCTACCAAATTGCTGTATGAGTTCTAGCAATCTTGGGGTGGAGGCTTTTGGGTTTTCTATTAGAGTATCATGTCATCGGCAAAGAGGGACAGTTTGACTTCTTCTTTGCCAATTTGAATACCTTTTATTTCTTTTTGTTGTCTGACTGCTGAGGCTAGGACTTCTAGTACTAGGTTGAATAGCAGTGGTAAGAGTGGACATCCCTGTCTTGTTCCTGATCTTAGGGGAAAGGCTCCCAATGGTTCCCCATTGAGAATGATATTTGCTGTGATGATATTTTCATCTATGAAAAATGATATTTGCATAGATGGCTTTTAAGATGTTGAGGAATGTTCCCTCTATCCCTACACTCTGAAGAGTTTTGATCAGGAATGGATGCTGTATTTTGTCAAATGCTTTCTCTGCATCTATTGAAAGGATCATATGGTTCTTGTTTTTTTCTCTTACTGATATGATGAATCACATTGATTGTTTTACAAGTGTTGAACCAGCCTCACATCCCGGGGATAAATCCTACTTGGTCATGGTGAATAATCTTCTTAATATACTGTTGTATCCTATTGGCTAGTATCTTGTTGAGAATTTTTGCATCCATGTTCATCAGGGATATTGGTCTGTAATTCTCCTTTTTGGTGGGATCTTTGTCTGGTTTTGGAATTAAGGTGATGCTGGCCTCATAGAACGAATTTGGAAGTACTCCATCTCTTTCTATCTTTCCAAACAGCTTTAGTAGAATAGGTATGGTTTCTTCTTTAAATGTTGATAGAAGTCCCCAGGGAAGCCATCTGGCCCTTGACTTTTGTGTCTTGGGGATTTTTGATAACTGCTTCAATTTCCTCCCGGTTATTGGCCTGTTCAGGTTTTCTATTTCTTCCTGTTCCAGTTTTGGTAGTTTGTGGTTTTCCAGGAATGCATCCATTTCTTCTAGATTGCCTAATTTATTGGCTTATAGCTGTTCATAATAGTTTTTAAAAATCGTTTGTATTTCCTTGGTGTTGGTAGTGATCTCTCCTTTCTCATTCATGATTTTATTAATTTGAGTCTTCTCTCTCTTCTTTTTAATAAGGTTAGCTAATGGTTTATCTATCTTATTAATTCTTTCAAAGAACCAATTCCTGGTTTTGTTGATCTGTTCCACAGTTCTTCTGGTCTCGATTTCGTTGAGTTCTGCTCGAATCTTTATTAACTCTCTTCTTCTGCTGGATGTAGGATCTATTTGCTGTTTTTTCTCTATCTCCTTTAGGTGTAAGCTTAGCTTTTGTATTTGAGTTCTTTCCAGTTTTTGGATGGCTGGTTGTATTGTGATGGATTTCCCCCTTAGGACTGCTTTTGATGCATCCCAAAGATTTTGAACAGTTGTATCTTCATTCTCATTAGTTTCCATGAATCTTTTTAATTTTTCCTTAATTCCCTGGTCGACCCTTTCATCTTTTAGCAGGATGGTCCTTAACCTCCACGTGTTTGAGGTCCTTCCAAACTTCTTGTTGTGATTTAGTTCTAATTTCAAGGCATTATGGTCTGAGAATACGCAGGGGACGATCCCAATCTTTTGGTATCAGTACAGTCCTGATTTTTGACCCAGTATGTGGTCTATTCTGGAGAAAGTTCCATGTGCACTTGAGAAGAATGTGTATTCAGTTGAGTTTGGATGTAAAGTTCTGTACCTATCTGTGAAATCCATCTGGTGCAGTGTATCATTTAAAGCTCTCGTTTCTTTGGAGATGTTGTGCTTAAAATACCTATCGAGTGTAGAAAGCGCTAGATTGAAGTCACCAAGTATAAGTTTATTATTATCTAAGTATGTCTTAACTTTGATTATTAATTGATTGATGTATTTGGCAGCTCCCACATTCGGGGCATATATATTGATGATTGTTAAGTCCTCTTCTTGGATACATCCTTTAATTATGATAGTCTTCATCTCTCACTACAGTCTTCTGGGTAAATTTTAGTTTATCTGATATAAGGAAGGCTACCCCTGCTTTCTTTTGAGGACCATTTGAATGGTAAATGGTTCTCCAACCTTTTATTTTCAGGCTGTAGGTGTCCTTCTGTCTAAAATGAGTCTCTTGTAGACAGCAAATAGATGGGTCCTGCTTTTTTATCCAGTCTGACACCCTGCGCCTTTTGATGGGGTCATTAAGCCCATTCACATTCAAAGTTACTATTGAAAGATATGAGTTTAGTGTCATAATGATACCTATTCAGTCCCTATTTTTGTGGATTGTTCCATTGGACTTCTTCTTAAAGGGGAATTTTAAGAGTCTCCCTTAAAATTTCTTGCAGAGCTGGTTTGGAGGTCACATATTCTTTCAGTTCCTGCCTGTCTTGGAAGCTCTTCATCTCTCCTTCCATTTTGAATGAGAGCCTGCTGGATAAAGTATTCTTGGCTGCATGTTCTTCTCATTTAGGACACTGAATATATCCTGCCAGCCCATTCTGGCCTGCCATGTCTCTGTGGAGAGGTCTGCTGTTAATCTGATATTTCTCCTCATATAAGTTAGGGATCTCTTGTCTCTTGCTGCTTTAAGGATCTTCTCTTTATCTTTGGAATTTGCAAGCTTAACTATTAAATGTCAAGGTGTTGAATGGTTTTTTTGATTTTAGGGGGGGATCTCTCTATTTCCTGGATCTGAATGCCTGGTTGCCTTCCCAGATTAGGAAAGTTTTCAGCTATGATTTGTTCAAATACATATTCTGGACGTCTGTCCCTTTCGGTGCCCTTGGGAACCCCAATTAAATGTAGATTTTTCTTCCTCATGCTGTCACTTATTTCCCTTAATCTATCCTCATGATCTTTTAATTGTTTGTCTCTTTTTTCCTCAGTTTCCCTCTTTGCCATCAACTTGTCTTCTATGTCACTCACTCGTTCTTCCACCTCGTTAACCCTCATCATTAGGACTTCTAGTTTGGATTGCATCTCATTCAACTGATTTTTAATTTCTGCCTGATTAGATCTAAATTCTGCAGTCATGAAATCTCCTCATCCTTTATGCTTTTTTTCTAGAGCCACCAGTAGCTGTATAATAGTGCTTCTGAATTGGCTTTCTGACATTGAATTGTAATCCAGATTTTGTAACTCTGTGGGAGAGAGGACTGTTTCTGATTCTTTCTTTGGAGGTGAGGTTTTCCTTCTAGTCATTTTACTCAGTGCAGAGTGGCCAAAAACAAGTTGGGAAAAGGAGAAAAAGAGAGAAGAGAAAGAAGAAAAGAAAAAGAAAAAAGAAAAAAAAAGAAGAAAAATAAAAAAAGAAAAAAGAGAGGAAAAGAAAAGAAGACAAAAAAGGGGGGGGAAGCAAAGAGAAATCAAAAAACGAAAAACAAGGGGGAGTATCCTCTGATTCTGTATGCTGTAAATCCGTCGACTTCCCCTGGAACTTGCCAGTGCTGCTTGGTCAATAATTTGTTTTTCCCCTGTCCATCTAGCTGGTCTTCTGGGGTAGGGGCCTGCTGTGCTGATTTTCAGGTGTTAGCACTTGGGGGAGCTGCTCAGCCCCCTGCCTGGTGTAGGGCTCAGTGAAAGATATTTAAGCTGTTTATTCAGTGAGGCTACTGTGAGGCTCAGTGGGGGTTTTTTATCCTCTGAGGCCCCAGGAGGAACAACAACAGTGGCAGTGGCCAGCTCTGGAGCCCTGGATTCAGCAGTAGCTAGGGAGCTCTCAGTCTGCAGGGGCCTGGATGTTCGGGGGCGGGACCGCTGATCGGCTCAGAGGCTCAGATCTGGGGCCGCCCGGGGGCAGGAGTGTCCTTGCTGTCCTGTGCCCTCTGGGCCTCTGCCTGTCCCGGGGCCAGTGCGGGATCTTGGGCTGTGTCCCCGGCGCCCTGGTCTCCGGGGCCTGCACTGTTGGATTCGCACTCTGGCCGCGCAGCCCCCTCCCACGGAGCCTCTGCCTGAGTCCCCTGAGCTGCTCCCGGGACCCGCAGCCCCCTCCCCACTGAGCCGCCGCCCGAGCCCCTCTGAGCTGCTCCTGGGTCCAGCCTTGCTCGAGCTGCAGCCCTTTAGGGAGCTCGGCCGCGGGGTGTAGCGTGCCATCCCCGGGGCGCAGGTGCTCTGTTACTGTCCCTGGGAGCCTGAGGACATCCCCGCCCTCCTGGGGTCCTGCTCTAACTCCCTGCGGGCGCCTTTCCGCCCGGAAGATTGGTGCAGCTCCTGCTTCTCCAGGCGGGACTTTCCTGTCCTGGGGGCACTCGCCCAGGCCTTAGCCCGGCTCCTCGCGGGGCCCCTCCCCCTTGGATGCCTTTTGTTTCTTTATTTCTTCTATACCCCCCCCCCCCCCGCACCTTCTCACTGTAGCATTCCAGCTGTTCTCTCTTTATATCTCAGGCCGAATTTGTAGATTTTCAGGACTATTTGAAGGTTACCTATGTAATTGGGTGGGGACAGGTGACATGGGGACCCTACTCTTCTGCCATCTTGCCCTGCCCCCCCAAGCATCTGATTCTTGATTATGGCCCAGGTTTGGTCTCAGGATCATGGGATTGAGTTCTGCATTGGGCTCCACACTCAGTGGAGAGTCTAGTTGGGATTCTTGCTGTCCATCCCCCGCTACCTCTCCCCTGTGTGCACGCTCTCTCTCTCTCTCTCTAAAATAAATAAATCTTTAAAAAAATGAATGGGAGAAAGATGACAAGAAAATCAGCATAAACCTTCTTTTTTAAAAAAAGATTTTATTTATTTATTCATGAGAGACAAAGAGAGAGGCAGAGACATAGGCAGAGAGAAGAGAAGGAGGCTCCATGCAGGGAGCCCCATGTTGGATTCCATCCCACAACTCTGGGATCAGGCCCTGAGCTGGAAGCAGACACTCAACCACCGAGTCACCCAGATGTCCCTAGCATAAACCTTTTTTAAAAAGACAAATGCTAGTTTTCACTTTACACTTTCACTGTAAAAAGACTACTGTCTTTCTGTAGACATTAAAATTCAATTGAGAGATCAGAAGCTAAACCTCAGCTTCTTCCCTAACCCTTGAACTTGAAATAGATATATACTTTTGGATGATGAGGGAGAAAACAAGTCATGAATAAGGAAATACAATGATTTTTTTTAAAAAAAGCACATTAATACTTTTGAGAAAATGATTTGTTGCAAAGGTGTTCTTATACAGAGAAGGTAAAAAAGATCTGTCACCTAAGAAATTTGTCTAATTGTTCCTTATATACAATTTTTTTTAACAAAATTGATATGTGTGTAGAGCACAGCTTGGACCAAAGCCAAACTACTCCGATTCTGGCAAGATGTAGCAGTACATCTGTTCTCAGGCTAATAGAGGGACTTGTGAAATCATAATATCATATTTGAATCAATTGCAGTTTCTTATTCAGTGATGAGGAAAAGGAGTGTCAGGATTTTAGCGGCACTATTTTTTTTTAAAGATTTTATTTATTTATTCATGATAGTCACAGAGAGAGAGAGAGAGGCAGAGACACAGGCAGAGGGAGAAGCAGGCTCCATGCAGGGAGCCCAACGTGGGATTCAATCCTGGGTCTCCAGGATCATGCCCTGGGCCAAAGGCAGGCACTAAACCGCTGCGCCACCCAGGGATCCCAGCGGCACTATTTTAAAAAATGTTGAAGCACATGGCCCTCCAGGCCACGTGGACCTGAGCCAGAACCACCAAACTGCCCATTACCTGGAACATTCACATTCACCTTGGAAGCACAAATGCTGGGGCACCTGACCAATTCAAATGACATTGTCTTTGTGTCTCTTTCTTACAGATGCAGAGGCAGGCTGTGCTTGCATTGGCCTGTGGTCCCAAGGGAGCTTGGCTTACTTCTGTCCAGAACCAGAATTAAAATGGAAATTATATCTTAGGTAGATCTTTGAAGTATTTATATTAGAAACCTGATTTTCTATTATCTACTGAGTTTGTAACTTCATTACCAACTGAAAGTATCCAGAGTTTTGTTTAACCTCTGGAGCACAATGGGAAAATTGTTACTAGGGTTTCGGTTATGGGTATGACATACTAGCTCTTTGCAATAAAGAACAGAAATTATGAATCTACTTGCACTATGCCATGGAAATGTCACTCAAATTATTCTATTTTTGTATCCATGCAAATAGAATATATTTGTCTTTTCCTGGGTTTTGGGTACTACACCTATGTGCTATTTCAGGTACTGCTAACAATATCATGCATATATGCATTCTCTCAACCATTTAAGATTTAACAAATATTTACTGAGTAGTAACTACATTTTAGCCACTGTTAAAAACAACAAAAATTCAGGCAGGTAGATACTGGATAGGAATTCTGTTAGAACAATAGTAGAAATTCTCTACTTTTTTTAAAGCAGATTTCCTATAAGACAAGTTCATTAAAAGATGAGCTAATTATTTGCTAAGAAAGGAGATGGCACCTTTGATAATGAAGTTTTTTCTATCAGGAAAATTTATGTAATCATATAATAATTGGCTATGTAGAGGCAGATATTTCTATCAAAAATCTTATTATAGAATGTTAGAAAAGATTTTAAAGGCTATTTACTTGAGTTTTTAGAAGGCAGAGTTCAGTGGATTCTATGAGATTCAGTGAGAAGGATTGGGCTAATTTTATTTAATCTCATTATTGATTAGGCCCAGAACTGACATTATTAGAAGAAATTACTCTTGATGTATTATTTCCTACCCCAAAGCATTACCCTTCTTATGACTACAGGAAAAGATGAAAAGAAGGAAAGTCAAGACAATAAAACTGCCAAGTAAAGCTCGTCTAACTACATATAAAAGACAGATGTTTTGGTAGATATTCTCCAAACCTAACCACATCAGCCCCTTTCCTCCATATGTGCAGATGTCTCCCTTTACATTAAAAGGTGGAGCCTAATTTTCCTTCTCTTGGATATAGGGTGGATGGATTCAGTGACTTGTTTGAACAGTTGATGGTAGTGAAATGATGTTCTAGGACTAACCAGTAAATCATATGATGTTTTGATACTTCTGTACTATATCTCTTGGAAGGCTCTCATGGGTGCTCCCTCTGGAACTCAAGCACCATGTTCTCAGAATCCTGTGCCACATGTGGAAGCCCTGTGCAGCTTCTGTAATGGAGAGCTCAGCTAAACTCCTTGCAGCCAACAGCCAGCATCAACTGTGAGTCACATGAGTTTTCAGATGACTCCAGGATCAACTGCCATTTGACAGAAAGCACATTTAAAATCCCAAGCAATAACTGCCCAAATGAGCCAAGTCAGTCCAGAGAAGCATGGAACATAATGGTAAATTGTTGTTTTAAGCCACTGCATTTTGAGGTTGTTATGCAGTTCCAGCTGTGTCCATTCTGGGTCTAATCAATAGGTTCAGATTAAACTTAATCCTTCTCACTAAATCTTACAGAACCTATTATTGAACACTGCTCTCCAAAGAGCTAAATTAGATGATCTTTTAAGTTACTTCCAATTCTAAAATTCTCAAAAGATGATTTTTCTGTAGAAATATCAGAATAGATGGCCATTGGTCTTGAGGACTAGATTCATCACTGCAATGTCAATTGGCTAAAACTGTAGTGAATTGTAATGGAAATTGTTCTCTTAAGTTTTACAAACATTTTCTTGCAACAGTCCCAATACTCTGCATAGACCCAGGACATCACAACCCATAGATGATCATTCATCTGTAAGCAAAAATATGAAATAACAGTTTTTAGTACAGTAAGAGGCAAACTTGGGAACTGAGGAAAATTATTGCATATAGCCAACAATTCTTACTTCTATTCTCTTTCTACTATCAAATTCAGTACTCTGAAGGCTAGGATATCAGTCTTTCATATTCTGGTAGGTTTTGAGTCACTTAATTCCAGACATGTTTGCTTCTTACTATTTTTATATTTTTTGTTCAAATTAATTAATATAAAATATTACATTAGTTTCAGTTATACAACAATGACTTAAAAATTCTACATATTATTCAGTGCTCACCTCAATAAATGTGGTCACCATACAACAGTATTACAGTTATTGATTGCATTCCATATACTGTACTTTTCATCTCCATGACTTATTTATAACTGGAAGTTTGTACTTCCTAATTCCCTTTATCTAATTTTTTAATAATATTTTATTTATTTATTCATGAGAAATGGAGAGAGAGAGAACGAGAGAGAGAGAGACAGACAGACACAGAGACACAGGCAGAGGGAGAAGCAGGCTCCATACAGGGAGCCTGATGTGGGACTCGATCCCAGGACTCCAGAATCAGGCCCCGGGCCAAAGGCAAGTGCTAAACCGCTAGCCACCCAGGGATCCCCATCCCTTTATCTAATTTTACCCATTCTTCCACCCACCTCTTCTCTGGAAACTGCCAGTTTGTTCTCTGTATTTGAGTCCATTTTTTTGTTTTTAATTTTTCTTTGTTTCTTTGTTTTTTCAGAGTCCACATATAAGTGAAATCGTATGGAACTAGTCTTTCTTTGACTTATTTCACTTAGCATAATACTCTCTAGATCTGTCTATATTGTTGCAAATCACAAGATCTCATTCTTTTTTATGGCTGGGTAATATGCTAGTGTGTATGTGTGTATGCATACATTTCTTTTAGGATTTTTATGTATAAGGTCTCACATTTAGGTCTTTAATCAACTTTAAGTTTATTTTTGTATGTGGTATAAGAAAGTGGTCTAGTTTCATTCTTTTGCATGTAGTTGTCCAGTTTTCCCAGCACCATTTATTGAAAAGACTTTCTTTTCCCAGTTGTGTACCTTAGCCTCCTTTGTCATAGATTACTTGACCATATAATGGTCCTGTAGCTAGGACTTCTGGTACTATAGTGAATAAAAGTGGTAGGAGTAGACATATTTCTCTTGTTCCTGATCTTAGAGGAAAAGCTCTCCGTTTTTCACCATTGAGTATGATACAAGCTATGGGCTTTTTTTATATATGGCCTTTATTATGTTGAGGTATATTCCCTCTAAACCTATTTTGTTGAGAGTTTTTATCATAAATGGATATTATACTCTGTCAAATGCATTTTCTGCATCTATTGAGATGATCAGATGGTTTTAATCCTTTCTCTTGTTAATGTGATGGATCACATTGATTGATTTTGAACACTGAACTCCCTAGTACTCCTGGAACATATCCTATTCAATCATGTGAATAATTTTTTTGATCTATTGTTGAATTCACTTTGCTGGTTCTTTGCTGAGGATTTTTGCATCTATGTTCATCAGAGATAATGGCCTGTAGTATTTATTTTGGCAGTGTCTTTGGTTTGGTTTCAGGGTAATACTTTCTTATAGAATGACTTTGGAAGCTTCGCTTCCTTTTCTAGTTTTTGAAATAGTTTGTGTAAAATACGTATAAACACTGTAAATATGTGGTAGACTTGACCTGTGAATCTATTTGGTCCTGGACTTCTTATTTTGGGGAGGTTTTCAATTACTGATTCAATTTCATTGTCGGTAATCTGTTCAGATTTTCTTTTTTTTAAGTTCCATTTTAGATGATATTATATGTTTCTAGGAATTTATTCATTTTTTCTGGATTGTCCAATTTGTTGCTGTATAATGTTTCATAATATTCTCTTATAATCCTTTTTATTTCTGTGCTGTTGATTGTTATTTCTCCTCCTTTGTTTCTGGCTGTATTCATTTGAGGCTTCTTTTTTTTTCCTAGATGAGTCTTGCTTAAAGTTTATCAGTTTTATATTTTCAACAACCCAGTACTTTTTATTGACCTGTTCTATTGTTTTCTGAGTCTCTAGTTCATTTATTTCTGTTCTAATCATTATTATTATTTCCTTCAACTGGATTTGGGCTTTTTCCCTTTTTTTTCTTCTTTTTTTTAGCTCCTTGGGTTTAAGTATAGGTTGTTAATTTGAGATTTTTCTTATTTGTTGAGATAGACCTTATTTGGTAGAGATATTTATCAGATCATCTCATAAAAAGGGGCCATTATCATAAAACCATCACTATAAGGTGAATGGGACTGATATTCAACTGCAAATAGCATCTCTTTGTATCCTTCAAAGACTTCATGTTATTCTGTTTATCACTGTTTTCTTTTCTTTTTAAAAATTTTCTTCTCTCTAGCTGCTAATTATTCTCTATATAGTGTTCTAGCTGAATCCCAGAGGAAGCTAACATTATTGACTGAGTTAACGATCATATTGCCTCTGGGATCTCTGATCATCAATTTTTTTCCCTCACTTCTGTGTTTTCAGGATTTTACATGATCCCTAGCCCAGAGAAGGTATTCCATAAACATTTGTTGAATAAATAAATGAATAAAGCAATGAGATGGTGGGAGTGGCAGAAACCATGACCAAATTATGTGATACTGGTTACTTTTTTTTTACATTTATTTGTTTATTTGATAGAAAAAGAGAGCACAAGGAAGATGAGTAGCAGGCAGAGGGAGAAGGAGAAGCAGGCTCCCTGCAGAGCAGAGAGCTGGATGTGGGACCTATCCCAGGACCCTGGGATCATGACCTGAGCCAAAGGCAGATGCTTAACTGACTGAGCCATCCAAGTGCCATGGTATTTGTTACTTTTAATGGTTAAATGAGATAATTTAGGAGCTATAATTCTAATTCTAGCACATAATAAGAGCTCAAAAGATGTTTGCTTTCTTGTTACTCTTTAGTTCTTTTTAAATGAATGCTTTTTTCCCCCTTTCTACTTAAGAAATCATAGCAAGACTCCATCAAAATCCTAGAGGAGAACACAGGCAACACCCTTTTTGAACTTGGCCACAGTAACTTCTTGCAAGATACATCCACGAAAACAAAAGAAACAAAAGCAAAAATGAACTATTGGGACTTCATCAAGATAAGAAGCTTTTGCACAGCAAAGGATACAGTCAACAAAACTCAAAGACAACCTACAGAATGGGAGAAGATATTTGCAAATAACATATCGGATAAAGGGCTAGTTTCCAAAATCTATAAAGAACTTATTAAACTCAACACCAAAGAAACAAACAATCGAATCATGAAATGGGCAAAAGACATGAAGAGAAATCTCACAGAGGAAGACATAGACATGGCCAACATGCACATGAGAAAATGCTCTGCATCACTTGCCATCAGGGAAATACAAATCAAAACCACAATGAGATACCACCTCACACCAGTGAGAATGGGGAAAATTAATAAGGCAGGAAACAACAAATGTTGGAGAGGATGTGGAGAAAAGGGAACCCTCTTACACTGTTGGTGGGAATGTGAACTGGTGCAGCCACTCTGGAAAACTGTGTGGAGGTTCCTCAAAGAATTAAAAATAGACCTGCCCTACGACCCAGCAATTGCACTGTTAGGGATTTACCCCGAAGATTCAGATGCAATGAAACGCCGGGGCACCTGCACCCCGATGTTTCTAGCAGCCATGTCCACAATAGCCAAACTGTGGAAGGAGCCACGGTGTCCATCAAAAGATGAATGGATAAAGAAGATGTGGTTTATGTATACAATGGAATATTACTCAGCCATTAGAAACAACAAATACCCACCATTTGCTTCAACGTGGATGGAACTGGAGGGTATTATGCTGAGTGAAGTAAGTCAATCGGAGAAGGACAAACAGTGTATGTTCTCACTCATTTGGGGAATATGAATAATAGTGAAGGGGAATATAAGGGAAGGGAGAAGAAATGTGTGGGAGATATCAGAAAGGGACACAGAACATAAAGACTCCTAACTCTGGGAAACGAACTAGGGGTGGTGGAAGGGGAGGAGGGCGGGGGGTGGGGGTGAATGGGTGACGGGCACGGAGGGGGACACTTGACGGGATGAGCACTGGGTGTTATTCTGTATGTTGGTAAATTGAACACCAATAAAAATTAATTTATATATAAAAAAAAAAAAGAAATCATAGCAATAGAGAAGAAAGATGTTAGGAGAAAAGGAGACTCTGATGCTTCTGAAATCTATCATTTTGGAAGTCACCTACTTTCTTCAAGAATTTTAAAAAATGGAAAACTGCTTATAAGGCAATGCTATTTAGTTTTGTGGGTAAAGAGGCTTCTGGGAATACAGAATTCTATGACTCCGTATCCCTTTTGGTAGCTTCTTGGCATTTGCTGAAACTCTACAGAATAATAGCTATTGTTCATATTCTAAAATATCATTCCTTAGAAAAAGAAATGTAGCAGTATGGCATTACCAAATGTTTAAAATAAAATAATTTAAAAATAAAACTGCATATTCTTAGGGTTCTAAATTATCTTGAGAAGTTCATGGTAAGGCCATGGCAAGGTGTAGTGGATGGTAGTAAGACCTTTGTTTCTTAGAACCAATCCTGTAAGATTTTATCCTCTCTCTCTCTCTCTCTGTTTCTCTCTTTGCAGTTATAGTATGTCTCTGACAGAATCTTTGCCTTAAAGAAAGTTGTTTTCTCCCATATCAGAATTCCCTCTCTGAAAACCTGGATTCTATTTTGCTTCTAGAATCTTTGCCAAAATAAAGATTTCTTGTTAAACCATTGCTGTTTTCATTTGTATTTTCTCCTTTGGTCCCCTACTGTCCTTTTTGCAGAGCTTTGGAACTGACCTAATGTAGCTTGCAATAGGTGTCAATTATAATTGAATGATTCTATGTAAGTTTTCAGTTTTACCGCTATTAGCATAATTAAAGATACAGATACAGAAAATTCAGTGAGATTTGGAGAAAAAAGTATGCTCGTTTCTCTTTTTCAGTATTTGGCTTCTAATACTAAACATTTAATATTAATATTTAGCCTAGCTGATAGTAGTTTATAGGCAGAAATGAGATGGCTACATGTTCTTGCTATTTTAGGAAACCTAACCTGAAACTTTACTTATGATATGCCTATAAGAACTTCCAAAAGTTTCTCCTTAGGATAATTACCCCAGTGCTGAATTTGAGGCAGGGGGAATGAATTTCAGGGAATCATATCACAAGTTTATATAGTAGGTCATCTAAGATGAGACTCTTTGGAGAAACAGATCCATGAGCATTTATTTTGTATCACGGAAAAACTTTAAATATTAGTGTCATATTCCATATTTCTTTACAACCCATAATCTCTTGAGCCAGCATATTCTTATAAACAACTAAGGAGAGGTATAAAAGAGACCGGGGGCACAATGAATTTTAGTTAAAGTATTGTTGGGTCCTCCAAATAAAACAAATTCATGTGGAATAGCGCTACCATTCTATAAAGATTGTTGAAGCAGAAAATAAGCAAGGAATCAAGATTTTTTCAAACAAGTTGATTTGTATGCTATACATCCTCATTACCACAAAGAAACAGAGGAAGTTGATTTCATTTCTGCAGAGTATTGGCCTCTTTACATCTGGCCCAGACCAGATCTGGAAAGTAGAAAGAACCATTTATAAAGATAAATATGACCCTTTATCCTTCCCTTATTGGGCCAAGCCAGCAAGATAGGATGAAGAACAATAAATTCCAGAATATACTCCCCTGTGAAGGTGGAGTTATTGGAGGTGGAAATTGGTGGTGATAGTTTGTGTATCTGGGTCAGTTTGTGTAGGATATAAGATATATGCATAGGTAATAACCTCAGTAAATTCTGTTTTTTAAAAATCACATTACCATAAATTAGGCTCCCCAGAAATGGACGCTGAGATGGAGGCATGTATGCCTAAGGTTTATCACAGCTACTCTCAGAAACAATACCTGCAACAGCATAAAGGGTATGGAAGGAGATATTGAACTATAACACATTAGCAACAGGAGCCACAGCTAATCCCATGGAGTGCTCTGGAGCTGGAATGACTTTTAGAAAGTTCTAAAATTGCATCAAGATGAAAGCCTTTGTGCCCCACTTCTGCCAGGGGTGTTTGGCCTTGGTGAGGCAACTCTCTCCTGCAGAGAGGGACATATGTAAGTGGCTACAGTCAACATTCCTGACAAGTAATGAGAGGCTTGATCCTAAAGAGAGGAGTGTGAGTGACATAACCCAGCATCCACTACACACATTATTAAATCTTAGCTCCATGGTCTACTAAACGACAAGCTGTAATTTGTATTATTTAGAATATGTTTATGATGAGGTGTGGGTGTACATTAGTGTCACTGTTTTGATTCTGTATATTCATCTTTCATATGAGAAGAGATGGCTATTTATAAGGGTCTGTTCTTAATATAAATCCTCATCCTAAACATTTGAACACTTCTCAGTCAATTGAAGAGTGAATGAAATCAGGCCTGTTGTCTTCAAAATGACTCAGAAAAAGGTACTTGTGACAATAGAAGTACAGTCTGTTTCTACATATATGGACAAAGATTGAACTTCTTTTTTCACCCTCTAAATGATTTTTACCCTGCCTTTAATAACATAAAGGTATTTAACCCTCACAAATTTGACAAATCTCTCTTCCACTAGGTTCTAAATATGATGGGCTTAACTGAGTCATTATGGAATTAGCTATGTATGTCAGAAATGTATATGTGAACCTGATATAAAATTATGTCTATAAAATCCATATCTCATAATATACACAAAATATCTACCTAGCATGCTGTCAGTAAACATCACTATTTTCTCTTAGTAACATTCCATTTCTGCCTCCGGAATGCCACTAAAATGACAACATACTCTGAAAGTCAATAAGTAGTGTACATGGGAAAGTACTACATTCCTGGAAGATCAAATAAAAGTAACAAATCAATGAGAAGATGCTTGGAAGACAACTGGGTTTTGAGCTCATTGCATTTTCTCCTCACTGAAATAGAGTATTCGAAGATGCATTTAATTGGGGCATAGGTGTTTTGTTTCTTTTCTGGTTAGACCCCAATTGGTATTTTTTCCTAAACCAAATTTTTCTTAGGCTTGTTGGAATTTTGTTCTGGCAAGAATTGCCTCCTCTTCAATAATAGGAGCCAACAGTTTTATAGCATCTTCCACTGACCCTGCACTGATAAAACTCTTCATAAAAGTATTGTTATAAAGGTATAGAAAATATATAGAGGTAGGAAATATACTTTGATGACATAAGAGTAAAAGAGAGCCACTGACTCCATCACTGTACACTATGTGAAGTAAAGTAGGTTCTGCTTGTGTACAAACAGGTAAATAATGAGATACTTATTCCTTATACACTCCCATTATTTATCAGTGGGTTACTTACAGAAGTAAGGCCACTAGTGGCTAATATACTACATACTCAGGAAACACTGAAATATCTATGTATGTGTGAGTAAATATATTAATCTATACAACTCTATGTATAGGCTAAGGAATAACATTGGCTTTCATCCACACCAGAAAAGAAAAATTAGGAAGCACATGAATTATGGTTCTGTTTGTATGCCTTAGCCATACCAATAAATATTTATTGAGCATTTATGTGCCAGGCAGTGTGCTAAGTATTGATGATTTCAATAGTGAGCAGAAGAAATTTGGTCAGGAAGCCTATAAGCAATGGTTAATGTCTTACTTTAAGAAATTATAACCTTATTAGAAAGCTAATAGGCAAAAGAAAATGGAAATATTTCATAATTTCAATTCAGTTGTAGGGGAGGAAGAGTAATGTGCCTCCCCCTTCTGAGTTCTTGGATGAGAAACCCTGCATAAGATGGTTTAAACAGTTTAATTACATATACACTTTATGAGAGATACCCAGGAAAAATGAGTAAACTGCATGAGATGGTCCAATCCACCACCTTAAATACCACCTTCAGCAAGACAAAGGAAAGACGGTGTAGGAGGAAGGCTGGTTATAGGAAGTTGCCAGAAAAGTACAGTAAAGAAGGATAAAGTTTGGTACGAAGATTTAAGTCAGTGCCTTCTCCATTGATAACTTTCTCATGAGGGTCTTCCTCCTCCTTAGGGTATAGAAAGGGAGACACACAAATGGAGATTTCCTTTACAAAAGTAAATTTCCTTTATGAAAAGATAACTTTAGGTGGTTTCTAGATTTTCTTCTGTGTCTGCTGTTTCTCAAAGTAATCCACTCAAATTATCTTTATGCCAAAGAGATATAGTTTGGGGTGATACATTCTGCTGTCCACACTGCTATCATCTTACGACTTCACATATGATTGGGCTACCTCTCCCATTACTCAGCTCAGCAAACTTGGCATCTCTCCAAGCCTCTGTTTTCTCATATATACAGAATGGTGAACAATGTCTACAGGGAGTGTTATTTTGAGGAAAACATATGATAATGTATTTTAAAACTTAGGGTTATTCCTTGTACAAATATATATGTGTTCTGTGAATTTTCCTCCCTTTCTGCTATACCAGTGGTAACTTGTGAGCCATTTTTCTTTTTAAGCTCATCCTAAGATAGGAACAAATAATCAAACATTTGCCCCAAGGGCTAAAAAGAAGGATTTGAAATGCACGTAAGGTTTCAAAGTTAGTTTTTCTCCCACAAATCTAGTAAATAGTGAGACTGAAAAGAATGGGAAAAGCAAATAGGTTCTAAGAATGGAGCTGAGGAATCAGAGTCCTTGATGAAGGAGAGGTGAGAATGATCTCTTGTTAGGAGTATAAGGGAAACTGTGGAAGGAAATCAGAGCCCCAGAGCTATCTTCAGTGTGGGATCCCCTTCCCCTTTCCCCTATTCCTTGTGGACAACTCTGTCATCTAGCAATCCTGGACACCTGAACCCGCCCCCACCCAAACCTGCTTGAGGGTGGCAGACTAGACATTTTCTTAAAAAATAGGGACATGAAAAGAAAAACCTTATTTCCTAATCAAGGTGGAATTTAGAATTTCTCTTTGAACTGAGACAGTGAGGGACACATTATAAATGTTATAACTAGAAGTTCCAGGGTGGCTCAGTTGGTTAATATCTGATTCTTGGTTTCTATTTAGGTCATGATCCCAGGATCCTGAGATCGAGCCCTGCATCAGATTCCATGCTCAGCAGGCAGTCTGCTTCAGATTCTCTCCCTCTCCCCCTCCCACTCACATACCTGTGCTGTCTGTGTGTGTGTCTCTCTCACTCTCAAATATTTTTATTTTTTATTATTTTTTTATTTTTAAATATTTTATTTATTCGTGACACACACACACACACACACACACACACACACAGAGAGACAGAGACAGAGACACAGGCAGAGGGAGAAGCAGATTCCATGCAGGGAGCCCGATGTGGGACTTGATCCCGGGTCTCCAGTATCACTCCCTGGGCCAAAGGCAGTGCTAAACTGCTGAGCCACCCAGGCTGCCCTCAAATAATTTTTAAAAGTTATAACTGAATTACTAAATATATATTGAACTATAATGAATGCACTAACATTGTTTAAGAATAGCATGCTTCTCTGCTTCTTCTCATCTCAGTCAACATTCTGTGTACTTGTTTACCCCAACCCCTCACAAGGCAAGTATGACCAGAAGCACAGTTTGCAAATATGCTGCTTGTTCTTCCCTGTTGAGGACATCTGCCATGTTTGCTCTTCACCATGGCATCAGTGTTCTCACATGGATGGGCCACAGCATGGGTGAGCCATTTGATGCTTCCCCTCTCAATGATCATGGAGGCTGTGTGGAACATTCAATTTAGCAGTAGCCATTTCTGCCTCTCATGGAGACTGCCAATGTGAACAGATGGGCCATTCTACAACCCAGGTGGCCTGTCCTAAACAGATATAACTTAAAAGGTTTCCTCCTGGAAATGCTTTCTGTAAAAGTCAGTTTCAGATGGAGAACTGCTACAATCTAGAAGACAGAACTTCTGACAGTGCTGGTAACTGGTCACATTGATTTCTCTTAGAGGAATGATCCATCATCTGTTTCATGTAACAAATATAAGACAAGAAGATAGTACACAAAAAGAAAAATATTATACATATGTATATACACATATACATGGAAAGCTTTAGGTACCAGAGGTTTCAGTCTCCCCCAAAGTGCTATTATTTTCTAATCTCTTTGATTTAACCTCTGTTTTATAGAATGCCTTTTGAAATTGGTACTCAAAATATTTTGTTCTTATGAGGTTTAAGCTTAAATATGTTTTTTCCTCAAAAAGAAGGGAGGAAGAGAAGGAAGGAGTGCACAAGTGCAAAGCTATAGAGCTCAGTGAGGAAATATTTTTTAGATGAAAATATTTCAGCACTGAGAATCAGACTTTGGACTTCTCAGCATGGGCTGGTCTGGATAAAGCACAAAGCTTTTGTTGACATCTATTTGTCAACTCACATAAGGACTTTGTAATGACATTCTTTCAAACCCATCTGGTGATTTAGCCAAGGCTGCTGAAAAGCTTCAGTCAAAATTCTGAGGAAGAGTTATAAAGCTGAGCCATGTCAGAAGACTCTGGAAGCAAGTTCATATTCTACTGGACTCTTTTGGGGAGAATTATGTGATAGGATTTGCTAGAAATTGGATTGATTTAAGAAGTGCTTAAACTATATAATTACTTAAACTATATAATGATACTTCTTGCTTTTGTTTCCAGCTCTTTTCATGGCCCTAAAACTGACTTTTAGATTTCTGATTAGTCCTTTTAGGAGTGAAATTGAAAGAAGGGTGGGATAGATTTATAAATATATTAATATTTTGGAATTCATATATGCAATGTATGAAGTTCACGATATGAAGAAGAATCTAACACATAGAATAATTAGAAGAAAAAGTTTGGCCTGAAATCTGAAGATTTAAAGAATAGCCCTTCAGCCTTTGCCACAGCATGGGTTTGAACTGCGTGGGTCCACTTTTACATGGATTTTTTTTTACAGTATAGTACTGTAAATATATTTTCTCTTCCTTACGATTTTTAAAATGACATTTTCTTTTCTCTAGCTTACTTTATTGTAAGAATGAAGTATGTAACACATAAACAAAATATGTGTTAATCAACTCTTTATGTTATTGGTAAGGTTTCCGATCAGTAAGTAGGCTATTAATAGTTTATGGGGAATCAAACGGGATATGTGGGTTTTTGACTGCATGTGGGGGAGCTGGCACCCCTAACATCTGTGTTGTTCAAGGGCCAGCTATTTAATACCAATATGGAGAAGGATGACCCTGGTTAACAAATTCAAATGGGCATTACATCTTCTATTTTCACTTTAAATAATCACCTTTTTTTTTCCCCATAATCAGAACTTTCAATCCTTCTTCAACACTTCTCCTTGTTTACAGATGATTTTTTGCTTCTATTTCAGGAGTAAATATTGGATATCTGTAATATATTTCTTACCTAGACTGATAACTCTTTGAGGTCAGAAACCAAGGCACATTTATCTTTACATCCTCAGCAACCAGCACAGTGTCTAGTGGGTAGTAAGGACATCAATATTTATTAAATTCAATCCAGAAATTCTTCTGAAACATAATTTGCTCACAAGTTACTGTGGGGATAAAAGGCAGTCCACAACAGGGACCATTCCGTAAAGTAACTTACAGAATAAAACACACCGAGATTTTATAAAGACTATGGAACAAAATATTTGAACTCCTTTCTGGTTTTAGTATTTTTATTATTCTCCTGACTCTGGGATTATTTAGATTATCTTTTAATATTTGGCAATAGTATAAGTGCTGTTCCCAAAATAGCATTTTGCTTTTTTTGTTGTTTTCCTATCATTTACTTTATTTCTACTTCTTTCTTAAGGAATTTCCACTACCACTTTTTTTTTCCATCTTAAATTCTCCCTGACTTGTCCTTACCTTATTAACTCCCTTTTAAATTCTTATTTATTTATTTATTTATTGAACACAAATAGGGAGAGGGGGAGAGCGATAGGGAATAAGAGAATCTCAAGCAAACTCTGCACAGAGCATGGAGCCTGATGTGGGGCTCAATTTACAATCCTGAGATCATGATCTGACCTGAAATCAAGAGTCATATGCTTAACTGACTAAGCCACAGAAGTGCCCCAATTCTTTTTTTTTTTATCTCTTTCTTTCTACACCCCTCCTCATGTTAAACACTATAATTTACAATTTATTTAAAAAATATTCTTAAAATTTTCTTCATGAAAATCTGTCGTTGAGCCAACCACTGCATATTAAGGAAATGTGTTAATCATAGTAACTCCTCTATTAGGGTGAAGGCTTTAGGAATAACTGTTCTATACGAGTGATTTAGTAAAGTAATTAGAAGTCTCTGGGTTAAAAATTTTAGAACTGCCACTGTATTTTCCATTTCCTTTTACTCTTTGCTCATCTCTGCTAGTTTGCTGCTTTTTGCAACCCACTCCAGTTTCATAAATTCTTCTTTTCCTATACCCTTCAGGATCATACATATCTGACTTCTAAAATATGGTTCTTTTTCTTATTTTAGTAATAAAAATATGTTTAGAATTATCTTCTTGCTATGGACTGAATTTTGTCCCCCTCAAAATTTATTGAAGTTAGTATTTGGGCATAGAACTTTTAGGAGGTACAGTTAGATGAGATCATAATGGTGGGACCCTAATTTCATAGGACTGGAGCCCTAAAAGAAAGGTGGAGGTGCCAGAGTTACAGCCAGGAAAAGAGAACTCACCAGGAATCAGCTCTCACCTGGATATTGGACTTTCCAGCCCTCTAGAGCAGACTAGTACAACGTTTTGTCTGAATTCTCAGAATAATGCTCCTTTTAACCTTATAATTTTTATCCTGTAGCAATAATGTTATAGGATTTTCCCCTCTCATGTTTTTAAACATCTAGGAAAGTAAGCTTTATATGGCGATTAATTGACCTTGAGTTAAGTTCATTGCTCCTTTCTGATACAGAAGTTGGAGGCTGTATTAATATGCAGAATCCTTAGTCCATTTACAGTGTGTGTCATCACTTGTGCTACTCCATTTAATTTCATCTGAAATGAAATTGGTGAATATCCTTCCATACTCTTGGGAACCAATTTCAGTGGGGTGAATTACGTTGAGAAACACACATATACCAGACTTATTCAGGTAGGACATAGGAAGGACAAGAGTCTGGTCTTCCCACAGAGACACTAATCAATTTCCCAAGTAAGTTAATGTATCTCTTTTCCTAAGTTCTTCTGAATGTTTTAATGGATAACTGGGGAAAACTCATAATAATAAGTTATTGTTCATTTATAAGTATCATCTGACAAGCACTATATTAAATGCTTTGTTATTATAAAAGGATTCATTTATTATAAAAGGATTCAGTAATACTGTGTGTGAACCATATTGATACTATTATTCCTAACCCTACTTCAAAGATGAGGAAGCTGAGGCATAAAAAGTTAATTTGCTCAAATTCAGAATTAGCATACTAGAAAACTAAAATTTGACTCTCCTGAGTCTAACTGCAAAGCCTGACATTTTAATGACTATATAAAACAACAGATGGCATTTGCCTAACGCCAGCTCCAACAAAATATTTAGACTATGTACAATGTTACAGACCTTTATCCCTGGAAATCAAATGTCACTCAGGAAAAAAAAATGATGGTGAAATATAACATAATCAGGGACTGTTTTAGACAGAAGCAAAGAAATATATCTTTCAATAACATCATTAAGATTAGAAATACATGTAAGAAACTGAAGCTGTAAAGTTGCTAGCTAAGGTGCCACAGGTTTCAGTCAAAGGAAAAAGCCAATTTGTCCATACTGCTAGTTCTGTTGGCATAAAGATTGACTGCCGAGATACTAACATTTAAAAGAGACAGGGAAGAATGTCTTAGGTTTTTTTACTTATGTTGTCATTCTTTAATCAGTGGAGGGCAACCTCTTTTCTTTTGATAGATGATGGAAAGCTTCTACCCACTTTCAAGTCTTACTTCTGTAGGGGAAGAAAAATAGTTTTTCCTTCTATACTTCCAGGTTCTTGGCTGAGGCAAACTCCCTGAAATAAGAGCGGCAGGAGAAAAACTGAAGTTTAATAATGTATATACCTCCTGTATACATAGGAGAGGCCCAGGAAAACTGAGTAACTCCCCAAAATGGCCCACGCCATCACCTTAGTATCTCTAGCTAAAGACAAAAGAAGATGCTGGGGACATGACCTTTGTAGCAGCTTACTAAGAAAAGCACAGTAAATAAAGGTATGATTGTTATGCAGGTTTAAGTCACAGCTTTCTCCATTGATAAGAGTTTCTGGAGATTTAGTCATCTGTCTCTTCCTGATACAGAAAGGAAGAAGATACCCTTAGAGTGGAGACTTAACTCATATATGCAAATGTATTACATTTATTATGTAAATACCCTTCTAAGAAGGTAGGTTTTAGTAGGTTTTCAGAGCTGCTCCTATGTTTGCTGTTTTTTTAAAATAACCAACTTAAAATAATCTTAATGCCAAAGCTACATATTTTGGGGTGGCAATTCTGCTCACCTTCACTTCTAACTTTTATGTTTCTGTTGGTTGAAGAAATGAACATGTAATATTTGAGGTTTAATCAGTTTAATATTTTTTTCATTGCCAAATGTGTTCTAACAAAAGCACAAAGAATATAACTTTTGCACATTTCAAGAGATACACATTTTTTATAACTTTTCTACAAACATATACCCTTCTTTCCAGTCAGACAAGAGTGATGTATTTTCAAAACAAGTAAGTTTTTCTATGGAAGTGTGATTGGTGAGTATTCATTCTTTGCAATTGTTATAAAAAGTAACCATTCATATTAAATACATAAAATGTAAAAACATACACATTTGCACAAGAATAGCAAAATTGACCTTAAAGTAGCTAAATGAGAGCAATTTTTTTGCTGACTCTATAGAGACATCCTTCAGTCAGAAGGGTTACATAAGGCAAACACCAAATTTTGGTTTTATCTCCATAGCAATTTCATTTTTTTCTCTCTTGTCTTTAATTTTTTTTTTCAGTTTGTCCTGTTGCTATGGCCTCACTGCAATGTTTTTATTGACCATTTAGCTTTTACAGGATTTCATCATATTCCAGTTGACACCAACTGCTCTGAGGAGTCCCAGGGGTCCACTTTGAATCCCAATACATAACCTAAGTTTGATAAATCCAGTTTAACATCATCTGGAACAATCCAAGAATTAAAAGGAGGCTGAGAGTGTTAAATCAACAATAGTTTTTGCCCAGACAGGGAGATGGAGATGGAATGAGAGCTAAAGGGCTGTGTACTTTTCAAGGAGATACATTCAGTCCCACAACAGAGCATTTGTGTCACATAGAATCCTAATTGACCAAGTTATTTACCCTCAGGGGAGACAAGTTTCCATTAGGAGGATACATTTGCTGTGTGTTAAATTGCTGGAATTCTAAGCTCCTCAGTGTAATTCTACACTCAAGTTTCACTTGGTTAAATGCATGGCACAGTGGAAAAAGCTAAAAAAAAGTAAGACTCAGGATTTCTAGTTAAGTTCCTTTTTACTCAACCGTCTCATTCATTCATAACCTGATTTTGAGTCACTTTCCTTATCTATAAATTGACCAAACTAAAACCAGTCCTACCATAGCTCTACAAGGATCAGAAACAATGAATGAATTAATGTAAATATATTCCAAGGATTTTAAGGTATTAATAAATGTACATCACAGTTTTTTTTTAAAGATTTTATTTATTTATTCATGAGAGAGACACACACAGAGAGAGAGGCAGAGACACAGGCAGAGGGAGAAGCAGGCTCCATGCAGGGAGCCCGACGTGCGACTCGATCCTGGCTCTCCAGGATCGGTCCCTGGGCCAAAGGCAGCGCTAAACCGCTGAGCCACCCAGGCTGCACCACAGTTCTTTTCTTAAATAAGTTTTACATTCAGGTAAATGTGGAGAATAGAAGAAAAATTCCCATGCCTGAGAAACAAAGGTATAGCAAAAGCAATATCATAAGGCTTCATTCATCAAATTAGTATGAATAGAAGAGTGTACATCAGTGTACACATGAAAAAATTAAGTTAACCAGTAATGTCTGGATTGGACCATGAGGTGTCTGAATGCTAGCTAAAGAGACTGGATTCTGTGCTATAGATGATGGGGTGTCATGTGATACTTTCAGATGTTGGGGAGGAAAAATATTTTCTGTTTTTGATTCTTCAGTTGCTCTAATGACCAAATTAACATATGATAAACTAATAGAAGGACAATGAATTTAATTATGTACATATAGGAACTCCATAAGAATATAAGACCTAAAGACAAGTTGGTCAGTTGAAGCTTATATGCCATCTTGAGCTAAGGAATGGGACAGGAGCCTGGGGACTTGAAGGGGAGAACAGTAATACATAGGACAATAAGATGAGCCAGATGATGGGTAATTAAATGTTTGCCCTGTACAGATAGGTCTTTTTAGAGAGTTATCTCAGGTACTAGCTCTCTTTTTAAACCAGGCCCTCTACCTAAATTCCTGTAGGTAGTTAAGGGAGAGCTAAAGGTTTTTTTTTAATCTACTGGATCTTGAACGTCTATAGTTCAAAATAATCCACATGCCAACATGGCATGTTTTAGGGTCATGTATTTTGCTTCCCCTCACAAGAAAAGAATAAGAAAATAAAAATTTAGTAAAGATCATGGAAGTTGTGAAGTAAATGAGAGGCCAGATGGTAGATAATAATAATTTCCCACACATAAATAGATGATAGGTGGAATTATGATTGTGATAGTAACAATGGAAAGAGGTGGTTGGAAAAGATCCCAAAAGAAGATCGTCTTATGTTTTTGGTCAACTTGACCTAGATGTCTTTTTTATCACTGTATCCCCAGTGCCTAGATCAATACCCAACATGTCTATATTCAATGTTTCTGTGTTTAATGATAAATAGAAATGAGTTTATGAGGAGAGCAGGAGGTCCTGGGATATTTATTCTGAGAGATGCAGAAAATACTCATACAAATGATAATGTGTACCAAGTCAGTAATTCTGAGAGACTAGCTTTTAGGAAGGAAAGTTTAATTTTAAGCATGTTGCATTTTTACATATCAATCAGATGTCATGATAGAGCTGTCAAGGAAGTAGCTGAAAGTTCAAAATAGAAGCTTGGGAGAGGAATCTGTGGTTTGAGATATAAAGGACATTTGGTAAAACGATAGATGTAGGCTAGTCGTTTTCAAATGCTTGGTAGGCATACACATGCATGCACACACATACCTAAAAGGTTTACAGAAGCCTTTAACAAGTAAAATTAGATCTTCTTACTCCTGCCTTAGGCCTACCTCAACCCTGTGAAAATACCTTCAAGAGAAAAGCAATGATTTGAAATTTTCTGGAGGGATGGTCAAGTAGGATTACATTTGTCTCTACAAAATAGGACTTCCTCAAAAGCTTCTTTTCATCCATCTTTTCCCAAAGTCACACATAGCCCAACAGTGTTCCGGTTTATTTTCTCTTTTATTTTATTTTTTATTTTTTGAGAAGGAAGATTTTTTATTCTTCTGTGCAGAATACACAAGTCAGAATAAGTATCCATAAGTTCTTTGGCCTTTATAAGATCCAGAACTTGGTACAACTCCTTTGAAGAACAGCAGCTTGGGAATCTATTCCCAAGTAAATATAGGACAGGAGGGCAAGATTGATATTTGATTATTTTCCATGTAACTGATTATTTCAGGAGACCTACATTTTTGTAGATCACCTCTCCTGGCCTCATCTTTTATTTCTGCACTCTTTGGTATTTTTACAGTATCATGCATTTTTGAAAAGTAAATCTTTCTCCATTAGTTAGCTCTGCCTAAAACAACTCCTATATGTAATATTTTTCCTATCAGAAAGTCATTTCCAAGTTCTTCCACAAGATTCCAGAACTATGCATTTCTATGAGAAAGATCTTTGTGTTCAAGCTCAGCATCTCCAGGGATAGAAGATCTCTTTGTCAGGGAGGGAAGCAAAGAGGAAATGAACCAAGTCTTGCAGGCACACACATCAAGTTTTGCTCTTAACAAGTTGTGTGATCCTGGGTAGATTATCCAATTTTTCCCCGAGCCTCTGTTACCTCACATTTAGAGCAGGATGGGTGTAATGTTATATTTGTACAATTCTGAAAGTCAAGGAGCAGAAAAGTTCTGAAGAAGGTCTCCGAAATTTCACTATTTTTACATCCACAGAAAAGAACTTCCATTTTATCTCAGTCTCTGTGTTCTTAATGTCTTAATAATGAACTAGTAGAGTTCGTGGTGAAGGAAGGGATGGACATGTTCAGAGAAATGCCTCATATCTGTCTGGCTGTGACTTCTTGATTAGTTTGGGATGACCTCTCTCTTTTAAAAAAAAAAAAAAAAAAAGAAAGATCCTGGAACTGGAAGAGTCGGCTTAAGAAAAGTATTTTCTCTTTTAAAATGCTTTTCTTAGGCCGACTTTTCCAGTTCCAGGATCTTTCTTTTTTCTCTCTCCCCCCACTGCCTCTTTTCTGACTCTGTGATCCTTATAAACATTTCTTCAGTTTTTCAGAATACTTCAAAGAGTAACACAGAAATCCCAGTGCCCCAAACAAAGGATCCTTTCTCTTTGTGAAAATGGAAAAGTGAGAGGGTTGGAAATATTTACAATTTAATGTCTTTTTTTCCTGCTATGTTTAAAAATCCTTCCAATTAACTTTTACCCTGCTCAGTGCAGTGGTAAGACACAAGAAAGAAACAAAATCATTTAGAGTTCAAATTTTTGTCAAGTAAATGTCTTTGTTTTGAGGCCAAAAAGTTATGCATAATATGCTTTAGCAAAAGATAAATGTTATGACTGCTTTATTTCCTAGAACTTCTTGAGAATTGTAGGGGCACCAAGATGGGCCACTTTGACATGAACTTTATTTTGAGGTAAAAGCAATTAAAACTCAGCAGTTTCAGGAAAAGTTTCTAAACCTTCACCACTACCCCTAAACTGCCTACCTATACCGGAAAGAGAGCTTTTAACAGAGATTCATGTGCACAATAGGGCAACTTTTGTTTTCCAAACATCTCCTTTTGCCTTCCTGTTAATGATTCTTTTCGCCATGGTAGCCTCAGACTTACCCCTCTCCTTTGCCCATATAAGTGTCATATTGCTTTACTGTCTTTGGAATTTCCATGTCTGTGTGGATTTCCCATGGGTATGCTATTAAATTTGGTTTTCTCTCATTTCAACTTGATTCTTAGTCCATCTTAGGAGGACCTTGAAAGGCATAGGAAATTCTTCCTCCCCAACACAGTCTCACCTCTAGTTTCTGAAATTATGGAATGATGTTTATGTTGAAATAGCTGAATAATTAGACTTTACATGTTGCCTCAAATCAAGCCCATAGCTGATAGCTCTAACCCCTCATGAGTGTTAATAATTTTAAGAACAATTCTGCATGCTTGGTAAAGAAATAAATACTAAGTCAATAAAATATAATCAATGAATAAATTATTAGTGACTTTTTTTGCAAGGCTAACTTTTCATTGTTTGGAGTTACCAGGATTAGGTGATAAGGATTGCTGTTACCTCATAGTCATTGTTCTGACCTTTGATTTAGGGGTTCTTGGGTTCGTTTGTTTTTTTTCAGTGCTCTCAGTGTCTTTGGCAATCTGAAGTTTCTTTTTAAGAATAATACTTTTGATTGCATACAATAAAATGCATAACATTATAAAAGAAGCCAATCATTCAAGTATAATTGTAGACATGTTTTTAAGTTTGTCATATTCTAATATTTACACTTCTTTATTAGCACATTAAATAGCAAGATTTGGCAGTGCATCTAATAACTAATATAATTTTGAAGTAGTCAAATGTAGTATTTGAGATATCTACAATGATTGTAAAGTGATATGAAATATTTGTGGCTTTAATTGGTGATAAAGACACAGATGCTACTTGACACGATGTTATTTTGTCAACAAAATTATAATTGAAGGGCATGCTCCATATCAAATACAGGTTAGCAAAAATTAAGATTTTTTTCCCCTTCAAGTTAATTAATTCTATACAAGGATTCAGTGGGCCTTAGAATAATTTCTTGGCTACTTTCTAGAAGCTTCAGGCTTGAGCATTGATGACTACAGCATTGGCAAGAAAGGTAAGGTTCTTATTGAGACCTTGACAGGAGATATCACAAGTTGGGATTTGTGTTTGCTTGCCATATAAATTATTCCTAAGGCAACAAATGACAGATGGTAAGATCAAGGCTTTTACTTTCATCTGATTCGTAAAAAGGAAAAGTTGACCTGTGTAGTTTGGAAGAGTGGTTATCAGGATGTTTCAGTCAACACTGGACCACTTCTTTTTTTTCCCCATCAGCTTTGGACTGGCATATATTTTTTTCCATCTTATCCAGAACCAGAAGTCTTCAGTTTTGAAATGAATTCTGAGACACAAGAACTATTACATGATTTTGGGAGAAACAAGGTAGAATGAGACAAGCATATATTTGTGGATTGCATGTAGGTGGGCTTCAACCATAGCTTTCTATATCCTTTGGAAAATTGCTTTATGTCTTTCTGTGGCCATGGTGTTTCTTTTTTTACTGAAGATAATATTTATTTCATAGAACTAAGGAGCACCTAAGATGAGATATTCTATGTAGAATATCTAGCATAGCACTTGACACTTAAAAGACACCAATGTGCTATCCAAGTTTACACAACTAATGATCCTACTGAGTCCTGTGTGTCAGTTGCTAGGACAAGTATCAAAAATCTTCATTGGTTTAATAATCTAATGAAGTAAAACCTATAATTATCACTAAATTACAGATGAGGAATTGAGGTATTTTAGATGTAATTTGCTGAAATTTAAGTTGTGCAACTGGAAGTAATGGATTTAGGCTTTGAACCAATGTCCTTTGATTCCAAATTCCCAATGCTCAAATTATATCCTATCACAAAATTTGTGGCAGGTCTAGTGACAGAACTGAAGAGTCTTCTAACTTATACCACTGTTGTTTTCTAATGTCTCATGGATAGTTTAACTCTTCAAAAGTTGTAATGGACTCCTCTAATAGTACTTATTTCAACCTAAGAATACTTTAGATCTGAACTTATTTCACGTTTATGTTAATGACAGGCTTTTTTTTTTTTAATTTAGTTTTGAAGCTCATCCCACAAATGAATTCCATTTCCTAAAATGTAAGAACAGGCTGTTCTTTTGGCTATTGACATTCCATTTTGGATTCCACAAAGGGCTTTAAACACAATCGCTTTTACAAGCCTTTGATGCAAAGCAAGTGACTGCCTAATGTTATTAAGCAGCTGAAGGGCAGGTAAATTGGCTATGTTTTCTAAAAATGACTTTCATTTCCATCTACAACATGATTGCACATTGTAATATAGCACAACAAAGAGTTGAACACTGAAAAGATAAGCTTTAAAACAGAATATAAATTCCTAAACCACAAAAGCCATAGTTTAAAAAAAATGGAAATAAAAAATACATGTCAGAAAGACCTTTCTAACCAGCACTGAAAATAACTTTGCATATCTTTCAGGGTGCTTTCAACTTTTTAAAGCTAGTTTAATCGCAACATTATTTTTATTTAACAATTTCCATTGAGTCGATTTTTGAGCTTAAAAAATGTGACTGCTCTGGGAAATGAAAAGCTATGACAAAGAAAGCTTGGCTAGAGCCAGCCAGAGGTCATAAATGTTGTTCAGCAGTATGTTTCATATTTTGCACAGCCTATAATTGATGAATGATAAAAATCAAGAAAGGTTCTTACAAGGGTAGAAAGTCCCTATTTTAAAAAATAGCTGAACCCTATTGCTGTTAAAAAAAAGTTCTGGTTCTTTATATTCTAAGAGAGAACTACTATAATTCCACAGCTTCAAACAGAAAGCCTGTCTGTTAATCACAAAGCCAAATGTTTTAAAGGAACATAGAGAAAATTAATTTTTAACATTCTTTTTATTATGATTATTTCTTCTTTCTGTTATTCATTGAACTAAATTGGCAATGCAGTTTTACCAGTTCCCAAATTTATTTTAAGGCTAAAATGAAAATATCAGTGAATCAAATAGTTATATTACTGTGGCTGACCCCCCCAAATTATATTACTGATCATTTTATCAGTAAAATGAGTATAATCATATTTATTAACGACCATTCTGAGCAGGTTTCTGGAAAAAGCTATTGTTCTTATCTGTTTGTTTTTAAATAAAAGTATGTGTTCTGCTTCTTGATAGAGTACCAGAGAAATCTAAATTACCTCGTCTCCTCAAAGTTGGTGAAAATCTGTGAGATGCCCCTTGCTCACCCTACCTTGGTCTGACATTGCTTTGAATGATTGTCCAAGCTAGTTTGAGACAGCTGTGTCTCAGGCTTGGCAGAGTTAGGATGATTTCTTTCCCCTAGCAGATAACTTCATTCATTTATTTACTCACTTATTCAAAAAGAGTAATTATGAAACAAATTCTCTGTGAGAAGTACCAAGCATTTGCCTTCATAGAAATTACAGTCTAATGGGGTGGAGGAGGTAGACTTAAGTAAAGAGTAAAACAAAAACGTGAATATTTCAGTAAGAGTTATGAAGGAAAGATGCATGATGCTATGAGAAGGGTTGATTCGAAGATGATCATGATTCTTTACCTCTACCCTATAGCCATATACTTTGTAATGTGTCTTAATAGCTTCTCCCATTAAGAGATGAACCTATTTTCCTACTCTTTGATCCTGTGCTGGCCTTGTGACTTCGGGCCATAGAAAGTGGCAGAATTGACATTGTGACAGTTACTCATTAAGGTTTTAAGAGGCTCCGTGAGATTTCCCTTCTTGTTCCTCTACCTTCATCATGAGAACATGCTTGACCTAGCCTCCTGGATGAACGACATAGAGCAAAGTGGAGTCAGCCCACAGTTGTCCCAGCCAAGGCCCTGGACACATGAGAAAATCCACAGAAGATCAGCAAAGCTTCCTAATTCACTCACAGCTGACCACAGATACATGAGTGCACCTAGTCAGGCTTATCTGTGATAAGCAGAATTTCCCTGCTGCTCCAGAGGCTCATAAACAAATAAATAAATGTTCATGCTTATGTGAACATGCTTATGTGAAACCACCATAGTTTCATGGTTAGTTGTTAGGCTGCATTGCTATGCAAATAGATAATTGAGGCTGTGCTATATTTGGTAAGTTCAGGCCAGGCTTTTCTGGGAATTTATTCTTCATTTTTCTGTGAAGAATGTAAAAAAGGGAATAAAGATTAACAATGCAAATGAAAGGAGAAATGAACATAGAAAGTAGATAAAACTGAAGCTAAAGCCTATAAGCAACAGTTGTAAGAAGCATCGAGGATTGGAGCACAGATGTCAAAGGGAGTGCAATTGAAAAATTAGAGGTAAAGATGACAACTGTAGGGCCTTGGAGATTGTTTTAAGTTGTTTTGTGTTTAATCTGAAGATAAACTAATTTGAAGAATTTTAAGAGAGAATATGAGCAAGAAGCATTTGGCTAGTGTATAGAACACTGGGAAAAGTATAATTTCCCAGGAGGATTTAAGATAATAGTGGTGATTTTTTATTTAGCAAAAGGCATTAAGTCATCAACCCCAAGCCTGGATCATCATTGTAACTTTCTGATGGATGTTAACATCTTTCTAAATTACCTTTACTCCACTGTAAAGAAAGCATGACAGTTTAAAAAGCACGTGTTCTACATCTGCATATTCCACCTATAAGCATCATTTCTTAAAGCTGTCATGAAAAACCCCTCTATTTGTTCAGTTCCCTTTACCCAACATATGTCTACATAGATCCTCCAATCTGCTCATTTATTTATTTGAAATGACTCATCTTTCTCCCATTTATGCTCATTTTGCCTTCCAAATAATGTAATAATTCATTCTTTTGTAAACTATAAGGTACTGCAGAGGCATTGTTTAGGATTACCCTGGCTGAAGCCATTCTTGGTCATTCCAAATGGCTTTTCTCTAGTATTCTATAGTTTGTCCCTTCTAAATAATTAGCACCTTAACAGGATACACCTGAGAAAATGCTTGTGGCTGAAAATAACAGCCTTTTTAAAGTGACTTAAACAATACAGTGTTTAGTTATATCATTTAAGTAGAATATGGAAGTAGCTAGATTAATATAGGATCAATGCCATCAAGGCTCTGGATCAATATCTCTGTCATTCTCTTGGCCTTCTCTGGATTGTAAAATGCCTGCAACTCTCTCTTATGAGCTGTTGGCTAAAATTGGGTCATATGCAAAGCCAGAGATCAATATCTGGCAACAAGGAATGGAATTTCCCAGACTGGTTTAGTCCCATTAGTACTTATTCCCTCTGTTAGACATATTGGGCACCTGTTAGAGGTAAATGTCTGGTGGGTAGATAGCTAACAGTGACTGCCACTCATAGTTTAATGATTATTTCTGTTCTGATCCCCATCTAGCTGTGTATTTCTCTGGATTTTTAACCTCCAGCCATGGCAATTTCTTATAGCTCTCTGATCATATACTGTTTTATTTTTCTGTACCTTAGCATACACTATTTTCTCTACTTAGAATGCTAACCCTTTCCCCATTTCTAACTACCCAGAGAAAGATTCGACTTTTAAAATTCTATAGGATCATCACATTTTCTGTAAAACTTGCACTGTTCCCCATACCTAGGTACACTTTAATCTCTTCCCTCTTTGTATTACTTCAGTTTCTTATATGTCTGCATTATTATAAATATTGTGCTGCATTATGATTTACTTGAATGTAAATCCATGCCCCCCCTCACCTCTGCCCACCACTATGACTCATTGTCCTTGCTTGGAATGTGGTATAGTTTATTTATTTACTTTTTAATTTTAATTTTATTTTATTTATGATAGTCACACAGAGAGAGAGAGAGGCAGAGACACAGGCAGAGAGAGAAGCAGGCTCCATGTACCGGGAGCCCGACGTGGGATTCGATCCCGGGTCTCCAGGACCGTGCCCCGGGCCAAAGGCAGGCGCCAAACCGCTGCGCCACCCAGGGATCCCTTATTTACTTTTTAAAAGATTTTATTTATTCATTTATGAGAGACACACACACACACACAGAGGCATTATATACTTTAGATTAAAAGATACTGGAGGCTCCTGGGTGGCTCAATCAGTTAAGCCTTTGACTCTTTCGGCTCAGATCATGATCTCAGGGTTCTGGAATCAAGCTGTGAGTCAGGATATCTGTTTCCCTTCCTCCCTTTCTCTTTGCCCCTCCTTCCATTTGCACATGCATACACTCTCTGTCTCAAATAAATCTTTTAAAAAATAAAATATACTGAGTAGTATTGAATCTAAGGTACCACATAGTTTAGTCTTATAATATGCCAATGATACTTCATATAGGTTTCCTTTCTACTTGATGTCAAAGACCAAATGTTGTACTTATCCACAATTTGAAGCACTTGGTATAGTACTAGACAATGCATATCATACCAGTACATTCTTTCCCATTGATGGATGTTTAAATACCAAAGAGTGAAAGACAACTACATAGAAAAAAAAAAGGGGGGGGGGACTGGTGTTATTTCCCATCATAAGGAGAGAGGTAGTTAGGCTCCTGATAAGTTGACCTATAATAGACACTTCCGTTTGGGAAATGTGAGCCATCTAGGCGTAACTGGATGGTTGAGGACTTCATTATTCAATAAAATGGTAATTTAGAGATTTGAATAGCATCAGGAATATTGAGGAAAATGACCTTCAGGGAATAAAAAAGTCCTTAGAGAATGACCATAAGATGGAATCAAAGTAGAGAAACCATCAGCATTCCCTTTTGGAGGAAAGACAAGTGATATTATATGTTATAGTGTTAACGTACGTTGTTTTCTGTAACATGTAACCATAAAATCATTCAGCCTTAACCTAACCTTCAGTAAAAAATTGCCTTATGCCACAGCTAGTCAGTGGTCCCGGGGGGGGGGAAATCAAGAAGACTATAAATATGGAGTATCTAATGGATGATGAAGTGGGAAGGAAAGAATCTGGAGATGATAGGAGCCATGATATATAGTTCATAGATAGCCTTCCTTACAGAGACATAGTATTTTTCATATAACTCCAATATTCATCTAATAGCCTAATTAGTGAAGTATATAGAAATTGTTACACTCCTCTTTAGTTCTGAATTGTGATAGAGGGAGATGGTTGGACAAGGGAAGGGAATAGAAATTTGCAGAGTAATGCAATAGTAATGGGGCTTAGCACTTCTATGATTCAAGTTACTGTGTGCCAACTATGTACTGGGCACTGTGCTAGCTGTTGGTGTTATACATATGAATAAGACATAGTTGGGAGTTTGTTTTTTCTTATTTTTTTCATTAAATCATTACTATTCTTTTGTCTCTTAGCTTGCTTTCCCCTATAGTCATCCTTCCTCTTTCAAGCAGTTCTACCATTTGTCTTCCATTGGTTCAGTTGAACTAACCAACGGAGCATTTTGGGACAAGTCTTGCTTTATGTTTCATGGTTTTTTAGTGAGTTTAGAATAGAAAAAATAATATGATGAGCACTGGATGTTATACACAACTGATAAATCATTGCACACTACATTTGAAACTAAGTATGTACTTTATATTGGCTAATTGAATTTAAAAAATAGGTTGGGACTGAGGACTGAACTGGCTTCATTTTGCCTGAGGAAAATGGTAACTCATGTCTGTTAAAGTAGTGGTCTCAAGTTGTCTGTGATGAAGAACAGAAGAAAGAAAGTTTCTTTCTTTTCCCCTTCCTTCCTTCCTTCCTTCCTTCCTTCCTTCCTTCCTTCCTTCCTTCCTTTTAATACCATTTTTGCAATCTGAAACTTTTATAAAACAATAAAAGTGATTTCCTAAATAAATAAAATACTGAAGTCATAAATCTACAAACCTACTTTTTTTCATTACATTCAATAGACATTAACAAATGGCTATAAATGTTTCTAAGTGCATGTATCTTATTGCAGACCACTAACAAAGAGTTCACATACTGCCACTGCTCCACAGACCCGTTTGAGTAACTCTATACTATAATGTCCCTGCACATCTGTGCCTTTGGGCAGTAAAAGACTTTGGCAGTGTGTTCTCCTTTCCAGAGCCTCATCACTACATAGTCTAATATACATTTTAAAAGTTGCCAATTGCCCCATTCACAATGAGACTCCGTCTACTCCTGTCTTTTGCATTACATTCCAAATAAGGAAGCTTGATTCCAAAGATTGTAAAATGCCCACTAACCCTGACATTCCTTTTTTTCCTATACTGCAACATTCTCAGCCACAGGGATATTTCAAAGGGTCAAAAGTTGCTAATGTAGCCAACCAATTGTGGATTATACATATCACATCTCTTCTGCATGCAAATCTCTGAATAGATCATGATTCACTGTGTCTAAATTATTGGTAACAAAAGATGAGTTCTTTAGCAAATGATGCTTTGATGCTTTTAATTTTGGTATCTCATAATTTCTGCATATATGTTTGTGTAAGCCTGTAAAGTTTAAGAATTTTTCAGGAAAAGACAAAAGCATCTTCAGCATAAGAAGGAAAATGAAGGGCAGCCCAGGTGGCTCAGCGGTTTGGTGCCGCCTTCAGCCCAGGGTGTGATCCTGGAGACCCAGGATCGAGTCCCACATCAGGCTCCTTGCATGGAGCCTGCTTCTCCCTCTGCCTGTGTCTGTGCCTCTCTCTCTGTGACTCTCATGAATAAATAAATAAAATCTTTTTTTTTTAAAAAAGGAAGGAAAATGAAGTTTTGGTGGTGGTGGTGGTAGTAGTGGTTTAGAGTAATCTGGAGGATAAATGGCAGAAATGGAGTCTGAAAAATCGACCTTTCCTTCTGTAAAATATATGCCACATATGAAATTTAAAATTTTCTAACAACGATATTACAAAAATAAAAGAAACATTAAATTAAGTTTAATATATTTTATTTAAACTAATATATCAAAATAGAATTTTCACTTAAAAATAATAAGATCATTTTTGCTGTTATTTGTATTAAATATTTAAAATGTGGTGTGTGTTTTATGCTCCTGGCCTCATTTCAAATGCATAATAGCTGAGAGCGACTGTATTGCACAGATCCAGACAAGAGCCAGGGAAGATTCAGTGCCTATAATGGGGCAAAGGAACAAAGTAGAGATGGAGGTTTATAATCAGAAGGTGGACTTCAGCATGAGTAATGGAGAACTTTTAGGAAAATTGTGTTCTCTGTGTGAGTGTATACTTGTCCCTGAACACACACACTTTAATGAATTTTTAGTAAAATATCCATGTTTCTATAAATTACTGGTGAATTAAAATTTCTTTTTTCCAAGGCAGAGAAATACAAAGTCCTATTACAAGGTTTTTTTGGCCAAGATGCATGTGCAAGATGTAAACATATAAAAATCTATTATATATATTACTAATAAATTGATTTTGTCTTAGTTTTTCTTTTTATAGATTCTTGTGCTTATTTTTATAAAATTGTTTAAACTATCATTTTTTAGGGAAATTCTTTTGTGGTGAGTATGTAGCATATTTGTAAATTTTTATTATTACGATAACATTAAACACCCTTATGAATAGGCCTGTGTGCTCATCTCTGGTTATTTCCTTAGGCTAGATTGTGGGAAGTGGACTTCTGGAACCAAAGGTTACATGAACATCTAAGTCTCTTGTCTCCTTCAAATTTATTCTGATAGTATATGCACTATACAGTAGGGATCTGATTACAGCCTGTATTCTTTAAATAATTACATTTTTGGTGGGAAAAATGGCATTTTATCATTGTTATTGTTTTAATTTTTAAATATTTATAAGGGTGAATATTTCTCTTTGGTCTCGTTGTTCATATTTGGTCCAACTTTTTCCCTCTGAATTGCTTGTTTATATCTTGTACCTACAGGCCATGTCATTACTTTTTTCATCAGATTCCTGCAAGTCCCTGTTCAGCCTGGCTGAGTGGGTGTGCAGAGAGGTAAAGTGGTGAAGAAGCCCTGCTGCTGGGCTGCAGAGACCTCACTATTAGACTGTGGTCACAATAAAATATACTGCACTTACAATCAGTTAAATCTTGGTAAGCAACTAAGCTAACCTTTAGAATAAATCCATATACCCCTGAGGTCTATTTGCTATAATAGCACTACTAAAAAGCAGACAAATACTTTGAGTTTTATAATTTAAGTTTTGCCATCTCTTCAGAAGAGGATTGCTTTTCTTTTTTTTTTTTTTTTTTTTTTTTTAGATATTAATTTCTTTATTCTTTCTCACTCTATTTTTTTACACGGAATTTTTTTTCTTTTTTTTTTTTATAAATTAATTTTTATTGGTGTTCAATTTACCAACATACAGAATAACACCCAGTGCTCATCCCGTCAAGTGTCCCCCTCCGTGCCCGTCACCCATTCACCCCCACCCCCCGCCCTCCTCCCCTTCCACCACCCCTAGTTCATTTCCCAGAGTTAGAAGTCTTTATGTTCTGTGTCCCTTTCTGATATCTCCCACACATTTCTTCTCCCTTCCCTTATATTCCCCTTCACTATTATTCATATTCCCCAAATGAGTGAGAACATACACTGTTTGTCCTTCTCCAATTGACTTACTTCACTCAGCATAATACCCTCCAGTTCCATCCACGTTGAAGCAAATGGTGGGTATTTGTTGTTTCTAATGGCTGAGTAATATTCCATTGTATACATAAACCACATCTTCTTTATCCATTCATCTTTCGATGGGCACCGAGGCTCCTTCCACAGTTTGGCTATTGTGGACATGGCTGCTAGAAACATCGGGGTGCAGGTGCCCCGGCGTTTCATTGCATCTGAATCTTCGGGGTAAATCCCTAACAGTGCAATTGCTGGGTCGTAGGGCAGGTCTATTTTTAATTCTTTGAGGGAGGATTGCTTTTCTAAAAATATATCTGCCCGTAAAGAGCCTTGGGGCTTGTTTGCTTCTTTTGCATTTAACCAGCTATTAAAAAATCCCTTGGAAGTTGTGACCTGCACAGGTTCAGTCTGCTTTGGCTAGTAAATCAGTTAAGACTGGAAATTCTCTGTGACTTTTTAAAGACATGTTAGAGATCCTAAAAATAATTCTTCTCTCTTAGTAGAAGAGAGAAAAATAATTCAAGAGTGATTCGAACATAGCCAGAGTCTGTCCATCATGACTCTCATCGGTCTTCCCTGAGAGTATACAGTAAGCATTTGTGTGCCTGCCCTGTTCCCTGTGCTGTACTAAGAAAGGGAGTCAACCACAAATAAGACTTTTTGCCCTTGAAGATTTCAGCTTTGGTGAAATGAAAATACATATAAGTAAATGCAATATGATATGATAAGTGCTACATTCCGGGCATGTTCAGAGAGCTGTAAGAGCATAAAGGAAAAGAATGACCACACAGATTGGTAAAGGACTTTACCAGGAAGTTGATACTTGAGTTTTAGGTGAGTAGAAGTTCATGGAACAGAGAAGAAAGCGGGAAAGCAAGAGCTGACAGAAAAGAAACAAGGAGTGCTCTCTAGTTAAGAACACATTGGAGAATTTTAAATACGAAAGTGATCCTGATCAGATCATATCAGATTCTTATGTCCCTTCTGGGTTGCTATCACTCCCCAGCATGTTAGACTTCAAAGAGACTCATGAAACACTTGTATGTCAGCTTAAACAGAAAGCACATTGTCCAATTTAAATACTAATGCAAATTAAGAAGAAGAGATAAAAGAAGTCCCCGAGCTCCCAAAGACATCAAGGATTGTGCTATATCATAGCATATACTTCTCCCATGGGGGATGTAAATGAGAAGGGCAAATTTGTGTAATTGGCATGCTGGACATTTCTCTGGACTCAAATGGTTTCTATTATATTTGAAATTTTCAAGCTAAACCACAACAGCAACCAGGCGTGAAAAGAATTCAATTGAGAAATAACACCCTGCACTGTTTACAGTCTACTTTTTCTCTGTGCATTTTCAAATTTGGGTATTTTGAACTGGAATCTAATAGGATTTGGCTAATAATCTCCATGAAAATGATGGCAGACTGTTCTTTAGTGTTTGATAAGTCCCAAGTACGCAGGCAGTGTAATCTTGAACAAGAAAAGAGAACAGTTTCTACACCAGGAGAAATAAAGCATAATGTAACACTTTGACAACCTTGAAGGTGACTTTTCCAAGCCATTGATTAACAGGTCCATGCCCTGAAATTCAAGTCAGGGAGATTCATTACAGTTCTTTCAGTCACTAGAGTATTAAAAACCAAAATGCATCATTAACTCAGAAGTGGGCTATGCCATTTGACAATAAGGGATCGACTTGACTTTTGTGACAAAGCCATCTATGCAGATTCTTTGGACTTCAACACAAATGGAAGCAATTGCTTTTTTCGTTATAGATAAAAGATCATTTTCCTACTGATAATTTACTTTTGTCTCAGTCAAAAAGTGTGGATTTCTGGGAAAAACATGGACATAGATGAGTTCTAATGAGGAAGAGCAATATTGGACTGTGTTCATGAAAGAATTTCAATAGATTTCCATGGTGATAGTCTACCAGGAAGAAGTTGAAAGGAATTTAGGGAGTTGATGAAATAGGAGAGTGGAATGGTCAGCAGGAGATGCAGAGAAAAACTGCTATTTTCTTCTCTCTATATTGCCTGAAAAACAAAAACAAAAAGCTATAAATACCATTTTCTCTGGTTTTGTGTAGCACTGAAAATGACATAACATTAATTTTCATAAGGCTGGTTTTCAAAAAAGACTTAATGCTGGTTAACATGCAATTTTTCTTTTATAAGTAATTAAAAGCAAGCCTTTAGTCAATGTGATCCTGTACTTCTAAAGGATTTTTTTCATGCAGAGTGGTTGGAAGATCAGTTGGGCATTCAGGCAACATTTTAAGTTGCATTCCTGTATCCACTGCTCAGTAGTTAAGCCATGTTGTCTCAGGGGAGCCTGATCCCTGCTCCAACTTTCCTGAAACTCAGTTTCTTCATTTGCAAAAATGAGACATAATAGCACTATTCTTCCTATCTATATAATAAGTGGTTTCAGGGATCAATTAGATAATGAACACTATCAAATAGATAATGAACACACACACTAGTGTGTGCTATAATTTCCTTCATAGATTCAGCATATTCATATCCACCCTATATATGCCCAACAGGCATTTTTTTTTAAAGATTTACTTATTTTTAGAGAGAGAGTGTGGGTGGCGGAGAGAGTCTCCAGCAGACTTTGCATTAATGTGGAACCTGATGTGGAACTCAGTCTCAGGACCCTGAAATCATAACCTGAGCTGAAATTGAGTCAGGCACTTAATCAACTGTGCCACCCAAGCACCCTCTATAGGCATTTTAAAATCCATTACCTTATTTAATCTTCATAAAATACTGTGAGGTCAGTAGTAAAGCTCAAAGTTGTAACTTGATAAAGAGTTGTTATATACTCCATTTTAGATATTTATGGTCTGGGGGTGATTTCAACACAACCCGTGACTTTAAGAAATAGTCTAGTGTGAGGATATAGCTGTAAATAAATTGCACTTTAGTGGTATAATGAATATAGTGGTTTAAAAAGAATAGATATAAACCTGAGTTTGCACATAAGAGAAATGCTAACTCTCCTTGCTGCCAGGGGTAGGGGATTATGGAAGAGAAAGGAGTTTGTCAGCACACACGAGTGTATGTGTGTATGTGGAGAATAGTTAGTATATCAGAGAATGTTTCCTATTGGAGAAATTTAAATATATCTTAATATATTCCAAGATACGAAGTTCACTTGGCAGACTGGAGAGTGGAGAGCAGTGCAGGTTGAAAAAAATGAGGATGCCTAGTAGAAAGATAAATGAGTATTATACAAATGCTAATTCATATTACCCTTTATTAACATAAATGCTTAATAATAAAAGAATGAAGTGAATTATGTAGACAAGCAGAAAAACAGAATATATACTCCATTTACCACCAATGATTAGATATTGCTTGAAGACAAAATAGCTACAATGTTCAAACATATGCAGAGTCTTTTATTTCCTTCCTCTTGCTTGAGTAACATTTATTTCAGCATTATTTAACATATTGGGAGACCAACACAACACACAAACACATACATACATGCATACATATTTTTTATGGCCTATCTGGTCTCTGATAAGAATTCAACCATTCTTTTCCTCCCCTTAATGCCATGTGAAAAGTCAGGCAACTTGGGCTTGGCAATATTAAGATAGCCAATTGGTGTCATAAAGTCTGAGATGGACAAAACATCTTGGAGTGGGGTAGGACTATTATGTTCATTGGGTATCAAAATATGAAACCATGAAAAATGGACATTATAACAGTGGTAGATTAAATCATTCCTCCCAGTTATTCACTCCTTTGGCATGTATCTTTATATTGCCTCCCACTCTGTGCTGGGTTCATTCCTTACCCTATCAGTGCTGACCTTGGCCAGGTGACTTGTTTTGATCAAGACATGATTTGATCAGAGGACTTAAAGTGTTTGCCTGGTTGTTTGCCCTGTGTGCTCCTTGATGCATGAGAAGAATATGTCCCAGGCAATGGTTACCCCCTCAGCCTGAGCCCCAAGAATGAGTCATGGTGGAACTAAGACAATTATGACCTGAATCCTGAAGACATGTCCAGCCAAACACGTGGAAATCAGCCACATCCCTGCCAACATTCCTGTATTTCAACAAAATTAATATTTATTTATATGTAAGTCACTGAGATTTGATGTTGGTTTTTATGCAGCAAAAATTAATAACCATTTTGGAAAATAGTTGATCAATTGCTTATAAAGTTAAACAGTTAGAGGCAAATAGGACTTTTAGGAAAGGTGACGTGGCAGGAGGGTCCTAAGCTCATCTTGTCCCACAGGTACAACTAGATAACATCCACATTAGTGTAAATAACCCAGAAAAAAAATTGAAGACTGACAGACTCCAGAGCTACGTGTGTAGAAGAGGCCATGTTCATGAGATACGAAGGGCAGAAAAGTGGTTGGGAGCTAAAGGAACCCATAGGAATGTCCATGGGAAGGAGGGACACCACAGGTGCCAAGATAAAAAAAAAAAACAGACCCTCACACCAGGTACCCCAGGAAGGGAATCCAACGCATAGGTAAGGTGGATCCCCATAACATTTGCTTTGCAAGCCATAGGGGACTAATTTCATGAATTTTTACAACCAGTGGGGCTTAACACCTGGAACTTTAAAAAATGAGCCAGCTTGGCTTGGTAGAGCCAGAAGGGTGATAGGAAACTGTCTGCCCTTAAAGAGATAGCACAACAAACAGCCCTGCTAGGATTCAGCATAGAAGCAGCAATTTGAAAAACAGCTGGGATTTATAAGTAGATTTGTTTACTGCTCTCAGAGCATGTGCTGAAGGGGCAGGAGACTTTAGGAGATTTCTCAAGGAACAAAGGAACTGGTGGTTACCATTTATTTCCCCTGCCCCCCAGCCTAGACACACAGACACCTGCTGAAACCAGCTCAGTGCTAATACTCTCCACGTGACTTGCGAACAGCCCACCCCATCTCCACATTCTCCTGCAAATGCACCCTCCAGTTAGGCCTCAGCTCCAGGTCTTCTCCCAGAACAGACCCATGCAAACCTTGCTAACACTTTGTGTCTTGCTCCTGGACTCTTCTGCAGATCTGCTCCCTCCAACCACGTAGGCCTTTGCAAGAGTATTTGGTGGCTACAGGTCCCTTCCCACATTGGATCAGTGTGGACCTTGCTGGAACTGTGTATCCTGTAATAGCCTTCTTTTGGGGACTTGCCTCCTTGAATATACCTTTGGCCAGAGCACATCCAAAGTGATGCCACAAGCCTGGCAGTGTGTAGGCACCACTTCAAAGTGATTCCTGCCCTAAGGAGAAGGGAAGATAATTACACACACCAAGCCAACTGCAGCCCCCACAGTAGGCTGGGGGAGATATCTGGTCTGACTACAGGCTCCATTCATCAACAAAAACTTCCTAGGGGACAACACAGGGAAAGCATCCTATAGTTTGGTGCTATTCCTTTTCTGGAAAACACCTGGTCTGATTCAACTCAAGCTCAAGGCAGCCCCAGACTGGCTCACTAACAACACAGAGACCAAAAGTTGTGCATAACAGGCAAAGAAAGTCATTGCTGGTGACTAGGCTGAAGGTAAAAGCAGCTCAGCCATAACAGTAGGGAGCACATAACACACACCTCTGAAGTGCCAGGTTCTGTTGAAGAGGGGACATTGCACTGCATGGCACTCTAGAACCTCTTCTTTCTAAGGCCACTATTTTCTTTTTCTTTTTCTTTTTCTTTTTCTTTTTCTTTTTCTTTTTCTTTTCTTTTCCTTTCTTTTCTTTTTCTCTTTTCCTTTTTTTTGAGACAGGGAGCAGCAAAGGAAGAGAAAGAATCTTAAGTGGGGGTCCATGCCCAGTGGGGAGCCCAACATGGGACTTGACCTCACAACCTTGAGATCATGACCCGAGCTGAAATCTGGAGACAGACACTTAACCAACTGAGCCACCCAGGCACCCCAAGGCCATTGTTTTCAAGAGCAGAAGACATAGAAGACTTTCCTAATACATAGAAAGACACAAGAGTAAGATAAAGTGAAGAGACAGAGGAATATGCCCCAAATGAAAGAACAGGACAAAATCAGAACAAGAGAGCTAAATAAAATGTACATAAGTAATATGCTTGATAGAGATTTTAAAGTAATGGCCACAAAGGTATTCATTCACTGGACTTGCAAAAAGAGTGGAAGACCTCTGGTAGAAAAACATAAAGAACCAATGAGAGATGAAGAACTCAATAACTGAAATTAAACATCTACTAGATGGAATAAATATTAAACTAGAAAAAGCAGAAGAACAGATCAGCAGCCTGGAGTACAGAGTAATAGAAAACAAAGAAACAGAACAGGAGGAAGAAAAAATAATTTTAAAAAAAGGAAAGAACACTTAGGGAGCTCAGTAACACTAACAAGCATAATAACATTCATATTATAGGGATCCCAGAAGAAGAGAGAGAAACAGGGGCAGAGAATTTATTTGAAGAAATAGCTGAAAACCTCTATTATCTGTGGAAGGAAAAAGAAATATAGATCCAGGAAACACAGAGATCTGGCAACAAAATCAACCCAAGGAGGTACACATCAAGATACATAGTAGTTAAAATGGCATGAAGTGGGGATCTCTGGGTGGCTCAGCAGTTTGGTGCCTGCCTTCAGCCCAGGGAATGATCCTAGAGTCCCAGGATCAAGTCCCACATCAGGCTCCCTGCATGGAGCCTGCTTCTCCCTCTGCCTGTGTCTCTGCCTCTCCCTCTCTCTCTGTATGCGTCTCTCGTGAATAAATGAATAAAATCTTTTTAAAAAATGGTGTGAAGTGGTGATGAGATAATTTTATTTAAAAAAATTTAGAATATTTAATTTATTTATTCATGAGAGATACAGAGAGGTGGAGACATAGGCAGAGGGAAAGACAGGCTTTCTGTGGGGAGCCCAATGTGGGACTTGATCCCAGGACCCTGGGATCATGACCTGAGCCAAAGGCAGATGCTCAACCACTGAGCCACCCAGGTGCCTCATAAAAAGAATTTTATTTTTTATTTTTATTTATTTATTTATTTTATAAAAAGAATTTTAAAAGCAGCAAGAGAAAGCAGTTACCTACAAAGGGAACACCATAAGACTACCAGCTGATTTTTCAGCAGAAACTTTGTAGGACAGAAGAAAGTGGCATGATGTATTTAAAGCAGTGAAAGAAAATAACAACAACAACAACTTGCATCCAAGAATACTCTATCCAGCAATGCTATCATTTAGACTAGGAGAGATAAAAGTTACCCAAACAAAATTTAAAGGAATTCATGACTACTAAACCAGTCCTAAAAGAAATGTTAATGAGGAACTTTTTGAATAGAAAAGAAAGACCACAAGTAGGTAGGAGTAAGAAAAGTAAGAAACACAAGAGCAATAAAATTAAATATATCTTTAAAATTCAATCATGCAATTCACGAAAGTTTGTGAAGTATGATACTATATACCTAAAACATGGGAGATTGGGGGAAGATGAGTAAAGAATGAGTTCTAACTTAAGTGACCATCAGCTTAATTGACCCGACTGCTTATATGTAGAAGGTGTTATATACAAACCTAATGGTAACCATCAATAAAAATCCAGTGATAGATATACAAGCAATATAGAGAAGGAAATCCAAGTTTATCACTAAAGAAAGCTAGCAAATCCTGAGAGAAGAGAGAAAGAGAAGGAACAGGGAAAAACTATAAAACAACCATAAAACTAGTTTTAAAAAAAAGGCAATAAGTACATACCTAACCATAATTACTTATTGTAAATGGGTTAAACACTCAAATCAAAAGACATAGTGTGACAGAATGAATAAGAAACAAGACCCATCCATATGCTGCCTATAGGAGTCTCATTTCAGACCTAAAGACACATACAGATTGAAACTGAAGGGATGCAAATGAAAGTGAAAAGATATCCAGGGTAGCCATAATAATATCAGACAAAAATAGACTTTAAAACTCTAACAAGAGTCAAATAAGGACACTATATAATCATAAAGAGAAAAATCCAACAAGAAGGTATAATTATGACTATTTATACATCCAACATGGGAGCATCCAAATACATAAAGTAATAACAAGCATACAGGAAGTAACAGATAGTAATACAATAATAGCTGGGGACTTTAACACTCCACTTACATCAATAGATAGATTATCCAAACAGAAAATCAACAAAGAAACAGTGGCTTTGATTGACACATTGGACCAGATGGACTTAAAAGATATATTCAGAACATTCTATCCCAAACCAGCAGAATACACATTCTTTTCAAGTGCACATGGAACATTCTCTAAATCACATATTAGGCCACAAAACAAGTGTCAACGAATTTAGGGCATCTTTTCTGATAGAAAAACAAGGAAACCAGAGATCAGCCACAAAAAAACATCTGGAAAGAACACAAATACATGGAGGTTAAATAACATGCTACTAAGCAATGAATGAGTCAACCAAAAAATCAAAGAAGAAATTTAAAAAAATACATGGATAAACAAAATTGTCCAAAATCTTTAGGAGTCAGCAAAATCTGTTCTAAGGGGTAGTTTATAGCAATACAGACCTACCTCAAGAAGCAAGAAAAATATCAAATAACCTAAACTTACACCTAAAGGACCTAGAAAAAGAACAAACAAAACCCCAAACCAATAGAAGGAAATAAATAATAAAGATTAGAGCATAAATAAATGAAGTACAAACTTCATTTGAATGAAGTAGAAAAAGAAGCAGGACACCTAGGTGGCTTAGTGGTTGAGCATCTGCCTTTGGCTCAGGACATGATACCAGTTCAGGGGTCGAGTCCCACATCAGGATCCCTGTGAGGAGCCTGCTTCTCCCTCTCCCTATCTCTCTGCCTCTCTCTGTGTCTTTCATGAATAAATTAATAAAATCTTAAAAAAAGAAACTAAAAGAAGCAATAGAAAAGATCTATGAAACCAAGAACTAATTCTTTGAAAAGATCAATAAAATTGATAAACTTTTAGAAGGACTGATTTTAAAAAAAAAGATAGAGGACCCTAATAAACAAAATCAGAAGTGAAAAAGGGAAATAGCAACTAACACCACAGAAATACAAAGATTATAAGAGATTATTATGAAAACTCTTATGCCCATAAACTAGACAACCTAGAAGGAATGGATGAATTTATAGAAATATATAGCCTCCCAAAACTGAATTAAAAAGAAATAGAAAATTTGAACAGACTGATTATCAGCAATGAAATTTAATCAATAATGAAAAGTTCCCAAAAAACAGGAGTCCAGGAGCAGACAGCTTCACATGTGAAATCTACCACACATTTACAGAATAATTAATACCTATTCCTCTCAAACTATTCCAAAATATAAAAGAGGAAAGAAAGTTTCCAAATTCATTGTATGAGGCCATCATTACCATGATAACAAAAGGAGACAAAGGGACTACAAAATGAAAGAGGACTACAGGCCAAGATCTCTGATAAATATAGATAGGTACACAAATTTTCAACAAAGTATTACCACACCGAATCTAGCAATATATTAAAAAAAAATCATTCACCATGATCAGATGGGATTTATTCCTGGAAGCAAGGGTGTTTCGATACACTACATCACATTAACAAGAGAAAGGATAAAAACTATTATCATTTCAATATGTGCAGAAAAAACATTTGACAAGTATGATCATTTCAGTATGTGCAGGAAAAGCATTTGACAAATACAATATACAGTCATGATGAAAGCCCTCAACAATTTAAGTTTAGAGGGAACCTACCTCTACATAAAAAAGGCTATATATATATATATATATATATATATATATATATATATATATAATCCTAAAATTTGTATGGAACCACAAAAGACCAAGGTAATCTTAAAAAAGAAGCACAAAGTTGGAGGCATCACAATCCCAGATTTCAAGATATACTCTAAAGTCAGTAATCAAAACAATATGATATTGGCACACAAATAAAACAAATCAATAAAACAGAATAGAGGTCCCAGAAATAAACTCATGATTATATGGTCAGATAATCTTTGACAAAGGAAACAAGAATATGCAGTGGGAGAAAGAAAGTACTTTCAACAAATGATTTTTGGAAAACTGGACAGCTACATACAAAAGCATAAACTAGACTATAAACTCAAAATGGATTAAGGACCTATAAGACAAAATCATAAACATCCTAAAGGAGCATGGACAGTAATGTTTCTGACATTGGCTATAGCAACATTTTTCTATATGTCTTCTAAGACAAAGGAAACAAAAGCAAAAATATTATCACTTCATCAAAATAGAAAGCTTCTGTACAGCAAAGGAAATGATTGACAAAACTGAAAGACAATCTGAAAAGGAGAAGATACTTGCAAATGACATAAGCAATGAAGGCTTAGTGTATGAAATATATAAAGAACTTATATAATTCAACACAAAAAGATGTTCTTAAAATGTTCCAATTAAAAAATGTTCGGAAGACAGGAACAGATATTTCTCCAAAGAAGACATACAGATGGCAAAGACATACATGAAAAGATGTTCAACATCAGTGATCATCAGGGAAATGCAAATCAAAATCACAATGAGATATTGCCTTATACTTTTCAGACTAGCTAAGATAAAAAACACAAGAAATACCAAGTGTTGGTAAGGATGTGGAGAAAAAGGAAACTTTGTGCTCTGTTGGTGGGAATGCAAACTGGTACAGCCACTTGGAGGACAGTATGAAGGTTCCTCAAAAAGTTAAAAATGGAACTACCATATGATCCAGTAATTCCACCACTGGGTATCTACCCAAAGAATGCAAAAGCACTAATTCAAAAGATATGTGTGCACCTATTTTTTTCAGCATTATTTGCAATAGCTAAGATATGGAAGCAACCCAAGTGTGCATCAGTTGATAAATGGATAAAGATGTGGCATATGTATATGCGCGCGCGCGCGCACACACACACACACACACACACACACACACTGGAATATTAGCCATAAAAAAGGATGAAATCTTGCCCTTTGCAACAACTTTGAGGGATCTAGAGAGGATAATGTTAAGTGAGATATGTTGCTCAGAAAAAGACAAATATCATGATTTTGCTTATATGTGGAATTTAAGAAATGAAACAAACAAAAAAAAAGATGAACAAAAAATGGACTCTTAACTGTAGAAAACAAATTGATGGTTACCAGAGGGGATATGGGTGAGTGGTATGTGAAATAGGTGAGGGGGATTAAGAATACACTTAGTATGATGTGCACTGGATAATGTATAGAATTGTTGAATTACTGTATTATAAACCAGCAACTAATATAACACTTTATATTATCTATACTGGGGATCCCTGGGTGGCGCAGCGGTTTGGCGCCTGCCTTTGGCCCAGGGCGCAATCCTGGAGACCCGGGATCGAATCCCATATCGGGCTCCCGGTGCATGGAGCCTGCTTCTCACTCTGCCTGTGTCTCTGCCTCTCTCTCTCTCTGTGACTATCGTAAAATAAAAAAAATAAATAAATAAATAAAAAAAATATATATATTATCTATACTGGAATTAAATAAATAAATAAAATGGAGGTAAAAAAAATTAAACTGATAACATTTCACTCAATCTCATTTCTAGAGGTTTATATAAAAGAAATAAGGAATATATTCACACAAATATGTTCATCATAGTCAGAAGCTGGGAACAATCCAATTGTCCACCAACACGTTATTGAATAAATAAATGGTAGTATATTTATATAATGGAATATAGAAATAAAAGGAAAAAAAAACAGTACCAATCTTTATTTTTTATATAGAACAATGTAGTGTTAATCTCAAAAGGACAATGCTAAATGTTAGAAACCAGAATTGAAAGACTATGTATAATATGATTCTATTAATATGAAATTTTAGAAAAATCAAAACTTTCCTGGCAGAAGGCCACTCATTAGTTGTTTGCCAGAGCCCAGGGAAAGTGTTCACTGAAAAGAGACACAATATAACTTACAGGATGATGAAAATATTACCCATCATTACTGTGATGGTGGTTTGGCAATTATATACATTTGCCAAAACTCACCAAATTGCATATTTATAATTGGTAAATTTTTCATAAAGCTGATCTTTAAAAATTAGGGCAACAACAAATGTGCAAATTTCACAGATTATGAAATTATTATAAGACAACAAATTTGACAAACTATTAAATGCAGTCAATATGGAAGTTCCTTTTTGGTATATGGTATGTTTACTGATTCAGTAATTTTTTCTTTTTCTCATGACATTTGGTCTAAATAGGAATACCATTACTTACTTCTACTTACCAAGTAGGTTAAAACAACTTTAGTAAGTATAATCTGACATTTAGTAGCATGCAAAAATAATCCTTAAAATATTTCTATTTTATTGTTTAAAAAAATCACAATTACTGATCCACCTAATAAGTGCCATGTAGTTTCTTGAACTTTGGGATCAGATTGGTCACTGTCACCCTGACTTTCTCTTCTACGTAGGATTTCATGCAGCACTGGCTTTTCATCACAGCAGCTGTGGAAAACTCAGCTTCACAAAGTTATGGCATCATCAGAAGTAATGTAGCGTGCTCTAATGTTGAAACTATGAACTACTTCAAGCTAATAATTCACAGTGTCTGACATATATCATTGTGTTTCCTAAAAAGTTTAAAATATTCTTCAGTGCTGCTATGACTTTGGGTAGTGCCATGCAGAGCTTAGTTTAAAAACCAATGGACTAAAACAAGAAGATATTCTAACACATGTTTTGGAACAGGGCATCTTTGAGATCTTTATAAATGTGTATTAAATATACTTTTTTGATGGCCATCTGTATGTCTTCTTTGCAAATAATATCTATTCAGGTCCTCTGCCCATTTTTTATCAGATTGTTTTTGGTGTTAAGTAGTATTAGTTCGTTGAATAGTTTGGCTTTTAACCCCTTTTTGGATATATCATTTGCAAGTATCTTTTCCCATTTACTGGGTTGTCTTTTTGGTTTTTCATTGGTATCCTTTGCTGTGAAAAAGCTTTTCATTTTGGTGTAGTCCCAATAGATTATTTGTGGTTTTAGGTCTCACATTTAGACTTTTAATCCAGTTGAACTTTATTTTTATGTATGGTGTCAGAAAATGGTCCAGTTTCATTTTTTTATGTGGCTGTCCAGTTTTCCCAGTACCATGTATCAAAAAGACGGTCTTTTCCCTAGCCTCCTTTGTTGTAGGATAATTGACCATATAGATATGGGTTTATTTCTGGGCTCTCTATTCTCTTAATCTGTGTGTCTATTTTTGTACCAGTAGCATACTGTTTTGATTACTATAGCTTTGTGGTATATCTCAAAATCTGGGATTGTGATATTTCCAGCTTCATTCTTCTTTCTTAAAATTGCTTTGGCTGCTTGAGGTATTTTTTATTTTATCCAAATTTTAGAATGATTTGTTCCAGCTTTGTGAAAAATGCCATTGGAATCTGAATCTATTGATTGTTTTAGGTTTTTTGGGCATGTTAACAATATTAATTTCCAAAAAAGACATATACATGGCTAACAGACACATGAAAAGATGCTCAACATTGCTCACCATCAGGGAAGTGCAAATCAAAACCACAACAAAGTATCGCCTACACTGGTCAGAATGCCTAATTTCAAAAGATAAGAAATAAGTGTTGCTGAGGATTTGCAGAAAAAGAAACTCTTGAGAACATCCAGTGAAAATGTAAATTGGTAAAACCATGTGCAAAACAGTATAGAAGTTTCTCCAAAATATTAAAAATGGAAATATCAGATGGCCAAGTAATTCCACCACTGGATATTTACCCCCCCAAATTGAAAACACCAATTCAAAAAGATATATGTACCTCCATGTCTATTGTAGTACTATTTATAATAGCCAAGGTATAGGAAAAACCTTATTGTCCACCAATAAATGAATAAATAAAGAGGAAGTTATATATGCACACAATGAAATATTACTGAGCCATAAAAATGAATGAGATCTTTTTCATGTGTCTGTTAGCCATTTGTATGTCTTCTTTGGGGAATTGTCTGTTCATGGCTTCTGCCTATTTCTTGACTGGACTTTTTGTTCTGGGTGTTGAGTTTGATAAGTTCTTTATTGATTTTGGATACTAGATCTTTATCCAACGTGTCATTTACAAATATCTTTTCCCATTCTGTAGACTGCCTTTTAGTTTTGTTGAGTATTTCCTTTGGTGTGCAGAAGCTTTTAATCTTGATGAAGTCCTAATAGTTCATTTTAGCTTTTGTTTCCCTTGCCTTTGGAGACATGTCTAGTAAGGTGTTGCTGCAGCAACATAGGGGGTCACATAGGGGAAGGGAAGGAAAAAATAAGAAAACAGAGAGAGAGAGAGAGAGAGAGAGAACATAAGAGACTCTTAACTATAGGAAACAAACTGAGGGTTGCTGGAGGGAAGGAGGGTGGGGAAATGGGATAAATGGGTGATGGTCATAAAGTGGACACTTGTGATGAACAGTGGGTGTTATATGCAAGTGATGAATCACTAAATTGTATCCCTGAAACTAATAATACAATATATGTTAACTAACTTAATTTAAATGAAATTCTTTAAAAAAGGAATGAAAACTTGCTATTTGCAACAACATGGATGAACCTAGAAGATGTTATGCTAAGTGAAATAAGTCTGATGGAGAAAGACAAATATATGATTTCACTTGTAGATCTAAAAGCAAAAGACAGGAACAAGACAGGGATGTCCACTCTCACCACTGTTATTCAACCTAGTACTAGAAGTCCTAGCCTCAGCAATCAGGCAACAAAAAGAAATAAAAGGCATTCAAATTGGCAAAGAAGTCAAACTCTCCCTCTTCGCAGATGACATGATACTGTACATAGGAAACCCAAAGACTCCACCCCAAGATTACTAGAACTCGTACAGCAATTCGTCAGTGTGGCAGGATACAAAATCAATGCCCAGAAATCAGTGGCATTTCCATACACTAACAATGAGACTGAAGAAAGAGAAATTAAGGAGTCAATCCCATTTACAATTGCACCCAAAAGCATAATATACCTAGGAAGAAACCTAACCAAAGAGGTAAAGGATCTATACCCTAAAAACTATAGAACAATTCTGAAAGAAATTGAGGAAGACACAAAGAGATGGAAAAACATTCCATGCTCATGGATTGGAAGATTTAGTATTGTGAAAATGTCAATGTTACCCAGGGCAATTTACACATTTAATACAATCTCTATCAAAATACCATATTGGAACAGAAAGAGTTGGAACAAATCATCTTAAAATTTGTGTGGAATCAGAAAAGACCTCGAATAGCCAGGGGAATATTAAAAGAGAGTTGGAACAAATCATCTTAAAATTTGTGTGGAATCAGAAAAGACCTCGAATAGCCAGGAGAATATTAAAAAAGAAAACCATAGCTGGGGGGCATCATGATGCCAGATTTCATGTTGTACTACAAAGCTGTGATCATCAAGACAGTGTACTGGCACAAAAACAGACACATAGATCAATGTACTGGCACAAAAACAGACACATAGATCAATGGAACAGAATAGAGAATCCAGAAGTGGACCCTCAACTTTATGGTCAACTAATATTCGACAAAGTAGGAAAGACTATCTCCTGGAAAAAGGACAGTCTCTTCAATAAATGGTGCTGGGAAAATTGGACATCCACATGCAGAAGAATGAAACTAGACCATTCTCTTACGCCATACACAAAGATAAATTCAAAATGGATGAAAGATCTAAATGTGAGACAAGATTCCATCAAAATCTTAGAGGAGAACACAGGCAATATCCATTTTGAACTTGGCCACAGCAACTTCTTGCAAGATACATCCATGAGGGCAAGACTAACAAAAGCAAAACTGAATTATTGAGACTTCATCAAAATAAAAAGCTTCTGCACAGCAAAAGACACTGTCAACAAGACTAAAAGACAACCTACAGAATGGGAGAAGATATTTTCAAATGCCGTATCAGATAAAGGGCTAGTTTCCAAGATCTATAAAGAACTTATTAAACTCAACAGCAAAGAAACAAACAATCCAATCATGAAATGGGCAAAATACATGAAGAGAAATCTCACAGAGGAAGACATAGACATGGCCAACACGCACATGAAAAAATGCTCCACATTACTGCCATCAGGGAAATACAAATCAAAACCACAATGAGATACCACCTCACACCAGTGAGAATGGGGAAAATTAACAAGACAGGAAACAACAAATGTTGGAGAGGATGTGGAGAAAGGGGACCCTCTTGCACTGTTGATGGGAATGTGAACTGGTACAGCCACTCTGGAAAACTGTGTGGAGGTTCCTCAAAGGCTTAAAAATAGATCTGCCCTAGATCCAGCAATTGCACTGCTGGAGATTTACCCCAAAGATACAGATGCAGTGAAACAGAAGGACACCTGCACCCCGATGTTTATAGCAGCAATGTCCACAATAGCTAAACTGTGGAAGGAGCCTCGGTGTCCATCAAAAGATGAATGGATAAAGAAGATGTGGTTTATGTATACAATGGAATATTACTCAGCTATTAGAAATGACAAATACCCACTATTTGCTTCGACGTGGATGGACCTGGAGGGTATTATGCTGAGTGAAATAAGTCAATCGGAAAAGGATAAACATTATATGGTCTCATTCATTTGGGGAATATAAAACTTAGTAAAAGGGAATAAAGGGAAGGGAGAGAAAATGAGTGAAAATATCATTGAGGGTGACAAAACATGAGAGGCACCTAACTCTGGGAAATGAACAAGGGGTAGTGGAAGGGGAGGTGGGCAGGGGGTTGGGGTGACTGGGTGATGGGCATTGAGGAGGGCACTTGATGGGATGAGCACTGGGTGTTATGCTCTATGTTGGCAAATTGAACTCCAATTAAAAAAAATTAAAAAAAAAACAAAAGAAATGAACAGACTCTTAAATACAGAGAACATGCTAATGGTTGCCAGAGAAGAGGTGAGTGGAGGATGGGCAAAATAAAGTGATTAACTGCACAAAGTTTCAGTTACAAAATAAGCAAATCACAGATATGAAAAGTGCAGCATAGGGAATACACACAGTAATATTGTGATAATGTTGTATGTTGACTACACTTACTGTAGTGAGCACTGAGCAATTTATGGAGTTGTCAAATCAATATGTTTTATACCTGAAACTAATATAACATTGTATGTTAATTATATTCAATAAAAATATTCATTTGAAACAAATTTGAAGCAACAAATTGATTTTTCCCATAATTTTAAAAGGGTAATCCAATCTCTCAAATGACTCCTAGCCTAAGACCTTAATAAAGGTTCAAGGATTTTTCTCAGGGAGGGTACCAAGAGTGGACATATTACAAGGAAGAGTAGCCTTTACAGCCCAAGGACACTGTATGAGTTTGATTTATAATAGTGTGTGAAAATGATGTCAAATCCAGATGTACAGTTAGCAAGACCCAGCTTTGAGTTTCAAATAGAGCATGAATTCAATTCTTATTCTTATGGGTCTATCATAATTTGAAAGAAAATAAAAGGCATTTATATAAGAATAGACCTGCTTATATTCTTGTTAATATTTATAACATAAAATCAAAAAAGCCACAGAAAGAGAATGCCTATATTCAGATATCATATGAGGAATGTGCCACAGGGGCAATGTAATTAAGGCCAGATGAGTGGCCAGAAATGGATTCACTCAGTTCTTTTGTTGATATAAAATTCCAGAGATCTCATACCAGCTCATTTCTGGTATCTTTTAATGGGTTGCTTAACCTTTTTGGACACCAGTTCCCCATCTGGAAGTACAATGATGGTTTTAATTATGAGTATATTCCTGGGTCTTTCCAGCTCTAACTTTCCATGATTTTCTAAAGTGCTGTATGAGACCCATTATAACCTCCACAAATATGCATGAGGACAATTCCAAAATCCCAAATTTGTGTGAGAAAAAAATGATTCTTTTATAGAAATGTGTGATATATTTTCATATTGGACTATATAGCACTTCTAATACAAACACAAAAACTCTAAAAAGTGGACTTACAAAATTTTCTTGTAATAAATATATATCTGCTTATTGATGATGTTTTGGTTTGAGAAGTAGAGGATTTAATTGTTCAGCCAGCCATTCTATAAATATGGAAGCCTTTATGCATTGTGAAAAGTTGATGTGTAAAACCTGCTTTTATTATTATTCTCTCAGGGAGAGAAATAATTTTTTCCATGAAACATATCAAAGGCAGAAGGATAACAAAATCCCAGACTCAGCTATTTTTGTAGACCATGGAAGTCTTTCTATAATAATACTGAATAAAATACAGCATCAATAAAATGAAGGCAAAAGATAGTTTGATGATTTTAAGGTACTTATTTTCCCCTCAGCCTTTTACCACAGTTAATCTATCATGCTTGTCCCTTCTATTCTGTGATAAAGCTTCTTTATCCAGTTTAAGAAATAAAATAAAGGCAAAACAGATGATTTTATGATGTTTTTTTCTGAGAACTGTCAAATTCTATTTAACTTTCTGCAATTTTGAATTTGTTTATCCCCCAAACAATGTCTGTATACCTATGTATGAATGTGTGTGTTTGTAATTGTCCTGGATTCTTTTAAACATTTTTTTCATTAAGATGTTGGTAGAATCCTGTTCAAATCCTTCCATTCATTATTTCATTTCATTTTGGGATTTACTTAAATATTTATTGAGCTCCTATTATGCTATGGCATTGAAGATACCAAGATATAAAATACATAGTCTGCTTGGTGATAGTGGCATATGAAATGTTACAACAAAACTGAGATGACTCTTCTAGGACTAGAGAGGTGGATGATGAAAAAGAATAGATGAATGTCTGTGTGCATGTGAAAGCTTGTAACAGTCCGAATCAACAGTCTCTCTACTCAGTATAGTAAATGAACTTGCTTCCTGGGCATCATCTGGGAGTTTATTAGAACTGCAGAATCTTAGACTCTAACCTTGAATTGCTGAATCTGAATAGTCATTTTTGCAAGATCCCAGCTAGTGAGTATGCATTAAAGTTTATAGAGCACTATTCTACAAAAAAGGTTGTTATTTTATCTGTTATGTAAGAGATCTGTAGAGAGAATGAGAATTTTGAGTAGACTATAGGGACAAGTGTGGAGAGGTAAATCCCATGTCTAATGGGAGCCTGAAGAGAATCTGAAGAATTTAATAGACACTTCAGGAATGGGGGTATGCCAACTGATGATTTCAAACCTGGGTATTACCAGGAATCTTGCCATTAGATCCCTTAATTCACTTTATTTCTAGCTAGCTATAGAGTAGAGAAATCTGGTCTGAGGATGATCCTAGACTAGGAAGTCACAAATATTAAAGTTGCCATTTCAACTGTTTGATTGATTAATTAATTAATTGTAAGTCAACAAGCTCCCATGTCAGTACATCTAGAGAAGATGAATTGGGGCACACGAAATGGATGGACAGTTACCCTTTGGAATAACTATCTTTTTTACCCCATGTGCAGTCTGGAATTTGTTGTTGAAATTATTTAGTTTTCACTACAGTGGAACCATATTCTAAGGGTAGGTTCAGAATCAGTGTATGATGTGAAAATTTTGCATGGTCACAATAACCCTTGTAGTTTTCACTACAATGGAGCCAGATTTGAAGGGTAGGTTCAGAATAAGTCTATAATGTAAAAATTTTGCATGTTCACAATAATCCATGGTCACAATAATATAGTCAGCAAAAGCAGCAGTGACTTCATTTGGTCCAATAAATCCAATTCTTCTTCCAGCATTAAAACAACTTCTTTTCTTTTCTGATGAGTACTGTATGAACTGGTTACCTTGAGTTTAGGGACACTTTTGTATGAAAAAAATAAAAAAAAGAAGTCTTTTAAAGTTTGAATCAAACTCAATCCTGAACACTTAACTGAATCTTAAACTCTTTTTGGTACAATTTTTATAAGCAAATACCTGTATGATTGGACTCTGTCAGCCTCATTAACCCACGTGAATTGTTTCCTCTCTATCCTCAATGGTTCCCATGGAAGAACTCAAATATGCAATGTCTCTTTTTTAAGAATATTGAAAGAAAGTAACATCTGTTTGAATCAAAATTAGTTTACTGAGTTGCAATTATCATACTACAAAATGTACAGAACAAAATGCACAAATGTGTAATTCATTGAGGTTACACAATTCAACATATTCATGTTACCACCACCTACCCCAAATAAAAATACAGCATTGCTGTCTCACTAAATTAAATGGGGCCTCTCACCAGTCATCCTCTTCAACTTCTTTGATATCTATCACCATAGATTAGTTTTGTCTATTCTTGATTTCATAGAGTAAATCTCTATAATTTGTGTGTATGTCATTTCTTTTGTTTAGTGTGATATTCCTGAGATTTATCCAAGCCACTATTTATTTATGCAGAATACAAGTTTCTTATATGAATATATCACAGTTTCTTTATTCTGTTGATATTAGGATTGTTTTTCATTTGGAGCTATTACAAAAAAAAAAGCCTTCTATAAATATTGTTATGTACTTCTGTCTGAAGATACTTATTTGTTTTTCTTGGATAAATATTTCACCTGACACTTCCAAATAGATCATCATCAGAGGTATAACCCCAGCAAGGTATGAGAATTTCATTGGCTTGCTAACATGAGGTATTGTTAGTTTTTGAATTATAATTACTCCAGTATGTATGTAATGATCATTCAATTGTGGTTTTAATTTTTATTTCCCTAAAGTCTTTAGTTTTTGATTATCATTTTATATATTTATTGTATATCTTCTTTCATGAAGTGTCCAAGTATTTTACTTACCATCTGTTGAATTGTTTTCTTATTACCGATTTGAAGGAATTTGTTACATGCCCTGACACCATTCTTTTATTTTCTCTTTTTATTCCCATATGCTTTAATTTTTTTAAAAAATATTTAAATTCCAGTTACTTAACACATAATGTAATATTAGTTTCAGATGTCCAATATAGTGATTCAACATCCAGTGCTTATTATAAGTGCACTTCTTATCTCTATCACCTATTTTTTTTATAAATTAATTTTTATTGGTGTTCAATTTACCAACATACAGAATAACACCCAGTGCTCATCCCGTCAAGTGTCCCCCTCCGTGCCCGTCACCCATTCACCCCCACCCCCCGCCCTCCTCCCCTTCCACCACCCCTAGTTCATTTCCCAGAGTTAGAAGTCTTTATGTTCTGTGTCCCTTTCTGATATCTCCCACACATTTCTTCTCCCTTCCCTTATATTCCCCTATTTAACTCATCTCCTGCCCCTCTGGTAACCATAAATTTATTCTATATAGTTAAAAATCTGTTTCTTGGTTTTTGTTGATATGTTTTGCTGATTTTTGTCTTTCAATTTGTGGCTTACTTACTTATTGTAATAGTAGTGTTTTCTGATAGTATAAATAATTCATTTTGATAAAGGCCAGGTAATCCATTTTTATTTTTAATAATTCATTTTATACTCTGTCAGAAAATGTTTTTCCACTCTGTGCTTTCAGGGATAGTTTACTGTGTTTCATTTCTTATAATTTTATTTTTTATACTTTGATCTATGACCACCTAAAATTAATTTTTGTACATGAAATGAGATAGAGATCAAGACTTTTTTTTACATATTAAATATTCAGTTGATATAGCAATATTTCAAGAAAAAAAGAGGGGGGAAGACTTATATTTCTTCCTTGAATTAACTTTACACTGTGATTGAAACCATTTACCTATATATGTATAGGTCTTCTGAACTCCTACTTTTGTTCCTTGATGTATTGGTCTATTTTTATACCAATAACATGCTGTTTTCATTATGGTAGTCTTATAATCAGGTAGTGTATGTCCTCCAAATTATTCTTTTTTAGGATTGTTGAAGCTCTTCTAGAGCCTTTGCATTTCCATATAAAATTAGAATTAGTTTTTTGAAAGCAAGCTGATGGAATATTGATAGGATATACACTTTTTTTTCCTTAAGAAATGACTGGTTTTTAGTTATTTCCAGCCTGAAGTCTTACACTCTTTACAAGGCCATGGTCTTTTCTGTCCCTGGGCCATTGCGCTCTCTATCCTTTAATGTGGTTCCACATCTTCCCATAGCAAACCCCTCACTGTTCAGAGCACAGCTCAAATCTGATTTCTTCGGGGATTCTCCTTGACAAGCATGTCTAAAATAGCTCCATAGTTGTCTATACCAACACCCTTTAATTTTCATTAGTTTTTCACTCTCTGAAATCACTTATTTATTCATTGCATGTTTATTCTCTCTTTGCCTCCACTAGAATGTAAGCTCTCAGAGACAGGAGCCACATCATCCTCAGCATGCTTAACACATCATAGCAAGGCAATAAATATCTGCTAGATGAATTATTGGATTTTGAAATTTATAATACTATTTTATCACTAACATTATTTGAATCCATTCATTCTACCTTTTCAAAGTTGAACTTTGAAAAAAGTTAACGTTTGTAGGTTCTTTCTATTTTTATTTCTGGTATTATTGACAATGCAGAACATTTTTACACATTGTATTAATAGTTAAAATGTGTGATAAAATGGAAGGGAATCTAACCTTATAGTCAAAACAATGATTTGAAGTTTTGACTTTATCATTACTAATTGTTCAGCTTGCACAGCCACTTAAATTTCCTGAACCTCAGTTTCCTCACATGTAGATTTTAGATAATAATGCTTACTCTGCTCATTCCATAAATTTTTTGTGAAGGTGAAATTCGATAATGTATTTATGAAAGCACTTTGTAAACGAAATATGTAAGATCTTATTATTAAATTTAATGTGCTAGTGCATTGCCTAATGGACCGAAAGAGTTAATTGTTCTGCAAAAATCATCTAATTTATTTTCAGGGTTGGGGAGAATTTTATGCAAGGTGCTACTAATAGATAATAATAACTCATTTGTTCCTCTATCACACCTTTCTTTAGAGGACTCAGAGAGCTTTATTCTATCTCATTAATCCTTAACAATGCTTCTGAATCATTAGACAGCCTGACGATAAGCACTGTTCTTCTGATTTTTACAACTGGAGCAAATGAGGCACTGAGAGGTTATGTGACTTTTTCAAAGTCACACAGAAATCAAGGTGGGTGCTCTAGAAAGGGCTTGAAATTCCTGGCAGGATCCTGTCTATAACTGACTAAAGCAGACAATGCCCAGCGTGCATCGTTACTAAGGCCTAGCAGAAGAAACAAAGAATGTGACAGGTATACTGTCCTCAATGAGCTTCATTCTTATAGTGAGAATAGGAACATAAATTGGCTGAGACAGAATTGAAATGTCATGAATTAGGTTTTTTTAAGTGCTGTGAAGTTTCATTGTGGGTTTATCTCATTAGTTAAAATAGAATAGACTTCAGAGAAAAGATGACATTTGCAACAGATCATAAATTTTAAGTTTTGAAAGTAATAGAAGTGAAAAAACATACAAGCAAATAAACAGAATAAATGAAATACGAGAAATATGGGACATATCTGAGGAAAAATAACATCACTTTGAACAATGTGATATTTACAAATAAATAATGGTGCTAGCTGGATACATGCTAAAATCACCTTAAAATGATTATATATATTATTATTATAAGGAATTATCATAATTATTGATTCACAGTCATCATAATGATTAAAATCATGTTTATTACCAGTAGTCATCAAACATTAAAGGGAGTAGTCAATATATAAGGCTGCTATGATAACATTAAAGTTTAAATACTTCCCCTTCTATCTTGTGTCTGAGCATATTTCTCAGCCCAGACCTTGGACTTGGGATTCAGCCATGGGATTTTCTTTGCCAAATGGAATGTGATCAGATGTGACTCAAGCTGAGGGTTTAGATGTGCTTACACAGTTTGGCTTGCCTTATGCAATAAAACTAACATAAGAGATAAAGCCCTAAGGATAGTTTCTGTTCTGAAGAGTATGAGCGACACATAGATCAGATCTGGATCCTATGCTCAGCCTCAATCCAAAGCCAAACAAACCTGAAGTTATTCCACCTGACTCACAGATCTGTAAGTGAGGGGGGAAAATGCTTTAATTCTAAGTCATTTCACCTTAGAGTGGTTTATTATGCAATCATAGTTGATTAACCTAGCTGATAGTGTCTAGTGAGAGTAAACTGCATAAAATCTTGAATTCCAGGATGTGCTACTTTTCAGTTTAGTGAAAATAAATGGGTCTTTATAACAAAAATCCGTACAAGTAGTTCGCTGGCAGTTAAACCTATGGATGGGCGCCAGATCTCAGAAATAGAATAAAATGTTGATTTAAATGTAGATATACACATTTTTCTGAGCCACTCCCTAAATGATAAGGACCATTACCTTGAATTGTTATGAACAAGAGAGTAGCACAGCCACAGTTTGACTTTAGTAAGAACTATTTGGCTAAGTATGTAGGATACAGATGTAGGGTTGGAAGTCCAGGCAGAAGAGTATTGTCAATGTCTAAATGATAGGCATTGGTTGATTCATGTGGAAATAAGAAAAAAAAGTGACAGGAAGAAAATGCATGCAAGACACTTTGCTGGAGTTAACTTCATTGGATGTGACCATTGATGAGTTGATGAGGATAAGCAAAATCAGAAGTGACTTGAGCCTTTAAAGCAGTGGTTGGTTGTAAAACTAGTGATGTTATTCCTAGACATGAACAAATCAGAGGGGGATGAGTAGATGCTTTAAATTGTGGAGAAGGGATGCATTTTATATTTAGTAAGTTGAGTTTGAAGTACAGACAGATTTGAGGAAGTAGCCAGACTCCACTTACCAGATTGTCAAGTGTCTTTAAATGGAGAGTGTTCTTATAACTAGATGGAAAAGATTGCTCACATCTTGAATTTTAAACTCCAGAGAAGTTTTAAGAAGCAAAAGCAATGGATTCCTGTTTGAAGCTAAGGACATAAGGTAGAGTATGTAGTATTCATTGAAATTCTATTGCCAGGAATACCAGCAGTGTCTTTGAGAGAGAAAGCCTGGTTTGACCATGCCTGCTGCTTTTGAAGGGCATTGTAACTATGGGGCTGACAGAAGAGGCACAGCACTCATAAACTGCACTGCAGAAAACCTTAAAATTAGCTTTATATTGAAATATAGAAATACAATGTTCTATACCAGTTAGTAGTCAGTTGATAAGGAATTTTATAGAGGTTTACTGGCCAGTAACTTGAGACCTTTTAACAAGTGATAATTCATGACTATAGACTTATAAGAAGAGCATATTTGAGAACATTGACTTTGGAAACAGCCCATTCTGGTTTGGATCTGTTTTGCTAGTTTCAGCATACTGATTCATTCACTTAACAAATATTTATTGAATCTCTGCCATTTCCTTCGTCTTAGTGGAAAGGCCAAAAATATACAAAGGCCATTACTTTTGGGAATTTACGTCTTAGTGGAGGGAGGTGTTCAACACTTAATAAACATGAGAAATAAATTACAAAAATGTTAAAAAGTTATGAATGTTATAGAGAAAGAAGGAGAGGCATATAAGGAAGATTGGGAGGTTGGTGGGAGTGGGGGGATAGATTGCATTATTAGATAGTCAAGATGGATCTCATTGAGATGGTAATAGTTGAGCAAAAACTTGAAGTTGAAAGAGATAGAAAGATATAAACAGATAAAGTATCTAGAGCACAGGTCCTGAGGTAAAAATGTACCTGATATGTTTGATGAACAGCAGAGAGGCTGGAGTAGAAAAAGCAATTCAAAGAGCAGGAGGAAATGAAGTCAGTAAGAAAAAAGTGGGGCGGGGGGTGAGGATGAGGCAATTAGATAGGGATTTTAGTTTTTAACATGAGTAAAAAGGAGATTCACTAGAGAATTATTTTTTATTTCCTTTCCATTATAGAAAATCTCAAGCACATATAAAAATAGAGAGATAGTGCAATTGAGCCCCATCATCTAGTTAAAATAATTATTGATATATAAGACCATTTTTATTTCATCTGTATATCTACTCAGTAGATACTCCTTTTGGGCAAAGGAGTAACAAACATTCTGGCTAATGTAGTAAGAATAGCATATAGCTTCAAGGAAAGAAGCAGGCAGAAATGTTGGAAGCTGTTGCAGTCATTTGGAAGAGAAGTAATGGTGGCTCAACTTAGAATGGTAGTTGTGGAGGTGGTAATAAATTTTTGATTGCTGAATATATTTTAAAATTAGAGCCAGTGGGTTTTCCAAAGGTATTGGATATATACAGGGAGAAAACAGGGGTAAGTACAGGTTTTTGGATTAAGCTGGCTAACAGTGTTAGGTTTGTGGGAGATACAGAGTTAAGTGTGAATACATTGGTTTCAGATAGCAGTTGGGCAAATCAAGACTGTATCTAAAAATCAGAGTCACCAGCATATTGTTGATAGAGCTATGAGACTACACTAAATCACCAATATACTTAGTGTAAATTGAAGAGAGAAGATGACCAAAGACACAGCCATGGGGCATTTCAAGGTTTTGAGTCAGAGAGAAAATCAGCAAAGAATAGTGAGGAGCAACCAGTGAAGCAGGTGTTCTGGGAATTAAATGGAGGAAGTGCTTTCCTGAGCCAGACAGCCTTCAACAGTGTCAAAAGCTGTTGTTGTATCAACCAAAATGATAACTGTGATAAAGGACAAGATGAATTACTCTTTCATGTAATTTTGTTTATTTAAAAAATATTTATTGCCTGCCTACTATATTTTGGTCCCTGATTAGACACTGCAGATTAAAATGAAAACAGGTTATAATTTCTACCTTTAGGAATCTTATATATTATAAAACACTATTATAATTTATCCACTTTATGCTCCATTTGGTTCACTTATAAAATAGGGCTAATTGTACCTTTATTATGTGTTGTGAGAATTAAACAATATTAAACTTATATAAGGATATGAAAAAAATTCCCCTCTAGAATTATTTGGTTAATTATTCTTATTTAGAAGAAATGTCAATACATTTGTGGTAAAGAATAAAACTCAGAGGTTGGGTTTAATTGACAAAAGCTTATTTTTAAATTGTAGTCCTTTTTTTTAAAGATTTTTGTTTATTTATTCATGAGAGAGACAGAGGCAGAGACATAGGCAGAGGGAGAAGCAGGCTTCTTATGGGGAGCCCGATGTGAGACTCAATCACAGGACCCCAGGATCATGCCCTGAGCTGAAGGCAGACGCTCAAACACTGAAACACCCAGGCATCCCTTTAAGATATAGACTTAAGAAAGGGAATAAAACCATGAGTCTCTCTAGAAAGGACTTTGAAAAGAGAGCAAAGAGGCCTAAAATAAAAATAAGTGGGTAGATGATGAGATCATGGGCTGGAAAAAGGCCAGAAGGAGGAAGGCTGGGTGGTCTCTGGTTGAAGCAAGTCTTAGGACAAACACAAACATCTAAGAGGGAATTGTAAATGGATCACTCTAAAACTGTGGAATTGGACTGATAGAAGATGAAAACTGGGAGAGTTTGCAAAGACATGGGACCAACTTCTCTAAAATTTATAAAAATGAATAAGGTGTAGAATTGCCCTAGGCCCTAAAGCAGGAGTTCAGTTCAATCCAACAAAGACGTTCAGAAAAGGGCTGAACTGACATCTGGGCTAAATATGTAGTGAGCTTGGCATGGAATAAGTGTTTAGTAAATGGCAGTATTTACTGCAACAGGATATACACTCCCTCAAAATGTCTGTCTACCAAGATGTTGGTAGCAGCTGTCTCAATCATTAGGAATACACTTGGTTGCTTTTTATATTCTTTGTGATTGTATTTTTTTTTTATTTTTCTGAAATAAGTCCATATTCATTTGTAATAAGAAAATCAACATTGGAAAATTTTTAAAAAGAGATTTTATTTATTTATTCATGAGAGACACACAGAAAGAGGCAGAGACATAGGCAGAGGAGAAGCAGGCCCCTGCAGGGAGCCGGATGTGGGACTCAATCCTGGATCCTGGGATCACACCCCAAGCCAAAGGCAGACAAGACACTTAACCACTGAGCCACTCAGGCATCCCTAGAAACTTTTTTGTAAGATAAATAAAAGTTAATCATACAGTTTTTATCTAGTTCTTATGGAGCCTATCTGAAAGTGGGAATAAATCCACTCCTGAAATATGGCTGATGAAATTACCTTGAATGAAAGTTTGTAACATGAATGAGACACTAAGGCCTCCGGGAATGATGATAGTACCACCCACTGATAGTGTCACCGAGTCAGGTATTCTGATGTTCTGATGTTTCACCTAATTCTAAGAAAATTTGTGCATTTGTATATATAATCACAACTTCCTCCCTCAATGTATTCCAACAACCTTAATTTTGATTTTTTTTAAATCACCATCTACATGCAAAGCAGGATAATTAAGGATATATGGAAGAATAACATTTGAAAACTCTCAAGAAACTGCCAAGATATATTATGTATAAAGGAAATATTGAAGAGATTATTCAACTCAATTTAAAAAATTGCTGTGATCTATGTTGAATGCTGGGAATCTAAAAGTGATTAAGACACTAGGCTATCTCCTACCAGGGGAAAAAGACATGTAAACAAATAAGTGACAATGTGACAAATGAGGCAATAGAAACACAGAGAAGCTACATGGAAGTGCAAGAGTAAGAGTGATTAATTTTATCTGTAAGTTTGGGAAAACATTTCTGAAGTGGGGAACCAGTTGCTGAGGGCCAGGAAGAAAATACTCTGGCATCCAAAATGGAAACACATTTATTCTGAATAAGGAGTTCTATTTGACACTTGTTGAGAAATGTTAGAGCAAGCCGGGTGTCAACATGGGAGATGAGTTAGTTTAACAGAGGGCAAATTCAAAGATCTTTATGTGTTATATGGAGGGCCCTGATGCACATTGGGCAGTATGAAGGGACATGGTTAGGGAGGTCGTCTGGGGCCAGCGTGCTGTATGAGTTAAAGAACATAAGTTTTGTATAACAAGATGATGATCACCCATCAAAAATCTCTAAACAAAGCAATATGATATGTGCATACTCTACGCAGTGGAGATGAAGAATGAGTGCAGAATTTGAGCAACCAAGAGATGACAGTGTTGCACATAAAGAAAAGGGAAGATATAGGGAGATATGAATTTCATGTTATGTGACAGGAACGATCTGGGAAGCACTGGAGGATTCTGGATAGGTGTTCCAGAGAGCAAATCATGTAAGATTTAAATCTTTAAATAAGTTTGAATATAGAAACTATGCAAGGAAGTAACAAGAAATCTGCAGTGACAGATTTAGTGATATCTAAGAATTTAAAAAGATTCTTTAAACATCAATTCTTAACATTCTTAGGTTCTTTATAAAGCAGAGAGACCAAAAAGACTATCAGAGGGGGAAAAAACAAACAAAAATAGTTTTCATTGGCTTTAAATGGAAGAATGCCATAAAAGTTTCTTCAAAAGTTCAGCTCCACAGACATTTTTTGAGTACCTATTATATGTCAGACACTATAATACTGTGGTGCTGGGGATATAAATGTGTGAAAGTCATTGTACTTATTCTTATGAAACTTACATTCTATTTTGGTTATCATATATAAACAGTCACACTGATAATATATTCTGTGATAAGGTATATATAGCGGAAGAACAGACTACATCCAGAATGCTGTGGGAATGATTAATCCAATTAATGCAATATAGTAATCAATTGTAGCTATAGATTTCATCATTTTTGTGTAAATTAGCTTAACTGTGATCCATGATGAGAATATACTCCTATAACCCAAACTAATACCTTTTTTTTTTCCCATTTAAGACAGGGAATGCTTTACTCAAACCCATCAGAGAAATGGATAGCACAGGTCTGGACAAAGCGTATTTTAAGAAAGAGGTTATTGTATATGAGAATGTATACTGCTACATACAAATTAACTGATCAGAGTACAATTTTCCAATATTCAAAACAGAATAAGTTTCCCTGTAAAAGCAGAACACTTGTGACATTTTTAACTTTAGTTTTCCTTTACTTCTCCTTCAACATAATCCACACCAACTGCCTCATAATTCTTCTCAAGGGCAGCCATGTCTTCATGAGCCTCAGAAAATTCTCCTTCCTTCATGCCCTTACCCACATACTAGTGAACAAAGGCACGCTTGGCATGCATCAGGTAAACCCAGGCCTCAGCAATGGCTGCGGTGCTGCTTGGCATGTACACAGCTTGCTATGCTTTGGCCAGGTCTCCAGCAGGTACTACAGTGGGAAACCATAATAATAACATTGAAGCCAATGGGACACCAGACCACAAACTGGATGGTAGGCTTTGTCTTGATGGTGGCACTGGCAGCATTGACATCTTTGGAGACCACATTGCCATGGTACAACAGGTAGCAAGCCATGTATTTACCCAGACTCACATTTCACCATCTGGTTGGCTTGCTCAAAGCATGCATTGGTAATCTCTGCTCTAGAAAGCTGTTCATGGTAGGCTTTCTCAGCAGAGATGACAGGATCATGTGTAGCAGGCGGGAAGTGGATATGGGGAAAGGGCACTGAGGTTGCTCTGGAATTCTGTCAGTCAACATTTAGGGTTCCATCAAATCTTAGAGAAGCAAGGATGGAGGACACAATCTGGCTAATACAGCAGTTAAGGTTAGTGTAGGCTGGGCATTCAGTATCAAGTTTAATATGACAGATGTTATAGATAGTCTCATTTTCTGCAATGAAGGCACAATCTGAGTGTTCCAGGGTGGTGTGAGGAGTGAGGATGGAGCTGTAGGGCTCAGCTACAGCTGTAGAAACCTGAAAGGCCAGGTAAATGGAGAACTCTACTTTGACTTCTTGCCATAATTGATAGAGAGTTTCCAGTCTATAAACACTGCCTTGGGCACATGCTTGCCAGCACTTGTTTCATTGAAGAAAGTGTTGAAGCAGTCATCTCCTTCCCCAGTGGTCTTATTACTTGGGATCTAACCATCAGGCTGGATGTCCTGTTCCAGGCAAGAAAGCTCCACCAGGCATTCCCAATCTGGACACCAGCCTGGCCAACATGGATGGAGATGCATTCATGCATGGTTGCTGCTTTGCAGCTGCTGAGCAGATGGCAGAGAGGAAAAGGAGTTGTTGCTTCTTAATAGCCTGACTTTTAGATGGTTAATGTAAGAGAAACTCCAAACCAATATTCTTACTTTACCCATCAAGAAGACAAAATATGTGATGGGAGTATGGCTAAAATCACATATACCTCTCTCAGTATATGTGAGAAAAGCAATTTCCACGTGGCTGGGGTATAATGGATGATATTAGTGCATTAATAGCTATCATTTATGGAGCACAGTTCTATACTTGCACATCTAATTTCTCACTGAATTCTTATACAGCCCTTAAATGTAGTAAATTGTGCAGTTTCACAGTTGATACACGATGGAGGCTGGCTTTGAACCCAGGCAGTTTGGCTCTGGAATTTATTTTCTTAACAAATATTGCCTCTCAAAAGTCTTTTTTGGTTTTTTGAAAATCTTAAAAGACAATATATTATGAAAGGTTATTTAGGATAAATAAACATAGATGAAGAATAAATAACAAGCAGAATTTTGTATGTGGCTTTTTGAATGGGATCATTATTTTCTTATGTAGTCGTGTATCTTATGTGGTTGTTTCAAATTGCTAATGTGGTTCTTCCAGCTTGGATAGAAAAGAGTGTATGTGGAGCAAATGTTCATGAACCATTTTGTTGTGGGACCCTAGCACTGGGCAGATGCTTCTCATTTTAAGACTATTCTAGGGACATCTCTTGTGAGGAACAGAAGGGGGCACTAGGAGGCCACATTCACTTCAATATAGCCATTGTCTATGTCACAGTTCTCAAACTTCGTCGTCATCAAAAGCAGCTGAAGGGCCCATTAAAAATACGTTTTTCTAGGCTCCACTCTGAAGTTTCTGACTGTGTAGGTCTGAATCAGAGTTTTTATTTGCATTTCCTACCAGTGTCTAGTTGATGTTGGCTTAGGGACCACACTTTAAAAACCAAAGGTCTCTGCTCTTCTCATGCCTTTTTTTCTGCCTATAAAGGGTTGTGAATTGCCATATCCATCTCCCCTCCCAGCCTGGTTTGATCCTTTGAACTTAGCAACACAATTGCAGCAGTTTGATCCACTGAACTCAGCAACACAATGGATGATCTCAATCTTCACTTCACAGCTAAGGCACAGCAGGCAGACTGATCCTCAGGCAGGGGCAACATCTCAGGGGACCTACATTTACTTGCCTCCCACCCAATGAATAAGGAGATTCTGCTCTCCCATACCCCACAAAAGGATCCCAGTAATGCCAGGCAGCCAGGGAGGTTGCTCTTTGTTGCCATAAATGACACCAGCAGAGATTGATCAGGAGCAACAGAAGAAGGAAGACCATGATGAAGAAAACTAAACTAAACCCCACAAAAGTAAACTAGAATTCACCTACTAAACTTAAAAGGGCAAATATTAGCTGAAAAAGAAGATTTAAGTAAGATTAGGAGTCTCCTAATAATCAAAATATCCAGCATAAAACAGAAAATCTTGTATTATACCAAAGATCAGGAAAACCATGAGAAAAACAGTAAGAAAAACATGACTGAGAAAAGTAATCAATAGATGCCAATATTGAATTGAATCAAATGTTGGCCTTATCTAACAAGACCTAAAACAGCTATCATAAAAACACAGTATAAAAGAGCAACATATAAAGTCAACATATGTATGCATATATACTGATAATGAACACCTGAAAACTAAGGTTTAAAAATGCCATTAAGAATTTCTCCATAGAGAATGAAATACTTAGGTATAAAACTAACAAAGCATATACAGGATTTATGTAATGAAAATTACAAAATTCTAATAAAAGCAATCAAAATAACCTTAAATCTTTGAGAGACATGCCATATTTTTTTTTAAATTTAAATTTCAGTTAACATATAGTGCAATATTGGTTTCAGGAATAAAATTCAGCCATTCATCACTTACGTACAATTCTTCATAGTAAGTGCTCTCTGTATTAATATCCTTCACCTATCTAGCCCATCGTCCACCCACTTCCCTCCACCAGTTTGTTTTCAATTGTAAAGAGTCTCTTATGGTTTGTTTCCCTCTCTCCTTTATTTTTCTCCCTTTCCATATGTTCATCTGTTTTCTTTCTTAAATTCCATGTATGAGTGAGATTGTATGGTATTTGTCTTTCTCAGACTGATTTAGCATAATACGCTCTAGCTCCATCCATGGGGTTGCAAATGGCAAGATTTCATTCTTTTTGATGGCTGAATAATTTTCCATTGTGTATATACACCACTTCTTCTTTATCCATTCATCAGTAGATGGACATTTGGGCTCTCTCCATAGATTGGCTATTGTTGATAATGCTGTTATCAACATTGTGGTGCACGTACCCCTTTGAATCTGTATTTTTCTATCCTGTGGGTAAATACCTAATAGTGCAATTGCTGTGTTGTAATGTAGTTCTATTTTTAACTTTTTGGAGAACCTCCAAACTGTTCTCCAGAGTAGCTGCACCAGTTTGCATTCCCACCAACAGTTCAAGAGGGTTCACCTTTCTCCACATCCTCTCCAACACCTGTTGTTTCTCATGTTGTTAATTTTAGCCCTTCTGACAGGTGTGAGGTGGGATCTCCTAATGGTTTTGATTGGTAGTTCCTTGATTATGAGTGATATTGAGCATATTTTCATGTGTCTGTTAGCCATCTGGATGTCTTCTTTGGAAAAGCATCTATTCATGTCTTTTGCTCATTTCTTAATTATTTGTTTATTTTGTGTTGAGTTTGATAAGTTCTTTATAGATTTTGAATACTACCCTTTTTATCAGATATCATTTGCAAATATCTACTCCCATTCTGTAGGTTGCCTTTTAGTTTTGTTGTTTCCTTTGCTGTATAGAAGCTTTTTGTCTGATGAAGTCCCAATAGTTCATTTTGCTTTTGTTTCCCTTGCCTTCTGTGATGTGTGTCTAGTAAGAAGTTGCTACAGCCAAGGTCAAAGAGTTTTCTGCCTGTGTTCTCCTCTAGAATTTTGATGGTTTCCTGTCTGACACTTAGGTCTTTCATCCATTTTTAATTTATTTTTCCATATGGTATAAAAAAGTGGTCTAGTTTCATTCTTCTGCATGTTTGTCCAGTTTTCCCAACATCATTTGTTGAAGAGACTGTCTTTTTTTCTGTTGGATATTCTTTCCTGCTTTGTTGAAGATTACTTGACCATATAGTTGTGGGTTCATTTCTGGATTTTCTATTCTGTTCCTTTGATCTATGTGTCTGTTTTTGTGCCAGTACCATACTGTCTTGATGACTAAGCTTTGTAATATAGCTTGAAATTTAGCATCGTGGTGCCTCCAGGTTTGTTTTCCTTTCTCAAGACTGCTTTGGGTAATCAGAATCTTTTGTGATTCCATATAAATTTCAGAATTGTTTGTTCTAAGTCTGTGAGAAATGCTGGTGGTATTTTGATAGGGATTACATTACCCGTATAGATTACTTTGGGTAGTATAGACATTTTAACAATGTTTGTTCTTCCAATCCATGAGCATGGAATGCTTTTCCACTTTTTTGTGTCCTCTAAGTTTCTTTCAAAAGTTTTCAGAGTGCAGATCTTTCAGCTCTTTAGTTAGGTTTATTCCTAAGTATCTTACTGTTTTTTGGTGCAATTGCAATTGAGATTGATTCCTTGATTTCTTTTTCTGCTGCTTTGTTATTGGTGTATAGAAATGCAATGGATTTCTTTGCATTGATTTTATATCTTGCAGCTTTGCTGAATCTATGTATGAGTTCTAGCAATTTTTTGATGGAGTCTTTTGAGTTTTCCAAATAGAATATCATGTCATCTGCAAATAGTGTATGCCTTTTATTTCTTTTTGTTGTCTGATTGCTGAAGCTAAGACTTCCAGTACTAGATAGTACTAGTAATAGTGATCATCTTTGTCTTGTTCCTGACTGTAGGGGAAAGTCTCTCAATTTTTCCTCCTTGAGGATGATATTGGCTGTGGGTCTTTTGTATATGGCCTTTATGATGTTGAGGTATGCTCTATCTATCCTTACTTAGTTGAGAGTTTTTATCAGGAACGGATCCTGTATTTTGTCAAATACTTTTTCTATATCTATTGAGAGCATCATCTGGTTCTTATCCTTTCTTTTATTAATGTGGTGTATCATGTTAATAATTTGCAAAAATTGAGCCAACCCCCCTGCAGCCCAACAATAAGTTCCAGTTGATGGTGGTGAATAATTATTTTAATGTACTGTTGACTTCGATTTACTAGTATTTTACTGACAGTTTTTTTTCATCCATGTTCATCAGGGATATTGACCTATAATTCTTCTTTTCAGTGGGATCTTTGTCTGGTTTTGGAATCAAGATAATGCTGGCTTCATAGAATGAGTTTGGAATTTTTCCTTTCATTTCTATTTTTTGGAACCCAGTTTGAGAAGAATAGGTATTAACTCTTCTTTAAATGTTTCATAGAAATTCCCTTGGAAGCCATTGGGGCTTGGATATTTGTTTATTGGGAGATTTTTTTTATTACTGGCTCAATTTCTTTGCTGTTTAGGGGTCTGTTCAAATTTCTATTCTTGCTTTGGTTTTGGTAGTTTTCAAGTTTATAGGGCCTTGTCCATTTCTTCCAGATTGCCCAGTTTGTTGACATATAATTTTTCACAGTATTCCCTTATAATTGTTTATATTTTTGTAGTGTTGGTTGTGATCTCTCTATCATCATGATTTTATCTTCTACCACTTTCCTCTCTCTTCATTTTCTGGGACTCTATTATACCAATGTTATTCTGCTTTAATAAGTTCCTAAGTTCCTAAGTCTACCTTCATGATCTACTACCTTTGTTTCCTCCTTCTTTTCACTTTCATTATTTTCCATAATTTTATCTGCTGATAAAATTACTGATTTGTTCCTCTGCTTCATCCATCTTCATTTTTATGGCATCCATTTGGGTTTGCATCTCAGTTATAGCATTTTTTATTTTGCCCTGACTAGATTTTAGTTCTTTTATCTCTGCAGTAAGGAATTATCTAGTGTCTTCTATGCTTTTTTCAAGCTGAACTAGTATCCTTATAATTGTTTTAAGTTCTAGTGCAGATATCTTACTTATATCTGTGTTGATTAAATCTCTAGCTGTTGTTTCTTCCTGTTCTTTCTTTTGGGGTGAATTCCTCTGTCTTGTCTTGTCAAAATAAAATAATTAAAAAAATTAAAAATAAAATGAATAGGGCAACCAGGATGGCTCAGTAGTTTAGTGCCGCCTTCAGTCCAGGGCTTGATTCTGGAGACCCAGGATCGAGTCCACGTCAGGCACCCTGCATGGAGCCTTCTTCCTCTGCCTGCGTCTCTACCCCCACCCTCTCTCTGTGTCTCATGAATAAATAAATAAAATATTTTAAAAAATAAAATAAATTTAATTAAAAAAATAAAATGAATAAAGGAAGCTAGATCCTAGGTGTGTTTTGGTCTTCTTGTTATCAGAAACTTGACATAAAACAGAAAGAGAGAAAAGAAAAAAATTACAAAATTAAATTTAAAAAAACCTACCATGCTCTTTCTGTATCCAAAAAAGAAACAAAAACAAACCCAAAGAAAGCTAAGTCCTGTTTTCCCTTGAGCTGAGGCTGGTAGCACTCTATCATCAATGGACTTGATGTGAGTGAGGGATTTGTGCTGGTCTTTGGGGGGAGGGGCCTGTTGCTCTGATTCTCAAGTGGATTAGCCCTAGTGGAGATGCACCTGCAGGGCATGGGGAATGGGGCTTGGTATAGCAGCTCCATTCTTCACTTGGTGATACTGTTTAGCTCACTGAGGTCAATCAAACTGGTGGGCATAGGAAGAAAATGGCTTCACCCCATTGTCTCATCTCCAGAGCAGGAAACACATGCCACTCCTCATCATGAACCCTCAAAGTCATGCAAATAATGACCCTTCCTGTGTCCCTGGTTTCCATCAGATACCAGCTTTCACCCTATGTCCAAACTGTCCACCTGTCAAATGGCACAGCACTCCTGTGTTTTATCTTGGGGAGGTGGGGCTTTGTTTCAAAACCCCACATTTTAGAGATCCCCACAGTGAGAATGGGCACTGATCCTCTGGGAGAGGGTCCTATTGTGCTGTGGCCAGTGCTTGCTTGTCCCTGAAAACAACTGTGCAATGGTACAACAATTTGAAGTTTATGGTAAATCACAGCTCATAGCCAACACTAGAGATTGCTGCTCTTAGCTAGCGTTTTTGTTCCTATTCTGCTGTGCAGTAAGTGGGGCAGATCAGTTGCACCCACAGAGTCATGGAGATGCCATCTGTATCACCTCTACCAAATGCATTTCAAACTGCTTCTTTATATTCAACCCTGGGGATCCTACTTCCCCACTGAAGCCCTGCTTAGCTCCCCAGGAATAACCCTGGCACTGTTGCAGACCTCTGAAACTTCAGACTCTGTGCTCCACTGTTTATAAAAAACTGGTGTATTGTACCTGCCTCATTTGTCCTCGTCAATGGTTTTGGGGAATAGTTTTCTTGTGCAATCCTCTGTGCATGTTTTCATTCTTTTTTCCCCCTACTCTTTCTCTCTTTTCTCTCCCTCTTTCTTGCTACTCCGTCCCTGATCAGAGCTCCTGCCCCTGAGCAATGCCTATGGCTCTTTTCTCCCACAAATCAACTCTCCACAGCTCCTACCTTCTACCTTTTATTTTTCTGGTTTGTAGACATGCAGCTTTGTTCTCTAAGACTTCTGATGGATTTCTCTGGTATTCAAAGTAATTTGATATTTATCTAGCTCTGTTTGAAGGAGGAGGCAAGCTTAGGATCACCTTACTCCTCTGCCATCTTACCTCTTTTCAAGACATATCATGTTTTAGGGATCCCTGGGTGGTGCAGCGGTTTAGCGCCTGCCTTTGGCCCAGAGCCCGATCCTGGAGACCCGGGATCGAATCCCACGTCAGGCTCCCGGTACATGGAGCCTGCTTCTCCCTCTGCCTATGTCTCTGCCTCTCTCTCTCTCTCTCTGTGTGTGTGACTATAATAAATAAATACAAATTAAAAAAAGACGTATCATGTTTTGGATTGGAAGATTCAATATATTAAAGATATCAAGTCTCCCTAAATCTATCTATAGGTTTGATACAATTTCACAGTAAAGTTCATTAAATAGCCAAACAACTTTATGAAACAGAATAGAAAATATATAAATAGACCCAAACAAATATAACCACGTAATTTTTAACAAAGGAGCATAAGTCAATAAATAGTATTGGGGCAACTGCACATTCATTGGCCCAAAAATGATTCTCCACTTAGCCCTTATCTCTTATGTAAAAATGAACTGAAAGTGGATCCTGAAATTAAACATAAAATTTAAGTACATTACGAACATATAAGAAAATTTGGGGGACTCAGGACTAAGCAGAGTCCTTTGATTTGACACCTGAAACTCTACCTAGAAAAATAAAAAGGGCTAATTTGGGCCTCATTTAAATTTTAAAAATTAGGATGCCTGGGTGGCTCAGCGGTTGAACGTCTGTCTTCAGCTCAGGGCGCGATCCCAGGATCCAGGATCAAGTCCCACACTGGGCTCCTTGTGGAGAGCCTGACTCTCCTTCAGCCTCTCTCTCGAATAAATAAAATCTTTTAAATAAATAAATAAAACCTTTTAAAAACATAAGTAAATTTTTAAAATTTACTTTTTAAAAACTCTGTTGAAAGGATTTTAAAAATCCACAGACTAAGAGAAAATATTTGCAAATCACATATCTGACACAGTTCTTGTATCTAAAAATATGTAAAAACTCTTAAACTCAACTTTAGAAAAACAATCCAGTTAGAAAATGGGCAAACAAATCAAGCACAGACATTTCACTTACATACAGAAGGCAAGTGACCAAATGAAAAGATGTTCAACATCATTAGCTAATAGAGAAATGAAAATAAAAACCACAGGGAGATATGATTGCACATCTATCAGAATAGCTAAAATAGAAAATAGTGACAACAGATACAGGCAAGAATGTGGAGAAACTAGATCACTCATATGTTGCTGGTTTGTATGTAAAATGGTAGACCCAACCTGGAAAATGGGCAATTCCTTTTGAAACTAAAAATAAATTTACCATATGGCTCAGCAATGGCATACTTGGGCATTTTTCCTAGAGAAATGAAGACATTTTCATATAAGAATTTTTATGAATGTTCTTAGCAACTTTATTCGTAACCCCAAACTGGAAACCATCCAGATGTCCTTCATAGGGTGAATGGTTAAACACACTGTAGTATGTTCATACCATGGAATACTACCCAGCAATAAAAAAAGAAGCACCATTTATACACTCAAAAATTTGGGTGGATCTCAGGAAATTATGCTGCATGAAAAGAATATCAAAATGGTACATAACTGCACCATTATATGAATATAATATTTTAAAATAATGATCACAAATATGAAGAACAAATTAGTGGATGGGGAAGGGGAATGTGTGCCTGTAAAGAGAAATCTTGTGTTGGTAGCATATCTAGATGTCTTGATTGTGGTGGTGATTACACAAAACTACACATGTGACAAAATTGTGTATGATTGTATACACAAAAATACAGTGGGTGCATGCATAATTGGTGACATCTGAACCTGCTGTTTGAATTGTATCAATGTCAGTTTCTTGAACATAACTGTTGTATTCATAGCTCTGGGTCCTTAAGTCCTTTTATACTAAAAATTTAAGTTTTAGCTCAGGCTGAGGATATGGTCAGAGACTTAAATTCTTTGCAGAATACCAATGTAATTGGTAACTCTTATTCCCTCCCATTTGCCATCAAGTCTAATTGACTGGAAAGAGAATGGGGATTGGTGTAAAAAAGAGGAAAAAGAAAAATCAGAAGTCAACCAAAACTTAATACTTGGATGAATTTTTTTGAAATAAGGGATAAAAATTTTTCAACTTGGGGAACTGCTTCCTTTTTATCTTTGTTAAGCCAAAATTTATATGTTCATGTAATTTTATTTTTAAAGAAATATTAATTGCATTTATTTGTTGCTTATACCAAAATCTTTGGATTTTGTAAAAATATGTAATAAAAGCCAAGGCCCTTAGTGCAGTAATGAAAAATCTAAGAAAATTTTAAGAATCCAGATGAAATAGATTTTAAAGAGACAGGAGGTAATACTAGTCCTATATTAAACTCCTATAAGCTTTTCAATTTTTTATTCCAACATCTGCCTTTTGAATCTTAATATCCATTATTTCCTCCCTTCCCAGTTGGGAAGGACTTAGTCTAGAGGTCAAAAGGGAGCACAAAGCTCTGGCTCTGTCATATGCTAGCTATGTCATCATTGATTCATTTGCCTGTTTCTTCATCAGTTTCATTTTGAGAGAAAGATGGCACAAGAAGCATTTTGCAATGCTGTAAAAAAAATCGGGGCACTATTAGTAATAGCTTTTTGGCTTCTAAGAAATTGGCCACTTTGAAAGTACAAAGAAGAGAGAAAAACTAAAGTGTTCAGATTAAGCCAAAGAATACTATAGAGATCTCTAGGAACCCAAAGATAAATCTATATGTGAAATAAAATTGTATTGTTTCCCATGTAAGGAATATGTGGCCGATAGCCTGTAATATCAGCTCTTTATGAAAATTTTGTGAGGACTGGTAAGATAAAATATATGTAAAGAACTTACCACTGAAAAGATATAAATATAGTAAAATTGAAAATATAGTCTTAGATTGGAGGAGGGGCAAGATGGCAGAAGAGTAGGGTCCCCAAGTCACCTGTCCCCACCAAATTACCTAGATAACCTTCAAATCATCCTGAAAATCTATGAATTCAGCCTGAGATTTAAAGAGAGAACAGCTGGAATGCTACAGTGAGAAGAGTTCGCGCTTCTATCAAGGTAGGAAGATGGGGAAAAAGAAATAAAGAAACAAAAGGCCTCCGAGGGGGAGGGGCCCCGCGAGGAGCCGGGCTGAGGCCGGGGCGAGTGTCCCCAGGACAGGAGAGCCCCGTCCCGGAGAAGCAGGAGCTGCATCAACCTTCCCGGGCGGAAAGGGTCTCGCAGGGAGTTAGAGCAGGACCCAGGAGGGCGGGGATGCCCTCGGGCTCCCTGGGACACTAACAGACACCTGCGCCCCAGGAGAGTGCGTGGAGCTCCCTAAGGGCTGCAGCGTGCTCTCAGCTGGACCTGGAGCAGCTCGGAGGGGCTTGGGTGGCGACTCCCCGGAGGGAGCTGTGCAGCCGGGAGCGAATCCAACAGTGCAGGCACGGGAGCACAGGGCGCTGGGGACACAGACCAGGATCCGGCCTCCCCCCGGGACAGGCAGAGGCCAGGAGGGCCCAGGACCGCAAGGACGCTCCTGCCCCGAGCTGAGCAGATCAGCGGCCCCGCCCCGGGGCCCCCAGGCCCTGCAGACTGAGAGCTCTGTAGTTCCTGCGGGAGCAGACTCCAGGGCTGCAGAGCTGGCTGCCACCACTGCGGTTCCTCCTGGGGCCTCACGGGGTAAACAACCCCCACTGAGCCTCACAGTGGCCTCACCGGATAAACAGGATAAACATTACTCACCAAGCCTTGCTCCAGGCAGGGGGCAGAGCAGCAATCCCAAGTGCTGACACCTGAAAATCAGCACAACAGGCCCCTCCCCCAGAAGACCAGCTAGACTGACAAGTTCCAGGGGAAGTCAAGGGACTTAAAGCATACAGAAACAGAAGATACTCCCCCGTTTTTTTCTTTTCTTCTTCTTTCTTCTTTCTTCTTCTTCTTCCTCCTCCTCCTCCTCCTCTTCTTCTTCTTCTTCTTCTTCTTCTTCTTCTTCTTCTTCTTCTTTTGCTTTTTGATTTCTGTTTGCTTCCCCCACCCTTTTTTTCCTTTCTTTCTTTTTCTTTCTCTTTTTCTTCACTTTTTTTCTTTTTCTCTTTCTTTTTTTCTTTTTCTCTTTTCTTTCCTTCTTTCTCTCATCTCCTTTTCTCCTTTTCCCAATACAACTTGTTTTTGGGCACTCTGCACTGAGCAAAATGACTAGAAGGAAAACCTCACCTCAAAAGAAAATCAGAAACAGTCCTCTCTCCCACAGAGTTACAAAATCTGGATTACAATTCAGTGTCAGAAAGCCAATTCAGAAGCATTATTATAAAGCTACTGATGGCTCTAGAAAAAAGCAGAAAGGACTCAAGAGACTTCATGACTGCAGAATTTAGATCCAATCAGACAGAAATTAAAAATCAATTGAATGAGATGCAATCCAAACTAGAAGTCCTAACGACGAGGGTTAATGAGGTGGAAGAATGAGTGAGTGACATAGAAGACAAGTTGATGGCAAAGAGGGAAACTGAGGAAAAAAGAGACAAACAATTAAAAGACCATGAGATTAGATTAAGGGAAATAAATGACAGCCTGAGGAAGAAAAACCTACGTTTAATTGGGGTTCCCGAGGGCGCCGAAAGGGCCAGAGGGCCAGAATATGTATTTGAACAAATCATAGCTGAAAACTTTCCCAATCTGGGAAGGGAAACAGGCATTCAGATCCAGGAAATACAGAGATCCCCCCTAAAATCAATAAAAACCGTTCAACACCTCCACATTTAATAGTTAAGCTTGCAAGTTCCAAAGATAAAGAGAAGATCCTTAAAGCAGCAAGAGACAAGAAATCCCTGACTTTTATGAGGAGGAGTATTAGGGTAACAGCAGACCTCTCCACAGAGACCTGGTAGGCCAGAAAGGGCTGGCAGGATATATTCAAGGTCCTAAATGAGAAGAACATGCAACCAAGAATACTTTATCCAGCAAGGCTCTCATTCAAAATGGAAGGAGAGATAAAGAGCTTCCAAGACAGGCAGGAACTGAAAGAATATGTGACCTCCAAACCAGCTCTGCAAGAAATTTTAAGGGGGACTCTTAAAATTCCCCTTTAAGAAGAAGTCCAGTGGACAATCCACAAAAACCAGGACTGAATAGATATCATGATGACACTAAACTCATATCTGTCAATAGTAACTCTGAAGGTGAACGGGCTTAATGACCCCATCAAAAGGCGCAGGGTTTCAGACTGGATAAAAAAGCAGGACCCATCTATTTGCTGTCTACAAGAGACTCATTTTAGACATAAGGACACCTACAGCCTGAAAATGAAAGGTTGGAGAACCATTTACCATTCAAATGGTCCTCAAAAGAAAGCAGGGGTAGCCATCCTTATATCAGATAAACTAAAATTTACCCCGAAGACTGTAGTGAGAGATGAAGAGAGACACTATCATACTTAAAGGATCTATCCAAGAAGAGGACTTAACAATCATCAATATATATGCCCCGAATGTGGGAGATGCCAAATATATCAATCAATTAATAACCAAAGTTAAGACATACTTAGATAGTAATACACTTATACTTGGTGACTTCAATCTAGCGCTTTCTACACTCAATAGGTCTTCTAAGCACAACATCTCCAAAGAAATGAGAGCTTTAAATGATACACTGGACGAGATGGATTTCATAGATAGGTACAGAACTTTACATCCAAACTCAACTGAATACACATTCTTCTCAAGTGCACATGGATCTTTCTCCAGAATAGACCATGTACAGGGTGACAAACGGGGTCTGAACCGATACCAAAAGATTGGGATCGTCCCCTGCATATTCTCAGACCATAATGCCTTGAAATTAGAACTAAATCACAACAAGAAGTTTGGAAGGACCTCAAACACGTGGAGGTTAAGGACCATCCTGCTAAAAGATAAAAGGGTCAACCAGGAAATTAAGGAAGAATTAAAAAGATTCATGGAAACTAATGAGAATGAAGATACAACCTTTCAAAATCTTGGGATGCATCAAAAGCAGTCCTGAGGGGGAAATCCATCGCAATACAATCAGCCATCCAAAAACTGGAAAGAACTCTAATACAAAAGCTAAGCTTACACCTAAAGGAGATAGAGAAAAAACAGCAAATAGATCCTACACCCAGCAGAAGAAGAGAGTTAATAAAGATTCGAGCAGAACTCAACGAAATCGAGACCAGAAGAACTGTGGAACAGATCAACAAAACCAGGAGTTGTTTCTTTGAAAGAATTAATAAAATAGATAAACCTTTAGCCAGCCTTATTAAAAAGAAGAGAGAGAAGACTCAAATTAATAAAATCATGAATGAGAAAGGAGAGATCACTACCAACACCAAGGAAATACAAACAATTTTAAAAACATATTATGAACAGCTATACGCCAATAAATTAGGCAATCTAGAAGAAATGGACGCATTCCTGGAAAGCCACAAACTACCAAAACTGGAACAGGAAGAAATAGAAAACCTGAACAGGCCAATAACCAGGGAGGAAATTGAAGCAGTCATCAAAAACCTCCCAAGACACAAAAGTCCAGGGCCAGATGGCTTCCCTGGGGAATTCTATCAAACGTTTAAAGAAGAAATCATACCTATTCTACTAAAGCTGCTTGGAAAGATAGAAAGAGATGGAGTACTTCCAAATTCATTCTATGAGGCCAGCATCACCTTAATTCCAAAACCAGACAAAGATCCCACCAAAAAGGAGAATTACAGACCGATATCCCTGATGAACATGAATGCAAAAATCTCAACAAGATACTAGCCAATAGGATCCTACAATACATTAAGAAAATTATTCACCATGACCAAGTAGGATTTATCCCCGGGATGTGAGGCTGGTTCAACACTTGTAAAACAATCAATGTGATTCATCATATCAGCAAGAGAAAAACCAAAAACCATATGATCCTCTCATTAGATGCAGAGAAAGCATTTGACAAAATACAGCATCCATTCCTGATCAAAACTCTTCAGAGTGTAGGGATAGAGGGAACATTCCTCAACATCTTAAAAGCCATCTACGAAAAGCCCACAGCAAATATAATTCTCAATGGGGAAGTACTGGGAGCCTTTCCCCTAAGATCAGGAAAGAGACAGGGATGTCCACTCTTACCACTGCTATTCAACATAGTACTGGACATTCTAGCCTCAGCAATCAGACAACAAAAAGACATTAAAGGCATTCGAATTGGCAAAAGAAGAAGTCAAACTCTCCCTCTTCGCAGATGACATGATACTGTACATAGAAAACCCAAAAGCCTCCACCCCAAGATTGGTAGAACTCATACAGCAATATGGCAGTGTGGCAGGTTATAAAATCAATGCCCAGAAGTCAGTGGCATTTCTATACACTAACAATGAGACTGAAGAAAGAGAAATTAAGGAGTCAATCCCATTTACGATTGCACCCAAAAGCATAAGATACCTAGGAAGAAACGTAACCAAAGAGGTAAAGGATCTATACCCTAAAAACTATAGAACACTTCTGAAAGAAATTGAGGAAGACACAAAGAGATGGAAAAATATTCCATGCTCATGGATTGGAAGAATTAATATTGTGAAAATGTCAGTGTTATCCAGGGCAATTTACACGTTTAATGCAATCCCTATCAAAATACCATGGACTTTCTTCAGAGACTTAGAACAAATTATTTTAAGATTTGTGTGGAATCAGAAAAGACCCCGAATAACCAGGGGAATTTTAAAAAAGAAAACCATAGCTGGGGGCATCACTATGCCAGATTTCAGGTTGTACTACAAAACTATGGTCACCAAGACAGTGTGGTACTGGCACAAAAACAGACACATAGATCAATGGAACAGAATAGAGAATCCAGAAGTGGACCCTCAACTTTATGGTCAACTAATATTCGACAAAGGAGGAAAGACTATCCATTGGAAGAAAGACAGTCTCTTCAATAAATGGTGCTGGGAAAATTGGGCATCCACATGCAGAAGAATGAAACTAGACCAGTCTCTTGCACCATACACAAAGATAAACTCAAAATGGATGAAAGATCTAAATGTGAGACAAGATTCCATCAAAATCCTAGAGGAGAACACAGGCAACATCCTTTTTGAACTCGGCTACAGTAAATTCTTACAAGATACATCCACGAAGGCAAAAGAAACAAAAGTAAAAATGAACTATTGGGACTTCATCAAGATAAGAAGCTTTTGCACAGCAAAGGATACAGTCAACAAAACTAAAAGACAACCTACAGAATGTGAGAAGATATTTGCAAATAACATATCAGATAAAGGGCTAGTTTCCAAGATCTATAAAGAACTTATTAAACTCAACACCAAAGAAACAAACAATCCAATCATGAAATGGGCAAAAGACATGAAGAGAAATCTCACAGAGGAAGACATAGACATGGCCAACGCGCACATGAGAAAATTCTCTGTATCACTTGCCATCAGGGAAATACAAATCAAAACCACAATGAGATACCACCTCACACCAGTCAGAATGGGGAACATTAACAAGGCAGGAAACAACAAATGTTGGAGAGGATGCGGAGAAAAGGGAACCCTCTTACACTGTTGGTGGGAATGTGAACTGGTGCAGCCACTCTGGAAAACTGTGTGGAGGTTCCTCAAAGAGTTAAAAATAGACCTGCCCTACGACCCAGCAATTGCACTCCTGGGGATTTACCCCAAAGATACAGATGCAATGAAACGCAGGGACACCTGCACCCCGATGTTTATAGCAGCAATGGCCACAATATCCAAACTATAGAAGGAGCCTCAGTGTCCATCGAAAGATGAATGGATAAAGAAGATGTGGTTTATGTATACAATGGAATATTAGCCATTAGAAATGACAAATACCCACCATTTGCTTCAAGGTGGATGGAACTGGAGGGTATTATGCTGAGTGAATTGAGTCAATCGGAGAAGGACAAACATTATATGTTCTCATTCATTTGGGGAATATAAATAATAGTGAAAAGGAATAGAAGGGACGGGAGAAGAAATGGGTAGGAAATATCAGAAATGGAGACAGAACATAAAGACTCCTAACTCTGGGAAACGAACTAGGGGTGGTAGAAGGGGAGGAGGGCGGGGGGTGGGGGTGAATGGGTGATGGGGACTGAGGGGGGCACTTGATGGGATGAGCAAGGGCTGTTATTCTGTATGTTGGCAAATTGAACACCAATAAAAATCAATTTATTATTAAAAAAAGAAAGAAAATATAGTCTTAAAAACATGTTTAATGAACAGTAAGATGATTATGAATAAAATATGAAATAAATGCATTATGTTATATGTTTTGAAACTATAATTTGATCCTTATGTATAGATTTTCTGTAAGTTGGACATCAGTAACCTTTAGTATTGTAGCACATTGCTTTTCTTAATTTTGAACTTGTGCTCTGATAATTCTCTTTTGAGTAGTTTCTAAGTGTAAGAAGCTACCATTTTTATAAGCACTTTCATCTTACTGTATTAACAAAAGATAGCAATTATGTGAATTGTTCTTTCATACCGAGAAGTGGCAGACACTAAACCAGACCTTAATAAAATATAAACAAAGAATGCTAAAAATATTCTGCAGCAATGAGGATTTTCAAAGCAAGGACAGGAGATGATTTTGTGAGTCTAAGATTCCCAAAGTAGCTACTGTGTGCTGCTGCTCCAGACACAAACAAAAGAATCACCAGTTTCACAGATTGGCCAGCACTATGATGTAGATGGCTTACGGCCTGACAGGGCCAAGACCCAGAACTGGGCCAATGGTACAGGATGGCTGATGCAGTCATCATCTCAGAGAACCCAGATAGTAATTTACTGAAATAGGCCATTTAAAGAAATGGAGCCAGGATAGGCCATTTCCCAGAAATGGATATCACGGCCTTTCTCTGTGTGGCTGTGCACATGAATAGCCTGAAAAGTTGGAGGATGATGAAGGGAGAGCCTGAAAAAGCCAAAAGGTCATAGAAATTGAAAGACATGATGGGGAAAAGATTAGAGAATCTTCAGTTTAACAGTGGCAGCAGGGAGCATTGGAGCAATTCTAAGGCTCACAGCATCTAATGTGTGGAATCTCCTGTCTTATTGGCAGAGGATTCTGAAAAATTTTGGTAATATGCAGTTAGTTATATAATATCATTTTGCCCTATAGGAAGTTATTTAGATTTGGAATGGTTAAATTATTCTACTAGGATCCTGGATTTAATATATAACCCCCACCCTGTGTCCTGAGATAGGGTATGTGTTTGCTGACTTCTTCCCTTATGGCAGGCCCTTCCTCAAAACCTTCTGATAAGCCTGAGGAAAAGAGAAGATGAAAGATGTTCATCTACATAAAACTTTTTCTTTTCTGGCTGATATGAGAGTTTGTCATTGGAAAGCCCTACCCAGAGATCCAAAGATTCAGTGGAGATTTCTCTGGAGAATGAGAAGATTTACTACTGCCTCACTATATTTTTACATGGCTACTCCTAATATTGTTCAATCTGCTCTATCTGAAGTGACAGTGCCTTTCTCCCTTTGTCCAAATTTTCCTTATCTTTCAGTGTCTACCTTAATCATGTCTTTTTCCTCATAAAGTTAACTTCAATTTTTCCTCCTTTCTCCACTCAAGCAATTAATTGTACTTTCTACTATTCTCTTAATTGTTAGTCCTTCAATATTAGTGCCTTTATATTTATATTTTATGATACATGGCCCTGTCCGCACTAGACTGAAAAATAATTTCTGTCATTGAGATTAGAATTAAAATTCTGATTTGGCCACTTAGTTGGATTGAATAATATAAGACAAATCACTTAGAAACATTTTTGTGTCTCAATTATCTTAAAGTATAATGTGGGAATAGTAAAAATAGTTATAATGATAATAAATACCACATATGATTATTGGCAGAAAAATGTAAACTAATACAATTAAGCTCCCCAAATGCCTGATATGTAGTAAATACTCAATGAATATCAGTTATTGCTATTTTTATTATTTTCCTTGAAGACGTCCAGATTTTTCCATGATAGGTTCTCAATAATGTTTGCTTATGACAGAGCAACCCTGATTTTCTCCTAATGTGCATAGGCACTTGATTGATGCTTATTTGGTGAGATATAAGAACAGTGTGCTTCTCTTATTGGTCATGTGTGGCTGCCATGAATTTGACGATGGAACTAAGATCAGAGTTTCATAAAAGTTTAAAATGAGCAACTGCACTGGCACATGAATCCTGAAGGTCAATGGTTGTGGACCAAGTATGGGACAAAGATGACATCCAAAAGGTAAAAGGGAAGTGTGGATTGGAGCATCATTAGATTATCTAGACTGAAGAGATCAGATTGTACACTGAGATAAAGAATAAGGGGATGAAATTTGGGGTGAAAGTCTAGAAATAGGACGGCAGCAGGCTGAAATACAGAATGTAGTTTGAATCTTCAAGCTTGGCAGTACTCACTGGCCTTCTACCCTGGCTTTAAGCAGCCTCCCTGGTGTGTACAGATAAGGAATGGCAGGTGTAAGCTGCTTCCTGGGGTGAGAGAGGTTTTTTCAGATGCCAGTGCCTGCAGGGAAGATTCTTCACACCAGGGAGCTAACAACTGATATTAAGTGCCCAGAGCTAATGAAAGATCCCTAAGAGCAAAGACACACTGTGCTAAAATGCTTAGTCAAGGATTAAGTTCAATCACTCTGGCTAAATCCATCTTTAAGGACAAGGTGCTTACCTGAATTTGTTCAATCATGCCTCCATTTTCATGATTTTTTTCTTAAGGCAGTTTCTTCCAAAGGTCAATCTATAGTCAATTTATTTACTCAAGTTCTTATTCTTCATGCCCTTCATATTTTCTACGCTGTTTCTTCTATGCAATTGGTTACCTTACTAAAAAATAATTCTAGTCACTGTCTAGTGTAAATAGGTGACATTTCCCCCCTTATCTCCTCAATCCGTATTGAGGAAACTTCCCACATTCTCTTCTTAGTTTCTTTTTCCACAGCCCATGCTGCACGAGTGGTGGGCCATACGAACCACCTACCTGCCCATAGTCACTTGATCCAATAAAGCAGATTTTCTCTCCTAGGGTTTTGTAATTGGCATTCAGAGACTCTATATGCTTCCTGTGGGTCCCTTGAATTGGCATACTCTTTAGGGTATAAATATTTTCTGCCACGTGCAGAGAGAAGTAAATAAAACTATTATATTAGGACTTTCAGTTACAAAATAGAAATCTAATGCAGTTTAAGCAAAAGAGGACACACATTATTTCACTGAAAAATCCAGAACTATTTACTCACATGGATGGCTGGAATGAGGTGTTTATACATAGTTGTGAAGAGTTTTTCATCTTTCAGTTCTGTTTTTTTCTTTCTTTCTATGTTTACCTTATTCTCTGTCAGGAAAGATGGCCCCAATGGCTATTGTGTACATCATTCTTAAACATTTTGATCTCAGAAAGAATGAGAAGCCCCCATATCTAGAATATATAAAGAACATTTACAAGTTAATAACCCAAGTAAAAAAGGATTTGAATATGTCACCAAAGAAGATACATGGTTTGCAAATGAACATATACAAAGGTGCTCAATATAATTAGTTATCACTCATTAGTATGGCTAAAATTAAAAATACTGGCCATTCTAAATGTTGGAGAATATGTGGAGTAACAGAAAAATATGACACTTTGAAAAGTTTAACAAAACTTAACAACCCATTAATAAGACTCAGCAAAAAAGAAATAGAGAAAATAAACCATATTGGAATGCAAGAAGGAATAGATATTACGATAGACCCTACAGACAGTGAAGGGATAAAATGAGAAATATTATGAACATCTTTCTTGCAAATAAATTCAACAGTATGAATGAAATAGACAATTCCTAGAAATATAGAGCACATAAGAATTGCTAAGTGAAGAAAAAGTTAACTTTATTCATTACTCATTAATGAAGAATAAAAATTCTCTGAAAACTATGAATAGAAAGGAATTTTCTCAGTTTTGAAAAGGGTGTCTAGTAAAAACTACTATGAAAATATTCCTTAATGGTGAAATAATGAATACATTCCCCTTAAGTTGGGAAACAAGTCAAGAAAGTTGAATCTCACCACTTTTTTTGAACATTGTACTGGAAGTCCCAGCTAGTGTAGTATAGCAAGAAAAGAAAATATAAGCCATAAGAATTGGGCAAAAAAAAAGTAAAACTTTATTTTTAGATGATAACTTTTCTTGTTGAACATTGTCAGGAATCTTTAAGACAAATACTAGAACTAGTAAACTAGTAAGTAAGAAATTAACAAGGTTGAATGATATAAGATCAATATATAATAGTTGTATTTTTTATGAGCAGCAATTAGAAAATAAAATCAAAGAGCAATTCTATTTGTAATTAATCAAAAAGGCTAAAAAATAAATTTACAAAATACATACAAGCATATATACTGAAAACTAAACAGTTTCCTGAATGAAATTAAAAGTCCTGTGTAAATAGAAATGAATAGTATATAGATTGAAAAACTCAGTATTCTTACAATGTCAACTCTTCCAGATTGGTGAGTATATTCTATATCAACCCAATCAGAATTCTAAGACTTTTCTTCAGAAATTGCCAAGTTGATTCTAAATTTTTTTGGAAAAGCAAAGGCTCTAGAAAAGTAAAAACATTGTTGAAGAAGAAAAACAAGAATGGAAGAACTGATATTACATAAAACTAAACAACAGTATAATATTAGCATAAAGAGTGGCAAATATATTAATGCAATAGCCTAGGGAGCCCTAAAACAGACCAATATGTATATGGTAAATAGTTGTTTAATAAAACCATGAGTCCGCTTAATGGGGAAAGAAAAGTGTTTTCAAAAAAGTCGTATTAGAACAACTGTTTATCCATTTGGGAAAAAATAAAACTTCACTCTTATCTTGTACCACCCATAACACTCAATTAAATATGCTGGTTATATACATTACTGGTGGGAGAGTAAAAAGGGGCAGGTACTTTGGAAAATATTTGGCATTTTGTCATAAAGTTAAATGAAAAGCTATAAAGCCACTGAAATAAAATATTGGAAAATACATTTACAGCTTTATGGTAGGCAAAGGTTTCTCAGGACACAGAGAACACTAAAAAAGAACTAAATTTGAATAAGTCAAAGTTAAAAATACCCCTTCAAATTAAGCCCATTTTATACAAACAGACGATAAGCAACCTCAGAAAAACTTAGGAGATAATTTTCATAATACTTCCAGCAAGGAATTTATATCCAGAATATTTGAAACACTTCTACCTACAAATTAAGGGGGAAAAAAAACAGCTCCATTTGAAAATGGGCAAAAGACTTTTATGGGTGGCTCAGTCAGTTAAGCATCTGTCTTTTGCTCAGGTTATGCATAATCTTTGGGTCCTGGTATATAGCCTGGCATTGGGCTCCCTGCTCAGGAGAAAGTCTACTTCTCCCTCTCTTTCTGCCCTCCACCTCTTGCTCGTGAACTCACTCTCTCTCAAATAAATAATTTTAAAAAAAGACTTTTAGAGACATTTAACAAGAGGTACATGAATGGCCAAAATGGCTAATGAACATGTGATATCACTAGTCACTAGTGAAATGCAAAAATAAACCATAATGAGATACCACTGCACAAATCCTGGAACGGCTAGAATTAAAATAATCAACAACATCAGTATTAGCAAGACTGGGGTGACATTGAAACTTTTGTTCATTGCTACTGTGAGTATAAAATTACATGTCTGTTTTGGAAAACTCTTAATTATATGAAAACTTTTCATATAATTAAAGATTAATCAATTTTATAATACAACAATTTGCCTTCTAGATATTTACAAAAACACTGAAGACATACATCCATGAAAAGACTTATATATGAGTGTTCATAGCAGCTTTATTCACAAAAATAAAAAAAAATTGGAAATAACCTAATGTCCATTAATAATTGAATGGATAAATTGTGGAGTGTCATAGAAATGGATACTACTTAGCAATAAAAAATCTACCCATACATGCAACAATATGGATGAATTTCAAAAATATAAAGCAGAAGAATCCAGACACAAAAAAGCACATACCACTATTCTATTTATAGAAGTTCAATAGCAGGCAAAATTAATTTATAATCGCAGAAATTAGAAAGTGGTTGCCTGGAGGATGGGACTGACTTGAAAGAGGCACAGGAAATTTCCTGGGGTGAGTGATAAAAATGTTCCATGTTTGGTTTTAAATGTGGTTATATAGGTATGTGCAGTTGTTACAGCACATATGTGTTTCATTGTTTATAAAGTATCCTTAAATTAAAAGCAAACATAAAAGAAATGAAATATGTTTTAAAAGTAGAATTTGGAAGAAAAAATAATCAACAGAGCCTCAGCTAAAGACAGTTATCTTTCAATTCGTTTGGAGGTCAAACTTTCTGGCAGCTTGCCTGAATTTCAGTTTCTCTTCCTCTACATTTTGACTGGGTGATCATGGGCCAAAATCTTTTTTTTTTAATTTTTAAAAATTTAGTTTTTATTGGTGTTCAATTTGCCAACATATAGAATAAAACCCAGTGCTCATCCCGTCAAGTGCCCACCTCAGTGCCTGTCACCCAGTCACCCCCACCCCCCGCGCACCTCCCCTTCCACCACCCCTAGTTTGTTTCCCAGAGTTAGGAGTCTCTCATGTTCTGTCTCCCTTTCTGATATTTCCCACTCACTTTTTCTCCTTTCTCCTTTATTCCCTTTCACTATTTTTTATATTCCCCAAATGAATGAGACCATATAATGTTTGTTCTTCTCCGATTGACTTATTTCACTCAGCATAATACCCTCCAAAATCTTAACCTTTCTTGGTTTTTTAACCTGTAAAATGAACACATTGGATTTAATGCTAAGTTTCTTTCAAATGCAGTGAAAGACATTTTAGGCATATGTTGTAAGTTCAGGCTCCTCCAGCAATACAGTGTTCAGCCGAGTTTCCAAGTATTTTATTACTGGCAACCATCCAAACACTTGTTGTTTTAGCCGAACACTATATCTATCCCTGTCAAGAAACCAAAATAATAATGTGTCCCAGATGCAGTGATGAGCACTTCCTAACTTGTACCTAGAGATTCTTTCTTGGGTGGTGAATGTAGGTGGGATCTAGTCAAGGAAAGAGAATATGCCTATGTAACTTGTTTAGATTTTTAAACAGAAATTGGAGGAAGCTGTTTAGAGTTCCAATCCTAGTTATATGACTTTGGACAGGTCACTTAACAATCCATTTGTTCTTATTTTCATTATCTTCAAAATGAAGAGGTTTTCCTAAAGGATATCCAAAATTCATTATAGCAGTAACAAGCCCCTGCTCAAGTAGAGTCTTTGCACTTTAGTCTGTACTCTATAGAATTACTTTTTCTAAATGTCAAACTAATTTTTACTACTCCACAAGTTGAATCTTTGACTGACTTCTCATCATACCAATGTACCATGCAGAGCTTTGCACCTGCACATATTACCTGTGTTATCTCCAATTACATATCCATCTGCAGTCTTTTGAACCAGTGAGCATTAGGTGTTCCTCCAAAGCACTAGAAAGTCTAATATCTTCCTAATTTTGCTCATCTGTTGCTTCTTTCTGAGAAACCTATTGACAGCTTATTGAATTAATTTCTTTGTCCGTCCTTCAGCTAAAACTTTTCCTGTTTTTGAAGAATGATTTGCTCACTTCTTCTGCCTAACTAAATTCTCTCCAATTTCTTTGTGGAGTTGGAAGTCACTTTCTAGTGCTCTAATTTCCAGAGTATTCTTGTAACTTTGCATATTCTTCTTTTTAACTTTGCATATTCTTGAGAAGCACCTACCCTCACCTCCCCAGCAACACTTACCTGAAACAAAGGAAAGGAATTTATTATTTGCTAAGCAAGGAAGAACTGTTCCACCAGGACGCAGACTTCATGAGCAAAGCAAGAAGTCCACATAGATAGGAAGGGTTAGAAGTGTGCTCTTTAGGAATTGGCTGACTTTCTGAAGTAATAGTTTAGGGAACTTCTCTCTGCATGGCTTTTAAAAAGAGGCTACATTGATGAGTGGGATTAACACTGGTCTGTGGTTACTTATTTATAGTTTGGGACCAGGACCAAAAAATAGATATGTTTAATTCTCACCTTTTAATCATAATACTTAACATTTTGTGAATTAACCATTGAATCCTCTTCCTACTGAACTTTTTAAGTCCTTAATAATAGGAGGGTTGTCAAGTTCATTTTTGCATCTAAAAGATGCACAAAAGTGAATTAATATTAGAAAATATTTTATAGTAAAAAATGGAAAAAAAGCATAGAATGAACTCATGTTTACCAATGGAAACACATGAGTCTAGCCTTTATATGATGATCTTAATTAAATTTATGAAAAGGGATGACAAGAACTCCTAAAATATTGTCACCAGTTTAAAAATTCTTATATTGGAAATTTAGCAGATATTTTTTTCCCTAATGCCTCCTTTAAAAAAAAAACTTCTTTCCTAGTAAATCACCCATGTCAGTTGTTATCTGTTATTATCTGTTAATCTCTGTTTATTATTACCATGTAAAACATGACTGGTGGAGAAACAGGGAGAAGACCCATAACTAAAGGACAGACTAGTTATGGATCTTCCCTAAGGATCAAGGAAGAATTAGATTTCTTTCCTCTGCATTTAGAATTTTAAAACCCAAGGAATGAAATAAACTATAAGGAAAGGAGTGTAAGTTACTCTGTCATCAGATAGTTTTCACATGTGAAAAGGTGGGAGAATGAAGGTATTCTATTCTTATCAGTGTCAAGGCTGCTATTTGATGTATCTTATATGCACAATCTCACATTTACTAAAAACAGGTTGATAGGTATTTTCAGGACTGCTTGTGGAAGATGATTTACCGTCTCTCTCCCACCTGTACAATTCTAAGCCTTGAGGTTTATCTGGAAAAAAAATGTTGCTTAGAAATACATCAACCCATCAATGTAGAATGACTTAGCATAAGCTCCATAGCATTTAGGAAAGGAGAGGGGCCATCTTTTATATAGAATAATGAGACAAAGTGTAGAGAACTGGACAGCTCATATGGGCATCCAGCTTTACACCAGACTTTTTGGTTCTGATAGTTTTTCTAAAAGGGATCATGGTTATTCTCTGTCACCTTTGTTCTGTTTACCTAAATGGTATATTTAGACAAGAATTTTGTAGTTTTATTAAAATGCTAATAGGCAATCAGACATTTTACTGTGGCCAGGTAGTTTTCTCTGTCATGTTGGAAGACATGTTACATGCAAAGATAGGAAAAAAATATTCTCTCAAGCATCATTGCCTTTATTTGATAGAACTTGAAGGTACTTTGAACAAATGGAATTGTCCCACTTTCTCTTAGGATTTGTGAGCCCACAAAATGGTGTCAATAGGCATGACGTAGTGTTCAGAGGGACCTTGATTTTAGGAATTATTTTTTGTGTCCACACAGTAAAGGTCCAGCAGACATAATACTTGCTTTAGAGTTAATATGGAGTTGAACCTGAGTCATACTCTACTATGGAAAACATTTGTATGGCTGGTATTCAAGCTCTAAAATGGGTCCAAATGTTCAAATGTCCTTGGGGATTCTGGGAGAGTAATTGGGGGCCTCAAATAACTTATCTGCAAAGAGAATTCCTCTAGATTTGACCATTGAAGTTTTAGCGAAGGTTATGAGTCAGAATCATCATGTTAGTACTCAAGAATATCCTCAAGATGGTAACTGATACCTGAAATGCTATTTTTGATAAGGGGACCTCGCTAAAATAGTATTGCTCTCAAAAGGACCAACTTTGTGAACACACAACCTCTGCATCAAAAAAAGACCCTCACTTGGGGCCCCTGGGTGGCTAAGTTCAGTGTCTGCCTTTGGCTCAGGTCATGATCCCAGGGTCCTGGGATCAAGGCCCACATTGGGCTCCCTCTTAAGCAGGGAACCTGTTTCTCCCTCTCCCCCTGCTTGTGTGCTGTCAAATAAATACAATCTTAAAAAAAAGAGCCATGCTTAATGTAATGGCTTGCTGTCTACAGTCTTGAATTCCTTAACTTATTTTTAACTCAAGATTCCATATTTTTATCTTGCATTGGGTTCCACAAATTATGTACCTGGTCTGCCCTCTCAAGCTAAAAAAAAAAATGCAATGGCAGTATGTCTTATTTCAGGATTACAAAGAGGTGTGGGAAAGAAGCATTTAAGTGTTATGCTAAATAGATTTACTAATCCAACACCGTGAGAAATAGTTTAATTCCTACAACACACACAACTGTAGAAAACCTTGCAAAGGAAGGGTAACACCCTTGAGTTGACAGCAATGCTGACAGTGAGAAGCAAGGTCACTTTGGGCTGGCAATGAAAGACCACAAGCTTTAAAGCAGCCCTGGAACTGAGGTCTGCAGTGTCTCTGGGCCAGAGATCCTCTTGTTTTGATACTCAGAAGAAATCAACTTGAGCCACTCAGGATGCATGTGGAAAAGAGAAGACTGTCATGATCATCCTCCCAGACTTACACAATCTAATGCAAATAGAAGGTACTGTACGGGTAGGAGGAAGGGGAGACCTGTTGAAAGCAGAAATTAGAAATTCTGAGTAAAGCTGGAATCTGGAAGAATGGGAAATAAAATCCAGATGGAGACTTTCTTATGCCAGGTATGATCTTGGAAACAAGTATCTTGGTTAAAATTTCTGTGATTTTAAAACTTCTGTAAAAATAGAGTTGCTTAGGGCTTAAAGGAAGTCAAGGAGAGGCCCTTTGAGAAATATCTGCAGCTCAACTTTGTATTTCTATTACATTTTGTGGAAACTGGGAGGAAAATATCTATTTTGGGCTTTTTCCTTAGTGAAAATACGAGTATTGTGAGTATATATAGGATTGCATTAAAATATCTTCATGAAAAAAGACTGTAAAATTGGAAATTCATGAAGCCTAGTAGAAATGAAAATATAGGATAGGTCTTGTACACAGGGATAAGCAGATTTTTCAAATATGTCTATAAAGCTGGCTTGGACTCTGTTATAGGAACAGATGGTCTTATAGACAGTTTAGATTGGAGTGGAAAAGAAATATGGCTTGCCATGAGATGGTTTGGAATTCAAATGAGAGCTGTACCTCAGTCTGAGTGCAAGGTTGAAATTTGACCAGGAAAAGGCAGATGAAGGCCCAACTGTCTTATTGCTACACTTAAATTTAAAACTGCCTGAGGACAGGGCCAGCATCTATCATAATGCTGTGGACAGTGAATATACATGGTTCATGGTGATAGGCAGAGCTGTGTTTGTGAGAAACAGTATCAAAGAATACAGAGAGGAATATTTAATTCAGTCATGGATGTTATTTTGCTTATGTGATAAAACAGGACTTCAGTTTATATTTTTAGAGTATAATTGATGTAAAATGCTATCTTAGTTTCATGTGTATAACATGTTGTTAGACAATTTTGTATATTATTCAGTGTTCCCTGCCTAGGTATAGTCACTGTAACCATAAGTTACTACAATATTGTTAGCCATATTCCTCATGCTGTACATCTCCATGACTTTCTCAATTTTAATTATAGTGTAGTTAACATACAGTGTTGTATTAGTTTCAGGTATACAATATAGTAATTCAACATTTCCATATATTACTTAGTGCTCATCAAGATAATGTACTCTTAATCCTCTTCACCTATTTAACCCCCCCCACACACACACACACCTCCCCTCTGTTAACTCTGATCTGTATAGTTGAGTCTAGTTTTTGGTTTGTCTGTCTTTTTCCCCCCTTTGTTCTTTTATTTTTTAAATTTCCACATATGTGTGAAATCTTATGGTATTTGTCTTTGTCTCTTGGGCTTATTTCACATAGTATTAAACTCTCTAGACCCATCCATGTTCTTGCAAAGGGCAAGATTTCATTCTTTTTAATGGGTGAATAATATTCCCATTATAAGCATATGCATATATGTGCCACCTTTTCTTTACCCATTCTTCTGTTAATGGATAGTTGGACTGCTTCCATAGTTTGGCTATTGTAAATAATGCTGCAATAAACATATGGGTGCATGTATCCCTTTGAATTAATGTTTTTGTATTCTTTGGGTAAATACTTAGTAGTGTGATTCCTGGATCATAGCATAGTTCTATTTTTAACTTTTTGAGGAACCCACCATATTGTTTTCCAGAGTGGATGCATCAGTTTGCATTCCTACCAATAGTGCAAGAGGGTTCTTTTTTCTCCACATCCTCACCAACACCTATTGTTTCTTGTGCAATTGATTTTAGCTATTCTGACTGGTGTGAAGTAATATTTCCTTGTGGTTTTGATTTGCATTTCCCTGATGATGAGTGATGTTGAGCATCTGAGTGTCTGTAGGCCATCTGTATATCTTCTTGTTCATGTCTTCTGCCCATTTTTAAATTGAATTTTTTGGAGGTTTTTTGGTGTTGCATTCTATAAATTCTTGATATATTTTGGATACTAATCATTTATCATCTAAATCATTTGCAAATACTTCCTCCTATTCAATAGATTGTCTTTTATTGTTGTTGGTTATTTCTATTGTTAGTTGTTGCTATTATTGTGCAGAAGTGTTTTATTTTGATATAGGCCCAATAGTTTATTTTTGCTTTTGTTTTGTGCCAGTACCTTACTGTCTTGATGACTACTTTGCAATATAGCTTGGAATTCGGAATTGTGGTGCCTCCAGCTTTGTTTTTCTTTCTTAATATTGCTATGGCTCTTTGGGGTTTTTTGTTGCCATATAAATTTTAGGATTGTGTTTTCTACTTCTATGAAAAACACTGTTGGTATTTTGTAAGGACTATATTAAATCTGCAGATTGTTTTGGCAGTCTAGACATTGTAACAATATTCTTCCAATCCATGGGCATGGAATGTCTTTCCATTTCTTTGCATCATCTTCAATTTCTTTCATCAATGCCACCCTGTGTCTTTTCATTAAAGCATTTAGTCCATTTACATCTAGTGTAATTTTGATAGGTATGTACCTATTGCCCATTTGTTGTTTTCCTTTCTTTTCTTTTTTAAAATTCTTTGTTCCTTCCTTCTTCTCTTTGTCTCTTGTGATTTGATGACTTTCTTTAGAGTCATGCTGGGATTTCTTTCTCTTCATTTTTTGTGTACCTAGTATGAGTCTTTATTTGTGGTTACTATTAGGTTTGGAGACAATGTCTTATGTATGTAACAGTCTCTATTAAGTTGATGGTCACTTAACTTTGAACACATTTCAAAAGCACTAAATTTTTACTCCCCCCTCCACATTTTTATATATATGATGTAATAGTTTACATATTTTTAATTTGTATACCCCTTAAGTAACTTTTGCAGATATAATTTATTTTACTACTTTTGTGTTTTAACCTCTATACTGGCTTTATAATGATTAATCTACTACCTTTGCTATATGTTTGTTTCTTCCTGTGAAAATTTTTCTTCCCACAGTTTCTTACTCTTGATTATGAACTTTTTTTTCCACTTAAGGAATTCCTTTTAGCATTTTTTATAAGACCCGTTTAGTGGTTATGAAGTTCCTTAACTTTTGTTTGGGAAAATCATAACCTTTCCTTATAGAGTATTCTTGGCTGGAAGTTTTTTCTTTCAATATTTTGATTATTTCATACTTGTATACAACTGATTCTTTCTTATTGCTCTTAAAATTCTCTCCTTATCATTACTTTCTTTTTTCCATTTTTTTTTTAAGATGATAAGTCTTCATGTGGACTTCCTTTGGTTTATTTTGTTAGGTGCTCTCTGTGCTTCCTGAACCTGAATGTCTGTTTTCTTCTCCAGATTAAGGAAGTTTTCAGCTATGATTTCTTAAAATAAGTTTTCTGTCCCCTCTTCTCTCTCTTCTTCTGGAATCCTTATATTGAGAATGTTATTACACTTGATGATATATAATACCTTATCATACTCATTTAATATTTTTTTCTTTATGTTGTTCTGTTTGGTTGCTTTCCATTACCCCATCTTCCAGATCACTGATCCATTCTTTTGCATCCTCTAATCTGCTATTGATTCCTTTTATTTTTTTTTTAAGTTAGTTATTCTTCAGCTCTGGTTCTTTTTAATATTTTCTATCCATTTGTTAAAGTTCTCACTGAGTTTATCCACTCTTTTTGCAAGTCCACTGAGTATCTTTATGACCATTACATTGAATTGTTTATCAGGTATGTTGCTTATCTCTGTTTCATTTAGCTTGTTTACTGTAATTTTTGTCTTCTTCTTTCATTTGAGTTGTATTCCTCTGTCTCTTCATTTTTTTGTAGTTCTCTGGATTTATTTCTATCTATTAGGTCAGTCAGCTACATCTCTTGGTTTTAAAAATAGTGACAATATATAGGAGAGGTTATGTGGTGTCCTAGAGTGGAATCCCCCTGGCCTTGAGAAACAGGTGCTCCAGAGATGTCCCCTGTGTGGGCTATACATGTCTGCTTATTGTGGCTGAGCTCTGATTGCCTTTAGGTCAGTTGGCTATAATGGCCCCTGTCGCACATGGACAAGGTTTACTCCCCATGCTCTTGAGAGACCTGTCTGTGGCCATCACAGGTAGGTACATTAGTAGGTAGGGAGAGAATTCAGTCTAGCTGTCTGCCATTAACCTCTCTGCCACAAGTGCAGGGACACCAAAAGCAGAGCTTCCTCCCTGCACAGCCAGCTAAGAGGCTAGGCTGCTGAACTGTGAGTGCTCTAGTGTGTGGAGTTATCTTCCTCTCCTCCCCAGGCCACTGATCACTTCAGACTGGTGCTGGTCTTGGCCAGGGCTTCTTGCTAATTATCGCAGGGCAGGAGCTACTTTGGAGGGACACCTGCAGTTCCAGGCAGGTTAGATTGGTTGAGTTCACAGGGGATCAGTAGGGTGGGCCATGTTGCTAACAAAGTAGGTGGAAAATGTTAGAAGTGGTTCCCACAGGCATTCAACTATCTACACTGGGGGAGGGGAAGAGAAATGATGCCCACCAGTACTTTTGTTCCCAAAAAGTCTTCTGCACATCTCTGCCTTTCTGACACACATTCTAAGATTAGTCAATAAATCTTTAGTGTTTAGTATCTTTAGTTATTCAGTATTCTGGCTCTTTAAGGGAAAGGACTCCGTTTCCTGTTGCTCTTAGGCTATCCTGCTCTAAAGCCCATTGACATATAAAGCTCTCATTTTAAGACCCCCTAGTTTTCAAAGCCAGATGTTATGGGGACTCATCCCTGGTGTGGGCCTCCAGTTCTGGAGATACCTGGCATGGGGTCTGATCCTCACTTTTCCATGATTGTGATGTCCCTCATATTTATGGTTAGTCATGCAGAGTGCTTGGTTCCTCATCATGTCTCTGCCTCTTTTACCTTTTTCAACATGGCCCTTTTCAATGATTAACTTAACCATAAAGTTCTGTTCTGCCAGTCTTCAGGTTGCTTTCAGAGTTAGTCGCGTAGACAGATGTTCTCTGGGTTTGTTCAGGATCCTTCTACTTCATCACATTATCGTGGAGGATGGAGACTCCAATTTTTAAGTCTAATTAATGATTCAAAACCCTTCCTAAAAAAAAAAAAAAACAAAAAAAAAAAAAACAAACAAAACAAAACAAAACAAAAAAAACACAAAACCTTTCCTAAGTTAGTCAGTATGATGCTTGTGTTAAGTTACTGAAACACTTTTCATTGACTAGGTATCATGAAATCTGATGAAGAATTTCTACCAGAAAAATTCTGCTCTGCCATGATAATTCAGAGGAGAAATAAATGATAGCAATTAACATATGTTCTCCATTTAACTGCTTGAAAAATAAAATACCCTGTTGTATAAATGCTCATTTGAAAGAAATGTCTCCAGAATTCTGGGTGCTGATGCATCTTTTAGGTCCAAATGTATCTGTTGACTTCAGACATTCTGGAGGTGAAAACTCTTCATCTTGCAACATAAGCAAAAATGACAGGGGGCTTTGATAAAATAAACTTGGATTTGAATTATAGTCCCATCAGTCACTAGCCTTGTTTTATAGGCAATAATTTTTTTCTGTCATGTTAATGGACATTTTGTTATTCTTGATAAGCTAGATTATGTTGCTGTAACAGACAATTTGTAAACTTTAGTGGCTTGACACAAAAATAATTTTATGTATTTTCTTAAATATTTTATTTATTTATTTGAGAAAGAAACAGAGAGAGAGAGAGAGAGCATGAGTTGGAGGAGGTGCAGAGGAAGAGAGAGAAGGAGACTCCTTCCCAAGCAGGGAAGCCCAAAGTGGAGCTCGATTCCAGGACCCTGGAATCATGACCTCAGCTGAATACAGAGGCTTAACTGACTGAGCCACACAGGTGCCCTTTGACTCAAAAATGTTTATTTCTTGTTTACGTTTTTCAACCTGGGTTGATGGGGCTTTGCATGTTTTAGTCATTTGAGAACCCATGCTTTTGGAGCTTTTGATATGAGAGGTGCTTCCACATAACCATGGAAAAAGGGAAATTTCATGCATATTACACATTATATCTCATTTTCTACCCAGAAATGACACATGGTCACTATCAGTCATATTTCACTAGCCAAACAAGTCACCTTGTTGTGACAAAATTCAGAGGAAATGGCAGAGTGAAATCTCACCAAGGGCTTAGAAATAGGAAAACTTGAATATTTTTGAAAATCACCAATGACTACCAGAGAAAAATAATATCTACTCCATGCAGTTGTTTAATCATGTATGTAAATAATCTTAACAGTAATAGAGGCTCAATGAATGATAGTCATCATCAAAAGTGGGTTGTATTGAATGAAATATTTATAACCACGACTTCTAGGTAAGTGTGGCAGATTAAACAATCATGCTTAAGTGCCTACTTCTCCCAAATTCAACCAAATTTATAACTGTAGTTATAATTAAAATTAAATATAATAATTAAAAATTTTAAAAGTTATAAACCTACAATAATAAGGAAAATGGGAGAGTAAGTGAAGAATACCAAGAATGTTTTTAAGATTCCTCAAGTCAGAAATGCCTGGATGGCTCAGCAAGTGAGCTCTGCTTTTGGCTTAGGGCTTGATCCCAGAGTCCCAGATCAAGTCCCTCATCGGGTTCCCTGATGGGAGTCTGCTTTTTCCTCTGCCTATATCTCTGGCTCTCAATCTCTGTGTCTCATGAATAGATAAATGAAATCTTAAAAAAATTTCCTCAGGTCATACATAAAAAAAGAACAATGAATCAAAGCCAGGAAGTAAATATGGATGCCAGGTCTACTCTGGGATGTAGGAACATAGTGTTTTCAAAATTTTTTAACATGAAGAAATTGGAAGAGTAGGCTTTGGGAATGTGCTGAACTGGTAACTAGACTCTGAGATCTTCACATCTAGGGGAGAACTTTTGAAGGTTCAAGAACTTCTATGAAATATGAGTTGGAAAAAAAAATATGTGCCAGCAAAGTCCACAAGGAAATCTGTCAATCTCTCCACAGTTCTGAATGGAAAAACAGCTAATAATAAAAATATTCTTCTATAGAATGTTAAACATGATTTATTCCCAAACTGATCTTGGCTCTAAATTTATACTATCTGAACATTCTAGGAAATTTAGAGCAGACCAAATTGAAGTGCAACTAGGTTGGTGGCTCCCTCTTGTGGAAACGAATATTACCCAGAGAAAAACTGGTTGCTATGATTCTCATGGGTTAAATTCAGCCAAAACAATGACTCCACTGTAAAAAATTAACACACACACACACGCACACACACACACAGAAAAGTCACCAATAGTAAAACAACAGTAAAAGTATAATAGTGCTGGGTACTCTTCTTGCCCTAGAGCTCATGGTTGCAACCCTTGGGTCCTTTTATTCTTTCATTGATTAATTTATAACAAATTAATGAGGCTTAGTATTACCTAGTTCTGTTGTAGTTGGCAAAAGATACAGAGATATAAATAGCTAAATTTAGCCTCATACACTTTATAATCAAAAGAGGAAAACAGAGTAGATGACAACTAAAATATAATAGAAAGTTTGTAAAAGAGTTATCCAGGAGGTATTATGAAGGCATGATAATAAAAAATGCCTAATTTGCTTCCAAAGTTTTATTAAGTTCTACATAATAAAATATTGTAAATTATATTAAAATTGCTTCACTACTTGTGAAGTATATCAGAGCCGAATTTTGGATTATGACTTGACAATCAAGAGTCAGTGTGCTGGATGCTGTGAATAAGGGATATTAGATTCTGAGTGTGTCTTTGCTAAATCAGTTGAGAAAAGAAACATAACATTGGAACACAGCTGAGAAAAGTAAAAACTTATTTATATGTATAAAAATAAGTTATCGTATAAAACATATAAGATTGTATATTGATACCTTATATATTAAATACATTATATATTTGACACTTTGATATATTATAAATATATCACATAAATATATATTATAAAGTAATATATTATATATAATAATACCATTTTTGTAAGCCATAAAAGGAGTCTATGAACTTATTTATATAGATTTGTATCTTTATAAGGAAGTGGTCTTATAAGAAAGGGGTTAGGCCTTGAGGTAGATACTTCTTATGCATTATAATTTTTAAAATGTGATTGTTCTAATGGCAAGTTTTACTTTTGTTGGCTTGTATATTAAGTTCAAAATCTGTATAACAAGCACTTAAACTCTTCTGCATAGAGTATAATTGGTAGTACAGGTCAAAGTCAGCCTTCAGTTAAGGACCAGGTTCTGGAATTATTCCTGTGGAAAATAGCAACCTATTGAATCCCTGGATGATTTCAAATAGGAATTTTTTAATGATTTGATTTGTTCCTGAAAAAGACATTTTCACATCCAACAAGTACATCTGACACCAAAAATGATTATTCTATTTATGTTCCATTGACCTTAGGTATTAGATTAGGTACACACACACACACACACAATATGTATCTATATAAGATGTATATGTATATGTATTTAAGTACATATATAGATGTATGGATATATGGATACCTGAATGAAGTCAGAAGCTTCAGAATTGCTTCATTAGCCCTCAAGTTACTTTTTATAGTCCATCAAGTGTTTTTAGCACTTTTTCCATCTTTAAACATTGCAAGTACTTTGGACAAGGCCAGTGAAACAAAGTTGAAATAAAATACTCAAACAAATAATGCTTGGTTGGATTTGTTTATGTGGTTTTTGTTGTTGTTGTTTAAGTTGACATATCTTATTCCAGTATTTGCTTTTGTGCCCTCTTCAACTTTTTAATGGCAGCCATATATTGGACTCATAGCTTTAAGAATTTTACTACAGCTCCCTTAAATCTCATTTTAGTAATTGTCTTATGAGATTCAGTATACTACATATTTTCTTTTTTCTTTTTTAATTTAATTTAATTTTTTTTAGTATACTACATATTTTCATTTCTGTTCCCTGCTCCTAGACTTATTGCAGTCTTGAAATTTATGTTCTACTTGGGCATTCTTTTCTCATCTGTGGGATGATTGATTAGTTGATTTCTGGGAGTGCTGATTTTGATTTTTTATATTTCCTGTTTTTTTAAGTTATTTACTTTTACAATGGGGAAGAGATGTTTTAAAAGTGACCCTTGGAAACATATTAATTCCCTGGCTAGGACTCTGCTTCATAAACTCTCTCCATCTTCTCATATTGCCCTACTCCTCTTTCCTGTGCATTGCTCCTTTGTGTATCTTAATGCTGTGATCCTTTATGGACATTTATCTGATCATTAATGTGACAGCATTTATTGCAGGTCCTTTGTTGGTTTTCAAGAAAGAGTACATGGTGGCTATGTAAGTTTGCAGAGTCCTAGGATAAAGACTTCTAAACTCCCCCTTTTACAGAAAATACTCATTTTTTCCATCTTTACTTTCTGAATTATGCACAAAAACTATGTTGTGTAATGTGATTTGAAGGAAAATTAGGGTTTTTTTAAGACAGAAGACAAAAATTGAGAAATAAAAAAATATGAGAAGCATGTGTTAAATACAATTTATTTTTTGCTTCATTATGACAAATGACTGACTCAGTTGACTTTTATTCTTTGTCTATTGAAGACACTCCTGAATTTAAAGTTAAGCTGGATTGTGTAAAGTTCTAATCATGGTTTAAGAGCATATTAGCTACTAACCTTAAAAAAGTGATTTACTTTCTGAGTTTAATTTCCTCATGTCTAAACTGAGAATTTCTAAATTATTTTACTAGGAATCTTGACAGTTCAAAGTAGGTGTGTTTGGTCCATCTCCAGTGAGATCGGCCAAAGTAGCTGTGTATTTAGCTGTTTTTATCTACCCAGCTTCTACTTAGGAATTATTTTTGAGGAAGGTTTTTACCACTAAAAATCAAAACCTCTCGTTGATCTCTCTGTTTTTGTTTTTCTTTTTCCAACATCCTATGAGTCAATGAATGCTACAATCTCATTGGTTCTTATAAAAGGTACTTTTCATGCCAAGTCACCGATTTTCAAGTCTCTTTAGATATCAGAATCATCTTTTGATGTTGTTTGTTTTACACAGAGTTGCCTGCCTTTCTTTTCAAATTACTAGATCAGAATTGTTCCTAGGAAAGGAAAAATAATTTTCTTTCTGTTGAAATGAAATTCTTTGCCCAAGATAGAGCCGCAACTGCCTGGGAGCCGTGTTAGCAAATCAAAACTCAGATAACTTTTGAGTCCCTGTAAATATTCCACTTGACCAGAAGCAGTATATCCAGTCAGTCAGTCCTCAAAACCAAGCCAATGCTACTCTTTTTACTTCTTTGCTCCTTCTCACCCCTAACAAGATTGACAGTATAGGCCCAGCCAATCAGATATTTTCTGTTTGTTCTCTTCCTTGTTCTTTATTCTTTATCCTATAAAATCTTCCAGCTTTTTGCACCATTTTGCAGTTCTCTGAAAGAGACTGTCTACTTCATGAAGTGTTAAATAGATTTTGTTTGGGTCACCTAAGTTGTCTTCCTTAGTCGTTTTTTGACAGTTCATTGTTTTGGGCTGAGACCCTTCTGTAAATTTTAATTACTGATCTATGAACAGGCACCCCACAAAGTTATGAGACCCAAAAAGCAGCCAGATGTTTGAGTCTTATATACCATCCTGTGCTAGGGAAAGGAATAGTGGTCTGGGGTTACAAAGGAAGGGAAGGTAATTAATTCACGGTTAATTGAAAAGAACAAATGTTTGGTCATCAGAGGCTGTGTAGCCACACATATGTCTTCCACATGAAAAGTTTGTCTCTGGTAACAGCTCTGTCTTCCTGGTATAGGGCCCCATTCTAATGTAAATTTCTCTCACAAAAGAGTAGCTTCTACCTTGTTTTCAGAGCTCTTCCTGTGTCTGCACTTAAAATAATTGGTTCAAAATAATCTTTATGCCAAAGAGGCATATTTTGGGATGGCATACTTCTGTCTCCTCTCAGATCTCTGAGGCAAGGGCGAGGTAGCTACATTTTTCAAATCTCTGCTCAGATCATCCACATGTGCAGGAAACATTGGAACCATTAAGCCCCAAAGTGTAGGGCTGAACTAAGAAGTCAGATGAGCCATACCTGTAACTGCGTGTAATAGCTAACAATTTCTAAGTGCTTCACCTATACTATTAAACCTAAAGACTGATATGGTAGGTGTGACATAGGTCCCAGAGAAGTTTCTGGAAAGAGGCATTAACATACAATTTTTAAAGCCCTTTTCTCTATAGTGGGCTGTACATGTAAATATGTTTTTGTTTGTTACTGCCTTTCACATACTGAGTGTTGTTAGTAAGCTAGGTAACTAGTAAATGTGATTCTTAGGTGATCTAAAATTTTAATTTTCATAAGACAGATAAACGGAGAAAAGCTTATAAATTTATGTAAGCTTCGAATGACATAGGAACCTTCAAAAAGAAGGAAAACCCAAAGAAATTATGTAATCTATATGCCTTTATAGTAGATTGAACAGAGGCAATTGCAGAATAGTAATGTATATCAATTAATACATTTTTGCAGTGAAAAAGTCAATTTTTCTAGGATTTCTCTTAGGGATAGAATTTAGAGAAGTTTTTAATATTCATACTGTTGTAATAAATGAACTTAAAAACTTAATTTTTTTAATTTGCTAAAGTCATCTGGACTTGGAAATACACAATAGTGTGAAGATTTGCAAAACTTCATTATACAAACCTTACACCTACAAATCCAAGCAGAAAATATTTATTATTTATAAAATAGAAATAAAATTAGAGATATATGAGAACCAATTAACTAGGCTTCTTTTGTTGATCTTACTTTTGGCTCCTAAGTTGGAAATTAGACAATTAAATGTTCTTTGAGAGCAGTTCCATAGCTTGAAAATATGCTTCTTCTGGATTCCCCATAACCTGCCTATGTATTGTTAAATGTCTTAAAACATTTTAAGAAAAAAAAATCAGAGTTGTAGCTAAACTTTGATTCTAACTGACACAATTATGTCTATCAGGTCTCAAATGAGGGAAGGGGTTGACCTGCAGTCTGATGCCTAGGAAAGCCCACCCATCCAATTTTGGTGACTTTATTGATTTCTAACTCTGGAATTGAGAAGAACAAATTTAAAGTATATCTCCTCTCTCTTTGGATAGAGTTGGTTTTAAAGATTTTCTCACTTTAATAGGCATGATCAGATAGGTTTCTATAACCTTGACCCTCTGAAAGATCATCTGGTTAGCTTTTTCTGTGAATTAATTGTTGAGAATGTCCCTATGGTATATATATATATACCTTCGATTCTCTACTTCCTTCTGCCCCTTTAATCAAGCTCTTTTCTTGGCTTATCTCTTGCAATAATCTCTGAGTTAGTGAGAATGTACATTTCCCACCAAACAAATCCTAAGTGTCCAGCAATCCATCTCATCTTGTGTACAAAATACGTTATGGCACTGCAGTCCCAATTCTGTGCAAAAGAATGGGCATTTGGGCTCTTTTCAGAGTCAATCTGGGCAGGATTTATGATTCAGCTATTTTGACTTAAATCAGGCTAAAAATTCCTGGCACTTATACAATTTTGACTCGATTAAAATTTGGCCTAAATATGTTGGGCTGTTCTTCTGGCACAATATATTACCAAAGCAGGAAAGGAAATAAAAGTACCTGGGACTTTTTTTGAGCTTATCGAGTAGTGGGATGTGTGGTATGTATCTCTGTTTCCATGTGTATATGTTCCTTTCTCAATTAGTCTATACAAATCTGATTGATTTGCTCTTAAAGTGGCATGAAATGGTTCTTTATGATAACTGTTTATCTTGAATTATTTAATTCATTGAATGTAAACTTATGCATAAAGTGATTTCCTTATATGAAAGATAATTATGTGACTAAAGATCCTGATTAATTGCATTATTCAATTCACATCAATACTGAATCTAAACTATGGAACCATTCTATTCCACTTAAATGGGGAGAAAAACTAGCATCTTTTTTTAAAAAATGAGAGTTGAAGACAGGGTCTTTGTTGCTATGATTATGTTTGTGATTTTAATTGCTGAGGCATTTATTTTTGAAAAGGATCTGCTGTCAAAGAGAAGCAGTAAATGTTCATATCGGGTTTTTTTTTTATACAATGGCAATTATATTGACAATCCATTTTGAGAATAACCATAATGGTTCCATTTAGTGTGTTTCTGTGAAGGACCATCAGGGTCAATATAGTGACTATGAAAACGTCTGATATAACAGATACTTCTATTATGTCATTTCCAATGATGTTATGGAAAGGAAAATGGAAACCTGAACCCTGAAATAATGGAGAAGAAAAGGAGCCTTTTATTATGCTACTATTATCACATCTGAGAGACACTCCTTTGGGAAGCCAGGTAGCAGAAACTTCTATCTGAACTTTTTTTTTCTGCCTTTTTTTTTCTATCTGAGCTTTTTAAGGCTGTTTTTCTTTAGAAAATTGAAAAGAAGGAAAAAAAAAGAAACACTGATTTTGAAAAATACATGCAAAATCCCTGGGAAATGTTATAAAAGCAAATTAGTGATCTGCCTCTCTTATTGTTTTGTAAATGAAGTTCTGCTTGGATTCTAGAGGAGGGATAAAATGACTTTCTGACCCATTTTGATTTTTAATGATATTATAGAGAAACTTTTTGAAAACCTAGAACAATTAACATCAGTCTTGAAATAAAAACTAAAACCAGACATTAAAAAACCTAATTCATCCTAATTACTTTGCTTAATTCCAAAACCATTTTACCATATTTTGCTGTTATCTGTGCTCTTGAGATAACTTATTTGCTACTGTACATTTCTTCCTAACACTGTGTGCATGACTTCTTGGTAGCTTGACATTGACCGTGGTAAGAGTATTTCAAGTGGTCATGGTGGTGGTATCTACACCATAGATATCAAATAATGGTAACTGCTAGAAGTCAAGGCTTGATTTATTATTTTGTGGATAGTCTAGACTTAAAAAAGTGATAGAAAATGTTAATAATTCAGGTTAAACTTAGAAGTCTGTAGTGCTGATTAAAAATGGGCTAAAGACCTTAATGGACAACTCATCAAAGAAGATATATAGATGGCCAATAAACATACAAAAAGATGTTCCACACGAAATGACATCAGGGAAATGCAAGTTAAAACAACAATGAAATACTACTAACCACCTATTAAAATGGCCAGAATTTGAGGCACCTGGGTGGCTCAGTCAGTTAAGCATCTGCCTTTGGCTGGGGTCACGATCCCAGGGTCCTGGAATCAAGCCCCACATCAGGCTCCCTGCTCTGCTTTTCCCTCTGCCCGCTGCTCCTACTGCTTGTGTTCTCTCACTCTCTCTTTCAAATAAATAAATAAGTTCTTAAAAAATAAACAAAATTATCAGAATCCAAAACATGGACAACATCAAATGTTCACAAAGCTGTGGAGCAACAGGAACTCTCATATATTGCTGATAGGAATGCATAATAATACTGCCATTTTGGAAGACAGGTTGGTGGTTTCTTACAAAACTAAACATAGTCTCACTATATGATCCAGCAGTCATGTTTCTTGGTATTTACTCAAAAGGGCTGAAAACTTATGTTCACATAAAAACCTTATATGTGGATATGCATAGCAGCTTTATTCATAATTGCTAACCCTTGAAGCAAACAAAATGTCCTTCAATAGGTGAATGGATAAACTGTGGTACATCTAGATGATGGAGTATTATTTAGTTCTAAAAAGAAATGAACTATCCAGCCATGAAAAGGCATGAAGAAAACTTAAATGCATATTCCTAGGTGAAGTAAGTCAATCTGAAAAATCTGTATACTCTACAATTACACCTATATAACATTCTAGAAAAGATAAACTATGGAGACAGTAAAAATACCAATGGTTTCCAGAGTTTGGAGGGGAAAAAGAACAAATAGGCAGAACAGAAAGTATTTTGAGACAGTGAAAATGTTCTGTATATTATTTTGATGGATATATGCCATTATACAGTTGTCCAGATCTACAGGATACACACCAGGGGTGAACTCTCATGTAAACTATGAATTTCAGACGATTATGTTGTGTCAGTATAGTTTCATGAGTAGTGATAATATACTACCCTAGTGGGGGATATTGGTAATGGGGGAGTCTAGGCATATATGGGGGTAAGGGGTATATAAGACATTTCTAGATTCTTCTAAATGTTCCCGTGAACCTATAACAGCTCTAAAAATAGTCTTTAATTAAAATTTGTAATGTCTATAACTATTACATTACCACAAATTATAACAATTTATAAATTGTTACAGATTTGGGGGAGAATTTCTAGTACCTAAAACTGTTATATAATTCAGCAAAGAAATCACTCAGTTTTTGAAAAAAAAATGAAGTCCCATATACCTAACTTCATTGTCCCACCTTTATCCTACTTAATAAACAAAAATATCACTGACCTTCATGTAGGAACTACACTTGTTCATCAGTTACAACCTTTGGCTGGTTAGGAATGTAAAAGTTGGGCCAAAAGCAATGAAAGCACTCTGTGAGAAGCAACTGGATATATGAATTATAATAAAGAATATTATATATAATATTATAATATATATTATACATTTTATTTTTGCAAATAGAGTGTTATATATTTATTTGTAACAGCAAAGTTATAATAAACATAGATGCATGTGTGTGTGCATGTGTGTGTACATACATCCACATATTTTTTCAGAGAATCTGTTGTTAAACATTACCAGCATACCACTGTGTACCAAAAAGCTATAATTTCAAATAATTTAGCCTAAGAACTTCTCTCTCCCACTTGCCTATTCTGAGGCTTAAAAAATCCTCTATTAAAAATAATCTCATTAGCTTAAAATGTTGATCCCTTTTCAAAAGGTAACTACTTCTGCAAAGGACTCTGAAGGAAGCTCAGTCATGTATACATTAAATTGGAACTCACTAATCATTCGATAGGGGTTCATTTTAGTGCCATGACAAGATCGTTTTTTTTGAGATTTTATGATTTTTGAATCATAGAAAGATAAAGCTCAGAGGATGGAAGTAAGGTTCAGAAAGATTGATGACCAAAGTATCACAGAACTATTTAAATAATAATATCAAGAGTTCATTTATCAAATCTTCATTATATGCTATGGTCTGAATGTTTGTGTACCTTTGTGTATCCACAAAATTTGTGCAGTGAAATTTTGACGTAAAGGTGATAGTGTTAGTAGGCAGGGCCTTTGGGAGGTGATTAGATCATGAGCCCTTATGAAAGAGATTATTACTCATGTAAAGGAGATTTCGTACATCTCCTTACTCCATTCTGTCATTTGAGGTTGTAAGGAGGAGTTTGTGATTTGAAACAGGGCCCTCATCCAACCATGCTGGCAGCCTGATATCAGACTTCCAGTTTCCAGAGCTTTGAGCAATAAATTTCTTCTGTTTATAAACCACTCAGTTTATGGTATTTTGCTATAGCAGCCTGAACAGAGTAAGACATGACATTCATTCAATATATAATGAATTTAATGTGAATTGTTTTAATTCTTATGTTGATACTCAATTGGTACTTCATTTTATCTATATTAAAATAAGGAAACTAAGACACAAAGACTTTTTAAGGTATATGTTCCCAAGTTCCAATAGTTGGGATCATAGAACTAGGATATGGGCCATAGTTGTATAATTAAAGAGCCTATTTTCCCCCAGCTTTATTGAGATATAAATGACATATGGCATTATATAAGTTTAAGAGGTACAATGTGTTGATTTAATACATCTATGTATTGCACAGTAATTATCACCATAGCATTAGCCAACACCTCCATCAAGTCATGAGAATATCTAAGATTTATTCCCTCAGCAACTTTCAAGTGATGATAGTGTCATTAAATTAACTATAATCACCATGTTTTACATTAGATTCCTAGAACTTATTCATCTTATAACTGGAAGATTATATTATGACCAGAATCTTGCCATTTGCCCCAACTCCTAGCCCCTGGTAACCATCATTCTACTCTCTCTTTCTAGAAGTTCAGCCTTTTTAGTTTCCATATATATATGTTATCATATAGTACTTGTCTTTTTCTGTCTTATTTAGCATAATGGCCCTGAGACCCACCCACACTGTCACAAATGACAGAATTTCCTTCTTTCTCATGGCTGAATGATATTTTGTGTGTGTGTGTATGTTATATGTGTGTGTGTGTGACATATTTCTTAACCATTCATCCATTGACAGACATGTGGGTTCTTTCCATATCTTGGCTCTTATGAAAAATGCTGCAATGAACATAGGAGTGTAGATATGTCTTTGAGATTTTTCTTTTCATTTCCTTGGGATATATACCCAGAAGTAGGAAAGTAAGATTGCAGAATGATATGATAGTTTTATTTTTAATTTTTTGAGGAACTTCAATGCTGTTTTCTATAGTCACAGAACCAATTCACATGCCAACCAACGGAACACAAGGGCTCCATTTCACCACACTTTGGCCAACAGGCCAACACTTGTTTTATGTCTTTTTGATGAAAGCCATTTGAACAGGTATGAGATGATAACTCATTGTGGTTTTGATTTGCATTTCCCTGATAACTAGTAATATTGAGTACTTTTTTTTTTTTTTAAGATTTTATTTTATTTACTCATGAGAGATACAAAGCGAGAGAGAGAGGCAGAGACACAGGAAGAGGGAGAAGCAGGCTCCATGCAGGGAGCCCAACGTGAGACTCGATCCCGAATCTCCAGGATCACGCTGTGGGCTGCAGGCGGCGCTAAACCGCTGCGCTAAACTGCTGCCCTATTGAGTACGTTTTCATGTAACTTTGCCCTTTGCGTATCTTTGGTAAAATTTTTATTCAGTTCCTCTGCCCATTTTTAAATTGGATTTTTGTTGTTGTTATTGTACTGATTGTATGAGTTCTTTTTATATTTTGGGTATTAACAGATACATGATTTGCAAATATTTTCTGCCACTCCATAGTTTGTCTTTCCATTTTGTTGATTGTTCTTTTCGCTATGCAGAAGTTTTCAAGTTTGATGTTGTCCTACTTATTAATTTTTTTCTTTTGCTGCATGTGCCTTCAGTGTCATATCTAGAAAAATTATTGCCGTGATCAATGTTAAGGAGATTTTCCCCTGTTTTCTTTGAGAAGTTTTATAGTGTAAAAAATTATGTTTAAGTTTTTCAATCTATTTTGAGTGAATTTTGTATTTGGTAATAAGATAGGCATCCAATTTCATTCTACTGCATGTGGTTATTCTATTTTCCCAAAGCAATTTCTTGAAGAGACTATCTTTTCCCCATTGAGTATTCTTGACTTATAGAGCCTACTTTTTGTCCATTATTTTATACCACTGTTGGAATCCAAAACTTTATATCTGAATTAGGTTTTATCACACCATTTTGTGCTACTCCACTTGGTATAAATATTAAATAAATAAAGGGAAAATGGTATATTAAAGTATTAGCTGAGAAGAAGAGGTTCAAAGATTGAGGCCTAGGCCACTCCAATTTAAGGAGTTAACTACAACAGGTGAAGCAAGGAGAGGAGATTGCATCTGTTAACCAGGGTTACATAATGAAATCACAAAATCTCAGTGGTGTATAATAATATTTGTTTACCTTACAAGTCTTAGAATTAGCTGTTCTAGGCTGGGCTTAGCTGATCTTGGCTGCACTCACCCATGTATCTACAGGCTGGTTGGAAGCTTTGTTTTAGCCAGAGCTGGACCAGGGCAGCTTATCTGTGGCAGCTCTGCTCATATGCCAGGCTTCTTCTGGGACTATTGAGCAAGTCCAGGCATGTCCTCTTCATTGCAATGACTTTTTGCAAACATTTTCTAATGAATTAGTCACCTTATTTAACCTGAACTCAGACAAAGGAAAACTAAGCCATATACACAATGGGAAGGTGTTGTAAAGTTGTACGTGTGGAAGAGGTGAGTGAGTAATTCTTTTAGTGCAGTCTACCTCAGAAGCCAAGGCTAAGTAACCAAAGACTTTGGAAAAAAACAGAGTGTTTCATTGGAAGCCAAGTGAAGAACATGCATCAAAGAGAATATGATCTTCCATGGCAGACATTGTTGATAGGTAAAGTAAGAGAGGACTGAGATTTGAACATTGAAGGTTGTTACTGATTTTAAAAGAGTAGCTTCAATACATTGTTGAGGACAAAATTCTGATTGGTGAAGATTTAGGAGAGAATAGGAGAAAGATTGGAGAGAGTAATTATGAACAATTGTTTTATGATTTTTGGAAGAGTTGCCTTTATGTAGGAATCTGAGGAATTTATCTATACTAACAAAGGGGAGGTAGAGTATATGATAGTATTGGGTAGCTATTGTCATGGGAGCCTGCAGAAGCTCCCTAGGAGACTATATACTTCCAAACTGGAATTCTGTAGTACGGAATGGAGGAAACCCACAGCCTAATCATCTACAGCTAAACATTTTTCCACTCTGTGACAACTCTCAATTATACACTTTTTATGACTTTCTTTTTTTTTTCAAGTTTGACCTGATGATTTATTTGTGAAAAAAGCTAGTTTTGATGAGGAAAAATTCAATCCTGCCCCTGTAAACATAAAGAAATTCAAGGGGATGACTTTCACCTAGCATATGTATATACTGGAAATCAGCATAAAAACATTCCTCCCTCCACTTCAAAGACAAGAAATCACATTAAGTACATTCATTTCTCAGTGCTACTTTAAACCTGAGAGTTTGTCTTTTTTATCCCAACTGAACCAAATGCATAGTTGAAATTACTCTTGAAGTGCCTCTTATGGAGTTAAATATCTGAAACATTTAATAACAAGAATCAGTCGCTCTCTTTGTAGTGATTGGGTATTATGGGTTTTCTTCTTCCTGAGGCTAGAGGTTGATTGGCTCAATGTACAGTTGTAGCAGTCAAAGAAAAAAAACCCCACCTAAATTAGAAGGAAAATAAAGGTTAAGGATGTACAAAGTTTCCTGCGATATCTTGGACCCCAAGTGGAATTTGCCAAAGAATGCTATTTATTCTCTTTATTTTGAATTTTGTCTTCAGAAAGCAGCAAATAATGTGTCCCACCTACAGTACCTGTAGTCTTTAACCAGAGCTTCTCCATAGTCAGTCATAGAATCTGCTTCCCCCCCCTCTCTTCTGCCATTAATGAAAACAACCACTTGCAGTAGTCTGGGGTGACCTTGCTTCACACCACATTGCTTAGCTCAATTTTGGAATGAAAATAGATAATGCTACAATATAAATCTGTCCTTATAATAAAAAATTGGAAATGATGAAGGGTGGCAGATGGATTCCAAACTAAAGGAATCCATTCTCCATGACTTTATCATTTAAAAACCAAATTCTATGCCAGGGACAAAATGGACATTTGGGACACCTTTGGCCAAGGATCTTGTCCTCATTTCTATCATTGAGAACATTGTTGTGACTACAGGCACCCACACATATGCTGCATAGTATGGCCTCAGCATTACTCCTTTGCCAGGTTATGCAGACTTGCTATGAGGGCTGTCAGCAATCATCATCATCATTATCACTGTCATCATCATCATCTGGGTATTTGTTTGGAGGGAAAACCTGTAATGTTTTCTAACTTCCTATTATAGCCTGGTATGAGAAAACCATTGCCAATGACTGTGTTAAAGTTGAGCTGTCTTTGATGAAATTTTAAAATTTATTTTCTTTACTAAAAAGACATACCCATTTAAAATTAAAACCAGGCTTACAAATGAACTAAAAATCTATTTTTTTCCATTTTGACTAAAAAGTCACATATATTTTTTGCCAAATCATATGTAGAGAAAATAAAATACAGTTTTCTCAGAATGGAAGTGAGACTGCTCATGATGATGTCTGGAGACATTTTTGCTTGTTATAATGAGGAGAGTAGGGTGCTCCTGGCCTGTGGTAGATAGTAGAATCAGGATACTGCTAAACATGCTACAATGCATAAAACAGACTCCTCCCCCTTCCCTACTACAGGAAATCACTGTCTGGCCCAGAATTTCCTTAAAATAGTGCTGAGGCTGGGAAACATTTTGGAAGGTGATGATCATGTCAGATCCTCATACCATTTCCTAGTGAGTCCAGAAACATTACTTTGCCCCTCCGACAGTAAAACAGATCTTCAGTGGATTTCTACTTCTGGTATAGAATCTGAGAAGACATGGAAGACCTTCATTTATGATAACACCAAGGAAAATATAGATGATATTTTGAAGTGACTTATATGAAGTGATTTATGTGAATATTGAAAAATTCTACATGCAAGAAAGCCTTGATGAACTGATTTCCAGAAGATGAAGGAAGGCCTGCATACTTGTGCACTGAGCTACAGAAGGGTCTGGAGCAAAAATTGGATCTGGATGTAAATGATGAAGAAGCCTGCCAGAGACCTTAAACTTTAAGGCTGAGAAGGCAACTAAATCACCAGTGATAGTAGGATCAGGTGCGATGGATTGAAGTTTGAAAAATCCCCCAAGACAATAATAGTTAGTTTGGCATAACAAAGCTCCCTGCTTTTCCTTTTGTTTAATTTTTGTAAGGAAAATGATGTGAAAGTGGAACCAATAAGCAGAAAGAACCTGGGTAGTCTCATGCTTTCTCCCTGTGTCTGGAACCACTGAACCAAATCATTTAACCTCAGCTTACACCTTCTGGGCTTTAGGCTCAAACACTAGTTTAAGAAAAAAAGTCTAGCCCCTAGATGACAATAGAGGCAGTTATGGTGATGAGAAGAGCAGTAGCACAAGTGGTTTGGTTTAATTTTTTTGACATTGTGGATCAGTCACAGACTCAAGGTGAAATCTCTTTACTTTAGCAAGCAAATGTTAGATCTAAATATGACAAGTAGCTGACAAGGACTTTAATACAATTATTATGAATATGTTGAAGGATTTATAGGAAAAGATGGAAAGTATGTGAGAACAGAGAATTTCATCAAAGAAATGAAAACTGTAAAAATAATAAGAGAAAGCCTAAATATGAAAAATATATGTGAAATCTAAAAATACATCAAATTAGCAGAATAAACACTGTCAGAGAAATGATCGATCAGCTTAAAGGCAGATCAATAGAAATTTCTCTGAAATGAAGGATAGAAAAAAGAAAAAGAGCAGAGCATTTGTGAACTGTAGTACTAATTAAATAGTCAAACAAATATATACTAGGATCACCAGAAGAAGAGAGCTTTGGCTTGTAAAAATTATGAAGATAAAAGAGTGCATAAAAATTATGAAGATAGAAGAGTGCATATTTTATTTTGCCATTTATCTGAATTTTAATATTTTAAGTAATTGTATATTTCTAATAAAAGTTTATAAAATATGTAATATAAATATATAATATAGTATTTATGTAGTATTAAATCAGTATATATTTATAGTGATAGCAATTGGTCTTGGGGGAAAATAGACTGGAAATGAGCAGGAGGGAAATTTCTAGGATAATTTCATGGCTTTGTTTTACTTTTTTTTATTTATTTATTCATGAGAGACACAGAGAGAGAGAGGCAGAGACACAGGCAGAGAGAGAAGCAGGCTCCATGAAGAGAGCCTGACGTGGGACTCAATCCTGGGTCTCCAGGATCACGCCCTGGGCTGAAGGCAGTGCTAAACCACTGGGCCACCGGGGCTGCCCATGACTTTGTATTTTAAATGGGGTATTGACTACAGGGAGTATACATTTGTCAAAGCTCAGTCTGTACACTTTTAGTATCTATATATCTTTCTTTTATCTGTGATTTAAAAATAAATTTAAAAATAAATCACAGATCAAAGAAACCTACGCTAGAAACCTATACTATACTATATACCTATATTAGAAACCTATACTATATACAATTTACAATGACAGAACAAAGATGTGAAGTACTTCAAAAACATTTTCTGATAGCCTTTGTTCCTAAGGTTTTCTCTCCACTACTTGAATAGCTATAAATGTATGCCTTTTGCATTATAACATCATCTGAATACACTACCCCTTTCCTTGCTACTCCCTACCTATGCACACAGTTGAATAGAATCTCTTTCTGTTTTAATCTCTGGGAAACATCAGAATACAGTCTTGTACCATTACTCCTAGACTTACTTTAGTATAAGAAAACAACAGAATTTACAACTTGCCAGAACTCTGAAAATTTTTTATTTATTTTAAGAAAGAGAGGGAGCATGTGCTCCTGAGAATGGCAGGGGGCAGGGTGTGGAGGGGAAGAGGGAGTGGGAGAGAATCTTAAGTAGGTTCCACACCTGGTGGCCCGGTGTGAGCCGAACTCAGAGCTCAGTCTCATGACCCTTAGATCATGACCTGAACTGGGATGCTTCACCAACTGAGACAACCACACCTTCCAAAAATTTGTTATTCTTTGATGAAATTAGAAATTATATATTTTTATAACTTCTACCTGAATAGATTTTTTTCTTTAAAGCTTTCTGTTTATTTTTATCATCTTGGAAGTAAAATATGCATGTGGCAAAGTGTACAAGTTACACAGCTTGATGAATTTTTACATGCATGTAACCATCATCCAGATGTAGGAAAAGAGCAATTTAGAAGCCACAATTTGCTCAAATTAGTTATTACCCTGTGATAATAATTACTAGCCTGACTTGTAAAAATGCAGTTTATTTTTTCCCAGTTTAATACTTTTGTATTTATGGGTCTATATGCTGTGTGTCATTTCCTTTGTTAATATGAATGAAAGTCATGTATTTGTGTATAGATTACTCAGTATCATTGCTGTATAATATTCCATTATAGGATATACCACAATTTATATCTAGTTAGGGGAAGTTATGAATAGTGCTGACTCTCCAGAATGTAAAATGTCTTTTGGTAGGCATTTATGTAACTTTCTATTGGACATATACCTGAGCATAATTGTTATAAAATATGTATATGCTAACCAATTTTCCAAAGTAATTGTATCAATTTATAATCCCATGAGTAGTAAATAAGAGTTCTGGTTGTTCCATATTCAAAACAACAGTAGGTATGATCTGACTTTATATTTACAACTATTTTACATGTGTATGTGTTTTTATTACAGGTTTATTAATTGTATGTATAATTGACATACAAAAATCTACACATAAAATACATCATTAACTAAATTTTAGCAAGTGTATGCCCATGAAGCCATAAGCATGATCAGGATTGTGAACATATCCATTGTCCCACAAGTTTTATAATCTTTATATATGTCTTCTTTTCATCCCTTCCCCCATATTTTTGGTTGTTTTAGGGAGTAGGGTAAATCTGATTCTTTTTACTCTATCTTGGCTGAAAGTAACAATTGTGTTGTGTTTATAATTTGCATTTCCTTGACAGTAAAATTGAATAGGTTTTTATTGTCCTAAGTATTATTTTTTAGTTTTCTTTTGAGTATAAAGAAAAATGTAATTGGAATCTCTTGGATAACCATGTAGATGGAAAGTTTATCATTTTTTTTTCTATTAGACAATGGTTAAGCTACCATCATTCACCTGGCATCAACTCATTCATTTGTAAGCATATCACTTACCATATCTTGGGCATACAAATATGCTGATGATCTCATAAGCAATCCTCCATAGATCTCAATAAAGAAAAAAATTGATTAAACACTAAGGCAATGAATTCTATAGGTTATAACTTTTGGGGATCTTTGACATGGCCACTTTTTCCTAGAACCCTTTTATCCTATCCTGGTTATAAAAAAAATTTTAGAAATTAGACAAAGGAGTTAGGCATACAACATAAGAATATCAACTTTATTAAACTGATATTGGAGAATAATTTGAACAATTTGAGAATAATATAATGAGAAATTAATCTTTGTAATTCTAACCCCAGACTTCCAGTTTTCCTCACTCAGTCCAGGCATTGTGGACTGGAGAAGGTTTTCCTTCACATGTACCCATATGTGGTATGAAAGAGCAGGGGAACATGTACTCTGTGGAAGCTTGTTTCCAAGAAACAGGGAAGAGAGAGTCTGAACGACAAATGTATAGATTTTCCTTCTACAACCAAGAATTTTATGTCACTCGTCTCTACTCCCCACAGAGCAGTAAGTGATGGAATGAGAGAGAATTGTCATTGTAGTAGACCTCAAGGGATAGATGGAAACTTTGGGAGTGGAGAACAAGTTATTATTATTTTTTAATCTGGTGACTTAACCATTAAATCTGGTCAACTGAGAATGAGGCTGTTTCAGGGCAGAAGAACTTAAACTATCAGGAGAAGCCAGGTTCCATGTTCATGAGACTAAATCTCCAGAAAAAGCACTGTTCTGTTGGATATTCCACTAGATGACAGAATTTTGCCTTTGAGGGCTCTAACGTGGATCAGAACTATCTGTTAGATCAACCTCTAGGCTCCAACTGAGGCTAAAACTCCAAAGCTCATCATTCTATTTAACATCCTAAATTATATCTAACATTGTCTAAGTAGCCCAACACAGTTTATACAAGATAAATTTGTAAAAATATCTAATAATAAAATGTCAATGGAGAAATGCAGCAAATTTTAGTATAAGTCCCTACTATAGATTTCATGAGGAGAAATTCAAGTTCTTATATTGACGTTTTTATAAGCTGAAGTCAAAAGAATTTAAGTTCAAAACCAAATTATCTTTTATGAGTCAAAATTTAAAGAATTTAAATCCAAAATCACAATCAGAAACTTTTTATTTGCAATTGCATCTGTTCTCTGGAAATTACATATGTCTCTTTTAGAATTCAAACTTTGGTTTAATACTAAATTTCTGATTTGTCTCACTTTTTTAAAAGATTTTATTTGTTTATTCATAAGAGACACACAGAGAGAGGCAGAGACATAAGCAGAGGGTGAACCAGGCTCTCTGTGAGGAGCCCGATGCAAGACTCAATCCCAGGACCCCGGGATCAGGACCTGAGCCAAAGGCAGAAGCTCAACCACTGAACCACTCAGGTGCCCCCATTTGTCTCACTTTTAAAATAATTCAATATTTTAAAAAGATACACAGTATTATCATCACTGGCCCCACTGCCACAGAATGTAGAAAATGCTAATACTCAGCTCAAGTGCAGTTATCTCAGGCACAATCCAGAATTAAAATCCAGAATCCAGGAGTTAGTGCTGACAAGGATTATAGCAAAAATTGCATGGTATCTCAGTGAATAAGGTTAAATGAGGAAAATCTTGGTTTCAACTTCAGGCGCTAGCTTATGCCAATTGTCTGGAATGGTTGCATGAGTGAATTTGACCTCAACGGGGTGAAATCTCCAGTGAGAGATTAATATTGACACATTGTATTGGTGGAGGAAGGATGCATACTATTTCTCTCCCTCTGGGAGTGGTATTTGAGATTAGTATCTCAAATCTTCTTCCAAAACCTAGAAATTTGTTCCAGTCCTTTGGTTTTAAATGTTGTTTTTTCCCCATATTTATATGAAAAACTCCTTAATTACCAGTTCACCCTGGCACTTTTTCTGGCAGCTCAGTGCTACATTAAAGGTGAACTTAATCTAGTCACTAATAGCACAGCCTCTACCATAGTGGTTCTCACTTTTGGCAGCACATTTTAATTACCTGGGGAGCTTTAAATTACTAATGAGTATATCTCCCCTAGAGTGTCTACAGCCTTATTTGGGCAATGGGAGTTTTAATAGCATCCCAGGTGATTCTAACATACAGCCAAGATGGAGAACACCTGCTCTACTCTGGTGAGCAAGTACATTTACTTCAGGCCCCACTAGCAACTTCCTTCACTTTTTGCTTTGGAATTGCTAAGGGTGAAACTTGTCTCAAATGAATGTTTTCTCACTGAATCCCACACTTGTTTTAACTGGAGAATCACTTTCTGCAGAGGCCTGCATTGTAGCTGCTATTGATGTTAATGAAACTTGTGGTCCTAGAAATATAGAATGTCCAATGATTGTACAGCAATTTTTTGTAATATATTTTTACCATCAATAGCAGGATATGTCACCAATATTTCATTTCTCTTTGCTGTTGTTCTCTTCTTTCAACAGGATTCAGCACAACCTCTAAAGATTTAATCTTTTAAAAATTGGGCTATTTTCTTTTCTATCACACATAGAATTGCTTGATAGATTTTAATGTACTGTTTTTTTCTTTCCCTTTGGATTTTGGTCCAGATATTCATCTTCCAACACACTTTTCTAGGTTTTGCTAACAAAGCATACTCTGGGTCCTCCTGTGGCCAGAAAGAAAGTTCTGGTGCTACCAAAGGCATCTATTGTCCACCTAAATCCTGTCCAGTTTCACCTCCTTGATTTAGATAATTCTACCCAGAGGAGATACTCTTACATCAGATCAACATTTAGTTCAGGCTTGGGCCAGCACTACCACTCTTCTGTCTGACTTCTAGGCAGAGAAGCACCATTTTGTTGGGATTTCTCTTAGAGTTATAATTCCATAAAGTTATTAAGACACAGGAAACATTGTAACTACAGAAGTAATGGAGAATACAATAGAATTTTAGTTATTCTATAATAATACTATTATATCCTATAATAATATTTCCTGATTTTCTTCCAAATCCATTTAGAATTTCTATAATCATTGATCATACTGTCTAAATCTTTGAGAGAGATTTCTCTAATTACTCTTGCTATAGACTGCATATGGTATTAAGACATCATTCCTCTGTGAAATTCTGGACCTGGATGCTTTTGGTGGTCATATGAGGCTGTTCTATGAGAATGTACCTATCTTCCTCTCTTTGAATATTTTGGATCCTGGTCTAATAATACTTAAATTCTCCATTTTTCATCCCTTTCCTAATGCATTCAGTTTTTCATTTCATTTATGTCTGGTCAGCTGTTAAGATTGTAGTCATTAATTTAAGGAAAAATCTCTTTTCCTATGATTGAATCAATCCCCTATTTATTTATTTTAGAGGGAGAGAGAGACTGTGAATATGTGAGCTGTGGAAAGGGTCAGAGAGAAAGAATCCAGAGCAGACTCCCCACTGAGCATAGAGCCTCACTGAGTAGGGCTGGATCTCACAATCCTGAGATCAAGACCTGAGCTGAAATCAAGAGTGGGAGGCTTAACTGGCTGAGCCACCCAGGTGCTCCAGTCCTCTATTTCATTTACTCATTACTCTTCTTTTTAAAATTATTTTTCCAAATTTTTATTTAAATTCTAGTTAGTTAACATTACTCTTCTTTTTTTTGTGACTTCCCTTTTTTTTAATAAATTAATTTTTATTGGTGTTCAATTTACCAACATACAGAATAACACCCAGCGCTCATCCCATCAAGTGTCCCCCTCAGTGCCCGTCACCCATTCATCCCCACCCCCCGCCCTCCTCCCCTTCCACCACCCCTAGTTCGTTTCCCAGAGTTAGGAGTCTTTATGATCTGTCTCCCTTTCTGATATTTCCCACACATTTCTTCTCCCTTCCCTTATATTCCTCTTCTTTTAATGGTAAGACAGAAGGAAGTTTGTTTGTTTTTTACTGCTCCAGTTCCTGCTTGATTTCCTGAGCAAACATGATACTTGGAGACAATTTCAAGACTTTTAAGTTGCCCCTTTGCCTTTGGGATTATAAAAATTTCACTGTATTGTGTCTTTACCTTAACCCAAGAAAGTAGCATATTCTCACGATAATGTTTTCTCATTCCTCATCATTTATTTGTGAAGACATTCTTCCATCTTCTGCAGGTGAAATTACATTTATGACTTTGGAAATCTAAAACTAGGGTCAATATTTATACAATTAACAAATTCAGAGCCAAGCTGAGACTATAGAATTTTAGGTGGGTTAACCCCATATATTCTAAGTTTTTCCTTCCAGGTTCATCCCTTAGGCCTGAAGACAGTTCAAAACACATAAAATAAGGACCTAATCTGATCTAGTCTAAGTATACTACATACTGAAACATGCTATTTATAATTTTCTCCAAGCCCAACATTGTTGTACTTTGCCTCAAGTTTACCTGCTTAGGAAAAAGATGTATTTGTATAACTCAAAGATAAACTATAGGAACTACATCATAATCAAATAAAAAGTTTCATTTAGTAAATACTTCCTTTGTCCCAGATATTGGTATCACTTAGGTAACATAATTGTTATCAAAAACTTATATAGCAGGCATCATTATCCTTATTTGGTAGACATAAAAACAGACTCATAGATGTTAACAAGTTTGTAAAGGTACAATGCAGCTGGGATTCAAATCCAGAATGTAAGAGATCTGCTAATTAGGACACATAAGAAGATGTACAGAATAAGGTACATTGAGACTCTGGAATACCACATTTTCAGATATAATGGGATTAGGTATCTGAAATGAATAGATTCTAATCTGAACCTGGACAGTGATAGCAACAGAGGCCTTTGGAAATGAAGAGTGCATCAGTTTTATAAAACCAAACAAAAACTAACACCCCCCCCCTCAAAAAAAATCCCCAAAACTCCTACCCAGGAATGTTTCCAACAAAGTTTTTATGAAAGTCCTGTTACCTACTTTGACCTTCCAATACATTTTTGGAGTCCTATGACAAAGAACATGTTCTAGCCTTTAGGGCCATTCTTACCATCTTTTTCCCCTTTGGCTTACATCTTGGAAGAAATCTGGGTCTCAGAGGGGTATTTGGTTTATACCTACTCTTAAAGAGATGTGAATCATAAAGGGAGACTCTTGACCTCTTTCTCTGGAGGTTGTTATAAGTATGATCCTTCTATAGAGAAAAATAAATAGAGGGATACCTCATATAAATGCCTTCCCTCAGAGGCCTTGGGAATTCTAAGGTTGATTTGATTCTCCTGCAGGGACCTATGAAAAGATGTGTAGTGAAGTGCATTGAAGATACTGTTGCATAGATTTTTTTATAGTTATATCATCCTGTAAGAAGAGATAAAATGTACAATTTCCCAAACTTCATCTCATAATTTTATCTAATCCTTTTTCTTTAAAGGGAGTCTAATCAAACACAATGAAAGTGCTTTTAGAAATTTCATATCAATAAGCAGTGCTGAGGTTTAAAATTATCAAATAATGATCTATCCTTAATATTGAACATTTCCTAGGTCTTCTTATTAGTTATTTTAAATATTTTAGAATATAAAATAGTAGTTATTTCTATTGGAAATGGAAGGGAATGGAAATACAAATCAATTATGGCATGCCCAAGACTACAAAAATAGGAAGGAAGGAAGGAAGGAAGGAAGGAAGGAAGGAAGGAAGGAAGGAAACAAAAGTTGTGAAAGGGTAAGTATTGTTTTTTTGTATTCTAAATTGAATATCTTACAAAGAGTTTCACTGGCATTTATACATAGAAGTTCTCTTTTTGTGTATCCAGAGGCTTGTGGGCCACAGTTTCATTTTTTTTGTAAATGCCACAGATAAATAAATACAAGTACTCTAGAAGTAGTTGAAGGAAAATTAAAGTAAAGGAACCCAGGTATAAAGAGGAAAATCATGTGTTTTTTGCTTTAAATTTAACAGGTTCTCATTCTTGCCAAAACTGGTAGACTTTTTAAAAACATTTTTAAATACAATTTTTATTTTGAAATAATTTTAGATTTACAGAAAAGTTGCAAAGATAGCATACGGAATCCTAGTATAGTTTTCACTCCGTTTTCCCCATTACTACCATTTTATATTATTATGGAACATTTGTCAAAACTAAGAAAACATAATTGGAAATATTAACTAAACTCTAGACTTTGGGTTTGCTAGTGTTTTTTAATTTCTTTTTTCTGTTCTAGGATTCAATTCAGATACATTTAATTGTCATGTCTCCTTAATCTCCTCTGGTCTATGGTGGTTTCTCAGCCTTTATCCAAAAATCTGGTAGGATTTTGTTATAACAGAATACATTACATGAGATATGGGGTGGGGTGGGGGGGGAAGCAGCGGGGTCAGATATGTTGCTTTGAAAAGTTCAAGAAAATACAGAAAAAGTGAGTACATTTTTGTTCTGTGTAACAAGTTCTGTGTAAAAGTGGTATTGGCAAGAATGAATATCTTGTCTCTAAAATGTATTCTAGGAGACAAAGGGAAAAAGTCCTTGCGAAGTACTTTGAAAGGTTTCATTCTGTAGAAGGAGAGGGGGATCTGAACTTGTGAAAGCTAACATGCTGGCATTTAATTTAGATAGCTCTTCTCATGTGCCACTACTCTTCAAAGCATGTTTAGTGTATTAAAATATTTCTCAAAAAATTCCACAAGATCTAAACTATTAATAGGGGCAGCCCTGGTGGCGCAGCGGTTTAGCACCGCCTGCAGCCCAGGGCATAATCCTGGACACCGGGGATCGAGTCCCACGTCGGGCTCCCTGCATGGAGCCTGTTTTTCCCTCTGCCTGTGTCTCTATGAATGAATAAATAAAATCTTACAAAAAAACTATTAATAGTCCCATCTAATACAGTGATCCTCAATCGGTGACAATTTTGCCCCCAGGGGACATTTGGAAATATCTAGAAACATTTTTGATTATCACAACTTGGAAGAGAAGTGATGGTGGCAACTACTGGATAGAGAGAACAGGGATGTGGTTGCACAGGGCAACCTCCCACAACAAAGGCTTTCAAAACAAACCCTGATAATAAATGAGAAAACAAGGCAAAAATAAATTCACTTTCTCAGGACTACACATGAAGTAAGTGGTGGATTATGTCAGAGTCTGTGCTCTTCCATCACATTGTACATCATCTCTAAGGGCATCATAAAAAAGGGGTTTAGCAGGAAAAATATACTAAGGTAATATTGAGAACAGGGAGTGTGTGTGTGTGTGTGTGTGTGTGTGTGTGTGTGTGTGTGTGTGGTGGTACTTAATATAAAGTATCGAGTATTCAACTAACACATGTATTTATCTAAAAAGTGAAATATCCATTCTTATTAACAAGATGAATATTTGGGACAATAATTTTAAAACTATAGAAGAAAGAGGTTAGGCTTTGTGTTTAGTTATTACCGGACCTAGACTGGGGTGCCAAGAATAAAGGGAGCATCTTAATACAAGAGATACCATAAAGAGAAAACAAATAATGAAAAGAGCTTGAAGGATGAGTGGCTATTCCAAGTAAAGGAAAGAGAAGTAAAAAAAGTGGTTTTGCTATTCTAAACCATGGGCCAATAACAGAGATGGGAAAATTTGAAAATAAACTGTTTTGAGGAAAGAAACATTGCTTAATTCTTGATAGTACCGCCCTGTGGCCATGGGGATGAGGGGTGGGATACAGATTGTAGGCTTAATATACTTTGGTTCTAGATCTTATATCCTGGTTGCCTCAGAAAGTCTCAGTTTAAGCCTGTTGTCTGGGAATTATTTTTAACATCATCCTTTTCATTTCTTAAAGTGTTTTATTTGTACAATAAATTGTGCTTTCACCCTAACAGGAATACAGTAAGGTATCCTATAATCCTTTGGTGTTTCCAGATGATGCTAAATTTGAGAAATAATGCTAGAGAATGTTGATAAATACCAGCAGGACACATTCTTATCAATAGGTGAACTATTCCTCAGAGTGTAGCATATCTCTTGAAGATCACAATGAAGCAAAATCTGGAAGCTAAATTCCTAGTTTTTGTTTTCCAGAGACACGAAAACACCATACTTTAAATGTAACTAAGTAGAAGTGGAAAAGAAGAAGGTAATACTGGAAATATATCCTCTATGATAGATCACTGTTGAGGTGGTTTATTTAACTAGACAGAGACAGGAACTGAAAACAATAGGGCTGAGAATGGCTTTAATTTATATAATTCTTAACCTTGTAATAAAACATCTGTATCACATATGGATGAAATACTAGTCTCTAGATAGAGACAAGCTCAGATGAGCTTGGGAGAACTTGACTATCTTGACACAACTTTAAACTTTATTTGAACCTAAGTTGTTTAAAGTGTATTTAGAACGCAGAAATAGGTATTCTCCACCTGGTTGCTGTCTGACTTAACCAATGGGCTTGGAACATTTTGGGCCAGGCCGAATACTGGAAACAGAAGGAAACTAATTTTAGCTTGATTGATTATGATATGATCTCTTTCTTATTCTCACGAACTTTACATATTGCATCTGTTTAGGGACCTTTCTCAATGAAGCAGTATATAAAACAGATGCAGACTTTGGAGGATTTTAGAAACATAAAGAAAATCATATGGACTTCATTCAGCTGAGCATAAAATCTAACATCTGGAGGAGTCAAATTTTGATCCCAGTTCTGCTATTGCCTTGCAATATCACTCACAAAAAAATCTCTCATTTACTTTGGGCTCCAGTCCTCTCTTCTTAAGAATGGGAAGCATCCTGACATCGGTTGTATGGGCTGAATATAGAACTAACTATTGCAATATGTGTTGGGAAACCTTACAAAAACAATGCAAACTACTCTTAAATTTAGGTTAAGACCCACAATTTATCTTTAGAAATACCATTATTTTGCTAGATACCGTAACTTCTGTAGATCTTCAAATTACGCTCCATCTATTTTTTTTTTTAAACAAAATCTTTGGATGATAAATTGGGTAGATGCTCTTTCCATGCAAACTCTTCACCTGACTATTCCTTTATCTGGGCTTAGCCAAATAATTGTCTCTAACCAATAAATTAGTACCCTCCTATGATTCTAAAAAACTGCCTCAGTCCTTAAAAATCTTATAGTAAAAATCATACAGTTTCACTTCAGAAAAAAGATAAATAAAATTTTAACAATCAAATTACCTGTTTTCTCATTGTTCAAGGGACAACCTCTTTTAACATATTGTACATATTTTGTCTTATTTTTATAAGTGGTTTGTATCTTTAAGTATAGCATGTGTAAGAGAGAGACAGAAAGTGAGATTTTGTATGTTCTCATCATTTTTCTGGTTAAAGTACTCTTTAAATTTTTCAAAAAGCTTGATTCAACTCTTTTCCAATCTCTTTTAAGTTTTTAACACTATTTCTACCTCTTTGCCCTCAGCAAACAACCTCACCTCTAATATGGAGGAATAAGAGGCCATTTACTGGAAATTCAACTTTCTTGCATGTACAAATTTCACATCTACAACTCTTCTCTTCTTTGCCATTTAGTTAGAGTGGGGAACATGTTGCTTTTCCTCTCCATTGCTGATCTTTCCAGTGAACACATTCTCAGGAATTGCACTGTAACAATTGTTCTTTCATCTCCCCTCCTCTTTAATATGTTTGTCACATTGATATTTAACTTTTCCCCCCAAATGTAGAGAATGTTGTTTCTATGGCTCCTCAATACATATTTAAACTACTTAAAACTCCTCAGTTCATGACTGGTAATCAGCAATTTCACAATTTCTTCCTTTAACCTCAAGTCATAGGGACCTACCCCACTCTGTTTATCGACTAATTATTATCCTTGGACACCTATAAAATATACAGTGTATTTGTGTTAGAATTTTTTTGCCTCTGATCAGAGCCAAAACCATATTATCAGATGGATATGGAAATGTGATATTCATGACTAGTGAAAAAAAAAAAAACTAGATGGAGATTTTGGCCCTGATGTAAGACCAAATGGACTTGCTAACACTTTGCCCTATTATCTTTCTTTTTTTCTTTTCTTTTCTTTTCTTCTGTATTGCATAGGTTGCGAGTGCTAATAAAATATTGAATCAAGGGATACTTGGGTGGCTTAGTGGTTGAGCATCTGCCTTTGGCTCAGGTTGTGATCCTGGTGTACTGGGATCAAGTCCCACATTAGGCTCCCGGCAGGAAGCCTGCTTCTCCCTCTGCCTGTGTATCTGCTTCCCTGTGTCTCTCATGAATAAAGAAAATCTTAAAAAAAAAAATCTTGAATCAAATGATGAGATTAAACATCCTTGCTTTGCTCTCAATCTTGAAAGAGAACATTTCTTTCACCGCTATTTAGGATATTAGCTGTAGGCCTTGTATGTGCCTTTTTTTTTTTTTAATTTTTAGGTTGATGATGTTTCATTTCATTCCTAGTTTACTGAGAATTTTTATCAGGAATTTTGTGAGTTTTTTTGTACTGCTTTTTCTGTACCTGTTAAGATGGTTACTCTCCTTATTCTCTTTATTCCCTTATGTGTTAATATGGTGAATTATGTGGATTAATTTTTTGTGTTAAATCTATACTGTATTTAAGGGATAAACTATTTTTTGGACATGATCTAAAACCTTTTTTTTAAGATTTTATTTATTTATTCATAAGAGACACACACACAGAGAGAGAGAGAGAGGCAGAGACACAGGCAGAGGGAGAAGCAGGCTCCATGCAGGGAGCCCGACGTGACTGGATCCTGAGTCTCCACGATCAGGCCCTGGGCTGAAGGCAGTGCTAAACTGCTGAGCCACCCAGGCTGCCCTATTAACCTTTTTAAAAATATTTATTTATTGATTGATGATAAACATGAGAGAGAGAGAGAGAGAGAGAGAGAGAGAGAGAGAGAGAGAGAGAGAGAGATACAGGCAGAGGGAGAAGCAAGCTCTGTGCAGGGAGCGCGATATGGGACTCAATACCGGAATCCTGGGATCATGCCTTAAGCCAAAGGTAGATGCTCAACCGCTGAGCCGGCCTGGCGTTCCTGATCTATTAACCTTTTTATGTATTGCTAGATTCAATGTCTAACATTTTGTCAAGGAATTTCTTGTCTATGTTCATGAGGGATAGCGGTGTGTAGTTTTCTTACTATATCTTTGTAAGATTTGTCAGAACATATCTAGGATCATAAAATCAAGTGGATTGTACTTATCTTGTTTTCTGTAAGAATTGGTACGGAGTTGGCATTATTATTATTATTATTATTATTATTTAATTTTTATTTATTTATGACAGTCACACAGAGAGAGAGAGAGGCAGAGACACAGGCAGAGGGAGAAGCAGGCTCCATGCACCGGGAGCCCGACGTGGGATTCGATCCCGGGTCTCCAGGATCACGCCCTGGGCCAAAGGCAGGCGCTAAACCGCTGCGCCACCCAGGGATCCCCCCTATTATTATTATTTTTAATATGTGTAAGAAGTCCTGGGCCTGGGATATTCCTTGTGTGTTTTATAATCTTTTTCTTATCTGTAGCATCTGGATTGATAACTTTTTCTTTTATTCTTCCTTTTCTAGATTCTTATATTAGAATTTTATATTGATCTGAGATCTACTTTTCAACAAAATTGTTTAATGAGTACCATTTTCTTTCTAAAAACTGCTTTAGCCAAATCTGACATTTTGATTTATTTTCATCTAGTTCAATTTTTGTATAATTTTCTTTGTAATTTTGACTTTGTTTCATAGGTTATTTAAAAGTTTTAAGGTTAATTTTAAAATACTTGGCAATTTTCCAGCTATCCTTTTAATTTTTTTTCCTAGTTTATTTAATTCTATTTTGGTCTTAGAATACATTTTAGTATTGTTTCAGTCCTCTTGAGTTGATTAAGACCTCTTTATAGCCCTGAACATATATGGTTTATTGGGGTGTTAGTGCCATGTGCATAAAAAGAATGTGCAGTCTGTTGTTGCTGAGGGTGTTGTTCCACATAGGAAAATTAGATCAAACTTATTCTATTTATTTACACTATTGATTTAGTAGTGACACATCTTTGTTTAATTTTTAATGGTTTTTCTTGGGTTCATCTATGTATCTTTAACTTTAAACCAGCTACCTTCATGTAATATTATTTCACTTTATGTATAAAAGAGTATATTTCTATTATCACTTTTTGCAATTGTTAAACAGTTTACTTCGAGGTATGCTATAAAGCCAACAATCACAATTTTTGCTTTAAATAGTCAATTATATTTGGAAGAGTTTAAAAGTAAGAAGATATATGAGTTATATCTTTCCAAACTTTAATGATTTCCTGCAATTTTTATTTATTTGTGTAGATTCAAATTCCCATTTGATATCATTTTCCTTGAAAGACTTTCTTTTTTTAAGTTTTTATTTAAATTCCAGCTGGTCGGGGATCCCTGGGTAGCTCAGTGGTTTAGCGCCTGCCTTTGGCCCAGGGCGCGATCCTGGAGTTCCGGGATCAAATCCCATGTCGGGCTCCCTGCATGGAGCCTGCTTCTCCCTCCTCCTGTGTCTCTGCCCCCCTCTCTCTCTCTAGGTCTATCATAAATAAATAAATCTTAAATAAATAAAAAATAAATAAATTCATTCCAGCTGGTTAACATACAGTGTAATATAGTTTCAGGTGTAAAATGCAATGATTCAGTACTTGCACACATCACAGGTTGCTTATTAAAAGTGTAAACCGTAATCTCCATCAGCTATTTAACCTATCCCTTAACCCACCTCTGTTCTGGTAATCAGCAGTTTGTTCTCTACTGTTATGATTCTGTTTCTTGATTTGCTTCTCTCTTTTTTCCCCTTTGCTTGTTTTTTTTTTTTTGTTTCTTAAATTTCACATATGAGTGAAATCATATGGTATTTGTCTTTCTCTGACTTATTTCACTTAGTGTAATTCTATCTCCATATATGTCTTTGCAAAATGACAAGATTTCATTCTTTTTATGGCTGAATAATATTCCATTGTATATGCTAAACCTTCCTTGTCCTTTCATCATTTGACAGACACTTGGGTTTCTTTCTTTCTTTTTCTTTTCTTTCTTTCTTTCTTTTTTTCTTTCTTTATTTCTTTTTCTTTCTTTCTTTTTCGTTTTTTCTTTCTTTTTCTTTTCTTTTCTTTCTTTTTCTTTTCTTTCTTTTCTTCCTTTTTCTTCTTTCTTTCTTTCTTTCTTTCTTTTTTTCTTTCAAGATTTTATTTATTTATTCATGAGAGACAGAGAAAGAGAGGCAGAGACATAGGCAGAGGGAGAAGCAGTCTCCTTGAGGGGAGCCTGATGTGGGACTCAATCCCAGGACTCTGGGACCATACCCTGAGCTGAAGGCAGATGTTCAACCACTGAGCCACCCTGGTGTCCCTAGGCTGTTTTCATAATTTGGCTACTGTAGATAGTGCTACTATATTGGAGTGCATGTATCCCTTTGAATCAGTATTTTCATATTCTTTGGGTAAATACCTTGTAGTGTGAGCACTGGATCATAGGGTAGTTCTATTTTTAACATTTTGAGGAACCTCTAAACTGCTTTCCAGAGTGATGCACCAGTTTTTATTCCCACCAAGAGTGTAAGAGGGTTCCCCTTTTTTGGACATCCTTTCAGAAACCCGTTATTTCTTGTAATGTTGATTTTAGCCATTCAGATAGCTGTGAGGTGAGATACCTCATTGTAGTTTTGATTTGCATCTCCCTAGTGATAATTGATGTTGAGCATCTTTTCGTGTGTCTGTTGGCCATTTGTATGTCTTCTTAGGAAAAATGTCTCTTTGTGTCTTCTGCTCATTTTTAATTGGATTATTTGTTTTTAGGGGGGTTTTATAGGTTTTTTATATATTTTAGATACTAACCTTTTATCAGATATGTCATTGGCAAATATATTCTCCCATTCTATAGATTTCCTTTTAGTTTTATTGTTTCCTTCATTGTGCAGCAGCTTTTTATTTAGATGTAGTTCCAATAGTTTATGTTTGCTTTTGCTTCTTTTGCCTCAGGAGACATAACTAGAAAGATGTTGCTGTGGCCAATGTCAAAGAAGTTATAGCTTGTGTTCTTTGTAGGATTTCTAAATTGTTTTTGGGCTGCCATGTAGGTCTTTAGCACATTATGAAATTATTTTTGTGTATGGTTTAAGAAATTGATCCAATTTTTTTCTTTTGCATGTTACTGTCCACTTTCCCCAGCACCTTTTGTTGAAGAAATTGTCTTTTTCATGTTGGATATTCTTTCCTGCTTTGTCAAAGATAATTGACCATATAATTGCAGGTTAACTTCTGGGTTTTCTATTCTGTTCATTGACCTATGCATCTGTTTTTATACCAGTACCATACTGTTTTGACTACTACACCTTTGTAATATAACTTAAAGTCTGGAATTATGATGTCTTCAGCTTTGCTTTTCGTTTTAAAGATTGCTTCAGCTATTTAGAGTCTTTTGTGGTTCCATACACATTTTAGGATTGTTTATTCTAGCTCAGCGAAAAAAGCTGTTGGTGTCTTGGTAGGGATTGTGTTAAATCTGTAGTTTGCTTTGGATAGTATAGACAGTTTAACAATATTCGTTCTTCCAATCCATGAGCGTGGAATGTCTTTCCATTTCTTTGTGTTGTCTTCAATTTCTTTCATCAGTGTTTCATAATTTTTAGAGTATAGATCTTTTACTCTGTCAGTTAGATTTATTCCTAGGTTTCTCAGTGTTTTTGGTGCAATTGTAAATGAAATTGATTCCTTACTTTCTCTTTCTACTGCTTCATTATTGGCATATAGACATTCAACAGATTTCTCTAAGTTGATTTTGCATCCTGTGACTTTATTGAATGCACTTATCAGTTTTAAAAGTTTTTTAGTGGACTCTTTCAGGTTTTCTATATATAGTGTCATGCCATCTGCAAATAGTGAAAAGTTTACTCCTTTCTTACCAATTTTATTTCTTTTTATTGATTGCTATGACTGGGACTTCCAATAGTATGTTGAATAAAAGTGGCAAGAGTAAACATCCTTACCTTGTTTCTGACCATAGCAGAAAAGTTCTCAGTTTTTCCACATTGAGGATGACATTAGCTGTGAGTTTTACATATATGGCCTTTATTATGTTGAGGTATGTTCCCCCTAAACCTACTTTGTTGAATATTTTCATCATGAACGGATATTGAACTTTGTCAGATGATTTTTCTGCATCTAATTTTTCTGCATCTATTGAAATGATCATATGGTTTTTATATGCTCTCTTATTAATATGATGTATCACTTTGATTTGCAAATACCAAACCATCCTTGCAACCTAGGAATAAATCTCATTTGATCATAGTGAATGATATTTTTTTATGGTATTGTTGGATTTGGTTAGCTAGTATTTTGTTGAGCATTTTTGCATCTATGTTCATCAGAGATATTGGCCTACAGTTCTCTTTTTTTGTGGTGTCTATATGGTTTTCATATCAACATAATGCTGGCAATGAATTTGGAAGTTCTCCTTCCTTTTCTATTTTTTTGGAATAGATTAAAAAGAAAATAGGTATTACCTCTTCTTTAAATGTTTGGTAGAATTCACCTGTGAAACCACCTGGTCCTTGACTTTGGTTTGTTGAGAGTTTTAAGATTACTGATTCAATTTCTTTGCTCATTACCAATCTGTTCATCTTTTTTAATGTCTTCCTGTTTCAGTTTTGGTAATTCGTATTTTTCTAGGAATTTATCTTTTCTTCTAGGTTTGTCCAATTTGTTGGCAAATAGTTTTTGTAATAGTCTCTTATAATTATTTGTGTTTCTTTGGTAATGATTGTTATTTCTTTTCTTTCATTTGTGATTTTATTTATTTGGGTACTTTCTCTTTTCTCTTTGACGAGTCTGGCTAGAAGTTTATCAATTTTATTAATTTTTTCAAAGAATCATCTCCTGATTTCATTGATCTGTCCTATTGGGTTTTTTGTTTTTTTATTTATATATCATTTACTTCTGCTCTAATCTTTATTATTTCCTTCCTTCTGATGACTTTAGGCTTCATTTTTAAAATTTTTTCTAGCTTCTTTGGGTATGAGGTTAGCTTGTGTATTTGAAATTTTTATTGCTACTTGAGGTAAGCCTGTATTGTCATATACTTCCTTCCTAGGACCACTTTTGCGGCATCCCAAAAGTTTTGGACCATCATGTTTTCATTTGTTTCCATGTAATTTTTAAAAATTTCTTCTTTGATTTACTGGTTGACTCATTCATTGTTTTGTAGCATGTTGTTTAGCTTCCATGTATTTGAGGTCTTTCCAGATTTTTTCTGGTTGTTGACTTCTAGTTTCATAGCATTTGGTCAGAAAAGGTACATGGCATGACTTCAATCTTCTTGAATTTGTTGACGTCTATTTTGTGGCCTAACGTGTTTTATTATGGAAAATATTCCATGTGCACTTGAAAAGAATGTGTATTCTGGTATTTTAGGATGAAATATTCTGAATATATTTGTTAAGTCCATCTGGTCCAGTGTTTCATTCAAAACCATTGTTTCCTTATTGATTTTCTGTTTTGATGATCTATCCATCAATATAAGTAGGGTGTTAAAGTCCTCTAGCATTATTGTATTATTATTAATATGCATTTCTACTTATTACTAATTGTTTGTGTGTTTGGGTGCTCCCATAGTGAGTGCATAAGTATTTACAATTATTATATCTTCTTGATCGATTGTTCCCTTTATGACTATATAGTACCCTTGTTTGTTTCTTGTTACCAACTTTGTTTTAAAGGCTAGTGTGTCCTATAGAAGTATTACTACTCTGGCTTTCTTTAGATATCCATTTGCATGATAAATGTTTCTCCATCATTTCACTTTCAATAGGCAGGTAACTTTAGGTCTAAAATTAGTCTTTTGTAGTCAGCATATAGGTAGGTCTTGTTTTTTATCCAACCTGACAGCTTATGTCTTTTGGGTGGATTGTTTAGTCTATTTACATTCAAAGTAGTTATTGATAGATATCTATTTGTGGCCATTTTATTACTTGTTTTGCGTTTGTTTCTAGAGATTTTCTCTGATCCTTTATTGTCTTTCCTTCTTTCACAGTTTGCTGATTTTCTTTAGTGATATATTTGGATCTCTTTCTCCTTTTTCTTTACATATTTATTAGTGATTTTTATATATGGTTACCATTAGGTTTGCATATGACCTGTATATAGCAATCTATATCAAGTAGTAGAAAAAGACTGTTAAGTGACAGTCATTTAAATTTGAACCCATTCTTTTCTCTTCTCCTCTACACAATTAGGTATATGTTATTATATTTTATATCCTTTGTGTGTGTGTGTGTGTGTGTGTGAGAGTCACTTGACTGAGTTTTCACAGAAATATTCATTTTTATTTGCTTTTGTGTTTCCTACCTTTATATTGTCACTTTTGGTCTCTCCTTTCCACTCAATAGGTTCCTTTTAATATTTCTTTCAGGATTATTTAGTAATCATGAACTCCTTTAAATTTTGTTTATCTAGGAAGCTCTTTATCTCTCCTTCTATCTGAATGATAGCCTTGCTGGATAGAATATTCTTGGCTGTAGATTTTTCTATTTCAGCACTTTGAAAATATCATGCCATTTTCTTTTGGCTTGCAAAGTTTCTGTTGAAAAATCTTCTGCTAGTTTTACGGGATTTCCCTTGTAAGTTTATTACTTGTTTGTCTTTCTGCTTTTAGAATTTTTTTTCTTTATCACTATATGTACAAATTTAATCATAATATGTATTGGAGTTAGCCTGCTTTTTTTAATGTTGATGGGAGTTCTCTGTGCCTCCTGGATTTGGAAGTCTGTTTCTTTCCCCAGATTAAGAAAGTTGTCAGCTATTAATTCAAATAAATTTTCTGTTTCCTTTTCTCTCTCCTCTTCTGCTGAAACTTTAATAACATGAATGTTATTACTGTTGATAGAGTCACTGAATTCTCTAAATCTATTCTCATTTTGCATAGTTCTTTCTCTCTTTTGTTCAGCTTCATTGCTTACCATTACTTTGTCTTCTAGGTCATTAATTCCTCTGCTTCTTCTGGCCTGGTGTTCATTGCATCAAGCCTATTCCTAATCTCATTTATTGCACTCTTCATTTCTGATTGATTTTTTTTAACTCCATCATCTCTGAGGTAGAGGTCTCACTGATGTCTTCTATTATTTATTCAAGTCCAAGGAGTATCCACATAATAATCGCTTTAAATTCTCCATCAGAATGTTACTTATATCTGTTTTGCATAGCTCTATGGCCGTGGCCTTATCTTATTCTTTCATTTGGGATAAATTACTCTGTCTCTTCATTTTCTTTAAGTCTCTGACTGATTCTCTGTGTTAAAAAAGCCAATTATAACTCCTGCTCCTGAAAGTAATATCCTTATGAAGAAAAGTACTAAGGTGATAATCTTCTATAATTTCTACACTATGCCTCCATGTATTATAAGGTCTTTCAACTCTGGATGGTAGGCATGCAAATTATTCCTAAACCAATGTGAGCTCAAAGAGTTGTTATATCTACTCCTATATCTTCCTACTCCTCTTTTTCTAGTGTTGAATAACTCCCCCCCTACACAGATATACATTCATTTAATACTCCAAGGGTCCTTCTTCAGAGTCTCAGCACTCTCTCTCTCTAGATATAGAAATTGATTGATGAAGAGAGAGAGAGAGAGAGAGAGAGATCATCTCCTTCTCTATCTCCCTCTTGTGTACAACTCCTTTTTCTCTAATACTTTGCTCTATAAGTTCTAGCTAACTTGGCCTCCCAAGTTCCAGTCTCTGTCTCCTCATTTGAGTTCTCCCTCACTCTGTTCTGGCTTAGAAACTGCCTTCGGGCAGTAATCTGGTATAATCATGGGCCCACCTTGTTGTTTCTCTTCTTTCAAGGATCACAGTCTTATAGTGCTTGCTGTCTGATGTCTGAAAATTATTATTTTCTACACTTTGTCTTTTTTGATGCTTAAGTGACAAAGGTAATTCCTATTTATTCTGTGTTGGCCAGAATCAGAAGTCTCAATATAGTATTTTATCAGAATTTTTTCTACTATAATATTTTATAATTTCCACTGATTTTTTTCTCCTTTACTCTCAATAGTTGGAACAATATTTTATAAATCTTTTGAAAGTTTGAATCTATTCTGTCTACTTTTTTGGGCAGTTACCCTAAGTAATTGTGGTTCATATTTGTTTTATTTTTACCTATCAATTTGTTAAATTTACCAATATTTATATTTTCATCCAAAAATTGAGAGTTACTGTAGTAAGTCATTTTTTCCTTCTGGTCTTTCTACTTACTTACCTTCTCTGCCATGGCTGACATTGTATTACTCTCATCTAGAATTTCAGATATGTATTATAGCTGGTATACATTTTTGGTCTTATTTGTTTAGACAATAGTAAGCATGACACGTTCTCATATTTCAGGGTACCCTCCTATACTTGTTTCTCTCCTTTCCAGGATATTTCTAATAATACTTTCAAGGAGCATGATTGTGTGATGTAATTTCTAAAAGTTTGTATGACTGAATATAACATTATTTGACTTTCATTATTACATGACTACTTTTCTGAATCTAAAGTTGTTTTTCAATTTGTTTTATTGCATCACCCTGAATATGTTACTTCATGGTCTTCTTTATACTGCATTATTGCTAATTTTTTTTTTTTGGTTCTGTGATAGGTATTACATTATTACTTCACCAACATTTATGGTATTTTGTCTTTGTATTTGATTTTTCTTTTAAACTTTATAGTGTCCAAGAATGGCCTTTAAAAATCTGTTTAGTGCAGCATTCCACTAACCCTTTCATTCTATAGTTGTATATTTTTCTTTCTTTTCTTTTTTTTAAAAGATTTTTTTTATTTAGAGACACAGAGAGAGGCACAGACACAGGCAGAGGGAGAAGCAGGCTCTATGCAGTGAGCCTGACATGGGACTTGATCCCGGGTCTTCAGGATGGCACCCTAGGCCAAAGGCAGCACTAAACCGTGAGCCAACGGGGCTGCCCAATATAGCTGTATATTTTTCTATAAAAACACATCAGTGATTATTTCCTTCAAATAAATATAGAAATATTGAGTCAAAAGATACCTTCTGAAGTACTGAAGGCAAAACAGATACTAATGGAATGGATTAATTTGAGTTTTCCCTCACTCTGCAACAGGTGAGAATGATACCGCCTTGGTCTCATTAAAAGCCACTCCTAGAAAGGGGAACCCTCTTGTACTGTTGGTGGAAATGTGAACTGGTACAGCCATTCTGGAAAACTCTGTGTAGGTTCCTCAAAGAGTTAAAAATAGAGTTACCCTATGACCTAGCAATTGCACTACTCAGGATTTACCCCAAAGATACAGATGCAGTGAAAAACTGAGACACCTGCACCCCAATGTACATAGCAGCAATGTCCACAATAGCCAAACTGTGGAAGGAGCCTTGTTGTGCATCTGAACGTGAATGGATAAAGAAGATGTGTGTATATATTACATACACACATATATACAATGGAATATTACTCAGCCATTAGAAACAATGAATACCCACCATTTGCTTTGACATGGATGGAACTGGAGGTTATTATGCTGAGTGAAATAAGTCAATCAGAGAAGGACAAACATTATATGGTTTCACTCATACAGGGAATATAAAAAATAGTGAAAGGAAATAAAAGGGAAAGGAGAGAAAGTGAGTGGGAAAAATCAGAGAAAGTGACAGAACATGAGAGACTCCTAACTCTGGGAAACAAACAAGGGGTAGTGGAAAGGGAGGCGGGTGGGGGGATGGGGAGACTGGGTGACGGGCACTGAGGGGAGCACTTGACGGGATGAGCACTGGGTGATATGCTATATGTTGACAAATCGAACTCCAATAAAAAATATACAAAAAAAAGCCACTCCTATATGGAAAATTTGTTATGAGCATTGGTTGATATTGGGTGGTAGGAATTTTCCAGTGTTATCCTGTGTATTGTTCCCCTATCCTGCCAAAGGGCCTTATTCTAACTTTGCTTAATGAAAAGCAATTCCATCTGTGATCTTGAAGGTTATTGACTAATATTTCTAAAGTCTGGTCCTGTTTAAATTTTTAATTTATTTGGGGATTTTTATGAGTAAGTTGGTAGGGATATGGAAAAGGATAAAATCAGGCAATGCTAGCATTTTACCACAAGAGTCTGGAACTCTTAAAATACCTTTACCTCAGACTTATATTCACTTTCTTCTAGATTCTTTTCATGCATTATCTGGATAGCTGCTGTCTTTTTCTTCCCAAGCACATTTCTGCCACCTTTTTTTTTGGTGGAATACTCTTTCTCCATATGCTATAATAATGGTAATTAATAGATATATCTCCCTTTCACTGCAGCCCAGCCTACTTCATGTAGGGCTTGAACACTGTCTCAGACCAAATCTAGGATAATGAAATTCTCTCCTGGGAATTTGAATCTTGAACAAATTGGTGAAAGAATTGAAAGTTGTTGAAGAATTTTGGAGAGGGCCTTGTTCCTGTCCTTTCAAGCCCTGTTTGTATAAATTATCTTTAATCTATGAACTACCCAGTGTCCTTCCACTAAATTTCCCTTTTTTTTCTTAGCCTATATAAGTCAAAATTTATTGTAGTCTCTTGGAGAGGAAAATATTCTGATAAGATTTTGTATGAGTTGCCTGCAGGAAACAGATCCTCAGAGACATGTGCAATGTTTTTTTGGGCAGAGATAAAATGAAAGACATTAAGACTTTCATTCATTCTTAAGGAAGTAAATTAGCATCCTACAGTACACACTTCACTATCAGCTAATTGTGTTATGGTCTGTCATCATCTGAGATCTTGCCTATAGCTCTAGGATGCCAGGTACATGCTACTAGGAGATAATTTGATGGGAATGATTTAGGGAAAAAAATCCTAGATTAGAAGCTAGATTAGAAGTTAGAAATCTAGTAATGGTTATGAGAATTGGACAGGGTTATATAAGATAGTAGCATTAGATGAAGCTGGATTGGAGGGTATATAGGAAGTCTCTGTAAAATGGTATTAGTCTGCTCAGACTGTCATAACAAAATGCCACAGGCTGAGTGGCTTAAACAACAAAAATGTATTTCTCAAAATTCTGGAGGCTGCAAGTCCAAGATTAGATTTGTTGGCAAGCTGGATTTCTTTTGGGGCTTCTCTCCTTGGCTTATAGATGGCTACTTTCTTTGTGTCCTCACAGGGTCTTTCCTTTGTGTGTATTCTTAGTGTTTTTCCATGTCCACATTTCCTTCTCTCTTTTTAAAATTTTTTATTTACAGATACCTGTGTGGCTCAGCAGTTGGGCATAGGCCTTTGGCTTAGGTTGTGACCCCTGGTCCAGGAATTGAGTCCTGCATTGGGCTTCCTGCGGGGAACCTGCTTCTCCCTCTGCCTGTGTCTCTGCCTCTATTTCCGTGTTTATTATAAATAAATAAATAATCTTTTAAAAAATAAAGTTTTTATTTAAATTATAGTCAACATATAGTGTAATATTATTTGTAGATCTACAATATATTGACGCAGTACTTCCATACATCACCTGGTGCTCATCACAAGTGTACTCCTTAATCCCCCATCACTTATTTTAACAGCTCCCCCCACCTCCCTCTGGTAACCATCAGATTGTTCTTTATGATTAAGAGTCTGTTTCTTGGTCTTCCCCTTCTCTCTTTTTTTATACTTTGCTCATTTTTTTGTTTATTAAATTTCACATGTGAGTGAAATCATATGGAATTTATCTTTCTCTGACTTTTTTGCTTAGCATCATACTCCCTAGCTCCATCCACAGCATTGCAAATGGCAAGATTTCATTCTTTTTTTGTGGCTAAGTAATACTCCATTATAGGTATATACCACATCTTCTTTATCCATTTATCAATTAAGGGACACTTGGGCTATTTCCATAATTTGGCTATTGTAGGTAATGCTGCTATAAACAGGGTGTATGCATCCCTTTGAATTAGTATTTTTGACTCTCTGGGTAAATACCTAGTAGTATAATTGCTGGATCATAAGGTAGTTCTATTTTTAGCTTTTTGATAGGCCTTTATGTTTGTTATTGTTTATTATGGTTGTTCTTAATTTCCCCCTTTTATGAGGATACCATTTAAATTAAATAAGGCCCATTCAGATGTCTCATTTTAACTATATCATCTCTTCAAAGGCCTGATCTTCAAATATAGTCACATTCTCAAGTACTACTAGTTAGGGTTTCAACAAATAAACTGTTGGGACATAATTTTTAATATTTTTAACCCATAAAAAGTATAGTCATTTCAAAAGAAAAACTTAAAAAACAGGTTTTATTTTGGGATTTAATGTTGAGGTTGTTATACCATTAGAACAAATTGTCCACAAGTGGATTTATTGAAGAAAAAGTTGGCCAAAGTCTGCATTCAATGCTTGAATATGGATTAACTACTGTTATAAACTTGTTTGTTGAGATGGGTAATGCCAACCTGTATCCAGCATTAGCCTATCCCAAATGACCTTTGAGAGCCAGAAATACGTAATAGCATAATCAATAGTAAAATATTTTATCTCTGTCCATCCACTATGAACTGCAACTGGGCCCAGAAAACTTAACCTATAGCTTTGTCTAAAATGGGCTTTCCACTGCTGGGCATCCTGGGAACAATACATGATAGAATAATCTGGGTCAAAACAGCTACAGATACCAAGAAGACATAGATTTCATAATACATAGTCAGGAGGTATAGTACTCTGATCTCATTGGCTTTGTTCACATTTACTCTGTACACCAGTTCAACAAAGTGCTGGCATATAGAAGTTGCTCAGTAAATGTTTGTTGAATAAATATGTGGACTATAATAATATCCAATAATATCTAATATTTAATGAGGGCTTACAGTTTCCCAAACCTTTTCTCAAGTTTCTTATCCAAGTATCAATGCATATAATCACCAAAACATCTCTCATGGCATTGGCATTGTTATTTTTCCCATAGTCCAGATAAGGAAAAATGATTTTCCCAGTATCATCTCCCTGATATCTGGTACCACTCGGACTTGAATCCAGTTTAAGATAGATTCCAGAACCCATGTTATTTAATACTATAAAAATTCTTTTTAAAATTTCTAAAAAGAAAATCTGGACTTTTATCTAGATGATTACATTCTAATCATTTACGCTAGAAAGTGTGATAGCTGAAGTCAGGATTTATAAACATTTCTGTTAAACTGCAGTCTGGAAAGAGAAATATTGGTGAATTGATGACAAGGACTATTTCTGGGAAAAGTTATGAACCTTTCAAAATGAGCTAAAGGCCTGAAAAGTATCTGTACCCCATGTGAATGCTTATCCAAATATCTCTAATATCTAGTTGAGACTAGCAATCCAATGGACAAGAAGACTTCTTGATTAGAGTCCATTTCTATAGTCACCCCACTACTTGCTTAGTGCCCTCATGAAAACTTCCATTTAGTGTGGCCATAATAAAAAAGTACAATGATCCAAAACCAAATTTTTACTTATCAATGCTGGCCTGGTGAATGCAACTATTAAGTTCCTAAATTGTCAGCAGAAGCAGTCAACCCTGAAGTTGTGGAATGGTGCAAATACCTGAAAGGAACCAGCTTACACCCCAGTGGCAGGTTGATTAAACTGAACCTCTATTGTCACAGGAAGGACAGTATAGATTTTTTTTTCTTAGATTCTTTTTTTTTTCTAGAGTAATAGGTTTTCTATTTTTCTGTTAGGTCTTTTTTTTGTTCATCTCCCATTTTTCTGGACTTAGCACTTACTGCATTACAATGATGAAATCAGTGTCTTCCAGAAAATACCTAGCAAACTGAAAGATGTTCAGTAGATAGAAGATCTTTGTGAGTTTCAGTACTCATGTACATCATCACCCACAGAGAGCTGGCCTTATAAAATGGCTCAATGAAAGCTTAATTCCAGTAGCAGCTGGGAGATGTTATTTTGTCAAGTAAGGAAGGTTATATATACCTGAAACAGCAAAACGAAATTTGTTGCTATATTTCCCCTAGCCAAAATATATAGATCTAGTAATCATTGATTAGAGATGGGGTGGTGCTTTCAGATTTATACAAAATGACCCACATTTTAAACATTTAATCCTGTCCTCATGAATTTGGTGTCTATTGGGTCAGAGGTCTTAGTAGTGGAGGTTGAATGGTTCTACCAGGTGCTATATTCTTGTGACCACATGATTGGAAGCTGAGGCTACTATTTGGTCATTGTGCACAAAAGAGGGCTAAGGCATTGAGAGTGGTGATTTACTGTAAAGAGAAAACATAATTGCTTCCAGATACAAAGGGTAAGCGAATATGGTTGGAACCCAGATATTCTTTATGCTTCTCCTTGTACTTTGAATCCCAGTGGATACTACTACAACTTCATGTAGGTAGTATCACAAGCACCATCTCCGAGGCATGATGAATATTTGGGTCAGACCTATATGCAAAAACACCTGAATAACTAAAGGACTGACTAAAGGATAGATAAATATAAAATATGTTGCAAAGAAAAAAAAGGTAAAAAAAAATTCACTGCAGCCTTGTGAGCAGTTGACCAAAAAGAGGTTGATCAAACAAAGATCAAGTTATACTAGTGTATTCCTGCTTGCCGTAATGTAACGTTCCTTTTTTTTTTTTATATTTGACTACTATCCTATCCCAGTCTTTGGGTGGTAGTTACATTTTTTCATATCACTTGTACATTGCAAAGTAACAAAATGGAATAGTGTTGAAATTAGAAGAGAGACAGACATCAACCGCGGAACCAGTTGTTGGAGTCATGTGCAAAAACTGTACAGTCCTGTGGAGGTTTCTTTGGGGATGAGGATGAGTGTTTGTTTACCTAGTATTACTTCCTCTTTTTTTTAGTAATAACATATTTCTTTCTTCTTTTTTTTCAGGACTGCACATTCTTTGTTTCATGAGGTCCCTGCAGGATTTGCAATCCTCTGGCACATGAAGCAAGTGAGGCCAACCAGGTAGGGAAAAGACACCTGAAAATGGAACTCTTAAGAGGGCAATACAAGGTTGCAAACAGTTGAAGCTCAGGCCTTGTGGCACCCTGAGGAAACTCCCCATTATATGCCCCAGTTAGTCTTTGTGGTTTTTAATTCTGTTCTTGCTGAGATCTTACATTTAACTCTTTCTAGGAATTTGTGAGCTTCCCACCCAATAGCCTTTCAGTAAATTGTGTCTCCACTTAAATTAGCCCATTTCATTTTCAATACTTAGGATCAAAATGTCTGATGCATTTTCTTGTTTCCCAGGCTCTTTACCCTGAAACATGATTACATCCTATTCTTTCATACTTTCTCTCTCTCTTTTTTTAAATCAATAGTCAAAATTAGAGACACCACTAAGTAGCTGTTTACCCTGGGCAAGTCGTTAGTCTCTCTGGGCCTCAGAGTCTTTATTTATAAAATAATGCAATTTTTACCCTATCTAGCTCACAGAACAGTTGTGAAATTAAATTATGGGCAGTATGAGATGTCGTTTAGAGGAATGTAAGGTATATAGCACTCATAGACACAAATCTAATTAGGACAAACTTATTAGAAGGCTATTTCTCTGGATTTAATATCTCTTGGCAGTAGAATATTTCCCAGGGTTAGGTATAGTCTGTATAGCCCAGGTAGTATTCATTATAAGACTTTCTTTTCTATGAAACCATTTCCCAGTGACCATCCACTTCTTTGTTCCCAAAGAGCAATTTTTTTTCTGTACTTTGCCTTGTATGCTCATAGCATTTTTAAAAATCTTGTAGGTCCTCTTTATTTTTTTTAATTTAAATCCAATTAATTAACATATGTTTTACTGGTTTCAGAGGTAAAGGTCAGTGATTCATCAGTCTTAATATGATACCCAGTGCTCATTATATCACATACCCTCCTTAATGTCTATTTCCTGTGATTAAGAGTCTGTTATGGTTTGTCTCCCTCACTGACTTTGCTTGTTTTATTTTTTCCTCTCTTCCTCTATAATCCTGTTTTGTTTCTTAAATTCCACATATTAGTAAGATCATATCATAATTGTCTCTCTCTCAGTTATCATATGGTTTCACTCATATATGGAATATAAGAAATAGTGAAAGGGACTATAAAGGAAAGGAGGGAAACTAAGTGGGAAAAAATTAGAGAGGAAGAGAAACCATGAGAGACTCCTAACTCTGGGAATCATACAAAGGATTACACAAGGGGAGGGGAGTGGGGAGGATGGAGTAACTGGGTGACAGGCACTAAGGAGGGCACATGATGAGATGAGCACTGGGTGTTATACTATATTTTGGCAAATTGAACTTAAGTAAAATATTTTAAAAAATAATTGTCTTTCTCTGATTGACTTATTTCACTTAGCATAATATCCTCTAGTTCCATCCATGTTATTGCAAATGGAAAGATTTCATTTTTTTGATGGCTGAGCAGTATTCCATTATGTATATGTACCACTTCTTTATCCATTCCTCTTTCAATGGGCATCTTGGTTCTTTCCAAAGTTTGGCTATATGGACATTGCTGCTATAAACATTGGGGTGCAGGTGGCCCTTCAGATCACTACATTTGTATCTTTGAGGTAAATACCTATGGTGTAATTGTTGGGTCATAGGATAGCTCTATTTTTAACTTTTTGAGGAACTTCCATACTGTTTTCCAGAGTAGCTACACCAGCTTACATTACTACCAACAATGTAAGAGGATTCCCATTTCTCCACATGCTCACTAACATCTGTCATTTCCTGGCTAGGTAATTTTAGCCATTCTGACTGGTGCAAGGTGGTATCTCACTATGGTTTTGATTTGTATTTCCCTGATGCCTACAATGGAATATTACTCAGTCATCGAAAAGAATGAAATCTTGCCATTTGCAATGACATGGATGGAATTAAAGGGTATTATGGTAAGTGAAACAAGTCAGTCAGAGAAAGAAAAATACCACATGATTTCACTCATATGTGGAATTCAAGAAACAAAACAGATGAACATAAGGGAAGCAAAGAAAAAATAAAATAAGATGAAAACAAAGAGGGAGGCAAACCATAAGAGACTTAACTATAGGAAACAAACTGAGGGTTCCTGGAGAGGAGGTGAGTTAGGGGATGAACTGTGTGATGGGCATTAAGGAAGGCACTTGAAGTAATGAGTACTGGGTGTTGTATGCAACTGATGAACCACTGATCTCTACCTCTGAAACTAATAATACAGTATTTGTTAATTAAATTGAATTTAAATACAAAAATTTTTTAAAAAAGGAAAAAGGCTCTGGTTGGCAATGTAGTTTCAACACAGAAATTTATTAGAAGAGCTTGATAGAAGACATCAGGAAACATTCCATGTTACTGTGAGTGACCACCTAGTCAATACACAACTAGTCACCCAAACTACCCCTGAGATGATGTCAGAACACACGGAGATTTATTACTAGAATAAACAATTCTTCTAACATTGGTTGAAAGCTCTCTAAGCAAACTCAAACCATTTATGGACTATAAGAGCCAGGTAGAAAAAGATAACTTAGTCTAGGCATAGATTTCTAAGAGACCATGGGTAATGTGGTGAGATGATATGGAACTTCGTTTTACACTAATTTGTATAACATTTAAGAGGGTTTTATTGATTTCATGTGTCTGATTTTGCTTCATTGAGACCAAGGTTCTATAAATGGGGGTTTCTGTGTTATTGAACAGAGTGAATCAATAGAAATTTCCCTTAAAATACAGAACAATCATATTAACAAAGTTGCTAGGTCCACTTCTTATATAATGTTTCTATGAGTTTTACATTCAAAAATGGAATCCCAATTTGAACTAGCTTCTTTGTTCAATAGACAGCATGAGTAATAGTTTAATTATAATACCATGGGACAACCAATTTTTTTTTATTTAGTTTTACTCTGAAACACTCTGAGACAGTTTTTATCTATTAATACTTTTTAGAATTTGAGGGAAACAATGAACAAGAGGTTGGGATTTTTTTTTATTTGATCTTAAATTTTTTATTTCGGCCCTATTCTTGTTTAAAGTAATTCAGAGTATTTGTATATCATTGTTGTATGTTTGCAAAGCAATCTTGATAATCAATAGTTATTTCATTCAGTGCCTTGGTAGCAAAGATATGTTGCCCTATACAAATTAAAATCAATGTAATTTTATGCAATGAAAAGAGCTTTACAATCAGCTCTAGAATCAGAACAAATATAACTGGGCTCCATTACTTAATAACTGTATGATTTGAGTATGTTACTTTACTTGCCTAAGTAAAGTGTGATGGGCATTAAGGAAGGGTTAGAGTTAGCAATCAACAAAGGGAAGATTTTTTTAAGCCTATTAGATTTTTGAAAGGATTAAATAAATAATAAAAAAAAAACAGAAGCAAAGCTCTAGGTCAGAGCAATAGTTGATTAAAATAAATTTACTTTTCATGTTATTTTCTAAGAAAGTGATGACAGGTAAAAAAAAAATAAAAATCCAAGATCAGGGCAAGTAGATGAGAGAGGAGCCCCTTTTTACTGGAAGGAAGAATAAAAATGTAGAACCACATTTTAGGTTTTCTCATATAATGGAGAAGCAGTAGGGAGAACAAGAGCCCCTTTGGTCACATATAAAGTAGAAATGACTGCCAGTCGGCTGTACCTTGCCTGATTTCCCGGAATTCTCACATTGTGCAAGAGCTGTGATACTCCCTTCAATGCCTGTCTGAATATTTCTTGACATTTGTTTTATGAAATATGATTTCTATTCAAAAGGTAGAAAATGTGATTAATGTATTTCCTTTTAGCTTCATGCTTTGAGGAAGAACCCTTTTCTATATAACATTAAGAAAAATGAACTTCTGAATTTTTAGGTGACGGAGCTTTCTCTATTCTAATCTTTTAAATAATTAATTAGGTTAGTAGTAATGTAATCCTTTAAAAAATCAAATTTACTAAACGTCTATGCAGGTTTCATCTTTTGTTTAATTTGGTGTCTTATTTTTTCCCATTTAGCCTATATCCTCATGATCTTTGACATTTATAATAGTTCTTTATTGTTGCTTAAACAGAGCACCGCAAACAGTGTGTTAAAATAGCACAAATTTATTATCTTATTTTTGTAGGTTAGAAGTCTGATATAGGTCTCACTGAGCTAAAATAAAGGTGTTTTCAAGTCTATATTCGATTCTGGAGGCACCAGTAGCAAGAAAAGATTTTGTTCCTCACCTTTCTCAGGTTCTAGAGACTGTCTGCATCCCCTTGGCTCATGACCCTCTTTATCCATCTTCAAAGCCAGCAAGGGTGAGTGGAGTCCTCATATAGCAACACTGTGACTTCTGCTTTCTTGTTCTTCTTTTAAGAACTTGTAAGATTATATTTTGCCTATCCAGATAATTCAGGATAAATCTCAGTCTCAAAGTTCATAACTTAAATATCCCAGTCTCAAAGCTCATAACTTAATCATCTTTGCAAAGTTTCTTTTGCAATGTAACATAACATATTTACAGATTCCAGGGATTATCATGTGGATATACTTGAGGGACAATTCTGTGAAATAGTTGCCCTTTGTTTTCTTTCTCTTTCACTTAACCTATATTTAAGAACTCTATATTTTATTGTGTGTTAATTTAGTGAATTACTTCTAAATGCTATCTGGTGTTCCTTCTTGTATATCCACTGTATTTTACTTATCCATTTCCCTGTTTACAATGTAGTTGCCAACACTTTCTACTGCCAACAAAGCTATTACAAACAACCTCATGCATATGCCTTGGTAATCAGCATGGAAGATTTCTGGAGTATATATATTCAGGAAAAAAAATTATTCGGTAGAATATTACAACCAATTGCAAACACTTCCTGTTATTTGATTTTATAATTTTTTTCCAATGTCATAGATACCATCTGGTTTTTAATACATGTTTTAATACTCTTCATTTCAGTGTAACACACATACAGAGCATGGTACAGATCATAAGTGTACAGCTCAATTACCACAAATTAAACATACTTGTGCAGCCAACTCCCCCAAAACACAAGCCTCCACAACCTCCCCCTTTAGGTTATTATCTCCTCCAAGTGTAGTAATTATTCAGATTTCTACCTCTATGAACTAGTTTTTATGTAATCTAAATGAAATCACATAGTATATTTTTGTTTGTCACTTGGCTTCTTTCACCCATGGAGATTTTTGCACAGATTTATGTAGTTGTTCATTCTCATAGGGTTTATGTTACTAAAACATGGTGAATACCCAATAAGCAGCAGCTGTTGGTTCTGTGAGCTCCTGTGTTTCCCAATTCCTTTCTCTATTAGCCCCTAGATATGCAGCCCCTGAAATGGGGCTCTTAGACAAACTGCTTTCATTTAAAAGTTCAAATTCATTGACGGGTTAGTTCAGACCCTGCCAGCATGTATATTCATTCTGTGTAGTTCAGCCTCCGCATCAGGTACTGTTAACTCACATGAACTGTTGTTCCTGTTGCCTGAAATAACTTATCTGAGGTATTAGACTCCTACAAATTTATAGTGTAATTTATTTATTTTACTATAGATGTACATTTGTGTTTCTTTAGCATATTATGAATTATGCTATGATCTACTACATTTTTATCCCAAAGATACAAATGTAGTGAACCGAAGAGATACCTGCACCCCAATATTCATAGCAGCAATGTCTAAAATAGCTACAATGTGGAAAGAGCCAAGATGTTCCTCAACAGGTGAATAGATAAGGAAAATGTAGTATACATATACAACGGAGTATTAGCCATCAGAAGGGACGGATACTTATTATTTACATTGATGTGGATGCAACTGGAGGGTATTATGCTGAGCTAAATAAGTCAAGCAGAAAAAGACAATTATCATATGGTTTTACTCATGTGGAATATAAGGAACAACACAGATGATCATAGGTAAAAGAGAGAAAACTGAATGTGAAGTCATCAGAGAGGGAGAAAAACCATGAGAGACTCTTAACTGTAGAAAACTAACTGAGGGTTACTGGAGAGGGTGTAGGTAGGGGGATGGGGTAATTGGATGATGGGCATTAAGGAGGACATGTGATATGATGAGCACTGGCTGTTATACACAATTGATAAATTTATCAAACACTACATCTGAAAAAAATGTGCTATGATAGAAATACTGGTAGATGACCTTTGCTGAACATATATATGCATTTTTAATTGGACCCCAGATTTGGGTCCAAATCTGGTTATCAGAATTGATGAGTCATATTGAGTGAGTTTGTTTATCTTTCACAGATATTATCAAAATGGTTATATAATTTCTATTCTCAGAATTAGTGTATAAGAGTCTTAGTTGCTCCACATTCTTGTCGACAACTTTGTCTCACTTTTCCATTTTTCCATTCTGGTAGATGTGTAAAGGTATCTAATTGTTCTTCTAATTGCCATTCCCATGATGACTAATAAAGCTGAACACTTCCTATATGTTACCGGGGATTCGGATATCTTGTGAAGTAGTTCTTCAAGTATTCTGCCCTTTTTAAAATTTGATTGTTTGCCCCTCCTTACTAATTTGTAGTAGTTATTTGTATATTATAAATAGAATTGCTTTTTTGAACAAATGTATAACAAATATTATCTCTAACACTAGCTTGATTTTTCACGTTATGTAATGACAAGTTGATGGATGATATTACTACTTTAATGTAGTCAGACTTAGTTTTTCCTCTAAAGAAAAGGATTCAAGATCCAGTTTAAAGTGTTTACCTCTGGGGCACCTAGGGGCTTATATGGTAAAGTGTCTGCCTTTGGCTCAGGTCATGATCTTAGGGTCCCTGAGATCACCCCAAGTTGGGCTCTGTGCATGATGAGGAGGAGTCTGCTTCTCTCTCTCCCTCTGCTATTCCCTCTATTCATGCAGTACACATACTCTCTCAAATAAATCAATACATTCTTTTTTAAAAAGTATTTGCTTCTAAATATATTACTGGTTTATCTGTCACACTGATACCTATTATCAATCTAGAATTGATTGTTTTGTTTACTGTAAGGTTAGGGATCAAATACTCCCTTTGATTTAGCACTGTTTCCTGAAAAGACCTTATTTAACCCAATGTATTATAGTGTCACTTTGGTTATAAATCAGGTGATTATGTACTTGTACAGTGATGTATTCTGGTCAATAATGTTACTTGCTTTTGGTATCATAGTTCTGCCATCATCATAAAATGAGTTGGGGATTATATACTATTTTTTTACTGTCTGAAAGATGTGATATAAAATTAGTATTATTTCTTTATTATACATGTGGAAGAAATCAGCTCTGAAACTCTAAAAACTCTAGAGATATTTTGAATATGTAGGTATGTATTGAATATGTAGGTACTTACTACAGATTTTAAGAGATCTTGGTCAATACAAACTTTCTACTTATTTTTATGCTGGTTTTGAAAAGTTATATTCCACTTGGAATTTGAATATTTAATATCCTTTTTCAAGTTTGTTGGCATAAATTTTGGGTAGTAGTTTACTAATATTTTATTATTTGTAGGATCTTTATTTTTATCCCCCTTTCCCATCTAAATACTAATATTGTTGTCTTTCTCTTTTTTTGGCCTCTCTTACTACAGATTTGTGTATTTTGTTAGTCTTTTCAAAAGCCATTTTTAAGAAAAAAATTCTAAAAAAAGAAGAAAAAATTTCTTTATTGCATATCTGTATACATTTTGATGAATTTCTACTCTAGTCTTTATTATTTTCTACCATCTACACTGGAGGAAGGAGAATTAATTTGCTGTTCTTTCTTAACTTCTAAAGATATATATTTAGATTTCTGATTTTCAGTTTTTCTTCTTTTCTAATACAAGTTCCGTCTTAAGCAGAGGTTTAGTTGTATCCAATGTTTTGGCATATCTTTTTTCTCATTCATTCCGTTTAAAATTCATTCTAATTTTCCTTGACACGTGGGGTATTTTAAAGTATATTGCTTAATTTCCAATTATTTGAAGACTTTTAAAATTATTTTATTATTATTGATTTTTAGCTTAACATTAATGTGGCAGAAAATAGTTTCTGAATGACTTCAAACCTTTAAAGTTTGTCGAGTCTGGCTTTTTGACTCAGCCCATATCCATTTTTGTTTAATGTTTGATATAAACTTGGCAAATAACAGTGTATTCTGTAATTTTCTTGCTGTGCTTTATATTCTTCAATTAAGTTACGTTTCCCAGTCACATTATTCAAAGCTTCTACATTCACACAGAGGTTTTGTTTGTTTTGAACATAGTTTTGTCTATTAATTATTGAGAGAAGTATGGTAGATTTCCAACTATAATTTTGAATTTGACTATTTCTTTTCCTAGTTCTGTCGTTTTTGCTTAAATATTTGTTTCCTGAGTACATACATATACAAAAAAGTAAAAATATCATAAATGTCCATCTTAGTAGGTGTTCATAAGTTACACCTTCTCATGTGCTCAGCTCCCAGATCAAGAATGAAATACCATCACTCAGGAAGTTAATGTTGTTCTCTCCTCTAGTTATTATCTCGTAATGGTTAACGATCATGCTTCCTTACAGCATACCAACATTTCACATGTCTTAATTATCTTTTTTAATGGAACATGCTATGTATTTCTTTGCATCTGGCTTCTTTGGTTGAACATTATGCTCTGAGGTTAGCCGTGACATTATAGGTTGTTATCAATATTCATTATTATTGTATAGAATTCTACTTGTGAATATACTAATATTTATATATCCATTCTACTGTTGATGGGCAGTTGGAATATTTCCAGGTGGAAGCTCTTTCTAGTAGTACTGCAGTAAATAGTTCAGTGTTAGCTCTTTGGTGAACACGTGTAGAAAGTCCTGGGGTTTGCATGTCTTCAGCTTCAGTAGGTGCCACCGAACAATGAGGCAGAGTGGCTGTGCCAGTTTACATTCTCAGCATTGCATTAGAGTTTTGGTTATTCTGCTGTGCTCAAAATAGTGGTTATTTTCTGACTTTTTACTTTAGCTATTCTGGCAGATGTGTAGTGGTTCTCACTGAGGACTTAATGCATTTCTTGGAAAGTTTAACACCAATTCCTATGTTTAGATTCTTTTTTGTGATGTGTCTGGTCAGTCCTTAACCCATTATCTACTGTGTTGTCAGAGTTTTCTTATTGATGCAAGAGTTTTTTTATTCTGAGTATGGATCCATACTCAGAATAAAATGTTAAGAATGTTAAATGTATGAAGAGTGCTGGGTGCCTGGGTGGCTCAGTCGGTTGAGTGGCCAGCTCTTGGTTTTATGATCTCATGTGAGGCTTAGGGCTCAGTGCAGAGTCTGCTGCAGATTCTCTCTCCCTTTCCCTCCAGCTTGTGTTCTCTCTCTTTCTCTCAAACAAATGAATAAAATATTTAAAAAATATACAAGAAGAGTGAATATATTCTCCCATTTTATGTGTTGCTTTTTCATTCTACTAATCATGTTATAACCAGAAGGTCCATTGATTCATTGGTGAGTTGGAAACTGTTCCAATTTGAGTTGTTGCACAAAGAAAACTTTTATTTGCAGCAGATACGAAGCTCATAAGGAATAGCTTCCAAAGCTGTGACCCCCTGTGGCCCCCAACCCTTCTGAGAGAGGGTGAATGTGGTTCCCTTTGTTTATGGTTAGGATGAATATTTAGATAGGGAAGCCCTGTCATGGTAAGGTGAGCCTAAAGTCGTGCATGTACCTTAAGGAAACATGCCTAGACACATATTGTATATTATGTAAATGAGACTGAAGCTCCTCCTTGGGTGAAGATTTTAGTGCTATAATGAGATAAAGATGATTGTAGGTCATTCTAAAGGTCTGTGCAGACACAAGTCAGGCTTAGTTCAAATGGCCTGGGTTGGTCTGGGCTGGCCAGCGGTCTTCTCAGGGCAGTTGCCATCAACTAGGGTGTTGCTTTGGGTTTCATTTCCCTGAGTTAAGAGGAAAGCTAGAAAGAAGAACATAAGGAAAAAGTAAGACAAAGGTTAGAGAGTATAAGCAGGTAGGCAGTGAAGACCAGGTCTTGGGGGCTAGCTGGTGGCAGTATCTTGATAAATATAAATACTTTTCTTCTTTAATGTTTATTTATTTTAGATAGACAGAGAGAGCAAGCAGGCAGCAGGAGGGACAGAGGAGAGAATCCTGAAGCAAACTCTGCTGAGCATGGAGCCTGACACAGGGCTGGGTCCCAGGACTCTGAGATCATGACCTGAGCCAAAGTCAAGAGTCAGCTGTGTAACTGACTGAGCACCCAGGTGCCCAGGTAATTATGAATTCTTAAAATGTAGCCATTTGCCTTTTTAAAAATACATATACATAGCATTTTGGGGACCCTGTTAAGAAATCTCTAACCACACTCAGGGAATAAAGATTTTCTCTGTTTTTCTCCAAAGAGTTTATTGTTTTACATGTCACAATTAATATTTGATCATCCAGAACTGATTATTTTGTTGAAGGTATGGGGTAAGAGTCATATTTTCACATGACTATTTTCATTCACAAAATTATATTCACAAAATTAGTTTTGCTGTTGTCAAAAATCAGATGACACTATATCATAGGCCCTTTTATATGCTCTCTATTCTGTTTTATTGGTTAGTTTGTATATCCTCGAGTTCATACCATACCTCTTAATTGCTACGTCTTTATAAATACACCTTGATGTTTTGTAGCATATGCCTTTTTTACTGCATCTTTTAAATTGCCTGGCCTATTTTGCCAATCTAATTGTTGAAAAGTGATAACACATTATTTTAATTTTTATTTTTCTGATTACTTTAAGGTTGAGCTTTTTTCTTATGTTGACAGCAAACTCATTAATCTGTTCTTACATAAATTTTTCTTTCCTTCTTTTATGTGTTGATACAAAGTAGCTCTTTACCTGTTCTAGATAATAACCCTGTATCATTTTTAAGTGTTTTATATACTTTTTCCAGTGTGTGCCTTGTCTGTGCATTCTTCAACTTATAAAAGGTTATATATTTTAATATACAAATTTTCTAATAGTCCATGTCTTTGTGATTGTATCATCTTTAAGAATACTAATTTTACTTTTATATTTTATTAAAACTTGTTTTACACATATAAGCTTTGAGTCTACCTGAAATTGAAATCGGCTTTTCTTTATGATATTTGGTAAGGCTCCAGTTGTGCTTATTTATTTTCCATGTAGTTAACCAATTGTCACATTTATTGATTAGTCCATTCTTCATTGACTTCTATGCAAATGCATCTCAAATATTTTAGTCTTTTTTTTAAGATTTTATTTATTTATTCATGAGAGACACAGAGAGAGAGAGGCAGAGACACAGGCAGAGGGAGAAGCAGGTTCCCTGTGGGGAGCCTGATGCAGGACTCTACCCCAGGACCCTTGGATCATGACCTGAGCCAAAGGCAGATGCTCAATCACTGAGCTACCCAGGTGCCCCTATACTTCAGTCTTTGTGTCTATTTGGTTCTCTTTCTGGGCTTCGGTTTTATTTCAATAGACTATTTTTTTTAATTTGTACCAATATTTCTCATCCTTTATACTCCCTAAATTCCTAAAACTTTATAAAATATAGTTTTGATTTTGCTAGAGCAAATACCTCCATGTGGTAATTTTAGTTGTAAGGAATTTATGGAACAAAAAGATTTTTCCATTCTTGTTTTGTGATGACATCAGTCATAAATAGGTATTGAAACCTGTCAAATACTTTTACTGTAATTTATTTACTTACAAATAAAGACTTTGATGCCTACCTGATAAGATTAAATGTTCTGCAAAGCAATGACTCCTGATCCTTGATATGCCTCTTTTATTATGTAAAAAGACCCCAGTCATTATGTAAAAAATTATATTTTATCAATTTTTATCAATTTCACTCAGAAGAAACAAAATAATTGTACATTTTTGGTTTGTTTTTCTTTTGACAACAAAACATTGTCCAGGGAACTGCTAATGAGATTTAACTTCCTATCTGGAAGCATAGATCTAATTAAGAAAACCATGTTTTAGAGTGAAAGGATTATTTTTAAAGATTTACATATATAAAATACATTTTTTTTATAAAATACATTTTGATGACTTATGAGCTATAATCAAAAAAAGCCTAATATGAGATCCATGTAAAAGTATTTTAAAAATACTTTTCAGGTTTAGCTGTTTTCTAGTTTATTTTGAAAGTATAGTCATTGGGACTGCTGGATGGATGATGGTGGTGTACTTAAAATCCCTAGAAAAATGGTGGAGAAGCCAACATAAAACATGTAGAACAAAATTGGGGTAAAATACATCTTAATGAACTTCTAAATATGAATGATTGGAGACAAACCAGTAACAGCTAAACAAGTACTATCAGTCTCTGTAAAGTGTAAAATAAAAAGAATGAATAGAACATCTGGAAGAACTAAGAATAATAGAACCCAAATAGCTAAAAGATACTGCAAAGATCTGAAGACAATTTGAACATAGTAGTTGAAAATAAAAGACTATTGCACACTAGAAGTGGTTCATGGTAAGATCTGAAGGAGCAGAAGTAGTCTGTGCTTTCCCCATGAAGTCTGAAAACCAACAAGACAAAACTACCTTCTCCAACAAGACCAAATACTAAGGAGAGAATATTGAGATCTGGATCTATATTGAAGACAGGGTGAAGGAAAGAGAAGAGCAGATAGATATGGGCAAGAGAATCAGTGCCTGGAGATCTTTGCAAGTATGACACCATATTTTTAGCCACTTTACAGAAGCAAGAGAAACTGGTGCTATACACTGTGAAGCTGAAATGATCTCTTTGATCCAACCCTCCTCCTTAAAATTTAGGAAAATTAAAATTACAGAAAAATTAGGAATAGGAAAATACTGTGTTTGAATCCCATACAATGGTATTATAAGAAAAAAGGCAGGGGGGTTGGGGGAGGAACACATAGCATACCTAGAGACCAAAAAGTAAAAATAGCATGCCAAACCGATGAAACTATAACCCAATATTTCAAAATGAGCTAAAATAGACTAAGGAAAATAACAAAGACTATGAAATAAAAATGCAAACTACAATTATGAAAAATCAGAAGTGAAATTATAGAAATCAAGACAGAATTGAAATAAAAGAAAAATATTTCAGAAATTAATATTAAACTAAGAAAAGCATAAGTGGTAATTAAAACAACAGATAATTCTTCAAGATAAATAAAAGATGAAGAGGGGGAAATGGTAAATGTAGAAGATATGCAAAGAGGATACAATATATGTATAATTCCCAAAGAAGAAAATTCAAAGGACCCACATACTAATAATAGAAATTAAAGAAATTGAAAATTCATTAGAATGATAAACACTAAGACTTTGTCTGGTAAAAATACAATAAACCTTAAAAATACTCTTTAGCAATCTAAACAAAAAGAGCAAGTCATTTATTAAAGAATGATCATGTCATCAGAATTTTTTAATAGCAACCTTTGTTTTCAGATGACAATGCTTACTCAAGGAAAGATATTCAGGGAAAGAATATATGAATCAAGTATATCATATTTTTACAAACTCTTTTTTAAAAAAGATTTATTTATTTGTGAGAGACAGAGAGTGAGAGACATAGGCAGAGGGAGAAGCATAGTCTTTATTATTTTCCTTAGTCTATTTTAGCCCTCAGAGATCCCAATGCAGACTCGATCCTGGACCCCAGGACCACCCCTGAGAGAAAGGCAGACTCTCAACTGCTGAGCCACCCAGGCATCCCTAAAAACTCATTTTCAAAATAAAAGTAGAACTAAAGTTAGCAAAATCCCAGAGAAGGATTGGGAGGCTTTTCCAATCAGGGTGGCTCAGCGGTTTAGCACCACCTTCAGGACGTGATCCTGGAGACCTGGGATCGAGTCCCACATCAGGTTTCCTGCATGGAGCCTACTTCTCCCTCTGCCTGTGTCCCTGACTCTCTCTCTCTCTCTGTCTCTCTCTCTCTCATGAATAAATAAATAAAATCTTAAAAAAAAATCCCAGAGAATTTTATTCCCATGAGACTCTAAGGCATTTGCTATAGAATGAACTTTACCAAAATTATTAGGAAGATAGATATAAAAAGACTAAATATATAAAAACAGTGTATTTGGAAGAAAGAATAAATTATGATTGAAAGGGAGAAAGTATAGTATATTATGTATATGCTTTGACGAAGATACAGTTCAATTATTTAAAAAAAAGTAAAGGACACTGGTGCTTGGTGGGCTCAGTTAGTGGAGCATACAACTCTTGATTTTGGGATTGTGAGTTCAAGCCTCAAGTGGGTTGTAGAGATTACTTAAAAATAAAATCTTCCCAAAAAATAAAAAAAAAGGGAACAATAAGAAGAGCACATTAAAATATACTATACCAGTTATTACCTGTAGATAAAATGATACTACTTCAAATTATATGCTATAGTTGAAGCCTAATGATGTTGAAGTAAAAGAAGAAAAGTTCATTAGCTACTTTCAGTTTTTTCTTAGTAAAGTACTAATTGAAAATAATTCTTGAAAATATATCTCAGTAAAGTACCAATAGAAAATAATTCTTGAAAGTATATCATAAGATAGTGTCAATATGAAAGTAAACATGGGAACAAAATGCAAACTTTTCTAAAAGAAACATGTTAAAATATGATATGCTACCCTCTACATAAAAGGTGGTACTTTATAGATATTTGTTCTTCCTAAAAAATGATGGAAGGATAAACTATCAAATAACTAATTAATTAACCTGTAAGAGAGGGAGGAAAGAGACAAACAGGGATAGAGTTTATGCTTTTTAAAATGTGACTTACTCGGTAGATTTAATATGGAACTATGTAAATATCTACTGTAAAAATGAAACGTTAAATATTTTTTAAACTTCTAAAATTTCAAATGATTCACTAAGTGGCCAAACCAAGGCATGTCCCTGGTGACACAGAAAAAGATTAGTTTAAGTCACAACTTTACAGATCTGATGTCAAGGAAGTTATCTTTGGGCCCTAGAGTTGGGTCAAAATAATTAAAAAGACAAATTTGAAATGGCTCTCATGGCCAAAATTAAGATAATTTTTAAATCAATCAAAGTAACAATTACAAGTAAGATTTAGAACTTCAAGTACATTGAATCAATGATTTGAAAATAATTTTTAAAAAGATTGATCACCAGCAAAGAATGATAATTAATCAACTCACTATTTTTTTTAAAAAAATATTTATTTATTCATGAGAGACACAGAGAAAGAGTCCGAGACACAGGCAGAGGTAGAAGCAGGCTCCCTATGGGGAGCCCAATGCGGGACTTGATCCGAGGACCCCAGGATAACAACCTGAGCCAAAGGCAGATACTCAACTGCTGAGCCACCCAGGTGCTCCAATCAACTCAAACCCTATTTTTAAGACTTAAAAGAATCATGGATTTATTCTTCCCCTTTAATATTAACTGTGTCATGGGGAAACACATTGAGGATAAGAGTCTTTTTAAAGAAATATTCTGCTAGTAAATGAAAAAAAATAGAAATATGATATTGTAATTTTGCAGTGATATGCCATCTCATTTGTATATTTCAATGTATATGCACTTTATATCTCATTTTACAACCTTTAAACACTTAATGGCTTTCTGCCCTAAGGATCAGCAGCTGCTAATATCACAAAATGAGAAGCAACTAGACATTTATGCTCCTAATGAAAGAACTCAATATTATCTCTGAGGTAACAATACCAAAACCAAAGCAATACTAAATTTGATTAAGCTTCTAAATCCAGCTATCAAATTATAGGACATGTAGAACATAGAGGACCATGTTAAAAAAACATGAAGATGAAGTCAGCAAAATCAAAATCGGGCTATTCTATAGGACCACATTTCCTGAGTAGATAAATCCCAAGGAGAGGGAGAGAGATGTAACTGAAAATTTGAATTGTCTGCATGTTTGGTGATACTAAAAAACTGTTGTTACATTTTTAGATATTCTGAAAATTTTTAGATGTTAGAAAAACCTCATACTTTACAAACATAACAAGATCATAACAGATGAAATTATATGATGTTTAATATTTGATTTAAAAAAAATAAGAGATGTGGAAAGTGGGTGGGAATCAGAATAAAACAAGTTTAACCATGAATTGAGAACAGCTCATTGGTAGTACAAGAGAGTTCATTTTATCATTATGTCTAGTTTTGTATATGCTTGAAGTATTTCATAATTAAAACTTAAAATAATAATAAGTGTATGCTGATCTTGGGGACAGCAGTATGCACAAATGACATACATGGAAATAGGCTGTCTCCTCTTTCTTCCTGGGCCTTCACTGGGAATATTTTTATTCCTCATTCTCCAGCAAATTTCTTTCTTTTTTATATGCCATATTTACTTGAAGCTGCTCAGCTTCTTTCTGTAAGGCATCAGTGTTAGCATCTCATTTATTGCCTGTTGTATTTATCTGTCATTCATAGAGCTTGTCAGCCTTCCATTGTGTTTATTATAACAAAACAAACTCTGTCTCTGGGACCATCTGGAGCTCTGTTCCTTAATAACATTTCTCTCAATCCCTACCAGCCCCGAGGTGGTTGTGAGTATACTCCTGGGCTAAAATAGACATTTATTTCATGGCCAAGTTCTGTCAAATTTATTTATTTGAACATTGTGAGATCAATTCGTTATGGGCTTTTGGTTAGGTCGGTGTATTTTAATTGGCACTAACCATGCACTGGGTTTTAAATATACCCTTGACATCCCTAATTGCAATACCACTTATTGCCCTGTTCTGGTAAACACCTGCTTTTGAGTGGTCATCCCATCCAAACTTCAGATATGTCTCCCAGGTGTTTCTAATAGACAACCTAGTCACTAGGCTATAAATGATGGTCATTTTAAGACCTCTGTAATCATGGAACTTCAGAGAATTTAAACTTATTGCCAATAAACTGAAATCGTGAAATAATCTGTACTGAATATGAACTCAGTTCTACTAGGACAAGTGGATAGGTGAGCAAGAAAACAATTAAATTCTAGGAAATGGAGAAGCTAGTGCCATAATTTATTAAGTTTATAAACAAAAATGTTTGTAAACAAAAGTATAAACAAAGGTATGTTTTTCCTTAGGTATCAGAAGCACTTTAGTTCTTTAATAGCAAGAATTTTGTTCAGTTTTACACCATTACAAATATTTATTTTTTTGCCAAGATGATTCAACTTGAAGATCCAAGAACACAGAAAATTTGATTTCCACTTCCATACCACTTATGCATCATGAAGTTAATCATTGTCTTCTAACTTGAGATGCACACTTCCTTACAGTTGATCCCTTTAATAATTTTATCATGTTCCTTTTATCTGACAACCTCGGCAATTGTGATCATAGCCATTGTCATCAAAATTGTTACATGGAGTTACTAAGTCCGGGAGGCCACATTACATTGTGTAATGAATCTGATGAGAATGATGCTCCTTAGATTGTGCAAAGTGGTGGCACTGATATTTAGAATGTATAGAAGCAAATAGCTCTTGCAGTAGACTGGATCTTTGTGTCCTCAGATTCATACCTTGAAACCCTGACCTCCAATGTGGTGGTAGAGCCATTATGAATGGGGTTACTGCCCAAAGTTCTCCCTTTCACTCTGTGAAGACACAATGAGAAGATGGCCATCTGTGAACCAGGAGAAAATTCCTTATCAGACACCAAATCTGCCAGAAACTTGATCTTGGACTTCCAGAACTGTGAAACAGTTGTTTATAAGCCACCTAGTCTGTGGTATTGCATTAGAGAAGCTGAACAGACTGAGATAGCTCCCCTTAAATGGAACAAATTATTGTTCCAAGTTCCACAAAATCCCTAGGAAACATTCTAAAACACATCACCTTTTCCAATGGTGAATCATTTTTGAACTTCACAGCACATTTTCTCTTTGATTGAAAACATGGATTTTTGAAAAAAGCTTAATTAAAGGTAAAATGTTTTCATAACCAAGTAAGAGCGTGTGATATTTAAACTATAAAGATTCCTGTTTAAAAGTAATTGTTGACTTGTTTCCAAGGCTGTGAGGGGAATAAAGAAGAAATTTAAATGGCAGGCTTGAGGAAAGAGGTCAGATGTTGCCACAGGCAAATGTGAAGTTAAAAAGCTTCCGTGCTACGCTGAACTCCAAAGCTGTTATTTTTGAGAGGGTTCTAAAGTTGGCAATCAAAATTCTCCCATTCTTAAATGAAAAACAGTGAATTTAATGTAATGCTCTTAAAAGTAGTAAATATACTCAAGTGGATGTTTTGGCTACTTTAGAGCTGGATAATCTGATCACAAAACCCAGGAAGAAAAAGGAAAATGCATCTGGGAAATTTTTTTTCAAAATGAGGACTTGGCTCTCTTCACACATATTTCCTTTAGCTTCATCACACAAAGCTACAGCTATTCAAGATATTTTGAAAAATTTCCCCTATTGGCCAATGAATTTTCCCATTTCCCACACATGTTCATATGTTTGTGTATCTTCCATTGGTTGAATCTCAACTTCATGGTTTTATGCAGTTGGCTAAACCTCTGTAAAACAAAACTATCTCCAAGACATGTTTTATATGATGAATTTGACAGGTCTGCCACATAATCCTCTGAAAAAGGAGAGGAAACACATTTTGTGTGTATGTTTTCATTATCTTAATGATATTAGAGCTTCTACTTGCTGGTCAAGTTCAGGAGATCATTGCAATCTATCTAGTATCTACTAAATTGTGTCTATGTATTAGTGAAGATAAAGATCTCAACAGCCCTTAACATCCATCATTCTACAACATAGCTGTTCATCCACATTTTTTTTATGAACTTTGGCTCTAAGTGTAAAAGCAAATATAAAGCTCTAAATTGCTGTGAAAGAGCAAAAAAATGCTAATGATCGTCCTCAGGATTAGTGGAACTCTCTCCTCCTGTATAATTCATAATCAATGCCTCTGACCTTAACATTCTTTTTTTTTAAAGATAATCTTTTTTTTAATTTTTTTTTAAATTTTTATTTATTTATGATAGTCACACAGTGAGAGAGAGAGAGGCAGAGACACAGGCAGAGGGAGAAGCAGGTTCCATGCACCGGGAGCCTGACGTGGGATTCGATCCCGGGTCTCCAGGATCGCGCCCTGGGCCAAAGGCAAGCGCCAAACCGCTGCGCCACCAAGGGATCCCCCTTAACATTCTTTATAAAAAGAAAATGCAACTTTCTTGCCTCTTCTTGCTTTCAGGTTCAAATATAATATAATGTTCTTCACATGGAATAAGACCTTTTATGATTTGGTTCTAATTTTTTTGCCCAGGTTTCTGAAACTATGAGAGAATAGATTTCAGCCTAATAAGCAAGTGAACTTCAACAGCATTATCCAAAGATAGAACTGGTTCCTATCACAGATAATGATTTCACTCTCCGTGAACAACCACTTGGGTATACTGTTCCAGATGTGATGAGTATATAAATAGAAAAAAACATAGTAGTTAATGAATGCTCAGACTTCCAAGGTTCAAATCACAATTTTACTCACTAGTTTCATGCACTTAGGCACATTACTTTTGTTAAAGAGTTATTTATTTATCTGAAGGAGAGGGAGAGAGCGAGAGAGCAAACGCAAATTGGGGAAAGGGCAGAAGGTGAGAATCTGAGGCAGACACCCACTGAGTGTGGTGCCCCATGCAGAGCTCAATCTCATGACTGGTGAGATCATGACCTGAGCTGAAATTCCAAGTCAGACCCTTAACCAACTGAGCCACTCAGGCATGTTAGACATATTACTTTTCTGTATTTATCACCATCATACCTACTTCATAAAATTATGTGAAGGTCAAATAAGATATTATACATAAATGAGTAATCATATAATTTATCTTCAAAATTGAGTTACTTTTCAGATTGAAGAGAGGATTATAAATAATTTTTTCAAGATAACAGGTGTTCTACCATAGGAATTTTATAAAGAAAACATTTAAGAAATTACCTGGCACAAATGATGAAGGGATTTTAGGTCTTATTATTGTTGTAATATTACTATTGTTTTAGTTGTTGTCATGAAAGAGATGGCCCTTAAGGTTTCTTCCCAACTTTGAGATTCTAAGGTTTGCTAATAAATAGCTGTCATTTGCTAGCCCTGGTGAATCCATTACTGAACAGTGCATTTCAAGAAGGAGCTGAGAGAGGGAGAGGTAGATGGTAAATGTGAAGAAATATATTTATTTCCAGAATCAATATGCTTTGTCTTCAGTGTACCAGCTAAGCATAAAATGGAGAATACTTCTGTCAAATCTGTGGAGGAAACTGCTTTATCACATTGGCAACTTTTTTCCTTCTTATCAACTTTGGATTGTAAAAGACAAGTAAATTGAGTTGATGTTCTCTGTTATGACTTGTACTGACATGATTGATATGAAGCAACTTTCATATTGCATAGGAGGAGGAAAATAATGGCACCTTGCAGCCAATGGAGGGTGTCTGGCACAGAGAAACTCTCTAAATCTCTGCAGGGGTCCAGAAACATTTGTGTTCTCATTTCTCCTCAAGCTAAGAAGAAGAAGAGGAAAAAAAGATGAAGTCATTTTAAACGTGGATACACTTTTACAAGATAGGATGTAGTAGAGGGAGTGTGCTAATGCTTTTTACTGTACTGTTATTAAAGGATCACTTTCAAAAAAGGCAATATAATGACTCTCAGGTATAAATTGAACATGTATTAAAGATTTTATTTAATTCATTAATAAAATAAGGGGATCAGCATGTATCAAGCCAGTTCAAAGGCAAATCAAAAGAACAGGCATATGTGTAAATGAAGCTTATTGGAATGAATGTAAAAATGGAAGGAAAAATTGGCTTCTACAGTGGGAAAAGAAAGTCAAATGAACCTCTGAGAAACAAAGTTTACATGTCTGTAGACATGAATTATTTAGCATTGCTATCAGTTATCTATAAGTAACAGTGCTAGTTGTGAGATAGCTCCCACAGAGTCAGTCCCATAACTCAAAAGTAAGCTCTAGAGTAAGAGTTGGCAAACTATAGCTGAGGGCCAACCATCTGTTTAGTAAATAAAGTTTTATTGGAATACAACCATGCCTATTTGTTTATGTACTGCTTATGATGCTAAATGGCATAATTGAATAGATGCAACCTAATGGTCTCTAGCCTAACTAAAATGTTTACTGTTAGGTCCTTTAAGGAAACATATGCTGACCCTTGCTATAGATAATGTCTAAGTTTCCACTGAAAAACAAATTTTCCTCTATATTGTGTAATGGTAAAATAAGGATTTGGGAACTAGGTAAATCTGGATTCAAATCTTAACCCTATTGCTTAATGAATGCATTCTTTTAAACAAGTTATATAAACTTCTGGAATTTCAGTTACTGAATAAATATACAAACATTATTCTTTGTTAATTAAGTATGATAATACCTCTCTTGTATGGTTATCATGAGGGTGAACTGAAATAGTAGATATAAAGAACTAGTAGAATTTTTCAATACAAAACAGTACGGAGTTCAAAAAATGTTAATTTTTATTCATTATTTTCTATTAGAATTCATCCTTAGGGCCAAAACTAACTGTAAGCCAATAGCCTTAAATTACTGGGCTTCTCATCAAAAAAGAGCTGGCCATTCATGCTGCCTGAAATATTATCTGTCCACCATGTAATTGTTTGGGACAATAAGTGCAGCCTAATATATCAATAAGCACAATGAATTGGGGATCAGAGATTAGAGACCCAGCCTGGTGAGTTTGGAAAACTCTCAAATCTCTCTAGTTGTCAATTACTTTAGTTGTCAATTACTTTATCTCTAAGTTAAAGTGTATAACTAGAGGCAGAGAACTGCTGGGGTCTTCAAGGCTCTGAAATTCTGTGAAATGATGCCATAATATCCTCCTACCAATTAACAGCTGAGAGAGTGAAGTTTGGGGTAAAGAGGAAACATGACAGGAAATTATGGCCATAAAGAGAGCAGTTATTTTTTTCAGCATAATGCTATTGCTTTCTTATATTTTCTAGCAGATATTTCTTTAGGCAGAAAAAGATGTCTGAATTGTTTTATGTTACACAGCCTGTTAAAGAGTTAATAGAGTCCTGCACATAGTGGAACTTAATTAATAGCCAATGGAGATGGAAATAATTCTTTAATGATTATTATCATTAACTGTTCCTCATAACATCCCTGGGAAGCAATGTCAGTATAATTGTCTTAGTTTTACAGGTGAGAAATCTGAAACCCAGAGAAGGTGGAGCCACATGGCTAAAGTCACACAGTTAGTAATTAGCAGAGCTGGGAATAGAATTCAGCATTCCAAGTCCTGGGATTTTTTTCAAACAAAATTATAACCACAGCCTGCCAATGGATTAGGAGCCTTGGGGAAAGACATTCCTCTAAAAAGACCAGAGGTTTTACATTGCTACCCAAAAGCACTGAGCAGGGTGGGCTCCTGAGGAGCCATTTATTTCTTACACATTAGTATATTATCTCAATCCTTATGATGATTTTTATATTAAAAACGTCCTTTAGTTTCCAGACACCTTGTTAACATGGCTTTGTAATTCTTGGATAAAATTTCTAAGCTTGAAGTCATGCCCTAGCAATAAGGTTAGTGAATTTAAAACTGCTGATTAAAAATGTAGGTGGCATATAAATCATGATTTATTTCATTCACTTATCCAGCAAATATTTAATGAGTGGCAACTACCTACCAAGCACTGATCTAGACATTAAGAATATAGCCACAAAACAAAGTCCTCTCTTAATGGACATTTCAGTCTGGTGAGAAAATAAGTAAGAAAATGTATTACATAAAATTAGTATTAACAAATATAATGGAGAATCAGAAAATCAGCTTAGGAAATGAGAATAGGCAGTATTCAGGGAGTTTGCTATTTTTATTTTTATTTTATTTATTTTGGGGAGGGTGGTAGAGAGTTTGCAGTTTTTATATACAAATGCCAGGGAAGTCCTTTCTGGGGAGGTAACATTTGAGAAGAAGCCTAAATAAAGTTAGAGGCCCAGCTGGAAAAAAAAGTAGCTGGAAGACTTAGTGTGCCCCAAAGCCTGGAGATACCACATGCTTGGTGGGTTTATGGAATAGCAACCAAGCTAGTAGGGATGGAGCATGCTTAGTAAGGAGTAGCGTCAGAAGATCATGTTGTAGAGGAAGCTGTTGGCTCCAAGGCCAGGGTAAGAACCTTGAATTTTATTCTCATTGAGGAGGGAATGCATTGGAAGGTTTGAGGCAGAGCACTACCATGCTGTAATTTATATATTATATTTCCATTCCAATGGCACTGTAGAGAATGGAACATAGTGAGTATAACTGAGAGAAGAGACAGTTCAGACAGCATTGCAGTAGCTGAGGTGAGAAATCGTAGGGTTTGGTTGTTGTAGATGTGATGGATCAAGTTTGGAGATTGGATCTATTTTGAAGATGAAGACAACCTATTTTCTAATAGATTGGATGCAGAGTATAAAAGAATAAAAGGGTCAATGAGTTGGGTGATTCCAAGTTTTTTGGCCTTAGTACCTAAGTGGTGATATTAATTTATTGAGCTAGAGAACACAAATGAGAAAAAAAATGGGGAAGGATGTAAAATTTTAATTTTGGACAAATTAAACTTGAGATGTTTATTTGAAACTTAAGAGAAGCTATTCAGTAGACAGTAGGATTTGTGAGTGTTTACTTCAGAGAAGTTGAAACTTCACATATTTTTGGAGAAATGTGTATGTAGATATTTAAAACCACAGATCTGGTCAAGTTCACACCTAGATATTAGCCCTGGGGTACTGAAATATTTAGATGTTTGGAAGTGAAGAAAGATCCTAATAGTAAACTAAGTAGAAGGAAAAGCTAGGTGAGTATGGGATCTCAAGGAACAGGTAAAGAGTATTTCAAAAGCAAGCATGATTACCTTTGTCAAATGCCACTAAGAAACTGGATTTAAAAGGGACTGATAAAAAAAAAAAAGGACTGATAATTGACTGTTGAACTGGGTAACGTGGACTTTGGTGGTGAGGTCCTTGGTGACTTGAACCAAAATGGTTTTAGTAGAGAGGTAGGAATGAAAGCCTTCTCAGAGAGTATTCAAGAGCGAGTTAGAAGACAGATATCGGAAAAAGATGCAAAAAAAGTTCTTTTTAGATAGCCTAAAGAAAGGATTAGAGAAATGGGACAGTGATTGGATAGTTATGAATAAATAATTTTTTAATGTATGAGATAGCACATCATGTTTGAAGGCTGTTGGGAATAATGTAATGAAGGGCTGTCAGGCAAGGGGACAAGGGATTGACAGGGGTGTCAGGCAGTAAAAATGTATATTGCTCACAGATTAAAAGTTCTTGTCAGCTTAAAATTCTTTGGATACATGTTACTGGAAAGAGTAAGTTGGAACTGTGAGAGGTAAGACAGTGGGATGCTTGACTTTGAGGTCCTGTTAATAGACGAGATCCAAGGGCTGAGAAAAATGAGGATATTGCTTCCTTGTATGTTGACAATTCATTGATCCTAAGAAGACAAGTGTTAATTCTGTTTTCTGTTGTCATAATGAACATGCAGAAAAAAGTATGTAGAATAAAATCTAAATATAACTATAATTTTTTTCCTATTTAGAAGTTGTTTATGCTCATTGTATTTATGCAATGGAGAGAGAGAGAGAAGAGAAGGTGTAACTGTAAAGGCTGTATGTAGGCTCCAGGACACAGGTGGGTAAATGAGTTCAAGATTATACAAATTAATCTGTTCTAACATAAATGGAAGGTGGAGTATATGTCGATAGAGGCAAATTGGTAAACTTGGAAAAAGCATGAAAATATGGCAGTTATTTTCTGATTGCATTTTTTTTTTCTCTGTGAAATGAGTTAGCAAGAGCTCCAAAGAAGGGAGAGCAAATTGGGTGGGGAAATGGAGGAGGATTGCTAGGCAGCCCTGAGGGCCTACTTGAAGTTTGTGGTCATAAATTTAAAGTGAGACCAGCTAGCACATTTATGTGTACTACAATATTAGGATTTTCGGTTGAAATAAAAAATTTTTATTGAATTTCCACTTCATCTTTTCTTGTTTACTGCCACCCAACATAATATCTTCAGGCAATGAGGAAAGGATTTTATTTACATGAAAATTGGATGATAAAATTAGGCAGCCCACATCCACTCTTCCTTCTGGAAGCAAATCGACTGTACTTAAACTAATTTCTTTGTTTCAATTGAAGAGTTTTTCAGATACATTGCTTCTTCTAGAGATACCCATGTTAGCAGACTTTCATTTTGTGTTTTGAGAAGAAATACTGTTTTATATTATATGTCATAATATTCATTATGTAAAATGTAAGAGTCAGTTAAAAATATAAGAAAATAAAAATCAGTGTTCCTATCCACCAGTGATAATCACTAGTAATGTTTTAGTTTATTTCTTTTTTGGACTGCCTAGATAAATAGATTTATTTCTCTTCCAATGGGACCACACTTTAAAAAGTTTTATTATCTACTTTTTAAAATGTAATAATATATATTCTAAATGCCTTTCAATGTCATTCTTCTAGCATATCATTTTTAATGGATTCTTTTGTGTGCACAGTGTCTTAATAGAACTGACAAATTGATTGTAAAGTTCAATGGAAGGGGGAAAGTATAAGAATACTTAAGAATACTTTGAAAAAAAAGAAAATAGCAACAAAAACGTGCATATTTTATAACTTAGCAATACTATTTCTATGATATATATTTTATAGAAATGTTAGCACTTTCGCAAAATGACATTTGTATAGAGGAACTTACTGAAGCGTTGTTTCTAATAATTCACATTTAGAAATCACTCAAATGTTTTTCAATAGGTGAACAGGTAAATGATGATACATTTAATTTAAAAATAAGGATTCCAAGACATATCATCCAGTGGGAAAAATCATCAAATAATATATACAATACTTTTTTATGAAAATGAAATAAAAAACCTTTCTATACTTAAGTGCATATAAATGAAGGTCCATTGGCTATATATCAAATCAATAGCAATACTTATCTCTGGGACAAGAAATAATGTTCTTGGAGAAGGACAAATAGAACAATTATGTGAGAAATTTTTGCATTTTTATTTTGTATATTTGTACAGAGTATGAACTGGTACAGATTGGTTTACTTTTTAATATTGAAAATGTGGCTATGCATTATTTATTATTATTTATGTATATATTTTTATAAATAATATATTATACATTTCATAAAGCACCAAAATAAAAGTATTAAAAGCAGAAGTTATTAGTAAATTTTTGGAGCTTGTTATAGCTAACTTTATCTGAAATATGTATGTTTGTGGATAGGAGCAGTTGAGATTTCCTTAAATAAATGAATTTTAAAATAGGATGTGAAAGATTAACATCTGTTAGACAAAAATATCAGAGATGCAGGAAGCAGGATATGTGAAAGCTCACAGGTCAGAAGGCATATTTGAGGAACAGAACAAATGTATGGCTACAGCATAGAGATCAATGAAAAGAATGACTTAGAGTAAGGATGGTGAGATTAGCAGAATTAAGATCCTGAGGGGTGTTGTAATCCATGCTGGGATTTGGAGATTATATTAGCAATAATTAAAGAGTTCTTAAATTCAAGAGTGATGTAATCAGCTTTACATTTTAAGAATCTCAGATGTGCTTGAAAATGGAGACTGGGTTGAAGAGGAATATATCTGGATAAAAAAGATCTATTAAAAAATAGTGGTCCAAGTGACAAGACAGTAAATTGAGCAAGTATTGTAGCACTGAGTGTAGAAAATGGGATCAAGTCAAGGAATATTAATGAAGGGGAATTTACAGGAATTGCTGATAGGCTGGACATTAAGGGAGGACAAAAAGTCAAGCTTTATGCTTTAAAAAAGGGACATTTATCAAACAAACACATGGGAAGGTTGAAAGTAAAATAATGAAAAAGTATAAATCCAGCAAGTACCAAGCATATAGATATTTAAGAACTTCTATAAATCAATAAGAAAAAAAAGACATTTTACTTATATGTTTATTTTTCCAGCTTTATTGAGATACTATTTGACATATGAAATGTGACTTTAAGGTGTACAATGTGATAATTAGACACGTGTATATACTACAAAAACGATTACTACAACAAAGTTAGTTAACACCTCCATCTGTTCACATAATTAAAATTGCTTTTGTGGAAAAAACATGTAAGATCTTTCTGGACAACTTTCAAGTATATAATTACTTATTGTTAATCATAGTCATTATACTGTACATTAAATCTCCAGAACTTATTTATCTTATATAGGAAGTTTGTACTCTTTGACCAGCATTTCTTTATTTCCCCCATCCTCTATTCCTTGACAACCCCCATTCTACTCTTTTTCTATGAGTTCGGCCTTTATGTATACATAAAGTTTATATATAAACTGTTTCTCTTACCATAATGCCCTTAAGATCCATCTATGTTGTTACAAAAGGCAGGATTTCCTTCTTTATTTAAATGGCTGAGTAATAATCCTCTGTGTGTTTCATGCCCTGGTTTCTTTACACATTCATCCTTCGGTGGACATGTAGGTGGTTCCCATGTTTTGACTATTGTGAATAATGTGACAATGAACATGGGAGTGAAGATATCTTTTCCAGATAGTGATTTCATTTAACTTTGGATTTATTTCATGTACCTAGTGACCATTTAGATGTCTTCGGGAAAATATCTATTCAAGTCCTCTGACCATTTTTTAATCAGATTGGGTTTTGTTTTTGTTGCTCTTGTTTTGCTATTGAGTTTTATGAGCTCCTTATATATGTTGGATATTAACTATTTATCAGATATATGCTTTGCCAGTATTTCCTACATTCGTGGGTTGCCTTTTCATTTTGCTGATTGTTCCTTTTGCTTTGCTGAAGCTTTTTAATTTGATGAAGTTCTACTTGTTTTTTTTTTTTTTTTTTTACCAATGTTACTTATGCTTTTGGGCATATTCAAATAATAATTGCCTAGACCACTATCAAGGAGCTTTTTTTAACCTATGTCTTCATCTAATACTGTTATAGTTTGGGATCTTACATTTAAGACTTTAGTTTTGAGTTGTCTGAGTGGTATTAGATAGAGGTCTAATTTCACTCTTTTGCATGTTAATATCCAGTTTTCTCACCACCATTTATTTGAAAAGACTATCCTTTCCCCATTCGGTATTCTTGGCACCTTCATCAAATATTTATTTGTTGACCATTTATCTGTGAGTTTACTTCTGGACTCTGAATTCCATTTCATTGATCTATGTCAGGTTTTATACCAGTGCCATACTGTTTTGATCACTATAACTTTGCAATAAATTTGAAATAAGGAATTGAGATGCCTGTAACTTTGTTCTTCCTTCTTATGACTCCTTTGGCTACTCAGGTTTTTTGTGGTTCCATACAAACTTCAGGATTGTTTTTTTTCTATTTCTGTGAAAATACCATTCGAATTTTGATAGGGATTGCACTGAATATGTAGATTACCTTGGGTGGTATGGACATTTTAATAATACTGATTATTCTGATCTAAGAACATGAGATATCTTTGTAATTATCTGTGTCTCCTTCAATTCCTTTCATCAATATCTTGTTATTTTTAGTATACAGATATTTTACTTCTTTGGTTAAATTTATTCCTAAGTATATTATTATTTGTGATATTATCATAAATGAATTGGTCTTTTTATTTTTCTCAGATAGCTCATTGTTAGTGTACAGAACCAATTTTTGTATATTGATTTTATATCCTGTAATTTTGTTGAATTTATTTATTACTACTAACGTATGTGTGTGGGCTTTCCTATATAAAAGATAATATCATCTGAAAACAGACAATTTTAGTTATTCCCTTCCAATTTGGATGCCTTTTATTTCTTTATCTTGACTCTACCAGCTAGGACTTCGAGTACTACATTGAATAAGAGGGGTGAAAGTGGCATCCTTGCCTTATTGCTGGTATTACAGGAAAAGCTTTCAAACTTTCACCGTTGAGTATCATGTTAGCTATAGATTTGTTATGCATGGACTTTATTTTTAAGTGTGCTTCGTCTACATCAGAATTCTTGAGTTTTTAAAATAAAATGATACTGAATTTTTTTCAACTGCTTTTTTCTGCATCTATTGAGATGATCATATGATTTTTCTCTTCAATCTATTAATTAAATTTAATCACATTTAATGATTTGCTTATGTGGAACCATCCCTACAACCCAGGGATAAATCACACTTGACCATGGTGTGTGATCCTTTTAATGTGCTATTGAATTTGGTTTGTTGGTATTTTGTTGAGAATTTTTGCATAATCATCAGCGATATTGGCCTTTAGTTTTCTTATAGTGTCCTAGTCTGGTTTTGGCATCAGGATAACATTGGTCTCATAAAATAAGTTTAGGAGTATTGCTTCATCTTCAATTTTTTTCAATTTCATTTCTTCAAAAGTTAGTTTCAGAAGGATTGCTGTTAATTCTTCTTCAAATATTTGTCAAGATTTACCAGTGAAACCATCTGCTTCTGGGAATTTTTTCCCCCCTGGGAAATTTTTGATTACTGATTTAATCTCCATTTTAGTAACTAGCCTGATCATTTTCATGATTCAGTCTTGGTAGATGGTATGTTTTTAAGGATTTATCCATTTCTTCCATTATCCAATTTGTTGGGTTATAATCAATAACAGTTTCTTATGATCCTCTGATTTTGTGTGGTGTCAATTATCTCTTCCTCTTTCATTTCCGATTTTGAGTCTTTTTTATTCTTAGTATAGTTAAAGGTTTGTCAACAATCTTTTCACAAAACCATCTCTATTTTCACTGAACTTTTCCATTACTTTTCTGGTTTCTGTTTCATTTACTTTTGCTCTTTGTTATTTCCTTCCGTCTGCTAAATTTGGGCTTAGTTACTAAATTTAGGCATAATGTTCAGTTGTTTATTTGAGATCTTCATCATTTTCTTAAGGTAGAAGTTTATCACTTTAAAATTCCCTCTTAGAACTGCTTTTGCTGCATCCTTTATGTTTTATATGCTTTGTTTTCATTTTTATCTCAAGATTAAAAAAATTTTGAGTGAAAGGGAATAAAGGGAAAGGAGAGAAAATGAATGAAAATATTAGTGAGGGTGACAAAACATGAGAGACGCCTAACTCTGGGAAATGAACAAGGGGTAGTGGAAGGGGAGGTGGGTGGGGGGTTGGGGTTACTGGGTGATGGGCACTGAGGGGGGCACTTGGAGGGATGAGCACTGGGTGTTATGCTATATGTTGGCAAATTGAACTCCAATAAAAAAATTAAAAAAAAGTACATAACTGTTTTCAAATTAAAATAAATAAATAAATAAATTTTGTTTCTTTTTTAATCTATTGGTTATTCAATAACATATTGTTTAATCTCCATATCCTGGAGGATGTTTCATGTCTACTTGAAAAAAAATTGTATTCAGATACTTTGGAGATGAAATGTTCTATATCTGCTAGATCAATTTTGCATAAAGTATACTTCAAGTTCAATGTTTGTTTATTGATTTTTTTTTGGCTAATCTCTGCATTGCTGGAATTGAGATATTGAAAGCTTTCCAACTACTGTTGTGTTGTTGTCTATATTTCCCTCCAGATCTTTGAGTATTTTCTTATATTTTTTAGATGTTCCAATAATCAATGCATATTTATTGACAATTGTTATATATTCTTGATGAATTGACCCAATTTTCATTATATAATGGCCTTATTTGTCTCTTGTTACAGTTTTTGTCTTCTGTTTTGCCTGAACACATAACTATCCCTGCGTTCTATTAGTTTCCATTTGCACAGAATATTTTTTACCATCTCTTCACTTTTAGTTTGTGTGTGTCCTTGTAGTTGAAGTCTTTTGTAGATGGCATATGATTGGGTCCTGTTGTTTAATCCATTCAGCCTCTTCATGCCTTTTGATAGGAGAATGTATTCCATTTACATCTAAAGTAATTATTAATAGGTAAGGACTTACTAATGCCATCTTAATTTTTTTGGCTGTTTTGTAGTTCCATTGTTCCTTTCTTCCTTTTTGCTGTTTTTCTTTATGTATTGATCATTTTCATATAGTGGTATTCTTTGATTCTCTTCTCTTTATTTTTTCTGTATCTATTTTAGGTTTTTGTATTCTGGTTACCATGATTCTTATATAAAAAACCCCATACATGTAACAGTGTATTTTAGGCTGTTAACTTGCCAGGGTGGGCCAAAAGCCTATGGTAGTGAGCCTAGCTGGGATCTGGATCCACAGGGGCTGATTTTGAGCTTGCTGCCCCAGGAACCACCCAGGGATGATGACAAGGTAGGCCAAAGGCCTGAGTTCATGGTGACAACTAAGAACTCGGTGTCATAGAAGTCATCTCGGGCCATGGAAGCCACCTAGGACCAATGGAGCCAGCAGATTACTGGGTAATCCAGAGGCCTAAATCCACTGGGAACTACCTAGAACCACAGGAGTTGGCCTGGTGCTGGAGCATTCATGAGGGAGGAGGTCTATGATGAAATTAGGTACTCATTTCACTCTTTCTCCCATAGGGACAGTGTCTCCACATGTAGGTCTGCTCAGGCTTAGTGGAAGTGTGATGGGAGTACTGTAAATCCACTTTTCCTACTTTCCTCTTTGTGTCTTCTTATTTCTGTACTTGATTTAGGTGTTGTAATCTCTCATCGGGAATTCGTAGCCTTTGTAATGGCATTTTCATGCAGATAATCGTTCAAATTGATTATTTTGGGAGGGAATGTCCACTAAAATTCTTTTACCACCATTTTCAGACATCACTATCCCCAAAAGAGCAACTTAAAAGTGGGCAGAAGGCTTGAATACATGTTGCAGAATGTGGGCAATGGACAGTATGTTCTGGATAGGATCCAAGAGCTCATCTGGTTTTGTGGCAGTCAGCTGCCTAAGAGAGTGTAACCCCATTCTTCCATCTGGAAGGACTGGATATACACATCTCCCTGGAAGTTCAGTAGCTTCCTTCATCTTAAAGTGGGTTTTTCTTTTTCCAAAATCAGCATCACTGGAGATGAGGAACAACTACTTAATATTCTTATTGATGCAGACTTGGCTCAGGTATGGACAGTAGCGAAAGCAAAAAATATCTTATTACCACCTCTCTTTTGTAAAACAGTATCAAGAGATGAAATCTTCATTTGACATGAAGCAACCTTCCTAACACCCCAGTGATTAATTAGTGTTAAATTAATGGTGATGCAGCCAAGAGTCTGATGTTAGGTTATATGGTAGTTTTGTTTTTCAGTGTACCAATAGTTTTTACTTTCACTTATGCTTCATCAGAATAAAATTGGAGGTTGGAAGCTTCATGGCCCATTAGCAAGATTCTATTTTTCACTTTCATTCTAATATGAAATGTAGAAAATAAAGATCTCATAGAGCAGGTAAGATGTATTTCTCTATTTTGGGGGATGACAAAAAGAACAATTTGGCATAAGTACAGTAGGGATGACTTTTGACTAACCATTGTAGAGGCTTCCTTGCTTGTCTTACACATAACATTGAAACGGGCTACTGAAAGAGATTGACATAGCCCCATCTTTAAAATCTTTGAGAAGTGAAAAGGAGATAACATGATATCATACTACTTTAAAGGTAAGGAAAATAATTCCATGAAACACCAAGCCAAGAAAAGGAGGGGAGAGAACACTTTTTCTTAGGCCTTTGAGTTAAATTGAGCTGTTTTAGGTCTTTCTAGAAAAGGATTACCTCCTACGTGGAAACAATTCCAAGCCCGTTTTGCTCTTCAAATGACTGAAGGGAACAGTGGATAAAGAGAATATTCCGTATCAGCTCTGAACTTTAATGCCTTCCATCATGAGTGGGAAAGCTCCAAACTTTAGCAACATGGTTTACATGTTGTCATTTCTAATGACTGAGTAATATTCCATTGTATATTTAATTTAATGGCATGACTAACTCATCAATAATCTTCTTTGGGTCTAGAGTGAATAAGGAAGAGGAATAAGGTTTTTCCTGCTCTACCTCACAAATTTTGAGAAGTGGTTTCTGTCTTGTCTTTCATAAAATTGCTTAAAATAGTGTTGTGAATTTTTTGGGTTTTGTTTTGTTTTTAACATAAAGCTCTGTAGAATTGACTCAGAGGTCTCATTGTAGAAGGAGAGGATAGGAATGGGGCTCTGTGCTTCAATGCTGGCCTTTTTTTTTTTAAAAAAAATAGCTTTATTGAGATATAATTTATATACAAGTCACTCATTTATTTAAAGCATTCAATTTCATGATTTTTAGCATATTCACAGATATGTGCAACTATTACCACAGTCAATTTTATAATATTTTCATCTTAGAAGAAACTCTGAATTCTCTACCTAGTACTCTAACACCTCACTTGTCACCCCAGTTTTAGAGAACCACTAAACTACTTTGTTTCTCTACAGATTTTTCTTTTATGGAAATTTCTTATGAATGGAATCACATAATAGTTAGTCTTTTGTGATTGGCTTCTTTCATTTAGCTTAATGTTTTCACATGTTGTAACATGTATCCATATTTTATTTCTTTTTATACCTGAAAATTATTTCATTGTAAGCTTTTTTAAAACATGTATTTACAATCAAATTTTTATTTGAAGTAAATGCATTTTTATGCTATACTAAATTTAAATAAATACATTTGTTCTATATTAAAAATAATAACTTCTATACTAGTGACATGAAGATTTCTAAGTCTGCTCCATATCAGTTATTCTTTGAATCTCTATCTTTTCTATAACCAGCAATTCCCACTGAGTATTCTTTTTTTGTATATATATATATTTATTGGAGTTCGATATGCCAACATATAGCATAACACCCAGAGCTCATCCCATCAAGTGCCTATCTCAGTGCCCATCGCCCAGTCATCCCATCCCCCTGCCCACCTCCCTTTCCACTATCCCTTATTCGTTTCCCAGAGTTAGGAGTCTCTCATGTTCTATCACCCTCTCTGATATTTCCCTCTCATTCTCTCTCCTTTCCACTTTATTCTCTTTCACTATTTTTTATATTCCCCAAATGAATGAGACCCTATAATGTTTGTCCTTTTCCGATTGACTGACTTCACTCACCATAATACCCTCCAGTTCCATCCACGTCGAAGCAAACGGTGGTATTTGTCATTTCTAATGGCTGAGTAATATTCCATTGTATATATAGACCACATCTTTATCCATTCACCTTTTGATGGATACTGAAGCTCCTTCCACAGTTGGCTATTGTGGACATTGCTGCTATAAACATTGCAGTGCAGGTGTTCCAGTGTTTCACTGCATCTGCATCTTTGGGGTAACACCCACCAGTGCAATTGCTGGGTCACAGGGCAGTTCCCTTTTTAACTCTTTGAGGAACCTCCACACAGTTTTCCAGAGTGGCTGCACCAGTTCACATTCCCACCAACAGTGCAAGAGGGTTCCCCTTTCTCACATCCTCTCCAACATGTGTTGTTTTCTGTCTTGCTAATTTTCCCCATTCTCACTGGTGTGAGGTGGTATCTCATTGTGGTTTTGATTTGTATTTCCCTGATGGCGAGTGATACGGAGCATTTTCTCATGTGCATGTTGGCCATGTGTATGTCTTCCTCTGTGAAATTTCTGTTCATGTATTTTGCCCATTTAATGATTGGATTGTTTGTTTCTTTGGTGTTGAGTTTAATAAGTTCTTTATAGAACTTGGATACTAGCCCTTTATTAGCCCTTTATCTGATATGTCATTTGCAAATATCTTCTCCCATTCTGTAGGTCGTCTTTTAGTTTTGTTGACTGTTACTTTGGCTGTGCAGAAGCTTTTTATCTTAAGTCCCAACAGTTCATTTTTGCTTTTGTTTCCCTTGCCTTCATAGATGTATCTTGTGAGAAGTTGCTGTGGCCAAGTTCAAAAAGGGTGTTGCCTGTGTTCTCCTCTAGGATTTTGATGGATTCTTGTCTCCTATTTAGATCTTTCATCCATTTTGAGTTTCTCTTTGGGTATGGTGTAAGAGAATGGTCTAGTTTCATTCTTCTGCATGTGGCTGTCCAATTTTCCCAGCACCATTTATTGAAGAGACTGTCCTTTTTCCAGTGGATAGTCTTTCCTGCTTTGTGGAATATTAGTTGACCATAGAGTTGAGGGCCTATTTCTGGATTATCTCTTCTGTTCCATTGATCTATGTGTCTGTTTTTGTGCCAGTACCACACTGTCTTGATGATCACAACTTTGTAGTACAACCTGAAATTCAGCATTGTGATGCCCCCAGCTCTGGTTTTCCTTTTTAATATTCCCCTGGCTATTCGGGGTCTTTTCTGATTCCACACAAATCTTAAGGTGATTTGTTCCAACTCTCTGAAGAAAGTACATGACATTTTAATAGGGATTGCATGAAATGTGTAAATTGCCCTGGGTAGAATTGACATTTTCACAATATTAATTCTTCCAATCCATGAGCATGGAATATCTTTCCATCTCTTTGTGTCTTCCTCAATTTCTTTCAGAAGTGTTCTGTAGTTTTTAGAGTATAGATCCTTTACATTCTGATTAGGTTTCTTCATAGGAATATTATGGTTTTGGGTGCAATTGTAAATGGGATTGACTCCTTAATTTCTCTTTCTTCAGTCTCATTGTTAATGTATAGAAATACTACTGATTTCTGGGCATTGATTTTGTATCCTGCCACACTGCTGAATTGCTGTATGAGTTCTAGAAATCTTGGAGTGGAGTCTTTTGGGTTTTCTACGTACAGTATCATGTCATCTGCGAAGAGGGAGAATTTGACTTCTTTGCCAATTTGAATGCCTTTTATTTCTTTTTGTTGCCTGATTGCTGAGGCTAGGACTTCTAGTACTAGGTTGAATAGCCACACTGAGTATTCTTGATAAGTGAGTGATCCCAACTCCCTCTACTTATAGTAAAACTAAAGAGAAATTGAATTAATGTGTGATCACCTTTACTAGTATGTTTATTTTATTTTATTTTTTATTTATTTATTTTTTCTTTATAAAAGAATTTTATAGTGATAAAAGTGTCAGTTCATCAAGACATAACAATAAATGTGAATCCGCTAGTAACAACAATTTATGCATGAACACAGACATATCTAAATAAAGAAATGGAAAAAAAAGAAAGAAAGAAAGAAAGAAAGAAATGGAGAATCCAAAATCATAGATTGAGAGTTTAATAACTTTTTTTGAAGATAACTGCCCGATCAAGTCTCCCTTTTTAACAAAATACAATATTCAGAATCTACTGATATGCCACATCTCTTGAAAACCTCCAGATGAGGTCATGGATTTGAATCCTGATACCATCGAGTTCTATCTTTGGGACCTTTGGCAAGGTGTTTACCTATTCTAAGCTTTAGGTTTTTAAATCTATGCAATAAAGTAATATTTGTATCTCAGTACTTTTTTTGGAGACAAGAAAATGTATGTGAATTTAAGGCATGGTTCATGGCTTACTGAATGTTATGAAGCATTTAATAAATATGAGTTGTCATTATTTATTTTGTTATGATCACTTGAATTCCAATATGTAGCACAGTGCTTATTACATATTAATTGCCCCCCAATATTTGTCTAATAAAGTAATAGATGAATTAAGGAGCATTTCAAGACTAGGGTCCCTAAACCCTCCTGCACTGTTGGTGGGAATGTGAGTGTAGCCACTCTGGAAAACTGTGTGGAGGTTCCTCAAAGAGTTAAAAATACACCTGCCCTACAACCCAGCAATTGCACTGCTGAGGATTTACCCCAAAGATACAGATGCAATGAAACTCCAGGACACCTGCACCCGATGTTTATAGCAGCAATGTCCACAATAGCCAAACTGTGGAAAGAGCCTCGATGTCCATCGAAAGATGAATGGATAAAGAAGATGTGGTTTATGTATACAATGGAATATTACTCAGCCATTAGAAATGTCAAGTACCCACCATTTGCTTCAACATGGATGGAACTGGAGGGTATTTTGGTGAGTGAAGTCAGTCAATCGGAAAAGGACAAACATTATAGGGTCTCATTCATTTGGGGAATATAAAAAATAGTGAAAGGGAATAAAGGGGAAAGGAGAAAAAATGAGTGGGAAATATCAGAAAGGGAGACAGAACATGAGCGACTCTTAACTCTGGGAAATGAACCTAGGGGTGGTGGAAGGGGAGGTGGGCAGGGGGTGGGGGTGACTGGGTGATGGGCACTGAGGGGGGTACTTGATGGGATGAGCTCTGGGTGTTATTTTGTATGTTGGCAAATTGAACACCAATAAAAAATAAATTTATATATAACAAAAAGACTAGGGTCCCTATATTGTATTTTTCATTTTACCAACCTGGACTTCACAACAGAGTTGTCTGCTTTGTGTGAGTAATTTGGGGAAGCTACTGAGGGAAGTTCTTCTCATGACAAAAGTTACTACTAATGGGGGGATGTGTTAATTTCTGTCTGGAACCTCTCATTGTCATCTCAAGGAGAAGAGTAGATATTAGGATGTTTCATTTCTGTTGATAAACAGTGATGATATTGCATCCCCTGCACTCTCTCCCAAGGTAAAATGACATCAGAATCCTTGTAAGCATTTCTTCTAGAACCACCTGGCATTGATTTTTTTTAAAGCTGCCCTTCCTGAGGACTCAGCAAATTTACAAAGTGAAGGAACCAATAATTCTCTGGCCAAGAAAACTGCTGAAGTAAAGCCACATGTTTTTCTATACCCATTGGTATAACACAGAGCCAGCCTGACAAAAATGCTGATCACCCCCCTCCCCATGCTTGAAAGTGTTAATTTCTGAGGAGTGGGGAACCTGGGGCTCAATCTCTGTGTTTTGTTGCTCTTAAGTTCCTATGGGTATATGTGTTCCATTTGATTTTCAAAGTAGTAGGCTACCTTGATTTAAGATAGGGTAAAATCAGAATTGTCTTTTAGGAATAAATAACAATTTATTGAAGGCTTGTTCTTTCTCTGCACATTTTTTGGATACATAAAAAAAAATAAAGTGGGACCTCTTCAAAGTATAGTAACAGAAAGATGACACAGTTCTTCCCTTTCCTCTGAATTCCTAAATCTAAGCAATTTGAGAGGTTAGGTGGATATTTCTTGAGTATACATTTGAGTGAAACTTTGGGATTTTGTAAGGACAATAAATGAAGGAGAGAATAAAATTGCAAACGGAAGTTCTTAGCTAATCATAGCTGTCTCTCATTTTGTCTTTTCAGTGTCTATCTTCCTATGGGCCATCAGCTCTCCTTCTGGAACTGATGCTGTCTCCATTCTGCCTGATTGCGTTCATTACTCTCCCTGGGTAGAATGGGGACATATCCCTACTAAATTTGGCCAAATAAACTTGTTTTCTAAAAGGAATGTATTAGGGAAAAGAAAAGATGAGAAATAAAACAAAACTAAATTAAATTAATCCCTTGCCTGAAAGAATAGAGAAAATGTGAAACATGGAGGAAAGGGAGACTGTGGAGAGAGATTCATGGTGCTCAGTGCATCCATTGATTGGCTTCAGAGGCATACAATACAGCCCTTACTTTATTTGTATTTACTTTAAACGCCTGTACTTATCTCAAAACTGTGTTTGCCTTGGGCTATCTGTAAGCCACTTGAAGAGTCCTTTTTTTTTTTTTTTTTAACACATGTGGCTTTTATGAGTGTTACCATCTTTGGAGCCTCTATGCTATATGTGGTCCTTCTCAGTTGGCCTTGCTTAAATCCTGATTCATTACATTCTAATTGTGTGGTCTCTCTAGATCACAATTCTATCAAGCATAGTATGTTGAAATTCTAAAACCTAACTTGGAGGGCTGTTATAAGTATTGTTGGTATCATCTTCATAGTTCTGAGTCGAGAGTCTTGCACAATGTAGAAGCTCAGGAAAATGGCAGATATTTTTGTTATTACCACAGCTGTTTGTCAACATCTACCTCTTATGGTTAAGCTTTGACACTTACTAGAATGTTTTGAGTTTTCAGCTTCCAATTTTCAAAGCATAGGTGATGGACAAATTATGAATCATTTCTATATCATTTCTGGTTTTTGTATATAATTTCTAATGATAGTACTTCCTGTTGCTTTAGGCACCCCATGAAAACTTCTATAAAGGTTCTTCAGCAGAGGTGAAGTGCAAGGTAGGCATTTAAATTATTTTTCTCTGATAGCAGTGCTCAGCATTTCTCATCTCAGAAGTGGTAGAATTAGCATATACTTTGTGAGACTTGGCTGCTTATCAGAACTGGAAAGGAAAATAAACATGTAAAGAGTCAAAGTATATATAAATTTTGATCCCCTATTCCAGCCTTAATTGTTTAATAGTGAATTGTCAACCCACATTTAAATTTCACTTTTCTGTATTCCACTGGCATTGACTTAAATAATGAGCAATGTAATAAGCCATGTGTCTCACCATATTACTTTTTTAAATAAGATTTTATTTATTTTTAGAGAGAGAGAAAGCAAGAGGGAGGAGAAGAGGGAGAGGGACAAGAAGACTCTGCACAGGGCTTAATCCCAGGACCCCAAGATCATGACCTGAGCTGAAACCAAGAATCAGTAATCAACTATTACTTTTAGTTGGGCATCAGCTAGGCTAGGCTTGATCAGTAGTGAACAGGGCCAGAGGATAAAACCCAGAAGACTTGTGATTTCAAGAATGAAGCTGAAGGTTAAGCCAAACAGTAAGTCTAGCACCATGCTAACAGATTGAAGCCACTAATTTGAGCGAAGCAGTGCATCAGTGGGACTGGGATCAAGAGAATGAAAGCAGTTACTAGGGAGAAGACATTAATAGAGAAACAGTGTATTTAATATAGAAGGCAGGTTGCTGAAAAGACCATGAGTCCAGGCTCAAACCAGCATTTAGTCTTTCCTCTTCCTGGGTATATAATTATAAGTAAGCCCCCTCACTCCTATAAATCGCATTTTCCTCACATATAAAATAGGAATGGTATTTATCTTACCTACCTTCCAAGATTCTATTGATACCAACAGTAATGAAGTGTTTGATAACAACTGAGCACTATATATATTGTAAGGTAATCTGAGGATTATGTGCCATATGCAGATCTATTTTGTTTGGCCAACATATGGCATCAAACCCATAGGTTACAGAAAATATGGATTTCCTTGAAAAACTGAAAGATTTGGAGCCTCTGGGCCAGTGTTACAGTATAACAACAATAGGCTGGGCATTTGGGTTTGTAACCTATAAGGAGAGATTCATGTCTTTCCTCTGCTCAGGATCCAGACCTGACAGTGCAGGATATGATTAATCAGGGCTCAAGGCTCAGGAAGCAGCTCTCCACACCTGGCAGAGCCTGACAAAATCTTCGCAATCAGATTAACAAAGCAGTGATATGATGTCCTGTCAGTGGGGGCATGGACATGGAACATCATTACGCAGAACAATTTATTATCATAGCCGACCTTGTCCTGGGCTTTTGACTGCATATTGATGTGGCACAGCTCACTGAAGATGCATGGATAAATTTGACTAAGATATTGTGAGAGCAATTGGTATCAGCTAGAAAGCTAGCTCTTTCCACCCCACACTCAATTTGAAGAAAAACACAGTTCTGGGGATACCATTTATATTGTTATTTCTGAGTCCTTTCACCTCAACTTCAGCAAGATACAGGGGCTTCTTTTCTTTATTCCTGAATAAATTTTTCGGTTCCTCCTTCAATTCTTTTCTACTCTGGTACCTAGGAGGTCACTGGGATGGGATAGTGGTGGAGTGGAACCTTTCTTTTTTTTTTTTTTTTTTAGATAGCTATGCTCCTTTTCTTTTTTTTTTGGAATAGTCCAGGATATACCTGTTTCCTCCAGAATCTTCTTTTTTTCAAAGCCAGTGTCCTCACTCAATAGGTGTTATGATGTCACTCACATTGTACCATGAGGGGTCATATTCTTGCATCTAATGAGGCCCCTGCCCCCAAACACAAGAGTCTTCCCATGAATATTTACTGAAATATCCACCAAGAATTTTTTTTAATGCAATAAAATCAGAATTTATTATTAAAAATATACAACAATGTTTGGCATTAAAAACAATTCAGGACCACAAAAACACAAAAAGCAAAGTAAAAAAAAATATTGGGCAATAATACAACATCTGGGATATAGACACAATGGAATACTAATCAGCCATCAAAAAGAATGAAATCTTGCCATTTGCAACAACATGAATGGAACTAGATGGTACCATACTAAACAAAATAAATCAGTCAGAGAAAAACAAATACCATATGATTTCACTCATATTCCACCAAGAATTTTACACACAGCTTTAGTCATGTTCCACCTCTGCTATTTAATAAAAGGGGAGGCCCTTGTATTATTTAATTATTTTAAGTTTTAGTTTCTTCTTTCTTAAGATGGCCATTATAGGGAGAGAGGGCAATAAGTCCTGTTTCATCTGGATACTTTTACAGTATTAAAGTGCAATGGATTTGGAATTGCACCCTGAGCCTATGACCAGCCTGTAATCCAGACTTCAGTGTACTTCACAGTGACCTTAGACTGGTGACCTTAGACTTGGGAGGCAGAAGGACACAAGAGGTCCTTAGACACAGTGACCTTAGACTGGTGACCTTAGACACGGGAGGCAGAAGGACACTGACACCTTTTGGAGTGAGCCACATTCTCCAAACTACATTTTATCAGGGGGTGCTCGCCTACTTAGCTATTTGGTCACCATCCTTGAGTGCATAGCTTCTTTATAGATACCAATTGCAATGGTGGGATCATAAAAATTAGTTTTATTCACAGAACAAAAATGCACCTTAACCAATGCAACAATGTTTATAAAACATACTCCTTGTCTTTGGGTAAAGATGTTGGTGTTACAGGTCAGGTTCCCCAGGCAGTCACTTTGAAGAGAGCTTAGTGCATGGCAAATTTATTAGGAAATGCTCTTGAGAGCAATACTCCTAGATCAGAAAGGGGAGGAGGAAAGATGGGGCATAAGGAAAGCTTGGGCTGTGATGCAGTTTCAAATTTTTAACCAACCCCATGGATGAAAATGACTGAGATAGCTACTCACTTTTTCTACATGCTGGGGATGAGAGTCAGACCTTTATTCACTACACTGACCAATCAATCATTGGTTGTGGGAAGCCTCTAAGAAGGCTTTAACCTTCACAGAGACAACTCTCTCTAGGACAGAACAGTTTGGGGTGGGACCTGGGGTAGAGAGGCTGGGTAAATGATAGGTTTTGTGCTTTTTCTTGGTGGAGACATTTCCTCTTTCAAAATCACTCAGGTCTCTGCATGTAACGCCTCCTTATTTTTGTATCATGTTTTATACTTCACAGATATTATCACCTATGTCCCTCCTCTGTGACATTTTTTGAAGCCAGTGAAGCTGGTATCATTCCCATTTTAAAGAAAAAGGACCAGATTTTGAGACTCTTTCAATCATTCCATCCTTGTGTAGCCTTCAACAAATTATAATCTCTATAGGAAGCTTCCTTTTCAACAAAATGGAGGTGAAAATAACATGTTATTTCTAATAACATAAGAAATGTTATGTTTCCAATGTTTCATCCCCAGTTTACAAGCTATGATTGTGTGTCTTGCACAGATGTATGTGTCTGCTAAGTGGAACATCTGTATCCTGCTCAGGAGTCTGTAAGACTCCTGCTCCAGGGCTCTCTCTATTGCCCGACACTGCTCCAATGGGACAGGTCAATGATGGGACTATGCTCTGAGGCTGCAGAGAGGATAGCATGCAAATAAACTAAAATGCAATCTGAAAAAATATCCCCAGTGTGCAGGTGTCCTTAAAGTGTTTGGAATTGCATGAAATAACAAAGAGTAATATTGCCATGTTGTGTCCTGAAATATTCTCCCCTCTTCTAGATAAAATGACTCATGCTCCTGAAGTGGAATCACATGGAGCATACTTAGCAAGATTCTAGGCAACATGCAGGCCTGTTTGTTTATTTTTTAGCCATTTGTTGACATGAGCTTTTTTCTACAGTGTACATGCTATTCTCTAAATTTAGTTTGTTCTGTTAGTGAAAGACAAAAGCTGTGACATCTGACTTGAGTGTTTGTCATTCTCACATTCCTAACCTCTGGATATTCCAGGTATGCTCTTTCCAACTGAGAGGGTTTGCAGAGCTACTCTACCCCCACGGGTAGCATCTTTTTCCTCTATCCATGGGGGTGATGTTTAACCTACAAATTTTCTTGCAATTTCAGCCAGTATTTAGTGCCCAAGCAAATTACCTGAAAATGAGAGGCTGGAGCTGACCCAAGTCAGACCTCATCAGCATTCAGTAATACAGGTACAAGGTGAATAAAAGAAGAGGCAAGACATGTGGAAAAGGGTTCGATCAAAGAAGAGCAGTGAAGCAGAAAATAAGGACATTGCCAGGTTGCTTGACTCCGATTTCATGTACCTTACAAGCTGTTTATTACAACAATGTGAAGTCTCCTGATCTACCTAAGTGTGCCTTTTCTTACACTATAGTTCTTCTATCTGGGGGAAACCTGGCTGTGTCATACATTAGCCTTGGTTTTAGAGAAAGAAAATGAAATTATGCATTAGTTTGAAGGAGAGAATGCTCCCAGCTCCCTGATGTGAAAAAAAATGGAGTAAGGCAGGAAGCAAGAGCAAGTTCTTCTGCTTTGCACTCTGCTTTTGTCCTTGACAACTGCTTTCAAAAGCTCAGACCATGAACTGCCCTCCTATATTTGTTTGAACTTTTTCTAATGCACTTTAGTGCATTTTTATTTCTTCTCCCAGGTAGTTTTCTTAAAATCTTTACTTTTTGGCTCTAAATCTCTTTGAGAAAATTTCTTAAAACATCATATTGATTCAAATTGAATTCTTTAACATATTAATTCATTTCATATATTTGCAGTCACAAATGTTACTGAATGATATGTTCTCCATCATTGGAAGGAGCCAAAATGTTCTAGTCACTATAGTAAATACTGAATTTCACTTTTGTCGGTTCTTAATGTGCTACAGTAAGATGAGCTGAAGTGAAGTCATCAGAGAAAGTTGTGAAGTCCTCCACCTTAAGTTCTGTCACCTTTTGGTGGGAAGCCATAAGAGCTTATCAGTCAATATATAGCATTTAGATATGGGATAAAAGATTTAAACTGAATTTCTCTGTATAGCCTGGTACATAGAAGTACCATTATAGTGGACATAAGCTGGTAATAATAACTTCAGTTATAAGGCCAGTGTTCATTTTTTAGAATAGGAAAGGCACATTAGAACTTCCCTAGAATATCTTGACAATGTGGTGTGCATTAAGCCAAAAGCTTTTAACAGTTTTGTCTAAAACCATCAAAATGTCAATTATACTCTAAGAAGTCACATCTCAAAGCATTTGTCATCCTCTGTCTTCAGGATTATTCTAATCATTTATATATCAGGTCCATTTCATCTTTAACAAACTGACAGAGAGACAAAACCAGTGAAAGGAATCAGAGATTTGATTCAAAAAGCTAAACCCTTTGACCTCAGTTTCCCCTCTAGCTATGTAAGCCTAGCTACCCATTGTCTCTTTGTTTAGAATGAGATGCCTGAGATCAGTGTTCTCTAATGTAGAATGTTAACAATCAGAAAAATTAGGTGTGGAATACTCTGGAACTCTGCTATCTTGCAATATTGCTGTAAATCTAAAAACATTCTAAAATAAAAGGTTTTATTGGTTAAGCATCCAGATCTTGATCTTGGGATTGTGAGTTCAAATCCCATGTTGGGCTCCATGCTGGGTGTGGAGCCTACTTTGAATGAATGAATGAATGAATGAAAAATTTACTGAAAAGTACTGATTCTTCACTGTCTCTAGTTTCATTAAATCCCACTCCCTACTCTAGCTACTGTAGTATGATTCACTTAGCACTGAACTGAAAGGACTTTGCAGAGTTACCAATAATCACCATGTCGATAAATCCAGTGATCTCTGGTAGTCCTTATTTTCTTTAACTATAAGATTTCAGCTAATCTTATGACTTTAAACACAGTTTTCTTGCTTCTATGTCCCCAAAGTAGATTTCTAGCTGAGACCTTACCCCTCTACTTCATATTTATATATCTGACTACCTAATTAATATCTTCATGTGGTGTCCAATGCACATTTCAAGCTCAACATGGCCCAAATAAATACTTTCCTCTAAATATTCACTTCTGTTGATAGCCTTGCTCCTCTCAGTTAATGGCAATTCAATCATTGTTTTTCACATTTTATTTTTACTGAGATATAATTGACACATAAAATTATGTACGTTTAAGGTGCACAACATGTTGATTTGATATATTATATATTATAGTATGATGAGGACCATAGCATTAACACACACCTCTATCATGTTACTTAATTAGCATTTCTTTTTTGTTGTGGGAACACTTAAGATCTAGTCTTTTAGCAACTTTGAAGTTTATAGCACACTATTGATGTTTATAATCATTATACCATGCATTAGATCACCAAGACTTATTTATCTATTATTTCCAAGTTTGTATCCTTAGGCATTTCTCTAATTTACCCACTCCTCACCCTCTGATAAACACCATTCTACTCTTTGTTTTTAACAAGTTCAGCTTTTTTAGATTCACACTCAATAAGGAAAAGACAGTTACTTCAACAAATGGGATTGGGAAAACTGGATAACCACACACAGAAAAATGAAATTAGACCCTTGTTTTGTACCACTCATAAAAATTAATGCAACATAGATTAAAGAAGTCAAGACCTGATAACATAAAACTCCTAGGAGAAACGTGGGAATAAGCTGCTTGAAATTGGTCTGGGGGATCCCTGGGCAGCGCAGCGGTTTAGCGTCTGCCTTTAGCCCAGGGCGCGATCCTGGAGACCCGGGATCGAATCCCACATCGGGCTCCCAGTGTGTGGAGCCTGCTTCTCCCTCTGCCTGTGTCTCTGCCTCTCTCTCTCTCTCTCTCTCTGTGTGACTATCATAAATAAATAAAAATTAAAAAAAAATTGGTCTGGGCAATTATTTTTTTTATTGGATGTGACATCAAAAGTTCAAGCAACAAAAACAAGAATCAGTAAGTAAAACTACATCAAATAAAAAGCTTCTGCATCAAAAAAAAAAAAACAACAAACAAACTTTTTTTTTTAAAAAAGGCAATCTATATGGAATGGGAGAAAATATAAGCAAACCATATATTAGATAAGAGGTTAATATCTAAAATTTATAAAGAATTCATACAATGCAATGATCAAAATAAAAGCAACCTAATTTTAAAGTGGCTAGAGGAACAAAATAGATATTTTTCCAATGAAGATATCCAAATGGCCAATAGAAACATAGAAAAATGCTATCATAATACAATTCACCTCTATGCTATGTTGCCTTGTGAGGGTGGGGTGACCCTGGGAAAGTTCCTCTTACCACTGTGACTAACTTATCTTTGGGTTTTGTTTTGGTTTGGTTTGGTTTGATTTTGGTTTTCTTATCCATTTGTTTTACTGCTCCAATGGTGTCCTGAACTCTTTTTTGGGGAAAACTGTTATTTCCATAAATTTTCTTTTGTCCATGGTAATTTGCCCAGGTGGCACTCTCCAAGTTTTTTCAGGACTACTGTGTGAGGGTCTGTGGTATGTTTGCTGGCTCTGCTGATACTGCAGCCTTTATGGAGGTCTATCTGGTTATTATTGGATACACAGATGGGTAAGACTCCTTCCAGGTCCCTTGGCATCTGGCACTTGATGGCCATAACACCCACAAAGGTGCTTTTGTTAATAGGTGGGTATCTAATTCAGTGTTAAAAAATAAATAGGGACAAAAGGAGGAACATCTTATACCACCATGCTCACACCCATGTCACTGCTCCTTCTAGCATCAATCTATTCAGTTGGAGTAATCCTTGACTTTTCTCCTCTCATATCATGCTATTCAATCTGTCAGCAAATCCAGTTGACAGTAATTTCAGAATAAATGTATGAAATGATCATATCTTGTCATCTTTATGACTACCATTGTGGTTCTAAGCACTACAATTGCTTGACATTACTCCAATAGCCTCAAAACTCATTGTCCCATTTCTGTTCTTCATCTTCTCATCTACTATTAAGTTGAGCAACCACCCTGGTTTTCCTGGGACTTACCTGGGTTTAAGGTAAGTTTTATGTCCCAGGACACCCCTCAGTCCCAGGAAGCTGGGACAGATGGTCACCTTATTTACTCTCCAGATCATGCCCAGAGTTGTCTTTTAAAAATAGAAGTGAATCTTCTATTCAGATCCTTCAGTGACTCCCTACTTCACTCAGAATAAATGCTAATATCCTTACAATGGCTTAGACCCACTGCTTTGTCTGTTCTGACTTTGCTACAACTCCGCTACTCATTATTTTGCAATAGCCACAATGACTTTTATTCCTTACTGTCTTCTCTTAAGATCTTGTGTTGGTTGCTCCCTCTGTAATACTCTCTAAATACATATGCACCTCATTTATTTTAAGTCATTGCTCAAATGCTGTCTTCTCAATTATCTCCACCCTGACAACTTGATATTGTAGTGCCCACTCTCAGAACTCTGAAGCTTAGCTTCCATGCATTTTTTCTCCATTGTATATACTGCCTTTAACATATTATATAATACACTTACCAATTATGTACATGTCTGCTAATAATAGAATGTGAGCTAATAAGCCCAGGAATTTTTGTCAGTTTTGTTTACTGATGTATTCTCAGTGTGTAGAATAGTTCCTGAGACATAATAGATCCTCAGTACATATTTGTGAAATGGATAAATTAATGGCTCTGTTTACCATTTACACATGGAGTGTTCTCTCTCTTTATCTCTTTCTTTCCTTCTACTTAGACCTCTTTGAATAGTTCAGACCTCTATATATTTCTGTCTTCATAACTACATCATCAGTGTCCTACTGGAATTTCATACTCAATTTATTCAAAATATGATTCATTATCTTCCTACTAAAGCCACACCTCTTCCAATGTGTTCTTTTCTAGTTAATGACCATATTTTATGTGTGATTATGCAAACGAAGAACTTCAGAGTTATCTATAACACTCCTTTCTCCATGATCTACCATATCTAAAATTCTGTCACTTCTGAGTAAATGGGATCTCTTCATTTTATTCCACCTATACTGTCAACATCCATGCTCACACTTCTATCATTTCTCAGCTGGCAGATGTCCTTAACTGATTCTTAAAAATCTTCTCTCTTCTCTTTTATCCATTCTTCCCACTACAGCCAAGCTGAAACAGCAAAATATAATTCTGTCACTTTGTGAATACACACATACTACCATCACTGTGCTCAAAGATTTAAATATTTTTTATTGTCTTTAGAATAAATACTAAATCATTAATATGGCCTCCAAGACCAGGTATGATCTGGCCTTTGCCTACATTACCAACTTTATCTAGTGCTAACTTCCCCCTAGCTCTCCTAATTTTAGTCATAAAAGTCAACTCAAGTTCCTTAAAAACTTTATGTCCTTTCTATTTTCAGACATTCATACATGCCTTCCTTCTGCCTGAAATGCTCTCCTTTTCTATTTTTTGCCTAATTTACTGCCTTCTTTGGAGCTCTGCTCAAACACTGATCTTTCTAGATAATGTTTTAGAACTCTCCAGATGTGGTCAGTGTCATGGTTAAACTCTCATAAAATCATGCATTTCTTTTTATAGTCCTTTTTTTAAAAAAATGTATATCTCCCTGATAAAATATCAGTTATATATGGGAAGAGACTATTTTTTTTTTTCACTGCTGTTTCTCAAGCACTTAAACAGTTTGTATTAGTCCATTTGGGCTGCTATAACAGAACAGGACAGAATGGATAACTTATATACAACAGAAATTTATTTCTCACAGTATCTAAGGCCAGAAGTCCAAGACCATGTTCCAGCATGGTTGTTTTCGGGTGGAGGCCCTTTCCAAGTCCCTTTCCAGATTGCAAACTACCAACTTCTAACTGTATCCTCACATGATAGAGGTGGCTAAGTGAGCTCTCTTCTAAAAGAACACTAATCCCATTTTTAAGGGCTCCATCCTCATTACCTAAGTATCTTCCATACATCCCATCTCCAAGCAACATTACACTGGGAATTAGAGTTTCAATGTATGAATTTTGGAGGAATACAAATATTGAGGCCATATAATAATTCTTTGCACATTTTAGGTGTTCACCAATATTTATGAATGGATGGATGGATGGATGGATGGATGGATGAGTGACTGAAGATTAAATTCTAGTTGACACCTCTCTGATTTTGTCCTTCTCTCTTCTTTCTCCTTATAGCATATTAACGAAAGTCTTCTAAACTATATGAGAGTTACATTTTGAGCATCATAACTATGGTGACATTTTTTCAGGAGTGATAAAGAATTATTTCCCTCCTCTTAGCAAGTATAATGGCAAGTTAATCAGTAATTAATTCTGTAATGTTCATATGTTACATAAAACAATAAGCCTGTGCATGCTTTTATCTCTTCGTGTAGTATGCTGATATGAAGCCATGATATCAGGAAACTAAAAGTCCTGAGGAAAGCCTCTGAGAGGTTTTAGGTGAGAGAAAGTATATACGGTGAAATTAGGGTGGTCATAGAGTGTTTTCATGGAAGACACCGAGTGCTGATTGCGATAGTTATCAGAATTGCAAGTATAGATAAAAGCAAATATTAATAAAGTAAATTACACAACAGAAAATTTCGGTTTAGAGAGGAAACACTAGGCAGGTTGATTAAATTCTCCTAGATAGAGCCTTGCAGACTATCTTATAAAAACATCAGTCACTTGTGTACTTCTTTTGCCAGCCATATTAAAATAAGTGCCTTATCTCTGATTATTCCCACCCCCCAATTTGTATTCTTAACAGAAATGTACAAATTTGATTATAGGAAATTTCTGAAAAGATTGTGGAAATATATATGAGAAAACAAACTTTTACACTTGTTTCTGAAATGTAGTATGGCAGGATTATGATGAGCTCTTCTAACAAAGAGTGAAAATAATAATGGTTTAATCAATAAAACAATTTTTTAAAAAGGTAACAATATGTGCATAAATGGTTCAGAGCTAGATTAGATCTTTCACCCAGATCTCACCCCTGCCCTTCGATCTCCAGGGTTCTTCTCTAATTCAGTACTACTTGTCATCCCATGGGAAGGGCACAAAGGGAAGGAGAGAGTGTGCTCTCAAAAGAGCACACATCACATTGGCTCAGATCCCATTGGTCAGAACTAGTGGCAACCATAGCTGACTCTAAGGGAGGTTGAGAAATACACTCATTATCATGAAGGCCATATACCTGTATAAAATTAGGGCTGCTATAACTATGGAAGACAAAAGCATAGTCTATAGTGAAAACTAACAATGTCTATTATAGTAAATAAATCTAATCTCTTTCACTTTTTACAAACTTCTTACTCAAATTGTTTTCTGGAGTTGGTTTCCAGGGAAAATATTTTTTTGGAATACCTTCTGCTTTTGGTTAAATATGCCAATTGTAAGTAAAAATAATGGTAACAAAGGTCAACATGTGAATAAGTGGAAATTCTTACATGGAAAAGTATTATAAATTGGAAATGAGTAACAGAAGTCAGCTGAGTTATTAAGGTTTTCTTGATGCAAACAAAATTTTGTGACTACATGTAATGGAGGCTCTATATCCTTTTTGTTTCCTTTATGCATCCTGAGTAGTTTATTTTTTTTCCTAGCTAATTATTGCTCTGATCTGTGGTATCCACTGGAATAGAGAAAGAATTATCTTCTTTCCCACTATGCTTTGCTGAAGTCTAGATGTGAAATTGTTAAATTTGATTTCTCCCAAAGACACCACTCACGAAAGCATTTCTCCCAAAGACAACACTGAAGATTTTTTGTAATGTTGGGCATGTGTGTGTTCATGTTTCGTGTTCATATTGAAGACAACAAAATATTCATTATTAGTTTGGTTGTTTCGTAAAGTGTCTCAAAGTTTCTGCCAACATAGTCTTGAGCCTCCCCTCTCCTTTCTCTTTTCTGCTCTCTAGCCTTCCTCAAAATTCCTGTTTATTTTCTATTTGAAACAACTTGTCTTTCTTCTACTTTAAAAAAAATTTCTCTTAGTTCTGCTCATATGAAAATATTCTTTTAGGCATAGATGGTTCTTAACTAATTTTTGGTATCAGATATTAAATATTAGTATGATTATCATTTAGCTATTTGTGTTCTAATTATATGCGGTTCTTGAATCTGAACTATCTGATAGAAATATGTGAGCCACTTATTTATTTTAACATTTTCTAATATTACATTAACAAAGTAAAACTAAACATGCATAATTAATATTAATAGTGTGTTAATATTAATATACTAATACATTTAATACATTAATTTGTTCATAGGCAGCGAAATAAACCCTAATTCATATTGCTATATATATCTTTGATTCTTGAATATCAAGGATTTCTCTTGTTTTCAGAAAATTCTGATTTTGATTTTATAATGCAGTAAATTTTTTTTAATGCAGTAAATTTTTAAATCTCTTCCATGCCTTAACCAATGAGCATTGACAAAGCACTAAAGATTATTAAATGTATCGTCTGTATATCTTTAAATTTTCCAAAAATTGGCTATGATTCATGTATTTATGACACTTTTGATCATCTACTTCAAAAGCCAAAGCATAAATATTTTTAACATGTGTTATATAGTGGGATAAAGCAATAAGGGAAATATCAATCTCATGTTTTAAAATTTCAGTAAATTGGGGCACCTGGGTGGCTCACTTGGTTAAAAATCTGCCTTCAGCTCAGGGCATGATCCTTAGTCTGTGGATGGAGTCCCACTTATGGCTCCTTGCAAGGAGCCTACTTCTACCTCTATGTCTCTGCCTCTCTCTCTCTACGTTTCTCATGAATAAGTAAATAAAATCTTTAAAAAAAATCAAAATGTGGTTTAAACTTTAAAAAAAATCTCAATAAATCCACGTTTTTGACCTAATATAGGGTACTGTTCATTGTGATTAAAAAACTTATTTTTTATATTCAGCTGAAATCCTTCTTTGAAAGATGCAAAATATTCAAAGGTAAAGATGCCCTGAGGTGGATATTTTAGATTGCAAATTGACAATGTTGCTTTATAAATTTGAAAGTCCATTGAGCCCAAATATTTAATTGGATAGTATGTGAGCCCAGATATTTAACTGGGTAGTGTTTTGTTTTGCATGACTTATCTAAAGCAAAAAAAAAAAAAAAGGATATTGCAATTTTTCAAATTTTCAATCAACCAATCTTTGATGTTCTTGGAAAAGTGTACTATGGGCAATTGTTTGGTAGCTTCACTAAAGATCTCTCAAGTTTGAAAAATAAAAATCTTTTCCTCACGACTCAGTAAATTTTCATAACTGAAATAATTTATTTTACCATCTCTTGATCTAAAAATAGCTTTGTGTGTGTGTGTGTGTGTGTGTGTGTGTGTGTGTGTACAAGAACCCAGGTTGTTTTATAGCCGGTCAATGTTATAATCTTAGACCTGTTAAAAATAATTTATAATTTTTTAGTATTTAATTTTTATTTTATTTATTAGTTTTTTAGAGTGGGGGAGGGATGAGAGAGAGGGAGAGAGAATTTTAAGCAGGCTCCATGCCCAGTGTGGAGCCCAATGTGGGGCTTGATCTCATAACCCTGAGATTGTGACTGAGCCAAAATCAAGAGTTGGATGCTTAACTGACTGTGAGTCTCTCAGGCACCTTAGTTTTTATTTTAAATGACTAATTTCTTCAATTCTTTTTTGGCTACTGAGATAAAATTTTTTTTCAAATTTATTATGTCCGCTTAACACTGTTCTCTTTATTATCCCTAAGAATGTTTTTGCAAATGAAGCAACCTTTAGATTTTGCTCTGCTGCAGTTAATTTTAATAGCCATATGTATTTTGTAATTAAAAATAATTTAATTATGTTATAATTAAAATAACAAATATTTCAACTTAATTGTCAATTACAGTTTACACAGGTACCATTGCAACTTTTGCTGTCTTCATAAAATATTCAAATTAAAATAAATATGTTACAGTGTTACATTGATACATAAAAATTATTCAAATTGATTTAATCAATAGATACTAACTAAATTGATGATAGACATGTATAATCCTAGAATTAATGAGTGTTTCCAAAATATGCATTATAATATAACAGCAATATCTTATATGATCCAACGTTAAAATGAAATGTAGCTCTACCAAAATAATAAGGTAGTATAACACAAAAATATTCTATGCCAATTAAGTTTTTAAATATAAATAAATTTAAATTAAATTAAAAGTTACATTCTTAGATTTGCTAGCCACATTCAAATATTCAGTGGCCACATGTGGCTAGTGGCTACTGTATTGAATAAGACAGTTCTATGTGCTACAGTGACATCTCTTAATGTTTAACTCTCAGTGATTTCTTATATTTCTTAATTATAATAATTTTTTAAAGTGAATTCTTTTTTTTAAGATTTTATTTATTTATTCATGAGAGACACACACAGAGAGAGAGAGAGAGAGAGGCAGAGACACAGGCAGAGGGAGAAGCAGGCTCCATGCAGGGAGCCGAACGTGGGACTTGATCCTGAGTCTCCAGGATCAGGCCCTGAGCTGAAAGCGGCACTAAACCGCTGAGCCACCTGGGCTGCTCCATCTTAATTATAATAATTTTAAAAAGAAAACATTTCTCAGCCATTAGACAAATACCCACCATTTGCTTCAACGTGGATTTGGAACTGGAGGGTATTATGCTGAGTGAAGTAAGTCAATTGGAGGACAAACATTATAGGGTCTCATTCATTTGGGGAATATAAATAATAGTGAAAGGGAATATAAGGGAAGGGAGAAGAAATGTGTGGGAAATATCAGAAAGGGGGACAGAACATAAAGACTCCTAACTCTGGGAAACGAACTAGGGGTGGTGGAAGGGGAGGAGGGCGGGAGGTGGGGGTGAATGGGTGACAGGCACTGAGGGGGGCACTTGACAGGATGAGCACTGGGTGTTCTGTATGTTAGCAAATTGAACACCAATAAAAAATAAATTTATTATAAAAAAAGAGAACATTTCTCTGGATTGTATGTTTTGTCATAAATTGTATCTTTTATGTATTTTTCCTACCAAGCATATTGCCTAGTCCTTGGTAAATATTATATGAATAAACAAGTGAAACTATACTTTTTACTGTTTTATATTTCTTCCAGTGATAAGACTTTTACAATATATTTAGAGCAACTTATAAATCTGGTCGAATCTAGAGGTAACTAGATTAGTTAGGTAATCTGGTAATCTAGAGGTAACTGTTGGGCCTCTCTGCAGCCATCAGCTTTGATTTCAGTTCTCTTCAGCAGTCTCAATCATAATTACTCATTTGGATGCTTTCCAGCCACAAAAATGCTACTGCTATCATTCTCCCATTTTTCTCCCAGTCCCGGTGGGTTTATACTTTTGTTATGTCATTTCAGAAAGGTATAGAAATAAGTGCTTGTATACAATTGCCACATTTCTTTTTTTCTCTCTCTCAATATAATCTGCATTTTGGCCTCCTCTTTATTATAGGTATTCTCTCTAAAGTTAGTTACCAACGACCTTCATACTAGCAAATCTCACTGACTATTTTCAATTCTATAATATTTCATGACTTTTATCTCTTCATTCTTACGTAAACTCTATGCAAGCAGGAAATATGTTTCCCTTGTGTATATTTTCATATCCAACTCTAGAGGTACCAGGCATGTAGTAAGCATATAATAAATGTTATAGAATGACTTAATGAATGAAAACTCATTTTGAATTTTGTTTTCTTTCATCTCTAACTAGATATCTCCAATTTCCTCCTTTGGGTTTTCTTTCGCTGCCACCAGTTAAATATTGTTCTCCAGATTCATCCTAGGCTACTATGCATTTCACTCCAAATTCTGTTTTCTCTTAGTCATGACTGTAACTACTCTATTTATACTGGCAACTATTTATGTTTGGATTTTTAGTTCCAAATTTTGCATAAAGCTCCAGACTCACATTTTTAGTTGCCTACTATGCACCATCAGAGTCTCACTCTGGCCCCTGAAACTTAACGCTTACCATATCCAACAATTTCTTCTCCACCATCCATCACAATCTGCTCTCCATCTAATAATGCTCCCTATCCTGGATTATGGAACCACTATCCTCCAAGTTGTTCATGAAACACTCTCCCTTCATCTCCCCATATCAGGGAATCAGTCCCAAATCCTTTGTTGTCCAATTCATAGAATTGCAAATCCAGTTGCCTTTGTAGGTCAAGTGCTCTTATCTGATCAATAATTCTTCCCCCCACCTTTCTCATTGCGAGACTGTCCTACCTGATCTCCCTGTCATCATTCCTTCCCATTTTTAGTCCATCTTCTATGTTCCCTTATCGTCTAGATGATTATCTTTCTAAAACTCAAATTTAGCTATATATCTTTCTTGAACAAAACCTTTTTTATGTTTGTCTCTATTATCTCTACACACGGAAGGACCTCACAACCTATTTTTCTAGACAGCTCACACCTCCTCTCCTCCACCCTTAACTTCTATAATGAGCAGTGGCAGTGTCTCTATTAATAAATCCAGTGGAGTTATTTTATCTATTTCTGAAACTTCTATCTCTTTTAATGCCTTTTTGTATATTTTTAGAGAAATATATATATTGCCCTTTGCCTAGAATGACTTACTGCCTCATCTTTGCCTAAGGAATCATTTGGTACTCCTTGTAAGTGGATATTCACAGCATATCTGTAGGTTCTAATATAAAAACACAAGTATAAATTTATCATTATTTGAGAAAGTTATTCTCTGGCAAAGCTTTTACCTTCCAGAGGGGAGATGTATGAAAGTAAGGAGACAGTGCTAAACCATAGATAATCAAATAAATCAATCCTGCTAATTAGTAGCATGGCAGGTATGGAGTCTGGCCAGGCTCACACCTAGCTTAGGAGCAACTCAAATTCTATTTCTGCTCTGATGCTTTCTTGTAGGCAGTCAGCCACTTTCTGTGTTTCCTCGGTATTTGGTTCATAGTCCCATTAAAGCATGTATTATATAGTTTTCTGGTCATTTGTTGACATATCTACTGAAATGTGCATATCTATGGACAAGTCCAATTCATCTTTATATCCTTGGGTATATAGCTTACTCTAAATTCATTTATTGGAAATGAATCAATTTAAAAGAACAAAGGAATGAGATGTATGTTGAAGACGTATGAATGAAAATACTGTTTTGATGGCTATCTAGTTTTTTGGATGATGTTTTTCTAGAGGGTAGACTCTACCTGCCAAGGCAAGAATTTTTAATAAAGAATTCCTTTCAAAGGAAGTCTTTAAAATATCAGCATTTCTTATGTTTGCAGGTTGAGATTTCAGTGTATACAGATTGGAACTTTTGTTTAGGAACCTTTAAATAACCTCAGGCATAGAGATTAGCTTTTGATGGACCCTTCTGTGGCATGCGCAGTCACAACTCCTGTGATCTCTCATATGTAAACTTGCTAAGTGGGAATGAAAAGGAGGACTTTGCCCAAGAACCTCAGGTTCTACCTGGAAGTAAATGAACAATGTTTCCTCTTTCTCATTTAATATAAGAGAGCATTTTTATCTAAAATTTTTGCCATAGAAGGTACATGAAAATAATATTTTAATCATCAGATCTTTTGTTAAAAGGCATGATACGAGCCCAAGTGCTAGTTTCTACTTTTTCAAAATATATAATCCAAGAATTTGAGAGCTATCAAGAATAAGTTTTTGTTTTTTAATTTCAGTGTTAGGGAGATTTACTTTAGTGAAGTACAGAGCTCCAGCCAAGGTTGGTGGGAAGCATGTATGATAAGTTTCCTAGAAATACATCATCTTAGAAATCTAAACTTGAGTAACCTGAATTACTGTAGGTTTAACTGTGGCTACTCTGGCACTTGATCTGAATCCAAATACTTGACAAGAAATTTGCTTTGGGAAATACTAACTATATATGTGAGTACAAACTATAACAGCTATAATTTGGGGCACACAAGTGGCACCACGTTAGGAACTATGGTAAGCATATGGACCTGGTATTATCCTGTGGACTAATTTCCAAAGGACTGTGTAGGATTATGCTGCAAGAATAACAGCAGTAGTACTTAAGCCAGTCTCCAGATCCTTCTACTCTTACTGTCAGGAGAAAATTGACTTAACTTTGGACTGGGTAAGCTTACCATGGGATCCTGGATAATTAAAGGGCAGGGAAAATGAGTCTTGATGGGGACTGGTGAGCTCTCTGCTAATAAGTCATGAAGAGTTGGAATGATTAATTAAAGAACAGAGGTGGCATATTTGCTCTCCATGGTTGTGGTAAAGTTCATACTAGTTAGAGGACTTTGGAGAACTACTTTTGATGCTTGTGGAAGTCCAAGGGTGTGACATCTTTTAGTAATATCATATGGTTATGAGTGTTCAATAAGTGAAAAACACTTTACACATGAAAGGAGCTTTATAACAGATTATTAATATAAATTTAGAACTTACATAAGAATGATTGTGAAAATATAGTAGCAGTTACTCTCAGTGAAATTATTTTAAGGAATGTAAATGAAGTAAACTAACCAACATTATTTCTCTGATCTTGTACACGGGAACTGTCTCAGGTATACCTCTATCATAAACCATTTATCCAAGGCTTTGAGGCAGATGTGCTTAAGTCTGAAATGCAAATGACACATATTCAGAGGCAAACATATTCTAAGTAGAAGAAAAAAGGCAAGCAAGACTTTTGTTGTCTTTCATGACCCATTTAATCTTATTGCTTTACATTCATTATGAATGTCTCTGAATGGTGCCAAAATAGACAGGTGAAAAGTGGAAGATTAAATCATGTTCAGTCAACCACTTGTTTGCCCACACTGTGCCAAAAATAAATATGCCATTTAATTTTTTTCTTCAGCTACTTGTCTGATGTTTTTTCTGTTCTTATCATTTTTTTTTTCTTCTTCCTTTGCTTTGAATTTAGTTTGCTCTTCTTTTTCTGGTTTCCTAAGGAGTTAGGTTATTTTTTTTAAGATTTTATTTATTTATTCATGATAGTCACACACACACACACACACAGAGAGAGAGAGAGAGAGAGAGAGAGAGAGAGAGGCAGAGACACAGGCAGAGGGAGAAGCAGGCTCCATGCAGGGAGCCCGACGTGGGATTTGATCCCGGGTCTCCAGGATCGCACCCTGGGCCAAAGGCAGGCGCCAAACCGCTGCGCCACCCAGGGATCCCAGGAGTTAGGTTATTTATTTGAAGTCTTGTTTCTTTTCTAATGTAGGTACTTAAAATTATAGATTTCCCTCTAAGCACTGATTTTACCGCATCCTATAATTTAAATATTGTATAAAACATGCTCCTATATAGTTTTACTTTCCTCCCTCCTTTATACTTTTGTCACAAATTATATCTTTATATATTGGGTGCATGTCAACTTAGATTGACAAATATTGCATTATGCAGTTGCCTTTTAAATCAAATAATCAAATATTTTTTTAAAGTTATAAACAGAAATAGATTTACATTGTCTTTTATATTTACCTATGTAGTTATCTTTATCAATACTCTAACTTTTCATGTGGATTCAGGTTACTGTCTAAATGTTGTCATTCATTTCTGCCAGAAAAGTTTCTTTAGATTTTATTCAAATGGAAAGCTGCTAGCAACAAAAAATATTAGTTTTTTTATCTGCAATTTAAAAAATTTTCCTTTATTTTTGAAAAACAGTTTTGCCAGAAATAGGATTCTCAATTGACCGTTCCTTTTAGAACTTTGTGTCATCTCACGATCTTCTTGCCCTTGTGATTTCTTACATGAAATCAGCTGCTATGTTTATTGAGGATCCCTTATACGTAGTAAGACACTTCTTTCCTGTCCTTTCAAGATTCTCTTTTTTATTTTACCAATATTATTATAATGTGTTTCAGAGAGGATCTTTGAGTTTATCCTACTTGGAGTTACTATACTCTTTAGATGTGTAGATTCATATCTTTCATCAAATTTGGGAAAATTTTAACCATTATCTCTTCTAATTCTTGACCTGGGAAAATTTTAACCATTATCTCTTCTAATTCTTGACCATATGCATATGTTTCTATGCTTATGATGTTGAATAGGTTTCTAGGGTTATGTTGATTTTTCTTCTTCCTCTCCTTCTTTCTCCTCCCTTTCTCCTCCTCCTCTTCCTCATTCTCCTCATCCTCACTCTTCTCCCTCTCCTCCTTCTTCCTCCTGCTCTTCTTCCTCTATTTCTCCTCCTGTTCTTGTCCTTCTTGTTGTTCTTAGTTTTCTTCTTCCTCTTCTTCTTCTTTTGATCCTCAATTGACCAGTCTCAACTTCACCACTTCTTTCTTCTGCATGCTCTAATCTGATGTTGAAATGCTCTAGTGAATTTTCACTTCAGCTTCATATTTCTGAATACTTTTCAGCTCCATAATATCTAGATGGTTCTTTTTATGTCTCTTTATGTTCTCATATTGTCCTTAGTTCTTTAGATGTGATTTCCTTTAGCTCTTTGAAATATTTAAAATAGCTAATCTAAAGACTTCATCTAAATCCAATGTCTGTGTTTTCTCAGGGATAATTTCCATTGACTTCCCCTCTGCCACCCTGGGAATAGGCCTTACATTTTTATTTCTCTATATAACTCATAAGTTTTTGTTGAAAATTGAATATTTCTTTTTTTTTGAAAATTGGATATTTCAAATATAATGTGGCAACTCTGGGAAACAGATCCTACCTCTTTCCAAGAATTGCCATGGTTGTTGTTTGTTGTAGTCGTTCTTGTTTATTTAGTAATTTTCTAAGCAAATTCTATAAAGTCTGTATCTTTGTCATTGGTGGCTACTGAAGTTTCACTCAATCTGCTTAGTGGTTCCCACCAGGGAGGCATGTTTAGCACTAGGTGAGTTTGGGTGAGGTCAAGTAAAGAGACACCTTTTGAGTGGGATCTTCCAAGTATCTATCAGGCAAAAAAAGAAAAAAATGGTGGTAATTCATTCTTTTTCCTGTAGTTCTAGTAACACAAGTCATTATTCTTAAACCTACCACTGATCTGGGGAATGGGAGATGGGCTAGTGCAATTTAAAAAGCGTGAAGCTTGCTACTCTTACTGATAGCCATTTTTCTTGATTAAATGCTCTTATATTGCTGTAAGCCTTTGGTTAGTTTCCAGATTTTTAAAAAATTGATTCTGAAAAAAAATTTCCCAGGTTCGTTTTTGTTTATTTATAAAGGGACAGACTTTGAAAAGCTTCTAATCCATTATTTTCACTGAAGTCACCATGAATGATTAAAAAAAATTAGTGGAGCACCTGGGTAGCTCAGTTGGTTAAGCATCTGCCTTTGGCTCAGGTGATAATCCTAGAGTCCTGGGATAGAGCCCCAAATTAGGCTTCTTGCTCTGTGGAGAGTCTGCTTCTCCCTCTGTCCCTCATTCCACTCATGCTCTCTCTGTCTCTCATGCTCATTCTCTCTCAAATAAATAAAATCCTTTAAAAATAAAAAATAAATATATATATTTTTAAAATTCATAATGTAGAGCTCAATTTCCAGCTTAATTATATTTATTTTTTGAATACTTACATGGTTGGCAATGTGCTCGGGGACTCAATATTTTATTAGATTTAATCTTTTTAATACCCTGAAACTGGTTGTTCTATCATTCACTCTTATTTTGCAGATGATGAGAGAGTGAGAGAGAAAGAAAATATTAATTTGCCTAGGAGCCAAATCTAGCAGGCTAAGTAAAGATCCATTACTTATGTTAAGCACAACGTTAGCCTATCTTTCAAAAATTCAAGTTTATGATGACTGAGGTCCTCAATAGGATTAATAATGCCCTGCTATGGTTATTTTTGCTTCATGTAAACAATAGGTTCAGATGACCTTAAGCAGTTACTATGCAAAACACTATCTAGAGTGTCATGTTATGAGATATTTATGAGATATTTGTGATATGAGATATTTCTATTATTTTTTTAAATGAGAAAAGTAATATTTAGGAAGTTTAAATAACAAGTCTAAAATCAGCACCATAGATAAAATTTAACCCAGAGTTATTAACTAAAAAATGCCTTCTCTTCTAAAATCATTGAACTGTGATTTATTTGAGAGCCAAGAAATCAGATTATTCTGTCACAGCCATTACATTTCTCAAAACAATTGAGAAAAATTAATTTATGAAAATATTAACCTTATATTAATATCATTAACATTTATTTAGCAATAACATGCTACATTCTTGCCATGCATGTTCTCTAGTGCTCATATCAGTCCAATAATGTAGGTATCTCGATTCCTTTTTATATAAAAATGAAAGGTCAGAAAACATAAATATTGTCTAAAGTCACACAGTAAGTAAATAACTGAGCTGAAAATGAATTGCACACTATCTGATCCCAGGGTTCAAGCTTTTTCCATTGTGTACAGCTGCTTAGTACTTTGTAGACAAAGTACTTGAGAGATATCAAAGGTGATAAATGGGAATCACTGGCACACAATGGTAAGGTACTGTTACTCAGGTTAAGACTTAATTGAATGATCGTCCAATTTTTTTTAGAATACATGCTCTCTATTTTGGAAGTTCAACATGGAGAATTTCAAACTTAGCACAGATAGAAATTTATATCCCACAAGAATACCTCTCAGATACCAGAAAGTAGTTGGATGTGATCCAAAATGTACCAATCAATTAATCTCTTTTAGAGTCTAAAGAAAATCAGAATGAAACAAAACAGAACAAAAACATTTCCTTCAACAGGTTCAACAATGCAATGCCAGTCTCCAGAAATGCAGATGGGTCTCAATAATGTGTTCTACTGCAATTTCTTCCCCCTAGTATACTGCTATTTCCTTGGAATAAAAAGGGAAAACCCAATCCTCAATCTCAGAAAGTTCTTGTACTTATCGATATGCATATTTATCTATTTATTTATAAAATATCATATCATCTCTGTAAGTTAGAGTCAGATATTCTGGATGTGGAGACAACGATACGCTGGTAGTCTTCCCTTGCATTTCTGCAATGATTTCCAGCCCATAACTTTATTATATTTTTCTCTTTTTAAATTTTCATTTAAATTCTAGTTAGTTAACAAACAATATAATATTGGTTTCAGGAGTAGAATTCAGTGAGTCATCACTTACATACACCACCTAGTGCTCATCATAACAAGTGCTCTCCTTAATACCTATCACCTATCTAGTTTAGCTCATCAGCCACCCACCTTCCTCCATCAACTTCAGTTTGTTCTCTATCATTAAGAGTCTCTTATGGTTCTTTTCCTTCTCTCTCTCTTTTTTCCCTCCCCTTCCCATATGTTCATCTATTTTGTTTCTTAAAATCCACACACGAGTAAAATCATATGGTATCTATCTTTCTTTGACTGACTTATTTCACTTAGCATAATACTCTCTAGCTCCATCTACATTGTCGCAAATGGCAAGATTTCATTCATTGTGAAATTAACCCAAGACTTTAAATCTCAATTATATCTATGCAACAGAATGGAGAGATGAAAAACTGATTCATGGGTTCATAAGAATTCAATTGTTATCATAATGATAGCTATCATGATGAGTAATCTTTGTGTATAAAATGTTATGCTACTTTTGCCTATATTAACACCTATTGTGGAGATATCAGCATTACCCTTGCTTTTAAAATTAGAAAATTGAAGCTAGAATGAGTTAAACAATATATATATGATTATACAGCAGATTAAGGATGGGACTTAAACTGAAGAATTTTAGCAGCAGAGTCCTCTTTGTACCACTGCATTATACAGACTGACATAACAAAACCAAAGGGGTATGTATTTCTCAATTACATGATGAATTGCTAAGCATCAGCAAAGTACATATAAACTACATATACAATTGAGGATATAGCTAAAATAAGTTACAAAATGGGACATATTTGGATAAGTATATTAAACATATATGATGAAAAAGAAGTGATATCTTTGACATAAAAGTTATTTAAAAACAATAATAAAATTATAGACACCTTACATATTAAATGGACTAAAATGAAAAACAAAAGAGAAGTTTTAAGTGGCCAATTAGTTAAAGTAGGTTTAGATCCTCTGATAGCTAAAAAAAAAAAAAAACCACAATTAAAAGTCTCATGAAATTCCAGTTTAACTTACACAGTTAGCAAAGGTTATTTTTTAAAAATTGTTTGTAATTTGAAGAGCAGATGGGGAAAATGACACATTCATATGTGTACAGTGGTTTAATTTTTCCAAAGAATGATATATGAAACAAAAATATAAGATAACCAGAAATGTAATTGTCTACATTGAATGAATATACATAATGCCAATGTGACTAAGGACAAAATTAAAACAGGTTACAAAAGTTGACATTTGTTTGAAATCAAGAATCTGAAATAATCCTTGAAGATATACAGATTTTAAAAAAACATAAAACCCACTGTGCTTCCCCAAAAAAGTTGTGGAATATATTCTCTAAGACCTTAGATATATTTTTAATGACTTCATGTTTTCCATTCAAAATTTTATGTATATAACAATTTTTCATGGAATATGGCACTATGTTTTATAAATTTTAAAATACCAGGCTTACCTCAAATGTAAGTGACTTGGCTCCTGAGACTGGCTCTATATTACACTCTTTAGAGTGAGTGTGAAGGGACATAGAACGCATTTGATGCAAAAAATATGTTATCACATTTAAAAAAAATTTTTATGATAGAAGTAGTAATTTTATTATTATGAGAATCTAATTGAATCCTTGACATGATTTAGAATGAAAAAAAAATTCTTAAATGCCCATTAAATCATTTATATGTAATACCTGTAGGTTCAAACATTATTTAGAAAGAGCTGTAATATTTTCTGTTCAGTTATTAAATCTCCTAATTTGCAAATATTTTCTTTCTTACAGTTGTAGAGCACTCATATGACTTCCTAACATGTTTTAATGCATGTTTTCACATTTGATTGCCATAATTATATAAGGAAAGCAAATTTTTTCCATTTTATTTTATTTTGTTTTATATTTAAGATTTATTTATTTATTTGAGGGGAGTGCAAAGGGAGAGAATCTTTTTTTTTTTTTTTAATTATTTATTTACTCATGAGAGACACACAGAGAGGCAGAGACACAAGCAAGCTCCATGCTGGGAGCCCAAGGTGGGACTCCATCCCAGGTATCCAGGTTCAGGCCCTGAGATAAAGGCAGCATTAAACTGCTGAGCCACCTGGATTGCCCAAAGGGAGAGAATCTTCAAGCAGACTCTCCACTGAGCACAGATCCTGATGTAGGGCTCAATCTTATGACCCATGAGATCATGACTTGGGCTGAACCAAGAGTCTAATGCTTCACTAACTGAGCCACCTAGATGCCCCAATTTCTTCTATTTTAAATACTAGGAAACTGAAGCATAACGACTTTAACGCTGTATGTAAGGGCCAAGAGTGCTATTGGTGAGAGAATATCAAACTGTTATATGTATGTGTGTGTATTTTTAAAGTTTGTTTTGTTTGTTTTTCTTCAAGAGTCACTGATACATGGATTGGAGAGGGTACTCTTTATTCATTTGTAAATAACATGCTTAGAAATCTACTGAACCAACTCAACCCCTTATTTTCTTTCATAATTTTTTGACAAAGTTGACTTTCCTGCATAGTGTTTGTTATTACATATCTTTCCCCAACCCTAAATTTGCCAGAGCAAATGCAACACACTGTATATCTTTTAGCAGAGTATTGTTTAATAGGAACGTCATATGAACCTCCTATATAATTTAAATTTTCTAGTAGCCACTTTTTTAAAAAGGAAAAAAAGATAAAATTATTTTTATTATATTTTACTTAACCTAATATGTCCAAAATATAATTTGAACTTATAATCAATGTAAAAATTATTATCAAGATATTTTACATTCTTTTTTATGCTGTCTTCAATATTTCATGTGTATTTTAGACTTCTAGTACATCTCAATTTGAACTAGTCACATTTCAAGTACTCAACAGCTAAATGATTATGTAGCACAGCCTGAGAGCAATTGGGACCTCTAATTGTCTATTTTGACTTTTAGTTAAATAAAATTTGAAGTATTTCCAGACTTTAAATGGACTCCGGGGAATATATCTGCTTGCAGAGTTACCACTGAAGTTTTGCTAGTTAACCTTTGTTCTTATAATCTTTGCATAATTAATTGAAATGTGAGTTTCTTTTAACTAACTCTGCTTTCTTAGCTCACTTTATAATAACTTTTTTCTTCTACTTTTCAATAAGATCTTTCCCATCACCTCATGGACTAGCCTTAGGATAGGACCTGTAAATCACATATCTTTAGGCCAAAGAAAGTTCCTTCTTCCCAAAGAATCCCATTTCTCCTACTGATGCCTGATTGACATACAAATCATTTAGTTCCTTTTGTTTATTATTTTATTAGTTAACCAGCCTGTATTCTGTAATTACCTCAATCTGTAAGCAACATACATCATTGTTATTTATGTTCCGTTGGCAACAACACACACACACACACACACACACACACACACTTATTGCAAAAGAGGGTGAGAAATGTATTGCCTGGCTGCTCTGTGCTTTCTAGCACCAGCTCTCTGAGATGGAAATAAGACATAAATTTCTGGTGGACACCAAGACTTCTATGCCACAAAAGTTTATTATCTCTTTTAACCATAAATATGTTTGTGGAGGATACAAAACTGAGACAACAGAAGTGATATACTAGAGATGTAGGGATCTGGATTCAAATATTCAAATTCTGATTCTAACACTTGAGGTAATTAACCAGCTTCCTTGAATCAAGTTTTTCCCATTTATGTCAATATGGTTGGAGATTGTCGCAGAGATGAAAATTTTATTTCCAATATCATTATCTCCTTATTATTTATACAATGAACTTCAATTTTATTGGGGTGGGAAATTCATCCAGCAATACTTTACATTTTCCAGTTAGAATTGAACATATTATTCATTTTGGGCCAGTGTCAAATTTGGTCATTCATTATTTTTGGTTTGGATATCAGTTGTTTACTGATGCTTCCACATGGAAGTATAAAAAAAAAATATCAGAGGTTCAGGTGCTTCCTTAGGAGCAGTATATCATAGTGAGCACTACAATGTATACATAATTTCTAAGTGGTCAAATAAGTTGTGTGCAAGGTAGGGTAGGCTATGTTGTTTGTAGTATCAAATAATCCCAAATTTGAATGGCTCAACTCAACAAAATATTCTGTATGACTCACATAACTTCTACTGAAAATCTAGTTGATTCTCTATGGCAACAATTCTCCATTAAATGAATCAATAGAAGGAGCTAGAGATGTGCTTTTCCCCCCTGAAATTTAGAGATTTCAAGTGAGCAGCACAGAGACTTGTAGTAAGATGGCCTGTGTCTAAAGTATGCAGACCTTAAATCTCACAAGAGAGTGCAAGAATGTTTACATGTGTGACTGTATCTCTAGTATCCTCCAGATACTAGAGATACATTTGTACTGTTTTCTAAGTTCTTAATATGTGATGAAATCTAAAAAATTTCCTTTGAGAAACTACAAATGAGTATTTATAAGTAACTTTCATTTCAAAATACATAAGTGTAATTATTCATCCCCTTTACCACTGACTCTCTTTTAGTTTACTCAATATGATTCTCTTGTAAAGGCCTCTCTTCAAAAGCTGTCTCCAAATCACCATTTTCTGAAAGCCACCAGTTAAAGGGTGATATTTTGCCAAGGTAGACTAATGGAAGTCAAATCCCATTGTAAAAGTAGAACTGAAATTATGCTTCATGCACATCTGGCAACATGTCCATTTGTACATAAGAAAGGCATGAATAAGATTATGTCTCAAATAAATTATCCACTGATTATGACAATTAACTAGCTGTCATAGGTATTCAATTATCTAATTATATGCCAAAATTGTGTGCCAGGTGTTCCCTGTGTCCAAATTTCCAATATGCTACATTTTATTAACAAATCTGCTTCTTTTTGAGGAACGTTCTGACTTAAAATACTTGAACTTGATCAAACTATTTTATTTCTGTTTTTTTCATATTTAAAGACCTTAATTTACAGATGAAGCCATCTGAATAATATATGGAGAATGTGTGTGAATTCAAACTCATTTGTCCACATCACAGCAAATGTTTGTACTGGCCCAACTGCTTACTATGCATACAGATGTTAAACTGTGCATCCTCGATCATCTGTTTATAATGCAAAATGACAGGTTGACTTGATTTTATCTAGCAGAAATAATTCAGGCATCCACATTGGCAAATTTGACCCAGAAGGTTTTATGAAATGTTTTGCAGTGAAACCTGTGGATGAATTAAAATGCATCTCCTTATTTCTTTGTATGTGCATGCATGCGTGGATGCTTGTGTATGTGTGTGTATGTTCATTGCACAGGGTTCTTTAAAAACTAGAGATTTTCTTTCTTAAGCTTCAAAAAGAATTTTTTCCATGAATCAAAAAAGTGTAAATAACACTGATTTTCCCCTTTGGTTTTACCTCTCACCATAAAATAGCTGTGAGCAATATGCTCAGGACTACTAGTATCTGCTTTAGCAAAGTAAGGAAGTAAGTTCTTTAAAACTGTATTTTTATTTACATAGAGATTCTTGTAGGATTTTACAAGGACTTGTTGATTTCTGCTCTTTTTATGGTAGTGAATGTAACTCCCACTGAAACCAGGAATCTTTTTCTGCAAAACAAGTGACTTTAAAGGCCTTTGATTGTGTTGCTCAATGTGGTATCAAAAGCATCCATACATTAACATCTATTAATGAAAAAAATCTAAATATAAATGCAAAGAGCATAGGGAAAGAAAGCATTAAAAAGAAACTTTTTATAAATACTTGATTTTGATGTTTTTAGAACCAGAGCTAACTGCATTTTTTTTTCCATTGTCTCTCTCTACTGCAAATTCTAACTGAATTACTTAGACATTTCCAAAACCTAGCTGGTCTTTCTACCACCTTTGCTGTTCTTAGCCCTCTACCCTTTAGTCTGTCTGTCTGTCTGTATTCATTTATTTATTTGAGAGTGAGTGAGTGGGAGAGAGAGGGAGAACATAAGCAAAGGGGAGAGGGAGAGGGAGAAGCAGACTCCCTGCTGAGCAGGGAGCTTGGTGTAGGACTTGATCCCAAGACTCTGGGATCATGAATTAAGCCAAAGGCAGATGCCTAACAGACTGAGTCACTCAGGCACTCCCTAGTCTTTTTTTTTTTTTAAATAAAAGTTAAATACAGCTTCAAGAGAGCATCTTTAAGATATTGATCCTATCTTATTATGCTATTTCTCTGTGGCACTTGTGTGGGTTTGGGGTTATAAGTAATCTTGTTAGAAGGCTCAGAAAGAAAACCAAGTTTAAATAATTTACTTAGCAATTGTGGATTCTTTACTATGGAGGTGCTGTTTTTATAGCTTTACTTCTTACCATATTTCATTCTTTCTTTTACCTATCCATCGCCAACATCACAATAATACTCATTTGAACACTGTTGTCCCAAATAAATATATTACTCCACTTGAGGGCCCTTGTTCAACAGAAAGAATATATATATATATATATATATATATATATATATATAATTCTAGAATGTCCTTTTCTAAAATATCCACTTATCAAAACACTGAGATATTTTTAGAGATCTACCAATTCCATGAACAATCAACCTTGCCTACCCTAAGCTGGAATATTGTTTTTTTCTAGAGCCACATCAAGAGCACTTATTTAATTTTTATTGCATCATATATATATATATATATATTTCATCTGACTGTCAGAAGTATTTATATCTAATTGCACCATTAAATTTTAAGTCATTACATTATATAATGGAAACTATATTTTCCTGTGTACTGCCTTCACAACTATCAGGATGCTGAACACAAGAGAGGTAGATGTTTATTAAAATTGGAAGGGGAGGAGGGCGGGGGGTGGGGATGAATGGGTGATGGGCACTGAGGGGGGCACTTGACGGGATGAGCACTGGGTGTTATTCTGTATGTTGGTAAATTGAACACCAATAAAAAATTAATTTATTAAAAAAAAGAAAAAAATTGAATTTAGATCACTTATTCAACAAGCATATATTAGCCACTTATTATTTGCTTGGTGTGGGGCTAAGAGTATAGAATGCAAGTGTGAATGAGGCACAGAAATACAAAATAAGTGATTTAGGAAGCAACATCTACAAGATGGTGGTGGAATAGGAAGTACCAGCCATCATCCTTCCAGAAAAACACTGATTTAATAATCATATATGGATCATAATACTTTTATGACAACCCCAAAGCTCTAGTAAAGAAGTTTCAGCACCCCAGAAAGCCACAAGACCAAGAACAATTACATTGAAATGGGTAAAAAAGATAGTTTTACTTAACAATTACATTGAAATGGGTAAAAAAGATAGTTTTACCTCTTCCCCCAAATCAGCACAGTGAGATTCCCTTGGTGACTTTTTCCATGAGGAGAAAAGAGAGTGAAAGCTTGTGCATCAAGGAGAGGGAACTATTCCTGTCTCACCTCATCCAGAGTGCTGAGGGATCCAGCATAGTTGAAATGTCTTGGAGCAGCTAAGGCAATGGAAGTGGCTGGTGACTCTCAGTATATGGCAAGGATCTCAGCAGTCAGCTTGGGTCTGCAGGATTGAGTGATGGCATATAATCCTGAGATTTTTCAGGAGGAAGGGAGAGAAGTGTAGCCTGTAACTAGTATTCCAAAATCTCAGTGTACTACCCATGGGAAAATAACAGAGCAGCTCTCAGTACCTAACACATTTCAATGGGATGGAAGAGGATGTACAATCCTGAGTTTTCTTCTTCAGGAGGAGGAAGGGAGAGAAGTGGAGCTTGCACCTCATGTTCCAGCATTTTGGTGGACTTTTCTAGGGAAAGGAGCAGATGATTCAGCACCTGCCATGGCTCTGTGAGATTGGGAAAAGGTGCACAATCCTGTGACTTCCACCCAGGAGGAATAAAATGCACATATCCATAAAAAAAGTTTGAGATACTCTCAGAATCTTAAGCTGATCTGATTGGTGAAGACCTTTCCCTGCCAATCACAGTCCATAAAGACTGGAAAAGGTGGCTGCTTCTTCAAATGGACAGGCACTAATTCAAAGCTAGAAGGGACACAACAAATTAGGGAAATATGACACTATCAGAGGATCAAAAAGTAATGAACCCCAAAGAAACCTATGAATTGCTTGACATAGAATTCAAAATATTTGCCTTAAAGAAGTTCAGTGAGCTACAGGAGAACACAGATAGGCAATTAAATGAAATCAGGAAAATGATACATTGTCAAAATGAGAATATTAGCAAAGAGAATCCATTAAAAAGACACTGAGAGAAATTCTGGAGCTGAAGAATACAGTAACTGAACTGATAATTCAATAGAGAGCTTCAATAGCAGTCAATCAAACAGAAGAAAGAAGCATAGAACCCAAAGAAAAGTCATTTGACTGATGTCAGAGGAACAAAAAAAAAAAAAAAAGAATAGAAAACAGTCTAGAAAGCTTAAGGGATTCATGAAATATTATCAAGAAAGATAGTCAATACATACAATATAGGCATCCCAAAAGAAGAGAAAAAGAAAGCTTACTTAGATAAATAATGGCTCAAAACTTCATGACTCTGTGAAGGGAAAAATACTTTCAGGTTCATGAAGCACAAAGGACTCCAAACAGGATGGCTCAAAATTTACAAAGGCATATTATAATTAAAAATTTTTAAGTCAAATATGAAGAGACTTTAAAAGTAGCAAGAGAAGTGACTCGTCATGTACAAAGGAGTCCCCAAAGAACATTAGTGGATTCCTCAGTAGAAACTTTACAAGAGCTGAGCCTCCCGGTCTGCTCAAAATACAGAGTAATTTTTGCAGAGAAATAAACGGCTGTGTTATTTTAAGTAATTAAAAGCAAAGACAAAAAAAAAAAGAAATTTTACAAGAAAGTAGGGAGTGAGATGATATATTCAACAACCTGACAAAGTTGCTAGCAACAATTTGATACCTGGCAAAACTGTCTTTTGAAAATGAAGAGATACAAATGTTTTCAGCCCCAAAAAAGTGGAGGGAGTTTGTCATTCTCAGAACTGTTTTGCAACAAGTGTTAAGAGTAGCTCTTCAAGTTGAAATGAAAGGATCCTAAACAACATAAAGCAGGTGAAAATAGAAAACTCATTTTATAAAGGTGAATATAAGACAAGTACAGAATACTGTATTACTGTAATGGTGTATGAAAAGCACTCTTAATTTTAGTATAAATATTAAAACATATGAATATTAAGAATAACTATAAAATTATTAATTTGCACATAATTTAAACTATGTAAATTGTGACATCAATAACATAAAGTATGTGGGAGAAGAAGAAGTAAAAGCATAGATGTAATTGAAGATTTTACCAGCTTAAAATCAGCTGCTATAAGATGTTTTATTTTAGCCTTCTGGTAACCATACACCCACACAAAATATCTAGAAAAGACACACAAAAGAAAAAGATAAAGGAATAAAAATATACACTAAAAGTGAAACACAAAGGAGGACAAAAGAGAAAAAGAAGAACAAAAGAGTTATAAGTGAGAGAGAATGCAATTAATAAAATGGAAATAGTAATTCCTTCCCTATCAATAATTACTTGAAACTAAATGGAATAAAAGAAAAAAAAAGACTCAAGTGCATGTCTCTACAACAACTCATTTTAGATTTAAGGGCACACATAGGCTGAAAGTGAAGAGTTAGAAAAAGACATTTCATACAAATAGTGAATAGAAGAGAGCACACATGGCTGTACTTATACCAGACAAACTAGACTTTAAGTCAAAAACAGTCACAGTAGACAAAGAAGGATGATATATAATGATAAAAGGATAAATCCATCAGAAGGATATAACACTTATAAATATATATGTACCCAGTATCAAAGCACCTAAATATTTAAGGCAGATATTAACAGAATTGAAGACAAGATAGGCAGTAATACAACATATATTAAGACACTTGAATACCCCACTTTTCAGCAATGCTTAGAATATCTAGACAGAAAATTAATAAGGAAACAGCAGACTTCAATGAAGTTATAAACCACATGAACCTAACAGGATATTCCACTTAACAGCAGCAGAATATACATTCTTCTCAAGTACACATGAAACATTCTCCATGATAGATCATCTTAGGCCATTAAACAAATCTTAACAAATTTAAGAAATATGAAATCATATTAAATATCCTTAATTACTACAATATGAAACTAGATATTAATAATAGAAAGAGAATTGGAAAATCTATGGAAATTAAAAAAAAATTCCTGAACAACAGATGGGGCAAAAAAAATTATAAAGGAAATAAAAAAAAATATTTTGAGATAAGTGAAAATAAAAACACAGCATACCAAAACTTTGAGATGTAGTTAAATCAGTAGCAAAAGGAAAGTTTATAGCAATAAATATCTATGTTAAAAAAGATGATCTCAAATTAAAAAAACTAATTTTCTATTTCAGACTTGAACACCCTGTGTGTTCTTCGGAGAACTGTGAAGTCCATGTTCTTTCAAATGTAACCAAAAAAGAAGTCACCCCACATGTCTAAAAACTGTTGCTTCTCCTCCTCTGAAACTTCAGACTCCAACAATTTCCAAATATAATAGTTTTATTTTCCTTAGTTTCTGTGATGGAAAATGTTTTAAAGGAAAATTTTACACCAGGTTTCTGGTTATACTAGAAGTCAAGTCCAGTGGGGATTTTCCTTTCCTTTCTTTTCTTTTCTTTCTTCTTTTCTTTTCTTTTCTTTTCTTTTCTTTTCTTTTCTTTTCTTTTCTTTTCTTTTCTTTTCTTTTTTCTTTTCTTTTCTTTTCTTTTCTTTCTTTTCTTTTCTTTTCTTTCTTTTCTTTTCTTTCTTTCTTTCTTTCTTTCTTTCTTTCTTTCTTCTTTCTTTTTTTTTCATTTGGTTGTTGAGATGTTTCAAAAACCAGTTTTCAAGCTGTGGTCTTTTCAAACACATCTTCTGCACATAAGTCACACATTTCAATAAAGCATTTTCAAGAAAAAAATGAACTATGAAAAAATAAACTAAACCCAAATTAACAATATTAAAATAGGAAAAAATTAAATAAAGACAATAAAACAAAAGATCGAAGAAACAGAGTGATGTTTTTGAGAAGGTAAAAAAAATGAAAAACTGTTTACAGACCTAAGAAAATAAGAGAGAAAACTCAACCATTATTAGAAATGAAAGAGGAGACAACTGATGCCACAGAAATAAAAAGGATCATGCAAGAGTACTATAAACAATTATACACCAACATTTAAGATAATATAGTAAAAGCAAAGAAATTATGCTCTATTAATTAAGAAGAAATAGCCTGAACAGACCCAAAACAAATAGATTATATTAGTAATCAGAAATCTCCCAACAAAGCAAAGCCCAAGACCAGATGTCTTCACTGGGAAATTCTACCAAACATTTAAAAAACAATTAATGCCAATCCTTTTCAAATTCACCCCCACAATTAAAGAGGTGAGAGAGCACTTCCAAATTCAATAATGCGAGGATCACTATGACAGTAAAGGCCATACAGAGAGTAAAAGAAAATTATAGGCCAATATACCTGATGCAAAAATTCTCAACCAAATATTAGCAAACTAAATTCAACAGTACATCAAAAAGGTTATAGACCATGATCAAGTGGGATTTATCCCGGGGATGCAATAAAGATTGAACATTTGCAAATCAGTTAATGTGATAATCCACACTAACAGAATGATAAAAAAAAAAAAACACAGTACCACAGTCATCTTAATAGATGCACCAAAATTATTTTACAGAATTCAATACTCTGTTATGATAAAAATACTCAATGAAATATGTATAGAAAAAATGTACCTCAATGTAATAAAGGCAAACCCATAGCTAACATAATATTCAATGGTAAAATTGAAGAAAAAAAGTCTTTAAGATCAGGAACAAGATAAGGATTCCCAGTCTCACCACTTCTATTAAACATAGACCTGGAAGTCCTAGCCTGTGCATTAAAGAGAAATAAAAGGCATCCCAGTCAAAAGGATAAAGTAAAATTTTCTGTTTGCAGATGAAATTATCATAAATACAGAAAACCTTAAAGATTCTACAAAAAAAACTGTTAGAACTAATAAATTCACTTAATAAAATTGTAGAATACAAAATTGACATAAAAATCAGTTGTGTTTCTATATGTTAGCTATGAACAGTTTGAAAAATAAAGCAATCATCCTTAGAACATCATTTAAAAAATAGTTGGGAATAAATTTACTCAAGGTGGTGAAAAACTTGTACAGTGGAAACTATAATACACTGATGAAAGAAATTAAAGACATAAATAAATGGAAAGTCATTCCATTCATGTTCATGGATCAGTAGATTTACTGTTGTTAAAAAGTCCATACTATCCAAAGTAATCTACAGATTTAATGCTATTCCCATCAAAATTCCAATGTCATTTTTTATATAAATAGGAATAAAACCTTATATATATGTATATATCATATGTTTATATATGTCTATATGTTATATAACATACACATGTTTATATATAAACACATATAAACATATATACACATATGTTTATATATAAAAACATGCACATATGTTTTTATACATAAAAAATCCTTAACATATGTGTATATATAAACATATATACACATGTGTTTATATGTAAAAACATACACATATGTTTTTATATATAAAAAATCCTTAACATACGTGTATATATATGTGTATGTGTGTGTATGTGTATATATATATATATATATATATATATATATACATATAGTATAACAAAAGACCCAAAATAGCCAAAGTAATCTTGAGAAAGAGGAATAAAGCTAGAATCATCACACCTCCTGATTTTAAAATATATTATAAAGTTGTAGTAATTAAAACAGCATACTACTGGCATAAAGATAAAATTTAGACCAATAGAGCAGAATAAAGAGCTGAGAAATCAACCCACACATATTCAGTCAACTGCTCTTTAGCAAGGGCATCAAAAATACACAATAGGCAAAGGATAGTCTCCTCAACAAATGGTGCTTGGTGCTGAGAAAACTGGATATCCTCATGAAAAAGAATAAAATTGGGATGCCTACGTGGCTCAGCGGTTGAGTGTCTGCCTGTGGCCCAGGGCGTGATCCCAGGGTCCGGGGATTGAGTCCCACATAGGGCTCCCTGCATGGAGCCTGCTTCTCTCTCTGCCTATCTTTCTCTGTGTGTCTCTCATGAATAAATTTAAAAAAATGTAAAAAGAATAAAATTGGACCCCTGTCTAACACCATACAAAAAATTTCAAAATGGGGTAAAGACAAACCTAAGTCCTAAAATTGTAAAGCCTCTAAATGTAAGCATAGGGAGAAAGCTTCCTGCCAGTGGTCCTGGTAGTGATTTCATGAGTATGACACTGAAAGCACAGGCAATAAAAACTAACATAGACAAGTCAAACTACATCAAACTAAAAATCTTCCCTTTGGTAAAAGAAGCAGTCAATAGAATGAAAAGGCAACCTATGAAATTGAAGAAAATATTTGTGAACTATATAGCTAAAAAGGGGTTAATTTCTAAAATGTATAAGGAATTCCTCCAGCTCAGGAGCAATCAATCAATCAGTTAATGATCCAATTAAAAATGAGCAGAGAACCTAAATAGACATTTTTCCAAAGAGGACATAAAAATGGCTGACAGATATATAAAAATATGCTTAACATCACTGATGCCAGTGGATAGGGACAGGGAGAGATGAGAAGTTGTTGTCAATGGGTATAAAGTTATAGTTATACAAAATGAATATGTTTTAGATATCTGCTTTAAAACAGTACTTATAGTTAACAGTACTGTATTGTACACCTAAAAATTTGTTAAGAGGGTATATCTTGTGTTAAGTAGTCTTATCACACACACATACACACACACAGCAAAGGGACACAAGGAAACTTTCAGAGGTGCTGAATATATTTATTATTTTGATTGTGGTATGGTATCACAGGTGTATGTATAGGTCCAAACACATCAAAACTTGTATACATTAAATGTGCAATTTTAATATATCAATTACACTTCAATAAACCCATAAAAATAAATGCCTCGCACCTGAGTCAAATTCTTTCCCCCCAAAATGTAATTCTCAGGAAAGTAATTAACTCCCTTGATGGTTAAGATGGTCAAGGTTGTTATGTTTATTCTAAATCTTAAAACCTGAATATAAAGAAGTTGTGCAGAGGGAATTTTAGTAAAAGCAATATTATAAAAAATGATGAAGGTACTGGAAGACATGTTGTAATGTCAGAAATGACCAGTAATAATATTAGAAAGATAGACTAAGGCTAACTTTTGAGTGGTCTCAAATGCCAAGGATAATTCTGTTGACCAACCAACAGCAATACCCCATGACTTTTTTCCATGCTTATAAGACTACTCAGTTACTAAAGTGAAAAATATCAGAATTACCCTTTCCCAATCTTCCTTGAAGCTACAACAGGGAATGTGATTCTAAGCTGGACAATAGTTACTGAGAAGAAATTATCTATAGGGCTTATAGAAAAATGTTTTCCCCTAACACAAAAGGAGAAATCAGGAGATATTCTTGTTTCTAACCTTTGTTATTGTTGTATAATAACATGATACCTGGAGAGGTGTATCCTGCACCTATGACTTTTCTTTTTTGTATCCTTGTTAGAACAAAGCAGAAAGATGGATACATATGGATCTCTGGTAATATCCTTGCTTTGCTAATTTAACCAGTCTTGAAACTCTCTACCTTCCTGAACTTGTTATGTGATAAAATGCTTATCTATGTTGCTTGAGTTCCTGCTAATTAAGATTCTGGTAATTGGAGATAATTTTCCTATCAATACAATCCTGCAAATATTATGAGGCCATAGAATGGGGCAAAGCAGAAAAGTAGCAGAATGAGATTTGTATTTTACAAATATCACTTCTAGTATGGTGAAAAAGACACATAGCAAAGGAGAAGAATGGCGACAAGTTAGTTAGAAGATTGGTTTTATATTAGTTTTCATATTAAGATGGGTAGATGGTGATGACAAAATAACAGGAGAAGATGTGTTAGAGCACCATTTCCTTAAGGGTATTCCATAAAATGTTAGCTTTGAAGGATTTCATTAGGTAGTAAATAGAAACGTCTGGTGAATCAAATAATAACTTGGAAAAACATTAGGTTAAATCAAACTCTGATTTGCTAAAATGCTATGAAAACTCTTAACTGGGCATTGGATAACAGATTTTTCTCTATGTAGAAGAATTTTCACTGAAGCATTTCATGGACACAGAATTTTCACTGAAGCATTTCATAGCACACATTGTAGGAAATTCTAGATTTGGGTTATATTTATTTGATAGAATCTCCCAAACCTAGGGATTAAACATGAGATAAAATGTCTTCATTTCTATGCTGAGTGGTGTGATAGATAGTGGTGCCATTAGTTGTGACAAACTTTTAGGGGAGATAATTCATTCTTGAACATTCTGAATTTTGAGTGGCCTGTGGGGCATCCAAATAGGAAAACTTTGATAGCTATTTGCATACACATCTAAAGTTCAATAATACTTTTCTTAGATACATAGGTAGTGAATGAAGACCTATGAGTAAAAGAAATTGTCTATATTAAGTTCTGTAATATGGACTTTGATTGATCTTCCTTTCCATATAATTAAGGACATTTGAGGGTTAGAGAATATTCTTTGCAAATAGAAGTGGACAGTAGTTTCCAGTGAAATATCTAAGATGGGGAGATGTAGGGTTGGGGCAGGCTGCACATTTGTAGCATAGCGGTTCATCTTATATCCTCTTTCTCCATTGAAAAAGGCAGCTTTGAAAAGTGTAGATTCTCTCCTTAGAGTTAGAGGTAATGAGTGTTCGCTTCTAGCAATACTTGTGATATGTGAACTTAGGGCAATGCTATAGAACCCTCAGGTCTATCTCAGGCTTGAGTGCAAGGGTTTCTGTTATTAACTGCAGCTGAACTTGAAGCAGGAATTTGGAGATAGAAAAACTTGAGTGGCCATTGTGAGCTCTCTAAGCCACAAAATCTTATACTCCAATTAAGTTTATATTTTTAAAGAGGCCAAAAAGTTAAACTGTTGATATTTTTAGATGGAGCAGTATGAGCACCATTTTATGGACTCTGGAACAGAGTGACTCACAAAGACCACCCATCAAACACTCTCCTTCCTGAAGGCCATTTGAGTGTTTACCCCTCTAGCCTTCCATGTCAAAACGCATATTTGAACTCTCATCTTTTTTAACCAGCCACTATGCTCTAGATGTGACATGATGACACGATATAGAGAAACTTTAAGGCAAAATTGCCAAGTCTGCCATTATCTTGTTGATCCCAGCTATGGGCAAAGGATCACTGATGTCCCTACTTTTTCCTGCTATGTATTCACAGAATGACCACTGAAGATGTGTAAACCACGGACACGGGAAGAAAACAAATACATGATAATGAAACAGGGAAGGGAAAACAATGAAGCATACATAAAAGCATATATAAAAGATGGCATGTAGCATACTTGCCAAGAGGAAACATTATATAATTCTCCCTCCCAAGATTTACTTAAGTTTAATTTCATTTGGAGCAGCCATAGTTGATGTCTGACATTATGTTACACGTGTCAAGAATGAAGAAAACTCAGTTCAAAGAGACTCTTAGAGTACATCTCAGAATTTTGAAGTGAAACAAAATTAAGGGGATTGAATATTTTATCATGACACCCAAAATAACTGGTGACTGGGCATGCAGTACATTCATGATTATTGTTCTTTGTTACAGTCTCACACAGCATGTGAAATTGCCTTTCCCTTGGGTTTTTTGTTTCTTTATGTTGTGTGACTGCTTAAACAACAAACTGCAGTAGAAATCACACTGTGCCAGTTGCAAGGTCAGGCTTTAAATTATCTAGCACCTTCTATTTGCTCACTTTTGGAGCAATCACTGGTGGGATGCTCCCTCTCATAATCCATCTGCTGCTCAGAAGCCAAGGTCACATGGGCAGGCCATGAGTGAAAATTCTGTTCAAGAGTCTTAGTGGAGCTGCCAGTCAAAAGACAGCATGTGAGGAAGGCTGTTCCAACCCAAATAAGTTCCCTGATGATGTAGCCCTAGCTTATATCACATAGAGGAGAACTACCCAGCTGAGCTGGGTCAACATTTAGAATCACAAGAAATAAAATTGTTTATAGCTACTAAGTTTTGACATAGTTTCCTATGCAATAGTTGATGGTTGAAACAGATAATATGGCTTATTGTTGGGGACGAGTACATTCTTTACTTTTAGGTGCCATTTAGTAACAGGAAATTCCTGTCTTTTGGCATGTGAGAAAATGAGAAATGGTTCAGTATTCTACTTAGGAAATAATAGAAAGTGATGAAATTCAGGATTAGCTGCATTCGGGGGATCTCAACCATACGTTAGACTGCTATTTGTACAAGAAAAATAGGAAACAACTATGCTCAGCCACAACAGTATGGAGAAGTCACTCATTGGAATGTAATATAACCATTTAGAATTATGGGATAAAAACGTTATATTCTTGTGGCTAACTGAAGAAATACTGAGATATAACACTGTATATGAAGCATAATTATAACCACATAAAATAAATAAGGCAAAATATGTTTAAAGAAAAAAGGCTGAGAACAGTGCTTCAAAGTATGCATTAACTTCCTCAGATAAACCAATTGCATACTTAGTTCTTGGAATAAAAGCAAAAGCAAGCAAAATCCTACTCAGGAGCAAAGGGGGAATAGTTCAATCTCCTCTGATCAGAGATGGCATCATTAAGGACTGTTCACTTGAGTTGAGTTTTACAGGATGAGTAGAAATTTATCAGGTGGTGGGTGACAGGAAGTCTAAGTAGAGGAAGTAACCAATGCAAAGTCACAGAAAGAAACAAAATAGCAAAGAGAAATAACTTTGGGAAACTCTAATTGTTCTGGTACAGAATTTATGGAAGGGATAAAGAGAGAAAGGCAGGTTATAATATTATGGACCAACTACTAAATTCAATATTTCCATTTGCATTGATTTTTCCTTTTTTCTTTGAATGCCTGTGATGCTTTGTTTAGTTATGCTTTGTATTATAGATATTTGACCATATATTTTACATTCTATACTAGATCATAAATTCCTTGTACCTGAGGCTTTTGTTCAAAAAATATCAATGTACTAAAGTAGCTTTCCCAGGCCTCTTTTGGCTGTGCAAAATTTTTTTAAAGGATTTATTTGATTGGTTTATTGAGAGAGAGAGAGAGAGAGAGAGAGAGAGGAAAAGAGAGAGCATGAGTTGGGGGAGGGGCAGAGAGAGAAGATCTCAAGCAGACTCTGCGCTGAATGCAGAGTGCCACACAAGGCTTGATCTCAAGACCCTGAGATCATGACCTGAGCTGAAATCAATAGTTGGTTGCTTAACTGAATGAGCCACCTAAATGCCCTTGTGTAAGATTTTGAAAAGACCTTGGGAATTCTAACCTTCTAAGAGTAGAAGGTGAGCTGAGCATAGTATAATTCCAACATGGTCATACTCCACATAATCCACAGATTATGGCTGAGAAAGTAAATGGATGAGGAAGAAGGAAGAGCCAAGGGAAAATTAACAAGTAAGAATTTTTCAGAGAGAATAATCAGGCCTAATCAAAGGAGTACCTCTCCAGTCCCCAGAGGACAGGTTCTTTTTAACATTTCCCCAATGGGGGGGGGGGGCTCGTTATGTTACAGCAGCTACTGTGTCTACCATTCTTCCTCTTCCAAAAAAGAAGAAGAAGAAAAGTAACTGTGTATTGCAGTTGCCTTGTGTCAACAGCGGTGTGGAGGGTAAGATAATTGGCCCTGTTACCCAACAATTTCAAGAAAGTCATGTGCTACACCCATTCTGATGGAGACCCTACTGCTAATACTCAGAGACTCGAAACTCTCAGAGAGCAGCGTCTGTGTGGGGTTTTGTGCTCACTCCTTATGGGAGAGTTTCAGTGTAGTCACCATATTTGAAGAAAGGAGCAAAAGGATGTACTAGTTCTAGAAGTATATCTGTGAGCTCTCTACTCGTTTCCCTGACACATTTGCAATTAGGTTGTGGCTGTGTGGTTAGACATGGCCAGTAGACTATGAGTAGAAATAAGGTGTGTTACTTCTATGATCACACAGTTAAAACCCAGGATAATGCTTCTATCCCTCTCTTCCACAGCCAGGGCAGTTCACAGTGCATCCAGTTTATATAATGTAGACAAAGAGAAGAGGAAAATAGCCTAACCTGCACTGGACTGTGTTAAATTGCTGAAACCTGAAAGTTTGTTTATTGCAACAATGAGTATTAGTGGCCTTAACAAATAAATGGATACCTGGGAGGAAGCAAAAGCTTCCATATTTCTTCTCCAATATTGCACACACCCTGTGAGAGATACTTACATTTTGCAATCTCTGCTCCATTTCTTCAATATGTATAACAAAATGTTTGCTAATTTAGCCTTACCTTCTGTGTGCTTTCTGAAGTGAAGTAACATATCCCTGGGTATGGCCTAATTTCTGAACATGAGTGGATTTATTTTTCTACCATCTAGCCAGAAATTAGTTTTTCTTCCCTGTTTTGCAGTCCCAAGTCTACTGGGTTGTCAGCTGCAGTCTCTTAACTCGAAATGTTCTTTCCAACTTGTTGGAACTACACCTCTAACTTAAATTTCCATGGCTAGTGTTTCCCATTGTTCATCTTTGCTTCTGCTAATTTAATATCAGAATACTTCCTTTCTTACCGTACATTTCTTAAAAAAGAAGGCAGCATTCCATTTTTTAATTCAGAACTTAAGAGTTTAAGGGCTCATTCACATATGGTAATGTATTTGATTCTCAAAATAACCCTGTGGAATCAGGCATGAATGGCATTATTTATACCTGATCCCTATATTCCAAATGAGGAAAATGAGACTCATGGGACTTCCACAAATCCCCTGGATATGACTGCCCACCCATAAATTCTTATTCCAAGTCTCATTTTTCCACTATATTTTATTGCCTTTTACCAACTTTCTCATTTGTCCCTGGTCCTATATTTTGTATATATATCAGGCATTCATATGCAGTCTGACATGTTTTGAAATCTATATTATTGTGCCTAAAATCATATCAATACAGCATGATACAAGGCTGTAAGTTTTGAGGAAGAAAAAAGTTGGAAATCCAAACAGGAAATAGCAAAGCTAAAAATTGAAGAAAGTGAAAAACAGACATTTGAGTTGCTTCCAGTGGTTTTCTTGCTTGCTCATTTGTTTTTTGAGTTTGTGTGCACGCACATGTGTTTTGTTTTGTTTTGTGCTATTAAAGACAACTCTTCCATGAACATTCGTATTCAACTCTTGATGCACGTGAATAAGAGTTTTTTCCCAATCTAAGTTATAGAACTAAAATTAAAAATGCTGGGAAAATTTGAATGACAAAGTCAATTCAAACAAAGCTTGTATGGCATACATATGTATACAATACATTTGTATGGTAGAAGATGCCCTGGCCCAGAAATTTAAGGTGGACCCAAATGGGGAGATAGTTAAACTGGCAATAGGTGGATACCCTTGGAAAAAAACACTTCCACCACCTGCAATCTGGGCTATGTTCCCGAACCCATGACCATCACTTTTATTATCTACATTGACCAGGCTGGATAGTGGTAGATACACAGTGTGTGCCCAAAGATCCCCCACTCATTCCAAAGGAGGTTGCCCCTGCTGGAGCCTTTATGGAGTCCTTGGGATGGGGCCCTGGATCATGTCAGTGGGATTCCTGACTGCATCTTTGTCCATGCCATCTGATCCTTTAGTGAGCACTGAACCTGAGAGGGTATCTTGAGAATGGCCTATACCACCTTGATCCAGTGCCTATGCCTCCCACAAATTCCCTAGACCAATAAAATGTCTTTTATTTAATTAAAAAGAAACTTTATATATAATCCCATATGTACATATATATGTGTGTTTGTAGTATAATTTATATATATTATGTATATACACCACATATTTATGAATATATGATATATAGAGCATGATATAATTTTTGTAAGGCTCAGAAACAATTCGCAATTTATTATTCAATAATAGCTATTATACTTTCTTACTAAAAATAGAGCTATGCCATCTATTTCAAAATGTAGCTACAACTTTGCTTTTAGAAGTCATTGTTAACATTATTTCTGATATCACACTTATATGATTTTTATAAAATTATCAAACTACAGAAGACATTTTCTCTTTTGGCTACAGTTATTGACAGCTTACTTCTTGAAATATAAAAACTGATAATCATTATTTCTACCTTAAATGGCATAACACTAATGGCCTTTTCAGATTTTTTTCTAAATATTTTATTTGTTTGAGAGAGAGAGAGAGCACTGTACATGAGGTGGGGAGGGGCAGAGGGCAAGGGAGAGGGAGAAGACTTCCTGTTGAGCAGAGGGCCTGACAAAAAGATCCATCCCAGGATCCCGAGATCACAACCAGAGTGGAAGGCAGATACTTCACCGTTGACTGAGCCACCCAGGTATCACTCAAATAGATATTTAATTATTAATTTAGTAGCATGTAGAATTAAATACTAAATTTAAATATGGTTCTGGCATATTTTTTAATTTATAATTTCAAGTCTTTTTATTAATGCTTTGGTTTTATATTAAGAGAACATTAAAAATTGAATTTTTTAGTCTCACTATTCATTAATATAAAACTAAAGGCAATCATAAGAAAAAAGTTGGAAGAGACATTACTACTCAATTTTATAGTATGAATAGTATCAAATAGATAAAGTCACATTCTTATAGTAAGGTTATATAATTTGCTGAATGCTATTTAAAAAAACTGCCCTGTGACCCAGTATAGAGGCAATTTTATAATTTGGGGGATATCTGCTCCACTGCCAACCAAGCTTCCCTCTCATCTCAGGCATTAGGGCTTGAATTATGTCCAACCTAATGAAGTGCCTGGCAAAATGTCAAACCAACATGGAGAATAAAAGATCTAAGAGAAGGATGGGGGAAAAGTAAACAATGTCACCGTGTCCTGGTGATATTGTTCAAGCATCTGGTTCCATTTTGGGTCCTAAGTTATACGACCAGAACTTAGCTGTATATTTTGCATGTAAAATTTTCAACTCTCATATGTATTCCTGGAATAAAACAGCATTATCATTTGTTTAATGACGGATTTCTCAGGGGGGCACATTATGATAAAATGTGGTCGGTCCTAAAACGCACTAGTACCAATTCATTAGGATAGCATTTGAAGACACATTAAATAAATATATTGCATTAAATGAAATTGTGTGGACATACAGGCCTATTAGAAAACTGCCAAATATCTGATGGAAAAACATAAAGATCATTACCAGTTCACTATTGCAGCCTTGGAGGTGAGTCACTCACATCTTCTGAAAGAGGATCTGCTTGCAAGGAGGGCAGTTAGCTGAGTCCCAGCATTTCAAGATCTGTTTCAGCTTTCAATTCAAGGCCACAGACTTTCTGGGCAGCCTTTAGCCAATGCCTAAGCATGATGGAGATTCAAGGGCCTACTGTTTGTGGTCATTTTGGATCCCCTCTTATAGGCAATCTTTGCACTGAAACTTCTGGTTGCTGGCTGAGACTTTCAAGAGCTGCACTGCATGCAGTCTCAGGGCCTTCCTGTCCAACCCTGCTTCCTTCCCTTCCTTTTATAAGTGTGAGACCAGCATCATGGTGAGAAGTCTTTCCCTGGATATTTTTGCCTTTTCTTTCTTTGCCTCATAGGAATTATCTCCAATAACTCTTTTGCATTTTTATTTTTCTTTTGGCACCTGTTTGCAGAGACCCAGCATTATTATTACTTGGGCATCATTATTGACCTTTATGAAATAGAGGACTTGAGGCTTTCTGCATTTTTTGGTGGAGAGGGCTGAGAGAGAGCATGCACATATGTGAGCTTCTTCATAACTAGTGTAAAGAACATCAAAAAACTCAATTACCTTGAAATCAGTACAAAACACATTTAGTAAAACCTAGTTTTCTTGCTTACAAGGAGCTGCATATAGAATGTTAGCTGGTGATTTTAAAAAAACTGTTTCATTTGGTTGGGCAGAAAGATAAGATTCTGTGGCTATTTAGCCAAAGAAAATGGGGAGATTTGTAAATTTCCAGCACATCATGTGATATAATAAAACCTAAGCATGCTTTGTCATTATTATGGTTATTAATTTAGGTTGTACTCCACTGGCTCAGGTCAGAAAATTCTCTACTTTATGCTTTGGAAGCTAACCAAATTCCTCTGGGTTGCTTACTTATTTAACAGTACCTCAGAAATTAACAAAGACTAATTATAAATGAGAATATGTCTTGCCATAGGTTTCTGCAAATGCTAAGATTTGTGATATTATGAATCTATGATAAAACGACATATGCTATATTGAAGATCCAGATTACACATGCCTTTAGACTAGGAGATATTTGAGGGCATATCTTTATGTCCAACTTTTGAGAGCACTTAGGACTAGTAGGCATTTGTGAAATGTTTCCTAAATTGGACTGAAATCCAATTTTCAGTTATTTTGTGCCAATGAATCCAGACACAAAATAACTTTATTGCACTAAGTTTCACTGACATTGATGGCTGGTATTCGCCATGAGAATTGGAAGGAAGTATTTAGAGTTGAATTTCAGTGTATATAATTTGAAAGATCTTTCATTCTTTTCACTTTGCCAGGACCTTCAACAAGACTTTTGAGTTGTGTGTAACTAAAATAGGAGAAAGCATTTATTGGTCTGGCTTGGCCGGCAGATGTTCAGGATTACACCTAATTGCTTTGCTGCTGCTATTTTCATCAGGCTGCTAAAAGGATTTTTGTAAATGCTGGAAGAAAGCCGAACTGAAAGGGGTTAAGCTTCTAAACTGCTGTGATCTACAGTCAGTTAGAAGTGACAAATTGTAAGCAAAAGATAATCTCTTCCACTTACAGAAATGCCAGCCCAAATATCATCTGTAGAGAGACTTCAGCAACTTTAATATATTCATGTTAGAGAGCAGAATTTTAAAATAGGCATTTCTGGATCTTTTAGGTCCCTGCTGCTTTATAGATTTTAACTATGCTGGTTAGCAAGTCTTTTCAGCTGTGGCCTGATGGTTTGCATGGCGACTTTGTCTTTTATGGAGATTTATGGAAAGCCTGTACCACAGAGGCAAGCTAATACCCAGCCTCCTGACTTCATGTATCTTCCACACAATGGAAACCACAGCTTGTGAGGCGAGGGAACTTGAATCTATTAGAACAGCTTTAAGCTGTAGGTAACAGAATACTCTATAAAAGGTGGCTTAAAGAAAAGAAAACAATTAAATTACATACAAATTATAGAGATATATTTTCTTTTCCTTTTTTTTTTTGAACAGCATCTCAACTATATCAGGGATATGAGTTTTTTTGTTCACCTATATTCCTTCTCTTGTGGGCACAAAATCGTAGTTGCAGCTCCAAGCAAGCAGAGCATCACCAAATCACATTCTAAACAGGAAGAGAAGAAGGCAGGTAGAAAAGGAGCTTTCCTTTTGTTAAGAAGTAAAATCCTTTTTTTTAGATTCCCCCCACTAGTCTCTCTTTATGTCCAGTTACCTACAATAGGATAGTGTGGCCATCTCTGGGTCCAAGGGTGGTTGGGAAAAGTAAGCAGATGGCAAAGAAGAATGAAATAGTCATAACTGGCTTGGATTAAACTGTTCAATTCCATAGGATTGGATGTAGTTTTCCTTTTGAAGAAATTTGAGAATTTGTTAGCAGGGCAGATAGGAAGTTATAGGACAGCTTGCAATAATCACAAACTCATAGTCATTCCTGGGCCTGTCCTAATTTGAAGGACCAACAAATGAATTTCTCTGCATGTCTCCACCTATCCCTGTGTTGCTACTTGTTCAATATAAGAGGACCAACAAAAACAAAATTAAATCCAGTAAAAGTTACAAACAGTAAAGACTCTTAAAATGTATCATAATATTAGCACTAAAAAAAGAATCAGTGTTCAAATTTGCATGTTACTATTACCTTGTTCATATTATTTTACACAATTACTCTTGGAAAATTTGTATTCTTTTGCATTCTGCTATTTTCATTTTTCCTAAATATTTTTCTTTTTTTTCTTTATTTTCATAAATATTTTTCTTTTTCTATATTACTTTAATAATTTTTACTTATAGCATCATAGTTTCTCATCTGTTGTTAGTTCCAAATATATGTAACAATTTTCCTATCATTGGAACTCATTGTAGCTAGAGGGAAGCTACCTAACAAACCATGAGTTAGAGCATAGTCCTACTTGGCTTGAAAATTCAGTTATACCACTTGCAGAGTGGGTGCCTTTGGCAAATTATTTAACTGTTCTACACTACAGTCTTTATATCTGTAGAATAAAATTGATAGTAAGAGTATAAAGCTAATTATTATTAGTTATTAAGTACATTTTATTAACTAAAGTTAATAAGATACTTCCTATAAGTTGCTTAATATGATTTTACTGTGCAATCCAATATGGTAATCACATATTGGATTAAATTTAGGTTTTTAATTAATTATTAAAATAAAATTTCATTCCTCAGTTGTGCACTGCATTTCAAGTGCTCAATAGCCACATGCGATGAGTGGTTACCATATTCAACAGTGCAGGAAAAGGATATTTACATTACTATAGAATATTTTATTGGACAACATTGGCTAGAATATAGTAACAGCTCAATAAATAGTTGTGCATTTGCCTTTTCTTTCTTCTGAATCTCCTTGGGGAAATTGTCCTTATGGCAAAGCTCCTAACAATTGAAATAATGCCATATTATTTATATTTAAGTATAAGTGAACACCTGTCAAAATGTTTTCACAAGTATTTAGGCCTTCTGCAAGTGGAGATTTTTTTATACATTTATTTCCTGAACCACTAGTTTAGAATATTGATGTCACATTGTAATACTCAGTAAATGTAGTTATTGAGTGGATGAAAGATTGACTGAAGATACTACAGTCCAATAAAGTATCTGAGCAAAGATCTGTTCCCTTTTATAAATAGAAATGTTGAGTTGTTTGGGGAGTTACCAACAAATTACAAACCAGGACCCAGTTGTCCAGGCCTAGTTTTTATTCCATAATGCCGCTAGCAAATATTTCAAATCTGTATTATAGAGAAATCAGTATTGTTTCTAAAGATCAATGTAGAAAATTCCAACTCTAGTCTATGACAAATGTGCCTGAAATTAGTGCTTGAAGCAGGATGTGTATATACATACACACACTCATGCACACATATATAAAATACATATATATTGCATATATATAACATATACATAAATATAATATATACATATATAAATATATATATAAGCACTACATTTATATTTAATCCTGAGTCAAATGTAATATTCAATGTATTCATGATATTAATACTCTGTTATGATTATGAGACTCAGGATGTCAAATAGTGCCCCAAACATATCCATGCCTGCCCTTGAAAATACCAAAGGAAATTTGTAAACAAAAAACAATCATAAATAGGAATTACAGTCAGATTTTATTTTGACTGGGCTTGTGCTTATAACTGCAGTGCATAGCAGTCTGGAAAAGTGAGCTGGAATTAGTGCTATAACCCAAAGCCTTCAAGGGTATCTTCCTACTCTTGTCTAAATTTTGCCATAAGCCAGCTTTCAGAGGCTGATTGATTACCAAGCCACAGTACACTGAGAAACAGTAATATTTCAAGATATACAGACAGCATAGGCTGTCTTAACTGATCTTGCAGCGTAAATAGAAGAGGCAAAAATCAGAGCTTAAGAGTGATCTCTAACTTCCCTCAGAGTAGGCCCTAGAATAGCTTCCTGCTTTGGCATGTAAGGCACCAGAAGAAAGAGAGAATAACATCCATGTCTATGTGCCTGACCTTTTAATGCACAGTTGTCTTTCCTATTGGTCAAATGAATTAATAAGAGTTCCAAGATGCAATTCAATAGAATGAGCTGCATCTTTATTTGGGAGAAACTAAAAGTGTGGGAGGTGTAAAAGAGTAGATCTTCCCTGCTGCATTTGAGACATCACCGAACTACCAGTTCCTTGATCTCTTAATTAGATTTTATATTTAATTTCATTACAGGGTGTGTCTAATTTTACTTAAACAATGTTTATCTAGAAGCATCCTTTTGAAGTGCTTTTCACTGACCAGAGGAAAGAAAAAATGTTAAATGTCGATTTCAGGGCATCTGGTTGGCTCAGTGGTTGAGCATTTGCCTGTGGCTCAGGTCATGATCTTTATTTGTGTCTTCCCAAAAGTCATATGTTGAAGTGGAATCTCCAATGAGATGGTATTAGGAGCTGAAAAGCATTTGGGAAGTGATTAGTTCATGAAGTCACAGAGCCCTTGTGAATGATTAGTGCCCTTATAAAAAAAAAAAAAAAACTCCAGAGCTTCCCCAATACTGGATTGGCTGAAGCTTTGTGATCAAAGGAAGAAGAATCATGACACATCATTCAATTAAATTATGTGGGTTTTGAATGATCTATGTATTTGTGTCAGATATGATCCCAAGGGAAATCATTGATTTTTTTTTTTTTGGTTCCTAAATTATTTCCGGATGCAGCAAAACAAACCAAACTTTCCTGAAGGAGTCTTACAAACTAAATATAATAATTTTATTCTACAGTGGAAAGATAGTTTTTAATTTTATTTTCAACCCATTGCTCATTGCCACATGGGCCAATTTAGACATTTACTGCAAGCTAGCTTTTCTATACTGTTGTATGTTAACAGCTATCTCATTATATGTTTAAAATGCAAATCAGGCAAAACAGTGAGGATCAATTTGCTGTTTTTGTCACTTTCCTTTCAAAACTGAAAAACTGGTGAGACTAAATGCTGATAAAAAATGGTGAAAATTTACCAAACTTTTCTAAAAAACAAAGAACCAGTTGGTAACCATAGTCACAAATAACTAGTACAATAAATCCCAATTCTCTATGGGTATAATTACATACACTAGCCTGAATTAGGAAATATATTCAGGCTCTTGATAAAAACTATAAAAACTATAGAGTTGAACTGTCAATTTCTATTATATATTATCTGGTGTAACTTTACACTTTTTATAATAATGATAGTGATGTATCATCATTTCAATTAATTGTTGATATCTCTTAAAGGATGAGACATATCACTTCTGTTTGTTAGGTACTGTATTAAACAGAAAACGGTTGTGTGAAGTTATAGTTACGGGTTATGAAAGCCACAAAAGCAAGGAGATGTGTGTGTATACATTTGTATTTGTGTAATAGTGTGGTAAACAGTGAGGGAAGGGTAGAAGGACACTACTGTTGATTGCATATCTACTGTGTTTTAGGCACTGTTCTAAATATTTTACATTTATTCTTTTATTCTCTGGATACTTTTTATTAATTATATTTGAACGGTTAATCCATCCAAATGCATCAATATTAAGTCACAAAAAAAGCATTCTGATTTGGTCCACTTAGTGGTATTAAACGCAATTCACATTTCATCTTTTGCAATGCCTTCAGTTTTTGAAGTTAGTATAAATGAGTATAAATACTGCTTAACTATAAACAAATCTTTTAAGTCCCAGAGGGAGACTGGAATTAGCATATCTAGTAAACATCCTTAGTTTAAAAAAAAAAAAACTCTTTGTTTTTGGTTTCTAAATAAAAACGTGTCTGTGTGTATACTCATGCAAATGTATTATCACAGAATGTTAAAATTGATACCTAGCATGATTTTAAATGTAGTGAGGTGTACCAGCTTCCTAGAACTGCCCAGCAGAATATTACAGCCTGGGTGACTTAAACAACAGAAATTTATTTTCTCACAGTTCTGAAGACTGGAAGCCTTAGATCAAAGTAGCAGCTGACTCTTTCTGGTAAGGGCTCTCTTGTTTGCAAAGGCTGCTTTTTTGCTGTCATATGGTTTTGTCACTTTGCTCATGTGGAGAGAAAGAGATCTCAGGAGTCTCTTCCTCTTATAAGGACAACACTATAAGATTAGGGCCACACCCTTATGACCTCATTTTACCCTCTTTACCTCCTGAAGGTCCTATCTCAGAATACAGTTGAATGTTAATGTTTGAGAGCTATAGAACTCTCCGCACAGAACACCCCCCTGCACTAAGAGACTTGATCAAACTCTAGCATGGCTAAAATTAGAATTAATTCATCCTAGATACAAAACGGCTAGATCTATCTCATAAACAATGTTTGGCAACCAGACACAAAAGAATACACATTTTAAAATTCCATTTTCCTGAGATTGAAAAGGAAACTGGCAAAATTAATGTATGGGTTTTAGAAGTCAAGATAATGTTTATAGTGGATGTGTGTGTGTCTGTGTGTGTGTGTGTGTGTGTGTGTGTGTGTGTAGCGGGGGGGGGGTTAATTCAGTAGAATTTTTATCATTAAATTGTTAATTTTTGCTGTTATTTATAATTATAAATAGCTTTAAGCACAAAGACTGTACATCTTATTTTATGTGTGTATATATTTAAAGAACATATAAATATGAATAATTATGTATTTATAAAGTTAGTCAAAATTAGGTCTTCATAAGAATTTTTATTTAAGAAGAGTCCATCAGTTTTTTCAAGCTTTCAAAATGCTTGTTTGTAGAAATTAAGTTAGGGAGGAGCTACTGTTTGGCAGATGGGTATAAGCAGGTAAGAAAATAAGCTAGATTACTTTTATTAAAAGGCAAAATGTGGAATCAGCACTCAGGGATCTAAGACAAACCCTGGCAAACACAATACTAAATACTAGAAACTTGAAACTAGAGACACAGAGCTGTCACATGATGTTTGGGGATGATTTTTCACAGAACAATAAAAACTACTGTATATTGAGTACTTTCATGGTTAGACATACTGGCCCATACATTTGAAGATGCATGTTAAAAATATTATCAAAAATTTTCAGAACAAAGAAGTTGGTATTTCCATCTGAAGTTTTACTGAAGCAGGCATTGAGGCTCAAAATGGTTAAGTAATATGCTCAACATCACAGAACAAAGTGTTTCAGTCAGGATTCCATCCAAATCTGTTCCAAAGAAAGTTTGTACTCTTTATATTATCTAATAATAAACTGAAACTGATTTAAGATTCACAGACATGCACCCACATTATATGTATATATTTCAATAACAAAGGTTTTTAACCAAAACAGCTGTGACACAAACCATAAGGAATAGACAGCCTCAAATCAGAGATGGTCTAGGGGAGGCTGTTCAATTCTAAGGCATTCTGCTCAGGCTTCACATAGACTTTGGTTTTGTTTTTTCCTCATTTCAATCAGCAGAGGAATTTACTTGGAAGCAAAAACCTTGGTTTCTTAACCATTATTACCCACCTGAAGTCATCGTTTCTGTTTATTACATCATAATCATCTCTACTTGCCACCAATTGTACATTCCCAAAGAGGAAATTATGATTTCAAGTGAAGACAATGGAGCAGGAACAGATGTGCTGCTAAAAGAGAGACATCCTATTATCCTGAAAATGTACTCCGTAATGAAAAACAAGGCAAAAGAGATCAGAAGGTATTGTCATATTTCAAAATAGAGTCTGTTCTAGCAGCAGGATTACATTTAAATAGAAAGATCTGAAATTTTGATGTACCATTCATAGTACTTTATGCTTGACACTTCATATTCTAGAGAAACTGCAAAAACTTCAAAACATATCCCTCTGTAGCATTGTTGGTAAATCTTTTACTGTAGCCTTTGCAATATTTTTCTCTATTCTGATTTTCTTTAGTCACAGCAAGTTGACCCTACTTCCAAGTGTGACACTTTCATGTGGTTCTAACTCCATTATTCTCCAAACTTCTATTAGATTGTACGGTCTGCTTTAGAGATCTTCATAAAATGTATGTCTTCTTAACTCTAGGGAAGGAGACACTAACAGGATGGGAAACTGTGTAATGATTCACAGTTTTTAAAAATCTATGTTTGGTCCTACCAATTCATTCATAAAAGCAGATATTGTTCACTTAATATGTGTTAGACATTGGATAGGCTAAAGGTACATTGTAAAGACTTGTTACAGAAACTCACAGCAGCCATAGCAGAATGAAAAACAAATAAGGTAGTGGATAAACACAAAACTGTGATCAATGCTATGACAGAGATATTCACTATATCCAATGAAAGTTCCTTATAAATACAGAGACACAGACCAGACTGATGGGGGAGACTAAAAATGAGTGAAAACTGTTTGCAAAGGTGCAGTGGTAAAACCAACCAGAGACAGGGACAGGTAGTAATATACATGTGTTGAAAGGAGTGTTGGCTACAGAGGAAGGAGTCAGCTGCAGATGGCAGGGTGGGCCAAGCAGGGATCAAATGGGCTGTTAAGTCAGTATTAAAGCATGCAGAGTTTTGTCTTCTCTCTAGAATCACTCTGAGAAATCTCCAAAACTAAACCTGCTGCTGATGTTTCCAAAGCCCAGTGGGAGCCCAGTGAAGACCAATTTGTTTTCTTCTTCAGCAGCTGTCCTTTTATCTTCCTTTGAATTTTCTAGGTTTGGAATACCTGGTGCTACTTCTGACAACAGAATTTTTTTGTTGTTATTTCCTTTCCATTTCTTTTTGTCCCTCTACTACTTTCCCCCAGGCCTAGTGGGTTAATTTTGATTATCTTTGATTAACTCAAAGTCAACTGATTAGTAACATTATCATGCCTATAAAATCCCCTGAACCTATATACCATCCTCTCTACATATTGTGCCCACATTCAGGAAGAAGAATTGCATGAGGTGTGTACACTAAGAGGCAGGAGTCTGAAGGCCATCTCAGAATTCTTTCCACCACATGGACCATCCATTCCAGAGCACCTAGCACAGTCTTTTACACTGTAGATACTCAATATATATTTGTCCATTGATTGAAGATACATATTACCTACCTATAACAAAAATATATAAATAATATCTACAGACAGAATGATGATGTTTCTCCTCCCTGGGCAAAAGCTTATTTGATCCTTTAGCTTCCTGCGGGTCTCTCTCCCTTTAACCTTTATAAATGATTTCTATAAAGAGAATTTTCTGAATTTTTATTCAGAGAATTGTCAGTGCTCTGAACAGTCTTGGGTCTTAGAGGTGAGGCAAAACAAGCTTGCTTAGGTGTGTGATTTCTTTCATACTGATTTCTTTCAGAACCTGCAGTTGACCTGTTAGGAACATGACTGTTCTAAGAAAATTATTCTAAAATAGTTCAATTTCTGTCAATGATTCTCCTGGGGCAGAAATTAAGGGCTGTAATTAAGGACCCCTTATAGGAGCTAATTTTTTTTTAATAGTTTCACTTGGGCAAACAACTCAACATCGATGATGATTTCTAGTTGCAAACATTTCTTAGAGTCCGGTTTTCATGTGTTTTCCTTTTTTTTTTTTTAAATAGAAAAAAAATCACATGGAAAAAACAAGCATATGTGAATTCTAAACAAAATGTGTGCTGACTCTTCATGTTCAGCTTCCTTATTGGAAACATACAACATACAAACTTGTAAAGCTTGTCTTCCTTATTTACAACCATGAAATAAGAAGCATAAACTTTTTATTATCTGCACTGCTTTATATAAGGAAAATATATTGATACTTCACAGAGTTTCAGATACTACGCAGGGATTTTTTTTTCTAATGGTGTCTCATAATAAACATATAATTAAAGCAAGCAAATTTACAAAGCTTATATTTTTATTAAAATTCATGCAAAACTACAAAGTTTACTGTACATCTGTTATGTATATTTGCAGAAATGTGATTATAAATGAAAAATCTTACATACTTTAACACTAGTTTCCCCAAAATTGAAATCCAGAGCAGTTTCATACACCTACCTGGTTCAGAGAGGGATCCTCACATAAAGGGACAGAGACAAGGTATAAAAGCATAATTCTAGCTACCTATTTGAATATTTCAAAGTAAAATAAATGATGTTGACAGTTGCATCTCCATTAATATATATTTCTTAAAACTTATAATGTCTAAACTGCTTGGAATAAAACATTCAGTGTTTGCAAATTTATTTTTAATTATGAATTAAATATTAGAAAAATTCTAACACTGAAAATGCTGAAGAAATCCTCCAACTATCCACCTCATAAGGAGTCATGAATGAAGAGGTGCTTGGAATTATAAACAACTAGTTAACCAAAACTATTAAGTTGCTTCTGTTGTGTGAGTTAGCACATAATGGGGGGAAGGAGTATGTTATATATTTTGAATTTGGATCCTATGAAATTTCTTAATACAGGGTTCGAGACATTTTCACTTAAAAAATGATGCAAAATGAGCTAATTTTTTTTTCACAGTTTCACTTAGGCAAACAACTCAACACCAAGATTCTTTCATCAGACAAATGGAATTGTCTTTAATGTGGTTGGCGTTCTATTGGCAATGAACTGGAAGGGATAATAAAAGAGATATGTATAGAATGATAATACATTGAAAAATGCAATATAATAGAGATAAAAACAAATCAGAAGCATGACCAAGGATGCACAAAATGATATTCAACTCAGAGAGAGTATGTGGTTCTAACAGTGGGAAATTAGTTGGAATCAAGTATTTGAGTCTCAGAGAATCAGTGCTCTAAAGATGATTATAAATACCACTCTTTGTCCTTTTGGTTGCCTAGTTTGACCTTCTTTCTCCCCTATGATTCCCTTTCTTCCTACAAAACTCTCACTTTGTTTTCCATTGATTTCTTCAAAGGACTATTAAACACTAAGTACACCCCAAATTAGGTAATTCTTTGTAAATAAAAGTACTGATTCTTAAACACAGTGTGTATGATAATGCTTCTTGCTAAGCATACTGTATATCTATTATGTATATCTGCAGAAATATGGTTATAAATGAAATGTGATTCTAAATTTCTTCCAGTTACTTAGAGTCCTAGGATACTATTATGACTCATCTACATTCACACATGTGAATGCACACATAATACATAAACACACAAACACAGAAACACACACATAATCCCAAACATGGTTTTAGCTTGAAAATTGAAAAAGTCATATAGTTTGTTTTGAGGTTTTTTGTTTTCTTTTTTTTAAATTCTGTTAAAATCATAGTTACTTTTCTGCCATGTGACTAGACATCAAACACTATTTCTTGTACCAAATGCCAACAAGTGAGAAGAAACAGGGAAGGCAATATTTTGATGATGTGCTTGGGCTTTTCCTGGTAACGTACTACATCATGGGAAGGAATCAGGGAAGGCTGATATATAAAGACATACTTATTTTTCTGGATTTGCCTAGTATAATATGATTCAATTCTGAAGCTGTATAATATGATGAACTATGAAGCTATATGTGGAAAGCATACAAAAAAGATAAAGCTTGAGAAGAGGGAATCTCCTTCTTAGCAATGAAGCAAGGAATCATAGGCTGGCCTTAAGAAAAGAAGTTTACTCTGAAAATAACAGAAATTGATCTGACCAGTGTGATAACTTATCAAGGGACGAAACTGTAAATTATTTCAATAGTTTCATCCCTAGTGGATTTTTAAACCAGAGTAGGTAAGATATAGCAAAGTATATTAATACGGACAACAATAAGCTGGCAGAAAGATAGAGTGAGAAAACTCCTAGGTCATTTTCATTATTATTCATCAATTTTTAAAAATGCATTTGATATCTTAAAAGGTCTTGGAGTTTATGAACACATTTTTCCAGAGTGTAATAAGCCAAAACATAATAAAATAAAAAAAGATCTAAAAACAGAAGGACCCCATATCTTGAAAGCAATATCAAGCATTTTCTCAGCAAGTTGAACATTGAGAAATGTCTTATGGTGCAAATTAATAGAGTTTCCTAAGATTTATGTGGTAGCAAGAAATTACTGATTCCAAAAACATAGGTCTTAGACTTAACGCTTAAGGCTCTTGAAGACCTAATTTGCAGATTACATTCTGAGAGCATTTTAACCTCCCACCCTTCCATGTAGTCTGCACATTCCCCCCTATTCTCTCCTTCCTTACCTGTATATCACGTGTTTTCTGGGCTCCAAGCCTTTATTGGCTCATGTAATTTTCAACAAGCTTGTACACATCCAGCCACACCCCACTCACATACCAAACATTCTCCAACACCCTATTGATTACCTTCCTAGATAAATTCCCAAAGACCTATGTTCAAATCTCTTTTCTAGTGTGTTCACTTTTGTGTTTTAGTTCTTTGCACATTTAATTTACTTCCACCATAACAGCAGTTCCCTAGACCTAAACCTTCAGCCCTAGGGAGGGGAGGAATGGAATTGTTGAAGGAGGCTCATAAATTTATACATGCATATGTATTTTTTCAATCAGTAGGGTAATGAAGCTACAGCCAGTGTTCTGTGAAGAAGTGTAAAATACTGAGTCTAACAGGAGACAGCAAAGTACAGCTTATGGGCCAAATTCAGCCTACTGCCTGTATCTGTAAATACAATTTTATTACAGTACACCCACACCCATTAATTTATGTATTGTTTATATTTGTTTTCATGCAGTAACATCAGAATTGTCACAAACTTAGTGGCTTATAGCAATACAAAATTATTACACATCTCTGGAACTCAGATGTTCAAGATGGGTTTTGCTGGACTAAAATGAAGTGTCAGCAGGTCTGTGTTACTGTTGGAGGTTCTAGGGGATATTCTACTTTCTTACTATTTTCAGCTTCTAGAAGTCACCCACATTCCACGGTTTGTGGACTCATATTTTGATTTATAAAGTCAGCAATGCTGAGCTGCGTCTTTACACTGCTACCACTATGGTCTTGTACCTGAACACCTGGATAATTCCAGCACTTTCCTTATCTTAATATCAGATGATTAGTAAACTTAGTTCAATCTGTGACCTTAATCCCCTTCACCATATCATATAAAATATTCAGTTTCTAGAGGTTAGAATATGGACATTTTTGAGGGAGCATTATTCTATCTACCACAGTAGCCAAGATTGATAAGATTTCTGCCCTCATGAAAATTGTATCTTAATGCGGAGAGAAGTAAATAAATATAGAAACATGTCATAAATTTTAAAGAATAAATAAATACTTGAATAGAGCAGGGTCAGTAGGAAGAGATTGATGGGGCCTGAGAGTTATAAAAAGTCATCAGAGAGGGAGAAAAACCACGAGAGACTCTTAACTATAGGAAGCAAACTAAGGTTACTGGAGGGGAGGTTGGTGGGGGAATGGGGTAATTTGGTGATGGGCATTAAGGAGGGCACATGATGTGATGAACACTGGATGTTATAAGTAACTGAAAAATCATTACACACTACATATGAAACTAAAAATGTACTTGATGTTGGCTAATTGAATTTAAGAAATAAATAAAAAGCAGGTTATCTTATTTATATACAATAAGTATGTAAGTAGACTATCTTAATTTATAAACAATAAATCAAGACAAAGAAGTGAGGCACTTTTCCTAGTGTTCATGTGGCATTCACGTCTCTGTCTCCAAATCTCCTGCTCTCTCCATGATTCAGCTCTGCTTTCCCATTTACCCAATTGTCAGATGGGAATGAATCTACCCGTGTTACTCACAATTCCACCTGCAGTGCCTGGCATAGTGCCTGGAACATAACAAAACCTCAATAATTATATGTTATTGGCGTTGATATTCTTCTTGGACATTCTCATCTCCTATTTTTCATTGCTTCACTGAGCCAATAAGAGAATTATTCTTCAGGGACATACTCAGAAATTTCTTTTGAAAAAAAAATATCTGTAAGAGACAAAGCAATACAAAGATCCATAGCCTAAAATATTCCCTGCATTTATCTACATGTTTTTCAATGCTCTCTGCAGGTGGATCAGCATCATGGATAAAATATCAATAAGCAAAGGATGTGCTAAGAAAACAAACACGGTAAAGTTACTCAAAAATTGTGACCAAATGGCCCACATAATTTTGAGGTCATTTTTAATAGCATGGCATTTCTTTGAAGGAAAGAGTAGTATTTAAGAACCAGATTGCCTAATTGTTTGAGGGAGAAGTAATTTTCTTCACTTTCTTCATATCATTTGTAAGTCATTCCGCTGCTTTAAAGTAAAATCCAGTGACTCCTTGTTACCTAAAACAATTCAAAATCTCTATCATCACATTAAAGGCCCTTGACCATCTGGACCCAGTTTCATTTTCTACCATCCCTTATTCTATTGTACACTACATCATTTTGCATAACAAATGTTTCCAATTTTCAGGAAGTTCCTTGCATTCCATACTTTCCTAAGAGTGTGTGTGCCATAAAAGCAGGGACAGTGACATGTATTTCTATAGTGGTGGTGCTTAGCATAAAGTTAGGCACATAATAGGAATCAATAAATAAATTCTATATAAGTAATTATATCACTAAGCTGAGTAAATAAATGAATTAATATCTGGCTGTTCAATAATTCTTGTTTTTTTAGATTTATAATTGCATTTATGTCTATTAAAAATATGGAACACTTCCTGTGTTTCTAGGGCTGAATTGGCTCAGACATTTCCTATTCTTTACATTCAAGGCATTAGCTTGACTGACTCATGGTGGTTGACTCTAAGGAAACTTTGGGGCTGTATGTGCCCATCTCCTGATCAGCCATTTGCTTTAGTACATTAGGACTTTAATAGAAACTGCCTAATGCGCAGGTAAGTCAGTAAGAAACAAAATATAGGTCATTACTCAGTGGTATCCATTGAGCAGAGCAGCAAAATGTAAATCACTGAGAATGGGGATGGTTCATGCCATTTTGCACTTTGGAGTAAGTCTGAAGACTTCCTGTGGCTGTGAGGTCCCAGGGTCCACTTTAGAAAGCTAAGGAGCAAATCTCTTCCTTGTCAGGGTCAACCTACTACTAGCAACTCCCTGCTCCAGAAAAGGGAAGTGAAGATTCTGTATTTTTATCCTGCACTCTGCAATTGTCTAGCCCTATCCTTCATGTACATACATTATAGTATGTCACCTTAAGGTTGTAACTCAGGTTCTCCAAATCTCAGCTTCTTGATTTATAAAATGAAAATGACATCTATTCTACCTATGTGGCATGATTCTTTTTGAGCATTAAAATAAAATATGCAAAAGGGCTTGGATAGCAGACATCATCTTTGCCCTATCCATAACTCTAGCATCTTTCAGTGTCTCTAACCAATACCCACATGCCAGTATTTGGAACTCTGCAGATGCTGACTTTTTCCCCCACTGAAACCTGAAAAACTTCACTGTCTATGTGCTGATGTGTGTCAGCCTGCTTAATAGAACATGTTCCACTGGCTGCTTTCCATTCTGTTCATCACATCTCTACCTGTGTTATCAGAACTTCTCAAATATACAAATGAATCCTGGTCTCAGAATCTCTACGAGGAGAACTCAAATAGCCTACACATTGTGAAGGGCCTCCTGAGAGGGGAATGATGATGTTATTATTTTGATAAATTAGAAACATAAAACTAAAAGAACTTTTTGTGTTTAGGGCCTCCCTGGGCGTATAAGGAATGGATATGTGAAGGGCTCTGGGTGATAGCCTGAGGCAGGGTTAGAAGTAGAGCAAGGCAGTGTCTAGCTGAGCCCAAGGATTAGCCTAAGGGCAGATTATCAGACTTCAGCTCAGAAAAACTATTTTTAAAACCCAGTCATGGTCTCTAAGTTCATAAATATAATGCAAGCAAAGGAAGGCGTGGTAGCAAATTGCATGTCAGATGAATTCCAATGTGTGGGAATATCCATAGCATAGAAATTTAGCCCTAAAAGGGATTTTACCAGCTTGCATGGATTTGCCATTATAACCTGTTTTTCTAACACTTCTAACAGATTGATCTTCATCCCAGAAAAAGAAAGAAAGAAAGAAAGAAAGAAAGAAAGAAAGAAAGAAAGAAAATGATAATACTAGATTATTATCCATAGAGTAAAATAAGAAGCCATGAGATTATACCATTTCAAAAAATTGAAAGAATGAACAAAAGGTAGGGAGGATATGCTTCTGCCTTAAAACAGAATTCCACCTAATACGTTTAGAATAAAAAATGTATAATAGTTGTTTCAGTCAAGAATCATCTATTGATGCTACACAACAGTATGAAGAGAAATAAGATATTTACATAATTTCAAAGCATCTCCATACATGATACTTACTAAATACAATAAGAAAAATAATAATTTACAGTGGAGAAATCTGACAGATATGACCTTAACTTCACCAGTAATAAGACATATGGACATTATGAGCATGAAATAAACATGATCCCATGAGAAGGCACAGCATAATTTCTATGATTTTCTTACTAAAGACATAGTCATGAAGAAACATCAGACTAAGTCAAGAAACATTTTACAAATTAACTCTCCAGTACTCTTGAGAAATATCGAGTTTATGCAAGACAAAGGTCAATGAAAGAACCGTTTCAGATTAAAGGAAAATAAGAATCCATGGCAACAAAATGAACCCCCATCCATACAAGAACATTGGTGGGTCAATTAGCAAAATTGGTCTATAGATTTAAAAATTAATATTGTATTAATGTTAAGTTCCTGATTTTGATCAGTGAATTCTAGTTATATATTGAAGAATCTGGGTAAAGTGCATAAGGGATTCTTTGTACTATTTTTAAAAATATTTATTTATTCATGAGAGACATAGGGAGAGAGAGGCAGAGACATAGGCCAAGGGAGAAGCAGGCTCCATGCAGGAAGCCCCATGTGGGACTAGATCCAGGGACTCCAGGATCACGCCCTGAGCCAAACGCAGATGCTTAATTGCTGAGCCACCCAGGCATCCCTGTTCTATTTTTATAATTCTTTTAAAGTCTAAAATTATTTCAAAATTATAACTGAAAAAAAAAACCTTTTAAAATGGTATAGACATTCACTCTAGGTGATCCATTTATTAATCAGAAATATGTCAACCCTAAATCTCAAAACTAAGGGCAAAAGTATAGAAATTATGTATTATTTAAATTAAACTTTAAATTAGAAAGCATTTCATGAAAATGTTGTTAGGTTGTCATTTGCTTTTTAAAAAAAGGCTTGCTTTTCAGGAACCCATGTTTGATAAGGACTCACAAAACCAATGTTTCTATCTCTACTACCTGGATATATATCCCTGAATGTCTCTATGTCCATTTCTTTCTCTGAAAAAAATGGAAATAACCATCATCTGACCTCTGAGATCTTGCAAGTAATTGTAACAAAGAAAATCAAAGCAATTATGATGAAAACACTCTAAAGCAGCCCTGTCTTCTGTACACTCAGGCTCAATATCCCATTCTGAATTGAATGTGTAAAAAATGTATTTTATTCTAAAAATGAGTTATTTTGAAATATGATTACATTTTTCAACAAGTTTCTTTTTATTGAAACTGGATTTTTTTTAACCCCCAACCTTTTCAGTTCTCAAGAGGCTGACTTTTAATTATATTATCCCTTGATCTGGAGTCGTTCTTATTACTTGTTTAAATGTTATTGTTTGGACTTGAATTGATCTCTTCTGTTCAATTTCAGGGTTAGCATTTGCTGCGACACAGAGTGAATTTTTACTCCTGTTGCCTTGAGGACATTCATTGGAAACATCATGTTGCACTTGTTGGAGATTCTCCTGATGAAAAGGTTCACGAAAAAGAACAAATTAATTTTTGGTAACAATCAATGGTACCATCCAATGCATTTTCCCGTTTCCTTTACTTTTCATTCTTTTTCTCATTGTGCCCTAGCTGCCTGATTCTCTTCATGGAGAAAATACACTGTAATTTATTTTAAAGGAACTCCTAAAACTGCCTACTGGTCTTAATTATAACAGACCATGGTTTATCTGGAATCCTAATCTGGCTTTGAATGCTCAGCAAAGAGCATCAGAACCATAGCTCAAGCCACAGAAAAAAATCAATCAGGAAGACTTTATCTGTCCTATTGTTAAAGAGAAATGGGACCTCCTGGCTATGAGAAGACAAATTGCTATCCCAGTCAACTTCCTTTTCTGGTCTTTTAAACTATGTATTTATGTATATGTAAATATATAATTTAAGTATTTATATATAAATATATATGCACACTAATTTAAGGTGTTTTGTTGTGTTGTGCTATTTCCACACAAAAGGGTGTATTATAAATCCCCTTGGAATGGCTTAATTATTTGTGAGTTTATTGTACAACAACTTTTTCACTGCTATTAATCTTATTTAGCACCTAGAGGACTTCCTTTATAGTGCACAGGAATTATAGAAATAAACGCAGTGTTATTATGACATTGTTCTGTATTGTATACATCAAGAGCAGCCAAGCTGCCCTGAAATGCCCAATTTGCCCACCTCAGTTTGTTAGAGTGGTTTTGCATGCTGAAAATTATCTGTTCAACTGAGAGGAGTGCTTTCTCTGACAAGTATATGTTTGGTATCCCTACACATTATTAACTATGTGCCAAGTATTATTCTAAGTTTTAGTTGTAAGAAAATCTAATGACCCATGTTTCTGAAGAGTTTTGTATAAAAGGCAGCAACTATGAATTAAGAATATAAAGTTGAGCCTCTTACTATAAAAGGGAGCAAGTTACCATCTCCAGTGCAATCAAGCAGTTCTGAAATGATAATATTGAAAAGAAATAATCACTATTCCACATATACTAACCAGTGCCTACATAACAGAATGTATATGACCAAGCGACACAGTAGGGGTAGCACTTGTTGCCTGAAAATTCAGCTTATAATACCTTATTTTTTTCCCCTAAAGACCAATACCATCTTCGAAATACAGTAAAGACCACTCTAAAATGCATATTGCCAGAGAATGCTCATGTATTTGGATGGACACTGTCATGGAAGTGTTCCAGGTGAGGTAGGGGAAATATTGAAGAAGAATCACAAGAAAAGAAGGAGGATGAACACAGAGATTCCAAAAGTATGTCCTAGTAAGCCATCAGTGGCTTCTCAAGTTTCCTCAGGACAAAGTTGTCTGACTGGTTTTCATTTCTTAAATGAGGAAATAGAAGGACACCTGAGTAGCTCAGTGGTTGAACGTCTGCCTTTGGCTAAGGTCGTGATCCTGGGGTCCTGGGATCAAGTCCCATATTATTAGCCTGCTTCTTGCCTATGTCTCTGCCTGACTCTCATGTATAAATTTTAAAAATTGAGGAAATAGAATATTTTTCTTTTCCTTATAAATATTCTGAAAGTGTAGGTTGTCTGTGTAATGGCTTCCATTAAGGTTCTTTCAATATTCCTTTCTGCTTGATTTTTATATAAGTATGCTAACATTACTACAGAAAGCTTCACTAAATTAAAATATTGTTATAGCTAAATGTTACAGGTATTACATTATAATTCATGATAAAAGGTTATTATTCATTAGTTCAAGTTTCTGTTAGCATAATCTTTTTGCCTCCCTGACTAAGTTTTTTGGTTTTATAATAGTGAGCTAATTGTTCATTTTTCTAATAGTAGCCCTTAAAAAATGTAAGAGTATGGTGACACTATTGCTCCTTCCTTAGTAAAATAGAAGGACAGAATAGCGTACTTGAAAGAGCTACATATAATCACAAAGTTAGAGAAGCTGGGTTCAAGATCCATCTTCTATACCTATATATGTCATTAAGAAAGCAGTTTCTTGGGGCACCTGAGTGGCTCAGGTGGTTGAATATCCAACTCTTGGTTTTGGCTCAGATCATGATCTCATGGATCATGAGACTGATCCTCCTGGTGGGCTCCGTGCTCAGCAGAGAGTCTGCTTGAGATCCTCTCCCTCTGCCCCTCCCCCTACTCTCATACTTTCCATCTCTCTCTCACTCTCTAAAGTAAAATAAATAATATTTTTTAAAAAAGAAAGCAATTTCTTTCTGAACTTGTTTCTTAGCTGTAAGGTGGGGATAATAATGGCTAAACCTGTCCTTTAAGGATGTTGTGAGACTCAAATGTGATAGTATATGCAATCATACACATATACATTTTTTAAGTGTTAGGTCTTATTACCATAATCATCTTCAAATTTTTAAGCCTTTGCCTGTGAATATATATATGACCAGTTCCTACGCACCCACTCAAAATATACCAAAGGCTCTGATGTTTTATATTATTCTTTAGATATTTGCATGTAATCCATGATATAAGTATAGAACCTTAAATAATCATTTTAATATTAATCTTAATATTGAAAGCCATTTGAAAGAAGGAAAATACTGTGACATAGAGATATCATCAGATATTTAAACTTTAGGAGAATTCAGGTAATACTTTGATGGAACCTGATGAACTCTGCCTCCACCTTAGGTATCTTTGTGGTAGGATCATCTGGAATATAATTAAATTCCATGGCACACCCACAAAAAATTCCATTGCATACAATTTCATAAGAGATTCTAAGGAGGATGAAGCTCCTTATCCCTGGAAGAACAGTGCATTTTGTTAGGGAATGTGTAAAGGTGTGGACTGGGGATTTAAAAGCACTGAGGGGAGGAAATAGTTATGAGTGGGCTTGGCGTCTGGAAAGAGAAATCAGCTACAGGACACTCATTTCAATAGCCAAGTCTGGAAGAGCCTCTGCATAATATAAACGATCTGGTAATTTAGATATAACTTCTATCTTCCTTTCTCCACACTGTGCTTTTCTGAGATTTTCCTGACCATCCAATGAAGGTTCTCTTAGATCCCATTGCAGGCCTAACTAGTCTAAGGAGCACAGAGGTCCAGGGTGCCCCAAAAAAGAGACAGACCTTATCTATCTCTAATCTTTTCCAGAGATGCAATGACCAGAGACTTTTCACCCACACTCTGTGAGTTTCACCAGGCAGAGGCACCTCCATTCACATGATCTGGCCCCACTTATCTTTTAAATTTCATCTTGAACCAGCCATTCTCCTCTTGATTTACTGTACTCTAAACAAACCAACCTCGTCCTCCTTTTTAAAAAAATGAGATAATAACATCTTTCCCATCTCAGGACTTCTATATTTTCTGTTTTCTTAGCCTGAAACACACTCTTTTACTGTTCTTTACATGGTTGGCTTCTCTTCTTGCATGAATTCTAATTAGATACAATGGTAAACTGGATTGAAATCAGTAGTGACTCTGTGATTAATACAACATGGTATAAAATAAAACTGGCATTAACACTTTGAGAAGAAAGGATGGACTTTTTTTTAAGATTTTATTTATTTATTCATGAGAGACACAGAGAGAGAATGGCAGAGACACAGGCAAGGGAGAAGCAGGTTCCATGCAGGGAGCCCAAGTGGGACTCGATCCCAGGACTTTAGGATCATACCCTGGGCTGGAGGCTGGCGTTCAATCGCTGAGCCACCCAGGCATCCCAGAAAGGATGGACTTTTAAATAAGTGGGATTAGGATATTTAGCCATGAAATTTGGAGATAAAATATTAGTTTCTAAAAATAATATCAGATGAATTAATACCATTATACAAAACAAATTCATTAGAAAACAATTTTAAACTTAGAACCTTCTTAAACCAACGAAAATCATAAAATCCTTAATTACTCCTTAATAACAACATATTCACATAACAAAAATCTAAAATGGCCATAAATATATTAAATAATTCTTTACCCAACTTTTATCAAAGAATTGCAAATCATAACAACAATAAAATATCAAACTGTAGCCAGTATCCATGCTTGGTGAAGACATAAACAGATGGAAATTCTAATGTATTACTTGTGGGAGTCGATTTTTAGTGTAAATGTGTGTCTTAAAGACTAGTTGATATCCATCAAATTAAAAATGAGCATGACTTTTTGTCCCCCCAAATAGAATTTTTAGTTATTTATCATAAAGAATTTCTTGTTAGTTAGCTATTAAAAAGAATGATAGAAAAAATTAATATTGAATAAGAAAGAACTTACATTTTAATGATGAAAAGAAAATTAAGTTTCAGAAGGAAAGTCTTTCTTAAACCACAATATGAAAGGAATGGAAATGCAGTAAGTAATATGTTAAACCTGGTGGATTTAAGGAATTAACTTTTATTAATTCTTTGTATATGTTTTTGTATTTTTCATAATTTCTCCTACAGTAAAAAACATTAATAAATTGTTAGAGCAAAAGTATACAATTAAAAATTGCAGATAGTGTTGTCCCACATCAAAATATAAACCTTTAAAAAATATATATATATATAAACCTTTGCTTCAGTACAAGCTGTTTGCCGTTACTCTACAATAACCTCCAAGAAATGAATGCGTTCTCCAAGTGATTTAACATCTTAAATGTGGCACTTGAAAAATAAGATGTCCCACTTTTTTCAACTCACTTCTGAGGGGGGAAGAAGAGGGAGAGCATACTTTCAAAATAGTGTTCAAACCTATCTTTGTATCAGGATCATTGCCTAAAAAGATTCCCAAATCTCACCTTTGCTACTTTCTTCTTTTGAAGGCCTACTGTTGCTGACTGGGAAGTTTGCCATCAGCATGTACAGTCTCAGCACTCAGAAATAAGTAGCATCTTTCTAAATATTGCAGGTACATTTGATGAAGCGTGGGTGTTTGTTTCATCTTTGGCATGTGCTGACTTTCATCTGCTTCTCTCTCCTGAGGCGGAGGGATGCCTATAGCCTATAAAGCACAGGCACATTGTGGACACCCTGATAAATATTAAATGAAGATGATGGTAATGACAGAGCAGAGCCCTGTCTTTGCAGCTGTATAATTCCTCCCTTACATTATGTGCCTCCTCAGACAGCTGTCACATCCTCACTTTCAGAGGCAGAGATTCCTTGCCAAATTAAAGCTTGAGAGGAGCACATTCCAACCTCATGTCATTGTGGGAGTGAGAGATGTGAATGCCTATCGCCATCCACGTCTCTCAGAGACACATCTATTTGATAAATACTGTCTCAAGAGCCAATTCAGATTGACTACCTGGCCAATTCAATCAATTGTACGGATGTCTGATCCAGAGAGTTTATAAGATACCCAAACTACTGGTCAATTCTAGGGGGAAAGAAAGCCCAGCCCATCTGAGACTTTTTAGCACATTTTAGTTAGTTGTATTAATTGAATAATCAGGCTTTTAGCTAAAAATGTTCAGCTAAAACATTTTTAGATGTGCTATTTAATGAATTTATTTATTGAGGGGCTGAGAAGATATTACAATCAAAATCAACATTGATATTAAGGAATATTACTGAGACTTATAATTTTACTTGGAACTGTACTAAGTACTTTTCATGCATTTTCTTGCTTAATATTCAAGTAAAGGTCCTCAAAAGTAGCTACAAATACTGGACTTTTGTACACTTGGAAGATCAGGACCAAGAAAATGTAAGCAGCTGGCCTTGGGTCACAAGTAAGTAAGAGGAGTTCAATTCAGTTCCTCATGACTCTATAGTTTTCATAACCTTCTTGGGAATACTTTTTAGAATGGAATGAACACCTTAACACTAATATCCATTCACTTATATATTTTTAGAATGTATACTAAGTATCTTTTGTTCAAAGTCTAACAAGAAATAAGCATAGTCAAAAGGAAAAATTTCAAATTTGTGTGCTTCAAGCTCGCAATTCTACCTCTTATAACCACTTTTAAAGTGGCAATTCCATTCAAATTTACAATAAAACCTACAGATAAGAAAATGCCCATGTCCAATAATAAAGGGATATTTTAAAACTGCAGAATGGGATATTCTTCAACCATTAAAATGGGGTATTATAAAGACTAATAGACTCAAAATGTTGACTATACAACAGAAAATAAGAAAAAGAACATTTCTGTATAAACTGGCTGACTACATGATAAAAAAATAGGAAATGAGACTAAAAACATACAACAAAATGTGTGGTAAGCTGTTAAGATTATGGGTGTTTTTCCCTTTTGTTTAGTAATTTCTAAAAATGTGTTATGTTTATTTTATAATAAGAAACATTTAAAAAAGAGATCCACTATCAAATCAGATCAGATTCTTTGTTCTAAATGATGATAATATTAAATTATGATAACTGAAGTTTAAATTAATCATGTATATATATTTTGTTTCTAAAATAGCTGATTAATTCAGCAAAAAGAACAGTCATGATTTATCAAGAGTTTTTAAAAAACTACTTTGCTAAATTTTGCATAACATATTTTCTTTGATCACACATTTCCAACTCTATGCTTACTACAAAATTATTTTTTTAAAGAGAGAATTTTAGGAACTTTAATTATGATTTATGCAATTTCTGATTTACATAGTTTACTGGTGCCTTACATTTTAATTAACTCACCATCACTAACACATTGAAATCATATTTTAGACCACTAATTGAAAAAAGTTGTCAATTTCTGCACTTAGTCATGCAGCTATAAATTTCATTGTCTACTTCATGAGATTAAGGAGTGTCCAATTAAGACAATGATTTTAATCCATGAATTCATGAGGCATTTCCTAAGCTTTTCTTGGTTTCTACTAAATTGCGTAATAAACTAGATTGTAAAGGCAAGCCACATCATGAAGAAAAATAATTATTGCCTTGTCTTGAGAATGGAAACCTATTCATATAAAAGCTTCCCATAATGGGAAGTGAGGAGTGCCTGTTGTGAATCCTTGCCCTTCAGAGTCAGGCCTCCAGATAAGTGTCCTAAAAGTTAATAGGGCAAACAACAGGGAGTATAGGAAGGTCTTTGTGAGGAAAGTAGGCTTTTAAAATTCCATCTTGGTTGTAAGTAATTTTTTTAAAGAATATCTTATTCTATCTTTAAATGGTTCCAACTTCTGATATTAACTACCATCTAAAACAATATCTACCTTAAGCTTTTTAAACTAGAGATACTTGCTTAAGCATTTAGACTATGCAAGAAAGTACTTAAACTGGAAAAATAAATTATATTCTTGACTTCTGAGGATTAGATGAGTTCCTTCTATTTGTCTACCCATCTATCTATCTATGCATGTATTTAGATACATGTATTTTCCTCTGGGTGTTCTGTTATTCTCCCCATTTATATATTGAAAACAAACATATTTCTTCTTTATGTACCAAAAATCATAATAGTTTGTGTAATAGGAATCATTCATCTTCAACCTTCAAGCTACTAATTTCTTTAAAAAATCTTTTGAAAATATTTGCATTGATTCATTTGCTCAACTGCAAATTCCAAAACAAAGATTCAAATTTATTTCAATTGCTTCCTCTCATAATCCTTACAGTATTCATAGAAAGAGGTGCTGCCTTTTGAGAATAGTTTTGTGGGAAAAATATTCTTGCTTTGCCATTCTGAGGTTTGACTATTAGCATAAATATTGCTATGAAAAAATTAATAGAGGCTGAATGCTTTATAAACATAGTGGATGGATTTATCATTCTCTTCAGAGATGATAGTTTATACTACCCCATTGCTGATTTAAAATGCGATGGTTGAGATGTAGGCAAAGACAAAATTGAGTTATATCAAGGTGCTGTGTGTCACTGTGCTAGCCAGGGTATCTAATGTAATTTGTCTGTTATAGGTTTATGAAACATTCCATCTGGCACAATATGCCTCTAAGACAGAAGGTGTTGGCATATTAAAGATGCAAGCATCTCACATATGACTATTTATCCATTTATTATTTCAGTAGAAAGAACACAACCTTTAGAAAACAGTGAAGAGATTAGCAAACACAGACACTTGATTCAGATATATATTTGAGGATTCCTACATTCACAATACATCAAGATATTTTAATAGGAAATGGGATTTTGTTTTGAAGCTAAAAGCAAATAAATCCCAGAGATTTTTTTTCCTTTTTTTCTTTTTTTTTTGTTTTAATGGAAATGGTACTTTTTACTTAGCTGGGCTGGTTTTTGTTTTAAGAGAAAGGGGTTTTTAAAACAAAAATTGCAGCATCATAACAAGATATGTTAGCAGAGCAAATTTTCAGGCAGAGTCTGAGAAAGAAAAACACTCCATTATAGATCTCTCTCATTAAAAACAAAAGAACCACTTGATGGCCCTTGATTACATTTCATGGATCTTTTAACAAATTGCAGTGAATGCTATCTTACCATGTATCCCTGTGGTCAATTAACTTGGCACTTTTTTTAAAAAATAAGAACTTCCAGAGTGATAATATATGGAACTGAAAGGAGGGAATGCTGGCATTCAATTGAAAGAGAGGAGTTAAACGTCCTATTTTACATACTGGGAATAATGGGCATGTTGAAACTAAAAGGACATTCGTATTCTCAATGATATTGATTTTGTAATTATCATTATTTGAAAAAATGCTGTACACAGGCTAGGAGATACCTAGCCTGGCACCTCACACACATCATTTCATTTAATCCTCAAGACAAATCTTATGAGGATGCTGCTATTATTCCATTTTTTCTCTGAGGAAACTGAAGTTAAAAGAAGTTAAGCAATTACTAAAGTTTGGCTTCACCTTGGGAATGCCTGGAATCCAAATCCTATGTTCTTTCCATTGACATGGAATATTCTAGGAAGAAGTCACACTACGGGAGTATTTTGATAATTCACAATTAAAACTATTCTAAATCCCGTTAGAAGCTCAGGGGTTTCCCTGAGTAGATTATTCCATCTTACTTCCCTGAGGTGAGATTTGAAGAACTCAAACACAAATCCAGCTGAGAGGCAGCCCAGCAGTTCTGCACTTCCTGCAGATCCTCTTCAGTCTGAACCTCAATGTCTCCCTAACCTGGATGTTGCACTTCCAGGTCTTTTTATAACATAAAACAAAACATATGCCATGTTGCCTTCCTCTTCCTCTCTGCCAAAGTGCTATTCCTTTTAAGCATTTCTGTTGTTGAAAAACCCTTGTCTGATAAGAAACTTGCCCTCTCCTTCCTTTTTGGTTTTTCATGTCTTTTTTGCTATCAACTCCTGCCATTTCTGACCCACTCCATTTCAAAGAAAGATTGCTGCTTTTTCAGACCTACACCAGAAAGGAAATCTCTCTCTTTTTTTTTAATTTATTTATGATAGTCACAGAGAGAGAGAGAGAGAGAGAGAGAGAGAGAGGCAGAGACATAGGCAGAGAGAGAAGCAGGCTCCATGCACCGGGAGCCCGATGTGGGATTCGATCCCGGGTCTCCAGGATCGCGCCCTGGGCCAAAGGCAGGCTTCAAACTGCTGCACCACCCAGGGATCCCCAGAAAGGAAATCTCTTAATTTCAGTTTACTAAGTGCTTTCTTTTCCTCATAGGTCCTTCCTCGACATTCTGCTCTCTATAGCACACAAGGTCTCATTCCATAAGAAGAATAATAAAAATACACAATTAGAATTGTACTTCTTATGCACTATTGCTTTAATCTACTTCTCCAATAATAATTTCAACTGCTTCTCAAATCAAATGAAAATTCCATGTCAGGGCCTTTCAATTTCTTCAAGGATTAACTAATTAACCCCATCCCTGTATACTGGCTGCCTTCGAATCTCTATATATGAATTGTTTGATCTTCTACAAGATAAGCTCTACCTGCCTTTTCTCTTCATGAACAATATGTATATATTTATGTATATGCACACATATACCTACATACCATGAATGTCTCTCTCTATATATGTATCTATATGTTTTACATTATGGTATAATACTGTTTCTAATATAGGTATTCCTGGTTTGAAATCCTTATTACTATCAGCTTCAATGGTAGCATTAGGTAACACATATTTAAGTACATACTGTATTGGGTGCTTTATAGACATTTATTAGGTAATTATTAAAGTAACTCCAGGAGAAAGAAATGACAATAAAAGAACCAAAGGTGAGACTTTTAAATAATTAGTAAGGGTAGGAGTAAGTCCATGACCATGTTGTTTGCCATTATTAAAAAAAAAATAGGTTCAAGAAAATCTGCCAATAAATTCAAATTCAAAATCTTAAGTAAATTTTAGAAATGCATATACTTATTAAACAACCACCCTGTTCACAATAAAAGACATTCCATCGCCTCAGAAAGTTCCCTACCAGCCAATCTCCATAAACATCTAATATCATAGATTAGTTTTACCTTCTATTGAGTTTTATATTGGTTGAGACATACAATATGCACTGTTTTACATGACTTCTTTCTCCTAATGTTTTTGAGATTCATCCATTTTTTTCATACATCATTTGTTCATTCTCTTTATTGCTGAGGAGAGGTCCATTGTATGAATATACCACAATTTCTTTATTCATTCACTTATTGATGGATATTTGGATTTTTTCAGTTATTTCATATTACTAAAAACTTTTGTGGACATAGATTTTCCTCATTGAATTAAAAAATGACCTGGAAAAGTTAATTTACTCCTTAACTTTCTTCCCACCAGGAATTCAGGTTTAATTTCTCTTTTTTGAGCTATCTTCTTTTGCTAGATTGCAGTTACCATGAGTAAAAGAATCGTATCCTTTTACTGACCTTCCTCTGCTGTCCAGCACATGACACAAATAAGATCTTCTGGTAAGTATTAGATGAATTAGACTTTTCAAATAGCTGTTTAAGGCAGCTTCTCCAAGAATCCTCTTTTGATACACAAAACCAACCTCTTTGCACTCATGAACATCCTTCTATATTCTATCCTTTCTCTGATTTTTGTTTGAGGTTCTCTGGGTTTGTATGCTTCTTTTGACCTCCTTAGATATCCTGGTTTGTATCTCTTTTGTGGCTCTCCACAGGGACCATCATGTGGTTGTTGCCCCCTAAATGTGAGTGGCTGCTTCATCAGCCTAATCCCAAATGTAATACACACACACACACACACACACACACACACACACACACACCAGGAACTCTAGGGTGAAATTTCACCTCAGGGAAGAAGCCTGGGATAAATAAATCTTCATTCAGATTCATCTCTTTGTGGAATTATCTCCATGAAGGAAGAGGATAAAATATGAAGAAGCAGGAAAAAGTTCAGAACCCTCACTCTTAACACTGAGCAAAAGCAGTATAAACCAGAAGATACTGTGGTATCCAAACTAACCACTAATATATACATCTTAGATTCTCAAAGGCATATCTTAAAAGAATTGCAAGATAAGCATGCAAAAAATCTTCCAACAAATTAAAATATAAAACTTACCAAGTTATGAGAATGAAAGTTAACCTTCCTGTTCTCTAATAGTGGCACAGTATGACAGAAATGATTAAGTCTTAAACCACACAAAGAGTTCTTAAATTTTAGTGTGCAAAAGAACCTGGAGATGTGTAGAAAATTCAGATTCCCAAGCCTTATGTTCAAGTATTCTAATTAAGTAACTCTGGCATAGTAATGGCATTTTAAATAAATGTACCCAGTGACTCGTAGGAGGACGTTTAAGCTTTTGCTTCTCAAACTGCGGTCCTTGGACCAGCAGCATCAGCCTCATCTATGAGCCTTATTAGAAATGCAATATCTTGGGGCCCTCTCTAGACCTAAAAACTCAGAATCTACATTTTAAGAAAATTTCCAGATGACTCTGATGCCTTTTGTAATTTGAAAAGTACTGCTGCAAGTACACTACACACTGTAAGAGATATTGGATGCACAAACCAACTAGTGATGGTGATCCTGCTGACTCTTTGTTGGTTATTTTTCCCTGGAAGATTCTAATTGGATGATAGCACAATATAAAAACAACAACAAACAACATTTAGCATTTGTTAAGCACTCACAGTGTGCCAAGCCCACACTATATGGTTCCCATGATACTTTTATTTCATCATTGTAATAACTGGGAAGCATTGCAGACTATAGGAAAGAGCACACCCTTGGGGACTGGACAGGCCTGGATTTGAATCTTCATTTTTGTTTTTTACCTGCTAAGAACATAGTGTTGGCATGCTTTGTAATGTCTCTAATCATTAGCATGGCTTGTTTGGAAACAATGTTTCCATTGCAGAATTTGGCGAGAAGTAAAAGAATGCCTATAAATGACTTAGTGCCTGGTAAGTGGTTAATTCTCTCAGTTTTGGACCTAAATAAAATGTACATACACATCTCATTTTCTTGCCCTCCATGCAATTCTGATTTGATATAATTCCATTTGCTCTTTTAATAATTTACTTCAAATATAAATATATTTATTTTCATTATAATGCATCTTTTTTCACATGTTCTGGGTGATTTTTTTTCTTACTCCATCAAAGAACAATGTATCATTCTGTCATGACTTTAGAGTGTTAGAGAGAATGAAAGATAACTTGACAAAATAATTCTGAGAACACAACACTGTTTGACTGGACTATAATAATTTTATACAGCACTAACTTAGCAGGTGTTCCCATTTTCAGAAAGGCGCCTTCCAAACTACACAGAGTCAGAGTCTCTTTTCTTTAACTTGCTGCAGCAAGGATTCATGAGTGGAAAAGTTAGCGACAGAACTGTACTGATATCTTTAGATATGAATACTATTAAGAAGTTGAATCTGAATCAGTGCATAAAGAAACATGTAAATAATTAAATTATTTCCTAGTAGGACTATGAAATTTGTAGGATCACCTGACCTTGTTCTTACAGGAAACCAAGTCATATTTCTATAATCTGGGGCTTTGTTCATACATCTGTTGTTGAAACTATTTGTTTCAACTAAGAGACTGTAACTTATATGTTTTTCTGCAGCAAGTAACACCCTGCCTAATACAGAAAAGGTCCTCAAGAGGTATTTGTTGAAATGAACTAAACAGGAAGACAGGCTATAGGAATTGAGATTTCCTGACCCAAAAAAGAAAAAAAAAGTGATATTAAAATATATTATTCCTCTCTATCATTTAAAAATATGCCATTAATTTTAACTATTAATATTGAAGGATTATTTATTCAACTCTACCAAGGACAAAGTGGTTTACTATTACACATAGAAGGATTTTCATAAATAAGCACCTCCCGACCAAAACATGTGAATCAATAGAACACATTGACTAAAGAGATTAGAGAAACTTGGTTTAGAGTTAAAAGAAAAATAAAAACATATACATACATATACACGTACACATAAACATATGTAAAGATGGTTTAAGTAGAGTGTAATATTTTCTGGAGAAAAATGAAATAACTGATTTCTTTTTAAATAATAGTAATATACATGCTAAAGTAATTAAATTAAATATATAAAATAATATGTGCCCTCCCCCCATGTTTATACCACCAGAGACAGCCACTGGGCCAAGTTCTATCTTCATTGTATCTAGTTATACACTATGAAATTCCAAATTCTATTCATGGCTCAATTCCTTTTTGTCTTCATGATGGTCAGGTCTTACTCATGATATGATCTCTGCCATTGTTTATGACATATGGTATTGGTTTATTATAAATTTGAAAATTAGTGATCCGTGGGCCATGCTCAAAGTATGTATGAATTATTTTTCTGATCAAAATATTTTAATATCAGTAGTCTTTTTATTCTCAGGAAATTTTACCTGTAAATCTAGTATAGCTTTAATCTTATTTCAGTAACTAGTAATATATTTGACAACATATTAGGGTGAACAGATCTTCAGAGACAAAAATAATTTAACTTTAATTCAGCATTTCCTATGCAATAATTTAATTCATTCATCCATTTAAAAATATTTATTCATTGTTTACCATATGAGGCAGTAGAAATACACCATAAAAAAGCAAACATAGACTACCCTTCTGGTGCTTACATTTTGAAAAGGTACATAGTCATTAATTATTTAAGTACTCAGTTCCTTATAATATTTTTAATAACTGCTGTAAGAAAGTCATGTAACAGTGACCTAGGCATGTTTTGAGTTAGAGTTGAGAGAGAAATCAAGGAGCCTTCTTGAAGTGGTTTAGTTGAGCTCAGAAGGGTAAATAGAGGATCTTTAGAGTAATAAGGGAGAGAAGAATCACATTAAGGAACATCTTGTATGTGTGCTCAGGCCCTGATGTGGGTAAAAGCAAGTCCCAATCAAGGAATTGAATGAAGGCCAGGATAACTGGCAAAGAGAAAGTATGTAGAAACATAGTTGAAGGAGAGGGTCTACGAGGCAGATTATGTGAGAGCAGAGAGGACATAAATGATAAAAAGGAATTGAAGAATGTTATGCAGGAGACTTACATGTTATATCAGATTTTCATCTTCCTTTGCTTACTCTAGCTGCTTTGAGTAGGGGAATTTCATGTCTGTTTACATGACAAACTAATTATCAATTATCAATACAAAGTCCGTCCTGATTCAGGGGAACAAATTGCCTGAAAACTTATTTAATTTTAAGCCGTGTTTGAGTTTATGAGAAAGAAAGAGACTTTCTCCAATGCTGAAAATAATAAATGCAAAAAGAAACCCCACACAAATAAATACAAATCTGTTAGAGAAAATCAAACCAAAAACCCCATTTGTCCTTAAAGACATAGGCCAATCCCTATGGGTCCTGAAGTTGACTTTGGAGGTCTATGGTCAATTTATCCAAGGGGGTGAGAAATCATCAGAATCCCCTTTATAAAGCTAGGACACTTGAAGGGTGAACTAGAAAAAAATCACAACTCAGATACATTTGAGGCATAGTCATCTCTCTTGGCTTTGGATCTGGGGGTTCAGAAAGACAATTCTCCCTATGAGAATCTCTAAGATACCCAAGTATGTGACTGAAATTCACACTGGCAGGTTTTTCCAGAGCTCATCTGGGATATGGGTTACGGTCAGTCTCTAGAGGAATATGTTGTGTAGTTGGGATTTACTTTCCAAGAATGTAGGGCACTGTGGCATAGCAAAACAAAGAGTTAAGGCCAAGTGCAGATACCTGTGATTTTTGTCTGTAAGTATGGCTTAGGGGGAGTGAAGGGTGTTTGAATAGATTCCTTTAACTACCTAAAAAACTCAAGTTGAAATCTGGGTTGTAATTCTCCCATGGCCTTCTAGAAGCATTCACACCTCCTTTATGGAAAATTGCACTCAAACCTTAGGCAGAAAAAAAAAATGTTACTCAGGCAACATTCCTTGGAACCTGAAATCACAATGAAAAAAATTTGCTAACCACTTGGAGAAATGAGCCACCTGAGGAAGAGTCAGCAAAAACAATAAACTGAAGAATCAGAAAAATATGTACTGCAGATTTTGGAATTATCAGGTGCAAAGTATACAATATTTGTGTTTCATGTGTTTAAAAAATTGAAACAAAAGTGATGGAGCAAGGCCTCCAATGCAAACAAATAAATAAAACTTTCTTAATCTTAAAAAGTCTCTACAAAAAGAAGTAGTAAAATAACATATGCAATGTTGAAAACAAAATCATTCTCTGAAAGTAATTTTTTAAAAAGACTAAGATGCCCATGTCCACTTAACTATATTCAACATTTTACTGTATATCTTAGCCTGTTCAATAAGAAAAGAAAAAGACATATAAATCTATAAAGCTTGGAAAGGAAGAAGCAAAACTGTTATTTGCAAATAATGTGCTCGTTACTATTGTAAACCTAAATGAACTACAGATAAAGTATTTGAATTAGTACAAGAGTTTAGAAAGTTTGTTAAACACCAAATCAGTATAAAAATCAATTGCCATCTAAATTACCAAAATCCACAAAATGAAACTCAAAAATGCCATTTATAGTAGCATAACAAAAATGAAAGATTGTAAGAATGAACATAGTAAAAGACATATTAATAAGACATAAAGACATTTAGCTAAAATTTGCAGAACTTTACAGATATATTTAAAAAATATTGTTTTGCGGTAGGCAAACCCAATATAGTAAAATTGTCAGTTTTTCTCAAATTAATCTGTAGATTTGATGAAATTTGCAAAGCAAATTCTCACTAGTATATTTCAAAGAACTTGACTAGCTTATTCTAGATTTATGGAGTAGAAAAGAGCTAAGCAAAGTCAATCAAGACATTGATGAAGAATGATCAGGTAAGATTTTTAATACTAATTAAAATAGTATTGGCACAAAATTGATCAAAGGGACAGAGAGAAACCAGAAACAGACTCGCACATGGAAACCTGAGGTGGCCAGTAATGAAAATCAGTGAGAAATACTAAAATATTTTTCAAAATAATGCTGGAACATTTATTTTTAAAATTAAAGTGTAGGGTAGCCCGGTGGCTCAGGGGTTTAGCGCCGCCTTTGGCCCAGGGCATGATCCTGGAGACCCGGGATCGAGTCCCACTTCAGGCTCCCTGCATGGAGCCTGCTTCTCTGTCTGTCTCTCTGTCTCTCTCTCTGTCTCAAATAAATAAATAAATAAATAAATATAAAAAATAATTATAATAAATTGAAGTGTAGTTAACATGCCATATTATTTTAGTTTCAGGTATACAACATTGTATCAACATTTATACACATAATGAAGTGATCACCACAATAAATCTAGCTATCGTCTATCACCATATAAAATTGTTTAAATATTATTAACTGTATTCTCTTTGTTATACATTGCATCCCTATATCTAATTTATTTTGTACCTAGAATTTTGTACCTTTTAATCTCCTTACCCTATTTCACCCCTTTTCCTACCTCCCACCCTCTGGCAACCACCAGATTGTTACCTATAAGCTATGAGTCTGTTCTGTTTTTTGTTTGTTTTGTTTTTTTAAATTCCACATATAAGTGAAATCGTATAGTTATTAGTTTATAACAATTTATTATTTATAGGGAAGAAATTAAAGAAGACATTAAGTATATTCCTAATATATGCAAAAAGTTAATTTCAGCTTAATCAAAGACAAACATAAAAAGGTAAAAATTTTAAACTTCTTATAATAGAATATAGAATAATTTTGTTCAAGTTTGAATATTATAGGATTTACTAAACAACACATAAAAAGCCATAAAGGACCCAAAGGGAAATATTGAGAAGATGGACTATAATAAAATTATGAGTGTTTGCTCATTAGTATTTAAAGAATATAAAGAAAATCCATGTAATGGGAGAAGACATTTATTAACTGACATATTATTTCCGCTCAGCAACAAATCCACCTTTTGTTGCCTTGCTTTCTGATACTGTATCTGGACTCTAGAAATATTTTTGTTTTGCACCTGGAGCAAGATTAAGCTTTGTTAGTCCAGGGCACTGGAGGGACACTACAGGAGGAAGTGACTTCTTTTTTTGGTTCTAGTGTGCTTTTCTCAGTACTTCGCTGATATGGAGGACACTCATTTACACTCACCTGCAATGGAGTTTCATTGGTTCTCCAGAGGGTAGTTTCCCAGAGAGTTTTGGTGGTGCCCCTAAAAGTAGCTTTTCAGTGTTTCACACTAGTGCTGTATCTGGATGTTGCCTGCCTTCCAGCCCTATCTGGTAGCATCCAAACAAACTTCTCTACCATTGGCTGGGTTAAGGCTACCTTTCCTTCAAAGTCTGCATCTCAACCATGGTAGGGGATGGGGAACATCTTCTAAACGTGTTCTTTCTTTAGTTTCTATCTTAGAAGATGTAGAAGTAGTGGCTAGAAGTAGCTGCTTCTAAAATCTCCCATTCTGGAATTCTTTAGCATTCTCTTTATTCTTTAGTAGGTAATCTGCTATTGTTATTTAATAATTCTTTGTATTAAATTAACTCTATTCAATTTACTTGTGTTATTTCTATCTCCTGACTGAATTCTGATACAAAGATCAAACCTCCTTCTGTGATGAGTGTCCTACAACATTCTTCAAGAATTACCTGACCTGTCTCCACTTCTGTATTCATTTATATTCTAATTCCCTCTAATCAAAAGCTAACCTAGAATTTTGTTTGAATAGTATGTTTTCTTTTTTTTCTTTAAGTGATCAGGTTTTGCACCTTTCTTATACAAAGACTATGATGATTTGTTCCAACCTTTGATGGCATGTAAATTACCTTTGAAGAGTCATTCAAGAAGGCAGAGTATCCACAGCTTTCACTGAATATGCATCTAGATCAGAAAGCTTCATGTTCTCTTTGAATAGGGAAAATAAATAGCAAAAGATAAATTTTAAAAAGCCAATATGTTTCGACAAATGATATATTCATGTGCCATGGAGAATAAATGACTTCAATAATCATAAATGAATGCTGCTGGAATCACAATATTTTTTCCAAATCAGACTTTATTCTATGAGATAAGTAAACTACTTGTCATCCATTGATTTTTGCCTTCATTTGCTCTGTGTTTCTACTCATTGAAAATGAAAGGCACTCCCTTTCTTTTACCTACATGATTAATGGCACATGCTAATCAAGTGTCTCTTTCTGCATAGTTCATTGCAAATGTGAGAAATATTGTCAGCAACTAAATGAACCTTTGGGAGTTGACTGATTTCTCCCAATTTTTGTGATTTTACCCAGGATCTGAATGGCAATTCTTTTTTTAAGTAAGAGAAGAAAACTCTAAGATTCCAGTTTCCAATTCCCCCTAAAGTAGAAAATACACAATCTCAATAAAGTTGCCTCTGGAATATAACTGTTAAAATCTTTTTTCTTTGTAAGATCTTATCAAAATACATTTAAAAAGAAATTTAATTGTTTCATTTATTATTGTTGCTCCACTTTCTGATTGAGCCCAGTGTGAATAAGCTATATTTTATCCAACTGACTTCTAAATTTATTGTAACATTCAAACAACAGAGGAATTTGTGGACAAATATAAAATTTTAATTTTGAAAATAGAATGAGACATTGAGGGTGTCGTTCAATTTTGTGAGTATGTTTAACTTGGAAGGTAAACATCGTTTTTTTTTAAATGAAGAGAACACGGAGCTCCTTTCTACTTGCTAGATGGAATGCTGCTTGATTCATGACTACTTTAATAAAGCCAATTTGATCTTTAGAAAAATTAACAGAACACATGCTTATTAGCTGATAATTTGGAATATTTTATTTATACCTTATACTTACATGCAGAAATATTACCTGTTTTTATATGAATAAGAAGTACACACAAGCATATGCATATTTTTCTTAAGGATTATTAAAACGGTAACAACAAAAGGCAAATCATTGGAATTCACATATGTCAAACACTGGAATTGAAAGTAAATTAAAATCACAGGACCATGGTCCTTTGAGAGCCGTGAAGTTCGAGCCCCACACTGGGTATAAAATTACTAAAATTTTTGAAAAAAACAAAAACAAAACAAAGAAAAAAATCCATACTTCATTACAAATTGGACTCCCAAAGCACTATGGTCTTGTGATTTCAGTTTCCTAGAAAATCTGAATCTTGTGCTTGTTCTACAACTTTGAACCAGTTAGGTTAACCTGTTGGGTCTCAGCAACTGCAATTGTAAAACAGAGATAATGATATCATAATTAGAATTATTGAGTGGACTAAATTAAATTATGCAATTAAACTACAGAGTTCAAATCTAATCACAAAATAAGTAACTTCCCTTTTCTACTATAGTCCAAGCATTCACAAAACCACAATCTGAAAATTGCTCCCAAAGAGCATAGAAAGACCCAGGCCTAGGCAAGGTCCATCTAAGGAAGATTCATCAGTATGAGATTTTAACCATGCCCTGCCCTGCTGTCTATCAATAGTTGGTGGTGAATTTTTAATCTCCATTCATCTATGAGCTCTGACATAAGGAACTGGTGAATTGTATAAAAACATAGATCACTTCTGAATCTCACATATTTCTCTAATATTATTGAAGTATAATAAATATTGGGAGAAGCATAGATTGATGAATTTTCTAACACTGAACACGCTCATGTAACCATCACAAAGACCAGGAACAAACATTGTGAGAACCCCAGAAGGCCCCATTTGCTCCCTTCCAGTCACTACTTCTTACCCTTATTCCAAGGAGACCATTATCATGGATTTTTAATGTCAGACATTAGTTTGAATGTGAATATGAATATGTTGAGTTTTTAAGTCACTTTTCTATTATTTAATCATTGATCATCTTTATTCAACAAATATCTGTTCAGTAGCTCTTAATAGCCCAGCAATTATATGGCTATATGGTAATGAATGAAATAAAACTTAATCTCTGCCCTCATGGAATTTATGATCTAGTAAGAGCTAGAAAATAATAAATAATAAGCAAATAATTAAAAACCCCTCTAATCTAACAATATGCACTTGGTGAACCAAAATCCAAACTTATTTCCTAAGAGAAAGATACCTGCAAATTACTATTGATTTACAGTTTACTATTGATCAACAGTTAACCATGTTTCCCACAAAAGACTTTGTATAAGGAATCACCATTCTATTCAGGATTCTATACTGAACTTAAAGGTTTCATGAAAAATCAAGAAGAGATTTTAATAAAATTGTAAAGAGAAGGGAGTGAAATGTATGACTAGCTCATTTTTGTCCAGGCCATGATACCCAGTAATCCTCTATAGATACCAGCTCCATCAGAAATTGATAAGCATAGAAAATGGTGTGTTATACGAAGGTGTTTTGTCTTAAATAAATATGAAGCTTCTTACTGCCTTTAATATGTTAATGTTATTTCTGATTATCCAAGGGATTATAATATGTATCATTTTCCAAACATATTGAATCACAGAACAGCTTTTCTTCGTGAACCATCTTACTGAACAAGTTGCTAGGAGGAAGATAATGTCACATAATGGTTAGAAAAGGGTTTTGGTGTCTGACAATTCTGCATTCAAAAATGTCACATGGGGTCAGCCTGCGTGGCTCAGCGGTTTAGCGCCACCTTCAGCCCAGGTCCTGATCCTGGAGACCTGGGATTGAGTTCCACGTTGGGCTCCCTGCGTGGAGCCTGCTTCTGCCTCTGCCTGTGTCTCTGCCTCTCTCTCTCTCTCTCTCTGTGTGTGTCTCTCTGTGTCTCTCATGAATAAATAAATCTTTAAAAAAAATCTCACATGGGGCAAGGGACTTGACATCTCAGAGCTACAATCTTGTCTATAAAATAGAATTAACTATATATACTACATAGAATGGTTATCAAAATCAAAATGAGATATCATATATAATGTATTTGTATATTACTTGTGGCAAAGGAAACACATTTGTGTGTCTGTATGTGTTTGTAAAAATAAACAGATAACCAACAATAGTATGAAGATAGAACCTCCATTATAAGCAAAGAAGCCTGGGTTAACTCAGAAATCAACAAAACGTTTGTACAACATAATTTGAGAAGCACAGGACTATGCTGTAGATTTCCTTCCCTTTTTTATTTATTTTATTTAAAACCTCTCCTCTCCCTTGGTTCTCATATCCTCACCCCAAGATATGTCCTCTGTGACCCTAATTCCTCTCCCTAGACAGCATCCAATGATGTCATGGCCTTTCAATCTTAACTGAAAATTAAGGTGCTCATTATCAATAAAATATTTACTGAGACTCTTAAAGAATGGCCCTAACTCAAGGATATATTTAATTTAAAAAACAATGCTTGAAGATACAAAGAATCTTAAAGATCCAACATAATGAAGCTCTAATGAAGAAAAGATAGGAAATCATTTTGGGGATTGATAGATCTTTTTATCTTTCCCATAGACCTTTTGGCTAGGATTATAAACATAGGCTTCTGCAAATGGGAAATTCTTAGTTAGCTTTTTAAAAGGAAGCCCCTGGCACAGTTCAAGAATGCAGATCAGATCAAGATCCCACTTTGTCCCCAACACCTATTTTTTCCTAGTAGATATGTTAGTTTTTACCGTCCTTGCTCTTATGCCCTCACCCATCATTCAAATCCCAAAACTCTCAAGAGAGTGAATATATCCAATTTTAGCACAGCATCTCTGACAGGTGAGCACCATCTATTATAAACATTAACTTTCTTTTCTCTTGAGAACAGGGTATTTATTTAAAATGTCACACCCTCATAAACTATCTGATTTTTATGAGAAACAATGTTTATTCCAAAATGACAGCATATCCTTAAATAGGCTCAGATTATACCAGTCTTGTAGACTTTATGAATTTTAAATTACATGAGTAGAATACAATGTATAGACATTTTCATGTGTTTGGCTTTTTTTTTCTAGTTTAATATTCTTCTACTATGATTGCAGGATAACATCAAATGTTGAAATGTTACTTATTGGAAATGGTAGATAATCACAAGGAAAGCTGTGGGAGTTGGAAAAATTTCTGAATATGAATAATAATGCTTGCTATTTATAAAGCACCTTTTTTCTCAAAAAACTCAAATTGCTTTAATGGTGTTATTCTACTGTATATATGTCTCTCTTTGTAGTAAGTAGGGGGCAATACCAACTATTCATTTGTTGAATTAGACTATAGAAAGGAGACCAATTCAGTGCCCTGAAATCCAAAGGGGAAAAACACACATGGTATTAGAATTCAGGTATCTGAATTGACTTTCATTCTTTGGTAGGTTGAATGTGCCTTATTTCATTCTTTGACAGGTAAACTTTAACTCTACTACTGCATCTAGAGATGTTATGTTTACCAAAACAGGTATTATTATTATTATGCCACATATAATATTGTAATAGCGGAACACAATTTTGCTTTTCAATGTAATTTTTCTCTTGAGTCTTTGGACTAGAGAGATAATAAAACACTGATATAAAAATACATGTTTCCTTTTCAGAAAAGAAACATGTATGACATTTGTATGACAAATAAAGGAAGGGAGCCTCTTTTGATGGCAAAAATAAGTGAGTGACATTATTTCAGAGGAAACCATATGGAATTATTCTAGAGTGGAATCTCAGTAAGGTTGAAACTGGAAGAATATTTGTAGGTTTTTGTTCTACTACACTGTGACATGTTTAGTATAGATGTTATCAATGGGGCACTGGTACATATTTAACAATGGTCTCTTGAGGGGAGGAAAAGCAGTGATATGTAGCATTTGTCAGTTTCTGTATTGAGAAGATTCCCATCATGGCCAGTTTCACGTCAAAGAGTCACTGAAGGAGAATTGAAAGAGATACATAGGCCACATGAACTGACACCTGCACATCATTGGATTTTGTATGCCTTGCCATATTTCTATTACTATTTGTGGTGGCCACCAAAATGCATTTAGAAGACCTTCAACTACAGGGATGGCAGTTAACCAGCAGCCATGCTCCCGAACCATCACATTTGTGCAAAGGACATACCTCTTAGGATGGTTCCCAGCCAATAGAAGGAGGGCAGGGATGCTAAGGCAGATGCATTCCTGGAAGACTTGGAACACCTGTGACCACAGATATTGGCTCAAATACTTCACAATGGCTTTGCCAAACCTTTCTAAGACTCCTTGGCAGTCTGGGACACTTCTGTCTTATCCTTGTTTTCTCATTCCCTCTTTCAAGGCAGACCTGTATTGAGAGCTACAGCTCTCCCAGCCTTTTTCATTTTCTCTCACAGGTATTCCCCTAATAAAATCCTTGCATGCTTAAGTCCATCTTATTGTCTGCTTCTTAAAGGATCAGGTCTAACATTCCATTTCTGGACTTACTATGTAGCAGGAACTATTGTTAACTCGTCCATATCACTTGAGCCAATTGGAGGCTATCTGCAGCTGCAATGAAAACTTCTCATGAGCACCTATAACTTCCTAATGCAAGCACTCCTATACCCAAGCAACCTGGGAGAAGGTTGGACATGTAGAAGAGTTGGCTCCCAGGTGTGACTGCCAACCAATGAAGGCGTTAATCTGATGGATAAATATTCTAGTTTTCTTGCCTCCCATGGGACCATTCTAAATTATGTTTCACAAGGTCACAAAGAAGGTCGCATACAACCATGCAGTGAGTTGCCAATTAACCTACTTTCTCTTGGCAATCTTCCCTTCCCAGTCTCCACTTCAATATGATTATTTCTTGGGCTCACCTTCTAAATAAACTACTGGTACTCAAATTCAGGTCTTTGGTTTTATTTTGGGAAAACTGAAAATAAGGCACATCATTAAAAGCAAGTGAAATACATTTTAAATTGCATTCTTTATATAAGGATTCATAAATTATAAGTCTATTGAGGTCAGAAAGTAGAGCAAAGAGTGACTCTAGCCAGGTATAAGTAACAGAGAGTAATGGAGACACAGTAACTGAAGAGCACAGGCTTTATCTACCAGCAGTGGTAGCTCCTCATTCTCTGTTCATTTTTTATGCAGAAATGTGGACCTAGAAAGTCAGGTCTTCTGGTTTTTACAGAGAAGCAAAGAATTCAAATAATATATATGGGTAAAATTTCAAGATTTTTAAAAAGCTATATAGACAGGGGTACTTGGGTGTCTTAGTGGGTTAAGTGTTCAACTCCTGATTTTGGCTCAGGTCATGAACTCAGGGCCGTGAGATCAGGCTTTGCATTAGGCTTTGCTCTGGGAGTGGAGTCTACTTAAGATTCTCTCTCTCTGCCCCGCCCTCATTTCCTCTGCCCCCCTATGCCCCCAGTTTCTAAGAAACAAAAGGAAGAAAAGCAACATGGACAAAAATCAATACATCTTGTGCATACAGAAGTGGGCTTCGAGTTTGTGATCAGTGATTAAAGATTCTTGACAAAGAAATTAATAGATTTAAACATGTACAAATGCAAGAACAAATGCCACTTCTTGGATGCCATCTACTTTCAACAATAACCTCTTAATCCTCCTGTGTTCCCTTTTTCATACTCTTAAGAGAATTCCAGGGCTTATGGCCTATCAAATCCAATAAGAGAATAGGTGAGTCAACATAGCATCAAGTGCCTCACATGTTCTATTTATGTGAAGGAATCAAGAGACAGAGAAAAAAATACAACTGGCATCACAAAGCCTGTTTTGTTATACCTTGTGGATCCTGGAATTTCCTTCTCCACTTCCTTCTTAAACCCTGAATAGAAGGGAAAGAAAGAAGAATATGAAAAAGCAAAAGAGGACATGGAGGAGGCATCAACTAATGCAAATTTGCCAAACTGAGAGATTTGTACTCACTTATTACTGAAGGGGTAAATATTGTACCTCATTTTGGCCTCACAAAAACCCTTAGAAGTAAAAAAGGTAAACACTATGATCCCAAATTAGAGAATGCTAAAGAATGTGGATACTGAGGGGTGGAATGAGAGTGTGACTTAGTATATTCTATTCATTCATTTCCCACCTTCTCATATGCCTACTGGCAATTTCTTCCAATTTAAGGGCCCTCATTTTTTCCCTCAAGTCCCCTTTGAATGACAGACTCTATGCTGCTTCCTTGTGTGTTTTTTTTTTTAATTTTTATGTTTTTTTTGGGGGGTGTCTTTTTGTTTTTAGGGTTGTTTTTTGTTGTTTTGGGGTTTTTTTTTGTTGTTTTTTGTTTTTACCTTTTTGCTGCTGTCTCTATTAGCTGACTTCACTGAAAATCAAATCCAGTGATAACTCAGCCAGAATAAATGAGTAACCTGCTAAGTAATGTTACACAGCTTCTTTTGTAAAAGGAATTCAAGACATGCTTGACATCCATCTAACAAGCCTGGTTAGTGCTAATAAAATCAAGCCTCCCACAGTACAGGTGGATGGGCTGACTGACCCTGTATTTCAAGTGATTCATGGTAATTTGTGGTTCCTCATGATAATTAGAAGTCCTACAGTAGGAAAAAGTGAAATAACTTCCTCCAATTGATGGATGCTGTCAGGAAACATGCCTTATATACCTGTATTTCTCTGTGCCTCTCTAATCAAGTATCTTGAGCAGCTCATTTTGGAGGGTGGTATGTAGTTTTAAAATGGCAAAGTGGGTAAGTTAGAGGGAAGTTAGGAAGAAGCTGGAGATGCTTCGAAATCCACATCTGCCCTAAGTCTGCATATGGAAGCATCCATATTTCTCCATCAGCAGAGCCTAGGGAAAGGCATATAACCTTCGAAGTACCTCTGCCTTCTTTCCTATGTTGGGTGGGGAAGAATAACAAAATCTGAGAAGATGCAATAAATACACTTTCCCCCATTCATCCCACTGGATACATCTAAAGAAAAATCTTGGATATTATATATATGGAAAACAAGACAGAGAGAAGTTGGATTGGTTAGGGACCTTGAGGCACAAAAATGATAAGGTATTGAGTTCTCTAAGTTTTCTTTTTGCTTAATATATTCCAGACTTGGAACTAAAGAAGCTGACAACTCAGAAATGCCAATGGATAGAATCTCTTCAACAAACATTGGCCTTCACTATCCAAAGAACCAGAAAAGGGATAATCTGGAAAACCAGAAAACTTTAGACAATATACCTCTCTACCTAAGCCATATATCACAGAAAAAATTGCTACCCTCACCTCCAGCCACTCAAGATAAGACTGAGTGGGCAGTCTAGACTTCCACCCTTGCCAGTATGATTTCAGAGAGGCCAGAATAGAAAGCCAGGAATTTCACTATCACCAGGTGATAACTTCCCCTTGTGGGACCAATAAGACCATGTAAAAAACCTGGATTTCCACAGACATCTGGCAGTAATAAAGCACAATTTATAATCCCAGCTAATCCAAGGTTAGTTTCCCATATCAGTGAAAGCCTCATAGGAAAGAGTAACAAGACACTCCTCATCCCAACCAGAGAGGTGTTGGTGGAGACATAATAGGAGACCTGAACCCCCACTCAGTAATGACAAAACCTCTCACCTACTTGAGTTGACAGTTAATGACAATTAATGACAATAACAATTAAAAGATACCAACTTAAAGATGACAGAAATGTTAGAATTAGCTGCCAAAATTTTAATGTAGTCATCATAAAAATTTGTCAATGAGAAATTTCAAACACTAGCAACAAATAAAAAAAATAGAAAGTTTCAGCAAAGAAATAGAAAATATAAAGAACCAAATTGAAAAATACAATAACCAAAATAAAAATATCAACGGATGAGCTAAATAGCAGATTGGAAGGACAGAGATAAAGAACAATTAAAACAACAGGAAAAAAAAAGCCAACCAGAACAACAACAACAAAAAGTCTAAAAACCAAAAATAAATAATCAGGCATTGTACGATTAAAATGAAATGTAACATTCATGTCATTGGAGTTTAATGAGTAGAAGAAAAAGAGAAAAAAGTCCTTGCAGAAGTGATGACTTCCTAAATTTGGCAAAATATACGAAACGACAGATTCAGGAATCTTAGGAAACTCCAAACAAGATCAACCCAAAGAATTCCCATAGAAAGATACATCATAGTCAAACTTATGAAAATTAAAGACAAAGGAAAAATCTTGAAAGCAGCAAAATAAGAACACCTTACCTAGATGCAAAAAATTATTTTAATAATGGTAAATTTTTTTGTCAGAAACCATGAAGGACAGAAGAAAATAGCACAACATTTTTCAAGTGCTGAAGAAACAAAAACTATTAATACGAAATCCCATATACAGAGAAATTATCCTTTAATAATGAAAGAGAAATTGAAACTATTCAGAGGAAGGAAAGCTAAGAGAATTTATTGTTGGCAGGTCTACCCTAAAAGAATAGCTAGAAGAATTTCTCTAAACAGAGAGGGGGAAAAAAAAAGAGGATCTTAATTGGAACATAAAAAAGGAATAAAATATACACTAAGCAAAAATGTTGGTAAATACGATAGATTTTCTTTCTCCTATTTTCTAGTGATGTTTTCCTTTAAACTAAAAAATGATAGTATCACTGTGTATAGTGATTCTAAATATATATATAGAAGAAATATTTAAGGTGATTATATTATAAATAGGAAGGATAAAAGGACTAAAAGGAGGTAAGTTCTCTATACTTCATATAGACTGGTAGAATGACAATACCCATCGACTATAATAAGCTACGTATATATAATGTTATGCCGAGAGCAACCACTGAAAAAAATTACAAAAAGATACTTTAAAAAATATATAGATAATTCAAAATGGTATTCTAAAAATGATTACAAATAATCTACAAAAAACAAGAAAATGGGAAAAAAATAAAGGGAAAACAAAAAAAAAATGGCAGACTGAAGACCTAACATATTGATACTTACATTAAATATAAAAGGTCTAAACATATCAATTAAAAGACAGAGAGTGTCAGAGTGGGTTAAAAATTGTGATGCCAGAAACTCACATATGATGTAGGCAGGTTAAATGAAAAAAGATGAAAAAGATATGTAATGAAAAAATTAATAAGAAGAAAGCTGGAGTAACTATATTAACATTAAAGTGGATTTCAGATCATAGAATATAAGTAGAGACAAATTATATATGAATTATCTGAATTATATTTGACAAAAGGATTAATCTATCAAGATTATACATATGCAAGAGAGCTATAAAGTATGTGAAATAAGAACTGAGAGAATTAAAAGTAGTAGAAACAGACAGATCCACAATTATAGTTAGGGACTTCAATGCCCTATCTAAACAACTGATGGAACAACTAGAGAAAAAAACAAAAAAAACAATATATAATTCAACAATATCATCAATCAATAAAATTGAATGGACATTTACAGAAAACTCCACCCCAAAAAAGCAGAATATGCATTATTTTAAAGTTCCCATGGAATGTATACCAAGATAGACCATATCCATATCCATAAAATAATTCTTAAAATTTTTAAATTGAAATTAGAATATGTTTTTAGAGCAAAATAGAATTAAGATATAAACAAATTGATAACGGAAATATAACCGAATTACCCAACAATAGGAAACTAGGAAACATACTTCTAAATGACACATGGACTAAGAGCAAGTACTAAGAAAAAAATTAGGTTATATTGAACTGAATAAAAATGAAAACAAAATATATCAAAATATGTGGGATGCAACAAAGCAGTGCTAAAAGGAAAATTTATAGTGCTAAATATAGACATTATAAAAAGAGAAAAGCCTCAAATATATAATCTAGGTTCTCACCTCAAAAACCTTGCAAGGGGCCCCTGGGTGGCTCAGTTAGTTGGGTGTCTGACTCTTAGCTTTGTCTGGGGTTGTGATCATGGGATCCAGCTCCACATCAAGCTCTTCACTCAGTGCAGAGTCATCTGGAGATTCTCTCCCTCTCCCTCTGTCCCTCCCTGCCCTCTCTCTCTTTCTCAAATAAATAAATAAAATATTTTTTTAAACCTAGCAAAAAAAAAGAGCAAAATAAACTCAAAACAAGCCAGAAAAAAGGAAATAAAGATAAAGTAGAAGTAAATGAATTTGAAAACAGCAAAACAATAAGGTTGATGAAACTTGCAAACTTCCAGCAAGAATAACAAAGAAAAAAGGAAGACCTAAATTATCAATACTAAAAATAAAACAAGATATCACTAAAGACCCTTTGACCTCAAGTAATACTAATAATGAGGAGGAAGAAGAGGAGAAAATACTACAGACAATTCTATGCCAGTGGAGTTAACAATGTAAACAAAATGAACCAATTCCTTGAAAAGTAGCATTAGCAAACATACCCAATATGAAATAAATAATCTGAATAGGGCTGTAACTATTAAGGAAGTTGAGTTCATAATTTAAAAACTCCAAGAGAAAAATCTCCAGACCCAGATGTTTTCACTGGAGAAACCAGTGAAGAATTAACATCAGTTCTAAACAAACTCTTAGAAGATAGAAATAAAGGGACCATTTCTTTATGCAATATTAAATTAATATTACCATGATACGAAAACCAAGGACAATAAACAAATGGAAAACTTTAAGACCTCAAAAACAAAAATTTTAGGATGTAGAATTCAGAAATATATTAAAATAATTATACACCATAACCAAGTGGGGCTTATTCCAGTGATTCAGTATTGGTTCAATATTCAAAACTAAATCTAATCCTCCATATTAACAGACTAAAGAAAAACCACATGATCATATCAATATATGCAGTAAAAAATTTGACAAAATTCAACAGTCTTTATGATAAAAACTCCTAGAAACATAGTAGAGAGAAGTGTCCTCAATTTGAAAAATAGCATATATAAAAACCTTATAGCTAACATTATTCTTAATAGTTAAAGACTGAAAAAAAATAGTTAAAGACTGAATGCTTTCTTCCTAAATTCAGGAGCAAGATAAATACATCCATGTCACCACTCTTAGTGGTGGAAATTCTAACCAGTTCATTAAGGCAAAAAGAGAAAGGAAGGAAGGAAGGAAGGAAGGAAGGAAGGAAGGAAGGAAGGAAGGAAGGAAGGAAGGAAGGAAGGAAGGAAAACAGCTTAGAAAGGAATAAATAAAACTTTCCCTATTTGCTGTGACATGATGTTATGTGTAGAACATACTTGAGAATCAACAAAAAAACAGAACTAAGTGAATTCAGCCATGTTACAGGATACAAAAATAGATAGACACCAAAAATTTTAAATACCACTTACAGTCATTCAAGAGAGAATGAAATAGGGGTACATCTAACAAAACATGCATTCAGAAACTGCAATAATCTGGTGAAAGAAATCAAAGAAAATCGCAATAAATGGAAAGACATACTGAATTCATAGGTTGGAAAACTCCACATAGACAAAGGTGAATTCCTATAAATTGATATGCAAGTTTACAATAATTCCTATCAAAATCTCTGCAAGAAAAGATTAGTATAGAAAGGCAAAGGAACTAGAACAGCTAAAAGAATTCTGAAAAAAATAAATAAAATGGGGGAATTCCCTTTCCTGATTTCAAGATCATATACTTACAGCAATCAAAACTGTGTGGAACAAAAGAGAGAATTACAAAATAGGCTCATGAATATGCCCAACTGATATTTGACAAAGTTGCAAAAGCAGTGCAGTGAAAATGAAACCTTTGCTAAAACATGAATACCCATAGGCCAAGTATAAATAAATAAGTAAGTCTCTGTTAAGTCTCACACGTTGTAAAAAAAATTAGCCAAAATGAGTCATGTTCATAATGTGTCAAACAGAAAACTATCTATAGAACATTGGAGGGTATAATAAATATTTTTAAAGGTTTTATTTATTTATTCATTAGAGACATCCATTCCCCTGTTTTTTTTGTTTTTTAAGTTTAAATCCTTGAGGGGTACAGCATCACGTGGATTCTGTGGCCAATAGCTTTCACAGGAAGGTTGCTTCGGAATTTGGCACGAACCATGCGGCTATTTCCATGAGCACGAGTTACTTTCCCCCCAGATTACTCTGGTTTTGCTTGGTTTGCCACCAGGAGTTACTGTGTTGTTCTTTGCTTTGTAGACATAAGGACATCGCTTGCCGAGATAGAACCGTTTCATCTCAAGCATAAACACCTTCGATCTTAAGTAGAGCTGTGTGCTCCCTCTGGTTCCGGAGACCCCGTTTATAGCCGGCAAAAATGGCCTTGGACCAAAGCCTAACAGAGAGAGGCAGAGACACAGGCAGAGGGAGAAGCAGCCTCCCTGCAGGAGCCTGATGTGGGACTCGATTCCAGAACTCCAGGATCATGTCCTGAGCCAAAGGCAGATGCTCAACCACTGAGCCACCCAGGCGTCCCTTATAATAAATATTTTTGTTGCATCTTTAGTCTTGGATTAAAGGGGGTTGCTATGCTTATCCACAAGAACTACATAAAGAATATTTAATTCAGGTAGTAAATATTATACCAGAAATAAAAAACTTAGAATAATTAAAGTAAGATATGCAATGTTATATACACTGATTTAAGATTTATTTAGAATTCGAAAATTAGTGATTTGGACAATTGAGAATTCTCTTTTGAATTCTACATGGCACTAAACAATTTAACTGACAGTGTGGTCCCTGCCCGGGTACAGAAACTAGGCGTATACAATATTTTTGGTTCTTTTTTTTTTTTTTAATGTCAGTGATCAATAAATTAAAAATAAAATGAAATTACACTTTTTGTAAGTCTGAGGCAGGAGGCTTTAGCTAGAATTTAACTGTTCATATGAACATATTATCTCTGACATGTGGAAATTTGTTTCTTTATCATTAGGAATTATCTGCTTTAAAAAAGATGAGTGAAAGGCACCTACCTGGGTGGCTCAGTGGCTGAGCATCTGCCTTTGGCTCAGGTCATGATCCCGGGGTCCTGGGATGGAGTCACTTATTGGGCTCCCTATGGGGAGCCTGCTTCTCCCTCTGCCTGTGTCTCTGCTTCTCTCTTCCTGTGTCTCTAATGAATAAATAAATAAATCTTAAAAAAAAAAAAAAGGAAGAGCATCTGAGTGGCTCAGTCAGTTCAGTGGTTGCCTTTGGCTCGTCATGATCCCAGGGTCATGGGTTTGAGTGCTGCCTCAGGCTCCCTGCTTGGGGAGTCTGCTTCTCCTTCTCCCCATTCCCCTGCTTATGCTCATGCTCTCTCTCAAATAAATAAAGTCTTTAAAAAAGGGATCTGGGGGAGGGAAGTGAGGGAGATACATCCTTAAAAATACATCATGAATTTTCCCATTGCATTCTATCAACTTTCCTCTCCCTTGCCAGAAACAGGTTCTTTTTCATCACTTTAAGGTCAAGCAAAATTTTATAAGGGATATAGGAGATAAGAAAATATTTAAAATCTTATCCTTCTTTTTTTATACCTGAGAGAAGAAATGTGCAGTAGAAATATGTGAGTCATAAATATAACCAATGTATGTAATTTTAAAATTCCTACTAGGCATACTAGAAAAAAAATAAAATAGATTAAATTAATATTAACATAATTTTATTTAGCCTAATATATTCAAAGATTTATTGTTTCAACATAAAAATATTAGGTATTTTATGTGCTTTTCCTACACTAAGTCTTTGAAATCTGGTATGTATTTTACACTTGCAATGCTTTCAGTTCAGACTAGCCACACTTCAACTGCTCACTAGCCACTGTCTAGTGGCTCCCATATTGGACAGTGCAGATTAGAGAATAAAAAGCAATGTTTTCTTTATTTAAAAAGATTTCATGCGCTGATTTTGGCCACCCTATTTCCTTGGCATGCCTAAAATCTTCATGTATTTATGCTGCTAGATTAATCTATGGATTAAAATGGACTTTTTAATAGTAATATACAATTGCATATTCAAGGTTGGTTTATTTCTTCATCAGGTCTTTATTCCTTTTTGTGAACTAAAAATTGACTGTAATTGCGTGGAAAATCAAGAACAAACTGCAACATTTTGCAATAGTTCTGTAGTAGTGATATAATAATAGATCACATTAATCAAAAGAAAAAGATGTGCTCCTGAACATCTTTTGCACTTACTTTTTTTTTAATTGAAATATAGTTGACATGTAATGTTATATTACTTTCAGGTGTACAATATGATGATTTGACAAGTTTATATGTTATGTTATACTTAACCACAGTGTAGCTACCATCTGTCACCATACAACACTATTAAAATATCATTGACTATATTCACTAGGTTGTACTTTTCATTTCCATGACTTATTCATTACATAACTGGAAGACTGTACCTCCCACTCCCCTTAACCCATCTTGCCCATCATTCCAATACCTTCCTCTCTGGTAACCACTGCCTTCACTGTATTGATGAGTCTGTTTCTACTCTTTGTTGCTTATTCATTCATTTTGTTTTATAGATTCCCTAAATAAGTGAAATCATATAGTTTTTGTCTTTCTCTGATTTATTTCAGTTAGTATAATACCCTCTAGGTCCATCCATGTTGCTGTAAAGGGCAAGATCTCATTCTTTTTTTATGGCTGAGCAATACTCCATTAATTTATATATATATATATATATTATAATTATATATATATTTACATACACACCAATTATTTATCCATTCTCTTCTTATGAGCACTTGGATTGCTTTCATATCTCCATTATTGTGAATTAATGCTGCAATAAATGTAAGGGTGATGTATCTTTTCAAATGGGTGTTTCTGGTTTTTTGAGTTTTTTTCCACCACATACCCAGTGGTGGAATTATTGGATCATACGGTATTTCATTTTGTAATTTTGAGAAACGTCAATACTGTGTTCCACACTGGCAACACCAATTTACATTTCTACCAAAAGTGTACAAGGGTTATTTTTTTCTCCTTATCCTTGTCAGCACTTGTTATTTCTTGTCTTTTTGATACTAGTCATTCTGACAGGTGTAAGGTGATATGTCATTGTGGTTTTGATTTGCATTTCCCTGATGGTTAGTGATGTTAAGCATCTTTCCATGTGTCTGTGGCCATCTGTAAGTCTTTGGAAAAATGTATATTCAGGCCATCTTCCAATTTTTTAATCAGACATTTTTGGTGTTGAGTAAGGTTTTTGTATATTTTGAATATTAAACCTGTCAGATATATCATTTTCAAATATCTTTTCCCATTCAGCAGTTTGCTTTTTCATTTTGTTGATGGTTTCCTGTGCTGTGCAAATTTTTTTTATTTTGATGTAGTCTCAATAGCTTTTCTTTTTTTCTTTTGACTATCTATCTCACTTATTTCAACTCTGGTTCATTAATTCTTACCTTCTACTAATATCTAGTAACCTTGGGTGCTTCTTTGGCTGTCTTTTCTTGTTTATGCTTGGCTTTCCTTCTCTTTATTTTATTTTTTTTGTGTGTGTGTATCTGTTATAGTTTTTTGTTTTGTGATTACCATGTAGAACCATGAGGTTCACAAACGCCATTCTAAATATATAGCGGTCTAAATTAAGTTGATGGTCACCTAAGTTTGAAAGAATGCTAAAATGACTTCATTGTTACTTACGCCTCAAGATTTTATGTATACATTGTCATATATTTACATATTTTTCTTTTTGTGAACCCCCTTAGCTATTTTTTTAGATATAATCAATTTACTACCTTTGGTTTTTAATCTTCACATTAGCTATACAAGTGATTGCACTTTTATCTGTATTATCTGTTTGCTTTTAGTAATGTTTTATATACTTTTATAATTTTCCTCTAATTATGGATTTTTCTTTTCTATTTAAAAATATCACTTTAAAATTCCTTGTAAACCAAGTTTAGTGGTGACAAATTCCTTTAACATTAGTCTGGGAAACTCTTTAGCTCTCCTTCCGTTCTTAATAATCTTATCAGGTGGAGTATTCTTGCTTGTAAGTTTTTTCCTTCAGAAGTTTTAATATATCCTGCCACTCCCCTCTGGCCTGCAAAGTTTTTGCTGAAAAATTAGCTGATAGGATTTGCCTTTTACATAACCAGTTGCTTCTCTCTTGCTGCAAATTCTCTCTGTATCTTTAATCTTTGACATTTTAATTATTATGTATTTTGGTGTGGAACTCCTTGGGTCCATCTTACTTAGAATTCTCTGCTTCTTAAACTTGAATGTCTGCTTCCTTCCCTAGGTTAGGGAAGTTTTCCACTATTATTTCTTCAAGTAAATTTTCTTTTTTTAAAAAGAATTTTTATTTATTTATTCATGAGAGAGGCAGAGACATAGGCAGAGGGAGAAGCAGACTCCCTTCAGGGAGCATGATGTGGGACTCAATTCCAAGACCCCTGGATCATGACCTGAGCCAAAGACAGATGCTCAACCACTGAGCCACCCAGACACCCTCAAATAAATTTTCTGCTCCTTTTGTTCTTTCACTTCTTGGACCCCTACGATGCTAATGTTTGGCTCACTTGATGTTGTCTAAGAAATCTCTTATCCTAATTTTTTTCTATTATTTTTTTCTTTTTGCTATTCATCATGGTGGCTTTCCATTGCCCTGGCTCCCAGATGGCTGATTTGTTCTTCTGCAGCCTTTAATCTACTGCTGATTTCCTCTAGTATATTTCTCACTTTAGTTACTGAATTCTTCAACTCTGATTTTTGAAATAGATTCTCTTAGTTGAAGTTCTTACTGAATTCATCACTCTTCTCTCCAGTCTGGTGAGCATTTTTATGGCTATTACTTTGAACTCTTTATCATGTAGATTATTTTTGTTTCATTTAGTTCTTTTTCTAGGGTTTTGTCTTATTCTTTCCTTTAGAACATATTTCTCAGGCTCCTCATTTTGCTTGACTTTCTGTTTTTATATTATGAGTTAGGTAGAATAGTTACGTCTCCTAAACTTGAAGGGATGATCTTGTGTATGGTCATCATCTGTATAGACTGCATTGCCTGGTTACTTTGGCTGGTCAGAGCTGTGGCTATCATAGGCTGGGGGTCTCAGGGTACTCTGTGCTGGGGATAATGTGGTGGGATGGCTGGAGCTGAAGTGGATGCAGACCCAGGCAGTCCTGGGTGTCTCTGCACAGAGGGCAACCTGGCCAGACTGTTAAAGTTGAAGTGGTACAAGCAAGGGAGTAATCAGGCTTTCCACACATAGGTTGTCTTGAGAAGACAACTAAATCCAAAGCGAGTACAAGCCAACGTGTCCTGGGGTACTCCTCACAGGAAGCAACATGGTGATTTGGCAAAAACCAAGGCAGGCATGGGGCAGAAGTTCCCAGGGTGTTCTGTGCAGATGGCATCCTGGCAGTGTGGCTGTAGTCAAAGCAGTATGGGCTTGAAGTGTCCTGGGGAGCTTTGCCCCTCTCACCTTGGTGAGATGGCTGGACCCATAATGAGTGATAACTAGGGGTGCCCCAATTTGTGCCACACTGAGGCTGCCTTGATGTGATGGCTAGGGCTAGTGTGAGATAGGGACCCCTTCATTTTCCCCTCATTTTAGTCATCTCTGGACTTGCTGCATTGACAGACACAGAACACAACCACTACCTCCCGCCTCCATGGCTACTACCTTCTTCTGAGCCACCATCTTTAACTCTCTAGATTATTTAATAGCCCTGGAATTCTCCCTTCCTTCTGCCTGTGATTCTCCATAGTCTATTCTGAACAGAGAAACCAGAGGAGCTATAACAGTTTATATAATTTCTCTAAGCAAACTTTGCAATTCATTAATTTTTCTTTCTTAGAGTAAACACAACAATGCCCCTGAACCATACACAACTTGGCCCTCATTATCTCTCAGATTTCAGTTCCTTCTGTTCTTCCCAATTCATACTCTATCCCAAACACCCTGGCCTCACTGATGTTCTTTGAACAAACTGGCAAAATCCATTTGTGAGTTCTCTACACAGGCTGTTCCCTATGCCTAGAATGCTCTTTCTAAATGTCTACATGGTTTCTTTCTCAGCTCCATCAACTCTTTGCTTACTTTGCTTACTTTCACTTTTTCAGTGAAGTCTAATACATATATATATATATTAGATTATATAAATATATATATCTTGATCTAGGGAATTTGCTTGTTTTGTTTACTGTTGCATCCTCTTACCTAACAGAATGCATAAGTACCATGCTAGATAGTCAATATGTACTCATTAAATATATTAATGAACTGGAGGTCAGCAATTTTACACTTCAGTAAGCTACCTAGTGCAATTGGACTGTGCATTAATATCAAAAGAGCTTTTACTTCTATAAGAAATCCAGAAGATTCGCACTTCTTCATGGTTTATTCTATTTCATTCATTATATTCTTGTTAATGAGAAGTATTTGACCTTTCATCATGACTCTGCATATACAAACTTGGCAATGAACAGCAATAGAATATAACACAATTTGGCACCTTTGATTAATGAACTTAAGATATTTTTATTCAGGCACAATTCACCAGGCAACGTGAAACCAGAGTCGCCTCATTAAATTGTTAAGGTAGTCTATAAAGTAGAAGTCCTATAAATTGGGTAAGGTAAGGATTAGCAGAGGAGAAAGCAATCATGTATATACAGAAAGAGTCTTTTTCTTAAAACTTCTTTGGATTGGTGACTTATCAACATTAGCCACTAACTGGCAATAATTCACATGTATTCAAACCCAAAACTTTTCAGCAAATGTGAGGTTTTAACATGGCTGGCTAGTGAGGGGTAACAGGCTACTCCAGCATGTACATACTTAAAGGAAACTATTTATTTCTTATGACTCTTTGAGCTATTTTAGAGTAATAGCAGACCTGAATAAGTAAACCTGAAAATAGTGTGTGGGGTCTCCTTTGGGACTTCTGCTTCAAGTTAATTGTTTTCATTTTTTCTATTTCTATTTAAAGTTAGAAAACTCCATCCTATACATTATAAACTCCCTGGGAGCATATGACTGTATATGTTTAACTGCTTCATTTTAGAAATCAACAATCACACACTAGTATATTAAATAATTATCCAGAAAATTAAGAGGATATAAGTTTGTTGAAAATTTCAGGGTGCTTTCAAAATTAAATACATACAGTGTCTAATTTGTTACTAAGTATGTCACATTTAAGACATTCTTTCAAAATAATATTCTTAAATCAACCATATACTACCCAACAAATCTCCTATTTTTTTCCACAATGATATCCTGGTTGCAAAAATTGGAATTACACACAAAAAATAGAATAAAACAATTTATCTGATTGATGTAAATAATTTTTTTAAAAAAATCTTTATTCTAAAAAAATTTTTTTAACTGTTTTAAAATAATGAGTGCTTTGGTTTAAATGTTTAGATCTCTACTTTTTGATTTCCCAGTTCTGTGTAGACTCAAAACTCAGAGTAATAAATGGGGAATTTGGATACTGTAGCTCAAGGAATTCAATATAGAAATCAGAGTGACTTCCTGGAAACAAAGGGCAATGCCAGTATTTATCAATGAATTTATTTGCCACTGCATGATGGTATTCATTATGTCCTTGAAACATACACATTCCAAATGTGTTCACTAAAGACAGTTGAATACAATCCAAAGATGAGAAGCATTATCAGCTGTGTAATCACCTGGTTGTGGTAAATGGTTTAAAGACCATATAGTATATAGACTATAAAACATATATAACAAAAGTAAGACATGCAAAATAAGTATCCAAAAAGTATAAACAACAACCCAACAAAAAATTTAGTTACCACTGATAAGAAAAATGATTACTAATATATGAATTAATAGAACAGATAAATAGAATCCACTTTGGTTATGATTTTTTATTTGTTTGCCTAAGTCACTAAGTCATTAGAGCTTGTCACTGAAAGAAAATGTGATCAAATTTGAAGAAAAGTTTAAATTTCACATATCCTGAATTGCTCAGCAAAGCCTATACTCAGTACATAAAACCCTAATATTAGAGTATATACCAATTATTTGTTTAAACTTTTGCGTATATTAACCCCTGATATAGGTGTTTGTTTTGTTTTATAGAGAATTATACTCAGAAATCTATAAGGTAAAGATATTTCCAAAATATGTTTCTTTCCTTTCTGACTTAACAATATCACAAGAATATCACCGAATCCTATATATGTATCCCAGTGCATTAATTCTCATTTTTTTTCTTTTAAAAAACAGTTCTTTTTAAAATCAGATTCTCTATGTAAATTTACCATTGATTTTTCTTAGTTCTGTAATCATCAGAAGTCTTGAAAAGCTAAAAAAAAAAGAAGTCTTGAAAAGCTATTTTATGATAAGTAAGATCATTGCAATGATATTAATCATCATTAGAAGTAGTATTTTACATTATACAAATTACATGGGTGTTACAACGTGCCTTGGGTTTCTTTTCCAATGACTTCCAAGAAGAAATTAGAGAAAGAGCATGAGCACTGGGTGTTATGCTATATGTTGGCAAATTGAACTCCAATAAAAAAAAATTTTAAAAAAATAGAGAAAGAGCTTATTGCTACACAGATTTAAGTTTCCTGGAATATACTATATCTTTGTTTTAGATAAGAAGCTGTAACCATAGTTAAATTGCAATTAATTATTCAGTCACTGCTTATCCATTTTATGGATTATCTAAGTCCTTTGTTTTTCTGGTCATTAATTCATCTTTCTTTTGGTAGATGGGGAAGGAATGAATAGCTGGAGGTCAAACTAGCCTTGGATACATCTTGGTTTGGGAGTAAGTTAAAGCTGTTAGCCAAGAGGAAGTTTGAAATGATCTCCGGCAAGGTTAGTCATACACTGAGACATTTTGGGCAGCTGTTTATAAGGAATAAATTAAAGGAAACCTGTCCAAATAGTTTTAGTGACCTATGTAATCATTTTCTATTACTCCCTTGACAAATCACCAGAAACATTGTGACTTAACACAAATTAATTATCTTATAGTTTTGTAAGTCAGAAGTCTGACACAGGTCTCATTGAGTTGAAATCAAGGTATAAGCAAGTCTGCATTCTTTTCTGGAGTTTGTAGGTGAGGACCTATTTTCTTTTCCTTTCTAGTTGCTGGATACTAACCACATCTCTTTGTTCTTGACCTCCTTCCTCCATCTTAAATGAGCAGTATACCATCTCTTTGACCTTCCATCCAGCATTACATCTTGCTCTGATCATAGCTGGGAAAGGTTCTCCACTTTTAAGGACTCATATGTTAAATTGGTCCACCCAGAATATCTGAATAATTTCCTCATCTGAAGGTCTGTACCCTAAGTCAAATCTGCAATATCCTTTCTGCCAAGTAAAGAAACATATTCACGGATTCTAGGGAATCAGTGCCTGGCTATCTTTGAGGGGCCCTTATTCTGGCCATCACACTCAGTGAATCTCAAATTTTCACAATGCTATTTTTAAAATGTTTTAGGTAAAATAATTAGTAACACTAACAAAATACCTAAGTAACTCAACAATAATAGCTCCCATTAACTGAGTGCTTATGATCTTTCAGATACAATTACTATCACATAATTCTCACAACAGGCCCTTGAATTACTCAGTGTTTTTGTTACCCTTTTACAGATGAGCAGAGGGAAAGTGATGGCTTAGGCCAAGTTATGCAATTTTAACCAAGCGCAGCATCAAAAGCCAATGTTTCCTTCCAGGTTCTCCTGGCTCGAGGTTTCACTCTTGACTTTCTATTACTTTGTAAATAATTTATTTTCATATATTTACACCGTGACTCAAAAAGTTTTACTGAATAAAAACCATGATGGAGATTGTAGGGTATAGCTTAGTGCAGTGGTTCTTAAACTTTAGCTTCTACCAGAACCATATTCCAGGATTTGATAAAGTGAAAGGTGCTGGGGCCCTTCCCCAGAGCTTCTGATTCAGCAAGCTTAGGGTAAGGCCTAAGAATCTGTGTTTCTACAAGTTCTTAGGCAATGCTGATGCTGCTGGACTATGCTTTGAGAACTACTGGCCTAGAAAATGAACAACCTAAGATGGAATAAACATATATCCCAGATGTTTTTGGCAGAACAAAAGTCACCAAATATTATGGAGGAGAGAGGTGGGGGAGAAATATTAATAAGCCATCTTAATGCCTATAAAGTAAAATAGCTTGACCAGGGCCATTTGTTTAGGTATTAATAGAGATGTAACTAAAACCCAAGTCTTCTCAGGTACAGAAAAACTTGTGAGAACAAACATCACTTATTTTTAGCCTTTCCTGCGTCTGACCCTGTAAGTGGATTTAATTATCTACACTGTCTCCATTCTCATGTTGATAAATAAGTGGAAGGCTGGCATCCAAGGTCTGCCTGACCAATTTCTTTGAAAAAAATTCTGGAACACTTGGGGTATAAATAAAGAGTGAAATCTGTTTTTATTGCCATCATTTTATTAATTCAGGCTGTGCATAAAATACACAGTATTTGAACATCAGAAGGATTTTGCTAATTTTTTCCCCCTAAATAACCTCATTTTGGAACAAGGTCTTAATGTGCTGTTTCTCATGTTTTTCTCTAACGTTCCCTGGCAAGGCACGTGCTAACAGCCTGGCTCTGCAAGCATCTGGCTGGCACTAGAGCAACCCTAAGAGAGACAGAAGAACCTGCTCTTCATCATCTTTTCAGAAAGGATTTCAACTCTCTGGAGCTTGGCAGGAAGTCATGTCTTTTCTTCATCATTTTCTAATGTTGGTATTCTCTTTGAAAGTCTATTTATTGAGGTTTCTGAAATGCCCTCTCTTACACCAAGTTTGGTCATCATCCGACCATAAGATAATCAAAAGAACCTGGGAAACATTTGGAGTGAAATGTATGGCATGCCTTAGAATTGAGGCACAGGGGGAACGTGAGATGAGGCAGATGTAGGAGCTACAGCTTATGCACTGCATTTCTAGATGTCAGCAATGTTGAAATATGTAGCTTAAAGCAAGTGTAGATCAGCAAAGGCTGGGATAGAAATAACACTCTATTTCCTGGGATGATTCATTTAAGGAAGCTATTTATTGCATACATAGTTTAAAGATTACATACCCATTTTCTTGTATGATTGTTCATACATAAATATATTTATTTTACTGACCCTAAAATAGCCTAACATTCCATCAAAAAAATAAAATAAAAAGACTGGAGGAGGAGAGTTCATCTCCTCTAGTTTCAATTGTGTAAGATTATTGTAGTAATGATAGATGTTTTTAACATGAGGTCACCAACAATGCTATTTTGTCCTTGATTGTTGATTTGAGTCAGAGATTAAGTGGAACACAACTCCCCAGGCCAAAACATCATTGGACGTGATGAATATGTTGAGAATGTCTTTCAACTGCATGGAGAGTTAAGCACAGCATCTTTGGCACAACCACTGGAAGTCTTCCATTTTGGTTCTCTGGCAGATATCTGCCTAGGGAACCTCTTGGGCTCTGTTTGTGGTGATATATGTGGGATATAACCGGGTTCAATTTTATTTCAATGTCCTTAGGTGAGCATTTGTGCCAATTTAGACTTCCTTCATTTGAAGGTAAAGCCAACTCAGATAGAGTAGCCAGAAATCATTTCATAGGATGCAAGTGTTTCCTGGGCTGGTATTTAAAAGACCATACATCACTGGCCTGTTTACCAACCCCTCATTAAGGAATCAAATCACCTATTCTTGGTGACCTTCAAATATACTCTTTCTTTGGCTACTTCTTTTTCCTTTTCTGCCAGTCATGTTGTCTCCTTCTATCCAGGAATAGCTCCAGCATTCTACTTAGTATATTTTTATTGGAAAGCTATGCAGCAAATGCATCCTATCCTCTGGCCCTCCCCTGCTTTAAGGTAATTTCTCTCCTCTTCATGTTCTTCCACTCTATTACTGCAAACAACAGCACATTCAAATGGCTCCCTGCTGCCCTTTAGCTTCATAAACAAGCAATGGGTATAACAAATATGTATTTTGCATTCCATCTGCAAGCTCCTCTCAGAGGATCCATAGTAGTGTAGAACTCCATTCTGTATTGGGGAAATACATATGATGGGGAAGTCAGAGAAATAAGAATTATCTAGGTGTAAATAAATTTAAAATCAAATTCAGTTTTATTAGGTATGGTCTCCAGAGAGAAACTTATAGACTACTAAAGAAAAAGAAAAAAACTCCATCACTGCAGCTGCTTCACAGAGGTCACAGAAACCATATTCTATTTAAGACTTGCAAAGACCTTCTCCTGGAGTTGACAGAGTGGTTTATTATTATTTTTATTACCCTTATCATGTTTTTAAATGTTTCTAATTCAAATCATTTAATATAATCTGAGTAATTATTTAAGTTTCAGGTGCATAGTTAACATTTGTATAGAACTTTGGCATTTCCAAACATTTTTTTCGTGCACTATCAAACAATATTCTTCAAAATAAGTCTGTAAGTTAGCATTATTACATTACATTTTAAAATGAGGAACATGAGGTACACAGAGTTAGGCAGCTTGTCTAGGATCAAGCAATTAATAACAGAGTGGCCCTAAATCCAGTGGTTCCAAATCCTGCCTCCAGAACTTCCTATTGCAAGCACCTGAGGAGTTTCAGGGAAGAAAAAAAATCAGTGCCCAGGCCCCAACGCAGAAAAATTAAATCAGGATATCTGAGGGTAGAGTCCAAGAACCAGTATTTTCTAGCAATTCTGTAGGAGATTCTGTGAAGCCAATGGTGGGATCCATAGCACTAATTTGAATAGCTTTCTTTATCATAGCTAATATTAGAGCATAGATTATTTAATCAACTCAGTATCTTGCAACATAGGCAAGCAGGCTAAAAGCAAAATATCTGGCATGCCATTTGTTATCTCCCATTCTCCTTCAGCAAGCTTTGAGTATGCCTTTACGCAAACCCCATGAAAACATGGGGATATTTAATACTAACAACTAAAAGAGTGCTTGGAATAGCAGGGACAGCATACAAAGCAAGCAAAGAGGAGGTCATAACTAGTGGACTCTATCGAGTATTCCAGTTTCATTATTCCCATTACCATGCAAACCACTCTCTTTTTCATTGAACCATCATTGTCATTAGTCTTTGGCATATACTCAAGAGGGAGGTGAAGTGACCAATTTTCAGAAATGCAGTCCCTGACCAAATGTACACCAATTGCTTTTTTTCCCCTGCAGATCAGTTACCAGTGAATTGTGAACTTCCATTCAAAGTGGTCCTGACCTTTGCTTCATTGGTGATTTTAAATGCTCCTACAATTCCTAGTGAAACAGGGAGAATATTTTGTGATTTTGAACTCTAGGCATTTACTTTGCTTCACACCTCTTTTGAATTAGCCTTCTTTCTCTTAAGACTGAGTCTAGAGGCCTGCCTCCTAAAGTAGAAAATGAAATGGTCTGATATTAGCCTGCTCAGTATGACACTGGATTAGAAAACAAGGTATAGGGGAAGAGGGAATTCACTAAACTCCATGATCAGTTCTTTAACTGACCAAGAGCTATACTTGGTAGGTGGAATAGCAAAATGTTTTACATAAAGGTGATCCGGTCAGGAAGAGAAAGTTTAAAGAATACTTCTCAGGTTTCTAAGAATGGAGAGAAGGCAGATAAATATGGCAACAGAAGGAAGGATTCAGAGTATGTTCTGCTATCCCTGCTTCAGATCTTCACTAGATTATAATAAAGAGAAGAGAACTGATCCAAGTGCTCCTGCCTTAGTTGGGACTTTTGAGGGAGAACCTTGCGTATTTATTCATCTATTCATTCAACAGTATTTATTGAGTGCCTGCTCTGTGCTGATAACTGTCTTGAGGGACAGAGATAGAGCAGCCTCACTCAGTTCCCATGTAGCACTGATGGTAGAAGAGAGGAGTTTTGTTAGAGGGTTGACTCAAATCTGAAAGAAAGATATATCTACTGAACTACCCAGAGACTGAGTTATTCAGATGATCTAAGCTATTATATTGGTCTATATTACTGATCTGATAGAAAAAATTTGGTTCCCTTCTCTCAGAGGTAGACAGTATTCCAGAGCATAATGTATCAATTAGTTTTTAAGAAAACAAATGAACATTGGGACGCCTGGGTGGCTCAGCAGTTGAGTGTCTGCCTTTGGCTCAGAGTGAGATCCCAGGATCCAGGATTGAGAACCACATCAGGCTCCCTGCAGGGAACCTGCTTCTCCCTCTGCCTATGTCTCTGCCTCTCTCTCCCTGTGTCTCTCATGAATAAATAAATAAATAAATCTTAAAAAAAAACCAAATGAATAAGCAAAGCTGTATTTCTCAACATATTACTAATTTTGAAACCCTGCTCTATTAGGGAACAAGGGGATATAGTAAGATAGAATAGTTGGGAAGAGGAAATGCTGAGCGTAGAATATAGTCGTTGCTCATTGTCTACACTGGTAAGTCTAGGAAGCCTCAGAGAGTCAAGATCAAGAAATAGATAATCTGGACAAATAATATATTACTGTTGTATATTTGTGCTGTTGCATTTTTTAAAACCTTTAAGGCTGAGAACTAGAACTGTACCTCTAATTATAAAGATCAATTTCCTGGGGAAAAGAACAGGATAGGTAAACTGGTTGGTCATTGAAATTAGGTAATGCCTGTGCTTGAAGAAATTTATGTATATTTATGCATATTCTAAGTCATTGAAACAGCTGTTGTGAATGGCTATAGATTTCAAAAAACTCTCATAATTATGAGGAACCCTCTTATAAAATATGGAAACCAAATAGGTCCACTTCCTAAGTATCATGAGTAATCTCGATTTTCTTTTTTTTTAATTTAATTTAATTTTTTTTTGTAATCTCGATTTTCATCCTTCATTTGGCATCCATTGAGTGTTTGACATTGTCTTCTTAGTTTTTATTCTCACCAGACTCTCCATTTTATTTGTCTGCAGTGTCTCTAAATATACCAATAAAAATTCTGTGATTAAGGGGCTATGTAAGGACTCCTCTAAAGATCTAAGAGCTTTGACAGAATATAACTACTCTAAGAAAGTCCTGGCATGGCAAGAAGACTGCTTAGGACTTTCCTTTTGCCCATTTAGTGTCAGTTACATACTTACAGTATCTGGCATGTTTCCTAAGTATAGATATACACAATGAGCTACTCAGTGGCATCCAACCATGGCTACTTAATTTTCTACTTATGTATTCAGGAACAAGCCTGAAGTATGAGGCAATGGGTACAATGAATGCAATTCAGTGGTAATGATGATGAAAGTAAGCAATTCTCCTCCAAGGAAAGATCATCTTTTCTTGGTTCATTAATTGGTTAAAGAGCTTAGATCAGCATAAAATGCCTTTAGCTGGTAATTAGCATGCAAATAAGCACTGGCCCACAGGCCCAGGATTTAAAAGGAACTTGGCCGGGCTTAAAAGGAATGCTGGAGGCAAGCATATTTTAATAAAAATAAAAAATAATTCCCAAAGCATTGATAATATTTGATTTATGATGTTTTCTTTTTTTACTCCTGTGAACCCCACTGTAAGAGTTGACTCTATTATTAAGATTCACCACTGAGGTCACTGGAATGAATTCTTTAAGAAATAAGGAAGAGAATATGTTGCTTCTAAAGAAGACCTGTGGGTTTTCCATTAGGACATTTATGAAACATTTATACCTGGTACACAATGCCTTGGCTTTATACAAGAGTACATTTTACAAAGGCTATAAAATTGCTGCAGGGATTAATAAATTTGGAACCCCAATATCAACTCCACATCTCAAAATTAGCAATCACTTTTGTATTTTTCACGATAAGCTAGAGTATGACACTATAACAGATTAATCCTGGAATTTCTATGACCTAACACAGGCAGAGTTGATTTCTCACTCAGACTATTGCAGCATTTCTCTGCCTTTAGTGCCTGCAGTTCTTGGTCACCCCATTTCAAAGCATGAAGATGTAGACCAGATGAAGAGTGGTGGGCAGCAAAGTTTATTGAGCAATAGTACAAAGCTCCCAGAGACAGAGGGGATCCAAGAGGTTTGCCCTTGGAGTTTCTAAGTTGAAGGGTTTTTTACGAGCTCTTTTGCTGAACTATCTTAAGCAATCAAGGTGTGCTGAGTTGTGGCAATCAGGGCTTTGGTCACATATCTGTCTATCTATTAGGTGAATGTCAATATGCTAAGGATCTTTTCTTGCTAACATCTGGGGGCTTATGTCTTAACTGCTCCTTGCCCTTGATAATGACAACTGTTTTGTGCTTGTCTTATCTTAGAACATTTTACAGAAGCTGCAAAACAGAATGCTAGTATGGTCCTATCTAAGCTGCAAAACAGGATGTTAGTCCTGTTTTATCTCAGCTGCCTTAACTCCATATTTTCTCATTAGGGATCCTGGCCCTGACTACCTAACTCTCCAATAAATCCTAATAAGATTATCTTTCTTTTGTAGGTGAACAGGAGCCACTCCTCCACATCTTTCCACCTGGACCCAGGCTTTTGAAGGCTCTGGCAATTTATAGCTGCACAACCTGGAACACATGTCACTGACTCTTGAATGCTTTACCCTAGGAGTGAGAATTGTTACTTCTGCTTTGAGGCCATTGGTCAGCACTAGTCCTCTGGCCTCACCAAACTGGAAAGGGGCTAAGAAACATAGTGGAGCACACAGTACACAATATTGTTTCATTTTAAAGTCATACAGTGAAAGATTTCATCAAGCCCTTCATGTCCTATTTTGCTACAACAAATACAGTCAAGCTTAGTGTCACCAAAATGCTTTTTCAGAACAAGAATATGTGGACATTTTTTCTAGAGTGATGTAACAAAAATGACTATGGTGGAAGAGAGGTGGTGTACTAACCACTTTCATGTGGGTGAAAGTGGGTGGCTCAGTCTGTTAAGCATCTGACTTTTGCTCAGGTCATGATCTCAGGGTCCTGGGATAGAACCCTTTGTGGGGCTCCCTGCTGAGCAGGGAGTCTGTTTCTTCCTCTGCCCATACTTATGCTCTCTCTCTCAAATCAATCAATCAATCTTTAAGATAAAAAAGATGTAGTCCCCATTGAATTCTACTGAAGAACTCCTAGTTTTAAATTTTTTAAGTTGTTTATGTAGATCAGTATTTCTTAATTTTTTTTCAATGTCTCCACCAAAGAGCCTTTTCAGACATTTGTTTACCTAAACAATCTCCTCATGAGATATCCTACTATAGATAAACTAGATCTGTTTATGTACCATATGTATATCTGAGCTTTACATATAAGAACACCAAGGCTTTTTTGTCCCCCAAGAACCAATTTTCACAATCTTGAAGGTGATATCACTACTCGCCCCCACCACAACCATAAGAATGCATGGTCTAAATTTAGCAGAATAGAATTGAAACATGACCTATATTCTAGCATTTATGTAACTGATTATGTGTATTTTTACATGATTCTATCATATTTTCTATAGTTGTTTCCCATGTGCCATTAGGAGTCATATGTCCCCACCCTCATTTTCCATATTTCTCCACCAATACTATAAAGGTGGCATAACTTAGTGATTCAGAACACAGGCTCTGAAATTAAACAGCATACTTTGAAATCCTACTATCCTCACTAGGAAGATCTCAGGTCTTTGACCCTATAGACCTGAGGTTTGCTTTTGTTTTTGTCTTCTTTTTTAAACCTATAAATGCACCTTAGTAGAACCTATGTTATAGCATTATTGGAATAATGGGAGTCAATGTTTTTTCATATTGGCTAAAATGTAGCTTGTGGTAAATGTTTTAACAAAGATGTTCTCATGCTCTGTAGGCCTATTTCGTTGTCTCCAAATCCCAGAAGTTTTTAGTGGAAAGAAAAGATGAAGCTAAAATTTCTCTGTCATGTGTCTTAATCCTATTTCACCAAAGGCCTTAATCCTTATTTTATGGTGGGCAGTGCTGCCTTCCTGGCTTCAGATCCCAGGGTCACTTAGGCCTGTCCGTATTAGGTTATGAACAAGGAACCAAAGAAATCCCTTTGGTTTGGGAAAGTCACTGTCTTGTGGGAGATTAAATGCTTTCTTTGATATTTTGGCTCAACTGCCCTAATAGTATTAAGAATGAAGGTCAGGACTCTCACTCAGATTTTAAAGTAACAGCCTCCAGCAAAAGTAACAGCTGAGAGAGGAAAGGGTTGTAGTTTTTCAAAAGCTATGCATGAGACCCATCTATGAGGGAGAGTGGAAAGAACACTAACTGGGCTTGGAATTTAGAGTTCTAACTTTATTTATTTTAGTTTTAAGATTTTATTTATTTATTTATGAGACACACACAGAGAGAGAGGCAGAGACACAGGCAGAGGGAGAAGCAGGCTCCATACAGGGAGGACGACGTGGGATTCGATCCCGGGTCTCCAGGATCATGCCCAGGGCTGAAGGCGGCGCTAAACCGCTGAGCCACCCGGGCTGCTTTAGAGTTCAAACTTTAAATCATAGGAGCACTATTGACTCATTAGGGATACTTGGACCAATAATTTATTCCTATTGAGCCTTGGTTTCCTCATCTATAAAATGTGGATTATAGTGTCTACCTCACTGAAGAATTTTGTTGAGCTGAAATGAATTAGAATTAATGTATTGATGAGAATACTCAGTAGAGACCAAGACTATATGCAAATGTGAAAGATTATTATCTCCACCTACTTTCACCCATACTTTGGTCTAATTGTTCTAATTACTGTGAAAGCAGGGATGATTTTCTGATTATAAATCTTTCATCTATTTATCTGTCCCATATCATGACCCCATCTAATTAGAAAAGGTAGTGCTATTGAATTGTAATATGAATACTTGAAGTCCAGACATTAATTATTAAATGTCTGAGAACCTCCCCAAAAACACTAAATCTACCATTTTCCCCATAATTTCTGCCAAATACATTTAAGACTAGATGGATTTGAATGGCCAGAAATCCACACCTGTGTTCTCTTTTCCTTTACTTCTTAGCTAATGGGATGAATATCTGTTAAAAAGAACCTATCCCCGTATCTTGGCCTGTTTCTAGTTGTCTCTATAAATGACATTATAGGAAGGGATATAAATTGGGGACTTTTGATGTTGGGCATGAAGCATCCTTTGGGCAGATGCTAAAGATAAATACTATGTGTTCACACATACAAGATGGAATCAGGATAAAGGGCACAAGTGGCATGTGCAGATCAGCTCATTTGGAAAGTTTCCTTCCATACTCCTCACACCTCTTCCCGTAACATGCCTGTGAACAAGAAAAGATTGGCCGTAGGGGCTCAAGAGGTTATTGTAATTTGGGATCTTAGGAAAATCTCTCAGAATGGAGTATGGAAGGAATATTGGTTACTCCAATGATGTGTTTTGTCCCACAAGGAATATAACAAACCCCTGAGCATGTGCCAACAAACCTCTTTAGGATCCACGTGATGAAGGACTAGGGAGCTTGGATGGGACTCTGTTTAGCTGGTGAAAGTGTAGTAGACTTCCAAATCTCTGCTATATAATATATTCCTCTCTGTATTAGCAGGAAAATTTGAGCTGCTTTGCATGAATATTAAGAAAATGAATGCAACTCAGAATATAACATTAGTATTTTGAAAATATACAGTGTCAAGTTTTACAACAATCTACTTCTTTTTTACCCATGACCTGTAAGTTGATATTGGTACCTTCCTCTTTCTCTTCCATCTTCTCCTGCCAGTCTCTTATCTTTTTCCATGTCAGTCTATTTATCAGGGCAGATGCCTGGGGCATGGGAATTGCAATTCCACGTACTGTTTTTTTTCACTTAGGGATAAATCTATGAAAAAGCCAGAGCAGCACTGGTTCAGAGTGGCAGAAAATTGGGGCATTGGACATTAAGCACAGATACATTTAATAATTTATACAGAATTAATAAGGTACTGGGTTGTTTTTAAAAGCTATGATCAAGTGACTGTTACAGATACTATTTACAAAATTGATACTTCGCTAGAAGACAAACCAAGTTTAGTAACATAATTAAATAGAAATTGAATTAAGGAAAGTGCATAATCATATTCTTATTAATATGTTAACTTTGTAAAGATTATTTGCGTATTGTGGGCATTGAGCAAGATAACTAAAACACGTTAATTAGATTTCAAGTGAATTGCCACCATGTTAATTCATATTTTATAAGAATAGTAATTAAAATCCAACATGTTATAGCCATAGAATGGTATTTTATTATATCCCATACTAACATTTCCTTATAAGTAATTTTAAAACATCAGTTTAATGGATTAGTAAAAGTGCAACAGTGTAACTGGGCATTTATTTTTAATAGAATCCATATTATGAAGTGAATTTTTATTATTCTTAAAGTCATTCACAGAACAATTTTAATGATATAATACTTACATTCCATAGGGATTCTTTTGTAGCCACTTTGTGCTGCGAATTACTTTCTATATTCTTTTAATATTCTTATATTTATTATTCTACATTTTTTAAATAAAGATAGAAAAAATTCTACATTCTTCAAATAAATATTGGTTTTACATCCATTTCTCTAACCTTCTTTTATTTGTATAAGAAAACATAGTTATCCTGTCTTTGGATTTGAGTATCTAGTTCAATACATATGTAATATGTCACAAGTTTTGTGGACTGGCATTTTATTTGGTCAGACCACTGTATCAGTTTGCCAAACATTTCCCATATTTGATTAAGGGTAAGGGTAAGGGATGATTCTACTTCTATAGAGCCATTTTAAGAGAAGGATGAGAAAAACATTAAAATGTGTGAAGTCAGATTAGGTCTTCTTTTTTGGCAAGTAAACTACCCTCTTGGTTATCTGCCTTTTAGAAAACAGAAATTTCATTGCTCTATTTACTCAGGATCTTAGCAGGGCCCCAGCAGTTGATAATGCCAGTGTTTGCCAACTGAAATACATTGCATAGAAACTAGTGGGAAATCATATCAATGGGTTTTTAATCAGATTATTTTGAGATGGCAACTACCTTGCTAAGAGTCATCTGCGAAGAGTTCACATGCTGTTGTTTGAGAGAACTCTCTCTTCTGAAATTTCCTTCAGTGCTTTTTATCAATGAGCAGATATGGCCCAAGAGAAGGGTCTTAAACATGTTTTCAATAACAGTATGAGGACAGCATTATTATTTCAACTTTTTAGATAAGGAAACAGAAGTGCAAGTATGTAAGATACAGTGCCAAAAATTCTCAAAAATTCCAGTGGGGGCTATTGTTTGCATTTCCCTTGTGAGTACTTCATACCAGCCACTCTTCACTACTGTTCTCAACACAGATTTCAACCACTTATTTCTATTTATTTCAACACTACTTTATGTAGTGGTTGGGCTGTCTGTACTCCTTTACCTAAGTGTAGCTGCAACCTTGTAGTAGACATTATGACTCTTGCCCAAATCATCCTCAGGAATGAAGGATTTAAACTTTCAATTGCTGGTGTCTCAGATTTCAACCCCCTCCAGTTAACTGCCTTGGGTGGAGCTCTGCCTCATGCAAACTCTATTTCCTGCAACCAGTAACTACCCCAAAGTTGAAGAGCCCAGCCTTTTAACATCAAAGTGGGAAAGGTTTAAAGGAGTAACCCTTCCTTCTAACTCTCTGCAGTGTCATTTGTGACTTCCACTGAGGCCACATTGCAGTTCATTTTGTCCAATCCTGCTTTTTTTTTTTTCCTTTCTCTTCTGTTAGATCCCCAGAGTTCTCCCTGATAGATCTCCTGCATGTTAGCAGGTTAATTCCACCTCAGAGACTGCTGGCCAGGTAAATCAGTTGCAGCAACCCTGCACTGCTTCTAGATCTGGAATTTGTCATTATTTTGTGGAGTTTACAGAGTTAATTCTACAATAATGCTTTTTTGTATTTCTATTTTTGATACACATTTGATACACATTAAATAAATGAAGACAATAGTTGAATCTAGATGATAGTGTTAATAAAAAAGGTTGAGTTTATAGGATTTAAGAGGGCCTTAATCCTAGAGGGTATTAGATAAAATGAAGGAATCTTACAATGAGGCATAATTGGATTCAGATCTTGAATACACTAACTAGAAATCAGGAATATGAATTTAAGTGATTGTATAAAAAAGAAAAAGAGCATTTCCTTTTGCAAACTTCAGTGTTCAATAATTAGATAAAGGTTCCAGAGGAAAGTATGTTTTGCCTTTGCAGCTTCAATCATTAGATGACTAGTGGAGCAAAGACTTCAAGTTTGCTACAGGGAAAGGAGTTTGAGCAAGTGAGGAAATTTCTCTTCTAGGTTTTACCAATGTAGAACACTTAAGCTCATTACCCTTTATACATAATGAAGTCACTCACTGAACTTAAGTGCCCCTTGGCTGAACACATCCGAGGACAACCAGCATGGAGCCAAGAGGAAAACAAAATTCTTTCATATTAATAACACTTTGGAGATACTTCATGGAATCTTTCCAAATATTATTTAAAAACAACTCTAAATAGATTGTTATAAAGAGTTTTATTTTAGCATACAGGTACATTCTAGACAGTTCTGTGACTATGAGCTTTCTGTGAGGTCTTAGCTCTCCCCAGTGAATTTCCATAGCCTTATTCAATACAATATTTATGGTTTCCAAACTGTAGCTATAAAAGTTTCCAATTTTCTCTATTTTCAGTCTGAGGTTCAGAACATTTCTATGTTTCAACTTTTCTTTGTCATATCTTCCTGGTACCATTAAATCATAGCATTCTCTGATTTCCACACCCCACCCCCAGATAATGTTTACCAAGACTTAGAAATTGAAGATTTAGTTAGGTTGTATATAAATGAGAAGTCTCTTTAACATGGAGATGTCTGTGTCTATGATATGAAGTTATTTGTTTAATCACATATTTTATTTAAATAATAGTATGTGGTGTATACTTCAAACTCCAAATTATTGAAGATGATCTTTGAAATAAGAAATGCTATGCTGTAGAACCAAGCAAGTTTCCCTCCCCTCCAGGAATCCTCTCCTTTCCTTTCTACTTTTTACTTTCTTCTTTGTATGTATAGTCAGTAAGTGTACTATCAACACTAATAGATTCTAATAATGCAAGAGTTTGCACATTCACTTATTCAACAAAGGTTTATCAAACCTCTATTATATGCCTAGATATGTGTTAGAGACTTGGGATAGATTTTTCACACAAGCAGGCATTTCTCTTCCCAAAGAAACTTAACATAGAGGGGAAAAACTTCCCTTTACTCTTCTGAGATCTATGGCATAGCTTAAAAATTGACATAAGAACTGACATAAACAGATTATCAGAAGAAAAGCACACAAATTTTTAAAATATTCTTTATATGTACACAAGAGTTTTATTTATTTTATTTATTTATGATAGTCACAGAGAGGGGGGGGGCAGAGACACAGGCAGAGGGAGAAGCAGGCTCCACGCACCGGGAGCCCGACGCGGGATTCGATCCCGGATCTCCAGGATCGCGCCCCGGGCCAAAGGCAGGCGCCAAACCGCTGCGCCACCCAGGGATCCCTACACAAGAGTTTTAAAAAAGAAAATGAAGATACAAGGAAGCTGTAAAGCCCCAGAGTTTATATAGTTGACAGTATAAGGGCTAGGAGTGTTGCCGCCTGCATAGCCAAAAATCCCTGGACAGCTTTTGATTCCCTAAAAACTTTACTAATAGACTACTGTTGCCTGAAAGTCTTGCTGATAACATAAAATTCAATTAACACATATTTTATATGCTCTATGTATCACATACAGTACTCTTACAATAAAGTAAGCTAGAGAAAAGAAACTGTTATTAAGAAAACCATAAGGAGGGGGCACCTGAGTGGCTCAGTGGTTGAGCTTCTGCCTTTGGCTCAGGTCGTGATCCCGGGGTCCTGGGATCAAGTCCTGCATCAGGCTCCCTGTGGGGAGCCTGCTTCTCCCTCTGCCTATGTCTCTGCCTCTTTCTCTGTGTCTATCATGAATAAATAAATAAAATTTTAAAAAAGAAAATCATAAGGAAAAGAAAATATACTTACAGTACTGCATTGCATTTATGGTTTTAAAAAAATGTATTTTAGTATATCCAGTGCAGTTCAAACCTGTGTTATTCAAGGGCCAACTGTACTTGGGCTAGGAGTAATAAATCATGGGACAGTGATGAGGAAATATATGGGGGGGACTAATGGAAGATTAGGACTTTTTCACTAGGTTTGTTTATATAGATCCATTTCAGTATTGACTCCCAATCAGGTGATAAAATATTCTCAGTATAAGGTCACTTTTGCCAGGCATGTTATTCCTGCTTTTAGGTGGAAAGGGGAACATCGGAAAGACTTTTCTATATCTGCTATTTCTCAGGTGACTTCAGCTCAAAATAATCAATATTCCATAGCAAGATATTTTGGGGTGACACATTCTGAATCCCTTCAATAACATAAAGTGACTCCAGAGTTTGCTAAGGAGTAGGAGACTCAGGCCATGTAATAGCCATACATTGAATGTATTGTATGTATTAGCTGCTACACAACAATGAACTTCAGAACCTCCCAATTCAATTTTCAGGATTCAGGAAACTGAATCCACAACACAAAGAGAAATCCAGGCAAGAACGTAGCTTGTGTAAATGTATGGGGCTTAACAGTGAGAATCTAAAATAGCATAGTTAGGGGGACATTAAGATGTATGTCTGCATAGGGAATACATGGGAAATAGATTTGCAAAGGGCTAGATTATCATCTTGCATTTCTTCCTGTGAAGGCTAGTGGTGGAAATGATGTTAGAGAAAGCAAACCAAAGGTTTGGGGTCCTCTCCTGTAAAATAGAGTTACTGCTAAATATAGCTTCTTAGCCAGTGACTACATGTTCCAGTCTCTAACAAATCTAAAGTGTGACTAGTGTCCACTGATTAAATGGAAGCAGCAGTGTTATGTGTCTCTCCCAGGGTTATATGATACAAAAAAAAAAAAAAAACCCAAAAACAACAACAACAACAACAACAACAACAAAAAAAAAAAAAACCAAAAAGCCAACCTGGATTCTTGAATGGCTAAATGAGATGAATCATATCCCCACCCTGCTACACCTACATTAAACAAATACACAATTGAGAAATTAACTTTTATTCTGTTATGCCACAGGCATTTTCATTTTTTTTGTCACTGCAGCTAGCTTTACCCTAATAAATGCACATGGCCATTAGAGGATTTTTCATACAAGTATGACATGATCAGATATATACTTTTGAAAAAGGAGGATGTATTGCTGTGGGCAGGAGGATCATGGCATTAGGAAGGTGTAATAAGCTACTGGAAGGTTAGGATTTGTATGAGGAATTTTACAGCAGAAAGAGAGAGGACAGCTCTGGGCAACGTTTGGGTAGTCCATCCTATAGATATTGCTTCTAACTTAGTTAGGAGTAGAGTCTAGATGATTTCCAGGTTTGAAATATGAATGGCAAATTTAAAAAAATACAAAAATACCCAGTTAAGAATGAAATTAATGGTACAGTAATTATGCATATTATATGTGGAGCACCCAAAATATAATGATTAGGGTGATTGTGTTCTGGACCACTACATCAAAATATTTAAGATGAAAGATTCTATTTTTAATGGGAAATCAACATCTCATTGTAAAAAAGGAATATCTTTGGTTTAACTCTTATTTATAAGAAATGGTTCTTTTTTTTTTTCATATGAATGCTAGCCACCTCATAAAGACAGGACTGCCACGATATATTTCAGGCAAGAGTGTCTAGAGACTTATAAATGCATGGAGAGTGGAGCTTGAAGAGAGAGATCCTCTCTGCCAGGGTGTAGAATGCCAGATAATGAATCCTTGCGGAGGCGACATTACAAATTGAAGTCTGGAAGGAGAAAAGTCTAGAAAATAAGAGCTGTTATAGAATGAAAGATTGTGGTAATTAACATTATGGGTAAGGAAGGTTTTAGTTATTGCAATGCAAATAAATCAGGGGCATGTTTTAAGCAATGAAACAGTGTGCCTCTTGGAATTTTTCAAGTTCTTCCTTTTTTTGTTTCCATAGAACCTTATGCTCCAGTCAAGAAGTGTCTTACTCTTGTAAGACATATAGAGAAAAGGTAATTGCTAAAATATAAAGAGGCTTATACACACACCTAGCTGCCTTAAACCAGTTTTCGATTAAAACAACAAAAAAGACATCAGTCATATTTCTCAATCAGTATTTAACATATCATTACCATCCGTGCCAGGAATAAATGACACGTTTGTAGGTGATGCTAATGAAGATGACATTTTAAATTCAGATTGACAAAACTCAAAGCTTCTATTTGTAAAATAATCCCCAGATGTGACACTGAATCTCTGAGGGGATGTTTGAATCACGAAACTAGAATATTGTTTTGTTAAAGGTTTCATGTATAAATTGATTATAATCTATTTTTTCAACCCACACTTTAATGAAGTTCTTTGATTATTTTTTGGATTTCATGTTAGTTGTTTGTTCTTGCTTTTGGAAGGGAAAGGGAATTTTGTCTTTTGTTATTCCACTGCTAAGAAGCTGGTGACAGAAAATATAATGTGGCATCCAGGGAATTGTTTCAGATTTTAGGTTTTCAAATTCTTTTATATGATTACAGACTAATTTGCATTTATAATAAAAAGAACGCTTGTTTTGCTGATTATAAAATTATGTGCTCAGTCTCTAAAACTCAATTTATAGAAAAGTATAAGGACATTAAAATATTTTAAAATGCAGTCATGTATTTCTTCTTTCTTTCTCTATGCACAGATAAATTTGGTATACTTTTTCTTGCAATGTTTTATTATATGGTCCTATGTCAAAAGTCTTTTTTGACAACATGATTTTAATAGCTGTACAATGATTTATCACATAGATGTATCATATATTTTTAATAATTCTTTCTTTTTTTCCTGAATATATGGGATGTTTCCAAAATTTGCTGTTCTGCAACACACACACACACACACACACACACACACACACACACACACACACCAGAAAAGCCAAATTTGGATAAGTCACCTTATAATACATCTCTATCTGTACATGTTATTTTCTTACCAAAGATTGCTAGAAATGGAATTTCTACATCAAGGTACATAACTCAGGTTAAAGGCTCTGGGTACATATTATTGTATTACCCTTCAGGTCACCTGTGGCAATTTGCACAACCATCAGTGTCATTGTTAACTTGATCTAGCCAGCTTTGATTATCATTACTGGGGATCCCTGAGTGGCTCAGGGGTTTATCGCCTGCCTTTGGCCCAGGCATGATCCTGGATTCCTGAGGTCGAGTCCTGAGGTTGAGTCCTGGGGTCGAGTCCCGCATCAGGCTCCCTGCATGGAGCCTGCTTCTCTGTCTGCCTGTGTCTTTGTCTGCCTCTCTCTCTCTCTCATGAATAAATAAATAAAATATTTTAAAAGATTATCACTGTTTCTAACTTTTGTCAGTTTGATAGATTAAAAATGGAATCTTATTGTGCATACCATATTACTTTCATTTTTCTATCTGTAAGAGGGAATAAACTTTTTCATTTGTTAATTAGCCATTTCTATTTTTCCTCTTTGAATTGACTTTCTAAACCTTTACATATCATTGTTTCCAAAATACTGATTTATAGTAGTATATTTTTAGAGATACATACATATTCTAAGGTATTTTCTTTTCAATTTTATTCTTTACTTTTGTCCATATATCTATAGACAAATATAAATTTTTGTCATTATTCTGTAGACAAATATAAATATTTGAACTTATTACATTCTTTTCTTAAAAGAAGATTTTATTTATTTGACAAGGAGAGAGAGAGAGCGCGAGCACAATCAGGAGGAAGGGCAGAGGAAGAGGGAGAAGCAGGATCCCTGCTGAGCAGGAGCCTGATGCTGGGCCATGATCCCAGGGCTGGGATTATGACCTAAGTGGAAGGTAGACACTTAACTGACTTAGCCACCCAGGAGCCCCTGAACTTACTACATTCTTAAAAAAATCTTTACTCATGATGTAATCATTTAAAATAGTACCTTCATTTTCTTCTAAGTTTTTCACTTATTTTCATAAATTCTTTAATTCCTGAGTTTATTTTGATGTATTTATTTGATTAACATTTAAGGGGTGTGTGTATGTGTGTGTATGTGCGTATATGTTTATGTTGTGCTTTCTAACATTTTTGGGGAGAGAGTATATATAAAATAACTTTTTAGTCTATAATAGCCATTTTACATGCTTTAATAAATTAACATTTTCCTTTACTGCCTTTTCCATAAGACATTTATAATACTTTAAGTTTAGTCCTTTTTTATACATATAAGTTATGACATATATAAGTATATAGGTGTAACTATATAAGTATATAAATATTTATCTGCTAATCAGAATTTACAGTCAAACAAGGATTCTAGTCTTTATTAGAATATCTCTACCTCTTTATTGAGTTTATTTGGAATGCATATTATGTCATTCACATATGTATCATATATATTTCATTCTTACATATTCTCTGGTCTGTTTCAGAACTACTTCTGTTAACTCACAGATCTATTTATCCCATGTAGCACCAAAATAAATCATTTAATTGCTATACTTTTATAATAGATATATTTATATATATATCTGATGATGGAAGTTCCTTATTTCCATTTTCAAAATAATTTCTCAAAATATTTCTGAATAACCTTAAAGTATTTTTATCAAATCCCAAATAATTGTCATTTGGGGTTTTTAATGAGATTTCAGTCAGTCAGATGTATTTTGGACTTAAATAACACCTTTTCCAGTATTAAATATTTCCATCTAGGAAAATACTATGTTTCCTCATTTATTTAAATTTTCATAGCTCTTAGAAAGTGTTGTAGCTTTGCTTATATGAATTCTAGCCATTTCCCATTAGAATTAATTATTTCTCTACTTTTACTTACTTACATTGCTTTATTGAAGGAAACTTCAATATATTACATGTTCTAACTGACTTTACAAATATGCAGGAAGTCTATTGCTTTTTTTATTTAGCTCTTTTACTGGATTTTGTTATTATTTAAAATAGAATTAATTCTCTACATTCTTAAAAAAAAGGATGTGATGACATCATTGCAATCATCTTATATCATTCTTTCCACTAGGTTTAATTCCTGTTTCTTGTTCTATTTCCTTTCTTCTTCTGTTTTTTTTCTTTCCCTTTGAATAGACCCTCCAGAAAAATATTAAATAGTAATGGCACTAACAAACTTTATTGTATTATTTAAGAGCTGGATGGAATTTCACTACAGCTGTGCTTTCCAAAGTGTTATCTTGTGAACATTAATCTCTCCAGATGTTCTGAGAGCAAAGAATTCCAAGTTAGAAATTTAAAAAAAAAAGTCTGAAACTTCTCATTAAAGGGTTATAAAGTATTTTTGCATATAAAAGATCTTAGAAATCTTATATTAAAAATTGTTTAATTGTGTTTTATTCCATTAATTAATGTTTCATTGAACAAAATCAGCCATCAATCAAAGCAAAACTTGTCCTATTTACCCAATTGAGCAAGTACCAAGGGTGAGAAGAGTGTTATGGTTTGGGTACAGGCAGTAATAAGGGGATATATTCTCTGAACAGAATGTAGAAGCAGTGTTAAAGCCAACTAAAGACAGTGCCATTTCCACTCTCCACTTCCTTGTAGTTCTCACCCCCAAAACTTTGGTTAGTCTGAATTCTAAATTTAGAAAATTTATTTCAGTTTCTGTTGACTCTGTAATTTATATTTAAGCTTCAAATTACACATTTTTATGAATTCGTTTTTAATAAGTGTTATATTCTACATGGGAGTTAATTCGAATTTTTCCCATTTATATAGTGACTCCTAACACATGCAGATTGAGCTGTATGTGTTCATTGTGAGAACTAATTGTCAATGATTGAATTCTTTGCTCTCTAGGTGAATTTTATGTCACTGTGGAGCTATGTAATTAAGTAGTACGTTTGATGGGGTTTCTGGGTGGCTCAGACAGTTAAGCATCTGCCATCAACTGAGGTTATGATCCAAGGGTCCTGGGATTGAGCCCCAAGTTGGGTCCACCCCTCCCCGTAGCTCAGCAGGCTGTCTGCTTCTCCTTTTCCCTCTGCCCCTCCCTCTACCATGCCTGTTCCTATGCTTGTGCTTGTGGGCACACTCTTTCTCTTTCAAATAAATAAATAAATAAATAAATAAATAAATAAATAAATAAATAAATAAATAAATAAATAAATAAATAAATAAATAAATAAATCTATAACAAATAGAACATTTGAAATAAACAATAATAGCTCAGTGGTAGCAAAGACAAAGAAACAGTAATTGAGTAAATTCATTGTTACCATTTGGAATTTTTATTTGTGCTTAAAATTTCAATCAGTGAAAAAAGGTGGGCTGTGATATTTTCATTTACTAGATGCAGATTTTGTTTCCTACATGAAACATTGTGCTATGTTAGAGTAATATATTTAAGTTAACATTTTTAATTATTCTTAGTGGGGCAGTAGAGTTGACCTTTTGCACCCCTGAATCAGTCAGTTATTGGCTGCAGGGTGGGAGTAAAGCATTTCCCATTAGCACAATTCTCCAGGGAAGGCAGCTGTGAGTAGTTATAACCCAACCCTCATAGTAACTGTGGTTCATGGGCCTGGCTAGGGGTTTTGAGTAGAGAACCAAGAGAATGTACTGAGGTTCAAAACTTTTCTTATTGTTTACTCTGTTGAAAAATTTTCAATTTGTCAAGGAGATACTTGTGGTAGACTAAATAAATGTCCTCCCCGTCCACAAAGATAACCATGTTCTAATTCCTGAAACCTGGAAATGTACCTTATATGGCAAACAAACCAAAAAGGGTCATTGCAGGTATAATTAAGAATCTTGAGTTGGGAAGAAGAGCTTAGACTAACCAGGTGGGCCCTTAAGGCAATTACATGTATAAGAGGAAAGCAGGAGATTTTTACACAAGAGACTCTGAAGAGAAGACATGACCAGGGAGGCTGAGATTGAAATGATTAAGCTACCAGAAGCTAGAAGAGGTAAGGAATAGATTCTCTCTTAGAATCTCCAGAGGAACCATGGCCTTGCCAACACCCTAATTCTAAAACAATGAACAAATAAATTTCTGTTGTTGTAAGCTACCCACTTTGCTATAACTTTTGCTGTAACTTGGTACAACAGTCATAGGAACTAATGCGGCACTTTACTGCAATCTGATTGACAGGTAAGCAGCTCTAGGCTGGCTTTTTCTAAGTTTACCTACATTTTAGCCAGATCCATGAATACCAAGCCTTTTTCCCCCTTAGCAATTTTTTGGCACTACACAGGTGAATCTTACTATTACTTCTTCATTGTTTTTATGTGTATTTATTCTGCCTATAAAGTCCTCTTGAGTAGAACTTACTTTGATAAAGATAGAAAGAAAGTTTGAGGTCAAGTAGTGCTGGTTCTGAATTGCAGACTTTAGGCAAAGTACTTAAAGTACTGAAGCCTTAGATTCCTTATGTATAACACAGTGACGATAATACTTGTGGTGTAAGGGAGAAATGAGTAGATTACCTAAAATAATAAATAGTGTCTGGTTCAGAGTAGGAGTCAGAAAAGTTAAGTTCCTCATCTCTTTCTTACCCACAGTAACTAGTACATACCTTGGCATAATAGTAACCATTGAATAAATCAGTATATCAACGCAATTGATTGCATTTTTTTTGACAATTGATATTTACAGAAAGGTACATATATTATTTGAATACAAACATTACACATTGGAATAAGGTGATTTTGGAGTGTATTTCTAACTATGAAGGTTCAACATTTTTTTTAACCATATTACAAATCATTTCTGCATGTTACAGTTGTCAAAATCAGATGTTAATAACATTGTTGAACCCAGTACTTTATAACCTGAACCCAAAAAAGCAAAGGGTGATAACTTGGCTTTAGATATGCCTAGATGTGTGGCATTTTTTGCTATGGTCTAGATGTTGCCATCTGTTTTCATGTATATTAACAGGATAACTAATTGTTCAAGAATTAATAGACACTGGGACACCTGGATGGCTCAGTGATTCAGCATCTGTCTTTGGCTCAGGGTGTGATCCTGGAGTCCCAGGATCAAGTCCCACATTGGGCTCCCTGCATAGAGCCTGTTTCTCCTCCCTCAGCCTGTGTCTCTGCCTCTCTCTTTCTGTCTCATGAATAAATAAATAAAATCTTAAAAAAGAACTAATAGACACTAACATTACAAGAGGCATTTCCAGGAAAGAAGACTATTGGATTGGGCCACTTTGTCAAGAAAGAGACTAAGAAAAAAATGAAATCGAATCAGCTCAAAAGAAAAGTCATCTTAAAAGGAACTGAAATGATTGGGGAGATAGAGTAATATCTGATAGATACGGTGGTAGACTCAATAAGATCAGGGTATGCAGGATAAGAAGAAAAGACAAAGGATCTCAAAAGAAAATACTAGTATGTTTGTTTCCTCTATAAGCTAATAACAAGTGGCTTAGGATGTGCCCTGTGCTGCTAGATTTAACTGCCTTTTGGGGTTCATTAATCTAACTTGGTGCTAGACACACTACACTGAGTGTGTATCCTAGCCCTACCAATGAGGTTCTTGTGTTGTGCTGTTTGCTTTTGTGAAATAGTAAATACAGATAGATCTATCTGCCTTCACTCCCCCCCCAACCCTTGCATTTTCCTAAGTGATACTGTACTAAGAGCATCTTTTGTTTTAATATGTGGTCTTTGACCCTGGTTTCTGATGGAGTTCCTAATTCCTTTGGAATCTCCTGGGTAATAATAGTATATTTAGCTTTCATGAGGTGACTCCTAGATGGAGGTCAGTCACCAGAAAGACCAAGCCATGATTAGAACTTTTGTCCAAGGCCTCCTTCTCTAGAAAGGGAAAAGGTGCAAGAAAATGAGATAATGATCAATCATGCCAACATGATGAAGGTTCCATAAAAATACTAAAAGTATGGGGTTCAGAGAACTTCTGGGTTGGTATGGACCCCTACCTGCACTGTACTGTACCTCAACTCCCAGGGGAACAGAAGATCCCAAACTGCAGACACTTTCTGGACGATTCCCTATGTATCTTTTCATTTGGCTTTCACTTGTACCTTTTATAATATCCTCCATTGTGTAATGAATTGGTAAATGTGTTTCCCTGAGTTCTCTGAGCTGTTGTAGCAAATGATCAAACCAAGGAGGGGGATCATGGGAATCCCAATTTATCATTGGTCAATCAAAAGTACAAGTGTAACCTGGGACTTAAGATTGGCATCTGAAGTAGATGGTCAGTCATGTGGAACTGGGCCCTTAACTTGTGGAGTCTGATGCTATCTCCAGGTACTTACATCATAGGATACTCAGCTGGTGCCAGAAAATTGCTTGGTGGGTGGAAAATCTAAAGTTCTACTCTCAGAAGTACTGTGATTATGTGAGTAGAGGGAAAAAAACACAGGAGGAGTGTGTGGGTGTCTTTTTGTTTATTTTCTTTTTATGGCCTATAAATTCTGACTGGTAACAAACTTGTATTTGTGTGTGTATAATATTTATAGTATATTTATGTGCTGGGTTCTATAAATAAATGGTGGCCTATACCAGAAATGCCAAATATTTATTGAGAGTTTGATAAGGGAAAGTGTTAATTTTTTTAAAAAGTTTTTTAATAAAGTTTTTATAAAGACTTTATTGAGTTATATATTGGTTTACAAATTAAAAAGTTCTTACATACTGTATTATCATGTTCTTGGCAATAATACAGGAAAGGAAATTTATTTTTGACTTGTTCCAAATCTCAGAAATATCATAACTGATCACATTATGAACACATAACTTCTAATTTAGTGAAACTAGTAAATGTAAGCATTGTGGCTCAGGTCCAGAGAGGCCCAGTACTCTTATCTATTTCTCATTTTTCTTGAGAAGAAACCACAGGAATTAAAGGACAAGGGAATCAGGAAGCTACATGCCCTTCAGGAACAGCTTTATAGCACACTTAAGGGTAACACAGATAAGAGTGGAGGAGACAGTAGTTATCTGAGTTGGTACAGCACTGAGCAAAACTTGCTGGGGTTTCTCACATTCCTAAAATCCGTTTACTATTCCAAGAGGATTCCTGAAAATCTCAGAAGATACAGCACAAAGGAAGTTCTATGAGTAATGTTTGTGGCTGAACAAGGCATTTACCTGAAAGGATAGGTGATGTCCCCAAGTTCAAAAACCCCAAATCAAAAGTCTTTCTATCCTCATCCAAAAATCCCATACAACTCTTCAAGTTATAAAGCCTCTGCTTTTAATCCTTCTTACTATTCCATTGTTCCCCTTCTATCCCGTTGCTTTTCAACTCCACTTTGGGCTTAGACAGTTTTGAAAGAGAAGGAAGCTTACTTACACCATTATCCTTGTTTGCAAGTGAATCCTTCTGTATTTATCCATCTGTTTTTTTCTCCTGATATCTATGGATTTTCACTTATTTCTCATTGCTAGGCATTTTAGAAAATTCATATTTTAAAATCTGCTCTTCTACTTGTGTTTAGGTCCCAAGTGGTTACTTTGATGCCTTCTAGAATTCCATCTTGAAAAGGCTGAGCTGTCAAGGAAAAGGTAGGGACCAAATATTCCCAATTTTCAAATTGGCTGAGAATTAGTTCTGCTTGCCAACTTGCCATTTGATTCCTTGTTTATGATTAAACTGACACTCATAGTAAAAGATGACTCAGAGAGGGAATAATTTGATATCATGTATAAAAAGATTGTAGGACCTTGAAATAGTCATTGGATAGAAATGAAACTCTACCATTGTTTGGTGGATATTTCATACACTCCTACATGTAGTAAAGCTTCTGCAGATGGACGATGTCTCAAGATACTGCTACAGATATCATGATAGGACATGCATAATTAGCTTAGAGATAATAATTTCTTCTTCAACAGATTCAGAAGGGAATAGCAGTGGCCATGTTTGCTCTGATTTTTATCATTCCTAGAACACTTTTAATTTGCCACATTACATTTTTCTACATAATCTTATGAATTGAGTATTAATTTTATCTCCATTTTGAAACCTTGATTGCCAAAAGTTATTTAGAAAATGGTATATGTAGTGCAAAAATCCTCTTTATTGAATGGAGGAGAAATAAGAGCTTAAATACTTATTAGGGAATATAGAAGAAGTAAACCTAATTATAGTGAATAAAATTATTCAATTCCTGCTCTATTTGGAATCCATTCCCGTTTTGCCATAGTATCTACTCTCTGGATTTTCAAATCAGCTCTGAAATACTGGATGGACATAACTTTAAAAATAAAAATGAACCCCATGGTAGTCTAATGAACTAGGTATGTATTGGAAAATAGGCAGAAAACAGTTCTCAGACTTAGAGAGGAAAGGAACTTTGCCAAGGACCATGAGGCTTAGGACATAACCCTTTACCACTTGAACTCTGATTATAATTGTCCTCCAAAAGGGGTAAATTCTTCTAATGAGAAGTTGGGTGCCAGTTTCTACATTTTCATTCATTACTACCTTGGTGAATTATTGATTTGAGTTATGTGATATCTTAAAACTATAACTTATGAATACCTAATATTAAGAAGGCTCATGTTTACTATGTATATTCATTCATTTTTGTAACAGAATAAATGCATTGCTACAATGGGTCAGTCACTAGATGAGCTGTTTGGGACACTGAGGTGAAAAGAAACATAGCATTATTGTTTGTAGGGAGCATGTTTTCAATGAAACATGAAAAGCATACCTTTATTTACGATACAGCATGGGATATGTAATAATTGTGACATAGGAAAAGTGTAGTGCCAACTGGGAGGTAATTGTCTCTAATTAAAATTGTTGAAGGAGAATTCACCTAATAAACAAAATTGACCTTAAAGTTTAAGTTGATGTTTGTCAGTTGGTAAAGGGCAAAGTTGGAATATTATTCCAACTTGATTTTTTTAAAAAATTGGAATGTTTATTCCAACTTGATTTTTAAAATCAGGTTTAAGTCTGGTTTTTAAAAGTGAGGCTTAAAAAATCATTGTTAGGATTTCTACACTGCAGCAAGGCAAGGAATTTGAAGCAAGAGGTTCTGAGTCTTAAAGTGTAAACTATCATTTGACACTTTCAAGTGAAGAGTTGATGGACCTGTCATGTAGTTCCTAGAATGAATGATAGTTATTTGTACCTTTTATCTTGCCTGGCAAAAGTAGCCTGAATTATAAGGTTATATTAATGATAAGTGGAATAATAAAGTCCTGTTAATGTAGACCATAAGACATACGGGTATAGTTGGTTCTGATTCTCAGCTAGGATAAAATGGAATATGGTCAATAAAAGTACATTCAATCAAATGTTAAAGGGTCTCATATGTCATTTTAAAAAGTCAGAAATAACTTCTTAAGTACCAAAAAAGAGAGCAATTTTTTCTTAAGGAAAGATGGCTTGATCATGTATGTGTAAAATAGTAAGAGAATAGAACAGGGAATAGAGTAGATATGTCAAGGAGGAGGAATGGAGATAGAAGATTGAAATGTTCTATAGTCACTGGATACAGGTTAATCAATTAAAAGGTAAGAGGTTATAAGAGCTTGAACAAACACAGTGGAAATGAGCCAAGAAATTTTTTATGAGAGGAAATAAAATAGTCTGGTTATAAATGTGAGGCATAAAAGAAAGGGAATCATAGTATAGATTTATTGAATCTTAAGTATTATATATTTATAATCTAAATATAATATATAATATAATATATATTATATATAATATTTATATATTTATATATAATAAATATATAAATATATTTATCTAAATATAAATATTTAGATTAAACTAGAATCCTGGAAGGTAAGTACTATTATATTTTCACTTTACATGTGAGGAAACTAAGTCACTGAGAAGCAAAATTTCCTAAGTCGTGCAAAGGTAAAGTCAAATGTGGGCTATTTGGCCGTTGCTACATCCTACTATGCCCTGATTGCTAGTTTGGGTTACTAAGTAATTGAGAGTGGATTAATAAAGATGGGGACTCTTGGAAAATAATGATTTGCAGAAAGGATTGATTAGCGATAATCTGAGCTTGAGATATTCCATGTTCTCTATGTCAATATCTGATCCAAGGGCAGGTATTGATGAGTTAGTTGAAAAGGAGTATAAAATTCAAAAGAGGTTTTTTTAAAAAAAATAATATTGAGTGTCTGTTCAAGGTACAGTTGGGCCTAAAGAAATAAAAATAATGATGCTGATATAGTTCCTGCTTAAATTGGTTGTCTGCATGCATTAGGAGTTAGGTGAACAGTTAGCAGGGCCAGGGTCTCCAACCAGAAAATAGGGAATCAGTACAGCTAAAAAAACAAAACAAAACAAAAATAACATTCTGTTTTACAGCTTAGGAGGGAACTAGCACCCTGTTTTGCAGCTTTTGTAGGAATGACTTCTGCAAAATGTTCTACGATAAGACAAGCACAAAACATTTCATCACTATCCTGGGCAAGGAGCAGTTAAGACATAAGCCCCCAGATGTCAGAAAAAAAGATCCTCAGCATGTTAACATTACTCTAATAGGTAGACAGATATGTGACCAAAGTCCTGATTGGCATGACTCAGCACACCCTAATTCCTTAAGATAGTTCAGCAAAAGAGCTCATAAACCCCTCAACTTAGAAATTCCAAGGGCATACCCCCTTGGGTCTTCTTTGTCTCTGGGAGCTTTGTACTATTGCTCAATAAACTGTGCTGCCCACCACTCTTCATGTGGCCTACCTCTTCATTCTCAAAGTGGCATGACCAAGAACTGCAGGCACTAAAGGCAGAGAAATCCTGCAACATGTGGATATTGTATGCTTTCCCATGCATTGCTCCTGTATCTCTTCTCTTATTCTTATACAACTACATGTTCACAACGTTGGAACAGATGTTTGGGTTTTTTTCCCCACACCAAACAATTCTTCCACACCAGCTGGGTGTCCTTGCAATTTAACTCCATCCTGACACTATTTACCTGGAGATAGTCTCAGATCCCACAGGTTCAGGGCTCAGTCCTACAAAACTGCTCTTCTTCCCCCCTCCCCCACCCCCATTGCAGATGGCCAGGTAAAGTCCACGGTGTCACCTGTTCTGACCAGTTGACTATAAATTGGAGTTTCCCACAACCCCCTCTAAGGTTTGATTAATTTGCTAGAACAGTTCACAAAACTCAGGAAAATAGCTTACTTTTTACCAGTTTTATTACAAAGGATACAATGATATCATTAGATGAGTCTCTAAATAGAAAAGATGCATAGGGCAAAGGATGTGGGAAGAGGCATGGAGCCTTCCCTGAATATTGTTTTCCTAGCACCTTCATGTGTGCAGCAAACCAGAGGTCCCCTGAACCCTATGCCTTTTGGGATTTTTATGAAGTCTTCATCATGTAGGCATGATTGATCATTATCTTAGTTTCTAGGCTCTCCCCTCTCTGAAGAATGGGGTTGGGGTGAAAGTTCCAAGCTTCTAATCATGGCTTGGTCTTTCTGGTGTCAGCCCTCCATCCAGGAGCCCTCTGAGTCACCTCAGTAGAACATGTTAACAGAGGAAATTTTAAGGGATTTAGGAGTTCTGTATAAGAAACCAGGGTCAAAGATCAAATATTAGAACAAAAGATGTTAGGAAGATACAAGGGTATTAGGATCTCTGTACCAGGAACCAGGCACAGATAATTATGTTATACATTAAACATATAATTTTTATTTACCAGAGGTTTAGAAAATATTAATAATAAAGAAACTTAATCATGCACCTAATAAAGCGTTTTCATGGTGATTTGTCCCACACTGTGCACTTCTGGAAGCATGTGGTTCTTGACCAGATCTTTCTTCAGTCAACTTCATTGTAATTTATTTGAGCTCTTTTTAATACTCTTCTTAAATTTTAAATAAAAATGAAATGGAACTTTATATGATTAAGACAGGACTTGAATTTCTAGTTTAAGGCTAGATATTTTTAGACTAACTTAAGACTAAAAAGATTTGTAACCTGGAACCAGGGCAAAACATCATTCATCTTCTCCTTGGACAATAATGTGAACAAGTTGCCACATTTTTTAGTCTCAATAATTTCTTATACAAGATGGGCTTTGTAATGCTAACTTCACAAAGTTTTTGTGATTATTAAGTAGGAGGTATTTTACATAAAAATACTTTTTTGGTGAAAATAGGTAAATTTTATGTCATCACTCCAGTGAAATTCTGTGTTCTGATTCAGTATATTGTAAAACTCACAAACTTATCTCTGAATTCTGTTTTCAGGCAAGTCACATTTTCTTTATCGTTTTTCAATCTGATGCATCTGCCTTCATAAATCATATATAAAGTTGATAAAAGTAAAGAGCACAGCCTTAGGAAAATCCAACAGGTCGGCAACTATTTATAATTTGACAATTTATGAGAACAAATGTCTCCATTACATAAATAATTCCCTTGCATTTCATTTGCTTACACACCATTATTTCTACAAGTTTGTCACAAAAGAATGGAGATCGATTTATCTTCTTAGCTGGCACAATGGGTAAATGTGAACACAATATATTCCTTCAGTTCTTTTTACTAAGAAGGTAATACTAATCTTTTATTTTATAAAGATATACCTGAATTTTAGCCAAAGGCTAATGAAACATAAAAATGAGACATAAAAAGCCCAATGAGTAATTTGGCCTTGAGCTTTTTCTGTGTACTCCAGTGATCATTTGGCTACTTCCACCTGATTTACTGTCTTTGAATGGAAATGTAAACTGTCCTTAGATGTTATTTTGCCCTTTATAGCTTCTTTCATCAGCATAAAAGTAGGAGCAATAGAATTGCTTCAGGGCATGTGTGCCGGCCTATATGCAGGTAGTCTCCCTGTTTTTGAGGATCGGGCAACCTGTGTTCTGATCATTACCTCCTATTAAACATTCTTGTGCCAATCCCAGAGCATTCTGAAAATCATTTACAGAATAAATGATTTTATAATTTATAAATGAGAAAATCAGTATTTATGAAATAAGGAGACTGGACTGTGTGCTTGAATACATTCTATCAGGTGGCTAAGACTAACAGCTGCATTCCTCAGAATCTTCTTCCCTAGGCAATTCCAGAATAGAATTGGTCAAGAAAGAAACTAGTACAAAACCAGAAGGCAGAAATGATGCCAAAGCCACTATTCTGGGAAGGAACTGAGCAGTTGGACACTAGGACAACAAAGCAGAAGTAAACTCCAGTTTGTCTTTACTCTCCTCCCAACCTGAGTTCATCTTGTCTTCCTAATTCCTGGCTCCATCAAGCAATGGTGACTCCAAGTCTACCACCAGGCACTTGACCACAGGGACCAGCTTCCTCAGAAGAGGTAGATACTACAGGTCTTCCCACAAGTACTCCCCTTATGATCCCACTTAGATGTCCAGAAGTACTTTTATTTTAGCATTTTCCTGAAAGCTCTAACTTGTCTATGGTCTCCAATGCTTCAGGCCCAATGTGATAAATGACTGTTTTTGGATCTTCTCATTTTTCCCTCTGTGTCTTCCCTTCTTTGCTTCCTTCCACATTCATGTAAGATCTAATTCTGGTCATGTATACCCTCTTACTGTAGTACTTTTAAGGGGTTTCATTCTCCTGACCAAACCCAGACTGACACCCAGTATTTATCGAGTTACAATTGGATGTTTCCAAAATTCTTTCAAAGACTCAACTATGAACCTAAGCATGATAATAAAGAATTTTATTTAATCCTCACATGTCTATGAAGTAGATGTTATTAGTAGCTCATACTGTAGGTAAAATAACAGATTTTACAAATATTATTTAACTTGGTTCACACAACTTGTGACCATAATTCATTCCCAATATATCTCACTCCAGAATATAAATTCTCAGAGTTCACAGACCTCTATGGATCCATATACGTGACTCAGAGTATCTTGTGAGCACTCAGAATGTTTGTTTGCATTAAACATTTTTCCAGGTAGGAGTCCAAAGTTTTCAGCACACTTATAAAAAATTCTGTAAGCTCAAACATTAAGATTAATACTTGAAACTACTATTGAATATGGTCTGTACTAGCCACATGTGGCTACTTAACTTTAAATTAGTTGAAATTTAATAAAATTGAAAATTCAGTTTCTTAAAGTAGTCCTATTTTGGGTGCTTAGTACCCACATGTGGCTAGTGGCTACCATACTGGACAGTGCGCATAGAACTTCTGCAATGATAGAAATATTTCCTATTACACAGGGCTACTTTAGAGGATATTCAGCATTTTAAGAACATGCCAAATGTTTGTTGCCCTCTATTATAAGGGAGCCAGACTCCTCTTTGTCCATTCCCCTACTCCTCCCTCAACTCTCCCCAAAACACAAAATCCCTATTCAAGTAGAACATCAAATTCCTTGAACAGCTTAGAAGCAGCTCTATATTTTCCTTTATAAAGGTCAGTGCATTTTGTACAGCGTGATTGCGTACAGAGTTGAAAAACAGATCCAATTCACCTACAGCGCCACATAAATATTTTAAGACTGTGTTTTATAAACTGTAAACTTTATTATAGGCTTTGGTTTTAGAGCAGGTGAAGTCTATATATCATTGAGTCCCACCACTCGTGGCTATTGTTTTACTAGCCTGCTTCTTCACTTGTGCCATACGCTACCCCAGCAGATTGGATTAACAGCTCTCCAGGGCCCCCTTCTACCTTCCAGAAGAAATACTGATTGAACCAGAGCAAATTCCTCCTTCTCTGACTTATGTACATAAAAGAAAAACGTAGAATTTACCAACAGCACAATAGACTACCAACAGGAAACCAATCACCCTCTTCAGGGAAAGCACTAAAGAGTTTATCATCCTTTCAGACTAGAAAGTTTCTGAATGGTGAACATAGACCTTTACAGCTGCAACAGACTTTTTAGCATTTTAAGGAGCAGGATAAAAGCATCCCCAATTAGGAACTAATTAGAAAAACAAGTACAATTCTAGAATTTTTGGCAGTTATCCCTCATAACCTGAAAGTAATCAAAACACTTCAAAATCACCTGCAGAAAGCACTGGAGTACATAACATCAGTTCTGTCAAAGGGAAACTACAATCTGTTAGTTGCCTTAAAGCGCTCTCACCTTTCTTCCATGCAGCCTTTTTAGGAGTAGATTCTCTTCTTCCCTAAGATAATCACTCAAAAAACAATGTAGGCACCATTCAGGGTCTAATAATATTTTGGATAATCTACTTCTTTTTTTTAAGATTTTATTTATTCATGAGAGACACAGAGAGAGAGGCAGACACATGGGCAGGCTTCTCACTGGGAGCCTGCTGCAGGACTCGATCCCAGGACCCTGAGATCACACCCTGAATTGAAGGCAGTTGCTCAATCACTGAGCCACCCAAGCATCCTTCGGATAAACTATTTCTTAAGTTGAAATGTATGTAGAGCAGGGCCTGGAAAGTACTTGAAAGTTTATGAGATCTTGAGAATGTTTAAATTTAATATTTTCATTAAAATATAAATTGATTCTAATAGGAAGAGTATTCTATTCTTTAGAAATATCTTATCAGTGAAAAAGGTACACTTCCTTTGCAGTCATGATTTGCAATTGAAAGATATTTTCATAGAATTAGACATTCTCTGTTCAAGTCAGTGTTCTCAAGCTGGGGTTAGTGGAGCCATTAGGACTATTTTTTAAAATCCTTGAGAACTTTTCCCTTTAAAAGGGTTTCTTCTACTTTGGGATTATTTGTTGACTACTTATCTCAATTTCTTGCCTTTGTAAATAATAATAATAAAGTCTTTCCTATTAATCAGGGGACTTAAGTTTCCTGGAAGTATAAAATGAGACAAATTAGGATTTCACTAACCTGTAGTGAGGAGGAAATGAGATGCTAAATGGAAGTCCTCTAGTATTGTGCTTGTTCCAGTAGGGCTTTGAATAAATGACAGTTCCCTTTTCATCCTCCCCTCATTTGGAAGCATGGAACTCTAGCTGTCATATTCCCAGAAGATTCTTTCTCCCGTTTTGTCAAAGTGGGGACATTCTATTCCACTTGCCTTGTGTTCAAGTCCATATGTAGAACTAGATTTCTAGTTTAATACTCTTATGGTCAGAGAATACACCTCTACTTAATTTCAATTAAAATGTGTTGATTACTTTATGACTCAGAATATAGTATATATATATATATATAGTGGCTATGGAGTCCTCCATATATGTGTGAGATATACATATTTATATATATATATATATATAGTGTATACATATTCACATACTATGCTATTGATGGATTGTTCTATATATGTCAGTTAGATCCTATAGTTTGATCATTCTGTTCAAATTACCTATTTTTAAAAAATATATCACTTTGTATAATTTTCTTATTGGGTGATCTGCATATCACAATTACATATGTAATTTATAATAGCTACTTCCCAGTTGAGTAAAATGTGAAAATATTTTCATTCCTGTCCCTTTATAATTTTGCTTTAACTATCAAATGTGATTTAAGAAACTCATAATAAATAGAATAGTCTATTATTTTTATACCAACACTTACCCATTCTGATGGTCTTCTTTTCCTTTTGAAGGTCCAAGGCTTCTTTTATTTCCTTTCTGTTTAAGAACCTTCTTTAGCCATGCTTTAGGGGTAAGCTTGCTAGCAATAAATTTGCTTAGTTTTAGACCTTACCCAAAGATATTTTTAAAACCCTTTGTTCCTGAAGTATATTTTCACCAAATATAGAATTTGTAATTAACAGTTCTCTTCTTTCAGTATTTTAAGCATAGTATGCCACTTCTTTCTGGCCTCCACGGTTTCAGATGAAAATTGTTATTCCTCTACAAGTGATGTGTTGTTTTTCTTTGGTTGCTTTCAACATTTTTTTGTCACTAATTTTTATAAGTCTAATTGAGATATATGCTGGCATGGATTTCTTTGATTTATCCTATATGGGATTTACACAGCATCTTGAACCTGTAGGTTTATGTCTAATGCCAAATTTAGGAGGTTTATAGTCACTATTTCTTTGAAAACATTTATAAGCATGATCCTCTTCTTCTGGGACCTTCAGTGATAAGAATGAATGATTTTGTTATGTCTCATAGACTCTTGAGATTCTATTCATTTATTCCTTAGCTTCCTTTGTTAAAACTGGGTAAGTTCAATCTGTTCCCAATTTCATTGATGCTGTCCTTTATCATTTTTATCTCATGAGTTTTTATTTTGGTGATTACATGTTTTAGGCCCATAACATACACGTTTGGGTTTTTTGTTATGGAAATGTGATTGATATACAATGTTACATGAGTTTCAGGCATAAAACATAGAGATTCAACAACTATATACATTATGCTATGCTCACCACAAGTGTAGCTACCATCTGTCACCATAAAACACTATTACAATATCATTGACTATAATCCTTATGCTGTATCTTTCATCCGTATGACTGATTCATTTCATAACTGGAAGCCTATACTTCTATTTCCCTTCAATCATTTTGTCCATTCCTCTACCTCCCTCCTCTCTGCCAACCATTGATTTGTTCTCTGTATTTATGGGTCAATAAACACTTTTTTTTTTAGATTCCACATTAAGTAAAATAATTTGGTATTAGTCTCTTTCTGTTGAACTTGTTTCACTTAACATAATACCCTCTATGTCCATTTATGTTGTTACAAATGACAATATCTCATTCTTTTTTATACTTAATATTCCTGTTTGTGAATGTGTGTCTGTGTACACATTCTTCTATCAATGGACACTTGGTTGCTTCCATGTCTTGGCTATCATTAATAATGCTGCAATAAATATAGGGGTGCATATATCTTTTCAAACTGAAGTTTTTGTTTTCTTTGCATAAATACCCAGAAGGGGGATTACTGAATCATATGGATCATTTCTATTTATAATTTTTAGAGGAACCTCCATACCGTTTTCTACAGTAGCTACACCAATTTACATTCCTACCAACCATGCACCAGAGTTTCCTATCTTCCTTATAGGAAAAAAGAAAAGTGGTAAACTTATTTTAGAATTGTTTTACAAAACTTATTTTAGAATTGTTATACAAAACTTATTTTCTTGTCTGACCTCTTATTGTGGCATTGATTAATATTTTTCTCATGATTAGTGATATTGAACATCTTTTCATGTGTCTGTTTGCCATATGCATGTCTTCTTTGGAAAACTGCCTATTCAGATCCTCTACTCATTTTTTAATTAGTATTTTTTTGGCATTAACTTGTATAAGTTCTGAATATATTTTGGATATTAAACTCTTTTGGGCATATCATGTGCAAATATTTTCTCCTATTCAATAGGATGACTTTTCATTTTGTAAATGTTTCCTTTGCTGTACAAAAGCATTTATTTTGATGTAATCCCAGCAGTTTTGGGTTCTGTTTCCTTTGCCTGAGTAGACCTATCGAGAAAATATTGTTAGAGCCAATTTCAAAGATTACTGCCTATGTTTTCTTCTAGTTCATGGTTTCATGTCTCATATTTAGGTCTTTTATCCACTTAGAGTTTATTTCTGCATATGGTATAAGAAAGTGGCCAAGTTTTGTTCTTTTGCATATAGCTGTTCAGGTTTCCCAGCACTATTTATTGAAAACACTGTCTTTTTCCCACTGTATATTTTTTTGCCTCCTTTCTTGAAGATTAATTAAACATATAAGCGTGAGTTTATCTGGGCCCTCTATTTTGTTCTATTGATTTCTGTGTCTATTTTTGCGTCAGTACCATACTGTTTTTTGGTTATTATAGTCTGTAGTATATATTGAAATATGGAACTGTGATACTTCCAACTTTATTCTCCTTTCTCAAAATTGCTTTGGCTATTCAGAGTCTTTTTGTAGTTTCATACAAATGTTAGGATTATTCTAGTTCTATGAAAATGCTATTGGTATTTTAATAGGGGTTGCATTGAATCTGTAGATTGCTTTGGGTAATGTGAACACTTTAATAATATCAATTCTTATAGTTCATGAGCAAAGTATATATTTCCAGTTGTTTGTGTTGTCTTCAATTTCTTTCTTCAGTGTTTCATAGTTTTCAGAGTATAGGTCTCTTACCTTCTTGGTTAAGTTTATTCCTAGGTATTCTTTTTTGTGGAATAGTAAGTGGAATTGTTTTCTTAATATTTCTCTCTGTTCTTTTGTTATTGGTGTATAGAAATGTAGCAAATTTTGCATATTAATTTTGTATTCTTTAATTTTACTGAATTCATTTATTGTACTAGTTTTTTGGTGGACTCATTAGGATTTTCTATATATAGTATCATGTCATTTTCATATAGTGACAATTTTACTTTTTCCTTACCAATTTGGATGCATTTTATTCTCTTCTTTTTTGGTCTGGTTTCTGTGGCTAGGAACTTCAGTATTCTGTTGATTAAAAGTGTTGAGAGTGACTTCTGTGTGTTGATTTTATATTCTGTGACTGCTGAATTCCTGTATCAGATTTAGCAATTTTTTTTATGGAGACTTTCTACATAGTGTATCATGTCCTCTGTGAAGAGTGATGTTTGACTTCATCTTGGAAAATGTGGATATCTTTTTTTTTCTTTTTGTTGTCTGATTGCTGAGGCTAGGACTTCTAGTACTATGTTGAACAACAGTGGTGAGAGTGGACATCCCTGTCATGTTCCTGACCTTAGGGGAAAAGCTCTTAGTTCTTTTTTTTTCTCCATATTTACTGTGGGTCTTTGCACATGGCTTTTATGATATTGAGGTATGTTCCCTCTGTCCCTACATGGTGGAGAGTTTTTAATCAAGAAATGATGCTGTATATTGTCAAATACTTTTTCTGCATCTGTTGAGAGGCTCATATGGTTCTTGTCTTTTATTATTTGTATGGTATATCACATTGATTGATTTCCAGATGTTGAACCACCCCTGCAGCCCAGGAATAAATCCCACTTGGTCAGTTACATTTATATACACTAATAGTGAAGCAGTAGAAAGAGAAAGTAAGGAATCAATCCCATTTAAAATTACATCAAAAACCATAAGATACCTAGGAATAAACCTGATCAAAGAGGTAAAACATCTGTACTCCGAAAACTATAGAACACTTACAAAAGAAACTGAGGAAGACACAAAGGAATGGCAAAACATTCCATGCTCATATACTGGAAGAACAAATACTATTAACATGTCTATGATACACCAAACAATCTACACATTCAATTCAATCCCTATCAAAACAACACCAACATTTTCCACAGAGCTGGAAGAAACAATCCTAAAATTTGTATGCAAAGAGAAAAGATCTTGAATACCTAAAGGAATGTTGAAAAGAAAACCAAAGCTGGAGGCATCACAATTCTGGACATTATGCTTTATTACAAAGCTATACTAATCAAGAATATGGTACTGGCACAAAAACAAACACATAGATCAGTGGAACAGAATAGAGAACTCACAAGTGGACCCTCCAGTCTATGGTTGACTAATCTTTGACAAAGCAGGAAAGAATATCCAATAGAAAAAAGAGTCTCTTTAACAAATGGTGTTGGGAAAATTGGACAGCCACATGCAGGAGAATGAAACTGGACCACTTTCTTACATTACACACAAAAACAAAAACAAATTCAAAATAGATGAAAGACCTAAATATGAGACAGTAATCCATCAAAATCTTAGAGGAGAACATAGGCAACAACCTCTTTGAGTTCAGCGGCAGCAACTTCTTTCTAGACATATCTCCAAAGGAAAGAGAAACAAAAGCAAAAATGTACTATTGGGAGTTCATCAGGATAAAAAGATTTTGTACAGAAAGGAAATAGTCAACAAAACTAAAAGGCAACCTACAGAATGGGAGAAGGCATTTGCAATGACTTATTGGATAAATCTATAAAGAACTTGTGAAATTCAATACCCAAAAAACAAAAATCCAGTGAAGAATGGGCAGAAGACATGAACAGACAGACATTTCTCCAAAGAAAACCCACAAATGGCCAACAGACACTGAAAAAATGCTCAATAGCACTGATAGTTAGGGAAATACAAATAAGAACCACAATGAGATACCACATTAGACCAGTCAGAATGGCTAAAATTAACTCAGGAAACAACAGATGTTGGTAAGGATGTGGAGAAAAGATAACCCTCTTACACTGTTGGTAGGAAAACCAGTCTGGAATACAGTATGGACATTCCTCAAGAAGTTAAAAGTAGAATTATCCTATGACCCACCAGTTGGTTACTAGGTATTTATCTAAAGAATATAAACATCATGATTCAAAAGGACACATGCACCCCAATGTTTATAGCAGTAATGTCCACAATAGCCAAATATGGAAGGAACTCAGCTGTCCATCAACAGACAAATGGATAAAGAAGATGTGGCATAGATATCCAAAGGGATATTACTCAGCCATCAAAAAGAATGAAATCTTGCCATCTACAACAATGTGAATGGAAGTAAAGTTTATTCTAAGCAAAATAAGTCTGAGAAAGACAAATATCATATTATTTCACTCATGTGTAATTTAAGAAAGAAAAAAAGATGAACATAGGGGAAGGGAAGGAAAAATAAAATAGGATGAAAATAGAGAGGATGGCAAACCATAAAAGACTCTTAACTCTAGGAAACAAACTGAGAGTTGCTGGAGGGGGGGATGGAGGGAGGATGGAGTAACTGGGTAATGGACATTAGGGAGGGCACTCGGTGTAGTAAGTACTGGGTGTTATATGCAACTGATGAATCACTGAATTCTACCCCTGAAACTAATATAGTATATGTAAACTAAATTAAATTTAAATAAAACTTTTTTAAAATGTTGGGAGTTGATATCCTTGTTTTGTTCCTGATCTTAGAGAAAAAGTTCTGGTTTTCACCATTGGGTTTTTTCATATACAGCCTCTATTACGTTGAAGTATTTTCCCTCCAAGCCCACTTTGTTGAGAGTTTTTATTATGAGCAGATGTTGTATCTTGTCAAATATCTTTCTGCATCTATTGAGATGACTATATAATTTCTACCCTGTATTTTATTAAATTGGGGTATCACATGATTAATTTGCAGATACAGAACAAACATTGCATCCCCCAGAATAAATTTCATTTGATCCTTTTAACATGTTGAATGTGGTTTGCTAATATTTTGTTGAGGATGTTTACATGTATGTTCATCAAGAATACAAGTCTGTAGTTTATTTTGCAGTTTCTTTGTCTGGTTTTGGAATCAGGATAGTTTTGACTTTATGGAATGTATTTGGAAGCTTTCTTTCCTGTTCTATTTGTTGGAATAGTTTGAGGGAAATAGGTATAACTCTATTTTTTAAACTATATTTATTTGAGAGAGAGAGGGAGCATGAGCTGGGTGGAGGGGCAGAAATAGAGGGAGAGGGAGAAGCAGCTCCTAGCTGAGCAGGATTGCCAACACAGGGCTTGATCTCAGGACCCCGAAATCATGACCTGAACCAAAGCCAGTTGCTTAACTGACTGAGCCACCCAGATGCCCCTGTATTACTCTTCTTTAAATGTTTGGTAGAATTTAACTGTGAGTCTTTTTGGTCCTGGACTTTGGTTGCTGGGAGTATTTTTTATTACTATTTCAATTTCATAGCTATAATTGTTCTGTTCAGATTTTCTATTTCTTCCTGATTCAATTTTGGAAGATTGCATGTTTCTAGGGATTTATCCATTTCTTTAGATTGTTCAGTTTGCTGGCATAGTTTTTTTATAGTTCTTCTAATCCTTTTTATTTCTGTGATGCTAGTTGTTACTTCTATTTCATTTCTGATTTTATTTACTTGGGTCCTCTTACATTTTCTTCATGAGTCTGGATAAAGGTCTAGCAATTTTGTTTATCTTTTAAAAAAAATGCTTTTGGCCATTGATCCTTTCTGTGATTTTAGTCTTTATTTTATTTTTCCTTTGATCTTTAATATATTCTTCTAACTTTGGGCTTTATTTTTCTAGTTTAATTAGGTGTAAAGTTAGATTATTTGAAATTTTTCTTTCTTTCCGTTTTTTTTTTTAAATAGGCCTACATTTTTTCCTATTAGAGCTGTTTTCAATATATTCCAAAGAGTTTGGACAATTGTGTTTTATTTTCATTTGTCTCCATTATTTAATTTCCTCTTTAATTTCTTTGACACATTGGTTATTTAATGGTCATTTATCTTCCACATGTTTATGTGTTTTCCAGATTTTTTCTTCTGATTGACTTCTAATTTCATACCTTTATGCTTGGAAAAGATGCTTGATATATCTGTCTTCTTAAATGTACTGAGACTTGTTTTGTGGTCTCACATGTTGTATATCCTGGAGAATGTTTCACAAGTGTTCATATGCACTTGAAAAGAATGTACATTTTGTTTTGGATGAAACTTTCTGTATATATCTATTCTATCTGGTCTAATGTGTCATTCAAATATAATATCCCCTTATTGATTATCTGCCTGGATGATCTATCCATTGATGAAGTGGGATGTTAAAGACTCATTATTGCAATACTGTCAATTTCTCCTTTTATGGGTCTCAATTTGCTATATGTATTTCATGCTTCTAAATTGGGGGCACAGATATTTATTCTTGTTACATATTCTTATTGGATTGATCCCTTTATTGTTATGCAATGTATTTCCTTCTCTTGCTACAGTTTTTTTTTTCTTGCTACAGTTTTTGTTTGAAAGTCTATTTTGTCTGATATAAGCATTGCTATTCCAGCAATTTTTTTGCTTCCATTTGCATGAGATATCTTTTTCCATCCTTTTTCTTTAAGTCCATATGGGTCTTTAGGTCTGAAGTGAGTCTCTTGTAGGCAGTATACAAATGGATCTTGATTTGTATATTCCATTCCACTATGCTATGTTTTTTGATTGGAGCATTTAGTTCATTTATATTTAAAGTGGTTATTAAGAGGTCTGTAATTACTGCCATTTTGTTAATTGTTTGAGGTTTATTTTTGTATCTTCTTTTGCTCTCTTCCCTTGTGATTTATGACTTTCTTTAATGTTATGCTTACGTTTCTTTTTTTATTTTTATTTTTTGGTGTATCTATTACAGGGTTTTGGTTCGTAGTTACCATGAGGTTTATATATAACATTCTAGTATGTGACAATCTATGTTAACTTGATAGTCACTTAAGTTAAAACTCATTCTAGGGCCACAAGGGTGGCTCAGTCATTTAAGCATCTGAGTCTTGATTTAAGCTCAGGTCATGTCAGGGTTGTGAGATCAAGCCACTGGGTGTGGAGCCTGCTTAATAATATCTTTCTTTTTCTTCTCTTCTTCCCCCGCCCCTCTCTAAACAAAACAAAACAAAAAAACACCTCATTCTAAAAAAAATTCATATTTACTCCTCTCCATCTTTTATATATAAGTTGTCATATTTAACTTTTTAGAAAACTTTACAAGCCCTCATAATTAATATTTAGATATAATCAATTTTGTTACTTTTTCTTTTAATCTTCATATTAACTTTTAAGTGATTGCTCTACCACATTTACTGTACATTTGATTTTACTTATGGAACTTCTTTCCTTTCATAACTTTTTAACTTCTAATTATGGCCTTTGTTTTCACTTAAAGAAGCCCCTTTAACATTTCTTTAAGGATCAATTTAGGATACCTCCTTTATCTTTAGCTTGTGTATGAATCTTTATCTCTCTTTCAATTCTGAATGATAACCTTGCTAGATATTTTTGGTTGTAGCCCCCCACCCCCACCCCAGCACTTTGAATATATCCTTCTACACACTTCTGGTATGCTACTTTCTGCTGAAAAAATCCACTGATAACCTGATGGGGTTTCCTTTGTATGTAACTAGTTGCTTTTCTATTGATGCTTTTGAAATTCTCTATCTGCAATCTTTTACATGTTAATTATTATATGTCTTGGAGTGGACCCCCTTGAGTTCATCTTGTTTGAAACTCTTTGTGATTCCTGAACCTGAATGTCTACTTCCTTCTCCAGCTTAGGGACTTTTTCAGCTACTATTTATTCAAGTAAGTTTTCTTCCCCTCTCTTCTCTTTCCAGGACCCCTATAAAGTGAATATCAGCTCTCTTAATGTTGCCCAAAGATCCCCACTTCAATTTTTGTTTTCTTTTTGCTGTTCATCTTGGATGCTTTTTATTACCCTATCTTCTAGATCACCACTTCCTTTTTTTGCATCCTGTATTATTGATTCCCATTATTGTATTTTTCATTTCAACTTTGTATTCTTCAACTAAGAGTGGTTCTTTTTTTATATGTTTCTGTCTGTTTGTTGAAGTTCTCATTGAGTCATTCATTCTCGATAGTCTGGTGTGAATCTTTATGACCATTTAAACACTTTATCAGATTGCTTATCTCCATTTCATTTAGTTCTTTTGAGATTTTATTGTGTCATTTCATTTGGAGCATATTCCTCTGTCTCCTCATTTTGATTGACTTTCTGTGTTTATTTCTATGAATTAGAGATAAAAAGCTACTTCTCCTTAACTTGAAGGAATGGTCTTATGTATTATGCCTGGTAACTTTGGCTGAATGGCTGAAGTTGTGACTGTCATAGGATGGGGACCCCAGAGCATCGTGTACTGTGGCTGCTCTGGTGGGATGTCCAGGGCTAAAGTGAGTATAGGCAGAGGCAGTCTCAGGGTTCTTTGTGCAGAGGGCTTCCTGACAGGATAGCTGAGGCTAGTGTAGATATAAGCCAAGGGTTTCTGGTGTCCTCTGTATAGAGGGTACCCTGACAGGACAGCTGAGCTGAAGTGGGTACAAGTTGGGATATCCTGTGGCAGGGAGTCTTCTGCATAAGGGATACATAGTAGGGTAGCTGGAGCCAATGCATTGCAGCCTGGGGATTCTCAAGGTGCTTTGCATGGGGGTGCTCTGGCAATGTGGCTGGAGATAATGTGGCATGGGCCAGTAGTCTCAAGGCATTTTATGAAGGGGGCACCCTGGCAAGTCATCTATTTTTTTTTTTTATTTATGACAGTCACAGGGAGAGAGAGAGAGGCAGAGACACAGGCAGAGGGAGAAGCAGGCTCCATGCACCGGGAGCCCGACGTGGGACTCGATCCCGGGTCTCCAGGATCACGCCCCGGGCCAAAGACCAGCGCTAAACCACTGCGCCACCCAGGGATCCCCCTGGCAAGTCATCTAAACTAAAGTGGTATGGGCCTGGACAGATCTGGTGTGCTTTGCACCTGTGTTATCTTTTTTTTTTTTTTTTAAGATTTTATTTATTTATTCATGAGAGACACAGGAGAGAGGCAGAGACACAGGCAGAGGGAGAAGCAGGCTCCACGCAGGGAGTCCCACACGGGACTCAATCCCGGGTCTTCAGGATCACGCCCTGGGCTGAAGGCAGCACTAAACCACTGAGCCACCCAGGCCGCCCATGCACCTGTGTTATCTTGTCAAGATGGTTGTACCTATAGTGCGTGCTGACCAGGATTGTCCTGGTATGTGCTCCACTGGGGCAGCCTTTGTGGGATAGCTGGGGATGGCATGGGCTAGTGGCCTGGGTCTCACTGAGGCAGCAGTCCAGGTAAGAAGACCTTGTTCCCATCTATGCTTTCAAGTGTGTGTGTGTGTGGGGGGCATAAATCATGGTGTTTGCCAGCCCCTCTGAACTAGAGAGTATTCCAGGCATTCCCCTGCCATTTCACAGAGCTCTAAGGCTGGATTCTTAATATTCTAGTTATTCTTTTAAACTGCAAATGTGTATGTGTGTGTGTGTATATACATTCATATATGTACCCTAGAGCATTCAGGGCTGGTATGGGCTAGGGGCTGGTATTCACTGGGGTGGGAGGTCAGTTAAGGCACCCAGACTCTACTCCTATATAAGCTATCAAGGTGAAAGGAAAATGTAAATAGTGGTACTGGCCAGCCCCTCGGAAGCAGAGAGAGTTACAGCAGCTACCAGCAATTGTTAGGATTCTAGAGCTTTATATTCTAATTGCCCTTTTAAACTATACTTTCTTTCTGCCCCCAAAGGCAAATAAATCTGCCAAACCCTCACTACTATCCCTCCCTATTGCAGTTTGAAGCATAGGAGAGGGAGTTCCTTTCATTACCAAGTTTGTCTCTCTAACCTTTCTATGTGTTCTTTTTTTGTGCAGAAGCTGCTTAGTCAGCCCTCAGTCCTTCTTCAGGAGGAATTCCTTTATAAATAGATACATATTTGCATGTCCAGGGAGGCGGTGAATGCAGGGCCTATCTATATCACCACCCTGGATTTTTTGAAACTATTGGTTCTTTTAAAATTCTGGTGTTTCGGTGTTTTTTTTTTTTTAAAGTTTCCATTTTTTAAAATTTGTTTCAAGAGAATTTGCAATTGATCGCTGAAATAATTTATAATAACTACTTTAAAATTATTGTCAGATAATTCCAACATCTGATTTACATTAATATTGACATATGTTGCCTTACTCATTAATATAAGGAATTTCCTGGTTCTCAGTATGACAACTGATTTTTTTTTAATGTATTCTAGACATTTTGGATATTATGAGACTTTGGAGCCCATTTAAATTTTTTTTAAGTCAGTAGCCCACCTATTGATACATACAAGAGCTGGGTGTATGTGTGTGTTTAATTTTCCCTAGATCCTACTGATACCACTCCAGCAAACATGGAACATTTACTTATACTGACTCATTGAAAAAGGGTGGAGTGTAACTTCATCTTTTTCACTGCTTCCATTGATACCTTTCCAGCAAAAATGGAGAACCTCACTTAATCTTATTCTGCCTCATTGATACTGAATAGAATTGTATCTCAGTTCCTCATCAGGCTGCATACATCCCAGCATAAAGGAACAGGAGTGCAGACTAGCCTGTCCTCCTATTGCCTCCTTAAGACTCCTTGCTGCCGCATCAGTGTGGAAATTCTGAAATCCACTAGGCCTTGCTGACAGAAGGGGTAGTAATAAAGTGGAGTGATTACTAGTCCTGAATTTTATAACCATGCTGAATCTAGGTGAAGTAATAGTTCAGCTTGCCACTGAGCCCCCACCGATGCCGGGTGCTCGGTAAAACCTAGTTGTGACTAGCCTGTCTCACCATACCTCGTTTAATCCACGGGATGAAGGTAAAAGCTCAGCCAGCTGCTTGACCCCACTGAAATTATTCTGGTGGGGGAACTGGAATACTGCCTCTTTTAGCTAGGCAAAGAATGAAAGAATAGTGTCACCACTATTCAGGCAGAGCAGTCAGCATCTCCTGACTATACCTGGAAGGGGATGAAGATCAACTGCTACCTAATCCTGCTGACACCACCAGCTGGGAGAATCATAGCATGCCATCTACTTCTATGGTATGCAAGAGTAAATGGGAATAAAGTATCAACTGAGTCTGCTGAAACTTCAGGGACAGGGTGGTGGTAAGATTTTTCCATCTGTTTGGCTATAGTAGTAGTATTGGTAGAAGAGAATAAGCTTTCCTTAGAGCTTTTCTTGCTTGTGCCTATTAGCAGTTTTCAGATGGAGGCTTCTGCAGTACCTTGTTTGAGATACTGTGTGGCAAGGAAACCTCAGAGCTCAATATCGTGTTGTTCCTCAAGTCCTGCCAATCCTGGTCTACCTATTTCTTTCCAACTTTCAGAGATTTCTTATACATATATTTTGGATATATGTATCCATCTACCTCCTAACAGGTAGATGATTTGCAAACATTATTTCCCATTCTTTAGGTTATGTTTCCACTCTGTGTTTTCTTTGATGTACAGAAGTTTTTAAGTTTCATGTAATCTCATTTGTTGGTTTTACTTTTGTTGCCTGTGAGGCAAAATCATTGAAATAATTGCCAAGATCAGTGTCATTAAGCCTTTCCTCTAGGTTGTTTTCTAGGAACTTTACAATTTTAGGTCTTACATTTAGGTCTTTAGTCCATTTTGAGTTAACTTTTGAAAATTGAATAAGGTAAGGTAAAAATGGAATAAGATGAGGACCCAATTCCTTCCTTCCTTCCTTCCTTCCTTCCTTCCTTCCTTCCTTCCTTCCTTCCTTCCTTCCCTCCCTCCCTCCCTCCCTCCATGTGAATATCCAGTTTTTCTAATACCATGTGTTGATGAGCCTATCTTTTCTACATTGTATGGTCCTGGCACCCTTGTCAAAAATCATTTGACCATACGTACAAGGGTTTATTTATTATTTATGGGCTCCCTATTCTATTCTTTTGGTCTACATGTCTGTCTTTATACCAGTACCACATTGTTTTGATAACATACCTTTGTAATATGCTTTGAAATTAGAAAATATGAGACCCAAATTTATTGTTCCTTTTCAAGATTTATTTGGTTATTTGGATCCTCTGGAATTTCATCTCAACAACAACAACAACAACAACAACAAAAACCCCTATTTTTTCTATTTTTGCAAAAGAAAACCCAAAAGCCATTGAAATTTTGATAGGGAATGCATTGAATCCATAGATTACTTGGAATAGTATGGACATTTTAGTATTATCAAGTCTTCCAATCCACAAACATGAAATGACTTGCCATTTATTTGCCTTCTTTAATTTGTTTCAGCAGTGCTTTGTACTTTTCAGTGTGTAAGTCTTTCACCTTCTTAAGGTTATTCTTGAGTATTTTATTCTTTTTTGATCTTATGGTAAATAGCATTTTTTAAAATTTATTTTTCAGTTTGTTGTTAGTGTATAGAAACACAACTGATTTTTTGAGTGTTGACTTTGTATCTGGCAACTTCACTGAATTTGAGTTTTAGTCCTACCAGGTATGTAGGTGTGTGTGATCTTCAATATTTTCTAAAGATCATGTCATATATGAACACAGATCATATTAATTTTTCTTTTTCAATTTGATGAATATATATTTATTTTACTCTAATTGTGTTAGCAATTCTAGTACCATGTAAAATAGAAGTGGTGAGAGTGGCATCCTTGCCTTGTTCCTGATCTTAAAAGAAATGCTTTGTCTTTTATCATGGAGTATATCAGCTGTCAGCTTTCATATATGGATTTTATTATGTTGAAATAATTTCCTTCTATTCCCAACTGGTTGAGATTTTTTTAATCATGAAAAGATGTTCAGTTTTGTCAAGTTTTTTTTTTTGCATTAATTGAGATGATGGTGCAATTTTGTCCTTCATTGTGCTAATATGATGTGTCATATTGATTTTCTTTTGTATATTGAACTATTCCTGCATTCCAGGAGTAAATCTCACTTGGTTTAGCACATTATCCCTTTAATATGCTGTTAAATTTGGTTTGCTAGTATTTTGTTGAGAATTTTTGCATCACTATCAGAGGTAATGGTTTATAGTTTTTTTTTTTCTTTATACTGTCTTTGTCTTTAAAATCAAGGTAATGCTGGTTTTATAAAATGAGCTTAGAAGTGTTCTCACCTCTTTATTTTATGGAATAGTATGAAGAGGGTTGGTGTTAATTCTTTAAATGTTCAGTAAAATTCTCCAGTGAAGTCATCTAGTCCTGAGCTTTTCTCTGTTAGGAGGCTTTTGATTATTGATTCCTCCTTACTAATTATAATTCTGTTGAGATAGTATCTTCACAATTTAGTTTTGGTAGGTTGTGTATCTCTAGGAATTTATTTCTTCTAGGTTATCCAATTTGTTTACATATAATTGTTCCTAGTAGTCTCATAATTCTTTTTATTTCTGCAGCATCAGTTTTAATGTTTACTTTTTCATTTCTGATTTTAGTTATTTAAGTCTCTTCTCTTTTTTAATTAAATATTTTATTTATATATTCATAAGAGACACACAGAGAGAGACAGAGACATAGGCAGAGAGAGAAGAGCCTCTATGCAGGGAGCCTGATGTGGGACTCTATTCCGGGACTCTAGTATTACACCCGGGGCAGAAGGCAGGCGCTCAACTGCTAAGCCACCCAGGCATCCCTCTTCCCATTTGTTTTTAATCTAGCTAAGAGTTTTGCTAATTTTTGGTATTTTTTTTTTAAAAACTATTAGTTTCACTTTTCTATTTTTGTATTCTCTATTTTGTTTATTTCTGCTATAATCTTTATTTCCTTTTATTTGCTAACTTTGAGTTTAGTTTGTCTTTTTCTGGGTCTTTGAGGCATAAAGTTAACATAAAGTTAAATTAAGATATTTCATCTTTTTATATATAGGTATTTATCACTATAAACTTTCCCCTTAATACTGCTTACACTGAATCCCATATATTTTGATATGTTTTTTTTAAATATCTCAAGATACTTTCTAACTTCCTTTGTAATTCCTTTTTTTACCTAAAAAGTGTTTAATTTTCATGTATTTATTTTCCAGTTTTCCTTCTATTGATTTCTAGTTTCATACCTTGTTGTTAAAGATAATTTTATGATTTCAATCATCTTAAATTTGTTAAGACTTCTTTTGTAGCCTCACATGTGGTTTATACTGGAGAATATTCCATGTGTACTTGAGAATATAAATTATGTTCTTATTACATGGAGAATTCTGTATATGTCAAATAAATGTAACTTATCTATACTATTATTTACTTCCTCTGTTTCTTTTTTGTTTTAAATTCATCTTGTGGTTATCCGTTTCAGCCAGTATTGAAAGTCTGGTATTGAACTCTTCTATTGTGGTGTTGCTGTCTATTTCTACCTTCAATTATGTTAATGTTTACTTTATATATTTAGGAGCTCTAATGTTGTTAAGTTAGTATATACTTATAATTGTATCTTCCTGAGGAATTGGACTTTTTATCATTATATAATTTCCTTATTTTGATCTTATGACAAGTTATTTTCCTGAGTCCAGTCCATTTTGTCTGATAGGAGTATGAACAAACTTGCTCTCTTTTGGTTACCGTTTACAAGGAATATCTTTTTCCATTCTTTAATTTCCTATATGTGTACCCTAGGTATAGAGTGAGTCTCTTGTAAACAACATGTAGATGGGACATGTTATTTTATCCATTCAGCCAATTTTTTAAAAACAAATTTATTTTTTATTGGTGTTCAATTTGCCAACATATAGAATAACACCCAGTGCTCATCGCATCAAGTGCCCCCCTCAGTGCCTGTCACCCAGTCACCCCCATCCCCCGCCCACCTCCCTTTCCACCACCCATTGTTCATTTCCCAGAGTTAGGAGTCTCTCATGTTCTGTCTCCCTTTCTGAGATTTCCCACACATTTTTTTCTCCTTTCCCCTTTATTCCCTTTCACTATTTTTTATATTCCCCAAATGAATGAGACCATATAATATTTATCCTTCTCCGATTGACTTATTTCACTCAGCATAATAGCCTCCAGTTCCATCCATGTCGAAGCAAATGGTGGGTATTTGTCGTTTCTAATGGCTGAGTAATATTCCATTGTATACATAAACCACATCTTCTTTATCCCTCATCTTTCGATGGACACCGAGGCTCCTTCCACAGTTTGGCTATTGTGGACATTGCTGCTATAAACATCGGGGTGCAGGTGTCCCGGCTTTTCACTGCATCTGTATCTTTGGGGTAAATCCCCAGCAGTGCAATTGCTGGGTCATAGGGCAGATCTATTTTTAACTCTTTGAGGAACTTCCACACAGTTTTCCAGAGTGGCTGCACAAGTTCACATTCCCACCAACAGTGCAAGAGGGTCCCCCTTTCTCCACATCTGCTCCATTTGTTGTTTCCTGCCTTATTAATTTTCCCCATTCTCACTGGTGTGAGGTGGTATCTCATTGTGGTTTGGATTTGTATTTCCCTGATGGCAAGTGATCCAGAGCATTTTCTCATGTGCATGTTGGCCATGTCTATGTCTTCCTCTGTGATATTTCTCTTCATGTCTTTTGCCCATTTCATGATTGGATTGTTTGTTTCTTTGCTGTTGAGTTTAATAAGTTCTTTATAGATTTTAGAAACTAGCCCTTTATCTGATATGTCATTTGCAAATATCTTCTCCCATTCTGTAGGTTGTCTTTTAGTTTTGTTGACTGTATCCTTTGCTGTGCAAAAGCTTCTTATCTTAATGAAGTTCCAGTACTTCATTTTTGCTTTGGTTTCTCTTGCCTTCATGGATGTATCTTGCAAGAAGTTACTGTGGCCAAGTTCAAAAAGGGTGTTGCCTGTGTTCTCCTCTAGGATTTTGATGGAATCTTGTCTCACATTTAGATCTTTCATCCATTTTGAGTTTATCTTTGTGTATGGTGCAAGAGAGTGGTCCAGTTTCATTCTGCATGTGGCTGTCCAATTTTCCCAGCACCATTTATTGAAGAGACTTTTTTCCAGTGGATCATCTTTCCTCCTTTGTCGAATATTATTTGACCATAAAGTTGAGGGTCCACTTCTGGATTCTCTATTTTGTTCCATTGATCTATGTGTCTGTTTTTGTGCCAGTACCACACTGTCTTGATGATCACAGCTTTGTAGTACAACTTGATTTCCGGCATTGTGATGCTCCCAGCTATGGTTTTCTTTTTCAATATTCCCCTGGCTATTCGGGGTCTTTTCTGATTCCACACAAATAGCATTGCCATTTTCACAATATTAATTCTTCCAATCCATGAGCATGGAATATTTTTCCATCTCTTTGTGTCTTCCTCAATTTCTTTCAGAAGCATTCTGTAGTTTTTAGGAGAAGATCCTTTACTTCTTTGGTTAGGTTTCTTCCTAGGTATCTTATGCTTTTGGGTGCAATTGTAAATGGGATTGACTCCTTAATTTTATCTTCAGTGTCATAGTTAGTGTATAGAAATGTCACTTATTTCTAGGCATTGATTTTGTATCCTGTCACACTGCCGAATTGCTGTATGAGTTCGAGCAATCTTGGGGTGGAGTCTTGGGTTTTCTAAGTATAGCATCATGTCATCTGGGAAGAGGGAGAGTTTTACTTCTTTGCCAATTTGATTGTCTTTTAGTTCTTTTTGTTGCCTGATTGCTGAGGCTAGGACTTCTAGTACTATGTTGAATAGCAGTGGTGGGAGTGGACACACCTGTCATGTTCCTGATCTTAGGGGAAAGGCTCCCAATGTTTCCCCATTGAGAATGATATTTGCTGTGGGCTTTTCATAGATGGCTTTTACGATGCTGAGGATTGTTCCCTCTATCCCTACACTCTGAAGAGTTTTGATCAGGAATGGATGCTGTATTTTGTCAAATGCTTCTTCTGCATCTATTGAGAGGATCATATGGTTCTTGTTTTTTCTCTTGCTGATATGATCAATCACATTGATTGTTTTACTAGTGTTGAACCAACCTTGCATCCCAGGGATAAATCCCACTTGGTCATAGTGAATAATCTTCTTAATGTATTGTTGGATCCTATCGGCTGGTATCTTGAGGATTTTTGCATCTGTGTTCATCAGGGATATTGGTCTATAATTCTCCTTTTTGGTGGGGTCTTTGTCCATTCAGCCAATTTATGTCTTTTCATCAGGGAGTTTAATCCACTTAAATCTGAATTAATTACTGATAGAGAAGAAGTTTCTATTTTGTTAGAACAATTTTCTATATATGTTGTATCCATTTTGTCTCTTTTTTCTTATTATTGATTTTCTTTGTGTCTTGCTGACTTTTTCTTCTTTCTTCTTTCTTTCTTTCTTTCATTTCTTTCATTTCTTTCTTTCTTTCTTTCTTATTGTAGTATCATACTTTGATTCATTTCTCATTCTCATTTTTATATTTTTAATAGGGATTTTCTTTGTGGTTTCCATAGAGCTTATGTAAAATATCTTAAAGTTATAGCAAGTTACTTCAAACTGCTAACAACTTTAACAGCATACACAAACTTTATTTCTTTGTATGTTTAACTCCCTTTAGTTACTGATATCAAAAATTACATATTTTATATTGTGTATCATTTAACATTATTTTGTAGTTTTTTGTTTTGATCTTGGAAACTCTATATTACACTTACAAGTGATTTACACATCAACATTACAATGCTGTAGGATTCTATATCTGTCTATATATTTAACTTTATCAGAGAATATATTTTGTATATTTTCTTTTTTTTTGTAAGATAGCTTTTTAAAATAATTTTTTATTGGTGTTCATTTGCCAACATATAACATATCACCGAGTACTCATCCCATCAAGTGCCCCCCTCAGTGCCCATCACCCAGTCACCCCAACCCACCGCCCACCTCCCTTTCCACTACTTCTTGTTTGTTTCCTAGAGTTAGGAGTCTCTCATTTTCTGTCACCCTCACTGATATTTTCACTCATTTTCTCTCCTTTCCACTTTATTCCTTTCACTATTTTTTATATTCCCCAAATGTATGACACCATATAATATTTGTCCTTCTGTGATTGACTTATTTCACTCAGCATAATACCCTCCAGTTCCATCCATGTTGAAGCAAATGGTGGATATTTGTAATTTCTAATGGCTGAGTAATATTCCATTGTATATATAGACCACATCTTCTTTATTCATTCATCTTTTGATGGACACTGAGGCTCCTTCCAAAGTTTGGCTATTGTAGACATAGCTGCTATAAAAATTGGAGTGCAGGATATCCACCATTTCACTGCATCTGTATCTTTGGGGTAACACCTAGTAGTGCAATTGCTGGGTTATATGGCAGTTCTATTTTTAACTCTTTGAGGAACCTCACACAGTTTTCCAGAGTGACTGTACACAGTTCACATTCCCACCAATAGTACAAGAGGGTTTCCCTTTCTCCACATCCTCTCCAACATTTGTTGTTTCCTGTCTTGTTAATTTTCACCATTCTCACTGATGTGAGGTGGTATCTCATGATTTGTATTTGGTATCTCTTTGATTTGTATTTCCCTGATGGCAAGTGATGAGGAGCATTTTCTAATGTGCTTGTTGGCCATGTGTATGTCTCTTTGGTGAAATTTCTGTTGATGTGTTTTGCCCATTTCATGATTGGATTGTTTGTTTCTTTGGTGTTGAGTTTAATAAGTTCTTTATAGATCTTGGAAACTAGCCCTTTATCTGATATGTCATTTGCAAATATCTTCTCCCATTCTGTAGGTTGACTTTTAGTTTTGTTGACTGTTTCTTTTGCTGTGCAGAAGTTTTTTGTCTTGATTAAGGCCCAATAGTTCATTTTTGCTTTGGTTTCCCTGCTTTCATAGCTATATCTTGCAAGAAATATCTGTGGCCAACTTCAAAAAGGGTGTTGCCTGGGTTCTCCTCTAGAATTTTGATGGATTTTTCTCTCACATTTAGATCTTTTTCCATTTTAGTTTATCTAAAAGATAATGGTTCAGTTTCATTCTTCTGCATGTGGCTGTCCAATTTTCCCAGCACCATTTATTGAAGAGACTGTCCTTTTTCCAGTGGATAGTCTTTCCTGCTTTGTCGAATATTTGTTGACCATTGAGTTGAAGGCACATTTCTGGGTTCTCTATTATGTCCCATTGATCTATATGCCTGTTTTTGTGCCAGTACCACACTGTCTTGATAATCACAGCTTTGTAGTACAACTTGATTTCCGGCATTGTGATGCCTCCAGCTATGGTTTTCTTTCTCAATATTCCCCTGGCTATTCGGAGTCTTTTCTAATTCCACACAAATCTTAAAATAATTTGTTCCAACTCTCTTCAGAAAGTCCATAGTATTTTGATAGGGATTGCATTAAACGTGTAAATTGCCCTGGGTAACATTGACATTTTCACAATATTAATTCTTCCAATCCATGAGCATGGAATATTTTTCCATCTCTTTGTGTCTTCCTCAATTTCTTTCAGAAGTGTTCTGTAGTTTTTAGGGTATAGATCCTTTACCTCTTTGGTTAGGGTTATTCCTAGGTATCTTATGCTTTGGGGTGCAATTGTAAATGGGATCGACTCCTTAATTTCTCTTTCTTCAGTCTCATTGTTAGTGTATAGAAATGCCAGTGACTTCTGGGCATTGATTTTATATCCTGCTACACTGCTGAATTGCTATATGAGTTCGATCAATCTTGGGGTGGAGTCTTTTGGGTTTTCTACGTACAGTATCATGTCTTTGTCTGGTTTTTGATTTAAGGTTCTATGATGCTGGCCTCATAGAATGAGTTTGGAAATATTCTATCTCTTTCTATCTTCCAGAACAGCTTTAGTAGAATCGGTATTGTTTCTTCTTTAAACTTTTATAGAATTCCCCTAGGAAGCCATCTGGCCCTGGACTTTTGTGTCTTGGGTGGCTTTTGATGACTGCTTCAATTTCTTCCCTGGTTATTGGCCTGTTCAAGTTTTCTATTTCTTCCTGTTCCAGTTTTGGTAGTTTGTGGTTTCCCAGAAATACAGCCATTTCTTCTAGATTGCCTAATTTATCGCATGTAGCTACTCATAATATATTTTTAACATGGTTTGTATTTCCTTGGTATTAGTGGTGATCTCTCCTTTTTCATTTGTGATTTTATTAATTAGAGTCTTTTCTCTTTTGTTTTTAATAAGGCTGGCTAATGCTTTAACTATCTTTTAATTCTTTCAGAGAACCAATTTTTGTTTTTGTTGATCTGTTCCACAGTTCTTCTGGTCTCTATTTCATTGAGTTCTGCTCAAATCTTTATTAACTTTCTTCTTCTGCTTGGTGTAGGTTTTATTTGCTGTTCTTTCTCCAGTTCCTTTAGGTGCAAGGTTAGCTTGTGTATTTGAGTTTTTTTCCAATTTTTTGAGGGATGCTTGTTTTGCAACGTATTTCCCTCTTGGGACTTCTTTTGCTGTATCCCAAAGATTTTGAATGGTTGTATGTTCATTTTCATTCGTTTCCAGAAATCTTTTTAAACCTTCTCTAATTTCCTGGCTGACCCTTTCATCTTTTAGCAGGATGGTCTTTAACCACCACGTGCTTGAGTTTCTTCCAAATTTCTTCTTGCAATTGCATTCTAGTTTCAAACCATTATGGTCTGAAAATATGCAGGGGACAATCCCAGCCTTTTGGGATGGGTTGAGACCTGATTTGTGACCCAGTATGTCGTCTATTCTGAGGAAAGTTCCATGTGCACCTGAGAAGACTGTGTATTCAGTTGCGTTTGGATGTAAAGTTCTATAATATCTGTGAAATCCATTTGGTCCAGTGTATCATTTAAAGCTCTTGTTTCAGGCAGCCCGGGTCATTCATCAGTTTAGCACTGCCTTCAGCCCAGGGCATGATCCTGGAAACCTGGGATCAAGTCCCATGTCAGGCTCCCTGCATGGAGCCTGCTTCTCCCTCTGCCTGTGTCTCTACCTCTGTGTGTGTGTGTGTGTGTGTGTGTGTGTGTCTCATGAATAAATAAATAAAATCTTTTTAAAAAAAGTTCATTTTTTCCTTGGAGATGGTGTGCTTAGAAGATCTGTCATTTGCAGAAAATGCCGTGTTGAAGTCTCCCAGTATAGGTGTATTATTTTCTAAGTGTGTCTTAACTTTGGTTATTAATTGATTGATATACTTGGCAGCTCCCACATTAGGGGCATAAATAGTCATGATTTTTAGGTCCTCTTGTTGGATAGATCTTTTAAGTATGATATAGTGTCCCTCTTCACCTCTTACTACAGTCTTTGGGGTAAACTTTAATTTATCTGATATAAGGATGGCTACCCCTGCTTTCTTCTGAGGACCATTTGAATGGTAAATGGTTCTCCAACCTTTCATTTTCAGGCTGGAGGTGTCCTTAGGTCTAAAATGAGTCTGTTGTAGACAGCAAATAGATGGGTCTTGTTTTTATTCAGTCTGAAACCCTGCGTCTTTTGATGGGAGCACTTAGCCCATTCACATTCAGAGTTACTATTAAAAAATATGAATGTAGGGTCATCATAATACCTATTCAGTCCTGTTTTTGTGGATTATTTCTTTGGGTATATTCTTTCTTTTACAGAATCCCTCTTACTATTTCTTTCAGAGCTGATTTGGTGGTCACATATTCTTTCAGTTTCTGCCTATCTTGGAAGGTCTTTATCTCTCCTTCTATTCTGATTGAGAGCCTTGCTGAATAAAGTATTCTTGACTGCATGTTCTTCTCATTGAGTACCTGAATATATCCTGCCAGCCCTTTCTGGCCTGCCAGGTCTCTGTGGAGAGGTCTGCTGTTAACCTAATATTTCTCCCCATATAAGTTAGGGATCTCTTGTCTCTTGCTGCTTTAAGAATCTTCTCTTTATTTTTGGAATTTGCAATTCTAACTATTAAATGTCAGGTTGTTGAATGGTTTTTATTGATTTTGGGGAGGGGGATCTCTCTATCTCCTGGAACTGAATGCCTGTTTCCCTCCCCAAGTTAGGGAAGTTCTAAGCTATGATTTATTCAAATATACTTTCTGGTCCTCTGTCCCTCTCAGTGCCCTCTGGATCCGCAATTATATGTAGATTTTTCCTTCTGAGGCTGTCATTTATTTCCCTTAACTTTTCCTCATGATCTTTTGTTTTTCTCTTTTTTCCTCAGCTTCCTTCCTTGCCATCAACTTGTCTTCTATGTCACTCACTTTTTCTTCTACCTCATTAACCCTTGTCATTAGGACCTCCAGTTTGGATTGCATCTCATTTAAATGATTTTTAATTTCAGCCCAATTAGTTCTAAATTCTGCAGTCATGAAGTCTCTTGAATCCTTTATGCTTTTTCCAAAGCTGCTAGTAGCTTTATAACTGTGTTTCTGAATTGGCTTTCTGACATTGAATTGTAATCCAAATTCTGTATCTCTGTGGCAGAGAGTACTATGTCTGATTCTTTTGCGGTGAGTTCTACCTTCTAGTCATTTTGCTCAGTACAGAGTTGCTACAAACAAGTTGTTCTGGAAAAAGGAAGAAAAACAAAGAAAAATGGGGAAAAAACAAAAAACAACAAGAACAACAAGAACAAAAGAACAAAAAACAAACAAAAAACAAGGAGGGGTATCCTCTGGTTTTATATACTGTAAATCCTTCAACTTCCTCTGGAGCTTTCCAGCACTGCTGGAGGACTTGCTCTTCCCCTGTCCTTCCTGATGGTCTTTTGGGGGAGGGGCCTGATGTGCTGATTCTCAGGTGTGTGCACTTGGAGCTGCCCTGGCCCCTGCCAGGTGCAGGGCTCAGTGTGAGCTGTTTATCCTGTGAGTCCCCTGCTCCCTGGCAGCCCCATCCCTCCCAGGCACAGGGTGACACCAGGAGGAACAACCCCACTGGCAATTGCCAGCTCTCTAGCCCTGGAGTCAGCTCCCGCAGTAACTCCCACAGTCTCCCAGTTCGCACTGTCCTGTATGCTCCGGGGCCAGAGGGGTGCTGATCTGCACAGCTCGGGGGTGGGGCACCCTGTGGCAGGAGTGTCCTTGCTGTCCTGTGCCCTCCCCGCCTCCACCCATCCTGGGGGAAGTGTAGGATCCTGGACTGTGTCTCCCGGCGCCCTGGGATCCAGGACCTGCACCACTGGAATCGTGCTCCTGGGCAGCTCAGCACCCTCTGCCCCGAGCCACTGCCTGAGCTGTTCTGGAGGCCCCGCCAAGCTCGCACTCCAGCCCATTACCACGCTCTGCAGGTGGTGTGTGGCACAGTCTCCTTCACCGCACTTCCTCTGTTAGTGACTCTGGGAACCTGGAGGCTCTACTGCCCCTCCTGGGATCTTACCGGAGTTCCCTGCAAGTGCCTTTCCATCTGGGAAGATTTTTAGAGTTCCTGCTCCTCTGGGACTGGGCTTTCCTGTCCTGGAGGCTTTCGCTGCTGCCTGGCTTTAGCCTGGATCCTTGCGGGGGCGCCCTCCCACTGGATTCTTTTTTATTTATTTTTTTCCATCTTCCTACCTTGTTAGAAGCATGAACTCTCTCTGTAGCATTCCAGTTGTTCTCTCTAAATCTCAGCTCAAATTCATAGGTTTTCTGGATGATTTGAAAGTTCTCTAGGTAAGTTGGTGGGGACAGGTGACTTGGGGACCCTACTCTTCTGCCATCTTGCCCCGCCCCCCTATTTTGTATGTTTTCATGTTGCTGTCTAGCATCCTTTTCTTTAACCTTGAAGGACTTTCTTAGCTGTTATTGTTGTATTGTTGTTTTTTGTTTTATAGGATAAGTGTAGTGGCAATGAACTCCCTCAGCTTTTATGCATCTGGGAAAGTTTTAATTACCCTTGCCCTTTTGAAGGACAGTTTTCCCTGAAATAGTATACCTGGTTAGAAGTTTTTGGTTTTGTTATTTTCTTTTACCGTTGGAATATATCTTTCCAGTCCCTTCTGACTTGCAAAGTTTCTGCTGAGAATTCAATGATAGTCTTATGGGGGGTTGCTTATACATGAGAAATCACCTTTCTCTTGCTGCTTTCCAGCTTTTGTCTTTGTGACTTTTGACAGTTTGATTATAATGTGTCTCAAAGTGGGTCTCTATGAAGTTTGTTGATCTCCTTGAGTTTGTTTCTCTGTTTACTTTCTCTTTGGGAATTTTTCAGCCATCATTTCTTTAAATGTGTTCTCTGGTGCTTTATATCTCTCTTCCTCTCTGGGATTCCCACAATAAGTATATTGATCTGTTTGTTAAGTACCATAAGTCCCATAGGCTCTTTTCACTTTAGTTTTATTTTTCACCCTCTAGCTAAATAATTTTTATACCCTGTCTTCAAGTTCCCTGATTCTTCCATCTGCTTGGTTAGTCTGCTGTCAAACCCCTCTAGTGATCCTTTCAATTCCATTAGTATATTCTTTAGCTCCAGAATTTCTTCAGTTGTTTTTTTTTTTTTATAGTTTCTGTCTCTCTCTCTCTCATTGTTTTTAAAGATTTATTTATTTTAGAGAGGGACAGACAGAGAGAGGAAGCAAAAGGAGGTGTAGAGGGAGAAGGAGAATCTTAAGCAGACTCCCCACTGAGCACAGAACCCAATACAGGGCATCTCATGACCTTGAGATCATGACCTGAACTAAACCCAAGAGTCAAACTCTTAACCAACTAAGCTATCCAGGTGCCCCAATAGTTTCTGTCTTTTTTGACACTCGAATTTTGTTCATCCATTTTTTTTTTTTACTTTGCGTAGTTCCTTTTAGTTTATTGAGTGACTTTACAATGGTTCTTCTCCATTCTTTGTCAGATAATTTAGATTTTTTTAAAGATTTTATTTATTTGTGAGAGACACACATAGAGAGAGGCAGAGCCATAGGCAGAGGGAGAAGCAGGCTCTATGCAGAGAGCCCAATATGGAATTCAATCATGGGACTCCAGGATCACACCCTAAGCCGAAGGCAGATGCTCAACCACTGAGCCACCCAGGCATCCCTCAGATTTTTTTTTTTTTTTAGTGTTGATTACTGGATATTTAGTTTGTTCCTTTGATCAGACCATGCTTTCATTTCTTTGTATGTCTTGTGATCTCTAGATGATATTTGAGCATATGAATAAATAACCAGTTCTCCTAACTTTTAGGATCTGAATTAGGTGCAGGGGAAGACTTTCACCAGTCAGGTCATCTAGAGATTCCTGGGACCTTTCAAACCTTTTCTGGGAATGTATCTGCTCTTGGACTGTGTGTAATTTCCAGTTGCAGCAGTTTCCCCATTTCTTTTAAAGGGCCTATAATCTTTTCTTTACCTCTAGTAGGGGTCTGTTGTATTGTAGTCTCTCTGGTGCTCTGACAAGTGTTAGTGTTTGCATTTGTTCTCAGAAGTCCCCACCCTGGCATCCAAATTATAATTTCCTTCAGTGGTCCAAATTAGGTGAGACAGAAACCAGTCTCTTAGGAAGCCCCTTGAAAAGCCAGAATGTTAGATACATATTCTACTCTCCCTTCCAAGGAAAGGCTGGGAATGGAATTTTACCTAATCATACTATACTACCAGGGAAAGAGAGGGACTAGGGTGGGCAAATGCAATAGACCTTCCTAACACTTGGATATGACTCTTCCTGTTTTTTTGTGCTCACATTGTAATCATCCCGTGGTGCTTCAATCTCTTAATTGATTTCTAAAGTTCTTGTAAAAGGAATTTGGTCCATATTTTGTTAACGTGTACCTCCATGGGTAATGCAGACCTAAGTCATTCTATTCTGCCATTTTGTTGCCCATCACTCAAAAGCAGGTAATTTTTAAGCTAGAACAATAATTAAAACCAACAAAGCCTCCTTTTTAAGAAAGTACATATAATTGCACAAGAATCTCTTGTTGAATTCAAAGCTTCAAAAATGAAGAATAGGACACATGCCTATACTAAAATATCAGAATATCTTTATGAGTGACTGTTTGTTCCTCTAGGCTAGATGTTCTGTTAGAACATGGGGCCTTACTCATCTTTCTGGTTGTGGAGGCATTCATTCATTCCATGCATCCAGTAATAAATACTCTCATTGAATGAATGTAAGCTATTATATTTTTTGCTAGGTATAAATGGTAAGTAAGAAAAACTCATTTCTTGTCCTCATGGAGTTTCTAGTATAGTGAAGAATACAAACATATAAACAGACACTCTAAATCATTATGATAATATTTGGGAAGTATTAACTTCAGGGTACTGGGGGGAAAGGTGATTATATTTCTGTTTTGTTCCATCCTCAGCCTTTTGATAATGATGTGTTACTGTACAGAAATGCCTGGGAGCACTTACCTGGGCCCAAGGCAAACTCCCCAGAGATATTTCCTCTTTCAGAACCAATGTTGTGGCTGGACTGGCATTTGTGATTTTTATGATTATTTATCATGTACCCTGGAGGGTACAAGACACACTTGAGACCACACACCGAGTTTATGGGGAGAGGGATGGTAGAGGAGAGAGATAGCATGCACAAGTAGGAGAAAGAGCACAGGCCAGGGATTCTACTTGTATTGAGGTCAAGGAAAAAAAACTTAGAGTTTTATAGGTTCACTCTTTATTGGTGTATTTAAAACATAATATCAGGAAATAAGTGAAGGAAGGGAGAAACAAACAGCCAAATGGTCATTTATATAAGTCAACTAGAGATCCCTAAAAGAAAAGCAAACTTTGCTGAGGGCGTGAGGGTTGCGGGGGAGGGGATAAAAGTGGAGAGGCCTAACTCTTTATGTAGCACTGTGGCTGGCAATCTGTTTCAGATATCTGACTTTGAGGTAGATGCTTCAACAATCAAAAGCTTAAGTCAAGCATTTCATTAAAATAATAATTTTTTAAAAAAAGGCTAAATGTTAACACTACAATCCCAAATAAAGTGAACTTATATAACAAATGCTTGATATCTTTGCAGAACAGAATGGAAGGGATGTCTGTAACAATTGTACCAAAGATGATCAGTACTCCTATACAGTGACATTCCTTTATCTGTGGTTTTGCTTTCTGTGATTTGTTAACCACAATCAGTCACAGTATGGAAACAGATGATCCTTTTTCTGACATATCATCAGAAGGTCAATATTAGCTAACGCTATGTCACAACGCCTACATTGTTCACCTCACCTCATCTCATCATGTAGGCATTTTATCTCACATCATCACAAGAAGAGTGAGTACAGTACAATAATATAGTCTGAGGGAATCACATCAAATAACTTTTATTATAGTATATTATAGTTTTATTTGTTGTTCATCTCTTACTATACCCAATTTATAAATTAAACTATATCAGAGGTATGTAAATATAGTTTAAAAGAGTCTGTGGTTTCAGACATCCACTAGGGGTCTTAGAACATCTCTCCCATGGATGAGGGGGTGGACTATTATAAAATAACCTAGTGTATCTAAAATATTATGTGAATATTCTAAGTCCCAAGAAAAGCAACCCGCAAAAAGTGACACTTCTTCCAAAATTCTTATTAAGAATTCTCAATTTAGCTCCCCAGATCCCCAAATTTTCATCCATTTTGAGTGAGGTCTCTATTAGCCAACTAGACATTTTGACATTAGAACAGAACTAGAATTTGATCAATAGTGTGGCAGCGATGAGACATGTGCAATTGATGGCTTTAGGGGACAAGAGGTGGCCCACACTCAATTCATCATGTGCTTCCAGTTTCATATTCAAAAGCTCTCTTGCTTTAGGTCTGACATTTCAGGTGTGAAGAGCAGCGTAAGCAAGTTCCCTTAGTGAATATTAAAAAATTATGGATGAAAACTCTAGGGAGGAGATATGGAAGCAAAAGGCAGGTAGTGACAGGAAAATGGATAGGAAGTCTTAGGAAAGGAAAAGGGGAGAACATCCACCATTCTGATATGGATAGCCATTGTCTGGGGACACAGGCTTTTCCTGGTGCAGAAAGAAATCCATCTTTTTTTCCCAGTCTTTCCCCAAATGTCTTTTATAAAAAACCTGAAAACAAATGAAATGATAAAAATATATTCTTCTTAAAATATAATGTGGACATTATTTGGATAGTCCTTTGATTTTTTTAAGAGATTTCTTCTCCAATTGTTTAAAGAATGTGTTTATAAAACTCAGAGGAAAGAACTAGAAAATCACCCCAGAGCACAGTGGAACTGGTTATTTTGCAACCTCTTTCAATGTCCCTTTCAACATTTGAAAACTCACTTATCCATCTTATGTTGGATATTTTCAAACCATCAACCTATGTCTCTTAAAGCATTAGCACCAAATGCATTAGAATATAGACCCTAAATGGAAGACAAATGAGCTGTCTGTGCTTAGAGGGACAATCCTTTAATGGTGGCATTTCTTGCAATGAGGCAGGTGATAAAAGTGATAGAAGAGCATTTTGGGTGTGAGGGTAATTTTCCAAGTCCTCTTGAATTCTGGCACTTTAGCACCTATCAACTCTACTGCTGCATTATTAGAGGCTTTTTCTATAAAAGTTGAGAGGGAGAGTTGGTGGATTCTAAGTTCAAATTATATAAACCCTGGAGAGAGCCCCCACTTAAGTGGTTTGTGTACATACTAAGTTCCATGTTTTTTTTTAAGATTTTGTGTATTTATTCATGAGAGACACAAAGAGAGGCACAGACATAGGCAGAGGGAGAAGCAGGCTCCACACAGAGAGCCTGATGTGGGACTTGATCCCAGGACCCCAGGATTACTATCTGAGCTGAAGGCAGATGCTCAACCACTAAGCCACCCAGATGTCCCTAAGTTCTAGGTATTTAACCAACATTTAAAGCTTTGCTCAAAAAGATTCAGTCTTTCTGTTCAAATTAATATCCCACATTGGTGACTTTTTATAAGAATGTGGTATGGTACCTGCTACCATAAAATTTACCAGTCCTCTGAATCCTACCTATCCCCCAAGGCTCAGACCTGCATATATACCTCCCTGATAGCTTCCTTGATCACCCTAAACTTCAGATGCTTCCACTCCTAACCTGTAAATATTTCTATTTATACACATTTGTCACTGAGTATATGTGCTTTCAAATTTTTGTTTTCAAGAATGTACTTTGTTTTCTCATCTAAAGTTTATGCTCATGGAAAGCAGAAACCATCATTTATAGCATCTTCTGTTCTTGCATTTATCAATGTATCAGACCAGTGGTTCTCTGCTTGGGCTGATTATATTCAGTCCAACTTAACACAAATATAATGAACCTCTACTATATGTTAAAGAATGCAGTTTCAGAGATGGATGAAATAACATCCCTGTCCTCATGAAGATAACTGACTAGTCAAGGAATAAATATGAGCTCAGTTTCTATTAACCAAAACATGTCCAACAAAACACATTAGATTGTGAGGCCTTTGAGATCAGAAACCGTGCTTATTCATGTTTGTAATTTCAGCATGCGGCACAGTCAAGCCCTAACTTTACTTTAGGGCACTAGACTAATGTATCCAATGGCTCATACGACCTTTCTACTCTAATAGACATCTCATGCTTATGGCCCACAGAGAACTGTTGGTCATCTCCACTCTGCAGGTAGCCTGCTCCCATAAACAAATGACAACAGTTTCTGGCTAGATGCTATACTCACATTATCAGCCAATCATGTTAATTTTAGACCTGAAAACTATGCTCAAATCTCACCATCTCTCTTGCCATATTTATTTATTTATTTTAATTTTTATTTATTTTATGATAGTCACACAGAGAGAGAGAGAGAGAAAGAGGCAGAGACATAGGCAGAGGGAGAAGCAGGCTCCATGCACCGGGAGCCCGATGTGGGATTCGATCCGGGGTCTCCAGAATCCCGCCCTGGGCCAAAGGCAGGCGCCAAACCGCTGCGCCACCCAGGGATCCCTCTCTTGCCATATTTAAAGCCAACAAGTGTTTCTCAACCACTTCCTAACTCACTTGGCTGCTTCCTTCACCTTTCTGTTTAGTTTTGTCCACACAAAGCCTACTTCCAATTCAGGCTTTTTGGCTTTGCTGTTATTCTTGCCTGGAAATTTCCTTTTGAGTGAGATTTTGTCTTTTTGGGCACTAAATCCCTAACATATAGGAGATTTCCTGGTACAAAATAAGAATTCAATGTTTATAAAAGGAGTGGGCAAAATTTGGTGGGTTTTTGTTAGATATATGTAGACATGAAAGAATGATATGAGCACCCACTGTTTTGTGGCAAGGACCTGAAATAGTCTCTGACCTCAAAAAGATTATGGTTTCAGTATATTTGATTATATGGGCTATCTGTATTAATGAATAAGTAATTCTATGGTAGGGATTAAATGGGTGATTGAAATAATATGTCTTGGGTGAGCTCAGGAAACCAATGGCAGGCAACCACAATAGTTAAGCAGTGGTTTTCATCTTCAATATCTGTCTTTATGTTAATAGAAGTTTACTCTTAGACATATGAGGTTTCCTTTAGCTCTTTAGTGTTGGAGAAGTTCCCAAGTAAGCAAATATCAATTTCATGATTTATTTTATCGTAAATCAGTAATTGCTGAAAAGAGGAGTAGATTTGCTTCCCTTTCCTCAAGTCTTATTCTCTTTTAATCTTTTTCTGGATCCTAGATTTTTAAATTTCCATTTGAAAATTGGAATATAATAGCAACTACTCAAAGGTTGTTATTTGGCTTTAGGGAAGTAATTTGCACAAACAATTAGAACAAACAGAGGCTAATACATACTAAGTCCTCATAAATAATAATATAATAATGATGTATTAAATGATATATTAAAAGCATTTTATAATCTCTGGAGATTTTTATAAATATAAAGAAGAAAGACCTTGAAAATAGAAAAAGAATGTCTTGTTTCTGGCATAGAGTTTAGATCCTTTGTGTATCTTACATAATTTTAACTATTTTCACCAGGCATATAGCAAGTACTCAATAAAACATTTCGTGAAATTTTATGTTCGAGTGAGAAGAGAGGGAGGAAATGGAAAGAAATTCAAGAAAATGTTCTTTTTAATTGAAAAAAATAATGCATATTATATTGAAATTGTCCAGATTATAACTCACTTGGGAGGGGTAAAGTGAGTATTTCTTGTAGTAATTGAAGTAGTGGTGATATTGTCTGTAAAATATATAATTTGAATCCTAAATTTGTTGTAAAAGAGTTTAAATTTTATTGATGGTCCTCTTTTTTTTTTTTAAAAAAAAGATTTTATTTATTTTTTCATGAGACACAGAGAGAGGGGCAGAAACACAGGCAGAGGGAGAAGCAGGCTCCATGCAGAGAGCCTGACGTGGGACTCCATCCCAGGTCTCCAGGATCACACCCTTGGCTGAAGGTGGCGCTAAACCACTGAGCCACCCTGGCCGCCCTCATGGTCCTCTCTAAAATACTACTATAAGGAACAGATTGGCATTCTTACTCAAGCATTAGGAAAGGAGGTGTTATTTTATTTGACTTTGACCTTGATTACTCTGTATCTTTCATAGTTTTTGTTACTTTAAGCAGACTCATTTTAAGTACCCAATAAATCTTTTAAATAAATGGATAAAAATGTTCAGGAATGATATGTATATTTCTTGTGATTTCAAAGACTTATGCCTAGATGGTTGCCAAGTCTCTTTTAGTCTCTTGTGACAGAGGCCATTCATCATGATTGATATCCTCTAAGCAATGGCCTCTTCATCTTTAAAAAATTTTTAATATTTAAATTTTTTATTGAAACACAGTTGACACCCAATGTTAAATTAATTTCAGGTGTACAACATGGTGATTTTACAATTCCCTATCTTATGCCATGCCTACCACAAAGTGTAACTACCATCTGTCACCATATAACCCTACTACAATACCACTGACTATATTCTCTATTCTGGAGCTTTCATCCCTATAACTTATTCATTCCATATCTGAAAGCCTGTATCTCTGACTCCTCTTCACCCATTTTGCCCTTCCCCCCATTCGCCACCCCTCTAGCAACAATTAGCCCATTTCCTATATTTATAATTCTGTTTGTGCTTTTTGTTTGTTTATTCATTTGTTTTAGATTCTACATGAGTAAAAATGATAGATATTTGTCTTTTTCCTTATTTTTTCACTTGGTCTATTACCCTCTAGATCCTTCTACATTGTTACATAAGGTGAGATCTCATACTATTTTATGGCTGAATAATATTCCTTTGCATACATACACATACACATGACATCTTTGTCTATTGATATACACTTGTGTTGCTTCCATATCTTGTCTAAATAAATAGTGCAGCAATTTTTAACATAGGGGAGCATATATTTTTTCAAATTACTGTTTTTGTTTTCTTTTGTAAATACCCAGTAGTGGAATAACTGGATCATATGGTATCTCTAGTTTTAATTTTCTAAAGGAAATCTCCATACTATTTACCAGTGGCTGAACCAATTTATATTCCTACCAACAGTATATAAGGGTTTTTTTCCTTCACATCTTCACAAATGCTTGTCATTTCTCGTCTTTTTGTTCTAGCCATTCTGACAGTTGTAAGGTAATATCTCATTGTGGTTTTGATCTGTATGTCTTCTTTCAAAAAACATCTGTTCGGGTCCTCTGTTTTTTTTAAATTGAATTTTTTTTTCATGTTGAGTTGTATAAGTTCTTTATATATTTTACTTAGCCCTTTTCAGATACATCATTTGCAAATAATTTCTCCCATTGAGTAGGTTCCCTTTTCATTTTGTTGATGGTTTCTTTCACTGTGCAGAAGCTTTCTGTTTTTTGTTTAGGCTCAATAGTTCATTTTTGCTTTTGTTTCTCTTGTCTGAAGAGTTATATCTAGAAAAATGTTGCTAAGACCAATGTCAAAGAGCTTACTGTCTATGTTTTTAGGAGTTTTATGGTTTTGGACCTTACATTTAGATCTTTCATACATTTTGGATTTATTTTTGTGTATGGTGTAAGAAAATGGTCCAGTTTCATTCTCCTGCATATGGCAGTCTAGTTTTCCCAGCACTGTTTCCTGAAAAGACTGTCTTTTCAACCACTGTGTATTCTCTCCTTTATCACAGACTAATTGGCCGTGATTAATAATCCATGTAAACATGGGTTATTTCCGGGCTCTCTATTCTTTTCTATTGATATGTGTCTGGTTTTGTACTGATACCATATTAGTTTGATTAGTTTGATTACTATAGCTTTGTATTATATCTTGAAATTTGGGATCGTGATAACTGTAGTTGTTCTCCTTTCTTAATATTGCTTTGGCTATTTGTATGGAGTGGTTCCATACAAATTTTAGGATTATTTGTTCTAGTTCTGTGAAAAATGCTTTTAGTATTTTTGTAGGGATTGCATAGAATCTGTAGATTGCTTTGGGTTGTATGGGTATTTTAATAACATTAATTAAATCTTTCATTATTTGTGTCCTCTTCAATTCTTTCATCACTGTTGTATTGTTTTCAGAGTAGATTTTTCACCCTTCAGTTAAGGTTATTTGTAAGTATTTTGTTCTCTCTCTTTTTTTTTTGTATTTTTTTCTTTTTGATACAATTATAAATGGAATTGTTTTCTTACTTTGTCTTTCTGCCACTTCACTGTGTATAGAAACTCAATTTCTGTGCATTAATTTTGTATCTTGCAACTTTATTGAATTCATTTATTTCTTCAAATAGCTTTTTGATATAGTCATTAGGATTTTCTATGCATAGCATCTTGTCAACTGCAAATATTGAGTTTAACTTCTTCCTTACCAACTTGGATGCTTTTATTTCTTTTTGTTGTTGGATTGCTGTGAGTAGGACTTCCAGTACTATGTTGAATAATGGTTGTCAGGATGGATATTCTTGTCTTGTTCATGATCTTAAGTAAAACTCCTTCTTTTTATATTGTTTATGATGTTAGAAGTGGCATTGTGATACATGCCCTTTATTATATTGAGGAATGTTCCTTCTAAACCCATTTTGTTGAGAGTTTTTATCATGAACGGATGTTGAATTTTATCAAGTGCTTTTTCTGCATCTATTGAGTTGACCATGAAACCTTTATACTTCCTTTTGTTAATGTGGTTCATCACCTTGAAATGTGAATATTGAACCATCCTTGTGTCACCAAAAGGAATCACACTTGATTGTTGAATGATCATTTAAATATATTGTTGAATGTAGTTTGCTAGTACTTTATTGAAGATTTTTGTATTACATTCATTAGGGATATTTGTCTATAGTGTCTTTCTCTGGTTTTAGTATCAGGGTAAGGCTGGCCTCACAAAATGTCTTTGGAAGCTTTTCTTCCTCTTCTATTTTTTAGGAAGTTTGAAGAGAATAGGTGCTAACTCTTTTTAAAATATTTAGTAATAACTCTAGGAAACGAACTAGGGGTGGTGGAAGGGGAGGAGGGCGGGGGGTGGGGGTGAATGGGTGACGGGCACTGAGGGGGGCACTTGATGGGATGAGCACTGGGTGTTATTCTGTATGTTGGTAAATCGAGCACCAATAAAAAATAAATTTATCATAAAAATAAAATAAAATAAAATAAAATAATAAAATATTTAGTAATAAGTTCTTTATAGATTTTGGATGCTAGCCCTTTATCTGATATGTCATTTGCAATATCTTCTCCCATTCTGTAGGTTGACTTTTAGTTGTGTTGACAGTTACTCTAGCTGTGCAGAAGCTTTTTATCTTAAGTCCCAATAGTTCATTTTTGCTTTTGTTTCCCTTGTCTTCATAGATGTATCTTGCAAGAAGTTGCTGTGACCAAGTTCAAAAAGGGTGTTGCCTGTGTTCTCCTCTAGGATTTTGATGGATTCTTGTCTCACGTTTAGATCTTTCATCCATTTTGAGTTTCTCTTTGTGCATGGTGTAAGAGAATGGTCCAGTTTCATTCTTCTGCATGTGGCTGTCCAATTTTCCCAGAACTATTTATTGAAGAGACTGTCCTTTTTCTAGTGGATAGTCTTTCCTGCTTTGTCAAACATTAGTTGGCCATAGAGTTGGAGGCCCACTTCTGGGTTCTCTATTCTGTTCCATTGATCTATGTGTCTGTTTTTGTGCCAGTACCACACACTGTCTTGATGATCACAGCTTTGTAGTACAACTTGAAATCCGGCATTGTGATGCCCCCAGCTCTGGTTTTCTTTTTCAATATTCCCTTGGCTATTTGGGGTCTTTTCTAATTCCACACAAATATTAAGATGATTTGTTCCAACTCTCTGAAGAAAGTCCATGGTATTTTGATAGGGATTGCATAGAACGTGTAAATTGCCCTGGTAGCATTGATATTTTCACAATATTACTTCTTCCAATCCATGAGCATGGAATATTTTTCCATCTCTTTGTGTCTTCTTCAATTCTTTCAGAAGAGTTCTGTAGTTTTTAGGGTATAGATCCTTTACCTCTTTGGTTAGGTTTCTTCCTAGGTTTCTTATGCTTTCGGGTGCAATTGTAAATGGGATTGACTCCTTAATTTCCCTTTCTTCAGTCTCATTGTTAGTGTATAGAAATGTCATTGTCAGATAAAGGGCTAGTATCCAAGATCTATAAAGAACTTATTAAACTCAACAGCAAAGAACCAAACAATCCAATCATGAAATGGGCAAAACACATCAACAGAAATTTCACCAAAGAGACATGCACATGGCCAACAAGCACAGGAGAAAATGCTCCTCATCACTTGCCATCAGGGAAATACAAATCAAAACCACAATGAGATACCACCTCACACCGGTGAGAATGGCAAAAATTAACAGGAAACAAAAAAAAATAACAGAAAAAATAACAAAAAATAACAGAAAACAACAAATGTTGCAGAGGATATGGAAAAAGAGGAACCCTCTTGCAGTATTGGTGGGAATGTGAACTGGTACAGCCACTCTGGAAAACTGTGTGGAGGTTCCTCAAAGAGTTAAAAATAGAGCTACCCTATGACCCAGCAATTGCACTACCTGGGATTTACCCCAAAGATACAGATGCAGTGAAATGGTAGGACACCTGCACCCTAATATTTATAGCAGCAATGTTCACAATAGCCAAACTGTGGAAGGAGCCTCGGTGTCCATTGAAAGATGACTGGATAAAGAAGATGTGGTCTATGTATACAATGGAATATTACTCAGCCATTAGAAAGAGCGAATACCCACCATTTTCTTCGATGTGGATGGAACTGGAGGCTATTATGCTGAGTGAAATAAGTCAATGGGAGAAGGACAATCATTATATGGTTTCACTCATATAGGGAATATAAAAAATAGTGAAAGGTATTAAAGGAGAAAATGAGTGGGAAATATCGGAGTGGGTGACAAAACATGAGAGACTCCTAACTCTGGGAAACGAACGAAGAGTGGTGGAAGGGGAGGTGAGCAGGGCGATGGGGTGACTGGGTGATCGCCCCAAGGAGGGCACTTATGGGATGAGCACTGGGTGTTATACTATATGTTGGCAATTTGAACTCCAATAAAAAATGTACAAAAAAAGAAAAGTGATGCATAAATATTTGGTAAAATTTACCTGTGATTCTATCTGGTCTTGACTTTTCTTCTTCAGAGTTTTTAAAATTAAACATTCAATTTCATTACCATCAAATGATATGTTCAAATCTATTTCTTTCAAATTCAGATTTGGAAGATTTTATGTTTCTAGGAATTTATCCATTTATTCTAGGACGAGCAATTTGTTGGCATGATTTTTTAAATAGTGTTTCTTATAATCCTTCATATTTCTGTGGTGTTGGTTTTTAGTCATCTGTTTTAATTTATAAAGTCTATTTTAATCATGTCTTTTCTAATCTTTTTTTCTTGGGTATTGTTCTTTTTCTAGTTCTTTTGGGAGTAAGGTTAGATTATGTATTTGAGATTTTTTCCTGTTTTTTTTTTTAAAGGTGTGTTTATATTGCTAAGAATTTCCTTCCTAAAACTGCTTTTACTGTGTCCCAAGTATTTTAAATTATTTTGTTTTTATTTTCATTTGTCTTCATGTATTTTGTGATACCTGTCTCATCTTCATTGACCCATTCCCAGTTTAGTAGGATATTGTTTAGCTTTCATGTGTTTCTTGAGTTTTTTCCATTTTTTTCTTTTCATCGATTTCTAATTTTATACTATTATTTTCAAAAGAGACACATGATATTATTTCAATCTCTTTAAATTTATTTGAGATTTGTTTTGAGATCTAAAATGTGATCTATTCCTGGAGAATGTTTCGTATGTTCAATACACATTGAAAATAATATGTATTCTGTTGTTTTGGATAAAACGTTCAGTGTATATCTGGTAAGTTTATCTGGTATAATGTGTCATCAAAGACACTTACTAATTTTCTACCTGAATCTATTGACGTAAACAAGATATTAAAATCTCCTACATTTTTGGAGGAGATTTCTCCATTTATGTCAGTTATTATTTCCTTATGTACTTAGATACTCCAATATTAGGTACATAGATATTTACAATTGTTAAATCCTCTTGCCAGATTGACTCTTTTATCATTATATAATGCTTTTCTTTGTCTCTTGTTACAGTCTTTGTTTTAAAGTATTTTTTTCTGACATAAATATTGCTACCTGGCTTTCTTTTCTTTTCTTTTCTTTTCTTTTCTTTTTTCTTTTCTTTTCTTTTCTTTTCTTTTTTCTTTTCCTTTTCTTTTCTTTTCTTTCTTTCTTTCTTTCTTTCTTTCTTTCTTTCTTTCTTTCTTTCTTTCTTTCTTTCTCTCTTTCTTTCTTTCTTTCTTTCTTTCTTTCTTTCTTTCTTTCTTTCTTTCTTTCTTTCTTTCTTTCTTTCTTCCCCTCCTCCTCCTTTTTCTTATTGCTTCTATTTGCATGGTATGTATATTTCTATCCCTTCAGTTTCAATCTCTACATGTCTTTATGTCTGAAATGAGTCTTTCATAGGCAGTATATAGATGAGTCTTCTATTGTTATTCATTTCACTACCCTAGGTCTTTTGGTTTGTTTTTATTTATTTTATTTTTAAAAGATTTTATTTATTTCTTTGAGAGACTGAACGAAAGCTAGAGAAAGCACGAATGGGGTAACAGGAGAGGGAGAAGCAGACTCCCCACTGAATAGGGAGCCCAATGCAGGGCTCAACCCAGGGACTTTGAGATCATGACCTGAGCCAAAGGCAGATGCTCAACTGACTGAGTCACTCAGGTGCCCCCACTATCCCAGGTCTTTTGATTGGGATATTTTGTTCATTTACATTTAAAATAATGATTAAGGGGATGCCTGGGTGGCTCAGAGGTTGGGTGTCTGTCTGCCTTTGGCTTAGGGCGTGATCCTGGAGTCCTGGGATCGAGTCCCACATGAGACTTCCTGCATGCAGCCTGCTTCTCCCTCTGCCTATGTCTCTGCCTCTCAATCTCTCTCTCTCTGTGTTCTTCATGAATAAATAAATAAAATCTTTTTAAAATAAAATAATGATTAAGTATTTATTCTCATTTAGTTAATTGTTGGTTATTTTTGTAGTTCTTCACTGGTCCTTCTTTTGCTCTCTTCCTGGTGATTGATGACTTTCTATAGTGTTATTCTTGGTTTTCTTTCTCTTTATTTTTTGTATATCTTTTTTTGTATATCTTTTTTTGTATATCTTTTTTGTATATCTTTTTTGTATATCTTTTTTGTATATCTTTATTTTTTGTATATTTTTTGTATATATTATAGATTTGGGTTTGTGGTTACCATGAGGTCATATAGAATATTCTAAGGCTATAGCAGTCTACATTAATTTGATGGTTAATTAAATCAAGCATGTTCTGAAATAACATTTTAATACTTCCTCCACATTTTATGTATATGTTGTCATATTTTATAACTTTTTACTTCTAATTATGATCTTTTGTTTTCCACTTAAAGGAGTCCCTATAATATTTCTTCTAAGCCTGATTTAGTGTTGATGAGCTCCTTTAACTCTTATTTGCCTAGAACGCGCTTTATTGTTCCTTAAAATCTGAATTATAATCTTGTCAGATATTCTTTCTTTTTTAAGATTTATTTATTTATTTTAGAGGGGGGAGGGGCAGAAGGAGAGGTGAGAATCTTAAGCTGACTCCCTGCTGAATGTGAAGCCCAGTGCAAGGCTCTGTCTCACAACCCTGAGATCATGATCTGAGCCAAGATTAAGAGTTGGACACTTAACTAACTAAGCCACCAAGGTGCCCCTCAAGGTAGAGTACTCTTAATTGTAGGTTCTTTCTTTCTTTCTTTCTTTCTTTCTTTCTTTCTTTCTTTCTTTCTTTCTTCCTTCCTTCCTTCCTTCCTTCCTTCCTTCCTTCCTTCCTTCCTTCCTTTCTTTCTTTTCTTTCTTTCTTTTTCTTTTCTTTTCTTTTCTTTTCTTTTTTCTTTTCTTTTTTCTTTCTTTCAGCGCTTTGAGTATATTGTTCCACTCTATTTTGTCCTGAAAAGTTTCTGCTGAAAACTCAGCTGATAGGCTTATAGAGTTCCCTGTGTGCACAACTTTTTCCTCCTCTCTTGCTGCTGTTGAAATTCTTCCTTTATCTTTAAGCTTTGACATTTTAATCATTATGTGTTTTCATGTGACCATCCCTGAGTTCATTTTGTTTGAAAATCTCTGTGATTCTTAAAATCAGATATCTATTCCTTTCTCCAGTTTATGGATTTTTTTGTCAATAACAGTTTATTTTTAAAATTTTTTAAAATTTTAATTCAATTAGCCAACCTCTAGTATATCATTAGTGTCAGATGTATTGTTCAATAATTTATCAGTTGTGTATAACATCCAGTGTTCACAACATTACATGCACTCCTTAATGCCCTTCACCCAATTACTCTATTCCCCCACCCACCTGCCCTCAAGCAGCCCTCAGTTTGGTTTTTATAGTTAAGACTATTTCATAGTTTTTCTCCCTCTCTGATGACTTCCCATTCATTTTTCCCTCCCTTCCCTATAATCGTCTGCACTGTTTCTTATATTCTTTCCAATATAAATATTGGAATATATATATGTATATATATATATGTGTGTATATATATATAATGGAAGGAATATAAGAACTAATATATATATTATATTAATACACACCACATCTTTACCCATTCATCTGTCGATGGACATTTTGGCTTTTTCCACAGTTTGACTATTGTGGACATTGCTACTATGAACAATGGGGTGCAGGTGACCCTTTGGATCACTACATTTGTATCTTTGAGGTAAATACCTAGTAGTGCAATTGCTGGGTCATAGGGTAGCTGAATTTTTAACTTTTTAAGGAACAGTATGGAGGTTCCTAAGAAGTTTATGAATATTTCCAACTATTACTTCTTTAAATGTGTTTCCTACTCCTTTCTTTCTCTTTTCTTCTGGGACCAATATGATGGAAATGTTTGTTTGCTTGATGTTGTCCAACAGATCCCTTGGCCTATCCTCACTTAAATCTTTTTCCTGTTCAACTTGTATGTTTTCCATTATCCTGTCTTCTAGATCACTGTCTCATTCTTCTGCATTCTCTAATATACTGCTGATTCCCTCTAGTGTATTTTTCATTTTAGTTATTTTATTTTTCAAATATCATTGGTTCTTTTTATATTTTCTCTTTGCTTAAATTCTCATACAATTCCTTCCCTCCTCTCTGCAATCTGCATCTTTATGATCTTTACTTTAAAATCTTTATGAGGCATATTGTATATCTACATTTCATTTAGTTCTTTTTCTGAGGTTTTGTCTTATTCTTTGGTTTAGAACATATTTCGTCTCCCTATTTTGCTTGACTTTCTGTACTTTTTTCTATGAATTAGTCAGAACAACTACTTCTCCTAAATTTAAAGGAATGCTCTTGTGCGTGTTCATCCCATGTGTAGGCTAGGTATACCTAGTGATTTTGGCTTCCTGGCTGAAGCTGTGTTTGGTATGGGCAGAAGGTCATCATGGGGGCACTCTCTGCTGGGATGATTGGATCTGAAGTGGTTATAAGAAACAATGGTTCAGGGGCTTTTTGCATAGAGGAAATCCTGGCAGGACAGTTGAAGCTGAAGTGGGTACAAACTGGGATGCCAGCTGGGGTATCTCTGTGTGCTCTGTGTATAGGGCATCCTAGTGGCATAACTGGAGTCAAGGTGGAGCATGGTCCAGTGTGTCTCAGTATGCCCGGCACAAGGAGCACCCTGGTCAAACAGGTGAAGCTAAATGGGTGCAAGCTGGGGTGTCCCGGCATCTAAGCACAGGGGTTGCCTTGTGGGAGTGATTGGGGCCAAGGCTGATGTAAGTTGGGGTGTCTCAGCACATTCCACATAGGGGGTTCTCTGATGGTACAGCTGGAGCTAAGGTGTGCTGTGGGCCAGGAGTCTTAGAGTGTTCCACATGGAAAATACTCTGGAAGCATGGCTGGAATCATGATAGGCATGGGCTTGGGGGTTCCTGGGATGCTTGGTGCAGGGGACACCTTGGCAGAGTGGATGCAGCTAAAGGAGATGTGAACTTGGATGTCCCCAAGTACTCTGTGCTGGGGATGCCCTGTCCAGTTGTCTGGATCCAGAATGGCACTGGCCTGGAGTTTTCTTGGGTGCTTTGTACTTGTGTAACCTTGGTGTGACGGCTGGAGAGCTTTAATGTGTACTGACCAGAGGTATCCCAGTGTGTGCCATGCTGAGACAACCTTGCATGAGATGGGGCTAGTATGGCTAGAGGCCCAGGCTCACTGAAGGGTGAGCTACAACACCCAGAACCCTGCTCCTGCCTATACCATCAACATGGAGGGTGACTATAAACCATGGTGCTTGCCAGCCTCTGTGACCTGGAGAGAATTCCTGCAGCTCTTCTGGTATTTGATGGAGCTCTAAGGATGGATCTTTTATATACTGGTTGTTCTTTTAAACCACAGCTGTTTTTATGTGCCCCTGGCAGATGAATCGGCTCACAGTCCCCCACTACTATTCCTCTCCACTGCAGTTTGCAGCATTAGAGGTGGGGATTTCCCTTCATTACTATATCTCTGTCTTCATTACTAAGTCTCTGCCCCTCTTGCCATTCTCTATGTGGTTTCTCTATCTTACATTATGCAGAAACTGTTTTTGTCAGCCCTTAGTTCTTCATGAGGAATTGCTTTAAAAATACGTATGGATTTGGCATGTTCAAGAAGGAGTGAGTTCAAGGTCTTCCTGTGTCACCATCTTGGACTGGAACTCTCCTCTTTAACTTCATTTTTAAGCCCATGCTTCCAAAAAAACTCCGCCCTCCCGCATTTCTAGGAGCTGCACCTCAGGCTGCTCAGCATGAAACTGCTGTTTTCCAAACCACTATTATAGGCTTCCCACTGACATTAAAAGTATTTACTATATCCCTTGAATCTGTCTTAACTTTCTTTTGGCTCTTTATTATGGACTGTCTTTGGCACTTTGCTACCCTACCCACATAGACCAGTCACAGGAGGCCTAGCTTTGGGGGCTCATCAGACACCAGAAGCTAAGTCTCTTTAAGGCTTTGAGAATAAACTGGCTGAGTGCTTGACTCCAGTGACTTCCAGGCTTGATGGAGTCTCTGACTAGCCTCATGTTTTCAGCTCCCTCTGACTTAAGCAGATAGCTTTATTACAAGGGATGCACTTTCTAATATAAAGCACCATTCATCAGAAGTAATTCCTCATTCTTCTACTCACTGAAATTCTCATAACGATTTCCAGCTAAGTTCTCAAAGTTTGCTTTTAGAGTAGGTCGCTTAAAAATAGCTATAAAAACTGACAATGCTTGACCAGAATCCTAGGCAAAATACTTAAAATATCTCTCCTTTGATTTCTGCTCAATAGAATGTGAGACTGAGATTAGTCAGAAAAGCAAATAAAGATATACTTTTGGCTTTTTTTTTATAAATTAATTTTTATTGGTGTTCAATTTACCAACATACAGAATAACACCCAGTGCTCATCCCGTCAAGTGTACCCCTCAGTGCCCGTCACCCATTCACCCCCACCCCGCACCCTCCTCCCCCTCCACCACCCCTGGTTCATTTCCCAGAGTTAGAAGTCTTTATGTTCTGTCTCCCTTTCTGATATTTCTCACACATTTCTTCTCCCTTCCCTTATATTCCCTTTCACTATTATTCATATTCCCCAAATGAATGAGAACATACACTGTTTGTCCTTCTCCGGTTACTGTGGCCAAGTTCAAAAAGGGTGTTGCCTGAGTTCTTCTCTGGGATTTTGATGGAATCTTGTCTCACATTTAGATCTTTCATCCATTTTGAGTTTATCTTTGTGTATGGTGCAAGAGAGTGGTCCAGTTTCATTCTTCTGCATGTGGATGTCCAATTTTCCCAGCACCATTTATTGAAGAGATTGTCTTTCTTCTAGTGGATCGTCTTTCCTCCTTTATCGTATATTAGTTGAGCATAAAGTTCAGGGTCCACTTCTGGGTTCTCTGTTCTGTTCCATTGATCTATATGTCTGTTTTTGTGCCAGTACCACACTGTCTTGATGAACACAGCTTTGTAGTACAACCTGAAATCTGGCATTGTGATGCCCCCAGATATGGTTTTCTTTTTTTAAAATTCCCCTGGCTGTTTGGGGTCTTTTCTGATTCCACACAAATCTTAAAATAATTTGTTCTAAGTCTCTGAAGAAAGTCCATGGTATTTTGATAGGGATTGCATTATACGTGTAAATTGCCCTGGGTAACATTGACATTTTCACAATATTAATTCTGCCAATCCATGAGCATGGAATATTTTTCCATCTCTTTGTGTCTTCCTCAATTTCTTTCAGAAGTGTTCTGTAGTTTTTAGGGTATATTTTGAGAACCATTTGAATGGTAAATGGTTCTCCAACCTTTTATTTTCAGGTTGTAGGTGTCCTTCTGTCTAAAATGAGTCTGTTGTAGACAGCAAATAGATGGGTCCTGTTTTTTTATCCAGTCTGAAACTCTGCGCCTTTTGATGGGGTCATTAAGCCCATTCACGTTCAGAGTTACTTGAACTTCTTCTTAAAGGGGAGTTTTAAGAGTCCCCCTTAAAATTTCTTGCAGAGCTGGTTTGGAGGTCACATATTCTTTCAGTTCCTGCCTGTCTTGGAAGCTCTTTATCTCTCCTTCCATTTTGAAGGAGAGCCTTGCTGGATAAAGTATTCTTGGTTGCATGTTCTTCTCATTTAGGACCCTGAATATATCCTGCCAGCCCTTTCTGGCCTGCCAGGTCTCTGTGGAGAGGTCTGCTGTTACCCTAATATTCCTCCCCATGAAAGTCAGGGACTTCTTGTCTCTTGCTGCTTTAAGGATCTTCTCTTTATCTTTGGAATTTGCAAGCTTCACTATTAGATGTCGAGGTGTTGAATGGTTTTTATTGATTTTAGGGGGGGATCTCTCTATTTCCTGGATCTGAATGCCTGTTTCCCTTCCCAGATTGGGAAAGTTTTCAGCTAGGATTTGTTCAAATACATATTCTGGCCCTCTGTCCCTTTCGGCGCCCTCGGGAACCCCAATTAAACGTAGGTTTTTCTTCCTTAGAGTGTCATTTATTTGCCTTAATCTGTCTTCATGGTCCCTTAATTGATTGTCTCTTTTTTCCTCAGTTTCCCTCTTTGCCATTAACTTGTCTTCTATGTCACTCACTCGTTCTTCCACCTCGTTAACCCTCGTCGTTAGGACTTCTAGTTTGGATTGCACCTCATTCAATTGATTTTTAATTTCTGCCTGATTGGATCTAAATTCTGCAGTCATGAAGTCTCGTGAGGCCTTAATGCTTTTTTCTAGAGCCACCAGTAGCTGTAGAATAGTGCTTCTGAATTGGCTTTCTGACATTGAAGTGTAATCCAGATTTTGTAACTCTGTGGGAGAGAGGGCTGTTTCTGATTCTTTCTTTTGAAGTGAGGTTTTCCTTCTAGTCATTTTGCTCAGTGCAGAGTGGCCAAAAACAAGTTGTATTGGAACACGGGGGAGTATCACTGGTCCCTCTAGCTGGTCTTCTGGGGGAGGGGCCTGCTGTGCTGATTTTCAGGTGTTAGCACTTGGGGGAGCTGCTCTGCCCCTGCCTGCTGCAGGGCTCAGCGGGGGTTGTTTACCCCGTGGGGCCCCAGGAGGAACAGCTCCAGTTGCTATGGCAGCTCTGGAAGCCTGGATTCAGCCTCCGCAGGAACTACGGGGCTCGGGGCTCTCGGTTCTCCGTCCGCAGTGCCTGGAGGCTCCGGGGCGGGGCCGCTGATCTGCTCAGCTCGGGGCAGGAGCGTCCTCGCTGTCTCGGGCCCTCCCGGCCTCTGCCTGTCCCGGGGGAGGCCGGATCCTGGGCTGTGTCCCGGCGCCCTGTGCTCCGGGGCCTGCGCTGGTGGATTCGCGCTCCCGCCCCGCAGCCCCCTCCGCGGAGCCGCCGCCCGAGCCCCTCCGAGCTGCTCCGGGTCCCGCCGTGCGCGCTGCAGCCCTTAGGGAGCTCGGAGCACTCTCCCGGGGCGCAGGTGTCTGTTAGTGGCCCAGGGAGCCCGAGGGCATCCCCGCCCTCCTGGGTCCTGCTCCAACTCCCTGCGAGCCCCTTTCCGCCCGGGAAGGTTGGTGCAGCTCCTGCTCCTCCGGGACGGGGCTCTCCTGTCCTGGGGACACTCGCCCCGGCCTCAGCCCGGCTCCTCGCGGGGCCCCTCCCCCTCGGAGGCCTTTTGTTCCTTTATTTCTTTTCCCCTTTCTTCCTACCTTGATAGAAGCGCGGACTTTTCTCACTGTAGCGTTCCAGCTGGTCTCTCTTTAAATCTCAGGCCGAATTCGTAGATTTTCAGGATGGTTTGAAGGTTATCTAGGTAATTTGGTGGGGACAGGTGATTTGGGGACCCTGCTCTTCCGCCATCTTGCCCCTCCTCCTACTTTTGGCTTTGAAACAGATATCTTGCTCCAGATGTATTTACCAGCATTCAATCTGAGGTTGATAACAGTGCTTTAATCTAGTACTTTGCCAGACCTTACATTATAGTCTTGTAGAAAAAAAAATTATATAAATTTATTTTTTATTGGTGTTAAATTTGCCAACATATAGAATAACACCCAGTGCTCATCCCATCAAGTGCCCCCCCTCAGTGCCCGTCACCCAGTCACCCCCACCCCCCGCCCACCTCCCATTCCACCACCCCTAGTTTGTTTCCCAGAGTTAGGAGTCTCTCATGTTCTGTCTCCCTTTCTGCTATTTCCCACTCATTTTTTCTTCTTTCCCCTTTATTCCCTTTCACTATTTTTTTATATTCCCCAAATGAATGAGACCATATAACATTTGTCCTTCTCCAATTGACTTACTTCACTCAGCATAATACCCTCCAGGTCCATCCACGTCTAAGCAAATGGTGGGTATTTGTCGTTTCTCATGGCTGAGTAATATTCCATTGTATACATAAACCACATCTTCTTTATCCATTCATCCTTCGATGGACACCGAGGCTCCTTCCACAGTTAGTCTTGTAGAATACTTAATGTAGATGACTGTATCTGTTACTTTTTGCCTGCACTAATTCTTTACATGTTTAGTCACTTCAGGCCCAGGGACAGTGAAATATTTGGGGGAACCTCCTGACACTAAATTAGGGTTTTGAAAAGTCTTGCATTCTCCCTAGAATGTGTTAAATGAATGAACCTGGCTCACAGTATAAGATAAACACCAGGTGTGCAGCCTCTGTATTTAAACTTCACTTGATATGGATAGTTGCTATCTGCTTTGATTTCCAATGACCATCAGGACGGTATCTCAGCTTAAGCATAGTCATATGAAATCTTCTCTTACTTGCCTTTTTTTTTCTTTTCTGCTAGTTCCTTCTCCCATCCTGGATCCATACCATGCTTCAGTATGTTTTGCATCAGTACAGATAATTTTCAAAAGACCCTGACACTTAACCTGATTGTGGGAAACACAACCAATATGTTTAACACTGTTAATAACATGACCCTAAATTGCATTCAAATTAGTTATGGCATCTCTTCTGTGCCTTTTTTGGTTTCAGATTCCTCTATGTGCTCTTTCTCAACTTTTAAGAAGCCAATCTTAACATTTTTTTATGGCTTGAACAACATAATGTAAAATAGAGTAAAACAAAGAATTCAGTTCCACTGTTAAAAATACAGGTTCCTGGTTTGAGGGTCCCTAGAAAGGATGCTAAGAATTTTAAGTAATCCTAAAGTAATTCAATTTTCCTGACTTCAGAAAAGGAGAAAACTCTGTTTCCTTTTTTTGGCCTACAGGAGTCACTTATAGAAAAACCAAGCTAAAATTTTTGAAGAAAGGGAATGTGGCCAAAAAAACCCTTTGGTACTTCATCCTGCCTCTTGCCCTTCAATTGCTCAAGAGGTAGCCACTGGTGAGGACAAGGCTGCTCTTTCCCCAGGTGCCATTTAGAACCCCAAGTATTAGAGCTGAGGAATGTCCCTTCCTCCATGTATTGGCAATTGGTAATGGTAATGGTAATGGTAATTCCCATTGTGAAGAAAGGCATATTTTTATTTTATAGTTTTTGGTTTTCCAGTCACTGAATCCATCTGGTTAGGATAAAACCAGAGAAAAAGGGAGAGAATGTAAAGGACTTTTTCCCCCCCTTTAAGTGAAGAGCTTTTAGCCAGTGTGTTTCCCATGGTTTCCAGGCTGTTTTGAAAACCAACCTTCCAGCTAACTCATATGGGTGCAGTATCAATCAACAAAAGAGCTCATGAAACAGTTGGTTGGAGGCTGAGTGAAAAGAATGTGACAACTTTCCCACAGATTCCTTCTCCAATGGATAATGAGTGTTAGCTCACTGAGAAGCAACAAGGGATTTAAGGGAGCCGCTCAAATAGTGCTTATCCAAAGAATTCATAAGAACTCGCCCTTTAGCCAAGGGCTCCCTGTTGCGAGCATGAAAGGTTTTTGACCATGTCATTTAAATTTGTCTCACAAAACATGTCTCAAAGAGAAAGGGAAGTGTTTATTCCATGGACACTAGTTGTTGGCCCAGACCTATTCTTTTTTTTTTTATCCTCCTCTTCCTCCTCCTCCTCCTCCTCCTCCTCCTCCTCCTCCTTCTTCTTCTTCTTCTTCTTCTTCTTCTTCTTCTTCTTCTCTTTTTTCCTAAAGAGGTTTCCTAAAGCTTTATTTCTGCTCTCACAAAATGTCTTCTGTATCATGGCATAACACAAAACAAAAGTTGAATAAAGAGAGGAATAAGAAATAATATTAATCACTTGAAGGAAGTCATACTTTCAAGTTCCTTATTACTTCTGTATTCAGGTTGCAATTTCTGATTGATCTACTCCAGGCTATGTATTCTGGGAGGAGTAAGTTGTCTGTATATCAGAGTGAGTTGAGTAGGAGAAGCTACTATGCTAAATCATAGAAGTATTTTGTAGGGCTGCTAACCAAGAAAAGGCAAGCTCAAACTTTGATGCTTCCTGCAAAGTTAGCTTGTCAGCTATTTTCTTTCTGATAGGTAGAAAGTACAATTGGTCTCTCTGTTTAATCAAATAGTTATTTGTATTTTTTAAGAAGTTTAATTTTAGCAACTGGTAAGCCTTACACTTAGGCAAAAATTAAAATCATTGGTTGAGAGATGATGTTTTTAAAATTACAATCCTCATCATTGCAAAGAAATGCTTTGGTACTCTAAGTAGAAATACAGTTATTTCAATGTAGAATATAAAGTGGAAAACTCTGATTCTGCTCCTACATTTTTCTGATTTTATTCTCTTTGCTAGATTTGGTCCCCACTGCAAATGGTTGACCTCAAGAAAGTTATGTAGTCTTCTGTATCTTGGTGTCCTCATCTATCAAAGGGGCTGATAATGGTACCTACCTCATTGAGTTGTTAAGATATTAAATGACTAACTCTGGGAAACAAACAAAGGGTGTGGAAGGGGAAGTGGGTGGGGGGATGGGGTAACTGGGTTATGGACGATGAGGAAGGCACTTGATGGGATGAGCACTGGGTGTTAGGCTATATGTTAGCAAATTGAATTTAAATTTAAAAAGGTTAAGAAAAGATATTAAGCGAGATACTGTGATAGGTACATAGTAAGCTCCAGCTACATTAATAGCCTAGTAAAGCAGAATTCCAGAAAATATGTTTTCTATATCCCAAGGACTATTCTAAATGCTTCATATAGATTAGTTCATATAATGATGCTAATCACTCCTTGTATATTAGTCTACTTTTCAGATAAAGAAAATGAGGCACAAGAGGCCAAGTAAACCTGCACAGTGTCACACAGTTAGTAAATGGCACCAGGGTTCAAACCCAGATAGACTGACTTCAAATCCAATGAAGGTAGTCTACCCTTTGGTGTAATAGCACTCCACAAGTTTGCCTGAGTTTCTACTGAGAGCGAGAGAGAGAGAGAGAGAGAGAGAGAGAGAGACTTTAATTCACACTATTGCTAGCATGAGCTTTCATAAAGGAACCTGACCCCATTGATTTGCTTGGAACCCTTCTTTCCTTTATCACTTGAATATAATTGACATAATCTTTCACTATTCCATCCATGTCTAAGTCTCCAGACCTATTTACCAAAGCCCTGACCTTGTATTTTATACTCTTCTGCATACATATGCCTTTATACTCTCTCTAGCACTCAACATACAATTTAACACTCTATGTATTGGAATAACATCTCCACTGTCCCTGGAATATACTCCACCTAACCTGTGTCATCTCTTGTACCTATGAAAATGTGATTTATTCTTCAAAACTTGGCTCTGTTTTGCCTTTCCCATGATGCTGCCCCTTCCAAAACACTTCATTATTCCAATTCCTTTACTGCTTGTGAGAGATTGTATTTTACAAAGAAATGTGCAATCGTAGCTACCAGCAAATGCAATTCTGCATTTGGATATTGCCATTGCCCCCCCCCCCCCCCCCCCGCAATCAAGAGGTAGGATGTATTTCTCCACTTCCTTGAATCTGATCAGGCCCTATTTTGACCAACAGAACACAGCAGAAATGATGCTAAACTCTTATAGGTACAACCCTAACCAGCCTGGAAATTCAACTTCCTTCCTCTTGCAGTTTTGAACTAGCACATAAAATCCAGGGCCACACTGACACACAGAGCTACAACCAAGAAGGGCACAGAGGTGCCAGACATGTGAATGAGGAAGCCATCTTTGGTAACCAGCCTAGTTCTGCAGATGACTTTAGCTGCAGCTGTTACCTGACTGAAGTCAAATAGAAGAGTCCAAGAAAGAAGTACCCAGCTGAGTGGAGTCAAATTGTAGAAGCATGAGAGAAAATGGTAAATGGTTTAAACCACTGTTTTGAGGTGGCTTGTTATGTTACCAATAAATAAAAACTAAAATGCCATTTATCTAGTTTTGATGACTTCTATTTTTGCATGTGTCTACTTCATATGTTGTATTCTTTGCTTTGTATGATATATATATATATATATATATATATATATATAATTGGAGTTCTATTTCCCAACATATAGCATTACATCCAGTGCTCATCCATTCAAGTGCCCTCCTCAGTGCCTGTCACCCAGTGACCCCGTCACCCCGCCTACCTCCCCTTCCACTATCCCCTGTTCCTTTCCCAGAGTTAGGAGTCTTTCATGTTCTGCCACCCTCTCTGATTTTTGCCATTCATTTTCTCTCCTTTCCCCTATAATCCCTTTCACTATTTTTTATATTACCTGAATGAATGAATGAGCCCATATAATGTTTGTCCTTCTCCGACTGACTTACTTCACTCAGCATAATACCCTCCAGTTTCAACCACGTTGAAGTAAATGGTGGTTGAAGTGGTAAGTAAATCCACTTTCTAATGGAAAGTAGGACATTCCTCCTTTCTAATGGCTGAGTAATATTCCATTGTATACATAAACCACATCTTCTTTATCCTGTCGTCTTTCAATGGACACCGAGGCTCCTTCCACAGTTTGGCTATTGTGGACATGGCTGCTAGAAATATTGGGGTGCAGGTGTCTTAGCTTTTCACTGCATATGTATCTTTGGGGTAAATCCCCAGCAGTGCAATTGCTGGGTCATAGGGCAGATCTATTTTTAACTCTTTGAGGAACCTCCACACAGTTTTCCAGAGTGGCTGTACCAGTTCACGTGCCCACCAAGAGTGCAAGAGGGTTCCCCTTTCTCTACATCCTCTCCATTTGTTGCTTTCTATCTTGTTAATTTTTGCCATTCTCACTGGTGGGAGGTGGTATCTCATTGTGGTTTTGATTTGTATTTCCCTGATGGCAAGTGATGCAGAGCATTTTCTCATGTGCTTGTTGGCCATGTATATGTCTTCTTTAGTGAAATTTCTGTTCATGTCTTTTGCTCATTTCAAGATTGGATTGTTTGTCTCTTTGCTTTGAGTTTAATAAGTTCTTTATAGCTCTTGGATACTAACCCTTTATCGGATATGTCATTTGCAAATATCTTCTCCCATTCTATAGGTTGACTTTTAGTTTTGTTGACAGTTTCTCTTGCTGTGCAGAAGCTTTTTATCTTGATGAAGTCTCAATAGTTCATTTTGCTTCTGTTTCCCTTGCCTTTATAGATGTATCTTACAAGAAGTTGCTGGAGCCAAGTTCAAAAAGGGTATTGCCTCTAGGATTTCGATGGATTCTTGTCTGACATTTAGATCTTTCAACCATTTTAGTTTATCTTTGTGTATGGTGTAAGAGAATGATCCAGTTTCATTCTTCTGCATGTGGCTGTCCAATTTTCCCAGCACCATTTATTGAAGAGACTGTCCTTTTTCCAGTGGATAGTCTTTCCTGCTTTGTCGAATATTAGTTGACCATAGAGTTGAGGGCCCATTTCTGGGTTCTCTACTCTGTTCCATTGATCTATGTGTCTGTTTTTGTGCCATACCACACTGTCTTGATGATCACAGCTTTATTTTTTTTATAAATTAATTTTTATTGGTGTTCAATTTACCAACATACAGAACAACACCCAGTGCTCATCCCGTCAAGTGTCCCCCTCCGTGCCCGTCACCCATTCACCCCCACCCCCCGCCCTCCTCCCCCTCCACCACCCCCAGTTCACTTCCCAGAGTTAGAAGTCTTTATGTTCTGTGTCCCTTTCTGATATCTCCCACACATTTCTTCTCCCTTCCCTTATATTCCCCCTCACTATTATTCATATTCCCCAAATGAGTGAGAACATACACTGTTTGTCCTTCTCCGATTGACTTACTTCACTCAGCATAATACCCTCCAGTTCCATCCACATTGAAGCAAATGGTGGGTATTTGTTGTTTCTAATGGCTGAGGAATATTCCACTGCATACATAAACCACATCTTCTTTATCCATTCATCTTTCGATGGGCACCGAGGCTCCTTCCACAGTTTGGCTATTGTGGACATGGCTGCTAGAAACATCGGGGTGCAGGTGCCCCGGCGTTTCATTGCATCTGAATCTTCGGGGTAAATCCCTAACAGTGCAATTGCTGGGTCGTAGGGCAGGTCTATTTTTAATTCTTTGAGGAACCTCCACACAGTTTTCCAGAGTGGCTGCACCAGTTCACATTCCCACCAACAGCTTTATAGTACAACTTGAAATCCGGCATTGTGATGCCCCCGGCTCTGTTTTTCTTTTTCAATATTCCCCTGGCTATTTGGAGTCTTTTCTAATTCTACACAAATCTTAAGGTGATTTGTTCCGACTCTCTGAAGAAAGTCCATGGTATTTTGATAGGGATTGCATAGAACATGTAAATTGCCCTGGGTAGCATTGACATTTTCACAATATTAATTCTTCCAATCCATGTGCATGGAATATCTTTCCATCTCTTTGTGTCTTCCTCAATTTCTTTCAGAAGTGTTCTGTAATTCTTAGGGTATATATCCTTTACCTCTTTGGTTAGGGTTATTTCTAGGTATCTTATGCTTTTGGGTGCAATTGTAAACGGGATCGACTCCTTAATTTCTCTTTCTTCATTGTTAGTGTATAGAAATGCCACTGATTTCTAGGTATTGATTTTTGTATCCTACCACACTGCTGAACTGCTGTATGAGTTTGAGCAATCTTGGTGTGGAGTCTTTTGGATTTTCTAAGTACAGTATCATATCCTCTGTGAAGAGGGAGAGTTTGACTTCTTCTTTGCCAATTTGAATGCCTTTTATTTCCTTTTGTTGCCTTAATGCTGAGGCTAGGACTACTAGTACTATGTTGAATAGCAGTGATGAGAATGGACATCCTTGTCATGTTCCTGATCTTAGGGAAAAGGCTCCCAGTGTTTCCTCATTGAGAATGATATTTGCTGTGGGCTCTCGTAGATGGCTTTTTAGAATGCTGAGGAATGTTCCCTCTATCCCTACACTCTGAGGAGTTTTGATCAGGACTGGATGCTTATTTTGTCAAGTGCTTTCTCTATATCTATTGAGAGGATCATATGGGCTTTTCTTTTTCTTGATATGATCTATCACATTGATTGCTTTATGAGTGTTGAACTAGCCTTGTATCCAGGGGATAAATCCCACTTGGTCATGGTGAATAATCTTCTTAATGTATTGTTGGATCCTATTGGCTAGTATCTTGTTGAGAATTTTTGCATCTGTGTTCATCAGGGATATTGGTCTATAATTCTCCTTTTTGGTGGGGTCTTTGTCTGGTTTTGGAATTAAAGTGATGCTGGTCTCATAAAACGAGTTTGAAAATATTCTGTCCCTTTCTATCTTTTGGAACAGCTTTAGAAAAATAGGTATTGTTTCTTCTTTAAACGTTTGATAGAATTTCCCTGGGAAGCCATCTGGCTCTGGACTTTTGTGTCTTGGGAGGTTTTTGATGACTGCTTCAATTATTTCTCTGGTTATTGGTCTATTCAGGTTTTCTATTTCTTCCTGTCCCAGTTTTGGTAGTTTGTGGTTTTCCAGAAATGCATCCATTTCTTCTAGATTGCCTAATTTATTGGCGTGTAGCTGCTCATAATATGTTCTTAAAATTGTTTGTATGTCCTTGGTATTGGTGGTGATCTCTCCTTTTTCATTTGTGATTTTATTAATTAGTGTCTTTTCTCTTTCATTTTTAATAAGGCTGGCTAATGGTTCATCTATCTTATTAATCTTTCAAAGAACCAACTCCTGGTTTTGTTGATCTGTTTTACAGTCTTTCATTGAGTTCTGCTCAAATCTTTATTAACTCTCTTCTTCTGCTGGGTGTAAGTTTTATTTGCTGTTCTTTTTCCAGTTCCTTTAGGTGCAAGGTTAGCATGTGTATTTGAGTTTTTTTCCAATTTTTTGAGGGATGCTTGTTTTGCAATGTATTTCCCTCTTGGGACTCCTTTTGCTGTATCCCAAAGATTTTGAATGGTTTTATGTTCATTTTCATTAGTTTCCAGAAATCTTTTTAAACCTTCTCTAATTTCCTGGCTGACCCTTTCATCTTTTAGCAGGATGCTCTTTAACCTCCATGTATTTGAGTTCTTCCAAATTTCTTCTTGCAATTGCATTCTAGTTTCAAACCATTATTGTCTGAAAATATGCAGGGGACAATCCCAATATTTTGGTATCAGTTGAGACCTGATTTGTGACCCAGTATGTCGTCTATTCTGGGGAAAGTTCCATGTGCACTTGAGAATAATGTGTATTCAGTTGCATTTGGATGGAAAGTTCTGTACCTATCTGTGAAATCCATTTGGCCGAGTGTATCATTTAAAGCTCTTGTTTCCTTGGAGATAGTGTGCTTAGAAGATCTGTCATTTGCAGAAAGTGCCGTGTTGAAGTCTCCCAGTATAAGTGTATTATTTAAGTATGTCTTAACTTTGGTTATCAATTGATTGATATCCTTGGCAGCTCCCACATTAGGGGCATAAGTATTCATGATTTTTAGGTCCTCTTGTTGGATAGATCCTTTAAGTATGATATAGTGTCCCTCTTCATCTCTTACTACAGTCTTTGTGGTAAACTTTAATTTATCTGATATGAGGATTGCTACCCCTGCTTTCTTTTGAGGACCATTTGAATGGTAAATGGTTCTCCAACCTTTCATTTACAGGCTGGAGGTGTCCTTAGGTCTAAAAAGAGTCTCTTGTAGACAACAAATAGATGGGTCTTGTTTTATGCAGTCTGAAACCCTGTGTGTTTTGATGGGATCATTTAGCCCATTCACATTCAGAGTTACTATTGAAAGATATGAAAGTAGGGTCATGGTAATACCGATTCAGTCCCTGTTTTGTGGATTATTACTTTGGGCATCCTCTTTCTTTTACAGAGTCCCCCTTAATATTTCTTGCAGAGCTGGTTTTTGGTGGTCACATATTCTTTCAGTTTCTGCCTGTCTTGGAAGCTCTTTATCTCTCCTTCTATTCTGAATGAGAGCCTTGCTGGATGAAGTAATCTTGGCTGCATGTTCTTCTCATTTAGGACCCTGAATATATCCTGCCAGCCCTTTCTGGCCTGCCAGGTCTCTGTGGAGAGGTCTGCTGTTAACCTAATATTTATCCCCATATAAGTTAGGGATCTCTTATCTCTTGCTGCTTTAAGGATTTTCTCTTTATCTTTGGAATTTAAAAGTTTAACTATTAAATGTTGAGGTGTTAAACGTTTTTTGTTAAATTTTTTTGGAGGGGGCTAACTCCTGAAGCTGAATGCCTGTTGCCCTCCCCAAATTAGGGAAGTTCTCAGCTATGATTTGTTCAAATAAGCTTTCTGTCCCTCTGTCCCTCTCGGTACCCTCTGGATCCACAAGTATATGTAGATTTTTTTCCTTCTGATGCTGTCATTTATTTCGCTTAACCTTTCCTCATGGTCTTTTAACTGTTTTTCTCTTTTTTCCTCAGCTTCCTTCCTTGCCATCAACTTGTCTTCTATGTCACTCACTCTTTCTTCTACCTCTTTAACCCTCATCATTAGGACCTTCAGTTTGGATTGCATTTCATTTGATTGATTTTTAATTTCAGCCTGATTAGATCTAAGTTCTGTAGTCATGAAGTCTCTTGATTCCTTTATGCTCTTTTCCAGAGCCACCAGTAGCTTTATAATTGTGCCTCTGAATTGGCTTTCTGACACCAAATTATAATTCAAATTCTGTGTCTCTGTGGCAGAGAGTACTATTTCTGATTGTTTCTTTTGTGGTGAGTTCTTCTTTCTAGTCATTTTGCCCAGTGCTGAGTGGCTGTATGAGTGGGCTGAGTCAAGAATATCAACCATGACCTAAGTAAATTTCACCCTAGTTGATTCTGCCAAGTTCAGGGACCAGAAATTGAAAACAAAGATCAGAACAAAATAAAACAAAAGGACCACTAAAGTGAAAAACAAATTTTAAAACAAAGTAGTTAAAAATCAAAGGCCAGAAATCCTAAAGAAGATGATTTAAAAAAATAGAAAAGAAAAAAGACAAAAAAAAAAAAAGAAGAGAAAAATAGGGTGGGGACTTGGATATGGTGATGTTGACGAAGTTGTAGTGGAGGGAGAATGTAGTTTACCTGTGGGATTCTAGTGGGTCATTGTCTTGTTTCTGAGTATATTAAGTTTTGTATGTTAGAAGATGCTCAGTCCCAAATTTATATAAACCAGAAATACTTGTAGAGGACCCCAGCATTGACCACCAAAACATAAATGAGATAAAAGAGGAGGGCAGAATGGGAATGAGAAATCTCACAGAATGAATCAGCACAGTATACCACTTGGTTCCGGGTGCCTGCTGGTCATGTTTTAGAAGGTATTAACTTCTGCCATTGTAGAACAAAATGAGGCAGAGAAAACAAAAAACACAAAACAAAACAAAAAAATATCTTGTGTATCTCCCAAAATTAAGTTGAGTATGTTGAAGAGAATCTAGAAGTGGAAAATCTAAGACCTGTAATTGTAGAAATATGAAAGTCAAAAAGGAAGAATCTTAAAATTAAAGAGGTGGTAAAATATTGTAGTTAAGATGGGAAAAGAAAGAAACATGGGAAATTAACTGTCTGATATAAAAACGAGTTGTACTGGAAAAAGGAAGAAAAAAAAATAGGAGAGGTATCCTCTGGTTCTATATACTGTAAATCCCTCGACTTCCCATGGAGTTTTCCAGCGCTGCTCTGTCAAGAACTTGCTCTTCCCCCTGTCCTTCCAGCTGGTCTTCTGGGGAGGGGCTGCTGTGCTGATTCTCAGATGTGTGCACCTGGGGGAGCTGCCTCCCTCCCACCAGGTGCCGGGCTCAGGTGAGCTGTTTACCCAGTGAGGCCCGTGTTCCCTGGCAGCCCCGCCACTCCCAGGAACAGGGTGACACCAGGAGGAACAACCCCACTGGCGGCGGCCAAGTCCATAGCCCTGGAGTCAGCTCCTGCAGTAACTACCGCAGCTCCCAGTGCACTGGCCTAGATGCTCCCAGGGAGGGGTCGCTGATCTGCACAGCTTGGGGGTGTCTTGTGGCAGGAGAGTCCTCGCTGTCCTGTGCCCTCCCCACCTCCACCCATCCTGGGGGACTGCAGGATCCTGGGCTGTGTCCCCCGGTGCCCTGGGATCCAGGGCCTGCACTGCTGGAATCGTGCCCTGGGGCCGGGGCTCCCGAAGGCATCAGGGCGCAGTCCCCTCTGCCCAGAGCCCCCGCCTGACCCACCGGCTTCTCCCAAGGCCGAGTAAAATGTACACATTGAAAAAAAACAAAACAAAACAAAACATGGGTGGCTCGGTGGTTGAGCATCTACCTTTGGCTCAGGGCATGATCCCAGGTTCCTGGATCCCAGGTTCACTGTGCTCGGCTGCGGTCTGTGGGGCGCTCTCCCCGGCGCCCTCCTCTGCCAGTGACCCCGGGATCCTGGAGGCCCTGCTGCCCTCCTGCGGTTCTGCCTGGTTTCCCTGCTGAGCACCTTTCCCTCCGGAAGAATCCGGTGGGTATTTTTCTAATTTCCTGCTTCTCCGGGGCCAGGCTCTCCTGTCCTGAGGCTCTCACTGACAGGCCTTAGCCTGGCTCCTCTCGGCGCCCCTCCTCCACTGGATTCTTTATTTTTCCCGCCTTCCTACCTACCTGTTAGAAGCAAAAACCCTTCTCTCTGTAGTGCTCCAGCTGTTCTGTCTTTAAATCTCAGGTCGAATTCATAGATTTTCAGGATGGTTTGAAAGTTATCTACCTAAGTTGGTGGGGCCAGGCAAGTTGAGGCCCCTATTCCTCTACCACCTTGCCCTCCCACCCCCGCCCCCTATGTTCCCATGTTTGTCTTCCTTACTAGACTATGAACATCTTAAAAGATTGGTGCCTTGTTTTATAAATGTTTATAACATCATTGTATGAATCCACTGTAGGATCTCAATGCATATTTGCTGAATTGAAGTGTATAGGGAAGATTATTTTTTATATTTCTTGAATTTGATGAGAAATAAAAGAATAACATAAAAAATGAAGGAATATTTATGCCACTACATAGGCCATATTTTTTGAGTATCCTCTTTTCTCCCCCACCTCATCTACTCACACCCAAACCCACACCAAGGGGAATGAGAATATAAGATCCCCAGCTACATATCAAGATGAACTCAAAGCAGGGTAAATTCTTTAGGGAAAAAAAAATTCTTGTTCACCACTGAACAAGACATGGAAAGCTACAGTATAGCAGTTGTTTTCAGGGAGGAGACAGAAATTAGCTGGGGTGGGGCAGAGTGGTGAACAGGATGTTTGTCTTGTACTTCATTAACTTTTATAGTATTTGTTTTCATTGTGAGCTTCTTTTTTAAGAGATATAAATTTATTTATGAGAGATACAGAGAGAGGCAGAGGCACAGGCGGAGGGAGAAGCAGGCTCCCTGGGGAGCCTGGTGCAGGACTGGATTCCAGGAACCTGGGATCATGCCCTCAGCCAAAGGTAGATGCTCAGCCACCAAGCCACCCATGTTTTTTTTTTTTTTTTCAATGTGTATATTTTACTTTTTAAATTTAAACAAAGATTTAAAAATAAAGGAAAACAGAAGATTAGGATAATCAAAGATTGACTGCACATGTTAGATCTGACAACTTTTTAACAGTTGTATGCTTAGGCTTCAGGGTGGAATGTATTTGGAATGGAATCCTGACTTTGTCCTAGGGGGTTTGAGCTCACCACTTCCACTTCTCTCAAAGATTTAGTTTATTCATCTAAACAGTAGACATAAAAATAACCACCTAAAATTAAAGTATAAATCAAAAGATGTGAAGGGTTTTAGCACAATGCCTGGTATATGGCAAGTTCTCAATTATTGGAATGAAATAAGAAAAAAAGAAAGAAGCAAATGAGCAAGAAAGGAAGAAAATATGTTGACAAGAGCCATTTTTCCCCATGAAGAATGAGCTTTTTTTATTCCATTCATTCTTTGCATTCTGTTATTACCTTAGTTCAAGCAGTCAATAGCAGAGTCTTGAATTACTAAAATTTACCTTGTCTTCCTATTTCTGGTCTTCTTCTTCAAATCAGTTTTATCGAGATATAATTGGCATACATCACTGTACAAGTTTAAGATATACAGTAAAATAGTTTGGTTTCCATATTTTGTAAAATGATTACCATTAACTTTAGTTAGTATCCATTATCTCATATAGGTATAACAAAAAGAGAAAGCAAAAAAAAAAATTCCCTATTATGAGAATTCTTAAGATTTACTCTAACTACTTTGATATGTATCATATGACAATGTTAACCATTGTCCTCCTGTATGTTATGGACTTATTATTTATCTTATAACTAGAAGTTTTACCTTTTGATTACCTTCTTCCAGTTCCTCCTCCCCAAGTCCCTACCTTTAGTAATCACAATTTGATTTATTTTTCTATGATTTTTTTTTTAAGATTCCACAGGTGAGATCCTACAGTATTTGTCTTTTACTACTTATTTCACTTAGCATAATGCCTTCAAAAACCATCCGTGGTGTCATACATGGTAGGATTTTCTTGTTTTTTTTTTATGGCTGAATAATATTCCATGTATATACATGCCACAACTTCTTTATCCATTTATCCATCAATAACTACTTAGGTGGTTTCTATATGTTGGCTATTGTAAATAACCACTGCTATGAACACAAAGGTGCAAATTTTTTTTTGAGTTAGTGTTTTTGTTTCATTTGAATATATTCCTAGAAGCAGAATTGTTGGATAATATGCTATTTTTTTTAATTTCTTGGGGAGGGGGTCTACATATTGTTTTCTATAGTGGCTATAGAGGTGTACAATCCCACCATCAGTGCACACGGGTTTTCTTTTCCTCACATCCTTGCTAGATTTCTCTCTCTCTCTCTCTCTCTCTCTCTCTCTCTCTCTCTCTCTCTCCTCTTTTTGTTGTTGTTGTTGAGGGCCGTTCTTCAGGTAATAAGTGATATCTCATTGTGGTTTTGATTTGCATTTCCTTAATGACGAATGTCATTAAGAATATTTTCTTTTTTTTTAAGATTTATTTATTTATGATAGACAAGAGAGAGAGAGAGAGAGAGAGAGAGAGAGAGGCAGAGACACAGGAGGAGGGAGAAGCAGGCTCCATGCTGGGAGCCCGACGTGGGACTCGATCCCGGGACTCCAGGATCGCGCCCTGGGCTAAAGGCAGGCACTAAACCGCTGAGCCACCCAGGGATCCCCAAGAATCTTTTCATATATCTTTCGCATATATTCTTTGGAAAATATCTGTTCAGGTTTTTTGCTCATTTCTAACTGGACTATTTATATTTTTGCTATTGAGTTGTATGATACACAAGTTTATGTATTTGGTGCAAATTTGTTTTAAGAAATATGAACTGCAAATACTTTACTCCATTCTGTAGATTGTCTTTTCACTTTGTTGATTTCTTTCTGTACCAAAGCTTTTTAACTTCATATAGTCCCACTTGCTTATTATTATTATTTTTTTTATTTTGCTGCTTATGCCTTAGGTGTCATACCTAAAAATAATCATTATCAGGACTCCTGTCAAGAAACTATCTTCCTATGTTTTCTTCTAGGGGTTTTATGGTTTTAGGTCTTAAGTTTAAGTCTTTATTTTGAATTAATTTTTGTGGGTGATAAAAGATAAGTGTCTAGTTTTATTTGTATGTGAATATTCAATTTTATGATCACTATTTATTGTGGAAACTACATTTTCTCTATTGAGTATTCTCAACTCCCTTATCAGATATTAGTTCACAATATATGCATGAGTTAATAACTACACTTTCAGTTGTGTTCCACTGGCCTATTTTTTTTTATTTAAAATAATTTTTTTGGAGTATAGTTGACAATGTTACATTAGTTTCAGATTACAATATAGTCACTTGACAACTCTATATGTTGTTCTATGCTCATCACAAAGTATAACAACCATCTGCCACCATGTAACATTATAATACCATTGACTATATTCCCTAGGTTATAACTTATATCCTTGTCAATCATTCATTTAACTGAAAGCCTGTAACTCCCATTCCCATCAGCCCACTTTGCTCATTCCCCCAATCCTTTCCTTTCTCACCATCACTAGTAATTCCAGGTATTTATGAGTGCATTTCTGCTTTTGTTTGTTCATTTGTTTTATTCTTTAGAATCCACATAAAAATGTAATCACTGGGGCTCTCTGGATGGCTCAATCAGTTAAGCATCTGCCTTTAGCTCAGGTCATGATCTCAGGGTCCTGGGATGGAGCCCCGCCTCAGGCTCCCTGCTCAGTGGGGAGTCTACTTCTCCCTCTCCTGCTACTCCTCTCCACCCTGCTTATTCTCTCTTTCTCAAATGAATAAATAAATATCTTTTTTAAAAATGTAATCATATGGTACTTCTCTTTCTCTTATTTTACTTAGCATAATACTCTCTAGGTCCATCCATGTTGTTGCAAATGTCCAGATCTCATTCTTTCTGTGACTAATACTCCACTGTGTATATGTGCGTGTGTACTTTTTTATCTATTCATCTATTGATGGATACTTGGATTGTTCTGATATCCTGGCTATTGTAAATAATGTTGCAAGAAACATAGAAATGCATATATCTTTTTAAATTAGTGGATTTTTTTTGTTTAAATGCTCAGTAGTGGAATTACTGGATTATATGATATTTGTTTTTTAATTTTTAAAGAACATCTATACTGTTTTCCACAGTGGCTGCACAAATTTATATTTCCACTAATAGTGCACAAGAGTTCTCCTTTCCCCTCATCCTTGCCAATGCTTGTTACTTCTTTTTGATTCTAGCCATTCTGACAAATATACGGTAGTATCTTATTGTGATTTTCATTGGGATTTCCATGATGGTATGTGATGTTGAGCATCTTTCCATGTGTCTATTGGCCATCTGTATGTCTTATTTAGAAAAAATGCCTATTCAGATCCTCTGTCCATTTTTAATTAAATTATGATGTTTATTACTTCATGCTGAGTTCTATAAATTCTTTATATATTTTGTATGTTAACCCCTATGGAATATAGGATATAGGATTTATTAATATATTCTCCCATTCAGTAAGGTTGTCTTTTCATTTTGTTGATGGTTGCCTTCACTGTACAAAAGTTTTTATTTTTTTTGTTTTTGTGGATTCTCAAGAGATTTTGTTTTTATTTCGCTTGCTTGAGGAGACATTTTTAGAGAAATTTGCTAAGGCCGATATCAAAAAGACTATTGCCTATGTTTTCTTCTAGGAGCTTTATGGTTTCAGGTCTCAGATTTAGATTTTTAAACTCATATTCTGAGTTTTTGTATAAAGTGTTTGAAAGTGGTCCAGTTTCATTCTTTTGCATGTAGCTGTCCAGTTTTCCCAGCATTATTTATTGAAAAGATTCTCTTTTCCCCATTATATATTCTCGCCTTCTTTGTTGTAGATTGACCATGTAAGCATGGTTTTATTTCTGGGCCCTCTTTCCTGTTCTGTTGATCTTAATGTCTGTTTTTATGCCCATACCATGTTGTTTTGATTGATATAGCTTTATATAGTATAGTATAGTTTAAAATCTGGGATTTTGATATCTAGAGATTTGTTCTTCTTTCTCAGAATCACTTTGGCTATTCAGGGCCCTCTGGGTTTTATATAAATTTTAGTACTATTTGTTCTACTTCTGTGAGAAATACTATTGGTATTTTGAAAGTGATTGTCTGTAATCTGTAGATTGTCTTGGATGGTAGGAAAATGTTAACAATGTTAATCTTTCCAATTCATGAGCATGATACACTTTTCCATTTATTTATGTCCTCTTCACTTTTTTCACCAGTGTTACAGTTTTCACAATGCAGGTTTCTCTTCTTTGGTTAAATTTATTCCTAAATATTGTTTTTGGTATAACTGTAAATCTGATTATTTTCTTAACTTCTCTTTCTGCTACTTCATTATTAATGTATAAAAATACAATAGTTCTGTATATTAATTTTGTATCCTGCAACTTTACTGAGTTCCTTTATTATGTCTAATACTTTTTATGGAGTTTTCAGGATTTTCTAGATACATAGATACTATCATGTCATCTGAAAATACTGACACTTTTATTTTTCCATGCTGAGTTGGAGTTCTTATTTTTTTTCCTTGTATGATTAATCTAGCTAGGACTTACAGTACTATGTTGAATAAAAGTGCTTAGAAGGAATATCCTCACTTGTTCCTGATTATTGAAGGTAAAGCTTTCAGATTTTCACCATTACATTTCACCATTACTCAATGATGGTAGCTGTGGATTTGTCATATATGGCCTTAATTATGTGAAGGTATGTTCTCTCTATACCTACTTCGTTGAGGGTTTTTTTTTTTTTCATGAATGGATGTTGAAATTTGTCAAGTGCTTTTTCTGCATCTATTGAAGTGATTATATAAATTTTATTTTTCATCTTGCTACTGTATTATACCACACTGATTAGTTTGTGGATATTGAAGTCTCCTTGCATCTCTGGGATAAATCCCACTTGATCATGGTGAATGATCCTTTTGATGTATTGTTGAATTTGGCTTCTTAATATTTTGCTATGGATTTTAACATCTATTTTTATCAAGAATATTGTTTTGTAATCTTCTTCTTCTTCTTCTTCTTCTTCTTCTTCTTCTTCTTCTTCTTCTTCTTCTGTTATATCTAGTTTTGTTATCAGGGTGATATCTTGCTGAATGAATTTGGAAACTTTCCTTCCTCTTCCATTTTTTGGGTTAGTTTGATAAGACCAGGTATTAACCATTTGAATATTTGTTGGAATTCACCTATGAAGTCCTCTAGTTCTGAACTTTTGTTTCTTGGGAGTTTTCTTAGTTACTGATACAATTTCATACCTAGTAATTAGTCTATTCAGATATTCTATTTCTTCCTGATCCAGTCTTGTAAGATTGTATTTTTCTAGGAATTTATTATTTTCTTCTAGATTGTCCAGTTTATTTGCATGTAATTTTTATAGTAGTGTCATAATCCTTTGTATATTTTTTTGTGGTGTCAGTTGTTACTTTGATTTATTTTTCTGAATCTCCTCTCTTATTTTCTATTTGTCTATTTTTGTGCCAGTACTAAACTGTTTTGGTTATCATAGCTTTTTTCTCTTTTTATTTATTCATTTGAGAGAGAGAGAGACAAAGCACAAGCAGGGGGAGAGGCAGAGGGAGGAGAGGGAGAAGCAGACTCCCCACTGAACTAAGAGCTTACTGTAGGGCTTCATCCCAGGACCCTAAGATGATGACCTGAGCCAAAGTCAGATGCTCAACTATCTGAGCCACCCATATGCCCTAATTATTATTTTTTAATCTGATTTGAAATTAGGAAGTTTTATATCTCCTGCATTGTGTTTCTCAGGATTGCTTTGTCTATTTGTGGTCTTTTGCAGTCACATATAAATTTAGAATTTTTTTTCTACTTTTGTAAAAAAGAGCCAATGAATTTTTGATGGAGATTGCATTGAATTTATAGATGGCTTTTTGCAGTATGGAAGCTTTAACCTTATTGATTGTTCCAATCTATGGGTGTGGGATATCTTTACAATTATTTGTTTTCTTTGATTCTTGTCATCAGTATCTGTGGTTTTCAGAGTAGAAATCTTGCACCTACTGTTAAATTCAAGCCTAACAAAATTTGTAGGGAAAATTTCAAAATGATGTGAAAATATAATGATTTAAAAACATAATTGATCTACTAATAGGAATACAAAACAGGCAATAATAGGGTTTTTTTTAAATACAAGAAAACTTAAATATATTTTTAAATTTCTTATAGTTACCAAGACTAGGCACTAGCTTTTTATTCATAACATATTCCATATTCTTATGTAATCTCTCCCTGACCCCAAAACTGCCCAAAATCAAAGGTCATGAAAATTCATGGTTTAACAGTATGCTCAGCTTGTTTTAAAGAAAATGAAGCCTGAAGTGATAGAAATATGAAGGAATCAGAATAAGAGAACTTTACAAGCCCAATAGTGTCCAAGGACGTTAATAATAAGAGGATTTTTTTTTTAAAGAATACACATGGAATAGTGATTTTTTTTAGCTCAATACAAGTGGCAGGAAATTGCTATTGAAAGATGAAATAATTGTGCCAATTATTTATTTAGTTACTTAGTTAGTTATAAGAAAGAGAGTACAGCAGAGGAAGGGAATAAAAGAGAGGGAGAAGCAGACTCCCCTCTGAATACAGAACCCAGTGAGGAAAGCTCAATCCCAGAACCCCATGATCATGAACTGAGCCAAAGTCAGATGGTTAACCAACTGAGCCACCCAGGTACCTCTTCCAATGTTTTGAAGAGTATAGATCTAGAGCCATTTGTATCCTGCCAATATAATTTTCAAGCTCTTGTCTATTTCTGTTTTACTTGTTATTGTAAATGGGATTATTTTATTTCTTTTTCAGATAATTCACTGTTAATGTATACAAATGCTACCAACTCTTGTATGTTAATTTTGTGTCCTGCAACTTTACTGAAATCTGTTTAGATCTAAGTTTTTCCATTAAATGTTTAGAATTTTCTCTTTATCAAATCATGTAACCTGCAAATACAGACAACTGTACTTCTTTCTTTTGAATTCTGATTTCTCTTATTTCTCACTTGATTGCTCTAGCTAGATCTTCCATTATTTACCTTCCAATACATTATGCAATGTATTGAATAGGACACTATTGTCTTGTTCCTGATCTTAGAGAAATGATACTGTGAGCTTTGTATGTATAGCCCTTATTATGTTGAGATATGTTCCTTCTATGCCTACTCTGTTAAGTGTTTTTCTCATGAACCAATGTTGAATTTTGTCAAGTGTTTTTTCTGCATCCATTGAGATAATTATATGATTTTTTCTTTCATTTTATTAATGCATATCAGAATGATTCATAAGCATGTATTGAACCATCTTTGCATCTCAGGGATAAATCCCAACTTGATCATGGTGAATGATCCTTTTGAATATGGTTTGGTATTATTTTATTGTAAAAAAATTGTACCTATATTTATCATGGATATTGGCCTGTAGTTTTCTTTTCTACTAGTTTCCTTATCTGTCAGGATAATGTTGGCTTCATAAAATGAGTTTGGCAGTACTCTCTCTTCTTTGATTTTTGAAGAGTTTGAGAAATATTGGTGTAAATAGTTCTTTGAATGTTTGATAAAATTCACCAGTGAAGCCACCAGGTCCTAGGCTTTCTTCCTTGAGATTTTTTTTTTTTTTTTTTTTTGATAAAGAGAGACAGCAAAAATGGGGAAGTGGCAAAAGGAAAGAAAGACTCTTGAGTGTGGAGCCTGACACAGGGTTCAATCTCACAATCCTAAGATTATGACCTGAGGTCCCACAAAGCAACCCACAATGCTGGGGGTACCAGATGTCACCCTGTTGATTTTCTATTTAGGTTATCTGTCCGTTGATGTGAGTGGGGTGTTAAAGGCCCCTCCTATTATATTACGGATTAGGCCCTTTATGTTTACCGTTAGTTGTTTTATATATTTGGGTGCTTCCATGTTGCATGTGTAAATATTTACAATCTTGTTGGATTGTCCCCTTTCTTATTATATAATGCCCTTCTTTGTCTTTGTTACAATCTTTGTTTTAAAACCTAGTTTGTCTGATAGAAGTATTGCTACTCTGATTTTGACATCAATTTGAATAGTAAGTTTCTGCATCTCCTCATTTTCAGTCTATAGGTGTCTTTAAGTCTAAAATGAATCTCTTGCAGGCAGCATATAGATGGGTCTTTTTAAATCCTTTCTGATACCCTATGTCTTTTGAAGCACTAGTCCTTTCACAATCTAGGTAATTATTGATAGATATGTATTTATTGCCATTTTAAAAAAAGATTTTATTTATTCATTCATGAGAGAGTGAGCGAGAGAGAGAGGCAGAGACACAGCCAGAGGGAGAAGCAGGCTCCATGCAGGGAGCCCAAAGTGGGACTCGATCCTGGTACTCCAGGAACATGCCCCAGGCTGAAGGCAGCCGCTAAACCACTGAGCCACCTAGGGATCCCCTACTGCCATTTTATTACTTGTTTTGTCATTGCTTCTGGAGATTTCTCTGATTGTTTCTTGTCTTTGACACTTTTGGCTCTCCTTTGCACTCAAAGAGGCACCTTTAATGTTTCTTGCAAGACTGGTTAGTGATCATGAATTACTTTAGTTTTTGTTTTCCTGGTAAATTCTATCTCATCTATTCTGAATGATTTCCTTGCTGGGTAGAGTATTCTTGGCTACAGATTTTTCCTATTCAATGCTTTGAATATATCATGCCACTCTCTTCTGGCTTGCTATATTTCTATTGAAAAATCTCCAGCTAAGCTTGTGGGTTTTCCCTGTAAGTTAAGAACTTCTTTTGTGTTGCTGCTTTTAAGATTTTTTATCACTATAATTTTCGAATTTGATTATAATTTGTCTTGGTGGTTGGCCTGCTTTTGTTGATTTTGATAGTAGTTTCCTGTGAGTCCTGGATCTGGATTGGGAAAGCTTTCAGCTATTTTTTTTTTTTTTCAGATAGATTACCTTTCCCTTTTTCTCTCTCTTCTTCTTCTGGGTCTCCTACAATAAGAATGTTAATACATTTGATGGAATCACTGAGTTCCTAAAGCCTATTCTCATGTTACATAATGCCTTCTCTTTTGTTCAGCTTCATTGCTTTCCATTACTTTGTCTTGTATGTCATTAGTTTGTTCCTCTGCCTCTTCCAGCCTGTTGTTCCTTACATCAAGCATGATTCTAATCTCTTTATTGCACTCTTCTTCTGTGATTCTTTTTTAACTCCTCTCTGTGGTATGGGTCTCACTTATGTCTTCTATTGTTTTCTCAAGCCCAGTGTATACCTTATGATCATTGTTTTAAATTCTCCATCAGTCATGTTACTTATATCTGTTTCACTTAGATCTCTGGTGTGGCCTTATATTTCTCTTTCACTTGGGATAAATTCCTCCATCTTTGCAGGTTGTCTAAGTCTTCCTTCTTGTCTGTGTTAGAAAAGCTAATTATGTCTCCTAATTCTGAAAGTAATAGTCTAATGAAGAGGTCATGTATTGCTCAGGGCCTTGCACTTCAGGGAGTATCTCTGGTGTATTCTCTGTGCACTATGCTTTTGTGTTATGGCTCCTCTTTCAGGTCCGTCATCTGCAGAAGCCCTCTACTGCTATAGGCAGTGTTTGGTCCCTGGCTTGAATGTGGTGAGTTTTCAATAGGAGTGCTCTGGTCTGCTTGTGAAATGAGACTTGTTACCACCTTCACTGCAACTGATACTCTGCAGAACTCTTTGATTGGGAGATATGGTGTGGGAGGAGTTTATGCTTGTTTTCTTGGGGAGAAACTGCACTGGAACTGAGGCAAGTGTGAATGAGAAGGGCAGTTCTACCAGAGTACAGAAGGATGGGGCTTGGTGTATGCAAGTTAGGCAACCAGTGTTGTTGCTGTACTGATTTCCACAAATGGCTCTGTGTTTATGGTGAGGGGAGGAGGAGGGAAATGGTACTAGCTAGCTCCTTTCTTCCCAGAGAGGTATCTCCATGAATGCTTCCTCTCAGGGACATGCTCCAAGCAAGGTGAATAATCTCCCTGTGTGTGCCCTAGGTGCTGTTTAGATCACTGTTTCCATGCTGTCTGCCCCTGGGCTGTTTGCCTGCCTTCTCTAGAGGAATGCAGTGCTCTCTAGGGTCTATCTCAGCCACATCTGCTGACCTTTAAAACTCTAGGCTTTAAGCCCTGCTGATTCCAAGAACTCACAAAATTCAGCCCATCTTTTTCTAAGCCAATGGCTTTGGGGAAACATTCTCCATGTGCATATTCTTCTCTTTCTCACCTTTCTCTGTAACCATGACTTCCTTCCTCCCATCTACAGTACTTATGATCCATTTCTCCCCTAAATCACATCTCTGCATTTCCTAGCTTTTTCCATGTGTCCTTTTCTCTCCCTTTAGTTGTAGAGTTTGTTCTTTCAGTCTTCAGGTTTACTTTTAGGGTATTTAGGATGATTTAGTCATTACCTAATTGTGTTCATCAGATGATCTGGGCCTATGGTCTTCCTACCCCACTACCATCTTCCTCTACTCTAACCTCTAGATACTGTTAACTTAGACAAATTCTCCTCAAATGCTTCTGGCTTGTTAAGACCAGTTTGCCCTTGCAATTGGCATAAAAACTGACATATTCACATATTGGTTCATGTTGTTATCTACAACAGGAATGCCTTTCCTCTTTGGACATTCTTAACTTACCTGTGGTTTATACTCAAGCCATCCATTATTTCTTTATTATATCATTTCTTATCATATCCTTTAACTTAAGTGTTCCAGGATTCCAGTTTGATAAATATTAATGATAGAACCTATTCATTTTCACTGAATAATATAGAACTTTCTATGCAATAGTGACTTATTGATTGTTTTATGTATAAATATATTGACTAACTACTGGGTTACTATTTGGATCTTCTGAACTTTTAGAAAACATTACAGTAACTATTTTGCTAAGCATGTAAAAGGTATTCAGTTTTGGTTGGGTTGATTAAAACAAAAGAATAACTTTGAGAATTATATTTTTAGGAAAGGGCTCAGAAAATTGCTGTAGGTTATTTGAGGATGAATGGATGTTGTAGGAGGAAAAGAAATCACAAACTCAAATTGCACTGCATAGACATCTAGCCCACTATTTTCTATTACTGTTTTAAGAATGGATAAGGGAATATACATTCATAAAATTTGAAGTGTCCCAGGCTTAGGTATTTGCGTATGTCCCTGGCTTAAAATTTTATTCAAAGAAGCCCAAATATAAATGAGCCAAACACACAGCCAATGAGATGCCTACATGTAGTTCAGCTATTGTTATAGATGTGAGTCATGTGCATTTGGTACAAGATGGAATATCGTATGTCAAAACATATGCCTGCCACTGTAGCCAACTGCAGATAACATATGCTTAGAAGTAAAATATTTGTGAGTCTTATTGCTTATCAAAAATTAATGAGAGCAACTGTGTGTGTTTATACTATTTTGGGTTTATAAACAGATCAGCAGGGTTAATTGTAGAAACTGTTTTTGCAAAACATTCAAGTATAGCTTTTTCAAGCTGTGATGTTTTCTTTCTACATCTTCACTCTGAAACACACACCCACCAACCCCTCCCCACACAAGCTTACACATACCAACACATTTACTATGGGGGTGGTTGAGTATTGGAATCCCTATTAATAGATACGTTAGCTCAGTTTCATTTCTCCACAGTTTTGGAGCTTAATAATTAAAAGTTCACTTGTGGAAATGTTCACATTTACACTAAAAAAAATCTGTAAGTTTGAAATATAAGCCATAAAAATGTACCATATGTATATTTATCTAAATTTTCCTTATTTATAGAGTACATTCACTTACATGGCCTTGTGCAATTTTAAAGTATCTGGTGGTAGATGTTTTTATTTTTATTGTATGGGTGAAGGAATTAAGGTTCCAATAGGTAAAGTCACTTTCATAATTGGTTTTGATAGAGCCAGGCCTTGAACCCTTACCTGCTGTCTCCACCTCCAAGATAGTTTCCACTGCATGTAGCTGTTCAGCATCATTTGAGAATATCACATTAGTATATCCAGCAGATGTTTCAATTAAATGCCTGATTGGGTATGAGAGTTGGGATAGTTGTATCCAACATTATCACCACCAGAATTGCTCTTTGTCAATTTCAAGATAATGCCTGGTATAAGGAGGTTTGGTTGAAACATCAGGGCATGATGTGATGTCTCTGGTCCTTGGCAAAACAGCAACATAAGTAAACTTGTTTTCCAAAGTGATGACATTTCCTCTTTCTAAACAAATCTATCTGAAATGTGAGTACTCAATCTAACTTCATTGTGCATTTCAAAGTTTATAGGTGGTGTGGCTTCACTCTAAACATCTACATTTAATCATTATCCCAAACTTGACAATTTTCTTTCCATAATATCCATTATATGACCCTTTCTTCTCTAGCCCCCCTACACTATCTTAATCCAGGCCTCCATCCCATCTCTCCAGGACTCTTGCTAATACCCTCTAACTGATCCTGACTTCAGTATTTCCTAATTCTACCTTGTGCACTGCCATGATAATTAGTGCAAATCTGATCATGTATCCTACAAATACCATTTGTTCTCAAGAGTCTTCTGAGCGCAGAAGATTATATATTTTTTTCTAATTATGCGATTGGGAACAATCAGCATTTTTCCATTTTACCGAAGATGGTTTTGATGGTAACATTGTTTCAAGTGCATATTGTACATCTTAGGCTCTAACTCTAAACCACCGACCCTGTAGAGTGTAACATATAAAGGGGGCTTATAACACCATTAGCTATTTCATTCTTAGTCTGGAACAGCACTGTGCAAGCCATATATGTAATTTAAATGTTCTAGTAACTATATTAAAATTTCAAATAAATTAATTTGAATAACATTTTTATTAAATTTAATGTCTATTATACTCCTATTTCAACATATAATCAATGAAAAAAATATTAATGAAATCTTTCCATTAATACTAAGTATCTGAAATACAGTAAGTTGTTGTTGTTGTTTTGTTTTTACTTACAGCACATCTCAATTCAAACTCACAATAATTTAAAAGTTTAACAACTACATATATCTACTGGCTACCATATTTAATAGCACAAGGCTAGTATTTCTTTCTACCTATTCCCTCTCTCCTCACTTTCATGGCCAGACTTCTAGAGCATGTCCTTGCTTTCTGGACCTAGTCATCATTCAGTATCTTCAACTAGAGCAGTCTGACTTTTGCCCCAGTTTTACACTGAAATGATTCTTACCAAAGTCCTTAACAACTTCTTTGTTGCCACATAAAATACCAGTCCCGTCTCTTTGGCAGAGTTCTGAATCAATTAAGATCCAACCAGGAACACAAGTACCATGCCAGGTGTTTCAAATGGAGAAGATTTAACACAAGGAGTCTGTTACAAAGATGGAAAAATTAAAATATCTCAAATATGTTCAGAGTATTAATTTTAAAAGAGGAAATAGAATGGAACAAAATGAAGCTGGAAAATTATTCATGGAAAGATGATACAGAGTCTTACAAATCATATTTAGAAATTTGAGTATTTGAAGAGCTTAGGGAGCAAGAAGAGAAAGCAAATTAGTATAGGAAGTTGCTACAGGAAACCTTAATAATCATCCCTAGGGTAGGGTAAGTAAAGCAAGAGATAGTTCTTCCACAACTCAGGAGCACACTTGCAGCAGATGCTATTATTAAAACTACTGCCTGGGAACCTTTGACATTGGGAATGCTCACAGGTTCTGGAAGACATGATTTCTACTGCTAGAGACATGTACTAGAAAGAGTGACAGAAAAATTCAATAGCTTCTCCCTTCCTTACATCTTCCAGTTTCTAGTAGGCATCTTTCATTGTCTAAACTGAAGTGGAAGTCAACTAATGAAGAAGTCTGGGAGATGTAGTTTTGAGTGGTCCACTCCTCCACAATTCACAGTGTTGGGCCAGCAGGATCAAGGGGGACCGGGAGGCACCAACAATATGACAGCAGACCCTCCATCTTGTTACACCCGCCTCAGAACTTTCCCACCACCAGCAGACCACCCAAGGGCATGTCATGAGAGGGAGATAGGACCTATGCAGGGACCTGAACCGCACCTTACCCAAACCCCATATAAGGGCATATGCAGTTATCGTCCCACACCAATTCCACCAGTAATATGCCCTAATACCTATCACAGACACACAACCCCTAACCCCTCCCCCTTAAAAAGCCTGCTGGTACTCCCCTGGGAGCGACTTCCCTGGCCCCGAGACTTCCCTGGCTTCACTCCCTCGCAGGGCCTCGAACCTCGCCCAAGAGCGCTTCTATTAAAAACTTGCCTCGACCAACTTTTGCCTGGCCTCTCTATTTCATTTCACTACCAGTCGGATTAAACCTGACACAGAGCTGAGCACAGAGTATAGGAATGAACTGACTACAAATAGTAATTGACAATATGAACATTCTAGCAATATTCAGTATAGAAAATACCTTTCTACCTCTCTGAACACTCCCACTTAATCTCCTTACTAGGCTATTCTTTATCTCACTAATATATTGACCTTTAAGAAAAGTTAAACTAAATATTATTATTATTCAAAGTCTTTATACCAGATCCTTTCCCTCTTGTAGGCCCAAATCTAGTGGATGATTTCATATACACTCCCTGGATCCCTCTGCCAACAATTCTGTTCTTTATAATGATGATTCTCTAATCTATTTTTGCTGAGTTTTGGATTCAAACCTAACAAACTGCCCAATGGAGAACCTCACTTGGATGTACCATGTGTATCTAAAATTCAGAACATCAGAAATAGAAGTCATCCTATCTCCTCTCAATAACTATGTTTATCTTGCTTCATAGTTACTATATCTTAACCAATGAATGAAATAACAATCACAATCTAGACAGAAACTTATTAAAGCTTTCTTTCATTCTTACATCTAATCAGCAAGTCAGGTCTACTCTGCTTACTAAAGATTACTCAAAGTTGCTCCTTTTCAGAACCCACTGATGTTTACCTAGTTCAGGGTATCATCTTTCACTTGGAATACTGCATCGGTCTTCTAGTTCTCATTGTATTCAATATATTTTCCTCACTGCAGTTTAAGTGATTGTCATACTTTGCATATCTGGTCACATCATATTTCTGCCTACAACTCCTATTAGACCTATATGATCTCCTCTACTTATATTTCTAGCCAAATTTCATGCCATGTCCTTCCCTCTTTGGATGTCACCATTTTGATAAAATTGAATTAATTCCATTTCCTGTTATCTCTCATTTCTTGACCTTGGGGCTTGCTTTTTCTTTTGGGTGGCACATATCCCTACTTCTCTCCTTTACTTCACTCCTTACTCTGCTCTCTACATGAATACTCTTACTTATACTCTAGATCTCAGAATTATGTTTCTTTAGCCAAGGAGATGACCCCAGTACCCTTACATCTCAATCTGTCATAAGAGAGAGCATTCTCTATCTTAGGTACTTGTTCTCATCATCTCCTTCTAAAATATAAGCTCTTGTCACTTTTTTCCCCTTTCTTGTACAATATGTGGCACTTAATAGATGTTTAATATTTTTAAATAAGTGAATGGATAAATGATTGAAGGGAGACATGAATGACTTCCATGTCATCTATGGGGGACACGGATGACTTCCCTAGCATCCTTTAATATCTTTGCTCTTTTCACTCTGAATGATTGCTTCATAGTATTTTACTCCATCCTATCTTCTTGGACATAGCACATGAATTGTAAAAGGGCATATTCAATCAAATCTTTTTTTCCCCTAGTATTCCTTTTCTGAGTAATCAATAGACAAAATAAAAGACCAATAGTGGGTTTATAACTTTCTTGATAATTGTGTCTCCCAATGTGTGGTTCTTGGTTTCTTTAGTATTACTGATTGCCAGGAGATTTCATTCACTTTTGCAGTTCTCACAGAGCCCAAGATTTGGTTAGTGTCCTGTGACTGTTTGGTGAATGAAATAATAAGTGGATACACAATAAATGAAAAATTATGTACCAAGAAAAAATACTTGATATAAACTTTGCTTGAGAGTCACTTTCTTTATAAATACCAATATAAACATAAGAAAGCAGGTCTTTGGGTTTGGGAATTGTTGAAATTACTCCATGAAAGCAAGAGACTATGGGGCTTATGCAATTGCCCTGAAAAATTAATGATTCTTTGCAAATGTTCATGAATTCAACAAACATTCACTTCTCATGGCTTGGATGCTAAAAACAATTAACAAGAGAAAAAAAATCCTCTGAAAGCTCCTTTTAATATTTATTCCATCTTTAACTAGATTTAAGACTATTAACAGACACAAATCAGCATTCTTTAAGACGTCTCTCCCCAACACAAGCATACAATTGGAAAGGGACCTTGGGAATTCTCTTGTTCATCCCACCCTCCAGCACCATGACTTTATATATCAGGTAAGCAAATTGTTGCCCAGAGAAGCCCGATGACTTTACCAAAGTCACAATATTCTTATGATGCTACTTGGAACGCCAGCTTAAGTTTCTCTTAAAAAGGGGGGGGGGGCAATAACTATCATATACTGAGAACATGCTATGTACAGTGGTCCCCCTTATCCACAGAAGATACGTTCTAAGACTCTCAATGGATGCCTGAAATTACAAATAGTAACAAACTCTATACAGGTTTTTTTCCTACATTTGCATAACTATGATAAAGTTTCATTTATAAATTAGACATTATAAATTTATAATTTATAAATTAGAGATTAACAATAATAAAATAGAGCAATTAAAACAATATACTGTAATAGAGATTATGTGAAGATGGTCTCTCTCAAAATATCTTCGTATACTGTACTCACCTTTCTTGTGATGATGTGAGATCATAAAGTGCCACATGATGAAATTAAGTGAAGTGAATAACCTAAGCGTGTGATGCAGCATTAGGCCACTAATGATATTCTGACAATAGTCAGAAGAAGGATTATATGCTTCCAACCCACAGCTGACCTTGTGTAACTAGATAAAACAAAACTACAAGGGGGAGCCACTGTATTTGGAAATAGCTAAGCATTGTAGCTTTGGGCTTCCTTTCAACAAATGTAATTGTTCCTACCAAGACTCACTTGAACCTAAAATTCTGCCAAAATGTATTGGTATACAAGAAATAGATGCTGAGCACTACTTTTAGTTATGAGATTAAAGTGAAAAGGGTAAACTAAAAATAGTGCATAAAGCACACTGATAGAACTATCTTCTCTTCTTACCCTTAGAACTCCAAATTATAGTGACACATTTCAAGACAATTTTATTTAGCCTTTTCTCTGAATGCCTGCTGAGGAAAAAAAGGGGGCATTGATGGGAACTTTGAAACCAGGCAGAAAATATTTTGGAAGAAAATCTGACTCATTGTGAAAGAGGTGATCTACAATAGTAAATTTGCTGGTGGGTGTGCTACAAAATAGTCTCCAATGAAGTGGTTATATGTATTTTATCTCTTCTGATTTCTACCAATTTTTCTGTAAGGACTAGTGCATGGTATCTGCAGTTGACCCATGCAGTGCTCCACCAGGTGCTAAACCGTCTGTAGGGCAGCCATAAATCTGCAGTGAAGTCAGGAACAAATGTGTTTATTAGCATCTCCATTTGTTGTCATCCAAAAAATTCACATTAAAACACCCACCTTACTCCCTGCCCAACCTCTCCATCTGCACACTGCTGGCAAAGATAAAAAATCAAGCTGAAAATTGTCTTTCAGGCCCCTATATTCAGCCAGTTTTCTGAGTGAAGATGCTCCTCGTGGGAGGGATATTTCAGTTCTAGGGAAGGGTTAAATAATACTGTGCAGGAAGCCAGGCTTTTGTGGCAAAGCCACACAGCCCTGAACTCTTCTAGGAAGGTGAATGCATCCCCTAATGAAGTGCAGCTGATGGGCTAATGCAGCAGAGCAGCTGCCCTGAGCAATTCTCATCCTGCCATCAAAGGAAGCTCAAATCCATGTTTTTAATTCACTTGCTCTAATTATGATGGATGGGGAGAAGATGCAAAGCACTCTGCCTTTTTCATAAAAGCCCAGGAGGTCATCAAGTGTCCCAACTATTTCAAGAAAATAGTAAATCTGGGCAAATCCTACTGAGGACAAATAAAGGGGTTTATCCTTAGAGGAACTAGTACATTTTTATAAAATGCTCAGATCTCAAATACTCCTCATTTTCTGATAAGAAACTGTTCATGGATCAGATAACATGTATTGGCCAACATTTGAGTGAGTAATTACAGAGGCTAATAGTCGAAATGATATGTGTTGTCCACTTGAAAGAAATAATATATTCTAGAAAAAATAGGCCAATATGTAACATTTAGCCACATTTATTGAATAATTGCACACATTTTTATTTGTTCATACAAAGCCTCTCAGGATTTGTGAATGCTCAAAATATATAAGTTCCCTTTTCCCAATAAAAACTTGAGTAAATCAGCTTGGTCTAGCAGTCACCTCAGTTGTACACTATACAGACTTGACACTGAATAACCTCTCTTTTGTGGATTCATGATTGTCCTTTGAAGCCCCTGGAATCTTAGACAAATATCTGATCACACAGGCCCAAAGTCAGGGACATGTAAAAGAAGGATGCTCCCTAAGTGACCCTAACCCTTGGGTTTTACAATGATTTTGATTAGCTATGAGGTTTGTGAGTTGAAATGATGAATTTGATACTATTCAACTAAAAAGTTATTGTCAATTATGTTTCTTTGCTAGCTATGGTGATACTTAAGACCAGGATCTTGCCCTCAAAGTTTCTCAACTTACTCGATAATTTAAAATGCATTTGAAACAGTTATAAAATAATATGAAATCATCCTAAGTGGTAAAGACAGGAATTACACAAAGCCAGGAGGTGAATAAAAAAAAAAAAATAACAAGGGGCCAGAGCCATTGGAAGGGATGTATTTAGAAAGAGAATAGGGCTGGGGTCCTGAAGAATGAATGAGCTATCAATAAGTGGAGAAAAAGAGAGGGAGCAATTCAGTGCATGAAATAGAATATCATCAAATAAATTGTGCCTAGTAGAATAAAGAATGGTGATCTGTGAAGAATATTACTTTGTTAGTAATTTCTTGGAGATAGAGTTGGGTAGTTGATGTGGGCCTGTTAAGAGGGAAGTAAAAATGGGTTCTTAAGTAGCTGAGTGCCTGAAAACTATAATTTTTGGAAGAGTTACTCTAGAATTTCTTTGAATTTATTTTTAAGGTCATAAGAACACAAATTTTTCCATGGATTCTCTCAGCACGTTCTTGAGATTGAAGTGTGTAGAAAGTTCTCCGAAATTGTGCTGAAAGTGTCCCAAATTCTAATCTTGGATTATTCTGGTGTCCGTTCTCTACCTTTTTCCTACCCCTGCTTCCATTCCAGGGATAGTTTCCTCTCATGGAGTCTGTAGCAGATGGAGATAAAATGTTAGCTATATCCTGACACTTTACTGAAAATTCACGGTTTCTATTTCAGTTCCAGTTCTTGAAGCCACTCATGCATAAATAGTGTAAGAAATCATATATGAATTAGAGCCAGATGAAAACCTCTAAAATAACCAGCTACTCTCTAGGATTAAAGCAGTTTCCAGAGGATTTCAGTTTGAATGCAAACATGTTCCTTCATTCAGTGAACGTTAATTGGATACCTTCTCTGATCCTTGGAACATGCCATAAGAGCTAAAGTACAAACCTGCTAGCAACTAACAATGCCTAACATCTAGATTTTTTCCCTGAATGCAACAATCATAGTGGCACAGAATCAAGCATTAGCTTCTTAGAATAGGAACTGAAGTCTGTAGGTGTGATTTATGAATGGTTGTTATCATTTATAGTAGCCAAGATGCTACTAGCCAGGAAGGAATTGTAGGGTTAGTGGGTATAGTCCTACAGGGCAGAACCCAGGGTATGCAGTGCAGTAGAGAAGGGGCACCTAAAGAAAATTATTTCTGATCATATGTTTGACCTGAGGCTCTGTTGGCTCCCAGTACCATAGGGGAATAGTACATTCTTTCCTACATCTGGTTCAAGGCCCAACTGCAGAGTGGTTCACACATATATCTCAGAGGAACTTATCAGACAATAGAACCCATAAATGTTATATTTTTAGAGATTAAAAGGCCCTAAAATTACAAATAGCCATCAGGAAAGTTGGGAAGACACACTCTTTGTATGGTCAGGACCATCTACCCTTGCCTGGGAGAACAAAAGTCAGGCAAAGGAGACTATGAGAAAAGAGAAAAAAAATTCCTTTCTTTCTGGGTTATCAATGCCAAAAAGGAAATATCAAAATAATTTCAGCTAGCTTATGAAAACACAGGGTTAAATATCCCAGACAGGGAACTGCACAGCTCAAAGAGAATTAATTTTATAGTTTTCTGCCAATTTTTTTTCTTTTCCTCCTCTCCCCCGTGGAATACTTATGTCTTAGTCACATACTGGTTGAATAAAATGATCACATAGCCTCCTGTTCAGAGCTGGGGTTGTGTGGTCCTTTTCTTTGGAAGACAGTCAAGGACTAATTAGGCATACATCTCTCTTGTCAAGTTTCGACAATCTGGATATTTGGTGGCAGCACAAGAAGAGGTCTGCTGATGGAGGCTTTGGGTAGAAGGGACTGTTTTTTTTTTTTTTAAGATTTTATTTATTCGAGAGAGAGAGAGAGAGAGAGAGAAAAGCAGAGACACAGGCAGAGGGAGAAGCAGGCTCCAGGCAGGGAGCCTGACGTGGGACTCAATTCCGGGTCTCCAGGATCAAGCCCTGGGCCAAAGGCAGGCGCTAAACCGCTGAGCCACCCAGAGATCCTGAAGGGACTGTTTTCAAGGCCAAGAGCCTTACAAAGCTAGGCATCTGGTATTATTTGTCCTATTGCTTGCTTCCTGCTTCTTCTACATCAGTGCTATTAAAATCTGTCTAAAGATTAGATTCATTTGGGGAATATAATTCTTTTTTTGGGTGGGGAGGCAATTTTTCTTAAATGTGTATGTATTCTCAACCACCACTTTACATTTTGTGAATAAGAATTTCTCAGGGTAGTTATGAATAATCTACAGTTTCAAAAATATTTCCCACATATTTCTAATGATCCCCCAAAATTTTGCCTCCATAATCTGAGGTGATAAGACTATAACTGTGGAGGGATCACCTATTTGAGAGTAGAGCTCAAAAGGAATACTTCAAAAAATAAAAATAAAAAGGAATCCTTCTTTGTTGCTATGTGAATACCTAGAAGGCTCTGCAGTAAATGAGAAAGTTAGTCTTCCATTTATTTTCTTCAGAGTGCCAGTAATCTAGCCACACACCTCTTGAAACAGCCATTAATTGTTGCTTTTATCATAACAAATACTCTTAAAAACTGCTAAATATGGATGAATAATCTTTCCTTTGACAACAAACAAGGGCTTGAAAGAACTTCATCCTAGATAATAGTTAGAAGGGGACATCATTCCCTAGAAACACTGCAATTGCTAGACTGTTAAATGCATAGGTGGAGATGTCATTTGGAAAATTTTTTAAACATTTTTTTCCAGTTTTTTTTTAATTATGTGTCCAGTACCATGATTTGACAACTCTATATGATGCTATGTCCACCACAAGTGTAACTACCATCTGTCACTATACAATGCTTTTACAATACCTACTATGGACTGTATTCCCGTGCTGTACCTTTAATCCTCATGACCTGTTCATTCCACAGCTGGAAGCCTCTACCTCCTACTCCCCTTTACCCATTATACCTATTTCCCTACCCCACTCCCTCTGGCAACCATCAGTTGATTCTCCATATTTATGGGTCAGTTTGTGCTTTAGTCTTTTTGTTTATTTTTTTTTGGATTCCGTATATAAGTGAAATCATATGGTATTTGTTTTTCTCTGTCTGACTTATCTCACTTAACATAACACCCTTTACATCCTCCCATGTTGTTGCAAATGGCAAGATCTCATTAATTTTTTTGGCTGAGTAACATTCCATCACCTCCAACCCCCCCCCCCCAAATCTTCTTTATCCATTCATCAGTGGACATTTAAGTTACTTCTACATTCTACATACTGGCTATTGTAAATAATGCTATGATAAACATAGGGATGCATATATCACTTTAAATTAGTTTTTCTGTTTTCTTTATATAAGTAGTAAGTAGGGAATTCCTGTATCCTACAGTATTTCTATTTTCAGCTTTTTGAGGAAACTCTGTACTCTTTTCCAAGTAGGTTCACCAATTTACATTCCCACCAACAGTATATCAGGGTTCCTTTTTCTCTACTTCCTCTCTAAATTATTATTTTTTGTCTTTTTTATTCTATCCGTTACAGGCATAAGGTGATACCTCATTGAAGTTGATTACATTTCCCTAATGATTAGTCATGTTCAGAATCTTTTCATGGGTCTGTTGGCTGTCCATATGCCATTTTTGAAAAAAATGTCTGTCCAGGTCCTCTGCCTATTTTTAAATGGGATTGTTGTTTTTGTTTAGTGTTAACTTGTATAAGTTCTTTACAGTAATTTTGGATATTAATTATTTATGGGCTATATCATTTGCAAATATCTTCTCCCATCCAGTAAGTTGCTTTTTTATTTTGTTGTTGTTTCCCTATGCTATGCAAAACCTTTTTATCTTCATGTATGTCCAGTACTTTTTTGTTTTTGCGTTTCCTTTTCTGAGAAGATGTATCTAGAAAAATGTTACTAAGGCTGATATCCAAGAAATTACTGTTTGTTTACTTCTGAGAGTTTTACAGCATTAGGTCTCATGTTTAGGTCTTAATCCATTTTGAGTTTATTTTTGTGTATAGTGTAGTAAAGTGGTCCAATCTCATTCTTTTATATGTAGCTGTCCAGGCTTCCAGCACCCTTTGGTGAAAAGACCATCTTTTCTCCACTGCATAGTCTTGCCTCCTTGGTAGTAAATTAATTGATGATAAAAGCATATTTCTGGGGTCTCTATTCTGTCCCATTGACCTAAATATTTTTGTACAAGTACTATATTGTTTTGATTACTCCAACTTTATGTCTTGAAATCTGAGATTGTGATACCTCCACCTTTCTTCTTTCTCAAGATTGCTTTGGCTATTCAGGATCTTTAGTGATTCCATACAAATTATAAGGTTACTTGTCCTAGTTCTAGTAATATAGTGATAGAGATTGCATTGGGTTTGTAGATTGCTTTGGTTAGTGTGGACATTGTAATGATATTATTCTTCCAATCTATGAGCATGATGTGTCTTTCCATTTGTTTGTGTCATCTTTCAATTTCTTTCATCAATATTTTATAGTTTTCAGAGCACAGATCTTTCACACTCTTTTTTAAAGTTAAACCTTGGTATCTTACTCTTTTTGAAACAATTGTTAATGGAAATATTTACTTAATTTGTCTTTCTGCTACCTCATTATTAGCATATAGAAATTCAACAAATGTCTGCATGTTAATTTTATATATGGAAATTTTACTGAATTCATTAATTCCTTCTAATAGTTTTTTGGGGAAGTCTAGGTTTTCTACATGTAGTAAACGTCATTTCAAATGCTTACAATTTAACTTCTCCCTTACCAATTTGTATGTCCTTCATTTCTTTTCATTTTTTTTTCTTGTATGACTGCTGTGGCCAGGACTTCCAGTACTATGTTGAATAAAAGTGGCAAGAGTGGACATCCTTGTCTTATTTCTGATCATAGAGAAAAGTTTTCAGTTTTTCAAAATTAATGTGATGTTAGCTGTGGGTTTTATGTACATGCCCTTTATTTTATTAGGGTATGTTCCCTCTAAACCCACTTTGTTGAGAGTTTTTATCATAAACAGATGTTGAATTTTGTCATTTTTTTCTGCATCTATTGATATGATCATATGGTTTTCATCCTTCATTTTTTAAGGTGGAATATCTGATTGATGTGCAAATACTGAACCATCCCCAGAATAACTTTCTCTTGATTGTGATGAATTATTCTTTTAATGTGTAACTGAATGTGGTTCACTAATATTTTTTTGAGGATTTTTGCATGAATGGTCATTTAAGGATCTTGGCTTGTAATGTTCATTTTTGAAATGCTGTTGTCTGGGTTTGGTACCAGGGAAATGCTGGCCTCATAAAATGAATTTTGAAGCTTTCCTTCTTCTTCCATTTTTTGGAATAGTTTTGGGAGAATAGGTATTAGTTCTTTTTAAAATGTTTGATAGAATTCATTTATGAATCATCTGGTCCTGAACTTTTGTTTGAATCAGTATCAAAAACTTCCAACAAACTCATTGCTAGTAATTAGTCTGTTGAGATTTTCTATTTCTTCCTGGTTCAGTTTTGGAAGATGGTATGTTCCTAGAAACTTATTCATTTCATCTAGATTACCCAATCTATTGGTATATAATTCTTCATAGTAATCTCATAGTTTTTTTGTATTTCTGCAGTATGGGTTTTTACTTCTCCTCTTTCGTTTCTGATTTTATTCATTTGGCTATTCTTTTCTTGATGAGTCTGGATAAAAGTTTTTCAATTTTGTTTACCTTTTGAAAGAACCATCTCATGATTTCATTGCTCTTTTCTTTCTTTTCTTTTTTTCCTTTTTCTTTTTTTAGCCTGTATTTCATTTATTTTCACTCTGTTCATTATTATTCCCTTCCTCCTTCTGGCTTTGGGTTTTTTGCTCTTTGTTGTCCAGTTCTTTTAAGCTTAAGGTGAGATTATCTATTTGAGATGTTTCTTGAGATAGGCCTGTATTACTATCAATTTCCCTCTTAGCATAGCTTTTGTTACACCCCAGATTTGATCCCTTCTGTTTTATTTTCATTTGTTTCCATTTATTTTTTAAAATTTTCTCTTTGATTTCTTCATTGACCTACTGGTTGTTTAGGAGCATGTTATTTAGCCTCTACGTTTTTCTGGGTTTTTTTTCTCAGTTTCTTTATTATAATTTATTACTAGTTTCATACTCTTGTGGTGAGAAAAGATGTTCAATATGGTTTCAATCTTCTTAAATGTATAGAGGCTTATTTTGTGGCCTAACATGCTCTATCTTGGAGAAGGCTCCATGTACTTTTGCAAAGAATGTGCATTGTCTTGTTTTGGATGGAATTTTCTGTATGTATTTATTAAGTCTATTGGTCTGGCATATCATTCAAAGACACTTTTGATTTTCTTCCAGAATGATCTATTCATTGAGGCAAATGTGCTGTTAAAGTCCCCTACTACTCTTTTACTATAGCCAGTTTCTCCCTTTGTCTAATACTTGATTCGTGAATTTAAGTGTTCCAATATTGAGTGCATAGATAATTAAAATGCTATATCCTCTTGTTGCATTGATGCCTTTATCATTATGTAATGATCTTTGCCTCTTCTTACAGTCTTTGTTGTGAAGTCTATATTTTCTGATGTAAGTATTGTTATCCTGGCTTTTTTTTAAACTTTATTTGAATGAAATATTTTTTCCATATTTTCATTATCAGTGTATACGTATCTTTAGTCTCAAGTGAGTCTCTTGTATGCAGCATATAGATGAGGTTTTTTTTTTTTAATCCATTCAACTACTCTGTTTTTTGATTGGAACATTTAGACCATTTCCATTAAAAGTATTATTAATAAGTAGGCATATATTCCTATTTTGTTCTTCCCTATTCCTTTCTTTTTCTCTTGCACTCTTTCCTTGTGATTGATTACTTTCTTTAGTGTTACACTTAAATTTGTTTCATTATATTTTTGTTATATATCTACTGTAGCTTTTTGGGTTTTTTAGTTACCATAAAATTCATATAACATTCTAAGTATACACTAGTCTATATTAAGTTGATGGTCACTTAAGTTTAAACATATTTTAAAAGAACTTCATTTTTATTATTCCTTCCATGTTTTATGAATATGTTACATTTTACATCTTTTTCTTTAGTGACTCTCCTAAATTAATTTTTTAGATATAATTGATTTTCATATTCACTTTCAAAATGATCATTTCACTATTTTTACTGTTTATTTCCTTTTACTCATGAATTTTTTTCATTCATAATTTTCTTCTAAATATGGCTGTTTATTTTCTTCTTAAAGAAATACTTTTAACATTTCTTGTAAGGCTAGTTTAGTGGTAATAAACTCCTTTAATTTTAGTTTGTCTGAAAAGTTCTTTATCTTTCCTTCAATTCTTATTGATACCTTTGCCAGGTCGACTATTATTGGTTGTAAGTTTTTCCTTTCAGCATTTTGAATACATATCATGCCTCTCTCTTCTGGCCTGCAGTTTCTCTTAAAAAATAGCTAATAGCCTTACACAGCTTCTCTTGTATATGACTAATTGCTTCACTCTTACTAAGTCTTTTAAAATTTCTTTCTTTGTCATTATAAATATTATGGGTCTTAGTGTGGACATCTTGAGCTCATCATCTCTGGAATTCTCTCTACTTCCTGAACCTGGATATCTGTTTCATTTCTCCAGACTAAGGAAGTTTTTTGCTATTATTTCTTCAAATAAGTTTTCTGCCCCTTTCTCTCTTCTTCTCCTGGGATACCTGTGATGTGAATGTTTACTTGTTTGATGTTTTCCAAGAGATCTCTTTACCTATCTTTAGTTTTTTGTTCTTTTTGCTATTCAGCTTTTGTACCTCGTGTACTTTTCATTACCTTGTGTTCCAGATCACTGATCCATTCTTCTGCAGCCTCTAACTTGCTGTTGATTCCCTCAGTGTATTTTTCATTTCAGTTATTTTATTCTTCAACTGTGATTAGTTCTTTTTAAATATTTTCTCCTTTAAGTTCTTGTTAAGTTCATCTACTTTGTTCTCTAGTCTGATGAGCATCTTTATGACCATTACTTTGACCTCTTTATCGTGTAGGTTGATTATCTTCATTTCATATAGTTTTTTTTTTCCGTGGTTTTGTCTTGCTCTGTTGTTTGGAACATATTCCTGTTTTTCCTCATTTTGCTTGACTTTCTGTTTTTTTTTTCTATAAACTAGACAGAAAGCTACTTCTCATAAACTTGAAGGAATGATCTTGTATATGGTCATTCCTTGTGTAGAGTATGTGTACTTGGTGACTTTGGCTGGCTGACTGGAGCTGTGGCTGGGGTGGGCAGGGAGTCCTGGGGGTACTCTGTGCTAGAGGTACCTCACTGGAATAGCCAGAGCCAAAGTATAGGCTGGGTTTGTCCCAGGGTTCTCCATAAAGGGGTTGTCCTGACAGGATAGCTAAAGCTGAGGTGGATGCATGCTGAGATGTCCTGGGAGGCTCTCTGCACAAAGTGTACCCTAGTAGGACAACCAAAATTAAAGTGGATGCAAGCCAGTTGGTCCTGGAGCTTTCCATGCAAAAAATGTCCTATAGGAGAGCTGACACTGAAGCAGGTGCAAGCTAAAGTGTCCCCATATGCTCAGTGCAGAGGGCACACTGATGGCTGGAGCCTAGATGGGATATGGGCATGGAGTCCCAGGGCACTCAGTGTGTGGGTGCACCGGAAGGGCAGCTGGTGCCAAAGCAGTGTGCTAGGCAGGGGTGTTCAAAGCTGCTTTGCAGAGAGGGCACACTGGCAGGATAGCTGAAGTTTAAGTGTATATAAGCCAGGGTGTCTGAGTATGCTCAGTGCAGGAGCAGGGTCTGGCTCGATGGTTCTAGAGTGCTTCATACAGCAGGGGGCACTCTAACCAGATGGTTAGAAGCTGAGCCTAGGTTCATGTAGTGGTCCCAGGTGTTCCACAGGAGACCACTCTGGTGGTTTCCTAGAGCCACATCAGGCATGAGCCAGGAGGTCCTAGAGTGCCCTGCACTAGGGATGCCATAGCAATTCATCCAGAGTGAAATGGTGGGCATCTGGAGTGTTCTGGGGTGTGCTGCTGGTTGAGAATAGTTGGATAGGACCACTGGCATGGTTTCCTAATACAGTATGGCTATAAAATGGGCTCTGCAATTTTCCATGGCCCTGATTGTTCTATTGAGACTTACTAGATAGTTGGAACTGGGTATTATTGTCAGTAGCAGATGTGACTATGAATTACCTTTATTGTCCTGGTAGGAAAGTAGGATGGGACTCAGGGCTTGTACAGCTCTTCGTTTGGGGATACAAACTAGGCAGCAGTGTGCACTGACTTCCCTGGTCAGGTGGAGCAACAAGTTGTATTTTATAGGTGGGCAAAGCCACAGGCTGTGCTCTTTGTAAACAGGGCTCCTGGATGGGCTATGCAGCTTCTATGTGCTTTGATTATATTCCCTTGTCATGTAGGCTAAAGACTGTATTCAGAAATGAGTGCAGACTATAAGTTAGCTTAATTGCCTGGACATAGTGGGAGAAGCAGGTCTTAAGTTGGTAATGGTTTTTGTCTTAAGCTGACCTGTGTGGCCCAAGTTTTCTGAATGAACACAACTCCTGGCTTTGCCTGCCTATCTCTTGGCACCAGTATTTATGGCTTATGCAGTTTCCAGGTGTTTTCACTGACCTCTTCTGGTCAGATGGGTTCTGAGAGTCACAGTGGGTAGGGCTATGTTTCAGATTTTTTGTGTAATTGTATTAGGCAGATTCCAGTCAGGGCAACTTTCAGATTTTTTCAGGGTTTCTGGTTCAGATTGACCCAGGAAGGTACCCTGAGCTTTGGCTATAAATTAATCCCCTGCCAGGGTATAGGAAAACACATGAAGCCTGGTACTGGCTCTGCTCAGAGGAAATAAGCTTTACCCCTTCTCAGCTGAAGAGTTACTGATTACACAGCTTTCAGGTGCTGTCACCAGCCCTTCTGGCCAGATGCAGCCAGAAGACAGTCCCCAGTGTGGGGAAGCTATGACTTAGCTTTTTGTCTGAGCATAGGCAAACCAGGGGTTAAGACCAGCAAAACTTCTCATTTGAGGACCTGAACTGAGCAGATTTATACCTCAACAAATTTCCTGTTCAGACAGAACCACCAACTTGGTTCTGTAAATGAGTAAAACCGCTGATTGGTATTATAATTAGACATTGCAGGTATGAATTTGATCTGCCAAGATCTATATGCTGGTTATTGCAAAGCCCTTTCCATTTCTCCATCACTGTCAGGTTCCCAGTATGTGGGTCCTTCAGATTTTCCTGAAATATCTGTCAAGCAAGACCATATTAGGGGTTCCCAAAAAGCAACCCACAACATTGGGGGATTGGAAGCTCCCCAGGCTCTTTTTCCAGTAGAGGAACCGGAGGCTCATAAGATACCTCTCCATGTGGTGCTACATTGACTTGGGCAGGGTAGGAAAAGAAGCACTTCTTTTACTTTTCTGAGGTGGGCATTTTTGGTCTCTGTGGTAAGGGGAGGAGGGGTGGCTTCAATCTCTCCTCTGTGTTCTAAAATTCTTTCAGTGGTGTCGTGTCCAAGAATATTTGTTAGTTATTCTTCTTGTGAGGGAGGAAGCAAAATCAGGAATAACATTTGTCACTATCTTGGTGGTGATATCACTCCTGCATAATTTTCTTATTTAGAAGGTATATCACTGATTTATTATAAAGTTATATAACTCAGGAACAGCCAGATGGGAGAGATACATAGGCAAGGTATGTGGGAAAGAGCAGGGAACTTCCATGCTCTAAGTGACTACTCTCCCCAGATTTCTATGTGTTTACCAACCCAAAACTTCCAGTGGGTTTATTCTGATAAGGACGACTTATGAAAACTCTTTGTAGGAAAAGAAGTAGCTCTCTCTTTCATTTGTGGTCTAATCTGTGCGTTAGATTACTAAAGGATGTTCATCCTACATGGAAAGTCCCTGTCTTCCACAAATTGTCTATAGAGCTGGGAGCTAGAGATAAGGTTTGTAGCTTGTGGTTCCAGATACAGAAGGCTCCATTATGATCAGAGTGCAAGAAGACACTTCCTTAGAGAGCTACTTGTCATTTACCAAGATAAGACCTTTCTCCCATAGCTAGAGTTGCTCTGGGCAAAAACAGCTATTGCATTCATCCCAGTGTTAAGATTGTTTCTGGAATGACTTCTGCTGACTTATCCACTAAACCTCATCATAGCTCACCACCTCCAACCTTCTAATCAAAGGTGTCAGCAATGTAGACAGCCATAATTATAATTAATGATGGAAAACCAGTGAATAACAAGTGTCAAGAGTCACTGTACAAAGAGGACTGACCCTCACATGCTGAGAAATCAGTGCCTACTTGGCAGAAACTAGAGTCCTCTAGCTCTGCTCTACTTCAAACATAGGCAGCAGCCACCTCTCAGTTTCTGGCAGAAAGCAGTGGAACCCCATGATTCTCAAATCTTCTGCAGAGGTGACTGTTCTTTCATGTTTCACTTGGTAGATATAAAGTATTAAAGGTAAAAGAAGCAAGAAAACCAACAAGATGATCATTTTGTTCCTGATAGTAAACAATCAAATCTTGAACAAGTGTGGGATAAACCAGTCATGATAATGTCACAGTAATTTAGAAAGATGATTACATAAGTGGCTAGATAGGCTAAACCCATGACAGAATGGTAGAGACAGAGAAAAATGATGTTCTGAAAAGTAGAAAGAAGAAAAAAATCATAGATGGTTACCTAACCAAAAAGAGCATCCAAAATCACCTAGGCTCAAAATACTGTCATGCAGAGACTTTGCTTTTCTGTAATTAATCACAAAATAATATAAATTTTATATAAGATGTAGAATTTCTTCTTTGTATACCCTTAAAGTTTTTTTCCTGATACCACTCTAATTCAAAAATGAGTGTATTTTGTGGAAGATACCCAATTTTTCTAGTTTGCCTAGAGTAGTATGTTCTCAATGGCAGGCTCATCGTCTCCTGAGAACATACTAGAAATGCAACATTTCCAATTCCACTTGATATCAATTGAAGAAGAGGATAGTGAAGGAGTAGGGTCCCCAAGTCACCTGGCCCCACCCAACTTACCTAGATTACTTTCAAATCATCCTAAAAACCTACAAATTCGACCTGAGATTTAAAGAGAGAACAGCTGGAACGCTACAGAGAGAAGAGTTTGCACTTCTAACAAGGTAGAAAGGCAGGAAAAAAATATAAAAAAAGAATCAAGTGGGGGAAGGGCCCCACATGGAGCCAGGCTAAGCCTCCAGGAAAGCTCAGCCCCAGAGAAGCAGGAACTTTAAAAAAAGTCCACACTGATTCTTCCAGAGGGAAAGGCGCTTAGCAGGAAAATCGAGCAGAACCACAGGAGGGGCAGCAGGGCCTCCAGGATCCCAGGGCCACTAACAGAGGAGGGCACCTGGGGGAGAGCACGCCACACACTGAGAGTCAAGCACGATAAAGGGCTGGAGCCCACCGGCTCGGCCTCGGGAGAAGCCGGTGGGTCAGGTGGGGGCTCCGGGTGGAGGGGGCTGCACCCTGATGCCTTCAGGAGCCGGAGCCCTGGGAGCGTGATTCCAGCAGTGCAGGCCCCGGATCCCAGGGCGCTGGAGGACACAGCCCACGATCCTATGGTCCCCCAGGAGGGTGGAGGCAGGGAGGGCACAGGACAGCAAGGATGCTCTGTTGCTGGGTACCCCCCGAGCCATGCAGATCAGCGCACCTAGGGAGCACCTAGGCCAGTGCCCACTGGGAGCTGCGGCAGTTACTGCAGGAGCTGACTCCAGGGCTGGAGAGCTGGCCGCTGCCAGTGGGATTGTTCCTCCTGGTGTCACCCTGTACCTGGGATGGAGCAGGGCTGCCAGGGAACAGGGGCCTCACGGGATAAAAAGCTCATCTGAGCCCAGCACCTGGGGGGCGGGAGGGAAGCTCCGCCAGGTGCACACACCTGAGAATCAGCACAGCAGCCCCTCCCCCAGAGGACCAGCTGGAAGGACAGGTGGAAGAGCAAGTTCTTGACAGAGCAGCACTGGAAAGCTCCAGGGGATGTCAAAGGATTTACATACAGTATGTAGAACCAGAGGGTACCCCTCCCTTTTTATCTATTTTATCTTCCTTTTTCCAGTACACTCGTTTTTTTATCAGATTGTTAATTTCCCTTTTTTTTATTTTCCCATCTTAACTACAATATTTTACCATCTCTTCAATTTTAAGATTCTTCCTTTTTGACTTTCATATTTCTAAAATTACAGGTCCTAGATATATTTTCCACTTCTAGATTCCCTTCAACATACTCAACTTAATTTTGGGAGATATAGAAGATATGTTTCTTTTGTGTTCTTTGTTTTCTCTGCCTCATTTTGTTCTACAATGGTGGAAGTTAATACCTTCCAAAACATGACCAGCATGCACCCAGAACCAAGTGGTATACTGTGCTGGTTCATTCTGTGAGATTCCTCATTCCCATTCTGTTTTTATCTCATTTATGTTTTGGTGGTCAATGCTGGGGTCCTCTACAAGTATTTATGGTTTAATAAATTTGGGACTAAGCATCTTCTAACATACAGAACTTAATGTACTCAGAAACAAGAGGATCACGCTCTAGAACCCCTCAGGTCGACTACATTCTCCCTCCACTACAACTTTGTCACCACCACCATCTCCCAGTACCCCTCTCTCTTTTTTTTTTCTTCTCCTTTTTTTTCTCTCCTTTAGGATTCTTGGCCTTGTATTTTTTTACTACTTTCTTTTAATATTTGTTTTTCACTTTAGTGGTCCTTTTGTTTTATTTTGTTCTGATCTTTGTTTTCAATTTCTGGTCTCTGACCTTGGCAGAATTATCTATGGTGAAATTTACTTAGGTCGTGATTGATCTTCTTGACTCAGCCCACTCATACAGCCACTCTGCACTGAGCAAAATAACTAGAAAGGAGAACTCACCACAAAAGAAAGAAACAGTACTCTCTGCCACAGAGTTACAGAATTCGGATTACAATTTGATGTCAGAAAGCCAATTCAGAAATACAGTTATAAAGCTACTGGTGGCTCTGGAAAAAAGAATAAAGGAATCAAGAGACTTCATGACTGCAGAATTTAGATCTAATAAGGCCAAAATTAAAGATCAATTAATGAGATGCAATCCAAACTGGAGGTCCTAATGATGAGGGTTAAAGAGGTAGAAGAAAGAGTGAGTGACATAGAAGAAAAGTTGATGGCAAGGAAAGAAGCTGAGGAAAAAAGAGAAAAACAATGAAAAGACCATGAGAAAAGGTGAAGGGAAATAAATGACAGACTCAGAAGGAAAAATCTACATATAATTGGGGCTTCAGAGGGCACCAAGAAGGCCAGGAGGCCAGAAAGCATATTTCAAAAAATCATAGCTGAAAACTTCCCTAATTTGGGGAGGGAAACAGGCATTCAGATCCAGGAGTTAGAGAGGTCGCCCTCTCCACCCCCAATCAATAAAAATAATACAAACCTTGACATTTAATAGTGAAACTTGCAAATTCCAAAGATAAAGAGAAAATCCTTAAAGCAGCAAGAGATAAGAGATCCCTAACTTATATGGGAAGAAATATTAGATTAACAGCAGACCTCTCCACAGAGACCTGGCAGGCCAGAAAGGGCTGGCAGGATATATTCAGGGTCCTAAATGAGAAGAACATGCAGCCAAGATTACTTTATCCAGCAAGGCTCTCATTCAAAATGGAAGGAGAGATAAAGAGCTTCCAAGACAGGCAGGAACTGAAAGAATATGTGATCAACAAACCAGCTCTGCAAGAAATATTAAGGGGGACTCTATAAAAGAAAGAGGAAGTGCAAAGAAATAATCCACAAAAACAGGGACTGAATAGGTATTACGATGACCCTACTTTCATATATATCAATAGTATCTGTGAACGTGAATGGGCTTAATTATCCCATCAAAAGATGCAGGGTTTCAGACTGGATAAAAAAGCAAGACCCATCTATTTGCTGTCTACAAGAGACTCATTTTAGACCTAACAACACCTCCAGCCTGAAAATGAAAGGTTGGAGAACCATTTACCATTCAAATGGTCCTCACAAGAAAGCAGGGGTAGCAATCCTCATATCAGATAAATTAAAGTTTATCCCAAAGACTGTAGTAAGAGATGAAGAGGGACACTATATCATACTTAAAGGATCTATCCAACAAGAGGACCTAACAATCATGAATACTTATGCCCCTAATGTGGGAGCTGCCAAGAATATCAATCAATTAATAACCAAAGTAAAGACATACTTAGATATAATACACTTATACTGGGGGACTTCAACATGGCACTTTCTGCAAATGACATATGTTCTAAGCACACCACCTCCAAGGAAACAAGAGCTTTAAATGATACACTGGACCAAATGGATTTCACAGATATTTACAGAACATTCCATCCAAATGCAACTGAATACACATTCTTCTCAAGTGCACATGGAACTTTCTCCAGAATACACCACATACTGGGTCACAAATCAGGTCTCAACTGATACCAAAAGACTGGGATTTTCCCCTGCATATTTTCAGACCATAATGTTTTGAAACTAGAATTCAATCACAAGAAGAAATTTGGAATAAATTCAAACACATGACTGTTAAAGAGCATCCTGCTAAAAGATGAAAGGACCAGCCAGGAAATTTGTGAAGTACTAAAAAGATTCATGGAAAATAATAAAAATGAAGATACAACCATTCAAAATCTCTGGGATACAGCAAAAGCAGTCCTAAGAGGGAAATACATCACAATACAAGCATCCCTCAAAAAATTGGAAAAAACTCAAATACACAAGCCTACTTTGCACCTAAAGGAACTGGAGAAAGAATAGCAAATAAAACCTACACCCAGCAGAAGAGTTAATAAAGATTTGAGCAGAACTCAATGAAATAGAGACCAGAAGACTGTGGAACAGATCAACAAAACCAGGAGTTGGTTCTTTGAAACAATTAATAAAATAGATAAACCATTTGCAGCCATATTAAAAACAAAAGAGAAAAGACTCTAATTAATAAAATCATGAATGAAAAAGGAGAGATCAAAAAAAAAAAAAGAAAAAGGAGAGATCACCACCAATACCAAGGAAATACAATTTTAAAAACATATGAACAGCTACATGCTAATAAATTAGGCAATCTAGAAGAAAGGATGCATTTCTGGAAAACCACAAACTACCAAAACTGGAACAGAAGAAATAGAAAGCCGTAACAGGCCAAGAACCAGGGAGGAAATAGAAGCAGTCATCAAAAACCTCCCAAGACACAAAAGTCCAGGGCCAGATGGCTTCCCAGGGGAATTCTACCAAACGTTTAAAGAAGAAACAATACCTATTCTACTAAAGCTGTTCCAAAAGATATAAAGGGACAGAATACTCCCAAACTTGTTTTATGAATCCAGCATCACCTTAATTCCAAAACCAAAGACTCCATCAAAAAGGAGAATTATAGACCAGTATCCCCAATGAACACAGATGCAAAATTCTCAACAAGATACTAGCCAATAGGATCCAACAGTACATTAAGAAGATTGTTCACCATTACCAAGTGGGATTTATCCCCGGGATGCAAGGCTGGTTCAACATTCAAAAACAATCAATGTGACAGATCATATCAACAAGAGAAAAAGCAAGAACCATATGATCCTCTCAATAGATGCAGAGAAAGCATTTGACAAAATACAGCATCCATTCCTGATCAAAACTCTTCAGAGTGTAGGGATAGAGGGAACATTCCTCAGCATCTTAAAAGCCATCAATGAAAAGCCCACAGCAAATATTCTCAATGGGGAAACACTGGGAGCCTTTCCCCTAATATCAGGAACAAGACAGGGATGTCCACTCTCACCACTGCTTTTCCACATAGTACTAGAAGTCCTAGCCTCAGCAATCAGACACAAAAAGAAATAAAAGGCATTCAAATTGGCAAAGAGGAAGTCGAACTCTCCCTCTTTGCAGATGACATGATACTGTACATAGAAAACCCAAAAGTCTCCACCCCAAGATTGCTCAAACCCATACAGCAATTGAGCAGTGTGGCAGGATACAAAATCAATGCCCAGAAATCAATGGCATGTCTATACACTAACAATGAGACTGAAGAAAGAGAAATTAAGGTGTCAATCCCATTTACGATTGCACCCAAAAAATAAGATACCTCGGAATAAACCTAACCAAAGAGGTAAAGGATCTATACCCTAAAAACTACAGAACACTTCTAAAAGAAATCGAGGAAGACACAAAGAGATGGAAAAATATTCCATGCTCATGGATTGGAAGCATTAATATTGTGAAAATATCAATGCTACCCAGGTCAATATACACATTTCATGCAATCACTATCAAAATTCCATGGACTTTCTTCAGAGAGTTGGAACAAATAATCTTAAGATTTGTGTAGAATCAGAAAAGGCCCTGAATAGCCAGGGGAATATTGAAAAAGAAAACAGCTGGAGGCATCACAATGCCAGAAATCAAGTTGTACTACAAAGCTGTGATTATCAAGACAGTGTGGTACTGGCACAAAAACAGGCACATAGATCAATGGAAAAGAATAGAAAACCCAGAAATGGGCCCTCAACTCTATGGTCAACTAATATTCGACAAAGCAGGAAAGACTATCCACTGGAAAAAGGACAGTCTCTTCAATAAATGGTGCTGGGAAAATTGGACACCCACGTGCAGAGGAATGAAACGAGACCATTCTCTTATGCCATACACAAAGATAAACTAAAATGGATGAAAAATCTACATGTCAGACAAGAATCCATCAAAATCCTAGAGGAGAACCCAGGAAACACCCTTTTTGAACTTGACCACAGTTACTTCTTGCATGATGTAGCTATGAACGCATGGAAACAATAGCAAAAATAAACTATTGGGACTTCTTCAAGAGAAAAAGCTTCTGCACAGCAAGAGAAACTGTCAACAAAATTAAAGTCAACCTACAGAGTGGGAGAAGATATATGCAAATGACATATCAGATAAAGGGCTAGTATCCAAGATCTATAAAGAACTTATTAAACTCAACAGCAAAGAAACAATCCAATCATGAAATGGGCAAAAGGCATCAACCGAAATTTCACCAAAGAGACATACACATGGCCAACAAGCACAGGAGTAAATGCTCCTCATCACTTGCCATCAGGGAAATACAAATCAAAACCACAATGATATACCACCTCATACCAATGAGAATGGTGAAAATTAATAAGACCGGAAACAGCAAATGTTGGAGAGGATGTGGAGAAAGGGGAACCCTCTTGCACTGTTGTTGGGAATCTGAACTGGTACAACCACTCTGGAGAACTGTGTGGAGGTTCCTCAAAGAGTTAAAATAGAACTACCCTATGACCCAGCAATTGCACTGCTGGGGATTTACCCCAAAGATACAGATGCAGTGAAATCGCAGGACACCTGCAACCCAGTGTCTATAGCAGCAATGTCCACAATAGCCAAACTGTGGAAGGAGCCTCGGGTTCCATCAAAAGATGAATGGATAAAGAAGATGTGGTTTATGTATACAATGGAATATTCCTCAGCCATTAGAAATGACAAATACCCACCATTTGCTTCAACATGGATGGAACTGGAGGGTATTATGCTGAGTGAAGTAAGTCAGTCGGAGAAGGACAGTGTATGTTCTCATTCATTTGGGGAATATAAATAATAGTGATTATAGGGGAAAGGAGAGAAAATGTGTGGGAAATATCAGAGAGGGTGACAGAACATGAGCGACTCCTAACTCTGGGAAACGAACAAGGTTGGAGGGGGAGGTGGGCGGGGGGTTGTGGTGACTGAGTGACGGGCACTGAGGGGGGCACTTGACAGGATGAGCACTGGGTGTTATGCTATATATTGGCAAATTGAACTCTAATAAAAAAATATACAAAAAAAGATACCCATTGAAGAAAAAATATTGGATCAGCAATCCATGTTTTAATAAGTCTTCCAGGTGATTTTGATGCATGTGTAAGTTTGAGAATCACTGAACTGGTTTATGCTATAAACTAGGAGTAATCCCCCTATATCTTAGAGGTATAACATATCCTATGTATTTTAGTATCATACCAATAGGATGACCTTCTCAGTGCAGCACCTTCACAAATGGTGATTCACAAATTCAAACTTTCCATTATGTTCCTTCTACTATCTCAACATGAGACCCTAAAGATCACCCAGGCAAAGGAAAAGATGTTGGAGAGTTATAGTCTATTCATAGTCAACTTGGAAGTGACACATTTCTAATCACAGCTAATTGACCAGAACTTGTCAAATGGCCATTTACACTTAAAAGAAAAATAGGGAAGAGTACAAATCTTGAGTGAGCCTGACCCATAATTAATGAATTGAGTGCCAGTCTTTGCCTTGATCAGTCTAGTCTACATAAAATGGAGGACTAATTCTTCTAACCAGTGGATAAATGTAAATTATTGTTATAATAGAAAATTTCATAATGTTTTCTTCCTAATTTTCCAAACACACTTAAACATACATTAAGTTTTAGTTTCGATTATCGATTTATGTCTTCCTTTTGCTTCCTCCACAAACACTTTTCATAAAATGTATTCCCCTCTCATTTCATAATGCCTTCCTTTTTTATTGTCTCCCTATCCATATATTTCTTGTCTTTCAAAATTGAAGTCAGCAACTCTCAGCATGAATATCACTATTAGACTCCATTTTAGAAATGACCCTCTGGAGCCCAGAAATCATGTTTCCACTATTGACTATTCCCTTGGTTACTGCCAGCTGAACCAGAGATAGGTATGTGCTTAACTGAGCCACTCAGATTTTTGTAGCAAAAATATATCTATTGTCAGTAACACTGAAAAGACTTCTAGTAACTGTATACTTGGTATGTATTCCATAGATTATTCATTTAGTGAGATGTTACTATAAGCAGGTAGGTTTCTTAACAATATGGTAATATGTATAGTGGGGGGTAGGGAGGTATTAGTGTGCAAGGTTAAATACTGAGAGAGCTATATTCTGGTTCTGGCTCTATATTATGTGAATATTTAGTACTTTGGAACGATTACAGATTCTTTTTTTGTACTTTAGTTTTATTTCTCCATAATCTAGAAAGGAGTTTAATCCTAGAATTCATGGTCACTAGTTCTACTTCTTGAATAGGGATTGGGAAGGGAATAGGGATTGTGATATACTTAACCAAATTTTATATTTATAAATAAAACCATATTGATGCTTCAGGTGAATATAGTGCTAATAAGAAGCACTATATATTTTATTTCTTTTTAAACTCATAATTTTCACAAAAGGAAAGCTGTATTTTGATGTTAGCATCCACTTCTCTTAGAGACATTGAAAGCTTTCCAGAATATTATTGGCTAGTTCCATAGTTAGGAGAGGGAAAAAAATACCCCAAAACCAAAATACTCATCACCTCCTTTGGTTAATAAGACCGAGCAGTTTCAAAATCAATTCTCTAGTTCCCATCATAGAAACAATTCCTTTAATTGGAGTTTGCCATGTCACAGCTTCTGCTTGTTAGTACATTATTTCCAACCTAAATTTCAGAGAAGAGATTAATCCTCTAGGTCTATTAATGAGTTTCCAGAATGATCTGAGATAGAGATAATTCTCTGAGGTTAAATAACTGAAATAGTGATTGACCTTCATCTTCTTCTCAAATTCAGGTATAATTAATTCCTCAGCTGCCCATACCTAGGTTGTACTATGGAGATTCATGTATTTCTGACCTTGGTCCAGACTTCATTTCCTTTTTGCATTAATTGACTATGTTGCTCAGTTAGGGAACACCATCACCCCAAGTAAGGTTGATTAGTATATGCTTACGTTGCAAACTTTCTAGAAAATAGATTGGAATAAATTCAAGGTTATATGCATGAAGAAAATTACCTTTGCTATCTATGTAGTTTATTATACAGTATATTTTCCATGAATTTTTAAATGCATTTTTTAATCATTTGAAATTCTCTACCAGTTTTTTTTTTGCTTATTTTATTTACAATTACCATTTAAGTTTTTTTGTTTCTTTTTCAGTAGCTTGATTATGACCCAGTATACTAAAAAGTAGACATAAATTATAGAAGTGTTTTTTTACTAAAAATAATTTTCCATAATTTTTATAAATATAGAAATGTTAATTTAAAAAGCTTGACTTTAGGGACGCCTGGGTGGCTCAGCAGTTGAGCATCTGCCTTTGGCTCAGGGCCTGACCCGGGGGTCCCAGGATTGAGTCTCACAACAGGTTTCCTGCATGGAACCTGCTTCTCCCTCTGCCTATGTCTCTGCCTCCCTCTCTTTGTGTCTCTTATGAATAAATAAACAAAATCTTTAAAAATAAAAATAAAAAACTGGACTTTAAAGAGTAACTGTTAAAAATGTGCTGAAAGAAAATTGTTTGAATTATAATTTCTAAAAATTATAATTCAATCACTGAACAGAAAATTCAGAAAATCGTGACAAAAACAAAAATAGCCAAGCTCATTTGAATGTTTTGCCATTGCTAAATTATCCGTTTAAAATTATTTCCCCAGTCTTTTGTCACATGTATATGTTTCATATAATTGGCAATAAAACTATATGTAAAAGATTACCTGTTTTAGTCTAAAATGTTTATATTCTTGAATTATATAGCTTCATAGGCATAATTTTAATTTCTATACTATGTTCCAAAAATGATAGTACCATAATTGTTCCTCCATAATTTAACATTTATATTATTTTCAAGTTCTCACTATTACAACACTGAAACTAAGATTTTTGTATACTGATATTTGTCTACATTTTGAATGACCTTATCAGGAGCAAGAAGTTTTACCACAGGATTAGAAGATATAAGCATTTTTATAGCACTTGTAATACATTGTCAATTTACTTAAGAAAAAAGCTATCAGCCACTATAATATCTTAAAGAAAAGGTCAATCCAATTTTCAGTGCTATCATAATTCCTACTTCATCACACATAAGCTAATATTGACAATATTATTTTAATTTTTATTAACAGGTAAAATACAGAATACATATGCTGTAAATGTAAATATATATATATATATATATATATATATATATATATATATATATATATAATATGAGAGTGGAAGAGAGAGATTTATTTTAAGAATTTGGCTTATGCAATCATGGGTGATGGCAGATCCAAAATCCTCAGGGCATCCATAAGCTGAAAATTTTAGTAAGAGTGCATATTGAAAGGAGCAAATATAACACCCAAAAGCACCTCTTTGGCCTAAGGATTTTTGGAGCTGGTTATTTTTAAAAAAACAGCTGACACAGGAAAAGCTCTAAAAACTGAATAGAAGTTTCCCTTTTGTAAGATACTTATTTATAAGGGAAATGTTCATTTGTGAAAGTGTTTCCCTATCCCTACAGAGAAGGGGAGTTGTAAATCTCCAGAAACTTCTACCGTTGGAGAAGACAGGGACTTAAATCTGCATAACAATCATACCCTCATTTCCTGTGCTTTACCATAACCAGACTCCCCATACATATCTTTTGTCTTTAGCTAAAGATGGTATTTAAGGTAGTACCTTGAGCCAAGTCAGGGAGTTACTCAGTTTTTTGGGGGTATTTCCCATGTACATGAGAAGAATACATGTTGTTGGGCTGGCGAGACTGGGGACCTCAAAACGGCCGACCCCAGGCCAGCAACCTCCCAACAATGCCGCCTTGCCGCCCTACCCTAACTTAGCTTACAAAGACCTGTAACCCTTCCCCTAATCGGAATGCCGCCCTGTCCCCATCTTCCTGCCAAAAACTCTTTATAAACCCCCCTGCGGTTTGCCTGGGTGCGACTTCCCTGGCTTGGGCCTCCTCTCAGGGTCAGGGAACCTCCCTTGGGAGCGCTCCCCATTAAAGCACTCTCCAACCTACCACCTGGCTCTGCTGTCTTTAATTTTCTCCGCTGATCTTTAAAAGAAAAACTAACACATGTTATTAAACTTCTGTTTATTTTTCTATTCATATGTCTTTTATTACGGGAAGTCTCAGCCAAAAATCTGTTAAGGTAAAGAAAAAATTACTTTTCCTCACCTACAGTTTAGTGACCCATGGTGGAGCCTGCAGAGACACTGTACTCGTTCCAGAGCCTATAGACAGGAACTTGGAAAACTGGCAGAAGCTGGCAAAGGGTAAGAATTATTACCAAAGTCAGTTCTATGGGATCTCACTCTGTAGGGCCCAGTTGAGAACAGAAGGTAAAAATTTAAGCTATCCCTTCTTTTCCAACTATAGATAAACAGAAGAAGCTATTTGTGTGAACTATTTCCTTGGATATAGTGACACTGATAAAGATTTGTTATGAGGGATCCCTGGGTGGCTCAGTGGTTTGGCACCTGCCTTTGGCCCAGGGCGCGATCCTGGAGTCCCGGGATCGAGTCCCGCGTCGGGTTCCCGGCGGGCGTGGAGCCTGCTTCTCCCTCCTCCTGTGTCTCTCTCTCTCTCTCTCTCTCTCTATGTCTATCATGAATAAATAAATAAATAAATCTTAAAAAAAAAAAGATTTGTTATGGGTACATTTTTTTCCAAGTTTTATGGAGAAATATTGATATACATTACTGTGTTTAACATGCACAGTATAATTGTTTCATTTGCATATATCTTGAACTGATCACCACAAAAAGTTTAGTTAACAACCAACATCTCATATAGATAAAATACAAAACTAGGAAATTTTCTGTGATGAGAGCTCTTAACAATTTATATAGCAGTAATAACTGTACTCATGTTGTACATTACATGACTAATAATTATTTATAACTGGAAGTTTGTAACCTTTAACCACCTTCTTCCAAGTCCCCCTTTCCTCACTCCCTGCCTCTGGTAACCAAAAATGTGACTTCTTTTCCTCTGAGTTATTGGGGTTTTGTTCTGTTTTGTTTTAAAAGTCCACATATAAGTGATATCATACATTATGTGTCTTTCTCTGTCTTACTTATTTTACTTAGCGTAAGGCCTTCAAATTCCATCCATGTTATCACAGATGGTATGATTTTCTTGTTTCCTTCTATGGCTGAATAACATTTCACTGTATATGTACACAACAATTTCTTTATCCATTCATCTATCAATAAACACTTAGTTTGTTTCCAGATGTTGGCTATTGTAAATAATGCTGGGATGAATGTGGTGCAGATAATTCTTTGATTTAGCATTTTCATATCTTTTGGATATATTCTCAGAAATGGAATTACTGGTTCATATAGTTAATTCTATTTTTAATTTCTTGAGGAATCTATATACCATTTTTCATAGTGTTGTGTCAAGTTACAATCCTGTCAAGAGTGTACAAGAGCTTCCTTTTCTCTACATCCAAGCTAGCACTTGTGATCTCTTGTCTTTCTTGTTTGAATGGATAACATCCATTCAAACATATGTGAGGTGATATCTTGTTATGACTTTAATTTGCATTTCTTTAAAAACTAGGGATATTGAACATCTTTTCATGTACCTGTTGGCCATTTATATATTGTCTTTGGAAAAAATGTTTATTCGTGTCTTTTGCCAAGTGTTTTAATTGGATTGTTTATTGCTACTGAGTTCTGTAAGTTCTTTATAATCTTGGCTATCACAGACAAACTTGTTTTATTGTGCTTCTCTATATTGCATTTTGCTGATAGTGCAGTTTTTATAAATGCAGTTGGTGGCAACTCAGTGTTGAAGCAAGTCTGTGGCTTCATTTTTCCAACAGCATTTGTTCACTTTCTGTGTTTGTGTCATTTTTTGGTAATTCTCAAAATATTTCAAACTTTTTTATTACTATATTCATTATAGTGATCTGTGATCAGTGATCTTTGATGTTACTATTGTGTTTTGGGGCACCACAAACCATGCCTACATAAGACTGTGAACTTAACTGATAAATATTTATGTGTTCTGACTGTTGCCCTCCCCAGCCATTACCCCATCTCTCTTTTCTTAGGCTTCCCTATTCCCTGAGACACAATAGCACTGAAATCGGGCCAGTTATTAACCCTACAGAGGCCTCAAATATGTTCAAATGACATAAGAGTCACACATCTTTCATTTTAAATAAAATTTTAGAAATAATTAAGCTTAGTAAGGAAGGCATGTCAAAAGCCAAGATAGGCTAAAATCTATGCCTCATATCCCAAACAGTTAGCCCAGTTATGAATGCAAAGGAAAGTTCTTAAAGGAGTTTGAAAGGAGATTAAAATTGCTACTCCAATGAGCATATGAATAAGAAAGTAAAAGAGATATGGAGCAATTTTGAGGGTCTGAATACAAGATCAAACCAACCACAAACTTTTTAAATCCAAACCCTAATCCAGAGCAAAGCTCTAACTCTCTTTAATACTATGAAGGTTGAGAGAGGTAAGGAAGCTGCAGAAAAAGTTTGAAACTAGCAGAGGTTGGTTCATGAGGTTTAAGGAAAGAAGGTATCTCTATAACCTAAAAGAGCAAGATAAAGAAGCAAGTGCTGATGTAGAAGCTGCAGCAAGTGATGCAGAAGATCTAGCTAAAATCATTAATGAAGGTAGCTACACTAAACAATACATTTTCAATATAGATTAAATAGCCTTCTATTAGAAGATGTCAACTAGGATTTTCATAACTACAGAGTAGAAGAAGTCAATGCCTGGCTTCAAAGTTTTAAAGGACAGGCCCAATCTCTTAAAACGGTCTAATGTATCTATTAACTTAAAATTGAAGCCAATGTTCATTGCCCACTTCAAAAATCCTAGGGCCCTTAAGAATTATGTCATATCTACTCTGCCTGTGCTCTATAAATGGAACAACAAAGCTTGGATTATAACACATCTGTTGATAATACGGTTGCTAAATATTTTAAGCCCACTGTAGAGACCTGCTCCAAATAAAATATTTGTTTAGAAATATTACTGTTCATTGGCAATTCATCTGGTTATCCAAAGGTCCTGATGGAGATGTACAACAAGATTAATGTTGTTTGCATACCTGCTAACACAATATACATTCTGCAGCATATGAATAGAGCAGTCATTTTGAATTTAACATCTTACCATTTAAGAAATACATTTTGCAAGACTATAGCTATCATAGATATGAATTCCTCTGATGGATCTGGGCAAAGTAAATTGAAAATCTTCTGGAAAGGATTCACTATTGAGACATCATTAAGAACACTTTTGATTCTTGGGAAGAGAAAAAAAAATCAAGACATACAGGAGTTTGGAAAAAGTTTGATCCCAATGTTCATGGATGACTTGAAGGGTAGAAAATTTCATTGGAGGAAGTAAATGCAGATGTGGTGGGAACAGCAAGAGCACTATAATTAGAAGTGGGGCCTGAAGATGGGACTGAATTTCTATAATCTCATGATAAAATATTAATGGACGAGAAGTAGCTTTTTATGGATGAGCACAGGAGTGTTTTTTTGTTTTTTTTTTTTAATTCCAGTATAGGTAACATACAGTGTTATATTAGGTTTAGGTGTATAATTTAGTGATTCAATAATTCTATGCCTTACTCAGTGCTTATCATGTAAGTGTACTCTTATTCCCCTTCATCTTTTTACCCATTCTCCTACCCACCTCCACTCTGGTAACCATCAATATGTTCTCTATAATTAAGAGTCTATTTTTGGTTTCTCTCTTTTTTTTCTTTGCTAGTTGATTTTCTTTCTGAAATTCCACATATGAATTAAATCATATAGTATTTGTCTTTCTGACTGACTTATTTCGCTTAGCATTATACTATCTGGTTCCATTTATGCTGTCACAAATGGCAAGATTTCATTCATTTTGATGGCTGAGTAATATTCCATTATATATATATAATATTCCATTATATATATATAAAATATATATATATACATACCACCTCTTTTTTATCCATTAATGTATTGATGGACATTTGGACTGCTTCCATAATTTAGCTATTATTTACAATAATAGTTCTACTTCTAGTTTTGTTCTTCTTTTTCAAGTTTGCTTTGGCTATTTGGGGTTATTTGTGGTTCCATTACAAATTTTGGGATTATTTGTTCTATTTCTGTGAAAAATGCTCTTGGCATTTTGATACAGATTGCATTAAATCTGTAGATTGCTTTGGGTAAAATGGAAATTTTTAACTATCATTATTACTCTAATCTGTGAGCATGAAATATCTTTCCATTTGTTACTGTACTCTCATTTTTTTTCATCCATGTTTTATAGTTTTTGGAGCATAGGTCTTTTACCTCCTTTGATAATTTTATTCCTATGTATTATTTTTGGTGCAATTGTAAATAGGATTGTTTTCTTAATTTCTCTTTCTGCTGCTCCATTATTAGTGAATAGAAATGCAATGGAATTCTGTACATTGATTTAATATCCTATGGTATTAAAAAGAAAAGAACTGATAAATGAATTCAGTAAAGATTTATGTAGTTTTAGCGTGTGTGTATAAGCAAGCATAAGCAAAGGGAGGGGCAGAGGGAAAGGGAAGAGAGACTCTTAAGCAGACTCCCCCTGCCAAGCACAGAGCCTGATGCAAGGCTCAATCTCATGACCTTGAGATCATGACCTGGGCCAAAACAAAGAGTTGGATGCTCAACTGATTGAGCCAGCCAGGCACTCCTTCATTTATCTATTCTAATAGGTTTTTTTTTTTTTGGTGGAGGTTTTATAGTTTTCTGTATAGAATATCATGTACTATGTGAATAGTGGCAGTTTTACTTCTTCCTTATCAATTGGAATGCCTTTTATTTATTTTTCTGTGTCATTGCATGGCTAACACTTTCAGTCCTATGTTGAATAAAAGAAGAGAGAGTGGATATCCTTGTCAAGAAACAGGAAAAATCTTAACTTACAGGTAAGGAATCTAGGAAAAGAACAAAGCCAAAAGTAGTAGGAGAAAAGAAATTTTTAAAAAAATCAATGAAGGGATCCCTGGGTGGCGCAGCGGTTTGGCGCTTGCCTTTGGCCCAGGGCACGATCCTGGAGACCCAGGATCGAATCCCACGTCAGGCTCCCGGTGCATGGAACCTGCTTCTCCCTCTGCCTATGTCTCTGCCTCTCTCTCTCTCACTGTGTGACTATCATAAATAAATAAAAATTTAAAAAAAATCAATGAAACAATAAATGGTATTGGGAAAACTGAAAAACTACACACAAAAGAATGAAACTGACCACTTTTTCATACCATACACAAAAAATAAGTTCAAAATGGTTTAAATACCTAAACATGAGACCTTAAACCATGAAACCCTTAAGAGGAAACAGGTAGTAGTCTCTTGGGCTTATGAATATGTCTCCAGAAGGGAAACAGAATAAAAAATAAACTACTGGGACTATACCAAAACAAAGCACATTGTACAGAAAGGAAATCATCAACAAAATGAAAAGGCAACCTGCTAAATGGGAGAAAATACTTGCAAATGATATCTGATAAGGGATTAATATCCAAGATATATAAGGAATTCTTATAAGTCAACACTAAAAAATTGCTTAAAAATGAGCAGAGGATTTGAATAAACATTTTTTAAAAGAAGACATACAGATACACAAAGGATGCTCAACATCATTAATCATCAGGAAATGCAAATCAAAACCACAGTGAGGTATCCTGTCACACAAGTGAGAATGGGTAGTATCACAAAAAGATAAGAAATAAATGTTAGTGAAAATGTGGATAAATAGGAACCGTGGTGTGCTATTGGTGGCAATGTAAATTGGTGTACCCACTGTGAAAACAGTATGGACTTTCCTCCAAAAATTAAAAAGATCCAATAATTTCACTATTCCGTATTTACCCAAAGAAAAGAGAAACGCTAGAAACATTAATTCAATAAGATACATGTACCCTTTGTTTATTGAAGCATTATCCATTTATAGACCAATGGATAAAGAAGGTGTGTTATATCACATAGACACACACACACACACACACACACTAGAATATTATTCAATCATAAAAGAGTAAGATCTTGCCATTGGTCACAGCATGGATCGACCTGGCAGGTGTTAACGTGAAATGAAATAAGTCCGAGAAACATGAATACCGTGATTTCACTTATGTGGAATCTAAAAAACAAAACAAACCAAGAGATTCTTATATATACAGAACAAACTGGTGGTTGCCAGAGGAAAGATTGGAGGGGAGAGGATGAGTGAAATAGATAAGTCATGAATATAAAAAGTACAGCATAGGGAATATAGTAAATAATACCATATACATGGTGACAGAGGAGCTACACTTGTGAGCATAGCATATCATGCAGACTCACTCACTGAATCAATGTTGTACACCTGAAACTAATATAGCATTGTGTGTCAACTGTACTTAAAAAAAAGTTCAATGAAATTCCTTATGAAAAGTTCCAGCAAAGCAGATTTAAAAGGGCCAACATGATCAATAGCTATTCTTGTTCCACTTATGTAAATAATCAGACCAAATTTATTCAAACTGACTTAATTTGCAAACAAATTAGCTTTACTGTGATTATTTTTAATAGAAATCTGGGTGATTAGAGAGAGAGAGAGAAATTATGTTTGCCTCTCTGTAAATAATAAGATTCTAGTGCTATTGTTTCTGAGGTTTTATTTTCCACTTATGGACTGGATCCTGAATTCTTCCAATTCCTTCAAACTCTAGCACTGAATTTCCAAACTGAAGTTTGAAATTTTCTCCCACCCTTTGACTTGTGCACTTTTTATTCTTGGTCATTTTTTCATTCTGCTCTGCAAACTGAAAGGGAACAACTCCATGTGAAGATCAAAGAATAACCACAATACTGCTAGTATGTACAACCTTCATGCCTGTTCATTCACAAAGCATACCTGCTCACCTGATGACATCATCAGAGACTTTCAAACAGCCAAAGATGCTTTGAACCAGGCATCTAGAAATCTGGACTGGTTGTCCTCGGGACTCATACTGGGTTTATAGTCGGCTATAACCTTTTACCTGTGTGTCTTTTGTTACTATTGCAATGCCTCATATTACATACAAAATGGCTCACACTACAAAGGCCTAACTCTGAAAGCCCATGTGCAAGGACTGTACTGTTTAACTGGAGCAGCCTCAGGACCAAGACACTGGCTCAGTGAGATAGGAAGAAATCGATTCAGTGTATGGATTCTGAACCTTCACTTACTTCAAGTTTCAAAGGTAGGACTAAAGGGAAGCCAAATATATAACCCTAAAATATGCCCCTGTGTAATAAGGATTATTGTGAGCTGATAATTAAGATACAGCAGACATAGGAAATGCTCTGAAAACCAGATAGAAATCACCTTTTTGTAAGAGACACTTGGATGTATAAGGGGAATTTCCATTTCTAAGGATGACTTTCTCTCTTTGTACCAGGAAGTCTCCAAAAATCCTTGCCAATGAAGAAGGCAGGAACTTAAATCTGCATAGCAACCATATTCTTATTTATTGTGTTTTACCTGATAACCTCCCAAAACTGGTCCCCTCTAACCCAGGGTCTTTTGTCTTTAGCTGATGGTAATATTGGGCCATTTTGGGGAGTATCTTAGTTTTTCTGGTTATCTCCCATGTATACAGGGGAGATGCATGCTATTAAAAAAACCGTTTTTCCCTTTTTAATCATTTTTGTTTGTTTTTTATTACGGGGAGTTCTCAATGAAGAACTCAGTGAGGTAAAGGGAAAATTATTTTTCCTCTCCCACAGTATTACAATCTTGAGCTTGAAAGCTAGAAACTCAGACAGGACTCCTTCTTTGGGGGACCTCAGAATTTGCTCTTAGGGCCTTCAAATGATTGGATGCAATCCATGGACAGTGAGTAAAACAGAGTCTACTGATTTTAATTACATTTTAAAAATACCTCCAGAGCAACATCTAGACTGGCATTTGACCCAACAAGAGGATTCCCAACCTAGCCAGGGTTACACATAAAATTAACAACCATCAACCACTATATTTTGATTTTAAGTGAAAGTAAGCTTCACCATGTTTCAAAATCAACAAGCATTTTCCAATTATTTAGATAAAAGTCCTTTCACCAATTTTAACAGCCATCTATATTACCTTCTCTACATTTTAGGTAATTTTAAGCTATTTATTTCCAGCCATCTTTCTGTCTCGTATTCTGCCTGTATTAATTGTTTTTGAATATGTAATAAAAAGAAAGAATGAGCACATATTAAGGGTAATCTATGGCTAGATGACTTAAAAACATATTGTAGTTAATCATCCTAAGAAGACAATGAAGAAAACATTACTATTATTTTACAAAAGAAGGAAACAAGCTTAAACGTTGTAGTAGTGTACCTCTGATAAATCAACTAGCAATTTAATACCCTTAAATCCAAGCCTGTTAAACTCCAAAGCCCTTACTCTTTCTACTAGTTTCCTATTTCATGGTCTTTCAGAACTATCTTTGTAAGTCTTCCCTATTTAATTCTGCAGAGATGTGGTTGTTGTTTATTATGAGTTCTTCACAAAATTATTTTCCATAAGACTAAAATTTCTATTATGTTTATGGTAATAAGCACCAAACCTAAACTGAACTTATGCAAAAGAGGGAATAAAAGGAAAATCCCTATAAACTTAATTTTAGTGAAAGAGGCAGCCAAGAGAGTAGTCAATTACGCAAAATAATAGGTGAAGAGATAAGGCGTAGTAGTAGCAAAAGGAGCAAGCAAAAATTGATCTTAGAAATGCTGGGGGGGGGGTGAATAAATTTTTCCTTTTGGAAAGAGATTGCTTTGAAATACAAATGCCATGTTTTCCATTTGTCAACATGGACTCAAGGAATCACCCAGAGAAGCATTTTTTGTGGGAAGCAGGCTAAATCATTGGCAGCAAACTTGAAAAAAAGGTTTTCAGTTGTGTTGTTTCTGGCAGCCTTCCTGCAATCTCCCCATACTCCAGGAGACTTCAATAAATAAGTAATAATTAAACGGGGTTTGACACAGAGATGCTGTTTTAAAATGTGCAAAGACAATCATACTAACATCAATGAAGAATACTAGCCAGAAAAACATCATTATGGATTAATTAAAAATAAAAACCAAATACCACAGGATACTCTACAGTTTAGAAAAATCTAATGTGATAATTAATAATAAAAAGAGTACTTCCAGAGTATCACACAAAATACCTCAAAAATGGGGGAAAAAAGGCAGTAAGGCCTACCAGTAAAATGTCAACATAGTCCATTTTTAAAGAAGCCATTGTTTGAAAAAAGTAAAATATCTGTAATCCATGCTATAGAAAAGTAAACATTCTCCCTAATAAATGGTTTCTGAAAATCTAGATGAAAAGCCCAACAAAACTATGGAGAATTAAAATTGGCTGAATATCTATTAGACATTTGATATAAAAGGAAATAAAAAATGCTGCTAAACATTTGAAAAGATGTTCTAATTCCTAAAATTCATTAATAATAAGAAAAATGCAAATTAAAACCACATTGAATTTGGTAGACCACACTGGCCTCAGTGAATCATGGCTTTATGTAGAAATGCTCTTAGATTATTTACTGTGATCTTTTTACCATTTTAATGCACACCAACTCCAGGACTGCTTCCTCTCCCTGCAGCCAACACCTGCATCTCTTTTGGGCATGCTGCCCTTGGACTGCTGGAACTGTTTTGCCTCAAACTGGGAAAGCCAGAAGTGACTGTAATGTAAATTCCTCCATTTAACCCAAAACAATGACCAATAAGTACAGAAGTATAAATACTCTAGCTCTGTTGTGACTTGATTAGAACATTAAAGGTAGGATGTCCACTGCTGTGTCCTCTCCAGGGCAACTGAGGTAATATTACCATCCATTAGCATTGCTTTCCATCCTTAATATCCTGTCCCACTTTCCAAGTCCTTTACTGATTTTCCTTGATAACACTCTTGAATCATTTTCACAAGTACTGGCACTTGTGAGGCTCAGGTTTTATTTCCTAGGAATCCAACCGAAGATATCATCCAAGCTTTTTATTTCAATAGAATTCCATAGGTCTTCGTTAAGGTGAAAAAGTTGGAGATGGGCAGATCATTGAGGCTAGGATACAAAATAGAAAAATTTTCAGGTATAAAAACACAATGCTTACTTTATATCTTTGGCCATCTCTCTGACATATAGAAATTTGACTAAAAGCAAATAGACTAGAAGCCTTCCAGGTTTTTAAGAGTATTTCACTCCTAAAGGAACCACTAGCCTAACTGCCAAAGTCTGTGGCTGTTTAATACCTAAAGTAACTCCAGGACTGCATAGGCCTCCAAAAGGGAATTCTCCCCAGTGCCCATTTCAGAGGACATGATCGCTAAAATATAAGGGAAAACTTCCAAGAGGAAAATCCCTGAGCCATAGAAGAAAATAGACCCCCAACTAACAGCTACTGGATATGCTAAACCAGGAACTTAATCCATGAGGAGGACTGAGAATGCCCAGCAAGATTTAATAATTGTCATGAAGAACAACTTATTTGTGTTTCCCATTCTAAGCCTTCTCCAAGAGAAATTTTTGTTGTAGATACTCTGTGCTTATTACTCCATTCACTACCATTTTATCAGGAATAGTAGGGATTGAGGTAGCAGTAAAATACTTTTACTTTTTAGATTGCAAGACAAAGAATGGACACACACATAACTGAAGGAAAATATTTCATTTAGCCCAAGGACCTTGGAACTTTGACTTCTTTGGGGAGGAGTAAATAATGATAAGTATAAGAAGAGTAGACTCTGGAAGATAAAACTAGTTGTCCATATATATGCATTCTTCTCACATTCTTCTAGATTTAGTAAGAGCATCCCTAAATTTTAGGTGGGATGTGGGTTTATCATGGCCTGCCAGCTAAAGACACTTCTCAACCTTCTTTCAACATAAATATGGGAATGTACGTGAGTTCTAATTAAAAGTATATGAACAAAAATTATAAGTTCAATAGTTTATGCCCTTAAGGAAAATGGGTGTATCTTCCCTTGTCCTTTTCTCTTCCTTCAGCAGTAGAATGTGCTCCTGGTTGTGAGAGCTGACTAGCATGACAACTTAGGACTGGCCTGGACTGTTACAGAAAAGGGAAACAGATACCTCTCTATCTTTTTAAAACACTCTTATCTGAGTCCTTGATTTGGCTGCTTAGCTAGTATCCTAAGGAATAGTAAGAATAGATTTCATAGAGTCATGAGTTTAAACTTCTAGGACCTGATTTACCTTGTCTTCGATGAGGAAAATGTTAGTTGTAAATGGACTTATAATTCTCTAGGCTTTCTATTAGCCTCTTTGAACCTAGGAAGACAAAAGATTTGCATCAGTTATTGACAAGGCTACTAAAGATAGTTGATTATAAATGAGAAGTCTCTCATTAAGTTTTATAACAAAATATTTAATGTTTCTAAGCTTTATATTTTGATTTGCAATCCTTATAACATCCTATAAAAGATATACTACTATTAATCCTATTTACAGATGAGAAAACTAAAGTGGAGAGATAAATCACAGTGGGGATTAGAATCCAAGTAATCTGAATCCATAGTCTGGGCTTGTAACCACAACTCTCTACGCTTCTCCTATATCCAGTATATTTCAAGGATGTGCAGGAAAAGCCATATTTTTAGGAAATCGACTAACATATCCAAAACTAAATAACAGATGCTAAGGAGAATTATTAAGAGACCTCTCAAAACCCAGGCTTGGGTCCCAATGATATAAATATCTACATTTGTTTGGAAAACATGTTTACGGGCAAATTAAAGGGGATGGCTTTTGTTATACTGAATTTAAGGGTTATCTAACCTGGCTTCTGTTCTGAAAAGGTGGTAAACAAAATCAGAATCTATGTAGAAAACTCAAAAGAGTCCACCAAAAAAATTGCTAGAACTGATACAGGAATTTAGAAAGTTGCAGGATATAAAATCAATGCACAGAGGTCTGTTGCATTTCTATACACAAACAAGCAGCAAAAAGAGAAATCAAGGAATTGATTACAATTATCTAAAAACCATAAGATACCTAGGAATAAACCTAACCAAAGAGGTTAAACATCTGTACTCTGAAAACTATAAAATACTTACGAAAGAAATTGAGGCATACGCAAAGAAACGGGAAAACATTCCATGCCTAAGGATTGGAAGAACGAATATTGTAAAAATGTCTATACTACTTAAAGCAATCTATATACTCAATGTAATCCCTGTTAGCATTTTTCATACAGCTGAAACAAAGTTATGAAATTGGAATGGAACCAGAAAAGACCCTGAATAGACAAAGTAATGTTGAAAAAGAAAACTAAAGCTGGAGGCATCACAATTCTGGACATCAAATTGTATTACAAAGTTATCGTGATCAAACAGCATGGAACTGACACCAGAAAAGACAGATAGATCAATGGAACACAATACAGAACCCAGAAATGGATCTTCAACTCTGTAGTCAACTAATATTTGACAAAGCAGGACAGAATATCCTATAGAAAAAAAATACAATCTCTTCAACAAATGGTGTTGGGAAAATTGGACAGCCACATGCAGAAGAATGAGACTGGACCACTTTCCTATACCATACAGAAAAATAAATTCAAAATGGATGAAAGACCAAAATGTGATAGAGGAATCCATCAAAATCACAGAGGAGAACACAAGCAGAATTTCTTTGACCTTGGCTGCTCCAACTTTTTGCTAGATACATCTCCAGGGGCAAGAGAAACAACAGCAGAACTGAACTCTTGGGACATTATCAGGATAAAAACTTTTGCATAGCAAAGGAAACCGTCAAACTAAAAGGTGACCTACAGAATCAGAGAAGATATTTGCAAATGCCTTATCAGATAAAGGGTTAGTATCCAAAATCTATAAAGAACTTATCAAACTAAACACCTGAAAAACAAAAAAAATCCAGTCAAGAAATGGGCAGAAGACATGAGCAGACATTTCTCTAAGATAATGTAGAAATGGTTAACTCATATAGGAAAAAATGCTCAGCATCACTTATTATCAGGGAAATACAAATGAAAACCACAAGGAGGTACCACTTTACACTAGTCAGAATGACTAAAATTAACTCAGGAAACAATTGATGTTGGAGAGGATGTAGAGAAATGAGGAACTCTTTTACACTGCTGGGGGAAATGCCAACTGGTGCAGTCCCTCTGGAAAACAGTATGGTGGGTTCTCAAAAAAGTTAAAAATAGAACTACCCTGTGACCCAAAAATTACACTACAAAGTATTTATCTAAAGGATACAGAAATAGTGATTCAAAGGGGCCATTTTTTTTTATAGCAGCAATGTCCACAACAGCCAAACTATGGAAAAAGCCCAGACCCATTTTTTTTATAACAGCAATGTCCACAATAACCAAACTATGGAAAAAGCCCAGATATCTATCAGCTGATGAATGGATAAATAAAATGTGGTGTGTATATGCAATGGAATATTACTTAGCCATCAAAAAGAATGAATTTTTTTTCATTTGCAATGATATGGATGGAACTAGAGTGTATTATGCTAAGTGAAATAAGTCAGAGAAAGATACCATATGATTTCACCCATATGTGGAATTTAAGAAACAAAAGAGATGAACATAGGGGAAGAGCAAGAAAAAGAAATTGATAGAGAAACAAACCAGAATAGACTCTTAATTATAGGGAACAAACAGAGGGTTGCTGGAGAGGAGGTGGGTAGGAGATAGGGTAATTGGGTGATGGGCATTAAGAAGGGCACTTATTATGATGAGCCCTGGGTTTTATATGCAACTGATAAATCACTAAATTCTACTCCTGAAACAAATACTACATTATATGTTAATAAACTTGAATTTAAATTTTTAAAAATGAAAGAATATATGCTTCTGCAGTCTGTAAAACAGCAATACCCCCCCCCCCACACACACACACACACAGAATCAGAAGACCATGATTAAAAAAAAAATAGTGTTCGGTTTGATTCTACCATTCTTCAGAAAGTAAATCATCCCTGTATTATGATTTTCTCTGAGAATTGAGATCTTTCGTCCCCTATAAGGAATGACTTCCAGTCTGTGGCAAGGCTGACAGTCTCTAACAGCATGGAGCATTCGTTTTAACCCACTCAGGAGAAGGTTATTTTTTTTTTTTAAGGTAAAAGATTGAAGAGGGCAGTAGCTTTTTAAGGCCAGTAATGACCCAGGGTAGAATCAATGAGAACGCTGGGAAAAAAGCAAGGGATCGTGAAAGAAGGTAAGCAAAGTACATGAAATTTGATTTAGCCTGGGAGAGGAAACATGAGTATTATTCCAAAAAGGTTGTAAAGAGTAGCTGAAAAAAATTCCAAGCAAAGCTGAGGATAGGCATATACATTAAAAGCAAATGTCTTTCAATGCATAAACTCACTGAAATGTCAACTGGACATTAATTATCTAGGAGCCACTCTGATGATATCCTGTTGTTAATTCATTTGTCAGACAGCAAAACTTAGCAAGCCCCAGAAGGAAGCCATCAAATGTATAACAGACAGGGAGACTTGGCAGGCAGGCAGGGAGACTTTGGCCAAGCCAATACTAAACCACTTAAGGAAATGTAAAACTTAAGACTGTCCTGAGTTAGTCCCGGAACTCAAGACCTGGCAGATTTAGGCCCCAAGGACAAAAATATATATTCACTTACATATATATGACTATGACTCTCCAAAATAGACCTAATTAAATGCAGGTTTATATGCTTAACAATTTTTCTCTTCCTCACCTACAACCTTTCATATAAAATAGGAAATGCTTTCTCTTGTTCCTGCTTACAATATACATTGTAAAAAATTCTACAAATATATATTTTTTTCCATCATATGTAACACATGTTAGGTCTGACGACCCTTACCTAAGCAAAATGCACCTGTAAAAGATGACTTAATTTCCCCAGTTGCTTGGGAAAGTGGATAGGGACTTGATTTCAGAGGATGAGATTTAGACTGTTCAGGATCAAGCATAGTTATTGACTTTAGGGGGCTGACTTCCCTTTTTCTGGTCTTTAAAGAAATCCAGGTACAAGTTAAATGGCAGCTACACAATAATCCATTTCACAGGAGGCAGGGAAAGCTGAATTCAGGAGAGCTGTGATTTGAATATCTTTGGTTAAAATAATACAGAAATTATTTTGAGATAGATCTCCTGAATATACCTTGTCCAACAGAGAACTACTGTTCAGATTAAGACTTCAGGAGATGTGTGTTCTTATGTTGTTCCTGCAGGTAACTGAGCTGTGTAACCTAGAAAGTGACTTATGTATTCTGGACATTTGTCTTCATTCTAAAATGAGGGTGAATGACTAGAGTCTGAAGTCACTCTATAATTTAATTCCTCATTGTCCTAAAGGAGGACTGTGAGAAAGGATCCCCTACTCATCAAAGGAAAAATTAAGATATTGAATGTCTATTAATCTCCATATGTACTTTTTCTTAAAGCATTGTAATTATCCTCACCATAATTTTTTAACTGAGTTTTATTCTTATGCAAGACGTTAATCTTCATCTTCAAATAATTTTTTTTCTTACTGCAAACTTCATTTTGTCTTTATTCAACAACTTTCAAAAGAAGTGTCTTAACCTTTAGTGAACTTTTGAACACGCATTCTGGAAAGGCCTTAGACCAATGTTGTCTAATAGAACTTGCTGAGATGGTGGGAATATTCTAATTCTGTGCTGTCCAATTTAATAGCCACTAGTCATGTGTAGCTTTTGAGTATTTGAAAGTTGACTAGCGCAAATAAACCAAATAGCCACATGAGACTAGCTCATGGCTACCTTATTGGACACTGGAACCCAACAGATCAGAAAACGGGCCAGTATATACCTAACAAATGTGAGTGACTGTTTATCTCCTAGTTAGCTTAAAACAATCTGTTCAAACCGTTGACCTAGATACTTGGACAGGGGATGTGATATGTTCAAATCAGAAGTTTGTGGGGATTAGAAGTCCAGTTTTTTTTTTAACCTAGCCCAATCAGAATGGCAGAAACTGACTCTATTAATCAAAGAGGGGAATTTATGTAGAAGGTAGGGAATCTTGTAGAATCAGTGGAAAAATTGAGTAAACAGACCTCAGAAATGGCAAAAGCCAGAGATGGTCCAGGGAAATGGGCATTGGGAATAAATAGACAGTCTCTTCTGGAATGCTCTATTAGAATAAGATTCCACCAACTGTCTTCCTTCCTGAAGCTTTCTGCCCTAAATTCAAACTCCAAGTGTGGATGATCAGGCTGGTCTGGATCACACAGAACTCCTGGTTCAGGGAAAGTCCTGAAAGAAAAATCTAGGGGCTGCCACCAGAAGAAAAGGACAACCAATGACAGATGTCAATTTTTATGAACTGGCAAAATGCCATGTTCTGTAAGTTACAGATTTGTCCCAGTTTGAGAACATCTCCACTATCTTGGCTTTTATGGTTATATATTTTCATTCTAAATATGTAGAAAGTATATTAAGCTTTATCATTTTAGGTGCTTTGATATATACTATCTCATTTAAGCCTTAAATTTTTATGAGAAGTTTTTTTTTCTATTTTCCATGAGAAAACTGCCTATAAATCTTGAATTTGTTGCTGGAGTTTTGATCGGATAACACTGGCCTAGAGGGTCCAATGACTTGTTCAAGTGCTCAGAGAGAGTAGGCAAGATAGGAATCAAGCCTGATTTCTTGTGATTTTCCCCAACTCTATGACCAATATTGTAACTGTTGTCTTAGCCAGATTGATTATTACATTTTTTTTCTGATAGTATTCCCTATAACATCTTTCTGTCCCTCTAAAAAGTATTGCATCTCACAGTTACATAAATTTGCTTACCTGTCAATTATTATAATTAAGAAACCACAGTCAATAAAAAGCATTGGGAAAAGAGATATTATGACAATCCATTCTTCTTTCAAATGCAGGTAAGCATCAAAGGATACGTGATCCTGAAATATCTATAGACAAATTTTAAATATTGTCCCAGAGAGCATTAGATATTGCATCATTCCTACACCTTGAAGACTACTACATTACAGCTGGTCACAATAGCTGTTCAGGTTTACATCTATTAATATTAATTTAAAAGTAAACCTTCTTTTCCCCTCTATTCCTCTGTGTCAGTACTTAAGAATCTCTAAAGGTAATTCCCTTTTCTTGTACTTCACAGTGGATAGATTTCTACTTCAGACCAGCCCTCCAGGTGGCCTCTCACAAAGCAGTCAGCAGGTAGATCAATCTAAGAGCTGGCCACTCAGCTTCAGTAAGAAGGCAGCATCATGGAAGTGATTAGGGAAGATTTAGTGACTCCTCCATTCTGAAAACTGAAGAACTCTCCTTATAGAGTCATAAAAGATAACCAGATATTTCCAATATTTAAACTAACACAATTATAGAGATGATGAGTGATATTGGTCATGTCATTTTAGCATGTTTTACTTGACAATCTTCAATCTGGTTTCACTTTCAATAAAGTGAGGGAATTAACTTACACATTTAATTATTTAGACAGGAAGCTAATATGTGTATATCAAAACCAGTATACCTCACAGAATAATTTTAAAAATGTGATATATCTTTTAGTAAATATTTAACATTATATACTTATGTTGTCAAGAAGATATGAAACTTCTCTGAAACTAACTGATGTGAAGACAAAAATCTCCAAACATAAATATCTAGTCTTACTATAGGCCTGGAATCATTATAGCAAGTCAAATATATACTTAGGTCCTGTGTTAGAGTAGTGTTATCAGTAGTGTCCGTGCCACATGAATACAGCCAGCCAGCTCTTGCAGGTTATTAGGTGATCACTCTATATGTTTCTTAAACTAATCTTAAGAGGGAAAAAGAATCCAAATCAATTCTTATTATCATAAAATTTAAAATGGCATACCAGATCTTGAAGAGGAGCAGAGCTTTTCTTGAAACTGAGTTGTCTTAGAGCTTCCATTTCTTCTTCTATAAAGGAGTAATCCTACACACTCCTGAAAAAGGTATGAGAAATATATATAATACATAGAATTTTTGAAAATATTTGTAATAATGATTTAATACCACCCAGTACATGTTAATTTTTAAAAAGATGTATCCTAACTCCTCAATCCAAATTTTAACTCCTCCCACCTGTCCACTGATACACTGGATGTCCCAGCGAAAAAAGACCAATCAAATTTTATCATGTAAAAAAAAAATGAAGACATTTTTCAGAAAATGTTTTAGTAAGACATTTCTGAAGCTTTAATTGAGTAATGTCCACTGGGAATATATTATATGCATTATTCATATTACTCTCATACAATGTTTCCAACAACTCTGTGGAACAGGTTATTTTTATTTTTTTATTAAAAAAATTTTTATATAAAGACACTGAACCTCAGAGGACCAAAGTATCTTCCAAAGTTGAAAACTACTTAACTCTAGATATTTAACATTTGTTAACTGTCTCAAAGGTTTATCCAATTTCTTTCCACTGAAAGTGTTTCTCAAACTCTATGTATGCAGTTGTATATACTATATAGCAAAGCATTTAACACCTCAAATATATTTGTTGTTCTTATTTTTTAGATCTCTAATAAATATGAAGTAAACAATACCCATGGTGCCTATTTGCTTCCAGCATCTTTTTTGTTCTAGATTCATTATTCGTAGCATCAATAGAAGCTACAAATCAAAGGAGAGAGAGAAAAGAGGGGTGGGGGCAGATTAAATATACTTAATCCATTTGGCTCTCACTCCAATAAGAAACTCATGCTCATAATGTAGAACACTGAGTATAAAGACATCTGTTTTATAGTGAACTTGACTCTTGGAAAAGTTTCTGAGTCTTTGACTCAGAGAAAGTTAACAAGAAGCAATGCAAACCTCTAGAACAGCCACAATGCCACCATTTGCTTCTACTATAGAAGGAAAAATAGATTCAAAGATAGTTATTTTAGGATGTATTAAGACGTTTTTGTAGGAGATACATGAGGCTACATGACATTACATAAGACAGCGCTCTGACCAAGTAAATGTGCAAGAACAGGTATGATGTTCTAGCAAAAAAAATTTAATACAGCCACCACAGATGAGACTGACAACTTAAAACCTGAAAATAAATTGATAAATGGAACTAGAGCTTTGTAAAAGGAAGAATTTACTTGCAACTAAAGTAGAATTTACTGAATTCATAGATGTATCGCTTTATTGTACTTGGAAATTATTATTGCTCTTTTTGTTCTTCTGTTTGGATTTTGCAATATATATACATATTTTTATTTTTTAAAAAGATTTATTTATTCATTCATGAGAGACACAGAGAGAGAGAGGCAGAGACATAGGCAGACGGGAGAAGCAGGCTCTCCGTGGGGAGCCTGATGCAGGAATCCATCCCAGGACCCTAGGATCAAGACCTGAGCCAAAGGTAGATACTCAACCACTGAGCCACTCAGGTGTCCCAGTATATATGTATATTTTAAAGTTAAGCTTACTAATTTTTTCCATTATTTGAAATATGAGTATATTTAGAAGTTAAAAATCAGTCATTTCACAGTATATATCTTTGTTTTCATTAATTTGCTTTCTTTAACCTATTAATGCATAAATCCTTCCATATCATAGCAAATAGTGGCACCATCTAGTTGATGCTGTTAAGTATTAAAAAATTACAGTAAGCTCTGCAGTTTGCTTAAAACATCAATGATAAAGATGCAGTGACAAAATCAGTTAGTCATGATATCAGCCTTTTACATACAAGTCTAAGTTGAAGGAGAACTAGAACAAGAGAAAGAATGAAAATAAACAAGAAACAAAGCTCAACTCTAATCAGTTGGAAACATACCTCACACACCAAGTCTTACACTCCCTGCCTTCCAGGGCAAATGTCCACTGAAGGCAATGAGTCACTTAAGAGTTACTCACATGGTATTTATTCACTATAGGGCATTTTGAGGCTCCAAATGTTCCTACGAATAGATCCTTAAGCATCATTATGTGAGTAATTTAAAATGTTCCTGACAGAAAGCTCAGGACAGAGTACTATGGGGATCTATTCTTCTCTGACAAGGTTCTGCTGAAGGGGAGGCATAAGAATTTCAATAAATAATTTACATTAATTCATGAGCATTACTCATTCGGCACAATCAAATTTAAGCCATTTGGGGAATATCAATGTTTATTGCTAAGACTGCATCTTTGCTGCAGTCCCATTATTTAAAACTTTTGTTCACATTTTGATTTTTTTAATGATAATATTTTGAAACCTCTTCTGAGAGAACAGCTCCTGCAATCATTTAAATCACTTTCTAAAATATAGTTTTGTGTTTATAATGTATTGTTGTCCCTTAAAATCCATCAGTAAATCCAGCTGGTCAAAAGTCACAATTTTTGATACATCATTTTTTCTTCTTTCTTGTTTCACTGCCTTTCTAGCAAGTGGGTAATAGGGTTTTTGAGTTGGGGTCTTAATTGAGTCATATCCATCCAAAAAGTAAAGCCACTTATATATTTATTGGTGTCCATAAAAAAGACCTTATTCAGATTTATCCCTTTTATCTCAATAAGATAACCAATTCTGAGCATTTCACATGACAGAGAAGACATCTAAACACAAGCTTTGGTGCTAAGCCTAACGGATTATTTTCAAATTCTACCCTTTCCAAACCTTGTTCCAGATCTAATGTCATACAAGCTAAGGAGAGTTTTTGTTTCCTTTCTCCTTTCTTTGAACTTCTTATAAGAATGCAATTGAACAAATAGTTTTAACTCAGGCCAAGGAAGAAAGGGGCTTGAAACAGCCTGTGGGAAACCCTAGACAGAAGAGGTAGTTTCTAAAAAACCTGAAATTGTCAAATTAGGTAAACCATAAGCTTTTGCAAACATCCACAGTTATCCTCATGGTTTGAAGAGTCATTGATAAAATAGGAATAACATGTAGTAAAAAGACTGGTTACCAGGCAAGTAAGCTGAAACGTAACCACATCTGTGATTCCTAGGTCCCACTGGTCCAAAAGTGCTGGTAAGAGCACCTGTAAGCTATTTAAGTGAGCAACTTGAGCCAAAATGGGCAAGCAGAGCTGATGGATTGCAGTGTAAAGGCAGTGTCTCTGTTTAGTCAGGGAGCTTGAGGTGCAGTTGGCTAGAGTTAAGACAAAAAGCTTTCCCACCTCCCATTGTGCCCAGGCAGGAAACTAATTTATAGTCTCCTTTATTGCTGAATAGAGCCTGTCTGAGCAAGGAGCCTAAACACAGCACACAGAAAGCTGCACTATTCATCCAACAGCCTTTCTTACAGTTTTACTTAAATGGAGAATACAGCCCATGGCTTTCCCATTTGGACAGCAAAAATGGTGGCCTCACCTGATAAGGTAATTAAATGCACATTCTTGACTGAGTTGAGTTCTCAAATAATAAGATACTAGGTCCTGCCCCGCTGCTCAACCAGAGCAAGGAAGCTGACTCTAAGAAACACCTAGTAATAACTATAATATTCAGTACCAACCATCTAGTAAGCCTGACCAGGCGACTGTATAGCACTTCTACAGTTTCACTTGGATAAGAAACCAAGCCAGGGTTCCTATCCAACTTCTTTCAGCCAGTGGCACACCACCCAGCCCTGACCTCAGAACTAGAACAGCTGCCTCACCCAAAATAGATTCTAATAACAGGCCCATCCTAAAGACACTAACAGCAGACACACCCAAAAACTTAATTGACTTGACTTATAAAGATCTGTTCTGCCAAAGTAACATATAAAGTCTGGAAGAGGAACCTGATTCCTTTGGTATCCATGAATTTGAGTAAAGGATCAAAGATAATGAAAAATCAGGTAAATACATTACCTTCAAGGAAAACTAAACTATATAGCTACATTAACTGACCCTAAGGAAATAGAGATCCATCAACTGTCAGACAAAGAGTTAGAATAACCCTCTTAGGAGGCTTAGTGATCTATAAGAACACACAGACTGATTATTAAATGTTTTCTTAATTTCATTTAATTAACAAAATGAATATTTAATAAACAGAAGCCATAAAAAGATTCCTGATTTATAAAATACAGTAAATGAACTGAAGAATTCAATAGAGTTTCAAAAGCAAACTAGATAATGCAGAAGGAAGAATCAGCAACCTGGAGCATGAGACATTTGAAATTATCTAGTCAGAAGATTAAAAAAGAAAAGTGGAATACAGCCTATGAACTTGTGTGACACATGGAAAGAAACAATAATTCCTGATGAAAAGTCCAGAAAGAAAAGGGAAAGGGACAGAAAGAGTATTTAAACAATATGTCTGAAAACTTCCCAAAACTCATCCATGAAAGTCAAAGGACCCTAAACAGGTAAACCCAAATAAGGCTGCAGTGAGACATATATAATTAAATTGTCAAAAATCAAAAACAAAGAATTTTAAAAGCATCAGGAGAAAAAAATTACATGCAAGGGAAACTGTAAGACTGTTGTTCTCACCAGAAACTTTTCAAGCCAAAAGAGAATGGGTTGACATATTCAAAATATTGAAGAAGAAGGAAAAAAAAAACTGTTAACTATGTATTCTATACTTGGTGAAAGTGCCCTTCAGAAATGAAGGAGAGATAGAGATTTTCTGAAAAATCAAGAGCTGAGGGAGTTCAGATATGCCTTACAAGAAATACTGAAGGGAATTCTTTGAGTGTAAGTAAAAGGACAGGGGTAATTAACATCATAAAAATATAAAAATGATAGCATAAAACTCATTGGTAATGCTAAATTATAGTTAAAATTAAATTCTGCAATATGATAATGGTGGCACATAATTTACTTATAACTCTAAAGTTAAACAAATGTAAGATAACCATAATTATGCAATGTTAAATATAGCAAAGACATGAAATGTGAGAGGATAAAAATAAGTATAAAATTTAGACATTCTATTAAAGTTATTACTTTAAAATAAGGTGTTACAATTGTATTTAATGTAAGCTTCATGGCACAATTGTGTAAACAACTACACACACAAAAAAATGATGAAGTCAAAGCCTACTGTCAGACATCAAAAAAGGAATAAAGACAGCAAGATAAGAAATAAAGAATGATGACTCTACAAAACAACCAGAAATCAATTAACATAATGGTAAAGAAATTCTTATCTATCACCAATTACTTTAAACATCAGTGGATTAAATTCTTTAATCCAAAGATATATGATGGCTGGATGGATAAGAAAAATAAATAACATGGTCCAATGATATACTGCCTACAGGAGACTGTTAGCCTTAAAGATACATATAAAATAAATACAAAGAGACATTTCAAGCAAATGATAGCAATACCAAAAAGCTGAAATAGCTATACTTGTATCAGACAAAATGGACTTTAAGCTAAAAATAGTAAAAATAGACAAGGTCATTATATGACAAAGAATCAGTCATGAATACAATGAAAGAAAAAAATCATCTCCATAGATACAGAAAAAATTTTGACAAAATTCAACATGTTCATAATAAAAACCACTTAAATAAGATATAGAAGGAACATATTTCTTTTTTTAATTTATTTTTTATTGGTGTTCAATTTGCCAACATATAGATAGAATAACACCCAGTGCTCATCCCATCAAGTGCCCCCCCTCAGTGCCTGTCACCCAGTCACCCCCACCCCCTGCCCACCTCCTTTTCTACCACCCCTTGTTCGTTTCCCAGAGTTAGGAGTCTCTCATGTTCCATCTCCTAGAAGGAACATATTTCAACATAATGAGAGTAATCTACGAAAAGCCCACAGCTACCATCATACTCAATGATAAAAGGCTGAAAGCTTTTCCTCTTTAAAAAAAAAAAAAAGAAAGAAAAGCTTTCTTTTCTTTCTTTTTTTTTTTTTAAGATTTTATTTATTTATTCGAGAGAGCGAGAGAGAGAGAGAGAGAGGCGCAGAGACACAAGCAGAGGGAGAAGCAGGCTCCATGCAGGGAGCCCTATGTGGAATTCGATTCCCGAGTTTCCAGGATCATGCTCCAGGCCGAAGGCTGTGCTAAACCACTGAGCCACCCGGGCTCCCCAGAAAGCTTTTCTTTTAATATAAGAACATAAGAAGGATGCCCACTCTCACTGCTCCTATTCAATATAGTACTTGAAGACCTTAGCTGTAGCAATCAGTCAAGAAAAAGAAAGAAAAGGCATCTGAGTTGAAAGAGAATAAGTAAAACTGTCTCTATTTGCAGATGACATGATTTTTATTGAGAAAATACAAAAGACTCAAGCAAAAGCTGTGAGACTAATCAGTCAGTAAAGCTGCAGAGTAAAAAATACAGAAATCAATAGTATTTCTATACACTAACAATTTTATGAAAAAGAAATAATTGATTTCATTTATAATGGCATCAAAAACAATAAAATACTTCAGAATAATCTAGGCCAGGAAGTTGAAAGATCTCTACTCTGAAAAGTACAAGACATTGATGAAAGAAATCAAAGACAACACAAATAAATGGAAAGGTATTCCATGTTAATAGATTAGAAGAATTAATATGTTTTTCCTAAAGATGTAATTTATTTGAGAGAGAGAGAGAGAGAGAGTGGGGAGAGGAACAAAGGGAGAGAGAATCTTAAGGAGACTCTGACTGAGTGCAGAGCCTAATACAGGCTCGATCATGAATCTGAGATCACAACCTGAGCTGAAACCAAATCAGATTCTTAAGAAACTATGTCATCCAGAAGGCCCAAGAATTAATACTCTTAAAATGTCTATACTAACAATACTCATCTACAGATTCAGTGCAATCCATATCAAGATACCAATGACATTTTTCACAGAAATAGAAAAATACTTCTAAAATTTATATAGAACCACAAAAGACACTGAATAGCCAAATAAATCCTGAGAAAAAAAATAACAAAGCTAGAGGCATCATATTTCCTGATTTCAAGCTATGCTATAAAGCTATAGTAATTAAATCAATATGGTACTACCATAAAAAAACAGATAAATGTACTAAGGGAACCGAATTAAGAGTTTGTAACTAACCAAAGCATAAATAGACAACTAATCTTTGAGAAGAGAGTCAAAAATACTCAATGGAGAAAAGATAGCCTCTTTAAGAAATGGTGCTGGGAAGATTATTCACTTGTAAAAGAATAAAACTTGATTCTCAAGATAGCAATGTAGGAAGACCTGAACTCACCTCCTCCACAGAACACACTAAATTACACTTATTAATGTAACAATGAAAAAGAACTGAAGGCTGACTGAATAGTTACTGAACAACCAAAGATAGAGAAAATGGCAAGAGAACAAGAGAGACAAAGACACAGTAAGAAAAGGAACACCTGCCCTCAATGTTAAGAACACAATATAGAGGGATAGAACTGTGGGACCGGGAACAGATCCTTCTGCCCTTGGGCACAGAAAAGCACGCATGATTTAAATGAGCTACTAGCAAGAGGCTTTGGAACATGGCAGAAGTAAGAGGACCCTAAGCTCACCTTATCCCACGTTTACAACTACATAGCACTCACATGTGAGTGAATAAGCCAAAGAGCAATCAAGACTGGCAGAACAAATTCCACAGCTAAATGTAGAGAAGAAACCACACTAGAGAAGTTAGAAAGAACAGAAACAGTGTTTGGGAGCTATCTCCAGGAGGGAGGGAGGGAGCTATAGGTGCGAGGGGAAAGCACCAGGGGGACCACAAAGAGCAAACAAATCCCCATAACTTCCAGCCTTGAAAACTAGAGGGGATGGATTCTGTGAGTTTGCATAGACAGGTAACTTGGAGCCCAGAGCTTTAAAAGTAAACTGAGTCATCACTGGATGGGCCAGGAGGGCCAGTGATAATTGGGTCTCTGCTCTGAAAGAGAGAATAGCCAAGAGGAGGGCAACATAGAAGCCATAGTTCACACATTTGCACAACACTGGGACAAAGGTCAGAGAGATCTGTTTATATTGATTTCAGAGCCTGTTGGGGAACTTCTCCTGGAACAAAGGAGTTGTCAGGTACCATTTTCATCCCCCACCCTCAGCATAAACACAGAGCCACTTGCAGGAGGTGGCAATTGCTACCTAACCTGCTAGCAGTGTGCCCTGCCCACAGTTCTCCTGAGGACTGAGCCAGTCCAAGTATGTTGGCCTAGGCCCTGGACTCAGGGCAAATTTTAATGCCACACACACCCCACCCAGCCAACCACCCCATGCACCATGCCCCTGGCAACCACTGCACTTTCAAGGATCTGGCCTGGGACTAGTGGCTCAGTGCAAATTTTATTAGGGCCATCTACATACTGCCCAGCTATCCTGTGCACAGATGGTGCCTGCTCCTGGCTGCTGTGCCCCTGGCTGCCACCATGCTTCAAATATCCAGCCTAGGACAAGCAGCTGAGTGCAGATTTTGTTAACACTGCCACCCCATCCCTGAGTCTTTCTGTAGTCATGCTTCCTCAGAGCACGTCTGCTTAGGTCTCACTAACATCACAGATCAAACACAGTGTATAATAGGTAGACAGGTGCAGATCTCGGGACTGAAAGGAAAAATGACTCAGATACAATACCAGGATGCAAGCAGTACACATAGAGGAGACTCCCATGAAGTGCCAGGTGCTGGTGAACAGGAAACATTGCACTGCAGGGCACTATAAAACCTCTTGATAAAGCCACTACTTTCAAGAGTAGCAGATGCAGCTGACTTTCCTAAAACACAGGAACAGACATAGAGAGGTAGACAATATGAGGAGACGAGAAAAAACAAAACCACAGCAGGAAACCTAAGCAAAACAAACAAATAATGGGCCTGATAGAGAATTTAAAGTAATGATCATAAAGATACTCACTGGACTTCAGAAAAGGATGGATGACAGCAGTGAAACCATTGACAAAGAGATTAAAAAAAAAATTCAAATATGAAGAACTCAATAAAAGAAACTAAAAATATAATAGGTAAAATAAAGAGCAGCTTATAGGAAACAGAAGAATATATCAGTGACCTAGAGGATAGAGTAATGGATAGCAATCAGACTGAACAGGCAAGAAACACACAAATACTGCACAATGAGAACAAAGAACACAGTGACACCATCAAGTATAACATTCATACTATAGGGATCCCAGAAGGAGAAGAGAGAGAGAGAAAAGGGGCAGAAAATGTATTTGAAGAAATAATAACTGAATACTTCCCAAATCTGGGGAAGGAAAGAGAGATCCAGATTCAAGAGGCACAGAGATTCAACCCAAGTAGTCTGCACCAGGACACACAGTAATTAAAATGCCAAAAAAAAAAAAAAAGAAAGAAAAAGAAAGAAAGAAAGGGAAAAAGGATTATAAAGGTTGCAAGAAAAAAACATTTCATACAAAAGAAACACCATACGGCTATCCACTGAATGTTTAGCAGAATCTTTGCAGGACAGAAGAGAGTGTCATGATATATTCAAAGTGCTGAAAGGATAAAATTGGCAGCCAAGAGTAAAGGGTAAAATATGCAGCAAGGCTATCATTCAGAATAGATGGAGGGATAGAGTTTACCAGACAAAAATTAAGAGAACTCATGACCACTAAACAAGCTTTACAAGAAATGTTAACAGGGACTCTGAGTGGAAAAGAAAAACCATAAGTAAGAGTAAAAAAAAAAAAAAAGCACAAAAGCAAAACAAAACACCTATATGTATCTGTAAAAATTAGTTAAGTACAAGATAAAAGAAGGTAAAATATGATACTAAATATTTAAATATCTGACACGTGGAGAGGAGAAGAATAAAGAATGAGTTCAAAATTAAGCAATCCAACTTAAAATAGACTGCTATATGCAGAAGATATTTTATATAGACTAAATGATAACCACAAATGAAAAAAAAAACAGTAAAAGATATGCAAAAAATAGAGTAAGGATTCCAAGTGTATCACTAAAGAAAAGGAACAGATCATGAAAGAGATCAAAAGAAGAAGAGATCAGAGAAAAACTGCACAAATAACCTCTAAAGAAGTAACAAAATGACTATAAATACATACCTATCAATAATTACTTTGAGTGTAAATGGACTAAATGCTCCATTCAAAAAACAAGAGTGACAAAGTGGATAAAAAAAAGCAAGACCCATCTATTTGCTTCCTACAAGAGACTAATTTCAGAACTAAAGACACCTGCAGATTGAAAGTGAGGAGATAAAGAACCATTTGTTTTACAAATGGATGTCAAAAGAAAGCCAGGGTCGCTAATACTTCCTTTGGATGAAATACACTTTAAAACAAAGTCTGTAAAAAGGGACAAAGAAGGATACTATATAATAATGAGACAATCCAACAAGAAAATATGCCCAATTGTAAATATATATCCACCCAACATGGGAGCACCCAAATACATAACACAGTTAATAACAAATAGAAAAAAAAACCTAATTGATAATAATACAATGATAGTACAGGACCTAACACACTACTTATATTGATGGACAGATCATCCAAACAGAAAACCAACAAGGAAATAGTGGCTTTGAATGACATAGTAGACAAGATAGATCTAACAGATTTTTCAGAACATTCCATCCTAAAACAGCAGAATACACATTCTTTTCAAGTGCACACAGTGTATTGTCCAGAAAAGATCACATGTTAGGACATTAAATAAGCCTCAACAAATTCAAAAAGACTGAAGTCATACCATGCATGTTTTCTGACTACAATAGTATGAAACAAGAAATGAACCACAAGAAAAAATCTGGAAAGACCATAGATACATAGAGTATAAATAACACACTACTAAACAATGAATGGGTCAATCAAAGAATAAAAAAAGAAAAAGAAAAAGAAATCAAAGAATAAATCAAAAAGTACATGGAAATAAAAATGAAAGCAAAATGCTAACAAAACCTTTGGAATTCAGCAAAATCAGTTCTAAGAGGGGAATTTATAGTAATACAGGCCTACCTCAAGAAGCAAGAGAAATCTCAAACAAACAACTGAACCCTATACCTAAAGGAGCTTGAAGAAGAAATCAAAACTCCAAAGCAGAAGAAGGAAGGAAATAAAGATTAGAGCAGAAATAAACAAAATGGAAACTAAAAAAAAAGGACAGATCAATGAAACCAGGAGGTGGTTCTTTCAAAAGATCAACAAAACTGATAAACCTCTAGCCAGACTCATGAGAGAGAGAGAGAGAATGACTCAAAATCACAAATGAAAGAGAAGAAATAACAAACACCAAAGAAATAACAATTGTGAGAAAATATTACAAAAACTATATGCCAAAAGATTAGACAACCTAGAAGAAATAGATAAATTCCTAGAAATATATAACCTACAAAAACTAAAGCAGGAAGAATTAGGAAATTTGAACACATTGATTATAAGCAAAGAGATTGAATCAGTAATAAAAAAAATAAAAATAATAAAAAACTCCCAACAAACAAAAGTCCAGGACTAGAGTGCTTTACAGATGAATTCTACTAAACATTTAAAGAAGAGTTAATAACTATTCCATTCAATGAATTAAAAAAAAAAGACAACTTCCAAATTCATTCTATGATGCCAATAAGCCAGTATTACCCTAATACCAAAAACCAGGTAAAGACACCACACACAGAGAACTACAGGCCAATATCTATGAGAACATAGAAACAAAAATTCTCAGCAAAATATTAGCAAGTAGAATCCAAAATATACTACAAAAAATCATCCACCATGATCAAGTTTGATTTATTCCTAGGATGCAAGCAAGTTTGGATCAATACTCACAAATCAATCAATGTGATAAATCAATAAAAGAAAAGATAAAAACTATATGATCAGGTCAATATATTAAGAAATTTGACAAAGTACAACCATTCGTGATAAAAGCTTCCAACAAAGTAGATTTAGAGGTAATATACCCTAACGCAATAAAGGCCATATATGAAAACCCACAGTGAACATCTTACTCATTGGGGAAAAACAAAGCTTTCCCCCTAACATCAAGAACAAGACAAAAAGTCCACTTTCATTCAGCATAGTATGGGAGGTCCTAGCCACAACAATCGGACAACAAAAAGAAATAATTGGTAAGGAGAAAGTAAAACTTTTACTATTTGCAGATGACATGATACGATACAAGAAAAACTAAAGACTTCACCAGAAAACTGCCAGACGTGATAAACGAATTCAGGAGAGTTACAGGATACAAAGTAAATGTGCAAAAACCTGTAGCAATTCCTATACACTAATAATAAAGCATCAGAAAGAGAAATTAAGAAAACTATCTCATTTACAAATGCATCCAAAATAAAAGGATACTTAGGAATAAACCTAACCAAAGAGGTGAAAAATCTGTACTCTGAAAACCATAAAACATTGTTGAAATAAATTGAAGACAATACAAAGAAATGGAAAGACACTTTATGCTCATGGATTGAAGAACAAATAAAGTTAAAAAATGTCTATACTACCCAAAGCAATCTACACATTTAATGCAATCTCTATCAAAACACAGTATTTTTTACAGAAGTAGAACAAAAAATCCTAAAACCTTGAATAGCTGAAGCAATTTTGAAAGCAAAGGTGGAGGCATTGATATCCATGCTCAGCAAGGAGTCATTTTCTCTTTCCCTCTTCCCCTCTCCTCTGTGCATGCTTGCCTCCCACACTACCCCTACAAAATAAGTAAATAAATCTTGAAAAAATAAAACAAAAAATATAAAGAATTTATACAACTCAACACCCCCCAAAATGAATAATCCAATCAAAAAACAAGAAGATATGAACAGACATTTCTCTAAGGAAGATATGCAGATGGCCAATAGACACATGAAAAGATACTCTACAATCACTCACCATTAGGGAAATAGAAATCAAAACTACAGTGAAATATCACCTCACACCTGTCAGAATGGGTAAATTAAAAACACAAGAAGCAACAGGTATTGGTGAGAATGTGGAGAAAAAAGAACCCTTCCATAGTGTTGATGGAAATGCAAACTGGTACAGCCATTATGCAAAACAGCATTGAGGTTCCTCAAAAAGTTAAAAAAGAAGCTCTACCCTATGATTGAGCAATTGATCTACTGGGTATTTACCCTTCAAAATACAAAAATACTAATTTGAAGAGATACATGCATCCCTATGTTTATTGCAGCATTATTTATAATACTGAAATTATGGAAACATCCAAGTGTCCATCAATAGATGAAAGGATAAAGAAGTGGAAGATATATATATATATCTATATATATATCTATATCTATATATATATATATATACAGTGGAATATTATTAAGACATAAGAAAGAATGAAATCTTGCCATTTGCAAGACATGGAGGGAGCTAGAGAGTCTTATACTAAGCAAAATAAGCCAGTCAGACAATGATGAATACCATATGATTTCACTCATATGTAGAATTAAAGAAAAACAAACAAACAAAGGGATAAAAACAAACCAAGAGACTCTTAACTATAGAGAACTGATGGTTACCAGAGGGGAGGTGTGTGGGGAGATGGATAAAAAAGGTAATGGGAATTAAGAAGTGCACTTGTCATGATGAGCACTGGGTGATATAAGGATTATTGAATCACTGTATTTTATACCTGAAACTAATACTGTATGTTAACTATCTTGAAATAATAAAAAAAAATTTAAAAGAGCAAATAGCTTATGAAAGGGACAACCCTAAAGCTCTGCTAAACAATGGAGGTGCTGTGGGAAATCTCTCCAGGTCAGAGGAACTGAAGAATGTCAGTTTATGTTCCCACCCAACCTTCAAAACCTAGACTAGGGATCCCTGGGTGGCGCAGTGGTTTAGCGCCTGCCTTTGGCCCAGGGCACGATCCTGGAGACCCGGGATCGAATCCCACGTCGGGCTTCTGGTGCATGGAGCCTGCTTCTCCCTCTGCCTATGTCTCTGCCTCTCTCTGTGTGACTATCATAAATAAATAAAAAATTAAAAAACAGAAACAAAAAACCTAGACTAGAGCAGGATTTGGACACCATAATAAGTGGGTCCAGTCATCTCAGTGAACTTGAGACCAGTGAGCCTAGCATCCCAACATACATTAGCCCTAGTCATGTCAGATCACAGAGAAAGAAGCTATAGTTTAAAAGGGTTGAGGAACTGTGGGAATGCCCTCTCGGCCTCCACCATAAAAGCCCAGACTGGAGCAGGGTTTGGCCACCACAAGGGGTGGGTTCAGATACCATAATTACAGATCCCCATGACAAAATTGGTAGGTCAGATTATCATAAAAAGCTTTCACCTTCAGCAAGCTCATGCCAGTCCTTAAGCCCATATCCTGGTTATGCTGGGGCACAGAAAAAAAAAAAAAAAAAAAAAACAACCAACTATGGTTTAAGATAACTGAGAAACTGTGGGAATATTCTCTCCCCCTCCATCATAAAAGCCCAGACTGAAGTAGGGTCTGGCTTATAGTGAGCTTGCAAGCCCAGGCTCCGTAAGCCCATACCAGCTGCCTTGTGGTGCTGGGGCATAGGAAACAAGAGGTGGTTTTGTGGGGGATATATATATATAATTTTACTTTTTGAATTTTGTTTTTCTTAATTTCTTTTTGGATTTGTTCTTTTCTTTCTTGTTCTCTTCTTTAATTCTGCTTTTATAATCTTATTTTCTCTTCTTAAATTTTTCCTATTTTATTTTTTTTCTTATTATTATTTTCTTTATTCTTTCTGTAAAAACTATGGTTTAAAAGAGTAACTAATATATATAGCCAGAGCTCCAGTAAGCCAACCCTATCACCAAGTACCCATAGCCTGCATACACAAGACCACTTCTTCAACTTTAAGAGAAGTAGTCACTTTTCCTAATCCACAAGGATAAACACAGAAGGTTGAACAAAATGAGGAGACAAATGATACACTCCAAAAGAAAGAACAAGAAAAAATTCCAAAAAATGAACTGAATAAAACAGAGATAAGCAATGTGCCTGATAAAGAATTTAAAGTAATGATCAAAAAGACATTTGCTGGGCTGGAGAAAAGAATGGAGGAACTCAGTGGGACCTTCAATAAGGAGATATAAATTAATAAAAAAAAAGCATTCAGAGTTGAAGAATAACTAAAATAAAAAACACATTAGAGGGAATTAATAGATTAGAGAATATAAAGGGATGTATCAGCAATCTGGAAGACAGGTCCCCAATTAAAAGGCATAGAGGGGTAGAATGGATAAAAAAGCAACTCCTCTCCTCACCCCCAAAAAAAGGAAAACCCAGGGCAGCCCTGATGGCCCAGTGGTTTGGCACCACCTTCAGCCCAGGGCGTGATCCTGGAGACCCGGGATCCAGTCCCACATCAGGCTCCCTGCATGGAGCCTGCTTCTCCCTCTGCCTGTCTCTCTCTCTCTCTCTCTCTCTCTCTCTTTCTCTTTCTCTCTCTCTCTGTCTGTCATGAATAAGTAAATAAAATTTTTTAAAAAAGGAAAACCCATCTATACTGCCTACAAGAAATGCACCTCAGATCTAAAGACTCATAGAGACTGAAAGTGAAAGGATGGAAAAACATTCACTAAGCAAATAGAAACAAAAGAGAAAAGAAACAAGTAGCCAAGGCGGCAATACTTATATCACACAAAGTAGGCTTTAAAACAAAGACTGTAATAAAAGGCAAAGAAAGTCATACATAAGGATAAAGGGATCAATCTAACAAGAAGATATAACAATTATAAATATCTACACACCCAACACTAGAGCACTTAAATACATAGAGCAAATATTAACATACATAAAGAGAGAAAATGATGGTACTACAATAATAATAGGGGACTAACACTCCACTTATATCACTGAATACATCTTCCAGAGATAAAATAAATAAACAATGTCTTTAAATGATACATTGGATCAGAAAGACATAACAGATATATACAGAACATTCTATCCCCAACAACAGAATATACAATCTTTTCAAGTATACATAGAATATTCTCCAGGATAGATCACATATTAAGCCATAAAGCAAACCTCAATAAACTTAAGAAGATTGGAATTATACCAGGCATCATTTCCAACCACAGCAGTATGAAAGTAAGCATAAATCATAAGAAAAAAACTGGAAAAAAACTTTAGAAGACTAAATAGCATGATACTAAACAACTAATGAGTCAATGAATTAATCAAAGAAGAAAATTTTAAAACATGGAGACAAATGAAAGTGAAAACACAATGGTCAAAAATCTTTGGGACACAGCGAGAGCAGTTCTAAAAGGAAAGTATATAGCAATACAGGCCTACCTCAAAAAACAAGAAAAATGAAACAATCTAACCATACACTGAAACTAACTAGAAAAAAGCATTGACAAGGCTCAACATCCATTCATGATAAAAAAAATCTTAACAAAATGGTGTTAAAGGGAACATATGCCAACATAATAAAGGATGTATGTGAAAAGTCCACAGCAAACATCATCCTCAATGGTGAAAAACTGAGAGCATTCCCTCTAAGGTCAGGAATTAGACAATAATTTCCACTCTCACCACTTTTATTTAACATAGTACTAGCCACAGAAATCAAAGAAGAAAATAAGAGACATTCATATCAGTAAAGAAGTTAAATGGTCAATATTACAGATGACATTAAACACAGAAAAATCCAAAAGTAAAAAACCCAGAATAAACTTAACCAAAGACCTGTATTCTAAAAACTGTAATATATTGGTGAAAGGCATTGAAAATGACACAATCAAAAAGAAAGATATTCCATGCTCATGGATTGGAAGAAAAATATATGGTCAAAATGTCAAAACAATCTATAAATTCAATGCAATCCCTATCAAAACACCAAGAGCCTTAAAAAAAAAAAAAAAAAAAAACAGAACAAAAATACTAAAATTTGCATGGAACCACAGAACACTCTGGACAGCCAAAGCAATACTTAGAAAGAAAAACAAAACTGGAGGTATCACAATTCTAGGTTTCAAGTTATATTACAAAGCTGCAGTAATCAAAACAGTATGGTCCTGGCACCAAAATAGACACCTAGATCAATGGGACAGAATAGAGAATTCAGAAATAAACATATACTTAAATGGTCAATTAATCTATGACAAAGGAGGCAAGAATATACAATGGGGAAAAGACAGTCTTTTCAGTAAATGCTGTGAGAAAACTGGGCAGCTACATGTAAAAGAATGAAACAAGACCACAATCTCATACCATATACAAAAATAAATTCAAAATGGATTAAACACCTAAATGTGAGACCTGAAACCATACAAATCCTGAAAAAGAACATAGGTAGTATTTTCTCTGACATTAGCCATAGCAGTATTTTTCTAGATATGTCTCCTAAGGCAAAGGAAAAAAAGCAAAAATAAACTATTGGGACTATATCAAAATAAAGAGCTTTTATACAGCCAAGGAAACCATCAAACTGATGAATGGGAGAAGATAAATACAAATGATATATCCCATTATGAGTTAGTTTCCAAAATATATAAAGAAACTATACAATTCAACATGAAACAAACAAACAAAATCCCAAATAATCTGATTAAAAATGGGCAGAGGACCTCAGTAGATCTTTTCCAAAGGAAACCTACAGATGGCCAACAGACATTTAAAAAGATGCTCAGCATCATTCATTATCAGAGAAATACAAATAAAATTCATAATATCACCTCACACTTGTTAGAATGGATAAAATCCAGAAGACAAGAAACAAGTGTTGTCAAAAATGTGAGGAAAAAGGAACTTCTGCACACTTTTTTGGGGCATGTAAACTGTTATAGTCACTATGGAAAATAGTATGGAGATTCCTCAAAAAAGTAAAAATAGAACTTGTATATGTATGTGATACAGTAATTTCAGTTCTGTAAATATACCCAAAGGAAATGAAATTGCTAACTCAAAAAGATATCTGTACCCCATGTTCAAAGCAACATTATTTATAATATCCAACACATAGAAATAACCTAAGTGTCCATTAGTAGATGAGTGGATAAAGAAGTTATGATTATATGCATTCCACACAGGCACACACATACACACACACACACAGGAATATTCAGCTATAGAATGCAAGGAAATCCTACCACTTGGGACAACACAGATTGACACTGAACGCATTATGCTAAATAAGATAATTCATACTGAGAAAGACAAATTCAGTATTTTCTCACTTAAATGTGGAATAAAACACACACACACACACACACACACACACACACACACCCAACTGGTAGGAAATGAGATCAGATTTGTGGTTACCAGAGGCAGGAGATCAGAAGAGGAAAAATTGGAGGACAGTAGTTAAAAAAATGTTATATATTTGGGGTATCTGAACCCTTAGCAAATATTCTATTAATCTATTCTAGATAGAAATAAGTATTTTCAATAGCTTAAAGAATAAATAAGAGCAGAAATGTTATCTGAATTCAGATTTCACAAACATCCTGTTGACAGCATGAACAACTTTCCAGACTAGCTGTGGCAGTCTCAATCCCTTCTAGGCAGACAGACATGCAGATACATTCTCACAACATCAAATATTTCCAGCTTGCTGGGAGTAAGAAAGTTGCAAAATATTTACTTTTGTGAGAAATTTGAAGTTTTAAAAATTTCTGAGACAAAAACAGTGTATTGGCTGAAATCTACAACTCCATCATCTTTGCTCCCTCAAACATCCTGAGCATGTTACAGTTTAATTCTATACACTATTCACTTGATATATTTAATGATTTTTTGATATCACATTATCATTTTGCAATAATGAATTTCCAAGTTCTCTTGACCATGACCTTGAGACTAGATCATCTTGACCTCAGTGAATTTTAGCTACAAATTTCAATCAGGTAGATAGATTTTGGAGATTTCAAGATGTCATTCCAACCCTTCATATCACTTCACCAAAATAAGACAACACTTGAACTTCTCCCACCGTACTGTCTGATTAAGGATTCTTTTTATGTAGTCATGAGAGGCACACACAGAGAGAGAGGCAGAGACACAGGCAGAGGGAGAAGCAGCCCAATGTCGGATTTGATCCCAGGGCCTGGGGATCACACCCTGAGCCAAAGGCAGATATTTGACCACTGAGCCACCCTGGTGTCCCCCTACCTGTCTAATTAAATCTTAGGAACATCCACTCTGGATACCTTGACTTTTATATATTCCTGCCAAGCTCTTTACCAACAAGGAAGAAAAAGAACATTTCACTAGTCTATTAACATTTAGAGATTATAGCGTTTGATTCTAAAGGTATACTTAATAGGTCTGTGATGATATATGCCATCTGGTGTCTCTCGGAGCCCAAGTGAACTCTAAATGATTCAGCTGTATTTGCTAGGAATAATATAAAGCAATCCGCTTTGAGATTCAGAGGGAGACTGTTGTCTGTACAAATGAGGAATAGATAGGAATGACACTCAATATCAAAGATTATTCTTCTTGATCCATCTCAGAAAAATAAAGCTCGTGTTCTTGGGTGGCAGATGGTATACTGGTTCCATTTAATCATAGAGAGAAATGTGCTTACACAATTGCCCCAGAACAAATCCACTGCCTTGGAAAGTCTAAACATACCAAATTGATCCTGATGACTGTAATTTTAATGGGGAGGAGAGATCAGAGGGATGGAGCGAAGAAAAGGAGACCCCACAACAATTCTTTAAAAGACATTAAATTTTCAATAAGCTGTCTGAGTTCCAGAATTCGTGTGTAGAACAGAGGTTCTATGTTTAGGATGACTGATTTTATTTCCAAGTTTAGCTTTAATTCTCAGATCCAAGGTAAACTAACTGAAAAGAAGTACAGGTATTTTTTTTTTCTCTCTTATATGGAGGTAGCATACAAAGGTCAAACTGTAGCAAGTCATAAATTCAATCTCTTCCAAACATTCCAAGCTGTATGGAAAATGTAATCCTGCTGGAAAATGTAATCTTGCCATCCCAGCAAGAGATGCTCAGATGCAGAGGCATAAGCAAATTCTAATAATACCTAAATTCATAATACTTCTTGCCCAGGCTGCCCATTTAACAATTGACTGCTATGTACCTTCACACATTCTTCTTTTGATCTTTAAAGTTAACTTTAAAGTTAGTTCACTATCTTTTTTCCTTATAACTCATCTTTCATATATTATACATGTATGTAATTACTTATTGTATATTTAATCTTTTCTTGTTTCCCTCTGGTCCTTATAAATGTATGCGTGTGTGCGTGGGCACGCACGCACACACACACACACACACACACACACACACACCCCTTTCCTTTCATAAGGACTCTTATTTCTCCTTTACTATGCAGTCAGAATTTTTGAAATGATAGTAACAAAAGCATCTGATATTTACTATCCTCTGATCTTTATTTTTCATCTCTCCTAAGTATCCAGAAATCTTAACTCTATTTGCCAAACTGTTCTTACAATGGTAATTACTGACATCTTAACTTATTGGCCATTTGACTTATTCTCACTCTGAAAGGTGGATATTATTGTGATATTTATGCCATCTGGAATAAGGCATAAATCATCTCCTTTTTGAATCTGTGATATCATTTCATCTGGCCTTTCTTTGGAATTATTATTCAAACTTTGTATATTTTATTCTCTGTTCATTCTTTTATCTAGATTCTTCATTTTGCTTTCAGATTTTCTCATGTTTTTACACTCTGAGCAATCATATGCATGCCAGTGGGCCTTCTTTTTTTTGTAGTTTCAAGTTTTTATTTGAATTCCAGTTAACATACAGTGTAATATTATTTCATGCATAGGATTCAGTGATTCATCACTTACATATGACACCCAGTGCTCATCACAAGTACCCTCCTTAAGACCATCTTCCACTTAACACATTCCATCACCAATCTCTCCTCCAGCAATCCTCAGTTTGTTCTCTTTAGTGAAGAGTCTACTTTATGGTTTGCCTCTTCCTTTTTTTTAAATTTCCCCTGTGTTCATCTGTTTTGCTTCTTAGATTACACATATGAGGGAAATCATATGGTATTTGTCTTTCTCTGAGTTATTTTTTTCCCCTTAGGAGAATATTCCCTAGCTCCATCCACATGATTGTAAATGGCAAGCTTTCAATTAATTTTTATGATTAACATTCCATTGTATATATATATACCACAACTTCTTTATCCATTCATCAGTCAATGGACATTTGGGCTCTTTCCATAATTTGGCTACTGCTGATAATGCTATCAGAAACATTAAATTGCAGGTATCTCTTCAAATCCGTGTTTTTGTGTCCATTTGGTAAATACATAATAGTACAATTGCTGGATTGTAGGATCATTCTATTTTTAACTTTTTGAGGGATTTCTATTTTCTGTTTTTCAGAGTGGCTGCACCAGTTTGCATTGCCACCAAGAGTACAAGAGGCTTCCCCTTTTTCTGCATCCACACTAACATCTGTTGTGTCTTGTGTTGTTAATTTTATCCATTCAGACAGGTGCGAGGTGGTATCTCATTGCAGTTCCCTGGCAATCAGTGATGTTGAGCATATTTTCATGTTTGGTCATCTGTATGTTTTCTTTAGAAAATTGTCTATTCCTGTTTTCTGCCCATTTTATAAATTGGATTTTTCATTTTTGTGGTGTTGAGTTTGATAAGTTCTTTATAGATTGTGGATACTAACCCTTTACCAGATATGTCACTTGCAAATATCTGCTCCCATTCTGTAGGTTGCCTTTTAGTTTTCTTTACTGTTTCCTTTGCAGTGCAGGAGCTTTTTATTTTGGGCAGCCTGGGTGACTCAGTGGTTTAGCGCCACCTTCAGCCCAGCGTGTGATCCTGGAGACCCGGGGTTGAGTCCCAGGTCGGGCTCCCTGCATGGAGCCTGTTTCTTCCTCTGCCTGTGTTTCTGCCTCTCTCTCTCTCTCTCTTTCTCTCTCTCTCTCTCTCTCTCTCTCTCTCTCTCTCTGTCTCTCATGAATAAAAAATAAAATCTTAAAAAAATGAAGCTTTTTATTTTGGTGAAGTCCCAATAATTTCTTTTTGCTTTTGTTTCTTTTGCCTCAGGAAACCTATCTAGTAAGAAGATCTACAGCCAATGTCAAAGAGGTTATTGCTTGTGTTCTTCTCTAGCATTGTGATGGTTTCCTGTCTCACATTTAGGTCTTTCTTCCATTTTGAATTTATTCTTGTGTATGGTAAAAGAAAGTAGTCCAGTTTCATTCTTCTGCATGTTGCTGTCCAGTTTTCCTAGGCCTAAAGAGGCTGTCTTTTTTGCATTGGACATTCTTTCCTGCTTTGTCAAAGATTAGTTGACCACATATTTGTGGGTCCATTTCTGGGTTCTCTGTTATGTTCCAGTGATCTATGTGTCTGCTTTTTTTTGTGCCAGTTCCATACTATCTTGATGACTACAGCTTTGAAATATATTTTGAAGTCCAGAATTGTGATGCCTCCAGTTTTGCTTTTCTTTTTCAACATTATTTTGGCTATTTGGGGTCTTTTGTGGTTCCATACAAATTCTAGGATTGTTTGTTCTAGTTCTGTGAAAAATGCTGGTGCTATTTTGGTAGGGATTGCATAAATGCATAGGTTGCTTTGGGTACTATAGATATTCTAATCATATATTTTCTTCCAAACCATGAGCATGGAATGTTTTTCCATTCTTTCTGTTATCTTCAATTACTTTCACCAGTGTTTTATAGTTTTCACAGTACAGGCATTTCATCTATTTTTTAAGTGTTATTCCTAGATATCTTTTTTTTTGGAATGATTGTAAATGAAAATGATTCTTTGATTTCTCTTTCTGCTTTTTCATTATTGGTGTATAGAAATGCAGAATATTTCCGTATGTTGACTATGTACCTTGCAACTTTATCAAATTCATCTAGCCATTCAAGCAATTTTTTGGTGGCATCTTTTGTGTTTTCATACAAAATATCATGTCATCTGCAAATACAGAAATTCTTACTTCTTCCTTGCCAATGTGGATGCCTTTTATTTTTGTTGTCTGATTGCCTTGGCTACGATTTCCAGTACTCTATTAAATAGCAGTAGTGGAGTGAACATCCTTGTCTTGTTTCTGATCATAGAGGAAAAGCTCTCATTTTTTTCCCCAATAAGGATGATATTAGCTGTTGGCTTTTGTCTATGACATTTTTTGTTGAGGTATGTTCCCTCTAGCCCTACTTTGTTGAGGGATTTTATCAAGAATGGATGCTATACTTTGTCAAATGCTATTTCTGCATATTGAGATGATCATATGATCCTTATCCTTTCTTTTATTAATGTCGTATATCATGTTGATGGATTTGCAAACACTGACCCACCTTTGCAACCAGGGATAAATCCCACTTGATTGTGGAGAATGATTCTTTAATGTACTGATGGATTCGATTTGCATCCACGTTCATCAGGGATGTTGGCCTGCAGTTCTCCTTTTAGTGGAGTGTTTGGTTTTGGAATCATGGTAATGCAAGTCTCAAAGAATGAGTGAAGTTTTCCATTTCTACCTTTTTGGAATAGTTTGATAAGAATAAGTATTAATTCTTCTTTAATTGTTTGGTAGAATTCCCCTGAAAAGCCATCTGGCCCTGGACTTTTGTTTGTTAGGAGATTTTTGATTACTGATTCAATTTCTTTGCTGTTTATCTGTTCAAGTTTTGTATTTCTTCCTGTTTCATTGTTGGCAGTTTATGTTTCTAGGAATTTATCATTTCTTCCAGATTGTCCAATTTGTTGGCACATAGTTTTTCACAATATTCTCTTATAATTGTTTGTATTTCTGTGGTGTTAGTTGCTATTTCTCCTTTCTCATTTGTGATTTTATTTATTTGGACCCTTTGTCTTTTTGATAAGTCTGACTGGGGGGTTTATCAATTTTATTAATGCTTTCAAAGAACTAGTTCTTAGTTCATTGATCTGTTCTACTGGGTTTTTTGGTTTGTTACTATATCTTTCACTTATGCTCTAATCTTTATTATTTCCCTTCTGCTGGCTTTAGGCTTCCTTTTTTGTTTTTGTTGTTGTTTTCTCCCTTAGGTGTAAAGTTTGGCTATATATATGAGATTTTTCTTGCTTCTTGAGTAGGCCTGTATTGCTATATACTTCCCTCTTATGACTGCTTTGCTGTATACCAAAGGTTTCGGACCATCATGTTCTCATTTTCATTTGTTTCCATGTATTTTTTAATTTATCTTTTAATTTCCTGTTTGACTCGTTCATTCTTTAGTAGGATGTTCTTTAGCCTCCATTATCTATATTATCTATGGTCTTTCCAATTTTTTTTTTTTTTGTGGTTGACTTCAAGTTTTTTAGTGCTGTGGTTGGAAAATACATGCATGGTTTAATCTTAATCTTTCTGTAATTGTTGAGGCTTGATTTGTGACCTGGTATGTGATCTATTCTGGAGAATATCCCATGTGCTCTTGAAAAGAATTGGTATTCTGCTGCTTTAGGATGATATGTGCTGAATATATGTTAAGTCCATATGGTCCAGTGTGTCATACAAAACTGTTGTTTCCTTGTTCATTTTCTGCTTTGATGTTATGTTCATTGATGTAAGTGGGATGTTAAAGTCCCCTACTATTACTGCATTATTATCAATTAGTTCCTTTATGTTTGTCATAGTTTTATATATTTGGTGTTCCTAAGTTGGGGGCATAAATATTTACAATTGGTAGATCAGAGTAGAGTGCTCTACTATGATATAATCCCCTTCTTCAACTCCTATTACAGTCTTTGGTTTAAAATCAGTTTGTCTGATATAAGTATGGCAATTCCAGCTTACTTTTGATGTCCATTAGTATGATAAGTTGTTCTTCATCCCCTCACTTTCAATTTGTAGGTATCTTTAGGTCTAAAATGAGTTTCTTGTAGACAGCACATAGATGGGTCTTGTTTTATATCCATTCTGGCACTCCATGTCCCTTGACTAGAACATTTAGTCCATTTCTGTTCAGGGTATTTACTGATAAATATGAATTTATGACCATTTTTTTTACTTGCTTTTTTTTCATTATTTCTGGAAATTTTCTCTGTTCCTTTCTAGTTTGTCACTTTTGGTCTTTCTTCCCCACTCAAAGAGTCTCTTTTAATATTTCTTGCAAGGCTGGTTTAGTGATCATGAACTCCTTTGGCTTTTGTTTGGGCAACTCTTTATCTCTCCTTTTATTCTAATGACAGCCTTGTTGGATAGAATATCCTTGATGGCATATTTTTCCTATTCAGCGTGTTGAATATTTTATGCCACTCTCTTTTGGCCTGCCAAATTTCTGTGGAGAGATCTGCTGCTAATCTTATTTGTCTTTCCTTGTAAGTTAGGGACTTCTTTTGTTTTGCTGCTTTTAGGATTTTTCTTTATCTCTATATTTTGCAAATTTAAGTACAATATGTCATGCTGTTGGCCTGCTTTTGTTGATTTTTATGGGAATTCTTTGTACCTCCTAGATTTGGAAGTCTGTTCCCTTCCCCAGGTGAGGAAATTATAGCTGGAAACATTCCTACAGTAAAACTTCTGCCCCCCCCTTTTTTCTCTTCTTCTTCTGGGACTCTGATGATTTAAATGTTATTTTGTTTCATGGAGTTACTGAGTTGCCTAAGTATACTTTTGTCATCTAAAATTTTTCTTTCTCTCTTTTGATTAGCTTCATTATTTTCCATAATTCTATCTTCTATAACCATACAGATTCCTCTTTTTTTCCATCCTTGTGGTTATTGTATCCAGTCTGTATTGAATCTCGGTTATTGCATTTTTCATGTAGACCTGATTGGTTTTAAGCCCTTTTATCTCTGTAGTAAGGGACTCCTTGGTATCTTCTATACTTTTCCAAAGCCTGGCCAGTATCCTATGATAGTTGCTTAAAATTCTGGATCAGACATATTACTTATATCTATTTGAATTAAATCCCTGGCCATGACCTTTTCTTGTTCTTTGTTTCGGGATGAATTCCTCTGTCTTGGCATTTTGTCTAGGTCTCTGTCTTCTTCTATGTGTTATGGAAGCCTGTTACGTTTCCTGCTCCTAAAAGTAATGGTTTTATGAAAAAGAGTTCATAAAATGTCCAGGACCTGGCACTCCAGGAAGTGTCTCTGGTATATGGTGTGTGCACTCTGTTGCTGTGTTATGGCTGCTCTATCCCTCAGGTCAGATCTCTGCAGAGTTTTTCCTTGCCTACAGTGGGGAGTGTTCAGACTTTGGCCAGAGTGAGGTGAGTTTTAGCTAGGTATGCTTTTAACTTCTTGTGAAAAGAGACATGCTGCTACTTTTACTAGAGCTGAAGCTTGGCAGAACTCTGTGGTCAGTATAGAGGGTAAGTGCAGGGTTTATGCTGATCTTCTGGGAGAGGGGCCTGGTGAGCTGGTTATCAGGCATACTTACTCGAGGAAAAGCAGTACCAGAAGAGTGCAGTGGGCAGGGCTTGGTGTAGGCAATTTAGGCAGCCAGTGTTGGCACTGTTCTGTTTAATGAAGTTAGTTTATACTGAGTAAAGGGGAGGGAGATGTTGCCAGTCAGATCCTTTATCCCCAGAGAAGGGAGTTCTTGCTGCCATCAGGGAAGCCTTCCCAGCAGAGTGAATAATTTCCCCTTATGCATCATAGGTGATTTTCAGATCATTGTTTTCACAATGTCTGGGTTGCTTGCCAGGGCAGGCAGAGTAGCTCTATCCCAGCCAATTTTAAAACTCCAAACATTAGAGACCTGGTGTGGCAGGGACATGCACTGATCTTCTGGTGGAGGGTCTTGCTATGCTGGGTTTGACCATGTAACCATTCTTGCCAAAGGATGACCATGTAACCCAGTCAGAGCCAATCAGACTCTATTTGGGGAAGTAAGACGGAACTACTGGGATGCTAACCTAGCAGGAGTATTACCTGGAGCTGCCATCTTTACTAAGAAAAAGGGAGAGCTTGCCTAAGAATGGAGTCAACATGAAAGAAAGCAGAGTTGAGAGATAGACATAGATTTTTGGTGCCTCTCTAGACCTTTCATGATTTCACTCCTTCCTGACCAGTGCCCTCATGTTAACAGCAGACACTCTGTGAAGTTATGAGTTCCATTTGCATTATAACTCATTGACTCTCAAGATGATTTCAGCATCTCAGCCCTATGACAGACAGATGCGGGAGGATGTCGCCAAAACCATATATGTTGCCTGCAGGTGGTTTGTGGATCACCAGAGGACGATCTCTACTTAGATTCTTGGGAGCCATCTGTTTTCTGCATATATTTTATGTACTTATTCTGAGGTTTGACCTAGAAGGGTGGTCACACCAAAACACAAGAGTATAGCATTTGGAGAAAAGTGCACTAAAGAGCCAATGTCCAGGTTAGCCACCCTCAGCAGATGTCTTCACATCTATGCTGAGGGATAGGGAGGGAAATGGTGGTTGCCAGCTTCTTTGTCCCCAGAGACCCAATGTCACATCTTTCAGATGTGCTCCAAGAAGGAAGAACAGTCTCCCATTGTGTCTCAGGTGATCCACAGACCTTACCCTCTGCCTGCCTTCTTTACAGGAGCACGGCAGAGTCCTCAAAGCTGTATACCTGCTATACCATGTACTTCTAAAACTCCTGTTTTTGACCCCCTCTGGTTCCGAAAACTTACAAAAATTAGCCTCTCTCAGTTTCCCAGTGAATGGCTTTGGGGAAATGTTTTCTTGTGCAATCCCCTACGTGTTCCTCTCTCTCTCCTCTCTCTCCATAACCAGGGCTCCCTTTCCTCTGCAGCACTCATGATCCATTTCTCCCACAAGTCATGTCTCCGTACTTCCTACCTTCCACAAAGTGGCCTCCTCTCTCCCTCTTGTTGTGTAGTTTATTTCTGTCAGTCCTTAGATCAATTTCTTGGGTATTCAGAATGATTTGATATTTATCTAGCTGTGTTTGAGGTACAAGGCAAGCCTGGGGTCCTCCTATTACTCCACAATGTTAGCTCATCCCCTCATCATTAGCCCCTCTCTTGAGTGCTAGACATCTATTAGAAAGTGCTTGTATGTTTCACACTTACTTAATACTTAATATCTCCAAATTTTAACTCCAAATTCTCTCTAAACCTGCCACTCCTCAATGCATTTCCTCTCATAGCTAAAGGCAAAGCTCTTCAGCCAGGTGTCTCATACAATTCTTAGAGTCATGTCTCTTTTTCAGTCTTTGCACCCAATAACTCATACAGCTACTGTGTTTACAACATCCATGACCTCCACTTCCCAATGGTTCATCACTTCTTGCCTTGGCTATTAATTTTTTTTAAAGTTTCCAAATTTACTTCAATGTTACTCTTCTCCTCATTACTATTAACCTCATACTTATTTCCAAGATAAAACTGCCATGCATATAACTCATATAAAAGATGCCACACCTCGTGAGCACCATTTACAGAGCAGATATTATAATTTTTTATGTTTATTATGGCAAATTTCCAGCAGATGACAAAATGCTTTGTTCTAAGAAAATCAGTATATTAAAAACAATTTTTGTAATGTGTGGAAGGAAAGTCAGTTAAGAAAGCAATGTCTTTACTAATATGCACATGATGCCATATGGAATAAATGGCCCTGAATAAAGTTAGCTTTCTAGAACACTGATTGAATCATGTCATTTCTCCAGTTAGGTCTTCAATTCCTCTTATAAGACAGAGTCTAAACTTCTTATCAAATGGTACAAAGTCCCAGATACTAGTCCAAATTTACCTAAGTACCTTTTTCCTATTAACCTCATACTTCAGGCCCACAGTGAAGATTTGTTGTCATAACTCTATTTTGCCTACTTGAATTTTCTTTATCTCTTCTCTTCTATTTATCAAAAGATCAATTAGACAACAAAAGCAAAAATAAACAAGTGGACCTACACCAAACTAAAAAGCTTCTGCATACCAAAGGAAACCATCAACAAAATGAAAAGGAAACCTATTGAACGGGAAAAAATATTTGCAACTTATATATTAGAGGTGAATATCAAACTATATAAATAACTTATACAAATTAATATCAGAAAGACAATCTGATTATAAATTGGACAGAAGATCTGAATAGACCTTTTTTTTCAAAAAAGAAATAGGGATGACCAAGAGGTACAGGAAAAGAGGCTCAACATCACAAATCATCAGAGCAATGCAAATCAAAACCAAAATGGCATATCACTTCACCTGTTAGAATGGCTAGTATCAAAAAGACAAGAAATAACAAGTGTTGGCAAGGATATGGGGAAAAAGGGCACCCTGAGCACTGTTAAGAATGTAAATTGGTACAGGTATTCCAGCCAGTATGGAGATTTCTTTAAAAAATTGTAAAAGTGATCCAGCAATTACTTTTATGAGTACTTGTTCGAAGAAAACAAATGCACCTTCAAAAGATATATTTATTCCCATGTTCACTGCAACATTATTTACTATAGCCAAGATATAGAAACAACTTAAGTGACAGACATATGGATAAATGTGCACATATGTACACACACACACACACACTGGAATATTATTCTCAAGAGAGAATGAAATTTTGCCAGTTGCAAGAACATGGATGGAAATTAAAGGCATTATGCTAAGTGAATTGAGTCACAAAAAAGAAAGATTATATGATGTCACTTACACGTGAAATCCAAAAAATAAAGGATGAAAGAACAACAACAACAACAACAAAAAAAAACAAGTAAATAAACTCATAGAAACATAAAACTGATTGGTAGTTGCCAGAGGCAGAGTGTGGGGAACATGGATAAGAAAGTCAAAAGTTATGAAATAAGTAAGTCCTGAGGAGGTAACGTACAGTAGGGTGACTAGAGTTAATAATCCTACATTGCACATTTGAAAGTTGTTAAAAGAGTAGATCTTACAGTTTCTCATTACAAGGAAAAAAATTGTAACTATGTGTGGTAATGAATATTACCTAGACTTATTGTGGTGATCATTTCACAATTTATACAGATAACAAATCATTACATTATATACCTAAAACTAATATGATGTTGTATGTTAATTATACCTCAATAAGAAAAGTTAAAATAAAATGTAAATCAAAATTCATCTTTCTGATTAGATATTGCCTGGTAGCATTGATTAATTTCTTCACTTAAGCATTTATATTTAATATAAAGTATATTTAATAACAAGTATATACAACTGCACAGAACTTACTTTTTCGAACTTACTTGTTCGAAGAAAACAAGTATATTCGAAGAAGTTCTCGAACTTCTCGAAGTTCTTCGAACTTACTTGTTCAAAGAAAACTTGTATATTTAATAACAAGTATATACAACTGCACAGAACTTACTTATGTAATAGGTTGAATCACATGAAATTGCCTTTAAAAAAGGTCAACTATTGACACTATGATATGGCCCAATGTATTGTTTTTCCACTTTTGAAAGAAACCATCTTTTATGCATTATTTACCCATTTAACCAGGGATCTGTTATTGTATAATTTGTCAATCCTAGAATGGTTCTTACACTTTAAATGGTAGTAAGACAATAAGAAAGAACATGTAGTAGAGACTATATATGACCCACAAAGCCTAAATTATTTATAACTGGACCATCTGCAGAAAAATTTGCAGACTCTAATGCTAAACCATTACCATTTCAGGGAGATCTTTGTGTTACCAACATAGCACAGTGCTTGGGACTCCCTATGTGCTCAATAAATGCTTTTCAGACTTAACTAAGAGACTGATAAATTTCATAAGAAAACAAGATGAAAATGGTTCTAATTTTTTGGTTTCTCAATGAAACCTGTTGAAAAAAGAGGAATTACAAATATTACTACTTTGAGCACACTTTACAGCTCACTCAAACCCAAGAATCTATGACCAAAAGTATTATAGTCAAATGATCTAAAGCAAAGGTTTTCTTATGCTGCCAGCAATGAGGCCACTGGGTCAGAGTTATCTGTCAGTAATCCAAATAAATACAGAGAACAAGTAGAGGTAGTGGTGGGAGAGGATGTGTGTGACATAGTGCTGCTATTAGCTTTAAAATTTGTTGACGCTGGAAGTCCTAAAAAAAAAAAAAATCTCTTCCTGAACAGCATCATTGCAAAGTGCTTAAAAACTTGGTTCAAGAGTCCAGGCACTTCATCACTGGCCACATTCCACATTCCCACTGAAGAAATGATCTAGAGAAGATTGCTCTTAAATCAAAAAAAATGCAAAATTGTACTTGGCAGCCACAGTGCATGGAAGAAAATTCTGCTTGGAACAACAGCCTTTTTCTCTATTTTCTACACTCACTTTTTTTTCTTGCTTTTATCATTATGTTTGGTGTATCCTGACAGCCTAGAGAAAAGACATCTTTTTCAGAACCTTTTTGAAAATGGGGTCTTCTGAAATACTTTGCTAAGTTAAATTCATCCCTTCACAGTTAATCTCAAAAGGTATTATTGTTGGTATTTCCACCAAGACATTCAAAAGAAGTGCTTTGGAAATGTAGAATTATTGAAACACTCATTTCCTGTTTTAGTTCTGTGTCATATCACAGCTGTGCTCAATTATGGCTTTTTGAAAAGTAGCAGACAGAAAACAATGCCTTTTCCCCTCTATTCTTTGTAATTCTTTGAAATAAATAAATAAATAAACAAACACACAAACCCAACACTTTCAATTGGAACCCCTCCTCCAATGCTTTTAAAATTACAGGCATATTAAAGTATCGTTTCTAAGCAATAGGAAAAAAATAACACATTTCTAACTAAACAGCAAAGTGTAGGGAAGCCCTTTATTTCCAATTATGTCCTAGAGTTGCTAGTTTCTTACTGAACATAACTGCCAAACTGAGTCATTTTAAACTCATCATGAAAAGCTTTTTCATGTTGCAAATACCAGTGTTTCAGGGGCTAGGTTACAACGTAGAATCTTCCTCAAGAAAGTAAACAGTATGAGAAGTTCAGAATAACTACACTTCTCAGTGTAGATTTAGGAGCTTATCCAAAATACTGGGCAATCTACATCTCTTAGCTATTGTCTGGCCTTTACTCCTGATGTACAAAACTCAGACAATCACTGGACCACAGAACAAGAGCCAAACCCTTTAGCATGATATATAAAACTTTTCACAATTGGGTTCAGTTCATTATGTTTCAAGCCCAATGAGTGCATTTTAGAACTGATCTTCACTGACTTCTGAACAGAATTTGATAGGATTAACTACACCTTATAACTTAGAATATACTGGGTTTTTTTTTTTGCATTATAATACGATGCTATTTCTCTACCCTCTACTTCTTAACATGTCTCTTGTATGTTTTCTTCTTTTTCTTCAATCTCTGAAATATTGGTGATAGTGGAGAGACCTAGGTCCTCTCTGAGACTGCTTATATCATCACTGCTTACTTCCCTTGGGTCACATATTAATCTTCCTATGGCCTCAGTTACCTTAGTGGTTAAGAGTACTGACACTGGGGCTAAGTTGTTTGGATTCCATCCTGGCTCTGTCCCTTACTCACCTCCCCTTGCCTTTGTTTCTTATCTATAAAATAGGAATAACATTAGTATCTACAGGGTGTTCCTTACTGACCTCTCCAGCCTAGTTCTATTTAACAATTCCCTCACTGTGCTCTATACTCAGCCTAGGCTGATACAGATCCAATTCCTTATCATATCCCTGGGTTTTCAACTTTTGTATGATTTCTTCTCTGCTTCAAACACTGTATTATATACCAGTTTGCCTCAGTTAAGATGTAACTTTTCCAGACAGCTTTCTTAACATACCAGGTCCCAATTAGGTGTTCTCTCTCTAGGTATCTCATAAAACTTGTTATATGATTTTGAAGTTTTTCTTCCTGAAATGTTATTACTGTGAAGGCAGGAACTTAATTACCTTTCTATTCATAGCAGTTAACACATTGCCTGGCATGCAGTAAGCATTCAAAGAATTTGTGATGAATAAAGGAATAAATGAATATATATATTATCACACACCTTATGTTTCATCTATGTCAAAACTTGACATATACTAAATTTTTTGTCTATATTAAGACATATATTAAGACCTCTTATGATTTTTCCCTGGTATATGAAAATATAAATAAATTTTAAACTTCTAAAATAACATCTGGTTCATATTTATATTTCATACGAATGCAAAGTGTTATTTTTTCATACAACAGATTTATTATGGAAAATTTATTTGGGATAATGGCAAGAATTTCAAATCCAAAAAGTTCTGGCCCCTTAGGTGTTCATCCAAAATCTTCTCTGATTGTGGGTAACTCTAGCATCTTTGACATCAATCTGAACTTTTTTTTTTTAAGATTTTATTTATTTATTCATGAGAAACACACAGAGAGAGGCAGAGGGAGAGGGAGATGTGAGATCAATCCATTGGTCCTGTGAATCTATTTTAGTAATCAGTGACCATCCTTGGTGAAAACAAAGTGATAGCCCCCGAAAACTTTATGCAGAAATTCTCCTAAGTCATATAAGTGAGCAGAAAGTACTCATAACTGAACAAATTCAAACGTAGCTCTGTTAATAGTAGTTTAGTAATTTGTAGCCACTTAACCTCTCTGGCCAAGTAGTAGCTCTCCTCATCTACAGAATAAATGGGTCCGACTTTATATTTAAAAATATCTTCCAGCTCTTATATCTTTTATAAGCATTGACACTCCTTGGACAACTAGTTAATACCTTTCCCATATGTTCATTTCATTTATTTGATTCATTTTCCTTTTCATATAAGGTACTTGTTTTATTGGTATTAGAATCAGCAAAATCCAGATTTTACAGGCTATTCAGGCCAGAAATCCCAAATCAGGAATAATCAAAGATCTCATAAGAAGTTCAGATTGGGGTGCCTTGGTGGCTCAGTGGTTCAGCATCTGTCACAGGTAGTAATGGCTATGAAAATGTGGAAAAAATACCATTATAAACATCCTTCATACCTCCTGTTCTACTTTTAAAGAATTTCTCAGACTTGAGGTCAATATGTACTGTCTTGGCTTAGGTGGAAGTGAGGTAGACAACTTAGTGGGTTAGGCCACAGAAAGGAACAGAAATGTGGCAAGGGTAAAGCAAAGTAATAAGCAATAAAAAAATAACATTTTGAAGAAATTTTAAGATTCCTTAAGTAAAATGTATGGTTTAAATTTAACCAATTCTCTTTACAACCCTGATTCCCTATACTTCCAAGATCTAGAAAAGGGGAGACATTTGGTTACTAAAGGTCAAAAGAAACATATTCCTATTATTGTTTTCCTCTTCTCATAAGATTCTCTGAGGACTATGGTTCTCAGTCCAGGTTTAGAATTTTTACTCAAATTCCTGCCTACACTACATGTGTATTTTAGTTGATCTCTTATTCTCAGGTCTCTCTCTGATTCACTATATTTTCTATCTTGTCACTAGACTTTTTTTCCCTCAAACCAAAGGACTGCTCATAATGGTAGACTTTGATGGCTCAATAAATCACATCTCCCAGTGTTTATGGTTGCTGTTTAAAGCCAATACATTTTAATGCCATTGTTATCTAGCAATAGATAACAAACATTGGTTGGATCATTCCTCAGCATAAACTGCTCTGAAAACTCTCTACTGTCTATAATCTCTTACCTGACATACATTTATTCTCTGGCTCCAGCTTACCTTGCTAGCTTCCATTTCTCTTAAAACTTCACTCTCCCACTCCCCTTCCCTATTTTACCTCAGAACATTTATACTCTCACACTCCTTTCCCCAGTCATGCCAGTACCTCCCAAACATGTTTCATACTGTTCATCAACTCTAACTGAAAAGCATTGCCTCCTTGGCCCAGTTCTTCAAGAAAGTAATCCAAGCAATAATAGCTTTAATTTAAAGTTTTCATAAAAATACCTAGTCTTTGAGAGCTTAAAAGCCTCATCTCTTGGCATTCTAAGACTATCTCCATCTCTTAAGAACATATTCATTATTAAACAGCTCATGATAGTAATGAGTAAACTTTGAATGCAAAATCTTTTTCTGCACCCCCCTCCTTTAGAGGAATTTTCCAATTCAGTTCTCTAATTCAGTACATATTATCCCTGTAAGTAGAATACTTAGGGAGTCAGTTTATAATCAGAAGGTGGTCCAGGTAGTATGAGATTAGAACAGAGTGTTAGGACATTGATGAGGTTAATGTCCCCATGTCAACTCAGTCCTTCTCTACAATGAGAAGTCACAGGTGAAACTTATGTTCAACACAACTCCTTGAGCAGAGTTTTCAGGGACTCTGTCAATGTCCTCTCTGAATTCACATGTCCTTTACATCCATAGGTGATCAGTACATTCTCTCTTAATCTATATTTTTACCTTTATTTATACTTTATTTTATTGTCACTGACTCAGTGACAATCTCATTAAAGTGATTTTATAGACACACACACACATATATATTATACACATTATATAATATATAATATGCTTATTTTCAATTTCAAAGAGGACCCTTTTGTTTTTCTGTGTTTCCGTCTCTCTGTGAAAATTACTTTGCCCCATACACTGACCTCATTGCTTTAGTATATATCAAACTCTATTTTATTTTTCTATATGTTTTCAGAGCAATATGGCCCTTTTTTAGTAAAATATCATATTTTATATAAAAGATACTCATATCTATTGGAGTAAATTAGTCAGTGATGAGACTTCTTCAGAAAATTGCCATAGAATCTAAATTTCTATCATTGTACTACTTGTTAATTAAATTCAGACAGATTAAACCATTATTTTAAAGTAGAAGGGAGGGGATCCCTGGGTGGCGCAGCGGTTTGGTGCCTGCCTTTGGCCCAGGGTGCGATCCTGGAGACCCGGGATCAAATCCCACAACGGGCTTCCGGTGCATGGAGCCTGCTTCTCCCTCTGCCTGTGTCTCTGCCTCTCTCTCTGTGACTATCATAAATAAATAAAAATTTAAAAAAATTAAAGTAGAAGGGAAAACTAATATTTACTGAAAAGTTACTATGTATCATATATTTTATATAAGTTTTACCTTTGTATTCAAAAGTAGCAAAAGGTAAAAAGAGAATAATACAGAAAGAGAATATGCATCCCCTAGGAAACCTAAGATCAGAAAGAATAAATAGTCCATGTTATATGGCTAGTAAAGGTTATAACAAATTTTAAAACCAATTTTTTGTATAAAGTTCCACTATTTTGGGGTCTCAAGAGAAATGGAGGGAAAATGCATATATTTAAGGAGCATGATGCTAAAATATGACTGGATTTGTGTTTTATGTTATATAAAAGTTTTGGAGCTTGCAAAGAATAAAGAAGCTAAAAAAAAAAAAAAGAACCTTAAGCAAACCTGCCTGTAACTGATCTTCTTGAAATCTAACAGAAACTAGAGGGGCTGTCAGCCAGTCAGCCTATCATTTCATAAAGAGCTTTATGGGGAAAGATGGCAGTAAGTGAGTTTTTAAGAGATAATTTTTTTTTGAACTTTTTCTTTTTCATAAAAATGGAGTAACTTTCCACTAACGTTCTTCTGAGAAACTTCCTATAGTTGTTTATTTTCAGGGATGACACTTTACCCATAATTTTATTAAAAAGCAAGATGATCAAATGAATAAATCCCACAAACCACCTCAAGACAAACTTCCTCAACTTGATAAAGAACATCTGTTAAAAAAATATGCCTAGAAAAATTATGTCTAGGAATGAGAATTCCTTATGTATGGCTGAGAATTAGATTATTTTCCCTTAAAATTGGGATCAAGATAGTAAGAATATCCCTATTATTCAGCATCATGAAGTTCTAGCTAGTGCAATAGGAAAATAGAAGGTATACAGACTGAGAAGAAATAAATAAAACTGTCCTTGTTCACAGCTGAAATGATTATCTATATAGAAAAGCACAAAGAATCAACAAATATATTCCTGGAACTAATAAGCAGTTATAGCAAGATTGTAGGACACAAGTTTATTATGCAAAAGTCAACTGCTTTTTTATATGCCAGCAACCAACAACTGGAATGTGAAATTAAAACACAGTACCATTTACAATAACATCAAAAACAAAGTAGTTTTAAACCTGATTATGTACCAGATCATCATGCAGAAAATTCCAAAACTCTCATGAAAGAAATCAAAGATTACCCAAATAGAGAGAAACTCAGTGTACATTGATTGGAAGGCTTAATACTTTTAAGATGTCAGTTGTCCCCAACTTGATCTGCAAATTTGACGTAACCCCAATCAAAATCCCAGAATACTTTTTTTGTAGATGTCAACAAACTGATATATATATATATAAAAGAATCAGAATAATATGATACTTAAGAAGAATAAAGTTGGACTGACATTAATTGACTTCAAGAATCTTACTATAAAGCTAGACACATAGATCAATGGAGCAAAAAAGCCCAGAAATAAACCCACACAATATAGTTAACTTGTCTTTCAAAAAGGAACAAAGGTAATTCAGGAGAGAAAGTATAGTCTTCTTCAACAATTCATGCTGGAATAATTGTATCTCCATATGCAAAAATATGAATTAAGACACAGACCTTACATCTTTCACAAAAATTAACTCAAAAATGAATGATAAACCTATATAGAAAATGAAAAAGTATAAAATTCTAGGAGAAAACATTGGAGAAAATCTCAATGAGTTTACACTTGGCAAAGAATTTTTAGCTACAATATCTAAAGCACAACACATGACAAAAAATTTAAGTTGAACTTCATTAAAGTTAAAAAAAATTATATCCTGAGAAAGACATTGCTAAAAGAACAAGAAGATAAACTACAGACTTGGGAGAGAATATTTTTATGATACGTATCTGATAAAAGCCTTGTGGCAAAAACCTATAAAGATGAAATAATAGAACAGAATCCAGTTTAAAAATGCGCTAAAGATTTGAACAGAAAACCAACACATGGAAAAATGCAAGTAAAAAGATGTTCTCATAGTCATCAGGAAACTGCAAATTAAAGCAACCACCAGGGGATCCCTGGGTGGCTCAGTGGTTTAGCGCCTGCCTTTGGCCCAGGGCATGGTCCTGGAGTCCCAGATGGAGTCCAGCATCGGACTCCTTGCATGGAGCCTGCTTCTCCCTCTGCCTGTGTCTCTGCTTCTCTTTCTCTGTGTGTCTCTCAGTAATAAATAAAATCTTAAAAAAAAAGAAAGAAAAGAAAAGCAACCACCAGACTCTGCTGCACACCTACTAGAAGGGTTAAAAAAAAAAAAAAAAAAACAACTGACAATACCAAACATTGGTGAGAATGCAGCACAGCAAGAACACTCATTTATTGCTAGTAGTAATGCAAAATGTGATGGGGCTAGCCACTTTGGAAGATAATTTGGCAGTTTCTTACAAAGTTAATATACTCTTACTCAAGAATGCATCTATCTCACCCCAAGTATTTACCCAACCAATTGTAGAATATATGTGTGTGCCAAAACCTGCATGTGAATGTTTATCACAGTTTTACTAATAATCACCAAAACAAATTAACCCACATGTCTTTCAATAGGTTAATGGTAATAAACTGTAGTGAATCTATATAACGGGTTATTTTTCAGTGATAAGAAATGACCTGTCAAGACACAAGAAGATATGAAACTGAAATACATATTGTTAATGCAAAAAGCCAGCTTGAAAAAAAAAAAGCTACATTTTCTAATTTCAATGAATGACAATTTGGAAAACACAAAACTATAAAATTGACATAAAGATCATAAGTTGCTAGGAGGAGGGGAATGAGATAAAGAATTAAATAGGTGAATCACAGGGAATTTTTCAGGCAGTGAAACTATTCTGTAGGAGGCTGTGATGATGGATATAGGACATTTTGCATTTGTCAAAGTTTATAGAACACTATAGTTTAATTAAAGCTTTAATTTATTCAAATTAAAAAAGAAAACACAAAGGAGTTCAAAGGATCTGGGAAGAAATAAAGACTGTGGCAAAGAATCTAACATCAAAAATGAAGGAAACAACCTTACTGAAGGGTGTGGAGAAATAGTGTTGACTGAGGTACTTTGGGAAATTAGCAAATTCTGTAAAATTTAAGGCTATATTATAGTACAGTGCTTATGTATAGTACCTTTACTATACTTGTTGATATAGTTGTACTCTTGGTGATATAGTTGTTTCCATGGATATTAATTAACAACTCTGATGTATTCTGGAATTAAATAGGTAAGTAAGTGAATGAGGAATGACAGGAGCCAGATTTCTTCCTACATGAGTGTGTGATTACAGATAAGTAAGTAAATGGGAGAAGGCTAAAATGATTTATGTAGTAACGGATGAGTATTCAAAACATCAGTATGAATTCCTGTTTAGATTAAATACAGATGGCTACACATAGAAATATTTATAGATATATGAATATATGCAACTTACTACACAGATATGTGTTTTTGCTCCATTCAGTCCTAAAAGCAATGAAAACTCCTCAACAAAGTAGGTTTAAAGGGAACATACCTCAAAATACTAAAGTCTGTATATGAAAAACCCACAGATAATATCATCCTCAATGGGAAAAAATTGACAGGTTTTCCTTTACAATCAGGAACAAGACAGGGATGTCCACTCTTACAACTGCTATTTAACATAGAACTGAAAGTCCTAGCCAAGGCAATCAGACAACAAAAGGAAATAAAAAGGCATCCACATTGGCAAAGAAAAAGTAAAAGTTTCACTTTTTACAGACAATATGATATTTTATATAGAAAACCCAAAGAGCACCAAAAAAATGCTAGAACTGATAAATGAATTTGATAAAGTTGCAGGATACAAAATGAATGTACAAACTGATTGCATTCCTATACACCGATAATGAAGAAGCAGAAAGAGAAATCAAAGAATCAATCCCATTTACAATGGCATCAAAACAATAAGATATCTAAGAATAAACCTAAACAAAAAGATGAAAGACCTATACTTTGAAACTATAAAACACTGGTGAAAGTAACTGAAGATAACAGAAAGATTGGAAAAACATTCCATGCTCATGGATTGGAAGAAAATATATGATTAGAATATCTATAGTACCCAAAGCAACCTATGCATTTATGCAATCCCTACCAAAATAGCACCAGCATTTTTCACAGAACTAGGACAAGCAATCCTAGAATTTGTATGGAACCACAAAAGACCCCAAATAGCCAAAATAATGTTGAAAAAGAAAAGCAAAACTGGAGGCATCACAATTCTGGACTTCAAAATATATTTCAAAGCTGTAGTCATCAAGATAGTATGGAACTGGCACAAAAAAAAAGCAGACACATAGATCACTGGAACATAACAGAGAACCCAGAAATGGACCCACAAATATGTGGTCAACTAATCTTTGACAAAGCAGGAAAGAATGTCCAATGCAAAAAAGACAGCCTCTTTAGGCCCAGGAAAACTGGACAGCAACATGCAGAAGAATGAAACTGGACTACTTTCTTTTACCATACACAAGAATAAATTCAAAATGGAAGAAAGACCTAAATGTGAGACAGGAAACCATCACAATGCTAGAGAAGAACACAAGCAATAACCTCTTTGACATTGGCTGTAGATCTTCTTACTAGATAGGTCTCCTGAGGCAAAAGAAACAAAAGCAAAAAGAAACTATTGGGACTTGACCGAAATAAAAAGCTTCTTTTTTTTTTTAAGATTTTATTTATTTATTTATTTTTCATGAGACCCACCCACACACACACACACAGAGAGAGAGAGAGAGAGAGAGAGAGAGAGAGAGAGAGAGGCAGAAACACAGGCAGAGGAAGAAGCAGGCTCCATGCAGGGAGCCGGACGTGGGACTCGATCCCGGGTCTCCAGGATCACACCCTGGGCTGAAGGCCACACTAAACTGCTGAGCCACCAGGGCTGCCCAGAGGGGAAATTCTTGATTATTGCCATGGAGATTAAGGAGTGTGTTTGTTGTGATGACCACTGGGTGTTGTATGGAAGTGATGAATCACTAAATTGTACACCTAAAACTAATATTACACTGTATGTTAACTAACTAGAATTTAAATAAAAACTTAAAAAAAATAAAATCAGTGAAACCCAGTAACAATGAGTACATCAATGAGCATACAACTTAGATCATAATTTTTTCTAAAGGAATCAGAACTGCCCCTTGGGGGAAAGGACTGATTCTAGAACTGGGGCAAAATAAACATAAGATGACTACAGAGAATCCCAAAGTCCCAGAAAGTTAGGAAGTTTCACAATAAAAACAAACCCCATTGAGGGAATATGTCAAAGGGCCATCTTTTAGCTTCACTTCTTTCTGATCCCCCAATGGCCAAAGCCAAACTAATTCGAGGACAATAAGGTAGTATTGTAATATAACCCAATATATAAAATAAATATCTATGATTCTATAATGTAAATACTTGAATAACTAATGGGGGAAGAAGAGACAAATCTCCCTCACTGAATTCCAAATAATTTATGTAAATATTCTGCCTTCAAGAAGAAACCTAACTCTCCTCTCAAGTGTGTACTGTGCATAGTGACCGCCTTCCAGAAACTGAAGGACAGAAAGGGATTTAAAAAAAAAAAAACAAAACACAGTGAATTTATGGTGGAGAAATCTGACAAATACCACCTCAGCCAGGTAATCAAAGTTAACATCAACAGTGGTCAGTCATGTTAGTGATACGTATTCTTGATATGATATGATGAAAATGGTACTTTACGTCTTCCTAAATCTCTTAACTATACTTTAATTATGAAAAACATATCCATCAAATTCCAAAGAAGGGCATCCTACAAAATGCCTAACAAGAATTTCTCAAAAAATATCAAGGCTATCAAAACTAAGGAAAGTCTAAGAAACTATCAGAGCTAAGAGATGTCTGAGAAGACGCAAAAAATTAGTGTAATATGGCATCCTTAATGGGATCCTGTAACAGGAAAAGGACATTAGGTTAAAAACCAAAGAAATCTGAATGAACTATACATGTTAGCTAATAATAATGTATCAATATTAATTCGTTAATTGTAACGAATTGTAATACTATATTAATTAGGATGTTAATAATAGGAGAAACTAGGGGTATGTGGGAATTCCATATACCATTTTCTTAATTTTGTTATAAATCTAAAACTATTCATAAAAATAAATGTAAAAGAACAACAAAATCAAGATACCAAGTGTCTTTAAGCTGGAGCAATTTTAGCAACAAAATAAATAATTATGGTATTGGATTATAATCCTAAACTTAAAATAAATATCCTTGAGTCCAAATGACGAAAACAAACAAATGTAAAAGCAATGAGGGAAATAGAAAGTTTTTTTTTTTTAAGATTTTATTTATTGAGGCACACAGAGACAGAGAGGCAGAGACAGAACACAGGCAGAGGGAGAAGCAGGCTCCATGCAGGGAGCCTGATGTGGGACTTGATCCCGGAACTCTAGGACCACACCCTGGGCTGAAGGGAGGCACCAAACTGCTGAGCCACCCAGGGATCCCTGAAAGTTCTTATTATAACATAATAGCTTAGTAGCTGCAGACATGCACCACTGACAGATGTTGAAACTGGTGGACAAGGTTTAAGGGGAACAGGATATTTGCATAGTCTCAAAGCATCTACTCTAAATACTTATTAATGGCAAAGGGAAAACTAGCAACTTTACAGTAGAAAAATTCTGGCAGCTACCATTTTTACTAAGAAAATAGATTAACATTAGCCGAAGTAAGACATTTTGACCTCATGCACCCTTGATTCAATGCACTGGGAAAAGCACATCATCTCTAGTTCTCTTCCTTATAATGCATAACTCCAGTGTAGTTATGAGAAAACAATAACAGCAACAATCCTATGGCAGATATTCTACAGAATAACCATCCAATAATATTCAAAACTCTCAAGGTCATGAAAGATAAGGAAAAACTGAGGAATTCTCATGACTGGAAGAGAATAAGGTGACAAGAAGACTAAATGCAATGTGCAATCCCAAATTAGATCCTGGAACCAAGTGAAATATAAAAAAAGTTGTATGGTTTAGTTAATGGCATTGTAACAAGGTTGAGTTCTTAGTTTGATAATTATGCTACAGTTATATAAGGTATTATTAGGAGAGTCAAAATGAAGTACTCTGTACTATTTTTGCAGCTCTTCTGCAATTCTGAAAATATCTCAAAATAGAAAAATTGAAAACAACACAAAGTGAAACAAAACTTCCTACCTAATTCTTTACACTAATAAGGGTTTGCCCATTTTGTTTGTAGACAGTGCCTTTGGTACCATTTAGCTAAGAACCTCCATGGTATAAACAATATCTGAGCTTTCAATTAAAAGATAAGGCAATATTTTCGCCTGTTAAGAATGTAATAACTCCTTCAAAATATGTCTTGTTCCCTCATTTTCAAAATAACACATTATTTATTCTCTTTAGTATGTTTTAAAATACCTTAGTTTGGGATTGAGATCTGGTTCAGTGTCAGCTGGATTTCAATTATTTGAGAAAACATATTTAACCATGACTCAAAGCCAGGTGCATAATAAATGCCAAGGGAAGAAATAAGTCATCCAGCCAGTTCAGACTTGCAGTGACTTTTTTTTTTTTTTTGCCTAGTAAGCTATTAAATTCAATGTGTATAACTATAGGCCTCTGATTTATCAAAAGCTAACTCTCTTTAGACACAGTGTGACTTGGAGCACTTTATAAATTCATTCATTCCAATAGTAATTTTACTGACCAAGTCCCTTTATCTATATAACCTTCTTTAGCCTTATAAAATAAATACAAACTCTAGAAGTATTTATAGGTAGAAAAAAACCAGAGGTTGTAAGTGGCCAGTTCAGTAACATGGTAGTAGATCTAGATTTAGAATTCACGTCTTTTGATGTTCTTCCTAAGATCCTGTTCCTATTTTATGGACCAACTATAGGTAAACTGTCTATTAGATACTGAAAAAACAATGTTCTCTTTCATGGAATATTCTCCTCCCCACCACATCTTCAGACCTTTTATATCAACTTAAATATCCCCTTCTCTATTTGCTCTCTTGAACCACATCTTAATTCTTTTATTAATTCATTTATATAATTTAAAAAATGATCACTTATCAGGATCAACTTGTGCTAAATACTCAAGATGAAGACATGAAAAGAAATTAACACATTCTCATATTAGTGGAAGTGGCATGCATATAAACACATCACAATTTTCTTTGAAAAGTATATCAGTTGGAGTCATGCAGGGCCACTAAAATGGCATAGAATAGAAATGATGAACTACAGTGAGAGGGATGGAAAGACTTCCAGGGAAAGTACAGAAGTTTTCAGTTGTATAGTTCTTCACTGTCCTCACTGAATTGTGGTATTCTTAGGGATATGTTCCATGCTTTCCATTATAAGAACAAAAATTTACTAAAGATGAAGGAATGAATGAGCTTTAATTTGGCCTTTCCAATGGTAACTATAATGTTTTATTTTAATAGTGCTCTTTTTGGGGCTATTGTAAGGGAGTCTTCTACATAGCATTTTCCAATCAATCATTTTAATTAAGGGTGATTCTGAAGCTCTTATTCATGCAATTCTGTCATTAAACCCATGGGGAATTTGACCTCATAATGTGCCTCAGAATTAGGTTCAAATTACTCCAGAACCACTACTAATTTTTTACTCTGTTTCAACTGTAAATAACTAAAAAATCAGGAAGATAACATTTTTATCAAATGTGTATGAATGCATTTATGCAGGGTTTTGGAGTTTTTTCTTTGTTTTTTATTTTCCAATCTCTGCCTAATAATATATTTATTTGCCTTGAATCACTGTGCCATTCATTGAAACTAATCATTCTGCAGATCCTCAGAATGCAAAGCTCTGAACCTGAAACTAAGATACATAGCAATACAGAGGACTATTATAGGGATTTAGGTGAGGGAAGTATTACTTTTGGTTGGATATAGGGATCAACACATGTTTTATAGAAGAGCTGGCATCTCCGATAGAACTTGATACTTGGTGAAGGAGGTATTCCAATTAGAGGAAGAAACATCACAGTAGAAACCAGAGTATTTGGAGAGATACAGGAAGCAGCTGGTTACCAGCCATGTAGCATGAAAATAAAAGTGTGAGATATAGTTATTTTCCTCATAGAATTCACAGTCTAATGAGATATGCCAGGAAATTCACCATCCAGTGAGGTGTACCTAGAAAAGCAACTTACAAATATGCTGTTGAGACTTTGCTGGAACTAGTCTTCAATCATAAAACACAGGGAGATATTGAAGGTTTTTAATTAAGAAAATTAGATGCTCAGAACTATGCTTTATAAAATGTAAGCCTGGGGCACTATTTAGGACAAGTTAGAGTGTCATAGGACAGAGTGACAAGTCATATAACATTTTTATAAGGAGATTATTTTATAAAATAGGAAAGTTTTGCAAATCTTACTAGTCTATAAACTCCTGGGGCACAGATTGCATAGGCTTTCTTCACCATTATATTTTCAATGTATAATTTAGTGTCAGGCAAGCAATAGAGCCTCAGTAAATATTTGCTCAATAAATGTCATTCAAAGATTATTTTTGTAAAAAAGGATTAAAAGCTAATGCTGTAAATATATTCATTCATAAGTTAAGTGTGAATAAAATGTATATGTGTATATGTGTATGCGTGTGTGTGTGTGTGTGTGCATGTGCCTGTCTGTAAGAAAAAGAGGGAGAAGAGAAAGAGCTATATTATGTGTGCCAATATAAAGTAAGAAAAGGTAGAGAACAGAAGACTATTATTCCCTAAAGCAAGTATGGAAATTTTTCAGTGAATAATTAAACACATCTCAAATAAAAAGTATGATTCCCTTTACTGAGAAGGAAGGACATCTTCTACATGGGCACATAATATGAACATTAGAGTACTCTTAGATATGGGTGGATTGCTAAAATAATGTCCTTTAGAGTAATGATATAAAAAACACAAGGTAAAAGTGTCTGATTTTATCTGATATCCATTGTAGTTCATTAAGAACTAATACAAAATGGCATGGACTTGTGGAAACATTAATTTGATGAAACAATTTTGAGACTAAGATGACAGAAGCTAGAGAGTCCAGTTAGAAGGGTAATGTACATGTATAAACAAGAGAATACGTCTGGCGCATAAGAAGCCAGTAGTCGACACTTCATTCTAAACAAGTATAAAGTTAAACTGAAAATCAACAATCCTCTTAGATCCATCAAAGAAATGAAGTCACAGAGCAAGTTGCTACCTCCCAGATTGGAGACCAACAGGAAAATACAGAGAATCATTACTTAGCACAAGCACAAACTTCTTCCAGAACCAGTGCCAGGGTAGGAAAACCTGAGCTACACTGATGAATTGCTAGAGACTCAGAGCAAACAAGTCTGAGACATAAAACTCCAGGGGACCCAGTCTTTAGGCATCCTCAAACTTCGTGAATTTTACCCCTAGTAGCTCAACCAGGTTCTCACAGTGAATATCAGAGGAAAAAAAAAAACCCTAATGCTTCCAGCAAGGGGATGGGAAAAGGAACCATTTTGAAATAGGCTAGAGCACTCTTTTCTCTTAAGGTCTGTCCCTCAGGAGAAACTGTTTAACCAGAGCCTAACTTTTTGGAGTTTTATCAGAAACTAACTGACCTAGGGGTAGGGAAATAGTGAATTCCAGTCTACTTTAGCTATCCTGTCACACTGACAGGTACATTGAGGGACTGAGAAGCATGTGTCGAGTTGATAGTCCAGAGGCATAAGATCAAAAAAGGATTGCAAGATTCTTACAACACACAAAACTACAGAATATTTCTTCCTAAAAACCTCACCACCACATTACTAAACATCTATTTATAGCAGTTCCAGTCTATGGCCATACTACCCTGAATGTGCCCGGTCTCGTCTGATCTCGGAAGCTAAGCAGGGTCGGGCCTGGTTAGTACTTGGATGGGAGATTTATAGCAGTTCCAGTTACTTAGTACAACACCTCCAGCTATCAAGAAAAAGAAATTACAATACATACTAAAAGGCAAAAAACACAGTTTGAAGAGAGAACAAACAAAAGAACCAGATTCAGATATGGCAGAGTGTTAAAATTATTACAACAAGAATTTAAAACAACAATAATTAAGATGCTAAAGGCTCAACTGGAGATGAAGTAAAAAACAGAAGGACTGGTAAAAAACAGGTAAAAAAAAAAAACAGATGGATAATGTAAGCAGAGAGATGGAAGTTCTAAGAAAGAACCGAACATAAATACTAGAGATCAAAAACATTGTAACAGAAGTGAAAAATGCCTTTGATGTGCTTATTTGTAGATTAGAAATGCCTGAGAAAAGAATCTCGGAACTTGAGGATATTTCAAAAGAAACAGCCAAAACTAAAAAGCATAAAGAAAATAGCCTTAAAAAATTAGAACACAATATCCAATATCTGAAACAAATACAAAAATTATAATACATGTATAATGAAAATTTCACAAAGAAAAAAAGCATAGAAAAATATTTTTTTTAAATGAGAATTTTCACAAAATGTCAGACACTGAACCACAGATCCAATAGTTCGGAGAACATGGAGTAGGATAAATGTAAAGAAAACAATTACCTATACTTAGGCATATAATTTTCCCAGTAAAGAAAAACAATGAATCCAGAAAGAAGCAGAGGGGAGAGGGGAAGGGAAACATCTTACCTGCAGAGGAACAAAGATAAGAATTACATCTAACTTCTCAGATTGTGGAAGCAAGAAGGGAGTATAGTACAATATTTAAAGCCTTGAGGGCAAAAAAAAAAATTCTACAATTCTGTGCACTGAAAAATTAACCTTCAAAAGCGAAAGAGAAATAGACTTTTTTAAACAAGATCTGAGGAAATTCATTACCACTGTATCTACTTTGCAAGAAATGTTTAAAATAATTTATTTAGAGAGAAGTAAAATGATGAGGGTCAGAACCTGAGATCTATATAAAGACAGGAAAAGTATCAGAGAAGGAATAAAATACACACTTTTATTTTTATTCTTAATCTAAAAAACAGTTTGTTCAAAATAATAACAATGTATTTGATTATATATGTCTATGTATACATGTATATGTGAAATAAATGACACTAATGATACAAAAAATGAGAGGACAGAATTGGGATTATTTTGTCAATATAAAATATTCATACTACCTGTGAAGTGATACAGTGTTATTGGAAAGTGGACTTGGATTAGCTGTAAATGTATGTTGAAAACTCTAGGGCAACCATTATAAAAAGTAAAACAAACAAATAAAAAACTGATATAAGGATAAAGGAGAAAAAATGGAATTATATAAAATGGTCAATTAAAACCACAAAAACCAGGGGTACCTGGGTGGCTCAGTCAGTTAAGCATCCAACTCTTGGTTTCAGCTTAGGTCATGCTCTCAGGGTCATGGGATCAAGGCCTGTATCAGATTCTGTGCTAAGTGTGGAGCCTGCTTCAGATTCCCTCTCTCCCTCTGTCCCTCCCCACTCACTCACTCACACTTTCTCTCTCTAAAAACACCAAAATAATAATCATTAATATTAAAAAATAAAACCACAAAACCAAAACAAAAAAGATTAAAAGACAAAAATAGCTATAGAGAACAATGGCATCAAAATGTAACAAATATAGTAGATATTAATCTAACTCTATAAATGATCACTTTGAACAGAAACAGGATAGATGCAGCTATTAAAACACAGAAATTGTCAGAGTGGACCAAAAAGTAAGTCTACTGACTAGAAGAAACCCACATTAAATATAAAGACATAGAAGATTAAATGTAAATGGATGGAGAAAAATATACCATGCTAATGACAATCAGAAGAAAATAGGAGAAGCTATATTAACTTCAGACACACCAATTTTAGACCAAGGAACATTATCAGGGACAAAGAGAGGCATTACATGATGATAAAAGGGTCAATTCTCCAAGAAAACCTAACACTCTTAATGTGTATGCACCTAACAGAGCACTAAAATAAATTAGACATAAATTGTTAGAACTACGAGGATAAATAGATGAACCCACCATGATAGTTGGAGACTTCAACCCTCTCTATCAGAAATAAACAGATCCATTAGGCAGAAAATTATTAGGACATAGTTGAACTAAGCAACACCATCAATCAACTGGATATAATGAATATTTATAGACTAATTATAGCAGTATACATATTCTCCTCAAGCTCACATGGAATACTCATCAAGAAAGACCACATTCTGGGCCATAAAATACACCTTCACAAAAAATAGATTGCATAAAATGTTGACTCTCAGATCACAGTGGAATGAAAAATGGAAATCAATAACAGAAAAACAGCCATAAGATGCTAAAATACTTGGGAAGCAAACATCATACTTCTGTATAACACATAAGTCAAAGAAGAACTCTTTAGTGAAGTTAAAATACATTTTGAACTAAATGAAAATGAAAATATAATGAACCGGTATTTATAGGATGCATTGATATCAGTGCTTAGAGGAAAATCTATAGCATTGAATATATATTAGAAAACAAGAAAAATATAACATCGGTCATATGTTTCTACCTTAGAAAACTAGAAAAAGAACAAATTAAATCCAAAGTAAGCAGAAAAAAAGAAATAACAAGTAGAACAGAAGTCAATGAAATTGAAAGCAGGAAATCAATAAAGAAAAAAAAAGTCGGGATCCCTGGGTGGCGCAGCGGTTTAGCGCCTGCCTTTGGCCCAGGGCGCGATCCTGGAGACCCGGAATCGAATCCCACGTCGGGCTCCCGGTGCATGGAGCCTGCTTCTCCCTCTGCCTGTGTCTCTGCCTCTCTCTCTCTCTCTCTGTGTGTGTGTGACTATCATAAATAAATAAAAAAATCAAAAAAATCTTTAAAAAAAAAAAAAAAGAAAAGAAAAAAAAAGTCAACAGAAAGTTGGCTCTCTAAAAGAATAAAATTGGTAAGCCAGACTATGGAAGATGAGAGAAGACACAAATTACTAATATCAGAAGTGAAAGAGGGAATATCACTAGAGATCTCATGGACATTAAAGGGATAATAAAAGAAAACTATGAACAATTCTGTGCCCATAAATTCAATATCCTAGATAAAATGAACCAATACCTTGAAAGATATACTCTGCCAAAACTTATACATGACTGAATAGATAATTTGAATAGGCCTATATCTAATTTAATCAATAATTAGTAACCTTTCAAAATAGAAAGCACCAGTCACAGATAGATTCACTGGTGCTTCCTACCAAACATTAAAGGAGGAAAGCACCAGTCACAGATAGATTCACTGTGCTTCCTCCACAGTCTCTTTAAGAAGATAGATGAGAGAATATTTCCTAACTCATTCTATTAGGCAGGATTATCCTAATACCAAAACCAGACCAAAACATTAGAAGAAAACTACAAATCTCTCTCTCATTAACACAAATAATCCTCAAAAAATTAGCCAATTGAATCTAAAAACAAAAACTTTTATACACTACAACCGAGGGGGATATATTCTAAATATGTAAGGCTGGTTCAACATTCACAAATCATTTTCTGTAATTCATCATATCAAGAGACTTAAGAAAAATCACATGATCATCAATAGTTGCAGGAAAAGAATTTGACAAAATCCAATATCCTTCATGATAAAAATTCAGTAAACTAGTAATAGAAGTGAAATTCCTCAACTTTATAAAGAATATCTATCTACAGGGCAGCCCAGGTGGCTCAGTGGTTTAGTGCTGCCTTTGGTCCAGGGCATGATCCCAGAGACCCAGGATCGAGTCCCACATCGAGCTCCATGCATGGTGCCTGCTTCCCCCTCTGCCTGTGTCTCTGCCTCTCTCTGTGTGTGTTTCTATGAATAAATAAATAAAATCTTTAAAAAACAAAAGAACATCTACAAAAAAATCTATAGCTAATGTCATAATTAATGGTGAGAAACAGTAAGCTTTCTAAAATAGGAACAAGACAAGGATGTATATGCCCTATTATTTTTCAACATCATACTTGCAATTCTAGCTAATGCAATAAGACAAAAAAAGGAAATTAAAAGTTTGCAGATTGGGCGGCCCGGGTGGCTCAGCAGTTTAGCACTGCATCCCGCTCCAGCTTGATCCTGGAGACCCGGGATCGAGTCCCACCTCGGGCTTCCTGCACGGAGCCTGCTTCTCCCTCTGTCTGTGTCTCTGCCTCTCTCTCTTTGTATATCCCTCATTAAATAAATAAATAAAATCTTAAAAAAAATAAAAGTTTGCATATTAAGATCGTAGAGTTAAAACTGTCTTTATTCATATATATCATGGCTGTGTTAGTAAATCTGAAATAATCAACAAAAAAACTCCTAGAACTGAAAAACAATTATATCAGTGTTACAGGGTACAAGGTTAATACACAAAACTCAATTGCTTTCCTATATGCATGCAATGACCAATCAGAATTTAAAATTAAAAACACAATATCATTTACATTAGCATCCCCTACCGAACAAAAATACTTAGGTATAAATGTAACAAAATATATACAAGACCTATATGAGGAAAACCACAAAACTCTAAAAAGCTAAAGAAATGGAAGAGATATTCAATGACAATACTGAGGCAAACTCATTATTGAGTTTTTGTGTTTTGAGTCATTATGTCAGTTCTTCCCAACTTTCTATATTTAATACCATCCCAATCAAAGTCCCAGCAACTTATTTTGTGGATATCAACAAAGTTGATGATAGGTAAAATACTCAGAGTAGCCAGCACAATATTGAAGAAAAAGAAAAAAGTTGGAGGGCTGACACTACCAGACATTGGGATATACTATAGTGTGATTTATTACTATATAATAATCAAGACAGTGTGGTATTTTTAAAGAATAAATGAATAGAACAATGGAAAATAATAGAGAGCCCAGATATAGAGACATATAAACAGTTAACTGATCTTTGACACAGGAACAAATACAATACCATTGAGCAAATATAGTCTTTTCAACAAATGATGCTGGAATAACTGGACATCAACACGCAAAAAACTAAATCTAGGCATAGACTGAGTACAAAAGTCCCTAGAACAGGAGCACTGATATCAGAGTACAGGAAAAGATGGATGTTCGAGATCTAGGAGAGAGTAAATTTTCCCCTCCTCCACCTTTTTTTTTTTTTTTTCTATTTGGATCTTCAATGGACTAGATGATGTCCAGTCATACTGAGGAGGGCCATCTGTTATACTCAGTGCACCAATTCAAATGCTAATATCTTTTGGAAACATCCTCACAAACACACTTAGAAATGGTTTACTAGTTATCTGGGTACCCCTTGGCTCAGTCAAGATTACACATAAAATTAATCATCAATAAACACCTTGTACTATAGCAGTCCAAATTAAGACAAAATTACTTCTCAGCTTCCATAATTTTGGAGCACAACCCTTAAAATAAATCTCATTCTTTGTATCTATGTGTATCCTATTGGCTCTATTTCTCTGGGGAACTCTGACTAATATAACTATGAAAACTTTGCCCCATATGCTCTGCTTTGTAACTCATATTAATACTCATATGCCTAGCTCATCTTTTTTTTTTTTTTTAACTCATCAGCCTAACTTCTATTGTTTATTTATTTCTTTTGAAGAAAGGAAGATTTCTGGCTCTTATTAATGATTTTTCAATCAATCATTGTTTTATGGATGTTAAGAAACATCCATAAAAATGTAACCTAGGGACATTAAAAATATTTGAATAAATGGAAAGATGTGTCTTGACTTTTATTAAAATTCAGTATTACATATAATACAGTTCTTTTTAAATTAATATTTAAGAATCCATTGCAAAATCCAATATTGCAAAGTTTTATCACTGTGTTCTGCCAAGATTTTATAATATTAACTCATATTTAAATCTTTGATTAATTTTGAATTAATATTTATATATGGTGTGAGGTACAGGGCCAATTTTCTTCTTTTGCACTTGGCTATACAATTGTTCCAGCAACATATGTGGAAAAAACTATATTCTTTGCACACCGAACAGCTTTGGCACTCTCTTTGAAGATGAACTGACCATAAATATATGCGTTTATTTCTAGACTCCCAATTCAATCCCATTGATCTGCATACCTATTCTTATGCTAGTACCAGCATCTTGATTACTGTAGCTTTGTAGTAAATTTGGAAACCAGGAACTATGACTTTCCCAATTTTGTTCTTCTTTATCAAGATTGTTTTGGTTATTTTACATCTGTATTATTCAGTGTTCCCCAGAGAAACAGAACCAATAGGATGCATGTTTATATGTTGGGAGTTGACTCACATAATTATGAATGCTGACAAGTCTAAGATCTGCTGGGTAAGTCAGTCAGCATGTTGAAGACCCAGGAGGGGGGCCCCACGGGGGTAAACAACCCCCGCTGAGCCCGGCAGCAGGCAGGGGCAGAGCAGCTCCCCCAAGTGCTAACATCTGAAAATCAGCACAGCAGGCCCCTTCCCCGGAAGACCAGCTGGACGGACCAGTGATACTCCCCCGTGTTCCAATACAACTTGTTTTTGGCCACTCTGCACTGAGCAAAATGACTAGAAGGAAAACCTCACCTCAAAAGAAAGAATCAGAAACAGCCCTCTCTCCCACAGAGTTACAAAATCTGGATTACACTTCAATGTCAGAAAGCCAATTCAGAAGCACTATTCTACAGCTACTGGTGGCTCTAGAAAAAAGCATTAAAGACTCACGAGACTTCATGACTGCAGAATTTAGATCCAATCAGGCAGAAATTAAAAATCAATTGAATGAGATGCAATCCAAACTAGAAGTCCTAACAACGAGGGTTAACGAGGTGGAAGAACGAGTGAGTGACATAGAAGACAAGTTAATGGCAAAGAGGGAAACTGAGGAAAAAAGAGACAATCAATTAAGGGACCATGAAGACAGATTAAGGCAAATAAATGACAGTCTAAGGAAGAAAAACCTACGTTTAATTGGGGTTCCCGAGGGCGCCGAAAGGGCCAGAGGGCCAGAATATGTATTTGAACAAATCCTAGCTGAAAACTTTCCCAATCTGGGAAGGGAAACAGGCATTCAGATCCAGGAAAGAGAGAGATCCCCCCCTAAAATCAAGAAAAACCGTTCAACACCTCGACATTTAATAGTGCAGCTTGCAAATTCCAAAGATAAAGAGAAGATCCTTAAAGCAGCAAGAGACAAGAAATCCCTGACTTTTATGGGGAGGAGTATTAGGGTAACAGCAGACCTCTCCACAGAGACCTGGCAGGCCAGAAAGGGCTGGCAGGATATATTCAGGGTCCTAAATGAAAGAACATGCAACCAAAAATACTTTATCCAGCAAGGCTCTCATTCAAAATGGAAGGAGAGATAAAGAGCTTCCAAGACAGGCAGAAACTGAAAGAATATGTGACCTCCAAACCAGCTCTGCAAGAAATTTTAAGGGGGACTCTTAAAACTCCCCTTTAAGAAGAAGTTCAGTGGAACAATCCACAAAAACAAGGACTAAATAGATATCATGATGACACTAAACTCATATCTGTCAATAGTAACTCTGAACGTGAACGGGCTTAATGACCCCATCAAAAGGCGCAGGGTTTCAGACTGGATAAAAAAGCAGGACCCATCTATTTGCTGTCTACAAGAGACTCATTTTAGACAGAAGGACACCTACAACCTGAAAATAAAAGGTTGGAGAACCATTTACCATTCAAATGGTTCTCAAAATATACCCTAAAAACTATAGAACACTTCTGAAAGAAATTGAGGAAGACACAAAGAGATGGAAAAATATCCCATGCTCATGGATTGGCAGAATTAATATTGTGAAAATGTCAATGTTACCCAGGGCAATTTACACGTATAATGCAATCCCTATCAAAATACCATGGACTTTCTTCAGAGACTTAGAACAAATTATTTTAAGATTTGTGTGGAATCAGAAAAGACCCCAAACAGCCAGGGGAATTTTAAAAAAAGAAAACCATATCTGGGGGCATCACAATGCCAGATTTCAGGTTGTACTACAAAGCTGTGTTCATCAAGACAGTGTGGTACTGGCACAAAAACAGACATATAGATCAATGGAACAGAACAGAGAACCCAGAAGTGGACCCTGAACTTTATGGTCAACTAATATACGATAAAGGAGGAAAGACGATCCACTGGAAGAAAGACAGTCTCTTCAATAAAGGGTGCTGGGAAAATTGGACATCCACATGCAGAAGAATGAAACTGGACCACTCTCTTGCACCATACACAAAGATAAACTCAAAATAGATGAAAGATCTAAATGTGAGACAAGATTCCATCAAAATCCCAGAGGAGAACTCAGGCAACACCCTTTTTGAACTTGGCCATAGTAACCGGAGAAGGACAAACAGTGTATGTTCTCATTCATTTGGGGAATATGAATAATAGTGAAAGGGAATATAAGGGAAGGGAGAAGAAATGTGTGAGAAATATCAGAAAGGGAGACAGAACATAAAGACTTCTAACTCTGGGAAATGAACTAGGGGTGGTGGAGGGGGAGGAGGGCGGGGGGTGGGGGTGAATGGGTGACGGGCACTGAGGGGTACACTTGACGGGATGAGCACTGGGTGTTATTCTGTATGTTGGTAAATTGAACACCAATAAAAATTAATTTATAAAATAAAATTTAAAAAAAAGAAAAAAAAAAAAAAAAAAAAAGAAGACCCAGGAGGGCCAATGGTGTGGTTCCAGTTACAATCTGAAGACCTGAGGACCAGGATAGTTGGTGGTGTATTTACAGTCTGAATGAAGACTGGCAGGCTTGACACTCATGAATACATGCTTCATTTTAAATCTGAAGGTAGGAAAAAGGTGATATACCAGTTTGAAAGCAGAAGAATTCCCTCTTACTTGGAAAAAAGGCCTGATTTTTGTTCATTCAGGCTTTTACTTTATTTTATTTATTTATTTATTTTTTTATTCATGAGAGACACAGACAGAAACACAGGCAGAGGGAGAAGCAGGCTCCGTGCAGGGAGCCAAGGTGAGACTTGATCCTAGGTCTCCAGGATCACACCCTGTGCTGAAGGCGGCACTAAACTGCTGAGCCACCCAGGCAGCCCCCATTCAGGCTTTAAATTGACTGGATGATTCCCACCCACAGTGGGGAGTGCAATCTGCTTTACTCATTGTAACAATCTGAATGTTAATCTCATCCAAAAACAACCTCACAGAAACATCCATAAGAATGTTTGACCAAGTATCTGGGCTCCCATGACCCAGCTGACATAAAATTAACCATCACAAGAACTCTTGTAATTCTATGAGTTTTAAGAAAACGTTTTCCATTTTGGCAAACAAAACAAAACAAAACAAAAAAACAGCAGTAGAAATTTAATAGGGATTATACTTAAGGTATACAGCACTTCAGGGAATGTTACCATTTTAGCAGTGGTAAATCTTCTAATCCCACATGAATAGAAATGTCTTTCCATTTATTTAGGTCTTTTTTAAATTTATTTCAGCAATGTTTTCTACATCTCAGGATACAAATCTTGCACTTCCTTGGTTAAATTTATTCCCGTATATTATATTATTTTGATGATAATGTTTAGGGTTTTTTTTTCAGTTGTTCATTTCTTTTGTATAGAAATACAACTGATTTTTGTAAATGGTGTCTGCAACTTTGTTAGATTTAATTATTGGGCCTGATATTTTCTGGGAGTTTTTCTGGAGATTCCTCAGAATTTTCTATAAATAAGATTGTGTCTTTTGTAAATAGAAATAGTGTTATTTCTTCCTTTCCTTTTCTTTTTTCATTTCTAATTCCTCTCACTAGAACTTCTGGTAAAATTTTGATTAGAGTGGCAAAAATGGGCATTCTTATATTTTTTCTCATCTAACGGGAAAGTTTCAGTCTTTCACCATAGAATATGGTGTTAGCTCTGAGGGCATCATTTTTAATAGATGTTCTACACCATATTGTGAACTTTACCTTTTATTCCTAGTTTCTCAAATGGTTTTTATCATGAAAGTGTATTAAATTTTGTCAAATGTTTTTTGGGCATCAGTTGAGGTGGTCCTTTTTTATTATGCCAATATGGTATAATATGTGGAACTACCCTTAGAGTTCTAGAATAAATCCCATGTGATCATTACATATAATTCTTTCAACATGCTGCTAGGTTTTTGTTTGCTAGTATTCAACAGTTTGCCAGTATTTTGTTGAGGATTTTTGCATCTCCATTCATATGAGTTACTAGTCTATAGTCATCCTGTGATGTTTTTGTCTTGCTTTGGTAACAGGGTAATGCTGGCTTCACAGAACAAGATAGGAAATGTTCTATCCTTTCCTATTTTTTTTGGAAGAGTTAGTGTTGATTCTTCTTTAAATATTTGGTAGAATATTTGGTAGCATATCTGGGCTTGGACATTTCTTTCTTGGCATGTTTTTGATTACTGATTCGATGTCCTTACTAGTTATGCATCTGCTTGAATTAAGTCAGTTTTAATCATTTTTTCTGCTTCTAGGAATTTGTCCATTTAATGTAGTTTATCTAATTTTGCTGTCCTATAACTTTTCATAGTTTTCCCTTATAATCCTTTTTATCTCTGTAAAGTCAAGAGTAATGATCCCACATTCATTTCTGATTTTAGCTGTAATAGTTTTCTTTATTACTTGGTTAGCTAAAGGTTTGCCAATTTCGTTGATCTTTTCAAAGAACTTTTTATTTCATTGATTTTCATTATTTTTTTTCTGTTCTTCATTTATTTCCACTTCAGTCTATTATTTCCTTCTTTCTGTTAACTTTGGGTTTCATTTTCTGTACCCTTTCTAGTTACTTATAGCAAAACGTTAGGATATTGATAAGGTGGCATTTACAACTATAACTTCTCATCAGAGCACTGCTTTCTCTGAGTTCCACAAGTTTGAGTTTTCTTTTTATTTTATCTCAAAGCATTTTCTGATTTCTCTTGTGATTTTTTTCTTTGACCTATAGGTTGTTGGAAAGTGGACTACTCTCCACATATTTATGAATTTCCCAGTTTTCCTTGGTTTTTAGTGTCATTCACTAAGGTCTGAGAACATAGTTGGTACAATTTCATTCTTGTGAGAATTTTAAAGCCTAACATATGTTCTAGCATGTAGAATGTTTTATGTGCACTTGAGAAGTTCATGTATCTTGGGTTTATGTTGTTGTTGTTGTTGCTTGGCTCTTATATAATCCTTGTCCCCTCCAGACAGTTTTCCCTACTGTTAACATCCTGCATTAGTGCGGTACATTCATTACAATTGACAAACCACTATTGGTACATTATTAACTAAATCCTATAGTTTACATTTGGTTTCATACTTTATTTTGTACAGTTCTATAGGTTTTAACAAATGAATAATTTAATGTATCTACCATGATAGTATTATACAGAATAGCTTCACTGCCCTGAAAATCTTCCGTGCTCTACCCACTTATTCCTGGACCCCTTTCTGTGAACTTCTGGCAATCACTGATCTTTTTACTGTTTCTAGGGTTTATCTTTTCCAAAATGTCAGAAATCATATAGTATGTAGCCTATCAGACTGGCTTCTCTCAGTTCACAACAATTTAAGGTTCTTCCACGTTTCATAGGCTTAGGCTTATTTTTTAATCATAAAATATTTGGAAAATGTTCAAGTGCCTCTCCATTTCTACTGGTGCATTCGATGGTTTTTGAAAAATTTAGTTTATCTGACACTGCATTGCTTGATTTTTTCAAATTACATATCTCATTGCAATTCTCAGCCAAACCCTTGGTAACCATCAATTTTTAGGTATTATTTTTATTCAATCAACTGATATTCACTGAGAAATTTTAAATCCACAGACATAATTGCCCATAGTTTGAATTAGATTTAGCTGAATTTGATTGCATGATTATCTAGGTCCATAAAATTAGTTGGAAAGCTTGTCTTGTTATTCTGTTTTCTGACAAAATTTAAATAAAATGAAAGTTATGTGGCACTACAAATTTGTTAGAACATGTTCATTAAGCTAGTAAGGAAGGGTAGGTATTAACTATGGAAAAATATCTGAGTAACAGTTCAGTTTTGTGTTATTTTTCCACGTAATGTTCCATTTTTTCTTTGCACAATAACCAGATTTTAAATTTATTTTTAAGATTCCATAACATTTTTGCCACATAATTTATAACAATACTTATTTCTACATGCTCACTGCATTGTCATTTTTTATTTTATGATGTAACATTGTCAAAAGTTTTCATGATATTATAAGGCTTTTCAAAGAGTCTGTTTTTAGTGTTTTTTAAGTCCTTAATATTAGGTTTAAGATCACTGTGTGTTTTTAAAATTCTCATTAGTGTTGTCTTTATTGCATCTTTCTGTTTGTTTGTATCAGAATCTTTAGAGATTCTAAAACTAAATAATGAGCTTATCTGAACTTTTTTCATTTTCTTATATACGCATTTGTATTTGTAAATGTTCATCTTATTGCCAAATTGTGAAGTTGCATCCTTACATTAATGACACTCAATGAATTCATTAATACCCAGTTCTACAACTCTCATAGTTTTTCATGTGTGTTCATGTTTAAACCTAGGGGTGTCTTGTCTTACTATTTTAATATGTCTTTTTTGCTATATTTAATATCTTCACATCATCAATTTTTTATTACTAATATATTGTATGTTCATTTTTCATAGTTTCTATGATAGTGTTTTGGAATATATTAACACATTTGTACAGTTTAGGTTGTGGCATAGTATCATTTTTCATAAATACTAGGAAAAAATTGTATTCTGAATTTGTAGAGCCTAATACTAGATAAACACACACACATACACACAAGAAGTCAAGCTTAGTTATTGTATTATTAAATAAATATTCTATCTATTTAACTTATTTTTTATTACTTGGTCTGTTTAGCTTACTGAAAATTGTAACCATGAGGGGTATATTGGAGAACACAAGTTTAATAGTTACGTTTAAATTTCTCTTTATGGTATATTAGTTGTTTTATATATATATTTACCGTTACTCAGAAGTTATGTTTTTATCCTCTGTTATTCTATTTTCTCTGATATCATTTTTTAAATTTTTTGTTCCATATTTACCTGATTAAATTTTTCTTGCCTTTATTTTCAGAATCTTTGTAACACTTTCCTTTAGGTAAATCTCTTATAAATAACATATTCCAGGATATTATTTTTCATTGTAATATATGGTTTTATATATTTTTATCATGAAGATAACCCATTTTTATTTGAGATTTTGTTTGAAGTTATTTCTGCTTTTGCTTCTACTTTTCTATTTGCAAATATTTGTTATTCTTTTGTTCTATCCTGCCTTCTACTAATTTCTTAAATTTTAATTATTTTCAATGTTTATTTTTTCCTAGTGATTACATATTATTTTAAACACATTATCTTTATTCTTAAAATCTAAATCATATGTTTGTTTTCCCATAAACTCAGTAAGTTAAAACCTTAAAATTCTCTCACTTTTCTGTACTCTTTCCTTCTTCCTTATCACATATGGCTATCACAAATTAATTCCAGGGGTTTGTCATAACTTATTATGAAAATAACGTTTTTCCAAGTTCTTTAATTTATCCAACCTCCTGTATCATCATTTTAAAAAATTTTATAACATCTATATAATTCACACAATTTACATATATTTAAGGTACACAATTCAATTTTTTAAAACTATTCACAGGTGTATAGCCATCACCACAATCATTTTAAAAAACTTTTATACTTCTTTTTTTTGATAAATTTATTTTTTATTGGTGTTCAATTTACCAACATACAGAATAACACCCAGTGCTCATCCTGTCAAGTGCCCCCCCCGCAGTGCCCATCACCCATTCACCCCCATCCCCTGCCCTCCTCCCCTTCCACCACCCCTAGTTCGATTCCCAGAGTTAGGAGTCTCTATGTTCTGTCACCCTTTCTGATATTTCCCACACATTTCTTCTCCCTTCCCTTATATTCCCTTTCACTATTATTTATATTCCCCAAATGAACGAGAACATATAATGTTTGTCCTTCTCCAATTGACTTACTTCACTCAGCAAAATACCCTCTAGTTCCATCCACCTTGAAGCAAATGGTGGGTATTTGTCATTTCTAATGGCTTAGTAATATTCCATTGTATACATAGACCACATCTAATTTATCCATTCATCTTTCAATGGACACCGAGGCTCCTTCCACAGTTTGGCTATTGTGGCCATTGCTGCTATAAACATCGGGGTGCAGGTATCCCAGCGTTTCATTGCATCTGAATCTTTGGGGTAAATCCCCAACAGTGCAATTGCTGGGTCGTAGGGCAGGTCTATTTTTAGCTCTTTGAGGAACCTCCACACAGTTTTCCAGAGTGGCTGCACCAGTTCACAATCCCACCAACAGTGTAAGAGGGTTCCCTTTTCTCCACATCCTCTCCAACATTTGTGGTTTCCTGCCTTGTTAATTTTCCCCATTCTCACTGGTGTGAGGTGGTATCTCATTGTGGTTTTGATTTGTATTTCCCTGATGGCAAGTGATGCAGAGCATTTTCTCATGTGCATGTTGGCCATGTCTATGTCTTCCTCTGTGATATTTCTCTTCATGTCTTTTGCCCATTTCATGATTGGATTGTTTGTTTCTTTGCTGTTGAGTTTAATAAGTTCTTTATAGATTTTAGAAACTAGCCCTTTATCTGATATGTTATTTGCAAATATCTTCTCCCATTCTGTAGGTTGTCTTTGAGTTTTGTTGACTGTATCTTTTGCTGTGCAAAAGCTTCTTATCTTGATGAAGTCCCAATGGTTCATTTTTGCTTTTGTTTCTTTTGTCTTCGTGGATGTATCTTGCAAGAAGTTACTGTGGCCGAGTTCAAAAAGGGTATTGCCTGTGTTCTCCTCTAGAATTTTGATGGAATCTTGTCTCACATTTAGATCTTTCATCCATTTTGAGTTTATCTTTGTGTATGGTCAAGAGAGTGGTCTAGTTTCATTTTTCTGCATGTGGATGTCCAATTTTCCCAGCACCATTTATTGAAGAGACTGTCTTTCTTCCAGTGGATCGTCTTTCCTCCTTTATCGAGTATTAGTTGACCATAAAGTTCAGGGTCCACTTCTGGGTTCTCTATTCTGTTCCATTGATCTATGTGTCTGTTTTTGTGCCAGTACCACACTGTTTTGATGACCACAGCTTTGTAGTACAACCTGAAATCTGGCATTGTGATGCCCCCAGATATGGTTTTCTTTTTTAAAATTCCCCTGGCTATTCGGGGTCTTTTCTGATTCCACACAAATCTTAAAATAATTTGTTCTAACTCTCTGAAGAAAGTCCATGGTAGTTTGATAGGGATTGCATTAAACGTGTATATTGCCCTGGGTAACATTGACATTTTCACAATATGCCAATCCATGAGCATGGGATATTTTTCCATCTCTTTGTGTCTTCCTCAACTTCTTTCAGAAGTGTTCTATAGTTTTTAGGGTATAGATCCTTTACCTCTATGGTTAGGTTTCTTCCTAGGTATCTTATGCTTTTGGGTGCAATTGTAAATGGGATTGACTCCTTGTTCTCTTTCTTCAGTCTCATTGTTAGTGTATGGAAATGCCACTGATTTCTGGGCTTTGATTTTGTATCCTGCCACGCTACCAAATTGCTGTATGAGTTCCAACAATCTTGGGATGGAGGCTTTTGGGTTTTCTAGGTAGAGTATCATGTCATCAGTGAAGAGGGAGAGTTTGACTTCTTCTTTGCCAATTTGAATACCTTTAATGTCTTTTTGTTGTCTGATTGCTGAGGCTAGGACTTCCAGTACTATGTTGAATAGTAGTAGTGAGAGTGGACATCCCTGTCTTGTTCCTGATCTTAGGGGTAAGGCTCCCAGTGCTTCCCCATTGAGAATGATATTTGCTGTGGGCTTTTTGTAGATGGCTTTTAAGATGTCAAGGAAAGTTCCCTCTATCCCTACACTCTGAAGAGTTTTGATCAGGAATGGATGCTGTATTTTGTCAAATGCTTTCTCTGCATCTAATGAGAGGATCATATGGTTCTTGGTTTTTCTCTTGCTGATATGATGAATCACATTGATTGTTTTACGAGTGTTGAACCAGCCTTGTGTCCCGGGGATAAATCCTACTTGGTCATGGTGAATAATTTTCTTAATGTATTGTTGGATCCTATTGGCTAGTATCTTGTTGAGAATTTTTGCATCCATGTTCATCAGGGATATCGATCTGTAATTCTCCTTTTTGGTGGAGTCTTTGTCTGGTTTTGGAATTAAGGTGATGCTGGCCTCATAGAACGAATTTGGAAGTACTCCATCTCTTTCTATCTTTCCAAACAGCTTTAGTAGAATAGGTATTGTTTCTTCTTTAAACGTTTGATAGAATTCCCCTGGGAAGCCATCTGGCCCTGGACTCTTGTGTCTTGAGAGGTTTTTGATGACTTCTTCAATTTCCTCCCTGGTTATTGGCCTGTTCAGGTTTTCTATTTCTTCCTGTTCCAGTTTTGGTAGTTTGTGGCTTTCCAGGAATGTGTCCATTTCTTCTAGATTGCCTAATTTATTGGTGTAGAACTGTTCATAATATGTTTTTAAAATCGTTTGTATTTCCTTGGTGTTGGTAGTGATCTCTCCTTTCTCATTCATGATTTTATTGATTTGAGTCTTCTCTCTCTTCTTTTTAATAAGGCTGGCTAATGGTTTATCTATCTTATTAATTCTTTCAAAGAACCAACTCCTGGTTCTGTTGATCCGTTCCACAGTTCTTCTGGTCTCGATTTTGTTGAGTTCTGCTCGAATCTTTATTAACTTCTTCTCCTGGGTGTAGGGTCCATCTGCTGTTTTTTCTCTAGCTCCTTTATGTGTAAGGTTAGCTTTTGTATTTGAGTTCTTTCCAGTTATTGAATGGATGCTTGTATTGCAATGTATTTCCCCCTTAGGACTGCTTTTGCTGCATCCAAAAGATTTTTTTTTAAGATTTTATTTATTTATTCATAAACACAGAGAGAGTGGCAGAGACACAGACAGAGGGAGAAGCAGGTTCCATGCAGGGAGCCCGATGTGGGACTCGATCCCTGGTCTCCAGGATCACACCCCAGGCTGCAGGCGGCGCCAAACCACTGCGCCACCAGGGCTGCCCATCCCAAAGATTTTGAACGGTTGTATCTTCATTCTCATTAGTTTCCATGAATCTTTTTAATTCTTCCTTAATTTCCTGGTTGACCCTTTCATCTTTTAGCAGGGTGGTCCTTAACCTCCACGTGTTTGAGGTCCTTCCAAACTTCTTGTTGTGATTTAGTTCTAATTTCAAAGCATTATGGTCTGAGAATATGCAGGGGACAATCCCAGCCTTTTGGTATCAGTTCAGACCCGATTTGTGACCCAGTATGTGGTCTATTCTGGAGAAAGTTCCATGTGCACTTGAGAAGAATGTGTATTCAGTTGAGTTTGGATGTAAAGTTCTGTAGATATCTGTGAATTCCATCTGGTCCAGTGTATCATTTAAAGCTCTCGTTTCTTTGGAGATGTTGTGCTTAGAAGACCTATCAAGTATAGAAAGAGCTAGATTGAAGTCACCAAGTATAAGTGTATTATTATCTAAGTATTTCTTCACTTTGGTTATTAATTGATTTATATATTTGGCAGCTCCCACATTCGGGGCATATATATTGAGGATTGTTAAATCCTCTTCTTGGATAGATCCTTTAAGTATGATATAGTGTCCCTCTTCATCTCTCACTACAGTCTTCGGGGTAAATTTTAGTTTATCTGATATAATGATGGCTACCCCTGCTTTCTTTTGAGGACCATTCAAATGGTAAATGGTTCTCCAACCTTTTATTTTCAGGTTGTAGGTGTCCTTCAGTCTAAAATGAGTCTCTTGTAGACAGCAAATGATGGGTCCTGCTTTTTTATCCAATGTGAAACCCTGCGCCTTTTGATGGGGTCATTAAGCCCGTTCACGTTCAGAGTTACTATTGAGACATATGAGTTTAGTGTAACCATGTTATCTATTCAGTCCCTGTTTTTGTGGATTGTTCCACTGAACTTCTTCTTAAAGGGGAATTTTAAGAGTCCCCCTTAAAATTTCTTGCAGAGCTGGTTTGGAGGTCACATATTCTTTCAGTTCCTGCCTGTCTTGGAAGCTCTTTATCTCTCCTTCCATTTTGAATGAGAGCCTTGCTGGATAAAGTATTCTTGGTTGCATGTTCTTCTCATTTAGGACCCTGAATATATCCTGCCAGCCCTTTCTGGCCTGCCAGGTCTCTGTGGAGAGGTCTGCTGTTACCCTAATATTCCTCCCCATGAAAGTCAGGGACTTCTTGTCTCTTGCTGCTTTAAGGATCTTCTCTTTATCTTTGGAATTTGCAAGCTTAACTATTAAATGTTGAGGTGTTGAACGGTTTTTATTGATTTTAGGGGGGGGATCTCTCTATTTCCTGGATCTGAATGCCTGTTTCCCTTCCCAGATTAGGAAAGTTTTCAGCTATGATTTGTTCAAATACATATTCTGGCCCTCTGTCCCTTTCGGCGCCCTCGGGAACCCCAATGAAACATAGGTTTTTCTTCCTCAGGCTGTCATTTATTTTCCTTAATCTATCTTCATGGTCTTTTAATTGTTTGTCTTTTTTTTCCTCAGTTTCCCTCTTTGCCATCAACTTGTCTTCTATGTCAGTCACTCGTTCTTCCACCTCGTTAACCCTCGTCATTAGGACTTCTAGTTTGGATTGCATCTCATTCAATTGATTTTTAATTTCTGGCTGATTAGCTCTAAATTCTGCAGTCATGAAGTCTCTTGAGTCCTTAATGCTTTTTTTCTAGAGCCACCAGTAGCTGTATAATAGTGCTTCTGAATTGGCTTTCTGACATTGAATTGTAATCCAGATTTTGTAACTCTGTGGGAGAGAGGACTGTTTCTGATTCTTTCTTTTGAGGTGAGGTTTTCCTTCTAGTCATTTTGCTCAGCGCAGAGTGGCCAAAAGCAAGTTGAATTGGGAAAAGGAAAAAAAGAGGAGAGAAAGAAGGAAAGAAAAGAGAAAAAGAAAAAAGAAAAAAGAAAGGAAAAAAGAAAAAGAAGAAGAAAAAGAAAGAAAGGGGGAAAAAGGGTGGGGGAAGGATACAAATCAAAAAGCAAAAAAAAAAACACGGGGGAGTATCTTCTGATTCTGTATACTTTAAGTCCCTTGACTTCCCCTGGATCTTGTCCGTCTAGCTGGTCTTCTGGGGGAGGGGCCTGTTGTCCTGATTTTCAGGTGTTAGCACTTGGGGGAGCTGCTCTGCCCCTGCCTGGGGCAGGGCTCAGTGGGGGTTGTTTACCCGGTGAGGCCCCAGGAGGAACAGCCGCAGTTGCTATGGCAACTCTGGAAGCCTGGATTCAGCCTCCGCAGGAACTACGGGGCTCGGGGCTCTCGGTTCTCCGTCCGCAGGGCCTGGAGGCTCCGGGGCGGGGCCGCTGATCTGCTCAGCTCGGGGCAGGAGCGTCCTCGCTGTCCTGGGCCCTCCCGGCCTCTGCCTGTCCCGGGGGAGGCCGGATCCTGGGCTGTGTCCCGGCGCCCTGTGCTCCGGGGCCTGCGCTGTTGGAGTCACGCTCCCGCCCCGCAGCCCCCTCCGCGGAGGCGCCGCCCGAGCCCCTCCGAGCTGCTCCGGTCGGTCCCGCCGTGCGCGCTGCAGCCCTTAGGGAGCTCTGCGCACTCTCCCGGGGCACAGGTGTCTGTTAGTGTCCCCGGGAGCCCGAGGGCATCCCCGCCCTCCTGGGTCCTGCTCCAACTCCCTGCGAGCCCCTTTCCGCCCGCCCGGGAAGGTTGGTGCAGCTCCTGCTCCTCCGGGACGGGGCTCTCCTGTCCTGGGGACACTCGCCCCGGCCTCAGCCCGGCTCCTCGCGGGGCCCCTCCCCCTGGAGGCCTTTTGTTCCTTTATTTCTCTTTCCCCGTCTTCCTACCTTGATAGAAGCGCGAACTCTTCTCACTGTAGCCTTCCAGCTGGTCTCTCTTTACATCTCAGGCCGAATTCGTAGATTTTCAGGATGATTTGAAGGTTATCTAGGTAATTTGGTGGGGACAGGTGATTTGGGGACCCTGCTCTTCCGCCGTCTTGCCCCTCCTCCAACTTTTATCCTTCTTAAGAGAAAAACCTGTGTTCATTAGCAGTCACTACTCACTTCTGTCCAATTCTTCTCTTAGGCCTAGGCAACTATTAATCTACTTTCTTTCCCTGCATACTTATATATGCTGGATATTTCATGGAAATGGAATTATATAGCATGTGTTCTTTTATGTTTTATTTGTTTCATTTAGCATATTTTAAAGGTTCATTCAGGTACTAGCATGTATCACTATTTCAGTTTTTATGCTTGAATAATATTCCATTGCATGGATATCTCACACTTTATCCATTAATCAAATGAAAGGCATATAAACTATTTCTATTTTTAGACTATTATAAATAATGTCACCATGTAGCTTTGCGTACAGCTTTGTGTAGAAATATGTTTACATTTCTCTTAGGTCTATATTTACAAGTAGAACTGCTAGGTCATATAACTCTTGTATTTACCTTTTAAGGAACAGCCAAACTGTTTGCCAAATAGGCGACATCACTTCACATTCTCATCAGCAATCCATGAGGATTCCAATTTCTCAACATCTTCAACACTTGTTATTATCTGTATTTTTACAATAGACATTCCAGCGAGCATCAGGTGGTATCTCAAAACTACAATGAGATACCACTTCACACCTGTCTGAATGGCTAAAATTAACAATTCAAGAAACAACAGGTGTTGGTGAGGATACAGAGAAAGGTAGCCCTCCAACACAATTGAGAGGAATTAAAACTGGTGCAGCCACTCTGGAAAACATTAGGAGGTTCCTCAAGAAGCTAAAAATAGAACCACTCTATGATCCAGCAAGTGCACAAGTAGGTATTTACCTGAAGGGTACTAAAATAATGATTTGAAGGGATGCATGCACCCCAATGTTTATAGTAGCAGCATCAACAATAGCTAAATTATGAAAAGAGCCCAAATGTTCATAATACTTTTGGTTTGTATTCTCCTAATAACTTATGATATATTCATATATTCAAGATATAAGCCTATTACGATATATATATTTTGCAAATATTTTCTCCTATTGTGAAAGGTCTCTCGATGGTGTCCTTGGAAATGTAAACATTTTTATTATTAATGAAGTTTATATGTTTTGTCACTTGTATTTTTAAAATCATATATAAGAAACCATTGTTTAATGTAAGGTCATTAATATTTATCTCTATCTTAAGAGCTTTATAGTCTTAGCTCATACATTTATGTATTGATCTATTTGGGGTTAAATTTTATATATGAGGTGGGATAGGAGTTCAATTTCATTTTTTTGCATGTGGCTCTCCAAATGTCCCAACGCTACACATTGAAAAGACTATTATTTGCCCAACAAATGATCTTGGCACTCTGTTTAAAACCAACTGACCATAGATGTATAGGTTTATTTCTTAAATCTCAGTTCTATTCCATTGATCTATATGCCTATATTTATGCCAGTACCACATAGTCTTGTTTACTGCAGTTTTGTAGTAATTTGAAATAAGAAAGTGGATACTACAACTTTTTCTTCTATTTCAAGATATTTTTGGGTGTTTACCTTGAACTTCTTTATAAATTTCTATCTGAATGTTAGGGATAGTTTGTTCATTTCTTCAAAGAAACCTGATGAAATGGTGGCAGATTGCTTTGAATTTATAGATCAATGTGTGGAGTAGTGATATTTTTAGTAATATAGAGTTTTCTATCAAAGAATGTCTTTCCTTTTATAAGACCTTCTTTAAATTTTCCAATAATTCCTTATAGTTCTCAGTGTATAAGATTTGCACTTTTTCCTTCAGCTTAATCCCAAATATTTCATATTTTGATTATAAATATAATTCTATTGGGATCCCTGGGTGGCGCAGCGGTTTGGCGCCTGCCTTTGGCCCAGGGCGCGATCCTGGAGACCCAGGATCGAGTCCCACATCGAGCTCCCGGTGAATGGAGCCTGCTTCTCCCTCTGCCTGTGTCTCTGCCTCTCTCTCTCTCTCTCTCTCTCTCTCTCTCTCTCTCTGTGACTATCATAAATAAATTTAAAAAAATTAAAAAAAGAAATGTTATTGATAAAAAAGAAATTGATATTTGATACTGATCTTCTAAACTGAAAAGTTGGTATGCTCATTTATTATTTTATTTTTTATTTTTTAAGCTTTTATTTATATATTCATGAGAGACAGAGAGGGAGGGAGGCAGAGGGAGAGGCAGGCTTCACAGGGAGCCTGATGTAGGACTCGATCCCAGGACCCTGGGATCACGACCTGAGCAGCAGGCAGATGCTCAAACAACTGGGCCACCCAGGTACTCCTCATTCATTAGTTTTAATAGGTTTTAAGTGGATTCCTTTGGAATATATACATATATAAGTATATATTATACACACACACATATACATATACCTAATCATCTAAAAATAGAAATAGATTTACTTTCTCTTTCCAGTAGGAATGAATGGCTTTTAAAAAGATTTATTTATTTGAGAGAGAGAGCACCAGCTGGTTGGGGGGTGGGAATTGTAGGGAGAGGCAGAGGGAGAGGGAAAGAGAAAATCTCAAGCAGACTTCCTGCTGAGCGCAGCAAAGGGCTTAATCTCACAACCTGAGCCAAAAATCAAGTCAGACGCTTAACCAACTGAGCCACCAAGCACCCCAAATATGAATGGCTTTTAACTGAATTTTTGCAGAATTGCCCTAATTCAAGTACAGTGTTGAAAGAAAATGGTGAGAGCAGATATTCTAGTTCTGTTCCTGATCAGAAGGTGACTATGATGCATCTAAAGGTTCTTTATAGGTACTTTTTATCAGGCTGAGGAATTTTCCTTTCTTTGAAGTTTAAAATTTTCTTAGTTTTTGAATATGTTTATAATGTAAAGTTGATTTTGTCAAATTTTTTCTGGGTCTATTGAGAGGATATAATTTTCTTCTCTAGTGGTGGATTTTCTATCAGGGAATACTGGCCTCAGAATGAGGCACTAAGTATACCTTCCTCTTCCATTTTTAGGAAGAGCATTGGAAGAATCAGTATTAATTTTTCATTCAATAGTCTAAAGTCACTTGTGAAGCCATCTTGGCCTGGACTTTTCTTTATGGTTGGTTTTTAAAAAATATTAGTAATCTAAGTTCTTCACTTCTTATGACTTTTTCAGGTTTTCTTTTCTTCTTGACTCCATTTCTATAGTTTATATCTTTCTAGGAATTTGTCTATTATGCCTGTTATCTACTTTATTACCATAGATTAAAATTTCTTTATAATAATTTGATATTTTAAGTTCAATAATAATGTCTCCTCTTACTTTTGCTATTTTAATAATTTTAATCTCTTTTTGGCTTTGTCAATCTGTCTAAAATTTGTCAATTTTGTTGAACCAATTTTTAAGTTTATTGCTTTTCTATTTTCTATTTTATTAATTTCATTTAAAAATTTCATTTCTTTGAAGTGCTATTAATTTTTCTTTATTTTTATTTCTCTTTAATAACTGGGTTGGATCATTTTACTGATGTCTATTCTCCCCCCAAAGTTGTTCCTCTTACAGTGCAGTTTTAAACATGTGAACAGATACCCCAAATGACAGTGCTTTTAGCAAAGTGCTTTTTATTTCTTTCCCTGATCTTTGTTACACTATCTTCCCAGTTTGGTATCACACTCAACCACTATTTGCCAGTTGAGTGTTTTACTGTTTTTCACAATGTCCGGCGACATAAGTTGTTCCATTCTCTGATCCATTAAACAAATGTCTCTTTATAAAGGGAGTTTGACTCTATTTGAAGTTATGCAATGGTAGAGCCTATGTGCTATCCTACTATGAACCAATGAAAGTTATACCTTTTTTCATTGAATATTTATGATTTTCCAATTAACTCTGCTATTCAGTTTTTGGTATAACAGATTTTAAAAATAGAGAAAGTATATGGATAGAAAATATCACAAGACTATTATGGAATTTGTTTGATTCTTTACTATTTCTTAAATGTCTTTTCTTGAGTCATAAAAATCTATAAATGTAGCATTTTTAAGTCACATTAAATATGCAAAATTATCTAAATATTTGCTTTTGTTGATAGGAAATTTTCCTTAAGTTTTGGATTAAATATTTGCCAAGCCTAAAAAGAACTTTACTAGATCAGTATTACAAATTATTCATGCTATATTATAATAACACTAACAGTAAATGCTATATTTGGTTATTTGAAGTCCCCATAATATAAGAGGCATGCTTTACTACTGTTATTGTGATGCTTAATTTAGTAATTTCTCCAAGACCATAAATTGATTTGGACATTGCATGCCCTTTAAAAACTCTAAATTATATTCCTAAGTGTAAAACTTCAGTGGCTAGAGATACATAGAGAAGTATATGGGATGGAAGAAAGGAAATGAAACTCTTAAATTACTATAATTGTTCAGATATTTATATAATGTACATATTAATGTGTGGGTTAGTATCTGCATGCATAAAAAGGGGAAATCTTAAATATTATACATCTTGGGGATGCCTGGGAGGCTCAGCGGTTCAGTGCCTGCCTTTGGCCCAGGGCGTGATCCTGGAATCCTGGGATTGAGTCCCACGTCGGGCTCCCGGCATGGAGCCTGCTTCTCCCTCTGCCTGTGTCTCTGCCTCTCTCTCTCTTTCTTTATGTCTATCATGAATAAATAAATAAAATCTTTAAAAAATATGATACATCTCAATGTGTATCTATAGAATGCTAAGATAAAATATAAGGTAAAGCTGAAACAGCAAATATTCCTCAGAGACTAATAAGCAGTGACTGCTTTGACTAATATCTGAATGTTACCTTCATCTCTCCAATATCTCATTTCAGATATTGGGAGATAATTGAGGACACATTCCTTCTCACTTTTACCCCAATAATATGCATACTGAGTCCAAATCCTAGTCATTGCCACACACAGAAAAATCTTTACACTATAATTTTCTTTCATATATCACTATAATACAGCTTACCATTATCTCCACTTAGATTTAGGCAATGTTTTCTAACTGCTCCTCATATCTCATCATTTTAAGTTCTGCCCTTTGACCAAACTGTTCTCCACACAGAAGACAACGTGATATTTTTAAATCACAAATCGTTAGATTTTTATTGAATCTCATTATTTAATAAGAACCACCAATAATTTTTAAACCTTTCAATGGCATTTCATTGGGGATAAAATTTCTTATCTTCATCCTGCTCTACAAGAGTCTATATGATTTGGACCCTATGTTTCTCCAGCTTCATCTTGCCCACTTTTCTCATCAAGATATTTACCCCCTAGAACTCTTACCTATATTAGCCTCAATGCCAAGAGGGCTCTCTTCTCCATTATTTTCCTAACTAACTCCTCCCCCATTTGATTTATTTTACATTTCCCTTCCTCAAGAAAACTTCTATAACTCTTCTAACCTAAATCTGGTACCTTTTTCACAATCTCATTGTACTTCTTACTTTCATAGCACTTATCACAATTTATAATAGCATTTTTATGTGATACTAAATATTACAGCTCTGGAATCTCAATATTGCTTAACTCTTCTTCCCAAACCTTCCAGAACACATTCATACCAATATAGGGGCATGTTTTCAGGAATCCACATTTGGGTTTACAGAACCCCTAAATTATTTGGATAAGATATCTACATGTGATATTCAGAAAGTAACAGAAGGAAGGAAGTCTGTGTCTTCCATGGGCTGGATACATAACTTCAAGTTCCAATATAGATGGATTTGTGTTTTCTCCATCACATATATGAGTCTGATGTATCACTTCATTATATCACTCAGTACAGGTGATAGAATATAATCACTTATAAGAAGCTGTTGAAGACATTGCTCTAGCAAGAATCCATGATCCACTATCCTGGCACTTCCATGAACTTTTTTTCATCTTGGATATCTATTCTTAAAATTAGATACCTAGAGTAGCATCACCAAGATGGTGACCTAAGTTGTTCCTGACTTGTCTTTCCCTCATGAGAAAAACAATTAACAATTATTCATGAACAAGATATCACTGACTGAATTCCAGAACATAGGAGTGAAGCTGAAGGACTCCCCTGCACCACAGAGACCAAGACAGACTAGAAAGGTAAAAGGAGTGGCTACATCCTGGCCAAGTTGCTCCTCCTCCCAGGCCACTGCAGCACCATGCAGACATCTGTTTCCTCCGGTGGAAAAGCAGGGTGTGGGCAGGGACAATCAGATCCACCAGCGCATCCTCTGGTCTCACCTGATGGGGATTAAAGCAGAATCTGTAGGGCCCAGGTACTGAGAAGCTTACTATGACGGAATAGGAGAAAGGTGCTTGTAACAATCAGCACTGGATCTTGGCAGATTGATTTCATACCTGCAGTACCCAAGTGGTAATCCCAACTAAAAGTTTTGCTCATCTGCAGAACAAAGTTTGGAAGGGGAGAGCACCCTCTAACTGGGAACTCAATGGGGATGCAAAATGCCTGATTCAGGTCCTCAAATAAGCTTTTATGGCCCGGGAATCTGGTTTGCCTATACCAAAGCAGGGAGCTGAGTCAAAGCCCTATGTACTGGTAGGGCCTGGTGAGAATATCTGGAAGCTGTGTAGTCTCACAACACTCAAGCTGAGAGGTGGGTAGGCAGAACCAATAACCGGTTACTTGTGCAAAACCAGTACCAGGCATGAAATGTTCCCCCTGCTAAGCCCAAAAAGGAGGATTAATTCATAGCCAATACAGAGGGTTATAGCTCCTGGGCTCTATCTGACCAAAAGTATTGGTAAGAAGACTTAGAAGCTATTCTTCCATCTAACCAGAAAGGCTGTTCAAGAACTCTATCAAGGCAGAGCTGTTAGCTTCTATAATAAAGCCAGTACTGGTTTAGAACATTCTTCTGGTATGCCTGGGCATTGGGAGTAATTCAGAGCTATGGATGAGGATGGCTCTCAGACCGCTGTGGCCAGAAAACCTGCTTAGGAAAAACTGGGAGAAGTTCAGTGTAGCTAACTCAGGCAAGGGAATGGAGACATAGCTCTACCTGCTGTGGAGAGTGTCTCCCAGTCCCATCTGAACAGAAGGGCTGGTGAGAACACCTGGATGCTGCATAAACTATCAATGCTCAAGCTGGGATGCATAGACAGAGCTAATAGTCTACAGTGCAAAGCCAGTGGCCCTGTTCAGTACGAAATTTGGGGCATTGGTTGGTTTGAGTTAAGATAACAAACAAAGAGCTTTACCATCTTTAGAACTCCTTCCACTGTGCTAAAGTAGGGAAACTAATTCATAGCCCCTCTTAGTGCTGAACACAACCTTCAGCCTCACTGACTAGGACACAGAACATAGGAAGATGCACAGTTCATACAAAAGCCCTGATTATAGCGTTACTTGAAAAGAAAACACAGCTTACAATGTTCCCCATTTGCCATAGCAAAATTGTTGGTTTCACCGTCCAAGGAACTCAGTGCACTTTCTCCTAATTTAGGTCCCAAGTATGAGCTTTACAGATTCTTGGTACTATCCTGCTGTTCCACCAGGGCATAAAAATGGATTCATAACCCTATCTACTAATGAATATGTAGTTACCATTGGATAATGTAGGAGTTAGGTGGGCAAATCTTTCATAAAGTTGAAAATCATGTGTAACTTTTGACTCCCCATAAATTTAACTATGAATAGCATACTATTGAGTGAAATTCTTACTGATAAGTCAATTAATGCATATTTGTATATGTATTATGTACTGTATTCTTACAATAAAGTAAGTTAGAGAAAAGAAAATTCTATTAAGAAAATCATAAGAGAAAATACATTTATAGTTATGTATTTATCAAAAATAATCCACATATAAGATTTGTGCAGTTTAAACCTATGTTGTTAAAGAGACACCTGTAGTACCCAAACCTGATGTAATAAAGCTTGACCAGAAAAGCCAGACAAATACAGAGCCCAGCCTCTCACTTGGGTAGGAAACTGAACTAGCAGTCCTATCCAATAAGAGAATAGCTTGAATAGGGCTATACTGATACACATTGTAATTAAATTATCAAAGTCAATGAATTTTAAAAGCAGCAAGTTGAAAAAAGTTGCATACGAGGAAACTCCCATAAGACTATAGGCAGATTTCTCATCAACTTTTCAGGTTAGGAGATAATGTGATAATATATTCAATATATTAAAACAAAACAACCAAAACTCTGGCAATCCAGAATTCTATACCCAGCAAAGCTGCCCTTTAGAAATGAAGTAGGGATAAAGATTTTCCAAAAAAAACCCACAAAACCTGAGGAAGTTCATTACCATTAGTTCATTCATGACCAGTCTTATAAGAAATACTGAAGGGAGTTTTTTAAGTGGAGGTAAAAATACACGAATTAACATCATAAAAACATTAAAAAGTAGCACTAAAAAAAGTCACTAGTATGGGTAAACATAGGATCAAAGTTACAATCTGTAATATGGCAGTGATGGTTCATAATTCATTTACAATTCTAGTTTAAAAGTTTTAAGGAATAGATGTAGTAAAAATATCTTTAACCACAAAAATGTGTTATTAGTTACACAATATTTTAAAATATGTAAATTTTAACAGCAATAACCTAAAATGTGAGAGGGAGAAGAAGTAAAAGTATAAAATTTAGGAATTCTATTGAAGTTGTTATCGGCTTAAATAGGAGGCATCATAATTCCTGACTTCAAGCTATAGTATAAAGCTGTAGTTATTAAAGCAGTCTGAAACTGGCATTAAAAACAGAAAACTAGACCAAGAGAACAGAATTTAGGGCCCAGAAATAAAAGCAAGTCTATTTGGCACTTAATATTTGACAGGGATCCAAGAATACTCAATGGAGAGCAAACAGTCTCTTCAGTAAATGGTTCTGGGAAAATTGGATATTTAAATGTAAAAGAATGAAATTTGACTCCTATCTTACACTACTAATAAAAATTAAATTGAAATGGATTAGAGACTTAAATGTAAGACCTGAATCTATAAAACTCCTAAAAGAAAAGATAGGAAAATAGCTTGACCTGAGTCTTGGTACTGATTTTATGGAAATCATACCTAAGCACAAGAAACAAAATCATAAATAAACAAGTAGGATGACATCAAATTAAAAAGCTTTTACACAACAAAGGAAACTATCAACAAAGTGAAAAGTCAACCAAAGAATGGGAGAAAAGATTTGCAAACCATGTATCTGATAGGAGCTTGATATCCAGAATATATAAAGAACTCATACAACTCAATAGCAAAAACCAAATAATCCATTTTAAAAAGAGACAAAGGACCTGAATAGTTGTGTTTTTTTTTCCTAAAAAAGATATAAGAATGGGGAACTCCACAAGAAATTTTGCTCAACATCATTATGCTTTACAGAAATTCAAATTAAAAGCAAAAAGAACTATTATGTCATTCCTACAAGAACGGATCTCATTAAAAGGCAAGAGATAACAGACATTGGTATGTATATGTAGGAAAGGAAAGCCTGTGCACTGATGGTGGGGCTATCAATTGATGCAGCCACTATGAAAAATGGAATGGAAGTTTCTCAAAAAATTAAAAATAGAATTAGCATATGACCCAGAAATTCCACTTTGGGGAATGTATACAAAAGAACTGAAAACAACTGAAAAGATAATGCATTTCCCCTCTCCATATTTTATAGTAGCATTATTTACAGTAACTAGACATAGAAACAAATTGTCAATGAATGCATAAATAGATAAAGAAGTTGTGGTATATACATGTACGCACACACACATATACACCATAAACTATTAGCCATAGGAAATAAAAAAACAGGGAAATGTTACCGTTTTTACAACACGGATGAAGCATGAAGGCATTATGCTAAGTGTAAAAGTCAGAGAAAGACATGCTATATGATCTTATATATGAAATCTAAATTCATTGGATTCATAGATTCAGTGGATTTATAGAAAAAAGATCAGATTTGTGGTTATCAGAGATAAGAGTGAGAGCAAGAAGAATTGGAGGAAGGTGGTCAAAAGGTACACACTTCTGTTTATAAGACAAGTAAGTACTAGTCATATAAGGTACAGCATAATGAGTATATTCATCACTACTATAGGATATGTAGAAAAGTTAAGAGAGTAGATCCTCAGAGTTCTACTGGTTTTCTTCTTTTCTGTTTATCTTATCCATATGAGATGATGGATGTTGACTAAACCTACTGTGGTAAACATTTCACAGTATTTGTAAGTCAAACCATCTTGCTGTATACCTTAACCTTATAAAAGTGATGTATCTCAAATATTTCGTAAAACTGGGGGGAAAAATCAGATACAGATTTGTGCCCACTTGCTCCTTCTTCCTTTTCTCTTAGTGAAGAGTTTTGAAATATTTTATGTCTAAATCTATTTGTAAATGTATATAAACTTTTATTTCACAAATATACTAATCTACTCAAAATTCAAATTTGAGTAACTTGTACAATTCTATAAAACATTTTTTCATGTCAGACTGTTCTTTCAATTAAATCAATGCCGGCCATTCTCTTATCTCCAAACCTCTTACTTATTTCTATTTTTCTGTTTTTATGAAAGCAGCCAGAGCTTAGCTTGAGTTCTTGCTTCTGAAAGAATTCCTTTCTCTCTTTCTATCCTTTAAACCCAACACATCAAGAAATCTTGCATTACATTTTGTAGTAATTGTTTCTTATTCTATTAATCCCTTTGATGTATACATCTTTTCTACCAAAGAGAAAACTCTACTTTTCTATTACTGAGAGGTAAGGCAGTTTTTCCTATTCCGTGTGTGTGTGTGTGTGTGATGAGTAAATGATGGAAGGATATATTAACGATAAATTTGGTTATTTTTCAGGTATTTATTCTTTAGGATTAGGTTGCTAAATGCCCTATTCTCTGAATTTTTTCAAGTTTTATCTACAGGATTTTAGATAACCAACCCACCTTTTCTTTCTTGCATAAGGTAATATAGAGGATTCACTGACACTATTATAAAGTCTTTTTCCCAGAGCTAAAACTCTGCCCTACAATTGAGATAGCTACCTAAGTGTGTATGGTTGTTCCTCCTGATGTGGTTTTTGTTTTTAATATTTTTAAAGATTTTATTTATTTATTTATTTATTTATTTATTTATTTATTTATTTATTTATTTAAGAGAGACAGAGTATACGTGAGTGGAGAAGAGGGGAGGAGTAGTGGGAGACAGAGAAGCAGATTCCCTGTTGAATAGGGAGCCTGATGTGGAACTTGACCCCAGGACCCTGAGATCATGACCTGAGCCAAAGGCAGACACTTAGCCAACTGAGCCACCCAGGCACCCCTTTTGATTATGCTATTGCAATTCATATTTAGAGTTGTTTCCTTATTCAAATAGTTGAGTATATTTTTAAATATCCGTGTTCAAATACTATACAGTCAAAATGATACAGTAAATTGGGAATGATAGCAATACACATTGCCAGAACATTACCCAAGAAGAACATTCTCTTTAAATCACAATTGTAATGACTCTTACATATACTTGACAGAAATTCATATGACCATTCTAATTTATACACAGTGTCCATAGACAACCATATTTCTGAATTTCAAGTTAAGGTCACACAATTAAGCCCTTTAATCAATTTGGTTCTTTTTTAAAAATTTTTATTTACATTTTAGTTAACACACAATGCAATATTGGTTTCAGGAGTAGAATTCAGTGATTCATCACTTATATACAATACCCAGGGTTCATCAAAACAAGTGTCCTCTTTAAAACCCATGACCCACCTAATCCATTAACTCCTCCCTCTGAATTAACTATCCTTCTTTAAAACATTACTTAGCAATTCAAAAATTCCCCTACTACCTTTTGCCATTTTTTCCTGATAATATTTCATGATTTCACAAATTAGCCAGAGATCTAGTTAATAATTTAAAAGTCTTTGATAAGACTTTAATGGTCAGCTTATTGTAGCTCAAATATTTTAGTAATTGTAATCCAAAGTTGGAGCCAAAACATAAATCATTGAAGGATTTTGTTTGCAAGATGATAGCCTATTTTCCTTGACTTCTGCTCACAACTCACATCAATTACAAATTTGCATTTCCAAGATAAATCCTAAAAAAATTGATGTTAATATAAAAAATCTCATATTTGGTAAGACAAGAAAGGGAACTTATGCATAAGCATCAACTATGGCATTCGAAAACTAACTCCTCACAAATTTAGCTAATTTCATGATTTAGGAGGCAAAATATTGAGCACTGGATGTTATGCTATATGTTGGCAAATTGAATTTCAATAAAATATTTAAAAACAATATATAAAAGGGAAAAGTTTTTTTAAAAAAGGAATTGGGGACACCTGGGTGGCTCGGTGGTTGAGCATTTGCCTTTGGCTCAGGGCATGATCCTGGAGTTCCAGGATTGAATCCCACATTGGACTCACTGTAGGGAGCCTGCTTCTCCCTCTGCCTGTGTCTCTGCCTTTCTCTCTGTGTCACTCATGAATAAATAAACAAAATCTTTAAAATAAAAAAAAATTAAAAAGGAGGCAAAATATCTAGCATGACCCCTCTTTAGGCTGCATCTTCATTCTTTTTTGAAAGATTGCCTCTGAATAGTTGTACAAAAAATAAGTTGGAAAGAACTGGAGATTATGCCCTGATTCGTGGAGTTGAGCATACCTGGCTGGGATGATACAGGTACAGTAAAGTGGCTTTAGGTAAGAAATGTCTGCTCTGGTAATTAGAAAGCAATGAAACAAAGATCTTCTTGGGAAATATGAATAGAGGGAAATATGTTGACAAATAGCAATTAACTGAAGTTCATTCATTTGTTCATTTTACCGGAATTTACTGAAGTATGTGTGAGAACACAAAAGTAAATAAGACAAAGATCCTTGCCTACAAATTGTATATAGACACAGGCTGAACTAAAATTTTATTCTTCTCTGGGAGTAAAGGAGATTAAAAATATATATGTAATTTTTGTGTAGGAAGAGAATAACTTTGTTGAACATAAGCCACTGAAACTCCCATCAAAGAATAACAATCCATTTTAGGAAAACAGAGGAAAAATTTGGGAAAATCATGACATAAATTCCTTGTCCTCTCACTTCCTCCATGACATCTCAGTATCATGTTGGTGTTTTCCCCCTCTTTATCTTTTACTATACTTCTTCATTGCTAGCTTCCAAAGATGTTTCTGTCTTCCAATATCATCTCTCTTCTATCAAAAGCATCTTCAACATATTCACACTTAACAATAAATGACCTAACTTCCTTAAACTATTATTTCCTTCCAAAGGTATCTGCATTTAAACCAGAAAAAAAATAGAATAGTAGGGTGTTTGAAAAATATTAGGTAGCAGGTTGCTGGCCAACCGGACTTTGAAAGTGGTCACATAAACTACTTATACCTAAATCCCACTGTTGAAAAGGACAGAAAAAGAGTGGTGATATTGCATTGGTAATTAAGGTCCAATGAAGAAGATAATAATTGACTGCCACAGCTCTCAGTAGGCACAGATTCCTCCTATTCAGGTTTGTTGTCATTAAGTTGATAAATTATGGTATTGAACCTCACCTGGTAGAGTTCTGAATTCTGGTGGGATAGAAATAACAGTTAAATGTAGTGTTTTCTTTGTCAGTTGTATTAAGACCATTCTTGGCACTCTTATTCCCACATTGGCAACATGGGATAAGTTGATTTTTTCATCAATATTACTTTTAGGCTTTGTCCTGGTAAGAGCAGAAAAAAAACACTTAGTCATTACTGCTTTTTCTGTATTTGGGAACTTGAGACAAGGTCTAAAGGTACTCAAGATTTCTCTCTCTGCTCAGAAAAATAAAGCCATGTTTGAATATTATGTGGCATTATAATGTTTATTGCAGCTGTTTAGAGCCAAAATATACAGAAAATTAGTTGGAATATAGTTATTAAAATTATATCTCCAATTTAATTTTATAATAATTTCTGGAAGTGGTACCATTGCTGAAAATTCAACTTTATAAAGAACTAAACAGATATTTATATTTTTATTTCTCTTCCATGTGATTTATGTTTCTGTTTACATATAAACTTCTTAAACAAATTCAGCCTGAAATTGGGGACTTCTTTTGTAGAGGCCTGTGTACTCTTCTTCTTACTCTGTAAAAACTAAGAAGAGATTAAGTATACATTTTTATTTTTCTCTCTCTTTTTTGCCTGACCTGGCAATGCACCAAAGCTCCTTGGTGAAGTTTCTGTAGACAGAGTGCTAAATTACAGGTGATAATTGTTTACTATGGCAAGGTTTCAAAATAGGAGAGGAATTCTCCAAAATAGATTGAGAGAAAGAAATGAAAGGTTGTATTTCACCATCCACAAGCACATTTTTCTTCATCAAAGAGAAAATGTTTTTTAAAAAAGAGCCTATAAGTTAGCCCCAAACAGAGATTAATTTTAATTAAGGATCAGAAAAAGATGACACATATATTGATAAATGACTTTCTTTGCTTTGCTTTCCTTTTCATTTCCTTTCATGGTCTATGCTTGGGGTCAGAAGATTTTCCAAGCTTCAGTAGATGCTCATTATTGAGTAAAAAATCAGGGCATTTTCAGGTATTCCAAGGAAAGATTTGCTAGTGTTGGGAAAGGTAGGATGCTAAAATACTTTCCCAAATTTTACAAATCTTTAGTCTAAAATATTCTGAGCTTTTGCTAACTAAAAGACACCGATCTATGCACCATAAGGACTACAAAGATGGATAAACTTTAAAAAATTCTGATCTATTGTGCTACTTTGATGTACATGGGCTATATAAGTGATCGGATGGAGGCAGGGATCTAGGTTAGAAGTTCATGTTAGGTAAAGGGATAATCCAAGTTTCAAGGTAATCAATGAATACTGCAATACCCAGAAAGGGTGTTATGACCACATGAGCTTAAACCTGGACCTAAAGTGTCCCAGGGAAAGGCAAATACTATTGATAAAGCACCTACTATGTTTTGGGCACTTCATTAACTGATTTGTATATACGTTCTCATTTAATTACCACAATAGTCTTGTGAAGTAGATATTACCTCACACAAGAAAATGGATACACAAAATGAATATAAGTGACCTCTGGGGGATGTCACTAATTAAAATCTGTAGATGCCAACCTGGTTTCTGTGCAGTGAAACCTGAAGTGAAAAAATATGAAATTGCTGGATTTATGCAATGAAGATGCCACTTCATTATAACATAATACCCTAAAGCAAGCAATCTCAACCATTTATTATGGCAAGTAATGTTCAAAGTTAAGAACATTCTTGCAGGGATATAATCAGAACTACCTCCCACCCTTTATTTAAAAAAACTTAATTTCAAAAAAATTAACTTCTAGAAATTGAAAGAATAGTTATACATTAACACTTGTATACCATTCATTTAGATTCAATACTTGTCAAGATGTTGGCACACTAGCTTTTTCACTTCACCTATCTATTGTTATTTTCCTATCATTCCTTCTCCCTCTCTGTCTTATAAAGTATCCCACAGTTAGTATTTGTATGCTTATTTCTTTATGATTAGATGAGGGAAAAAGTGTTTTTGTGGGTTTTTGGCAAGAACAGTATATACATAAGGTAATTTACTTTCTGTTGCATGATACTAGAGGCACATAATATCTGTTTGCTCCATAGAGATTCTAAGTTTTGTCTCTGAGTTTAAGATGGAATCTATTGCATTTTTTACTTACAGAAGAGCCTTTTGCCCCTTATGAGCAATAAAGGGTCTATGGGATATATGGTATGAAACAAAGGCAAACAAACATTGTTTCCCAACAAATTTTTATCCAGATATTTTAGCAATTATTGGACGTTCCTGGCTCAAACAAAACATTATAGTTGTATAATGCTGATTCTAATATTTTACCATTTCCACCCTGTATTTTAGTTGGTATGTAACAATGTGCTTTGGGTTCTATAATACTTATAAAAACAAAGTTTACAACAATCATAGCATATAAGTCAAGAAGAAATAACTGGACTATACTATTGTAAGCTTGCTATAGTATATGTGTAGTAATATATCATCACTTGGAAATAGACTATAATTAAATATGTATACCATGGGGGCTCCTGGGAGCCTCAGTCAGTTAGGCGTCCAACTCAGTTTAGGCTCAGGTCATGATTTCATGGGTCGTGGGATTGAGCCCCATGTAAGGTTCCATGCTCAGCAGGGTGTCTGCTTGAAGATTCTCTCCCTCTGCCCCTCCCCTGCCCCCCTACTCTGTCTCTCTCTCTCACATACACACACACTGTTCTCTCTCTCACTTTTTCTCTCTCAAATAAATAAGTAAATCTTAAAAAAAGATATACACTATGAATTCTAAAGAGACCACTAAATATAAAAAAGTATAGCAAAAAGGCAAAAAAATTAAATATTTATTTTTTAATTAAATATTTATTTAAAATACCTGTACTTTATGTCTCAATTCTATTATTGGATTCTTCAGCTCTGTGACTATGTTTGGTACTTTACTATATTTTCTGTTTGTTGAAGTTTTTACTGTGTTCATCCAATCCTCTCCCAAGTTTGGTGAGCATCTTTATGACCATTACTTTGAATGTCTTATCAGGTAAATTACTCACCTCAATTTCTTGTTTGTTTTTTGTCCCCCACCCCTGAGGTTTTATCTTGTTCTTTTATTTGGAACATATTTCTTTATTTCTTCATGCTGCTTGACTCATTGTGTTTGTTTCTTTTTTCCAAACTCATTTTTATAAGGCCAGTTGTACCCTGATCAAAAATCAGACAAGGATGTCACAAAAAAAAAAAAATTACAGGCCAATATTCCTGATACACATAGTTGCAAAATTCCTCAACAAAATATTAGCAAACAGAGTATTACAATATATTAAAAGAATCATACACTATGATTAAGTGATATTTATTCCAGGAGGCAAGTGTGGTTCAACACTGCAAATCTATCATTTGATACATCAGATTAACAAAATGAAGGGTAAAAATCAGATGATCATCTTACTAAATGCAAAAAGAGCATTTGACAAAATTCAACATCTGCTTATGTTAAAAACTCTCAACAGAATGGGTGTAGAGGGAAATGTCTGAACATAATAGAGACCATATATGATAAGTGCATAGCTAACATCATTCTCAGTAGTGAAAGCTGAAATCTTTTCCTTCAAGATCAGGAATAAGACAAGAATGCCTACTCTCACCACTTTATTCAACAAAGTATTGGAAGTTCTAATAAGAGCAATCAAGCAAGAAAAGGAAATAAAAGGAACATAAATTAGAAAGGAAGAGGTCGGGGATCCCTGGGTGGCTCAGCGGTTTGGCGCCTGCCTTTGGCCCAGGGCGCAATCCTGGAGTCCCGGGATCGAGTCCCGCGTCCCGCGTCCGGCTCCCGGCATGGAGCCTCCTTCTCCCTCCTCCTGTGTCTCTGCCTCTCTCTCTCTCTATGTCTATCATAAATAAATAAATATTAAAAAAAAAAGAAAGGAAGAGGTCAAACTGTCACTCTGTGGATGATATGATTTTATATACAGAAAACCCTAAAGACCACCAAAAAACTGTTAGAAGTCATAAACAAATTCAGTGAAGTTGCAGGATACAAAATCAACACGCAAAAATTTGTGGTGTTTCTACACACTAATAGCAAAGTAGCAGAAAGAGAAAACAATCCCATTCACAGTTGCATTAAAAAAAATAAAATTCCTAGAAATAAATTTAACTGAAGAAGTAAAAGACCTCCAAAACAACTAAAAACAAGACAAATAAAATGGGAAAGTATTCCATGCTCACGGACTGGAAGAATTAATATTGTTAATGTCTCCATACCATTCAAAATAATCTACAGACTCAATGCAACCCTTATCAAAATTACAATGGCATTTTTTCCAGAAAAAATAGGACACACAATCTGAAAATTTTTATAGAATCACAGAAGATCTCAAACAGTCAAAGCAGGCTTAAAGAACACAGCTGGAGGTAAAATACTCCCTGATTTGAAGTTATATTATATAATTATAGTCATCATAACATTATGGTATTGACAGAAAAACAGACACATAGATCAATGGAAAAGAATAAAGAGCCCATAAATCAAGCCACACATATATGTTCAATTTATGACAAAAGAGGCAAGAGTATACAATGGGGAAAAGACAGTCTCTTTAATAAATTGTGTTAGGAAAATTAGACAGCCACATGCAAATAAGGAAACTGATTGTATCATACCATAGACAAAAAATTAACACAAAATATATTAAAGACTTGAATGTAGGATCTGAAACCATAAAACACTTAGAAGAAAACATAGGCAGTAAGCTCCTTTATATTGGTCTTGGTGAGGGTCTATTTTGGATTTGATAGGAAAAGAAAATTCAACAGAAGCAAAAATAAGTGAGACTACATCAAATTTAAAAGCTTTGCTTTGCACAGCAAAGGAAATCAACAAAATGAAAAGGCAATCTAACAATGTAGGAGAACATATTTGTAAATCAAATCTCTGAAAATGAGTTAATACCCAAAAATATAAAGAACTATAAATCCATAGAAAAAAATCAAATAACCCAATTTTAAATATGGGCAGAATAACTGAATACACATTTTTCCAAAGAAAACATCCATATAACTAATAAGCACATGGAAAGATGCTCAACATCAGCATCCGGGAAATGCAATCAAAACTACAGTGAGATCACCTCATAGCTGTTAGAATGACTATTATAAAAAATTCAAGAAATAATAAGTGTTGGCAAGGATGTAGAGAAAAGGGAACCCTTGCTCACTGTTGGTTGGAATGTAAATTGGTTCAGCTACTATGGCATTATGGAATGCCATAGCTACTATGGAAAATAATATAGAGATTCCTCAATATATTAAAAATAGAACTACCATACAAGCCAGTAATTCCACTCTGGGCTTCACCTGTGGAAAATGAAAACACTGATTCAAAAGGATATATGCATCACCCTCCATTCATCGCAGCCTTATTTACCATAGCCAAATCATGAAACAATTTAAGTGTCCAATGATGGATGAATGGATAAAGATGTAGGGTACCTAAACACAATTGAATACTAATTAACCATAAAGAATGAAATCTTGCCAATTGCAACAATATGGATGAAACTTGAGATATTATGCTAAGTGAAATAAGTCGAGCAGAAACACACAACTGTATGAACTCACTTATATATAGAACAACAACAACATAAAACAAGCTTATAGATACAGAGAACAGATCTGTGTTACCAGAGTTGTAGTGGAGGAGGGGGGCAGAATTGGTATTGAGGCTCAGAAGGTACAAAATTTCAGCTATAAAATGAATAGGGCATGGGAATAGAATTTACAGCATGGTGACTATAATTAATGCTGTATTGCATATTTGAGAATTGCTAAGAATAAATCCTTCAAATTCTCATTATAAGAAAAAAAGAAAAAATATAACTATGTATGATGATAGATGTTAACTATACTTATTGTGGTAATCCTTTTGCAATGTATTCAAATATCAAATCATTATATTGTGCACCTATAACTAATATGTTATTTGTCAATTATATCTCAAAAAATCCCCAACAAAGTATAAACGCCATAAACGGAAACAAAAAGATTTTACTCTAATCATATTACTAATAAAAATCAAATATAAAGGATATAAACATTCGAATTAAATGACAGATATTATCATTTTGGATAAAATCACAAGATTTAATTATATGCTATATACAAGAAAGGAACTTCATATATAAAGGCACAAATAGGTTAAACATAAAAGGATGGGAAAAGATATAGAATGTTCACAGTAATCACAAGAAAATTGGAATCACTATATTACTATTTGACAAAGTAGATGTCATAGTAAAGAATGTTACTAGGATAAAGAAGATAATTTCATAATTATAAAGGGAACAATTGATGTAACAACAATTAAACATTTATGATGGGATCCCTGGGTGGCGCAGCGGTTTGGCGCCTGCCTTTGGCCCAGGGCGCGATCCTGGAGACCCGGGATCGAATCCCACGTCGGGCTCCCGGTGCATGGAGCCTGCTTCTCCCTCTGCCTATGTCTCTGCCTCTCTCTCTTTCTCTGTGACTATCATAAATAAATAAAAATTAAAAAAAACATTTATGAGCATAATGGAGCTTCAAAATACATATGAACCAATAGAACTGCAAGAATAGACAAATCCACAATTATAGTTAGAAATTGCAATGCTGGGGGATCCCTGGGTGGCTCAGCGGTTTGGCGCCTGCCTTCCGCCCAGGGTGTGATCCTGGAGTCCCGGGATCGAGTCCCATGTCGGGCTCCTTGCATGGAGCCTGTTTCTCCCTCTGCCTGTGTCTCTGCCCCCCTCTCTCTGTGTGTGTCTCTCATGAATAAATAAATAAAATCTTTAAAAAAAAATAAAAAGAAATAAAAGAATTTGTAATGCTGCACTCTCAATAAATGATGGAATAGGTAGAAAATCATTGAGAGTATAGCTGACTTGTAAAATCTTATCAACTTACTTGACCTAATTGATATTTTGAGAACATTCCATTCAAGAATGGAATACATTTTTTTCCAAGTGTACTTGGAACATCTATACAAATAGACTATATTCTGGGTCATTAAACAAGTCTCAATAGATTAATAAAAGAAGATGACGGTAATACAAAGTACTTCTGTGATCAAAATGAGACCAAATTATAAATAATAACAGAACAAGATTCAGGAAATTTGAAAGACTGACCCACCATTGGTGATAATGTGGAGCAGTTGATACTCTTATAATTATTGGTGAAACATTCCTTTTGTTTAGTTTGGCTGTTTCTTAAAAACTTAAACATATATATCCTCCAGGTGATTGCTCAATTCTACTCCTAGAGAAATAAATACAATATATTCAAAAAGCCTCATGCATGAATTTTCATAGCAACATTGTTATAGCCCAAACTAGAAGCAGATATAATTAGCAGTTATAAACAAATGTCCATTAATAGCTGAATAGATTAAAAAATTGTCCTACATTCATGCTGTGGAATACTACTCAGCAATAAAAAGGAATAAACTACTGACAAATGCAACATGTATAAATCTCTACATAATTACAGTAAGTGAAATAAGCCACAAAATAATATATGTGTATTACTCTATTTGTGTATAATTCTAGAAATTACAATCCTGGAGCAACATTCAAAACTTATCTGATTATACATTTTAATATGGGCAATTCATTTAATGTCAATTATATCTTTAAAAAGGGATAAAAAAACTCTGTAAAATTAAATTTTTGGCTAAAATTTAAAAAAACAAAAACATAGAAACAGGATGCCTGGGTGGCTCAGTGGTTGAGTGCCAGGTCATGACCCTGGGGTCCAGAGATCAAGTCCCCACATCAGGCTCCCTGCAGAGAGTCTGCTTCTCCCTCTGCTTATATCTCTGCCTCTCTCTGTGTGTTTCTCATGAATAAATAAATACAATATTAAAACAATAAAAATACATAGAAATGTATATGTACCTCAGAGTCGTTTCACCACCTTCTGTGTATCTTTCATCATATATGATGAACCGGAAAATATTATAAATGCGTAAGATAGGGAAAAATGATTCTAGTACTAGGAAATGTATATATAAATTTATTTTAACTGGTTATTGTTTAAATATAAGTACTTGGATTTGGTTATTTTAATTTTATAATTTCTCTCTTCCTAAATTCTTTTATCATTTGTGTTAACTCTATCATATATTGTCTTGGGCATGCTGTATCATATCATCAGCAAATAGACATGTACTTCTTTTCCAATTCTTTTGCCTGTATTAGATTTGCTTACCATAAATCACTAAATTAAAAACGTGTAAATGCCAAAAAATCCAAAAACTCTTTCTATGAGCAAAATTTAATCTAGTTCTCTTTCTTATATCGAAAAATAAAATCTCTTAAATGGGATAATGTTTAAACATTCATTTACCTAGTGTTTAAAGAAGAAGAATTTCAAAAATAAGTCATATTTCAAAAAAAATGCAAGTTGTATATATGCTGTTTATATGCATTAACAAAATTCTTAGGATAAAAAAAGATAAAGCAGAAAAGTATTTTTCATTCATCACCTCATGTAATTCTCAAAACAGCCATAAGTAATGTGGTACTATTTACTGTCATTTTATAAATAAAGTCTCTGAGATTCAGAGAGTGTTTAGGGACTTGCTCACAGTAGCCCAGTAACTAATTTTGGAGATCCTATGCAAGCCCAGGTCTGTCTGATTTCAAAATCCATGGTCTAACATTACATTTGGCTAATCCAGACTATAAATGTTAGCAATCATTTGAATCATTTGTTACTGTGTAACAAGTCACCCAAAAACTTAGTAACCTTTAAAATAACAGTTATTTATTCAACTTAAAAGTCTACAGTTTGGGCAGGGTTCAGCAGGGAAGCCTTTTCTGCTCTGTGTAACATCGGATGTGATGGTTCGGGACTTAAGATCCACTAAGACAGCTCATTCACATGGCCGGCAAACTGGTTCTAGCTGTATCTGAGAGTTTAGCTGGGCTTGTCAGCTAAAATGCCTACACATGGCCTCTGCAAGTGCCCTTTCTGCATAGGCTAGTTGTGTTTTCCTCAAATAGGTAGCAGTTGGGTTCTAAAAGCAAGCCTCCCAAAAGTACCAGGTGGAAGCTATATCATCTTTCATTGTCCAGCACCAAAAGTTGCATAGCACGGTGACAACTCATCTAGATTCAAAGAGAAGTTACATAAACCTGCCTGTCAATGGGAGGGTCATTAACCCCACATTATGAAAAGAACAGGTGACTAACCTATAAGCAAGCTGTTTTGAAACTTTACCAATGCAGTGTTTAGAATTTGTAAACTGCTCCTGCATTTCATTTGTTTTACAATATTTTAAAGTACTTTTGGAAAAAAATACCCTTTTTTTTTCTTGCTCTTTAAAATTGAGTGTGATTTGTTTCAAATTTCTTTTTTTCTGGGGTGCTTGGGTAGCTCAGTGGTTGAACATCTGCTTTTGGCTCAGGTTGTGATACTGGGGTCCTGGGATCAAGTCCCATATCAGGCTCCCCACAGGGAACCTGCTTCTTCCTCTGCCTATGTCTCTGCCTCTCTCTGTGTGTCTCTCATGAATAACTAATAACTCAAAAATCTTTTTTTAAATTTTCTTTTTTCTTCATTCTCTAGCCTCTCCTTTCATGAGCTCTTTTTGCTCCATACTCATTTGGCCATTCATTAAACTGCTTTGCAGATGGAAGGGAGGAAGGAAGGAAGGAAGGAAGGAAGGAAGGAAGGAAGGAAGGAAGGAAGGAAGGAAGGAAGGAAGGAAGGAAGGAAGGAAGGAAGGAAGGGATGGAGGAAGGGGGATGAGGGGGAGAGAGAGAGAGAGAGAGAAAGAAAGAAAGAAAGAAAGAAAGAAAGAAAGAAAGAAAGAAAGAACGAAAGAAAGAAAGAAAACAGGAAGGAAAGAAGGAAGGACAGAAAGAAAGAAGGAAGGAAGGAAGAAAGGAAGAATCAACAAACGAATAGGTAAGATGCAATAAAATGTGGAAGCCTTCTTTTAAAAAATACTATTTACCATATAAATCATCTAGAATAGTATGTCTCAACGTACAGTACATATACCATCTCAACAAAAATTACCTGACATGCATGATCAAATGATGATTCTTAGGTACCTGTAGAGAAATATATCATTTAAAACTTTAAGATCAAGGCCTAGGAATACACATTTGTAACAAACTATTCAAGTGGATTTTATGCATCCCAAAATTTGAGAACCACTTACCCAATCCAACTCTCTTGCTTCAAAGAAGAAAAATAACTAGGGAAGTTAATGTCTTCCCAAGAACAGAGTTAAATATGCTATTTTCAATCTCTTTTTGGGACTGTGTTACTGTTGAGTTATTAAGAACAAGTTTCTTAATGATCTCTATCATTAAGATAATAAGGAGAAGCCCAAGAAGCAGCACTGCAAACCCAAGTGACTACAGGGGCAAGGAAGTGGTACAAACAAGTGTGGCAGAGCTGGTATAAGATACAATAAAATAGGAAACTAGGGAAAGGTCATGAACTGGCAACAGTATGAATGATCAAAGAACCCAGAGGAAGATAAAGTTTCATTCAGGACCCAGATCTGTTGGCTTGGGAAACAAGGCAAATGCCATGACCACTACAGTACAAAGGTTACACAATGGCAGAAGAATAGAAAATCCTAGAGAGGTCCTAAATTGTCTTTGGCTCAAAGATGGCTCCAGAGCCTCACATTCTACTTATGAAAGGTGACATCAACTGCCTTCATTTGACCTCAAACTTTTTATTTTTTTTTGTTTTATTTTTTTAATTTTTTTAAAATTTATTTATTTATGATAGTCACAGAGAGAGAGAGAGAGAGGCAGAGACATAGGCAGAGGGAGAAGCAGGCTCCATGCACCGGGAGCCCGATATGGGATTTGATCCCGGGTCTCCAGGATCGCGCCCTGAGCCAAAGGCAGGCGCCAAACCGCTGCGCCACCCAGGGATCCCTGACCTCAAACTTTTTAATTGATTAGGTTCTTTCTAGCTTGTCTCTTTAACTGAGTCAAAGGACCTTGAGGGCAAAGCATCCCTTGATGGGAATGGAAACTGCCCCTCAGGCAATAAGGACTGCCTGGGCCAGCAAGACTCTGCCCCTGATTGACTCCAAAATAACAATCAACTTGACTTTCACTGCCCAACTGTAAGTACCCACCTCGGTCCCACATTTCCCTTCTATAAACCTAGAAGTGTTTTCTGCCCTTTGCAGATAGCCTTTGAGATGCTAGTCCTCTGTCTTCCTGGTGTTGGCCTCACTGAAATAAATTCCTTTCTTTTTTCACCAATACTCATCTCTGGCTAAACCTGGTCTGCTTGGGGCTCCTGGAGCAAGGGGCTCTTATATCCTTGCACCTTGGCTATCTTTAGTGGGCAAAAATGCTGAACATTTCCTATATAAAAGGCAGGATTGAGTGAGAGAAGTTAGATCTCAGGACCTTCAGGAAGTACCTGAAACTGAGTTAAAGACACACAGGGAATTGTTAATGTAGATGAATATTCTTTTTTTTCCCCCTATATTTTTGAGTACACAGAGAAACAATTCTTTTAGAATTCATATGCAGAAACAATTCCCTGAGAATCTAATTTTATGGACATTCTCTCACTTCTGTATATAATGGAATCAAGTAAGTTTGTTATTCTTCCCAATAAGTTCTCCTTTTAAAAAGGTCAACATTAGTGGTCCCCAAGGAGCAGGATCCCTGCTGACTCTTGTTCATGACTCCTCTAATAAACAGCCTGCTTTCTCAAGAAATTTTCTTTTCTTTTAAAATTGATTGATTGATCTAAGAGAGAGGAGAGAGAGTATATGTGTTTAAGGGCAGAGATTTTGAGGGAGAAGCAGACTCCCCACTGAGCAAAGAGCCAGATGCCAGGCTCCATCCCTGGACCCCAGGATCATGACCTGAGCAGAAGGCATAGACTTAACTGACTGAGCCATCCAGGCACTCCTTTCAAGAAATTTTCAATTTTCATTTTTCGATAGTTCTTTATTATAAAGATAAACAGCCTGCCCTCTCAAGTCCTGCTGGATCAAAAGCTAATTCTAAGGTACTATTATTTCTATGCAAGAGGAGAAAAAAAAATATTTTTCTTCTTTGAATTCTGGTGAAGAATCTAATTTTGGCTCATCAGAGTACTTCTCAATGCAGCAAAAACAACTACTCCCTTATAAACAAAAACAAAACGAAACAAAGCAAAAGGTAAGCTAAATAGCCAGGGGCACAGTGGCAAAAAATAAGACCTGCTTTTACACTGGGACACTGAATGCAGTACATTTAAAGAATCAAAACAAGCTAAAAAGAGAGTTCTGCTACTGTTGGAATCTCTGCTGTTGTGAGCAGCTCACTGGCCTTTGCCTGTCAGGGGGGGTTGAGATCTGTCCACTTACCCATTTCTTCTCTCTCTCATTGCTGATTGCTAATTTCCTGAGTATTAATTACAAAGTTCAGTCCTTCCCCCGTGGAGTCTGAAATAGAGAATGAGGGCTAACTTTAGAACAAAAGCCGTCAAATTCCCCCATCTACTCAGTACATTTAAGGCCAAGGACATGCAAAGCAAAGAGACACATTCCTCCCCTTTCAGGAAAATTTCTGTGAAATTAGGATGACTCAAACATTCCTCTCGGTCCTTAAAATAAAGGGTGAGTGTTAAAGGCATTCCATTTTTGAATGGCCCTAAAAAATCTTTTCCTGGGAGATCTAGAAAGAAGGGTGAAATTATCTCAGCTCATTGAACACAAATAAATGTTCTGGCCATCCTTCTCTGCATGATTAAATCATTGTCTTAATCACAGACTGGCCTCTAATTTCCAAATGAGTGCATTGCCTTTGTGCTGTTTTTCAAGAGAAAAGAAGAAAAATAATTTTAAGATAATTAACTTTTTTACTTTTGATTTCAGGGACAAACACATTGTGGGACTACTGAGCTATTGTTTCAGCCACAATGTTCAATTTGTAGCACATCTTAATACTCTTTGCCAAAAATTTGTTTTATGGTTACCAATGTGGACCACAGAGAAGAGAGAAAGAGAGCCAATCTACCATATTAGCTGGTGGGACAGGTGGCAGGTATGTAAGTGTTTCTAGTAGTCACGAACATAATTTGACTCAAGTGTACTCTTGGGGGGCTTATTTTAAAACAACATATGTCTTCCATTTTTAAAAGTTTCTAAGAAATTATGATAAAGTGAATGGAGAAAGCTGGGAGCAAGTCAAATGTGAAACTTGTACCTGCATCTGATTAGGAATGAAGATTTACCTTAGGAAGGAGTACTAAAAGTGTACAGAATTAAAAAAAAAAATCTAGGGGCATGTGGTTGGCTTGGTCTGTTGAGTGTCCAACTCTTGGTTTTAGCTCAGGTCATGATCTCAGGGTCCTGGGATAGAGCCCTGCATCAGGCTCCATACTCAGCAGGGAGTCTGAGGATTTTCTGTTTCCCTCTGTCCCTACCTCCACTTGTATGCACATGCACGCCTCTCTCTTTCTCTCAAATAAATAATTTTTAAAAATCTAAAATTTAAAAACACAGACCAAAACCCAAAAATCAATGTCAGTGTTGTTTAGTGATTCTATGACTCCATTCAGTCAAAGACATCATTAACCTTCTATATAGCCTCCATTTCCTCATCTGTAAGATGAGAGATGCTGGACTAGGCAAATGTTCCTAGCCTTTACTCTCTAAATTTCTAGGGATTTCCGATGATTCAAAAGCCTAATGGAAACTGTCCTCATATCAGAAAAAAATTATGCTTATCTAGCTAATCATTTCTTTTATTAGCTGGACTTAAGTCTATTCTAAATTTTAAGTATAATAATTACGATCAGAAGGCAAAGGTCAGTTTGAGGCCCTCTGACTTATTGAGAGTTGCCGAGATCGTTCCCATCTCCCCCATGCCCTCACACACCCAGGGCAATTCCACATCTCTGTCACCTTCCCACCATGTTGACCATGTTGAACATTTGATGCTGGGTCCATTAAATCCTCCCAAACCAAACAGTTGATAAATGATGATAGCATGTTGGCTAACATTCCACCATCTCTTGGGCAGTTCTCTTCCCCCTTCATTTTCTCCCTCTTTGTTCCTCTCCTTTTTGCTCTTCCAACTATGGAACAAAATATGTGTCATATAAGACTGTTTAGCTGTTACTTTTGGAAACTTTATTATGTCTTTGAGTTTTCCTTTTGCACCCTACATAACTTGTTTCAATTTTGCTTTTTTCTTTTCAAACTAATATAGGAGTTGTTGAAGATGTATTCTCTCCACCTTCTAACACATATAGCTTTGATGAATGATAATTCATTATGTCCTTTGATGAACAAAATTATAAAATGAGGATATTAGACAAAGTCTTCCAGACAAGTGTTTGATCAAATATCTGGTTACAGTGGTCTAGCCAAGTTAGCACATAAAATGAACTATCACAATGAATTATTACTTATCATTGAATCAATTCTTTCAAAAATGTGAATTCCAGATGCTGAAAAGTTTGAAGACTACAGATGAAGAAGTTTTGTAAGGTCTTTCTCAAATTCAAGGAGGGAGAAAAAATGTTGACTCTGATGACTGTCTGTTGAATGATTGGGTAGTGTTTAGGATTTCTCTTATCCTCTTAAGTCTCTTTTGAAAAGATTAATTTCAAGGTCCTCTATCTCTATCCCTTGGACTTACAGTGATAATCGTCTATTTTTATCTGATATGCTCTTAGGGGCACTTTTCCTTTGCCTCTCTTACCTGTTTATCATTTTGTTGTTTAATTTTGCTAAGATAGCCTTTGAACCTGAAGAAAGAAGAGAGAAATGTTGATTGACCCAGAGCTATCTCTTAGGAGATTTTAAGAATGTGTGAATATAGCAAAACTTTGAAGCATTAAGGAATTAAAAATAAGTCAAAACTAATATAATATAGTAATTGCCTTTGGATTTTCATTAAATAGACCCAAATAAGTTTTGAAGTCACTTAAGAATAAGCTCTGAGGCAATCTACATTTCCTTCTCTTTCTCATGCCAAATATTGTTTTCCAGATCTAGCCAATCAGAAATAACTTAAAAGTGGCACTGCTTCCCATTTCCTTCCTAGACCAGGAATCTTTGTCACTTCTTAAAATATCTGCATCTCTAAAAAGTTTGCTACACAAAAGAATTTTTCTCTAAATGGATAAATGACTGTAGGCATTTTATTTTGTTACATTATATTTGATTTTTAATTATAGATAATGTTAGACCTAGATGTACATTTCAATTATATAAAAGCATGAACACCTATGTCCTCACAATACAAGGCCTGATGCAAGATATGTTCCTGAGAAAAGGAAACATACATGCATATCTCAAGTCCCAATTTGAAAATCAATGTTCATCTTTTAAAATACGTTCCATAAATATATATATATATACATATATATATATATATATATATTCCAGAATTAATGTGGTTTGATGGAAATAAAAATGGAAAAATAATTAGACACTATCCTCCGTATTCTTCAGACTCATTCCTGTTTATTTTATTTTTTTTTATAAATTAATTTTTATTGGTGTTCAATTTACCAACATACAGAATATCACCCAGTGCTCATCCCGTCAAGTGTCCCCCTCCGTGCTCATTCCTGTTTAAATCAAACTAGTAGGATGTTTTGTTTGTTTCTTCCCACTGATGGCATTTTTTGTGGAGTGGTAATTAAATCTCAGCCATGGTGAGTGACCCACCAGAACCATAGGAAAAGGTTTTCTGAGACACAGCTGTCAACTTATCTTGACTAAGAGGTAGTTGTTTGTGAAATGAGAAATTTTGTGCAAAGGCACAAAGACTGTGTAATATTATAAATAATACTCATAAGCTCCAAAACGTACAGTGGGGCCTGAATTTCCTTCTAGAAACTGCTGAAATCCAGCCCTCCTTATTTCCCGTGTGTGTGTGTGTGTGTGTGTGTGTGTGTGTGTGTGTTGGCACTGAAAGGGGAAGAATCCAAAAACTCTGCAAACTTGCAAATACAGAATGTGCAAATCACTGAACTCAGTTACAATGTCTGTTGGATGGAATTGGCAAGAAGCCGAAGCTGAAAGTAATGGTGTGGACAGCCTCACCCCATTACTTTCAAAGCAATTGATTCTGTTGTAGCCATTATAACACTTTCGATTTAAAAAGAAAAAAAATGGCGGTGGTTTATCATATCTCCCTTCTAATGGATAGGAACATAAATTTGCTCTCAATGTGGAATAAGTGAACTAAATATAAGGTGTTCAGCTTGTGAGTCTCTGTGTCTGGCCCAATGATGAGATGACATATGCTCGCTTCATTGCCAACATTCATATGTGCTTCCTGTGTGAAGGAGTTCCTGGTTGCGAGCTTGTCTGAAATGGCTTCTGAGAGTCAGACCAGCTTGAAGGAAAGAGTTATCAAACTCAGTCATTCCTTAATGTTTGAAAATAATGTATCATGATGGTAAGATGAAGGATTTTTTTAGGGTCTGGTACTACTATTGTCTGTATTTGGGTATGTGATTTTTTTTGTTTATTATACAATTAGCTAGAGTTATTATTAAGGTTGCGTATACCCTACTAGAGATTGACTATTTTTTTAAACTGAAGAAAGAGAAAATTTTGTACTATCAAATGCATAGTTATTCACACATATGTAATAGGATTTTTGTTCAAAAGTTGTTCTGCCAACACTGCTTTAAAATAAGCAATCCACCTGAGAAAACAATGTGATAATCAGAAAGGAAAGTCCAAGGGTAAATCAGGAATAAGGAAAGTCAAGCATATTTTATAAAGTTTATAGTTGCTTAATTAATTGTTTAAGTGAATTGTTTTATGCTGGTTGGTTCAGTTGTTGGGTATAAAAGGAGAAATCTACACATAGTTAGAAAGGACTTTGCAGCATTATTTTAAGTTGTCTAGGTGATGATCAGTTCATGTCCGTACGTTTAACACATACAATAGTTCTCAAACTGCTGTGCATTGGAAATTGCCTTGGATTCACCTTTAGAACACACTGATGCCTGTGTCCTACCCTTAAAGATGTAGAGTTAAATTTTCTGTATTTTGTCTTGGTTATCAGGACTTTTAAAAGCTCCCTAGATTTCACTGGGCAACCAGATTCAGAACCTTAATTCTCAGAAATGAGGTTTCCAATTATGTCCAGCTGTCTCATAAATGCAGGCATCTGAGCCCAAATTGGTCTGTGGTTTGAGAAACTTCTATTACCATTCAAGAATTAACAGAATCCATAGCTTGTCTTTCTATGTCAAGGTATTAACATCTTCAAACACGATTAAAGTTCCATTTTCATTTTTAGCAACCAAAAGCTCAACTGGGAATTACTGGAAATGGTTGGTGACTCATTCCATTGTTAAAATTAAGTAAATTCTGAATATTGGTAACAAGTTACTCTTTAGCTTTCAATCCACTTCTCAAAATAAATTGATTTAGCTATGAAAATTCAAACTATGTAGGTAAAAGGGCACAAACCTACAGTTGTAAGAAGAATAAAACCTAGGAATCTAATATACAGCATGATAACTACAGTTAACAATACTGTATTGCATATTGGAAAGTTGCTAAGACAGTAAATCTTAAATGTTCTTACCGTAACAACAGCAACAAAATAGTAATTATGTGAGGTGAAGGATGTGTTGACTAACATTATTGTGGTAAACATTTCACAATATATACATGTATCAAATCATCACACTGTACACATTAAGCTTATACAATGTTATATGTCAACTATATCTCAATAAAGCTAGGGGAAAACATGATGTACCTTTGACAAGGCTTTAGTTTTGAGATTTATTATTTCTTTTCTAAAAACATTATTTATGTAAGCAGTTTATCTAAGTCAATAAAGTGAGATTATTAAAATTACTCTAGTACTTTTTCACTTAGAAGATAACATTTATATATATAATATATTACAATATAACACAAGTTATATATTATATATAAATATATATATTCCATGCATAATAAGTACACATGTACTTTTGTTATAGTCACAACTCAGCAAAATGGAATGGAAAACCACCACCCATGTTTTACAAATGAAGAAAATAAGTTTTTATGATGTGAAATGACTTGTCCAAGTCTACCCATCTACAAAGTAATGGAAATAGAATAGCATTTGTTTTCTCATTTCAAATTAATAAACCTTTCTTTTGATATAGTGGTATATTACAAACATTGTTTGAACCTTAGTTTTCCTGGAGAGCAGCTTATTGAAATCTGAAAATTTTTCCTTTACTTTGAAATTAGAGCCAGTAGCAAAGTGGTAGGAGGAAACACATCTAAATACAAACTGAATTTGAGGAAATATCCCTGTATAATGAGAACACCTATTGCTGAATGCCATTGTTAAAGAATTTTGAAATATGGTATTTGCTGTCATGCAGGGATTAATTGTTAATAAATTAGAGATATTATACCAAAAAAGAAACAGAAAGAAAAGTTATATCTCTTTTGTTGGTAGATACGTTCCACTGCAAAAATATCTTTATAAGTAATAATTCAATGAATGTTAGGATCCTAAGAGTTATATTTTGTCACTGATGTTATTTGTAATGGAATTCAGAAATTAGGATCACAGAGTTAAATACTTGTCACTGATGTTATTTGTAATGGAATTCAGAAATTAGGATCACAGAGTTAGTTAAATACTTAAGTCTATGTCATATTCTTAAATATTTTTACCTTATATACCTCCTTTACAAACTAATAAAAACCATTGAAGCTCTCTCTGGAAAAACTGCTCATCATTACATTTTTTTTAATTTTTTAAATTTATTTATGATAGTCACACACAGAGAGAGAGAGAGGCAGAGACACAGGCAGAGGGAGAAGCAGGCTCCATGCACCGGGAGCCCGACGTGGGATTCGATCCCGGGTCTCCAGGATCGCGCCCTGGGCCAAAGGCAGGGGCTAAACCGCTGTGCCATCCAGGGATCCCCATCATTACATTTTTAAAAGTAATCTCTATATCCAATATGGGACTTGAACTTACAACCCTGAGATTAAGAGTTGCACACTCTACCCACTGAGCCAGCCAAGAGTCCCATCATCATTACATTTATAATTTTGAGAAATTCAGAGACTCTTACAACAAAATTGAGAGCTGTGCTCATTAAATGGTGTAAAAATTCAACCACAGCAAAGTAGTCCATTTAAATATAAAGCCATATCAGACAAGGAGACATTAAGTATAATATTTTTTTATAAAGAATTTTCTTGTTTAACAAGTGACAGTGCCTGCCATGTGTTTATCTGTCTGTATATTTAGAATTATTATAACTTAAGATTTAAAGGCTATTTTCTCTTAAGGCATGTTGCCCATATTTTGTAACACAAAACTATAACCAGCTGGCCACTGATATCTGGTAACAGAGTAAATAAATAGCTAGGTTTGATAGAATTACTAATGAAGAGAACAGAGGTATATATAATATCTGTTATCCTAAAAATAAGCAAACGAAGGACTCTTCTCATAAGAGCTACAGTTAATGAGTTAAGAGAATTCTGCATCTCAGTTGAAATGGACATTTTAGTTTAATGGAATTTCCTTCTCACTAATCCTTAACTAATATCACTTACCAAATTTAATTTAACCTTGTTATTCTGACCATTTTGAGATATACTCTCAAATCACTGTAAGATTTCACAAATCTTAGTGTTTGACTTCCCCCCAGAATTTATTGGGAAGGTTTAAAATTTCAGAACTCATTCAGAACTCATGGGTGCCTGGGTGGCTCCATGGTTGAGTGTCCACTTTTGGCTCAGGTCATAATTCCAGGGTCCTGGGATCAAGTCCCACATCAGGCTCCCCACAGACAGCCTGCTCCTGTGTTTTTCTCATGAATAAATAAACAATCTCTAAAAAACTAAAATGAAAAAAAATAAAATTTCAGAACTCTGTATCAAAAACAGCACATAGGTGACTTTTGGTTTTGGTACTAACCTGTAAAGAGCTTGGAAGTTTGCCACTTAAATCCCTAAAACAAAAAAAGTTTCACAAACTAAAAAGCACTATTTTTGGACCCATCAGAGAACTGAGGTTTGTAGGTAAACCATCACTCCAAAATCAAGAGATATAGGCACATCTGTGAGATACAGCAACTGAGATCTGCTTATCTGAAACCTCAGTTATACAAAGGAAACATACACTTACTGGTAAGAATGCTTAAAAGATAATTTTGATAAATTGCTGGAGCTGGAGTATGGAGTAGCATTGGTAAAGTGATAAATTCCTAAGGACTACAGTATCAGGGGAACTCCCACATTATGATGAGTGCTACCTGTAGGAGCCTCACTGGATTTTCACAGGGAAGAACTAAGAAAGATTCTCTTGGGACTCTGCCAAAGTGAGGAGTAGAAAAATCATTGTGAAATATGTACAGAGCCTTCTCTATAATTACAAAGGCGCAGTTTCCAGGGGTAAAGAGTTTGCCAGAACCTTATCCCAGCCTAAGGAAGGAAATCCCTTCCATTACAGCCTATCTAGCCTTTCTGTCTTACTGAAGGAGGAAAAAAAAAATTAGTCAACCAGAGTTAGGCTTCAATGAAATAAATTAGGACTACTATAGCCAGAGAGGGGTGCAGGGGAACAGGATGAGAAAGCGCTCTATCAATGGAGAAATATCTGTGAAGTTCACAGTTCTATCACAGATCTATTAGAACATAAAGATTCTATTAGATTATACAATGCCTCCTATCCCAATACCTTACCACCACACCAAGGGAACTTTGGCATAGTAACAGTGGATTATAATTTCAAAGAGCCACAAGACACAGATTCTTCAAAAGAAGGAGTACTTAAGGAAGCCTGAAGTTCTGAGGGGAGACAATCACAAGGACACTACAGGAATTTATTCTTTAGGCACATGCAGCTGCACAAATATTAAACACAGTCCTATTCCTAGCTAGATTAATACAAAGCCTGATACTAAAGGCCTATTTAATCCTTCAATCAGTTCCTATTACCCAAAGCATTAACCTGTCTGACTTTCAATAAGAAAATTACAAGGCACATCAAAAGGAAAACAAACTAACCTACAGTCTGAAAAAGCAAGGCAATGATCAGAACCAAATTTAGATATGACACATGTTGAAAGTATTGGACAGGAAATTTAAAATAACTATTATTGGGGCACCTGGGTGGCTCAGTAATTGAGCATCTATCTGCCTTTGGCTCAGATCATGATCCCAGGGTCCTGGGATTGAGTCCCACATCAGGATCCCCACAGACAGCCTGCTTCTCCCTCTGCCTATGTCTCTGCCTCTCTCTGTGTGTCTCTCATGAATAAATAAATAAAATATTTTTAAAAATAAAATAACTATGATTAATACGTTAAGGGCTCTAAGTTAAAAAATAGACAAATATGCAAGAATAAATAGGTAACATAGATAGATGGAAACTTTAAGAAAGAATGAATGATAAATGATGAAAATCAAAAAGATTGTAACAGAAATAAATAAATAAAGAGTATTCTGTTCTATGGATGTACTATAGTTTTTTATACAATTATCTACTGAATACTATCCTGGACACTTCCACTTGTTGGCAATAATAAAGAAAGCTGCTATAAATATTTGCATGCAAGTATTTTTGTGGATATAAGTTTTCAAATCAATTAAGTAAATACCTAGAAGGATGACTGCTGTGTTCATCTTTGTAAGAAATTGCCAAAATGCCCACTGATAATAAATGAGAGTTCCTGTTGCTCTGTCAGAAATTGGTAGTGTCAGTTTCTACTAACATGTCTTTAAGCTCACAGATTTTTTTTTTCCTCAGTTGTGTCCAATCCAACAAACCTATCAAAGCAAGCTCCCTGTGGGGAGCCTGATGGAGGACTCAATCCCAGGATCCTGGGATCATGAACTAAGCCAAAGGCAGATGCTCAACCACTGAGCCATCTGGGTGCCCTTCTGTATGAACTTTAATAGTGGATATATGATACTAAATTTTTCAAACCCACGGAACTTTAAAGAATGATGATTAATGTATATAAATTTAAAAAATAGGGGATCCCTGGGTGAGTTAGTGGTTTAGTGCCTGTCAGCCCAGGGCATGATCCTGGAGTCCTGGGATTGAGTCCCACATCAGTCTCCCTGAATGGAGCCTGTTTCTCCCTCTGCCTGTGTCTCTGCCTCTCTGTCTGTTTCTCTCATGAATAAATAAATAAAATCTTAAAAAAATAAAAATAAAAAATATTTTAAGGAAGTTGGGATATTTCATTACAGAATTCAGAATGTGTCAAAATATTATAACTGTATTATAAATATATCAAATAATCTCCCCAAAGGGGCTGGAGTGAAAGTTAACTGACTTAAGTAACTGAAAATGGATTCTGTACAACCAAAACTAAAAGGAACATGAACATTCTACTCTAGTTGATAAAGTTATGTCCCATGGGGATACAGGTAAACAATTCTGAGATCATTTTACATGTACACTGAAATTAAGTGATTGAGTAAATGGGTGGTAAATGATGGGGGCAGGTTTCTCAGTATTAGAGTGTGGGATTAAAAATAATCAAGGGGAGGGGGCCAGAATAATCCATGAGGTAATGAATTAGAGTAGGGGACATCAGTATGAATTCCTGTTTAGCCCTAATATAGGTAAAGTGATTAGGGATAGAAATATTTGTAGATATATGTATTATGTGTGGGTTAGTATTTCCTTCTATGTCAGCTTAGAGGGCCTAGAAGCCACGATGTCCCAGTAGAAATGTGCATACCTAGTACCTAGATCTCAGTTCCTTTTTTTTTAATTTATTTTTTATTGGTGTTCAATTTACCAACGTACAGAATAACCCCCAGTGCCCGTCACCCATTCACTCCCACCCCCCGCCCTCCTCCCCTTCCACCACCCCTAGTTCGTTTCCCAGAGTTAGGAGTCTTTATGTTCTGTCTCCCTTTCTGATATTTCCCACACATTTCTTCTCCCTTCCCTTATATTCCCTTTCGCTATTATTTATATTCCCCAAATGAATGAGAACATATAATGTTTGTCCTTCTCGGATTGACTTACTTCACTCAGCATTATGCTGAGTGAAGGAAGTAGATCTCAGTTCCTAAGGAACTTCTCTAAGTATCTTTACAGAAGTGATTGATATTAGGACTGAGCAGCAAATATTTAAGATGAGCCTGGGGCATTTGGTAGTGAAGTAAAAAAAAAGCCAAACAAAACAAAAAACACAATGATGAAGTATGTCAAAAGGACACAGGAGTCAAATGAAAAAGTTCCCAATGGCCAGAGCTGGAATAATTTAAGCAAGAAAATAAATAAAGTAATATCATATTATGATCTAAAAGTATAAAATAATATCTAGGAATCCATTCTAATATAAATAATTGGTTGAGTAAATGAATAATAGACTAACTTCGTTAAAGAAGAATTCCAAATAATTCATGTAGATGCTCCACTCACAAGGAATTGGCACGTATCTCCTCACTCTTTAAATATAACCTACACATAGTAACTTCCTTCCATAAAGTACATACTGGGAAGCAGGAAAGAAGTAAAACTTACAGTGGAGAAATGTGGCAAATACTACCTCATCCATGTGATCAAGCTTAATATCAGCAATGAAGTCATGTTAATTGCACGTTACCTTGATATGACGTGATTAGAATAGATTTTACCTCTGTGACCTCTCTTCCAAAAACCCATCAATCTAGTCTAGTCATGAGAAAACACCAGATAAATCCTAATTAAGAAATATTCTACAAAATACCTGACCAGCAGTCCTCAAAACTTTTAAGGTCATCAAAAACAAGTCAAGTCTCAAAAAGTCAACAGCCAAGAAGAGCCTAAGGAGACAAGACAACTAAATATAATGTAGTATCCTGGATGACAACCTGGAACAGAAAAATGACATAAAAACTAAGGAAATCTGAATTAAGTATGGACTTCAGTTAATAATATTATATCAACATGGATTCATTAATTGTGACACTCCTTTATAATATATTAATAATAGGAGAAACTGTGTGTAGAGTATATGAGAATTCTTTACTTTCTTTGTGTTTTTTGTTTTTTGTTTTTTTTTGGTAAATCTAAAACTATTTTCAAATAAAAAGTTGATTTTAAAAACTCAAATAGAGTGTCACTTGTCAAATTCTTATGTTTCAAAGTTATAAATTATCTATCCTTTGCTAGAATGTTAGATCTACAAAAAGCCTTACTTTTCATTGACTCATCTACACCAACTTTTTCTTTTTATTAGTCTCTGTATATATATATGCATATTTTATATAATTTAGTTTATTTACAACAACATAAATCTTAAAGAGCTCTCTATTATCATCTAAAATGGTTATTTTCTAGTTTGCTTTGCTAAGGCTCTCTGACATATCTTTAGATAAATGTGCACTATTTTGATTATTTCTCACATTTGTTTTTTTGAGAAGATACATTTTCACTCTTACAATCTGAATTAGACTCAAATTGCCTTTCCTTGAAGAGAACTCGTTTAAATCCACTAGACTTTTAGCAACATATTGAAAAATAAGTTACCACATCAAACTATAAATAGCTTTAATATACAGATGAATCGTGTTTGATCTTTAAGTAACCAACAGAAGTAAATTTAATAATAGAGATTCATCAGCCTTGCTGGTTTTCCACATTCTCTGAATTGGAGTCTGTCATCTAATGGACTGTGAAAACATGGTGAGACTCAGAGTGACTGCCTTTCGGAGGCACATTTACTACTGCACCTGAACACAAACACAAGCAGAATCATAAAATGGCAAACTGCCTGTTCAGAGGCCAAATTGCAAGACCAGATTGATATTTACACCTGCAATTACAAACCAAAGCACACGATACATTACATGTTCCAAAGAGATACGGGATCACATTTCACAGGCACAACCTGACTGTTGGAAATCACGGCCTTCACTGACACACATTGAGTTTTCTTACCTATAATCATGATCGCAGTGATGTGACCATTATGGGGAAAGTCTTCCATTACATGTTCCAGCATCAAGGCTATTTCTCCTGCAAAAGAGAAAGACCAATCATTGCAAATGAATAACTAAGGGACAATTTGTATTTACTGGGGAGAGAATTTTGTCATTGTGGATCTCTGAAAACCTCAGAACAATCTTTACAAGTTTATTTCAATATGGACAAGAGAAACAAAAATTAAAGATAAAGAAGAGTAGCGGATAGAGCATCACTGGGTGAAATTCTAGCTCATGATGGGGTTTACATGGGATTTGAAATCACATAGACTTTCTGGCTGCAGAAATGTAGACAAGAAATGGGAAGGAAGAGAAGGAACATGCAAAATATAAATAAGGACTATCCCTCAAGAAGACTTAGCCAAGGAAAGGTGGAGATATTCTAATAAATATTTCTTCATTCCTCCAAGAAATTCCTGAAAATATAATTTCTCTAGATAAATAGCTCAAGAAAAAGATAGAAATATTCAAAGAAGGTATTCAAAACCACAAAATACAAAAACTGTGGAAAAATCTAAATATGACAGAGCTGCAACTTTACAGTATGAAAGACAACAAAATAAATACAAGTTGAAATATAATTGGTGACATGTTGCACACATCAGGGAAAATAATACAGGACAAAATGTTAAAGAACTAAGATTTAAAATTGCTGTAATTTGAATGATAGAAGACAATGGAGAGTTACATTCCTAAAGATCAGAACTAAGTAAAACAAAACATTAGAAATATAATAGAAGAAAACTACTGAATCTGCAGATCAAAAGAACTGAGCATATCCTGGGATTTACTAAATTAAATCAAGTCAAGAAAACACTGAGGTCAATTTTCAAGAGCTGCAGTACTGAAGAGGGAGATAACTTCAGTTTGAGACATACTGAATTTATGATTCTTTATTCCAATGAGATACTGAGTGGGTAGTTGTATATGTACTTCTTGGCCTCAAAAGAAATGCATATTATATATACATATTTCTTAGATGTTACTGGAATTTAGTACAAACATAGAGAACACATTTATAATATTCTGATTCATAATATATAATAATAATTGTGTTCATTATACAAAAAGCAATTTCAGAATCCAAACACTATTTTTAAAAAGTCACCTTAGATGAAAAGAAATTGACAAAAGAGGAAATTTCTCTGCTGGTCTCTTCATGATATTAATTCCTCTGGTTGGACTGTGGAGGGCAGAAAGCATAGGGCAGATACAACATAAGAGTTCTTTTTTGCCATTTTCTAATAGTTTATGCTTCAATTTCTGATTGATTCTAAAAATATGCTGAAAATTGGGGTAGGGGATACCTTACCTGAGAAAAGCAGTTAACCCATTATGATAGAGTTTTGTTTAGTTTTATGTCCCTTAAGGTATGTTAAGTTCATATTAAAGTAAGCATTTGTCTGAGAAAAACTCAAAAGATATGTCTACAATGGTAAATTTTATCTCTCAACCTAACTGGAAGGTGCCCAGACATTTGGTCAAACATTATTCTGAGTGTCTGTGAAGGAGTTTTGGATGAGATTAACATTTGAGTTGGGAGACTAAGTAAAGCAGACTGTCCTCTTTAATGTGAGTAGCCTTCATCCAATCAATTGAAGACCCAAAAAGGAAAAAAAAAAAAAGTCAAGGCAAGAAGAAACTTCTCTCTGTCTGTTTAGAGCTGAGACATTGGTCTTCCTTTTTCAGACTCAGACTCAGACTGGAACTACACCATGAGATTTCCTGGGTCTCCAGCTAACCAACTACAGATCTTGGGACTTAGCCTCCATAATTACATTAGCCAATTCATTATAATAAATATCCTTATTTGGTTTATATAGATATCTACATCTATATCCTCTATCTACCTATTATCTATTTATCTATGTATCATCTATCTATCCATCCATCTATCCATATATATAGAGAAAGTAGAATATGGTAAGAACTTGTATTAAAGCATGAAATCAACAAGTCTGCAGATGTCAGACATCAAGATGAGGCAATGGACAAAGCATGCTAGATAGAAGCAGGTAACCAACCACATACTATTGGCTAGCAACTGACAGATCAAGAAAATCAAGGTAATAGTCTCAAACCAAAGACAGGTACTGGATATAATTTTTGAAACAGAATCCATGTCTTACTTATTCAAGAATTTGTTTTACTCTAGGATGGAAGCCAATCAAAATGTATAACCATTCAAGGTAGAAGCAGATAGGGCACATTCGAAATTTGATAATTCAAACACATGAGTGGAGGACAGAGTCTAAATATAAGAATGTCTTCTGATGTCAACATTTCATTTTTAAAGGGTTTATTATGGCAGGTTTTCTTTTAATCAAAAATTGAAAACTAGCAAAAATAAAGCTTATATAATAAAAAAATCATATCACCAGGATATCTACTTATGAATATTTATCAAAACATTTATCAAAATTGTGCATGCCTTAGTTATATGTAGTGACACTGTGTTGCACCATCCATCTATGTAGAATAGAAGATCTATTTACTCTCCCAACTGCTTAGAGTATTGCCAGTTGACAGCCCTCAGCTCCATTTAAGAATTGCCTTCATCTAAAAAGAGTCATCTTGTCCAACAGCATACTTTCATCCCTGAAGCATCCTATATCCACTGACTGGCTGATGTGAGGATATAAAGGGCCAACCTCTTTGTCTCTCTTTGAGATCGCATTGAAAGTCTGTCTCACTTTTAGAACCTAAGAGATCCCCTATGGTTTGTTAAGACTTTGTTGTGATGACATTGCAATTTATCACCTCTTGCTGGGCAATCTAACTTCTCTAGCTTTCTGCTTGGTTGCCTTCTGTTCTTACCCCATGCTAAAAGTATGGTTGAATCAACAGTTTAAAGATAATACCCTATAAGGATGAGATTTTATGCACAGTATACTCTAAATCAATTGCATTATAGTATGCTCTGGCCCCAAAAGTAGAATGTAGGCTCCCATAAACCAAAGGGTTCAAATAGGAGCAGCTTCACTAACCACCACTGAATAACCCATTCATGAAAATTTTGTTTTCCATTCCCACATTCCAGATTCTGGAGGTTTACAGGTCCTCGCTCCCAAATGGTAGTTCTTCTACCAGAAGGAATTCTACTGATCTTTAAGGTAAGGTTACTACCAGCTACATCAGAATTCTTAAGGTGCTTAGAGACTATTGGCAACTAATAGGAGTAATTGACCCTAATCAACTGGAGGAAGTAGGCTACTCTTACAAGGAGTATAGCTGAATATGTTCAGCATCTAGATAATTCCCTAAGGCGTGCAGAAAGGAGAATTAGATCCTTTAGGAATGAGGATCTGGGTCAACCAGCAGAGAGGGTGAGAAGAAACTGGAATGGTTAATAAAAGAAAGAAATGATTAAATATCAGTTTTAAAAGACCAGTTTTGATGGCAGGAATGATCATTTATCTCACTAATCTTCCTTTTATAAATTTACTCCAGGAAGAGAAGATAATCATAATTTTGAAAGAATTGCTTCCAGAAATTAAACAAGGAAGTATATTTGAACAATGCAAGATGTGGACTTAGAAGGCATGATTTGTCATCCAGATAAACTTCAGAATGAACTAACATATTTCCCTAGCTGCTAGGAGTACTGCTGGCAGATAGACTGGATTTGGTCTATGCAAAACATTTAACCAAAATGTTTAAACTATCTGGACATAATAGTGTGAGCTTTCTAAAATTGCTATAGCAGATGCTATTTAGTTGCCCTTAGCTGAAGAAAGTTGCTTCAACAACACCTCACCACTATTTTGGGTTGCCTGCATTTGATGAAATGTGCGTATGAAGACTCAGTCCCTTTAAGTAATCTGGGAATAACTATGAAGTTGCAATTGAAGCTCACAGTATTTTGGTGTCATTTGAGTCTTTTGCTATGATTGCATCATGGACCAACTTCTTACTCTGCCCAATCCTATTTTATTTCCTTTCTACACTAGTGTAAATTCAGAGAGCATCCCCTAATTAGTCTCTTGAATACTAATTTCTGTCTCAAAGTTGGTTTCCTAGGGAATTCAGTCTGCAATATTGTCCAAAGATGAAAGATGGTTGAGTTGTTTCTATTCTTTAAAATAGAATCAATATTTTACAACCACATACTATCATGATTTTGAAGAATACGTGGTAATGTACATTAAAGTTTAATGTTGAGGGAAAAAGAAGGTATAAAATGTGATTATAAAGACATGTGAGAGAGGCAAAGTGAGAGAGACATCTGAAAGAAAATGTCCCAAGATATTTGCATAGGTTATCTAGACTTAAGAAAAATGGTAATTAAAATAAATAAATAAATAAAAATTAAAAAAATAAAAGAAAAATGGTAATTTTCCCCTTTGTACTTATCTGTGTTTCTGAACACTCCACAATTAATATGTATTGATTTTTAATTAGAAAAGAATATTTTAGTTGACATCTCAAAGCTTGATCTGACAGCACAATACATTTTAGGAAACTGTGCTATCAATGTAATTTTTACACATAGCTAGGATGACTTTTTTCCATTTATCATTTTAAGGGGGCTATGGGCTTCTTTATTTTAGCCAATGTAATTCTTAATGGTGAAGCTATATTTTCTGTCTTTCTTTGTGATGAAATATTGAACAATTGTTATTTTCAAGTGTACAATCCCATTGAGGGCTTCCCAGCCTAACTTCTGACTTGCCTGTCTTTAGGATAAGAGACCAACGTATGCACGTTGCACTTCTCAGTGCTCAAATGCAGAGAATGTGTACGTGTACAAACTGCTGTTCTTGGACTGTGACAAAACACCTAATCCACAGGCATTAACTTTTTGACCATTAGGACTGAAGCTTTCTAAAGATGGTTATCAGGGATGCTATGTAGTTACCAATTTCAAGCTACATGCCTTCACACTACATGCAACATCCCCATAAGTCATTTTCATCTGATGAATTTATTATTCTCTCTCAGTTATCCAGCACTGCTATTTAACCTTGGGACCAAGAGCAATAGAGTCAGCTGAAAAAGAGGGGTGGTGTATGTGTGTGTGTGTATGTGTGTGTCTGTATAAGAGGCAGGGTGCTAACTTTTTTAACAACCAATTCCCTCAAGAGCTGATTTATTCTAAATTGGAAAGATCCTTTATTTTGAATGACTAGTTGATGTGATGCCTGGTTAAGTGATTACCTTCTGAGTGCTGGCACTAGTGACTGATACAGGTTGACAGGACCAGGTAACTGAAATAGGCATCTACTGCCAGCTGTTGTTAAATGAAGCAAGGAAAGAAGAGGATTAAAATATCCTACAACTGTGGTCTCAAGAATGAGAATATAGCAACACAGCAGTAACAGGAGCAGCAAGATAGAGGCATTAACTAGCTTTCTATTCTTGTTACCACTTTAAGATGAGATGGCTCTGCATTTTGGAGGTAAATCTCACCCCGTTATATATTTCCTAACACTCATATGATTTCTGCAAGTGTCATGCTACCCAGAACCAGCCGCATGCATTCCATTCCTTTTGTTCATTTCCCTTTTTAAATTCTCTTCCAGCAAAATCAAATTTTTTTCCAGCAAATAGAAAATGAGGCATGTGACATTTGTTATCAGAAATGAAAACATGCTTGCCTTGCTTGTGGTAATTCATTTCTACCTTTGTATTTGTAACATTTAGTTTTAGTTATTATTGTGAAACAACTCCAACCCTTAGAACTGGCCTAATAACTTGCATGGCATATATAGCCATTAAAGAAACCTGAAGCTTTGGATAAAGCTTGCCAACAAATTAAGGAGGCAGATTATTACTCAACAAATGTCAGTATAACCTGAGGTTCCACATTATAAAATCATTTCCAAGTCCTAATCAGCAGCTCATCTATTTTCAGCAATATTTGACACAGCATAATGTTACTGCATCAAAGACATGTGGGCAGTCTTATGGCATTCCTGACTGTGATGGATTTAACTAAGTGAAGAAGGTATTGGTTTATTCTGGAATCTGCTTCAAGTACAAACACCTCAGAGCTGAGTATGCTTGAAATAGTCTGCTGCTTTCCTCCCTGTGTGCCAAATTTAGGTGTACCTTCACACATAAATAATTTTCTCCAAAGGCCAAATTCAGCATTTTCGTTGAGAGTAACTGAACTCACTAGACAATGAAAAGTTCATAAAATAATTAGATTAGGTTAAATATATGACTCTGTGTATGTGTGTGTTTAACTTAAAATACAGAATAATCAAGAGCTGAACAGTTGATTTAATTTCATTGACAAACATGTTTGAAATGAAAATCAAGGGGACAATCCTGATAATTGCTTTTATAGCAATTGAAAAAAATGTTTCTGAAATACTCAGTAATTGTTTTACTTATCCATCTCATTTTGCACTTCACACTAGAGATTTTGAGACTTTAGCTATCAAAAACTTATCAAATGCATAATCATTAAAAGAAGAAATAGATTTCTGCATACCAGTAGATGAGTCGTTCAAAACCGGATGAATAAGTGAAAGATTGAATATGAAATGAAGCCAGTAGCTTTTCAGTGCCTTGTAGATTTCAAAGGTTTTTACATATATGCTTTAAGTGATAATTGTTAAAAATAACATATGCACAACATTCAGATTTGAGAATTCAGTTTGTTTCTTCATTTCTCACCACAAGTACCAATCCCTCCTAAGCTCTACCTCAATTATTTATAAAATAAAAATAGTATATAGAGGAATAAATATCACCTAACTTACTAGTGGGTGCAACTCCACTAATCCAACCTTCTCTTTTTCTTGCACTTCCATATTCATTCATTTACTCGACAGACATTAATTATTCTCAATTTATGCTGAAATTGTAATATTCACACAAAGAAATAGATTGAAGATTGGTTTCTTAATTCTGGGTGCTTTTATTATGTGTGAGAGGCTGTGTGATATGAGTCAGTAAATCAGTGAGATCTGGATTAAGATCCTGAATATACTGCTTTCTAGCTGTGTGTGGCAGAGATTATTCATTGTCTGCTCAAATCCATCTCAGACTTTGCTTTAGAAACGGATTTTTTTCTTCCTCCCATTCTCCCTACAAGTAGCACTGCGCTCATTCCTATGATGCTATCATTAACCAATGGCACTATAGAGTTGAGGGGGGGGGGGAAGCTTCCAAGAAAAGAATTTAAGAGGGAAACACACAAGTGCAAAGAACCAGCTCTATCCTCCCTCATAGTTTCTCCTAATTTCTGAGTGGAATATAGGTATTCCATAACTCACAGAAATTTTGGGTAGGTAGGCAAACCTGAGGATGAATGTCAAGTATACAGGTTGGCAGATCAGGGAAAGAAAGAGTATGAGTCCATTGATGATTTATTGGAGGCTCTATACAAATCACACTGCCTACTCCTGAAATTTTTTTATTTTGTTGGTTAACATATAATGCAATACTAGTTTCTGGAGTAGAATTCAGTGATTCATCACTTACGTATAATACCCAGTACTTATCACAAGTGACTTCTATAATACCCATCACCCAGCTAGCCCATCTCCCATTTACTTCTCTCCATCAACCATCAGTTTATTCTCAGTCATTGAGTCCATTATGGCATGTTTCCCTCTCTCTTTTTTTCTCTTTTCCCCCTTCCCCTATGTTCATCTGTTTTCTTTCTTAAATTCCATATATGAATGAAATCATACAGCATTTGTCTTTCTCTGACTGATTTTGCTTAGTATAATACATTCTAGATCCATCCACATCATTAGTAATGGCAAGATTTCACTATTTTCAATGGCTGAGTAATATAATATTCTATTGTGAGTATGTGTATACCACTTCTTTATCCATTCATCAGTTGATGGATATTTGGTTCTCTCCATAATTGAGCTATTATTGATAATTCTGCTATAAACATTAGGGTGCATGTGCCCCTTTGAATCTGTATTTTTGTATCTAGTAGTGCAATTGCTGGATCACAGGGAAGTTCTATTTTTAACTTTTTGAGGAACCTCCAAACTCTTCTCCAGAGTGGCTGCACCAGTTTGCAGTCCCTCCAACAGTGCAGGAGTGTTCTTTCTCCACATCTTCGCCTGTTTCTTGTGTTGTTGACTTTAGCGATTCTGACAGGTGTGAGGTGGTATCTCATTGTGGTTTTGATTTATATTTCCCTGATTATGAGTGACATTGAGCATCTTTTCATTTGTGTGTTAGCCATCTGGAAGTCTTCTCTGTTAAGTGTCTATTTATGTCTACTGTCCATTTCTTTACTGGATTATTTGCTTTCTGGGTGTAGAGTTTGGTAAGTTCTTTATAGATTTTGGATACTAAACCTTTATCAGCTAGGTCATTTGCAAATATCTTTTCCCTCTCCATGGGCTGCCTTTTAGTTTTGTTGATTGTTTCCTTCATTGTGCAGAACACTTTTATCTTGATGAAGTCCCAAAGTTCATTTTTTGCTTTTGTTTCCCTTGCTCTAGCAATGTGTCTAATAAGAAGTTGCTATGGCCAAGGTCAAAGAGGTTGCTGCTAGTGTTCTTCTCTAGGATTTCAATGGTTTCCTGTCTCACATTTAGGTCTTTCATCCATTTTTAATTTACTTTTGTATATGATGTAATAAAGTGGTCCAATTTCATTCTTCTGCAAGTTGCTATTCAGTTTTCCCAATACAATTTGTTGAAGAGACTCTCTCTTTTCCATTGGATATTCTTTCCTGGTTTGTCAAAGATTAGTTGACTATATGATTGTGGATCCATTTCTGAGTTCTCTATTCTGTTCCATTGATCTATGTCTCTGTTTTTTGTGCCAGTTCCATACTGTCTTGATGACTACAGCTTTGCAATATAACTAGAATTGTAATGCCTTCAGCTTTGCTTTTCTTTTTCAACAATGCTTTGGCCATTTGGGGTCTTTTTGTGGTTCCATAAAAATTTTAGGATTGTCTGTTCTAACTCTGTGAAAAATGCTGGTGGTATTATGATAGGGATTGCATAAATGTGTAGGTTGCTTTAGGTATTGTAGACATTTTAACAATATTTGTTTTTCCAATCCATGAGCATGAAATGGTTTTTCATTTCTTTGTATACTCTTCAGTTTCTTTCATAAATGTTCTATAGTTGCCAGAGTACAAATCTTTCATCTCCTTAGTTAGATTTATTCCTACATATCTTATGGTTTTGGTGCAATTGCAAATGGGATTGATTCCTTGAGTTCTTTTCCTGCTACTTTGTTATTGGTGTATAGAAATGTGACAAATTTCTGAACGTATTTTCAGACTATAATGCTATGAAAATAGAAGTCAGCCACAAGAAAAGAGTTGGAAAGACTTCAAATATATGGAGATTAAAGAACATCCTACTAAAGAATGAGTGGGTTAACCAGGAAATTAAAGAAGAACTTAAAAGTACATGGAAACAAATGAAAATGAAAGCATGATAGTGCAAAACCTTTGGGATTCAGCAAGGCATTCCTAACACCTAAAGGAGCTAGAAAAGGAACAGCAAATAAAGCCTAAAGCCAGCAGAAAAAGGGAAATAATAAAGATTAAAGCAGAAATAAATGGTATAGAGACAACAACAACAAAAGTCAGTGGAATCAGATTAATGACACTAAGAGGTGGTTCTTTTTTTTTTTTTTAATTTTTATTTATCTATGATAGTCACACAGAGAGAGAGAGAGAGATAGAGAGAGAGGCGCAGAGACACAGGCAGAGGGAGAAGCAGGCTCCATGCACCGGGAGCCCGACGTGGGATTCGATCCCGGGTCTCCAAGATCACGCCCTGGGCCAAAGGCAGGCGCCAAACCGCTGCGCCACCCAGGGATCCCCTAAGAGGTGGTTCTTTAAAAGAATTAATAAAATTCATAAACCCCTAGCCAGGCTTATCAAAAAGAGAGAGAGAGAGAGAGAGAGAAAGGACCTAAATAAAATCACAAATGAAAGACAAGAGGTCACAACCAACACCACAGAAATATAAACAATTATAAAAGAATACCATGAAAAAGTATATGCCAACAAACTGGGCAACCAGGAAGAAAGGAACAAATTCCTAAAAACTTACAAATTACCAAAGCTGAAGCAGGGAGAAAGAAAATTTGAACAGACCCATAACCAGCAAAGAAACTGAATCTATAATCAAACATCTCCCAACAAATACAAATCCTGAATTGGATGGTTTCCTTGGGAAATTCTACCAGACATTTTTAAAAAAGGTTGTCTATTCTTCTCAAACTATTCCAAAAACTAGAAATAGAAATAAAACTTCTAAATTCATTCTGTGAAGCTATCTTGGTTCCAAAACCAGACAAAGACTCCACTAAAAAGGAGAATTGCAGGCCAATATCTCTGATGAATATGAATGCAAAAATTCTCAATAAAATACTAGCAAATTGAATTCAATAGTACATTTAAAAACTTATTCACCATGATCAAGTGGGATTTATTCCTGGGCTGTAGGGGTGGTTCAATTCTTGCAAATGAATCAACATGATACACCACATTAATGAAAGAAAGAATAAGAATCATATGATCCTCTCAATAGATGCAGGAAAAGCATTTGACAAAATATAGCATCCATTCTTGATAAAAAATCTTCAGTAAAATAGGGATAGATAGAACATACCTCAACACTATAAAGGCCATATACCAAAGACCCACGGCTAATGTTATCCTCAATGGGGAAAAACTGAGAGCCTTTCCCCTATAGTCCAGAACAAGATTGTCCACTCTTGCCACTACTATTTAACAGAGTACTAGAAGTCCTAGCCAAGGCAATCAGACAACAAAAAGAAATAAAAGGCATCCAAATTGGCAAGGAAGAAGTCAAACTTTCACTATTTGCAAAAAACATGATACTTCATAGAAAACCCAAAGACTCCACAAAAATATTGCTAGAATTCATACATGAATTCAGCAAGGTCACAGGATATAAAATCAGTGTGCAGAAATTTGTTGCATTTCCATACACCAATAATGAATATTTTTAAACTGTGAGTGAAATTATTTGTTATATTTGTTAATAACTAACAAAAATTACTAATTTATAAAATGTAATCTTAGAGAGTCCCCTATTTTTCTGAGCCTTCTTCTCCTCAGCTTTAAAATAATATCAGCTTCAGAGGCACCTGCATGGCTCAGTTGGTTAAATGACTGCCTTCAGGCCATGGTCATGCCAGGTCATGATCCTGGAGTTCTGGGATTGAACCCCATGTCAGGCTCCCCACTTGGGCTCTCTCTCACTCTCTCTCTCTCAAATAAATAAAATCTTGAAATAAACACAAAATAAAACACAAAATCTTGGAAATAAACACATACATACCAGCTTTGTAGAATTTTCAATTAAAAGTTTTAATGTGTATAAAACACAGCACATAACAAGGGTGTGCATAGCAGACGTTTTGTAGGCATAGATGTTCTGACACAATCTTATAGCTGATTACAGTGAATTCTGTTTTGCTTGGTCAGAATCTCGTTCTTACCAAGGGTTGATCTTGTGCTAAATAGCATCTCAAAATATGTTATAGAAATTAACTCCTAATCTAATGAGAATTTTCATTTACATAAAAGCTGAAATCATAATAGGATTTAAGTAAGAGAGAAAGCCAATAGAGGTAGTAACATCAGTAGGGAATCAACCACTTGCTGCCAAAACTACGTGGTTTTGCCTTTTCAGCTCTATGATTTGATGTGGTTACTAGGAAGAGACAAATACCAATGAGGAATATTTATTTCATATCCATAGTATGTTGGCATTCGTGGAAGATGAGGTCATTGGAAAATTTGCCAACAAAATATACAATCCATGTCCTATCACAATGAGAATTGAAAATATAGGAAAACCCCATATGAAAAAGTCATATCTTTGTAAACAATTACGTATTACCCAAATTCCTGTTGCCCAAACCAAATGGAGGCAGGTTCCATGCAAGTTGTTAAAGATGAATTCTTATTTAATCATTTTAAATACTCCTTAAATATAGATAGGTAAATAGATAGATACAGATGTATCTGTTGAGTTTCACCAAATGCTTTTTTTTAGGAGTAAGTGGACATACACTAATGAGTATTAAATAAATGAATTAACAAATAATAAATGTAGAATGGAGTGGAAATAGGTAATGATTCATTTTCTCTTTGGTTTTATGTGTAAAAGATTTGTTATTTCAACCTGGTAGTCAAATGTAAAACCTTTCCAAAATAATGTTTGTAAGTTTGTTTTAATCTCTTATGTTTAACCTAATTAACACAAATAAAGGAAATGATAATTAATACACGAGAGCTTCTATATGACGTTTATGGTGCTCAGTGTAATGAATGAGGGGAAACGTCTGGCATTTTGAATAATGCGATAATTAAAGAGGGAAAGGAGAAGGATCCATTGTCATCATCATAATTAAAGATATGTAGATTTTCCAAGAACACAGACCGCCTCAGGACTTGCACAAACTCTACTCAAGACCAGTAAGGGAATAGCTGGATAAGTCTTTGTGGTCTGTCTTTACAGGATAGTTTAGAGTTACTTACGGCCCTTTGAAACTTTCCCTTGGCTGCTTCGCCATAAGATACACACAGTTTAAGAAGTGCACAGCCTTTAACTCCATAGTTAAAGGGAAGGGGGAAAAGTATTAGTCATAGTATCACAAACAGACACGGAAGAATCTTGGAGATCCAGATGTTCATTTTGTAGATAGGGATTCAAAGGCCAAAAAAGAACAACAGTAGTTTTGTTTTGTTTTGTTTTGTTTTGTTTTAGATTTTATTTATTTATTCATGAGAGACCCAGAGAGAGAGAGAGAGAGAGAGAGGCAGGGACACAGGCAGAGGGAGAAGCAGGCTCCATGCAGGGAGCCCGACGCTGGACTCCATCCTGGGTCCCCAAGATCAGGCCCTGGGCTGAAGGCGGCGCTAAACTGCTAAGCCACCCGGGCTACTGGAACAACAGTAGTTTTTTAGGAATCTTTCTGAAACAAGAAAATGTTGGCTAGAGCTTTTAGGGTCAAACTATGTGACTGGCACTTAAAATAGGAAAATATCAATAAATATCTATAATAGTTTGGAATTTCTGTCATTTGCAAGTGAAAGAACATTAATTTAATTTTCAAGAATTTTCCATTTTTATATCAATGAGTAGTAATGATAATTATATACTAAATATAAGGTTTAGGTAAAAATTAATATCTGCTTAGAGGATAGGATAGGCTCTAGGCAGATATTAATTTTTACCTAAACCTGATATTAGTAGCCTAATATCAGTGATAAAATAAAATGTACTGCTCTCAGGCCCTTTGCCAATACCAGTGATAACGTGTGTGTGTGGTTCAGGGGATGGGTATAGGTACAGGCTAAGATCCACAGGGAATACTAGATATATACAAAAAAGTTCAGAAAAGGAGTTTTAGGGGTAAGTTCTATCATGGGCTGAACTATTCTGAACATGAAAATGAGAATCTTTGTTTCGGTCCCTTTTAACTTCTGAACAGAAGAGCCAACTGCATAAAAGTAAATGGCAGAACAAGTTGGTAGAATGTTTGAAGGACATTCAAAGACAGATTTTAAATGCTCAGTTTTAAATTACTTGCACTTCCTACATGAAAATTCTCTACTCCCAAAACTTTCCAAAAAATATCTGTTAAACACACAGTGACTGTGTGTGTGTGTGTGTGTGTACATGAACCTAAAAAAAGAAAAAAAGCCAAGTCCCCTTGAGCAAATGTCATATCGAAGATAAAGAAATAACAGTAAGACAGAGATATGGAAAACAAATATTTATTGGACACAGAACATCAGAGACAGAAATTACCATGAAATTTGACAGAAAAACAGGGATGGTATTAGACTTTCCACAAAGCGTGGCAAGATGATTTAGGCATTTTTATGAATCACTGTTCAACAAAGCAATTATTGACAAGCATGCTATTCTGTAATGAAGAGTACATAAATGTTAGTATAAAAATAGATTCATGGTATTTCAGTGAAGAAAGGTATTTAACAGAAACATTTTATTGAAGTAAATGCCCCCAGAGTCCACACAAAACCTACTACTACCAACATTGTTTCAATGTGTCAATCCATGCACAGACAATTTAGTAAGCAGGGTGAAATTAGGGATATACAAACATGAAAACATTTTATTGTTCACCAAAACTGACTTCAGCCATGTAGATTTGCGTTTCTATTCTAGATCTTTCCAGTCACTCTAAATAAACCTTTTCCACTGTTCTTCCAATCTCTGGGCCAAGCCTGCAGTCTCTTCTGCCACTAGGGGTATGCCCTACAATTTTACAAAGCTATCCCTCATCACAGCAAGACATGGCTACATCCAAGGTACTCACTGAACCCATTAGAAACCCATGTACTCATGCCATGCCCTGAAACAAAATTACAAACTCTTCCATTATAAAGAGGAAAGAAACACCAGTACTTCTTTCTGGACAAATGACTCAGGACTCTAACAATGTCTTCAAATCCCCTCTCCCTTAGAGTTATCTACTTGTGTTAACCTTTGAGGTAGGAATGGTTATAGTAACACAGAAGTTGATAATCTTGTATTAGTCTTGGAGGCATAAGTCCCCAATAATATTCAGCTCCCAACATCTTTTTCTCCTTCTCAATAATGCAGAAAAAAAGCTAGATGACACAGACCTTTTAAAGACATGATGTGACACTAAAATAACAAAAATGGATTTCTTAAGTTTTTTTTAGTAAAATAGCTCTTGTTTTGCCAGTGTGGCAATAGTGATAAAGAAGGCCCAACTATTAATGGGGCCTACTACTGTATAGTCACATTCTTCTCTCTGGTGAAGTAAAAGCTAAGAAATTAATCCGTCTTTAAGTATAGGAATGTGGATTTTAAGATGCCACTGATGATTTTTAGTTCTACAGGAGGAACTCTGCTTTTATCTAAAACAAGACTTAGGCTAAACATAATTAAGTGTTTTTGTCAGTGTGATTAAACAGTGAAAATAGGATGCATGTTCGGAAAATATTTACACAATTCCAAATTATAAGGAGATTTAGCTATCTAAGAACTGATCTATTAGGTCAATTCAAAAGATGAATTCCTTCTATCTGTGCTGAACCTAGCTTCCCTTGGAAGCACCAACCTGGATCTGACAGGCAGTCAGATAATTTAATTTGATAAGTAGTCCTTAGTATAGTGGTATCATTCTCTGCATGGAAATCAGACATTTTATTGGTATGTTGATTGGTGGGTACAAATAGACATTTATTGGATGGGAGGCTATGACGATGGACATCTTGGAATTTTTGAAACCACTGGCACAATAAAGAAATGTTCTGTATTGTGCATGGCTTTTGAAGAATTACTCACCAGTCAAGTCGGGAAAAAGCCTGATTGTATTTATCTGTGCCTAAAACTAGCAACTTTTCATAATAAACTCAAAGTATTTTAACACTATTTAAATGTATGCTGAAAGCTGAAGAAATGTAACTACTGTATTTATAGAGTCAAGATCTTGCTTTGTTTCATAAGGAATTTTACGTAGAATTGTTAGCTATTTCAGAAAAGTACATGACAACAGCAATGCTGTTCATGATATCTGGGGCTTCAGTACAAACTCCTATATATATTAATCTGTATTTGTAGCTGCCGCATTTCAGGGACTCTACAATTAGGTAGAAACATCTGGCTAGTTAATTTATCTTCTAGTTCAGAAGTACCTCAGGGTTTGTGTATTGAAAAACCTACTACTTTACTCCAAATTACATTCCTTTTAAGTTTACATTATAATTTGAGAAGTCTATTATTTTTTTGGAGATGTTTTTATATGAGAGAGTGCATAAGCAGGGAGAGGGGCAGAGGGAGAGAGAGAGAGAGAGAGAGAGGGGGAGAAGCAGACTCCTCACTGGGTGCAGAGCCTAATGCCCGGCTGGATCTCAGGATCCTGAGATCATGACCTGAGCTGAAATCAGACACTTAACCAACTGGGCCACCAAGGGGGCCTGAGAATTATATTAATTTTAAATGTGTAGAGATAATTCAGTAAATATATGATTTTCATTTCAGGATAGTAAAGGAACATTACAAAGTACTTGTTAGCAAAGGGAGCGGTGTAGCTGATAGTCCTGGCTACTAATCAATCAGATTATATGAAAGCTTCAGGTCCTGGACACCAGATGTGGAGAGGATTCTCATTCAATTTTAAAGGCATTTCTATCTACATAAATGGTTGAAAAACAATGCCATGAAAATTGGCAGACTCAAAAAATATCCTTAAGCAATTGTTAAGAATTCTTTTGATTTTTATATTCAGTCCCCTAGAATAATGAATGCTAAGGTTCGGATAGATTAAGAATCTTCTCTGAGAATCGCGAAATAATGCCCAAAGGCCAAAGATAGATTTTTTTTAACAAAATGCAAAATACCATCATGGTGTTCTAAAGATTTGCCATATTATGAGGCAGAAGACAAAGTATAAAAGTTCAGGTATGGAAGTAAATGTGGAGCCTCCAAGGAGAAGATACTGATTGCAGGTCAGGAGTAAATGATTACTGTGTTGGGGTGCATTTACATCATTGACTTTGCACAGAATAAGGGTTATCCAGCCTTGCTCTCCAAACCTAGAGGTTTCTTCAAGGTACATCAAGTAATATACTTATCAAGGATAGGACATGCATATAGGCTCTTCCAAGTAGACTCATTTTTTTTTTAATTCTGTGACTTTATAGATTGAGTGACATTGTTCTAATCCCAAACTAGAGTTAACTTCTGTCTTAGTCTGTTCAGGCTGCTATAGCTAAATGGCAAAATATTGCAGACTGGGTGGCTTATCAGTAACAGAAATGAATTTCTCACAATTCTCTAGAAGTGTAAGACCAAAGTGCCAGCATTGCTGGATTCTGGTGAAGGCCCTCTTCCCAGATACAGACTGCTGACTTCTTGTTGTGTCCTTCTATGGTAGAAAAAGCTAGGGAGCTGTATGGGATCTCTTTTATAAAAGCACTAATCCCATTCAGGAGAGCCTTCCTGTCACGACCTAAGCATTTCCTAAAGGTCCCACCTCCTAATACCCTCACATTGAGCATTAGGATTCAGCATATGAATTTTGCGGGGACACAGACATTCAGTCCAGAGGTTATGAAGTTGAGAAAAACTGTTAAACTGGTAGCCTTCAATGAACCAATCCTCCCATACTCATCCCTTGTATCGTCCCCTCCCAAGCTCTTAGCTTGGTCACATGTCTTGCTTTGGTCAATTAGTAAGTGTGACACAAGCTTGATAAGGCTTGATAAGCACTTGCTCATTATATTTCCCTACCTAGAACATTTCCTCTTGAGAGTTCTTATCACAACTATTAAGAAGCTCAATTTAACTATATAGAGGGGCTAAGTGACAAAGAATGAAAGAAATTAGCCAAAAGCCAGAACTAAGGCCCTAGGTATATGATGTCAATGGAGGAGCCAGACACAGTCCCAACTATGCACTTCAGCAGCAGAAGTCCGAACCAACATGGAAAGATACAATCCATCTTTTGCTCTGTCTCAATTCCTGATTCTCAGAAGAGTAAACAAAAACACAGTTGTTTTAAGTCATTAAGTAACATAAGATAGGTGAAACAGGGAGCTTGTATGACCCCTTAGCTAAAAGACCCAGGTATGTGTGAAAGCAAAGGAACTATTTTTCCATTGAAATGCTGCTCAGAGTCCCTGTCCCTCTTCTCTGGCTCAAAACTGAAAGTGTCTCTGAATGTAATAATAGTACTTTCCAATATAAAATAAGGGTTTGGGCATGACATGGATTAAATTATTTCCTATTTGTTTGTTTTAAATGTCAGTGACATGCCATTTCTGTGGTGTCAGTGGAAATTCTCAAGAATAGAAAATGATGTGGAAAATTGTAAATTTAGTTCTTTTTTAAAATGAAAATTCAACAGATGAAATTTCTTTTTCTATTTAGAGAATAGGATCCACAGTCCACAGTCCACTGCATTTGCACAGTAAGAGCGTTAATATTCATTTACCGGTGTATAGTTTACCATGTAAATTGACTTTAATATCCATGTACTATAAAACACTTGGAATTCTTTAACTATTTGTATATTTTTAATACTCAAATTTGGCTCTATATCCAATTGCCTATGTTTTTGCCTGAAGTATGAAGGCATGGTATTTTAATTCCTCCATCAACTATATGTTTGGGTGAAGTTTGCACATCTACTGTGTAAGATCTGTAAGCTATCAACTGATGCCAGGAAGTCCACTCACTCCTCCCATCCTACTGTGATCTCACCAGCCCCTACTCCACCCTGGTTGAATAATTATTTCAATAAAAATAAGTGTAAGCTCTCAGCTAGCATAAATGGGTAGTTGTGTGGAAAATTTTGTTTCATCCTATTACCAGTGTAAAAGGATGTGCTGTTTCTAAATGTGTACCATTTGGTAAACACATGCTGGGACTTCTAAAATCTCAAACCACCAAGGTTAAAAGTACACCAATAGCAAAATCTCAGTTATTTTCTTCCCTCTCTGTCCTAATATGAGACGTTGGGTAAATCACAAAACTTCTGCATCTCAGTTCACCCAGAACTAGACTGGGAGTTCTAAATTAGATGGTTGCTGAGAGGATAGAATGAGGAGATACAATGATATGTAAATCTATTTTGATATTAATCCCTGTGAAGGGGGAGGGAGAAGTATGTGCTAATAAATATCATCATACAAATCCAATATAGTATTTTTATAAGCATTGTATTTAAAATTTGAAACTGAAAAAAATTAAAATTAAAAATTAAAAACTTGGTTAATTTTATGTGTCAACTTGACTGGACCACAGGATGACATTATTTCTGGGGGTTTCTTGAAGGTATTTCCAGAAGAGATTAAGATTTGAATTGGTGGAATGAATAAAGCAGATATTCCTCCCCAATGTGGGTAAGCATCATCTAATCTGTTGAAATCCTGAATAGAACAAAAGACAAAGGAAGACTGAATTCACTCTGACCCCAAGCTAGAACATCAATCTGCTTTCAGTGCTCCTAACTCTGAAGCCATCAGACTTTGAGCAGAATCTACACCATCATCTTCCCAGCTCTCAGGCCTCTGAACTACACCACCCACTTTCCTGGTTTTCCAGCTTGCAGACAGGAGATGATGGAACCTCTTAGGCTCCATAATCACATAAGCAGTCACCTTATAATCAATCTCCCTCACTCTCTCTCACTCTCTCTCCATCTCTCCTACTGGTTCTGTTTCTCATTGGAGAACCCTGGCAAATATAGCCATGTATAAATTGGCAAATGAAACATTTTAAAATCAAGAGTAGATTTCTAAAATTTAGACATTGAGTAGATTCCCCAATTGCTTTGACAAGAACGAGTGTAAATTGAATTTTTTAAGTTAAATTCTATTTTTCTTACAATAACATTGGTTTCTAAGACAAACTAAAATGTATACAAATAGCCACAGCTCAGAAGAGTATACTTACGCAGCTAAATTATGTTAACCTTTAAGCTATCATATAATGCTTTGCAGAATAATTTAAAAGAGATTTTTTTCTGTTTTATTTTAAACTATACTAGTTGTGTGAACTTACTTCCCTGATTCTTCAAACATGACCTGATCCAACAGGAGGTTGTCACATTTCAAATATTTCTGGGCTGGGATTCTGAAGGAAAGGGAACCATAGGTGGAGAAAAAATGTAGCCATACTTGCTACCATGGAGAATCTTAACATGAGAAACTAGAAACCACCATGTCATTTCAATTTAAATAAACATCAAGAGCAGTATTAGAAGGAAGAGGAAGGAGGCTGTAAGTGTGGAAGGAGAATGAAGGGACATGATGGTGATAGACAGAAAGTAATGGAGGAATATCCATGCTATGTCAACTTAATTTCAGTAATTATATTCTGTTATCACCTGACAATTTTACCCCCCTCCCCACTCTGCTGCTTTCATAGCATAAAGCTTATGGTAGAGTTTTTTATATAATAGGAAGGGCCCTGATTATAGAAACCTCCAAAGCTCTCAAAGAATCAAAATGAACACCAACAGAGAATCAATTCCATGTGTAATAAAGAATGCACTGGATGGATAGCCTCAAGACAGAGGTTCTTCCCACTTCTGCAAGGTGCATTTTCAAAGGTCAGTTAACCTTTCTATTGAGTACCAAACCTAATGGAAAACAATTTTAAACACAGGATCAGGGATGCCTGTGTGGCCCAGTGGCTGAGCATCTGCCTTTGGCTCAAGTCGTGATCCTGGGGTCTTGGGATCAAGTCCGCATCAGGCTCCCCACAGACAGCCTGTTTCTTCCTCCACCTATTCTCTACTTCTCTATGTCTCTCATGAATAAATAAATAAAATCTTAAACAACAACAAAAACAGCCACAACTAAGGACCACTCAGAGAATGCTGTGCTCATATGCTCTCCTTGAGCAGTCTACCAGAGGAGAGCTTTATCCAACCAAGAGACGGCTGAGGAAATTTTGACAAACAGACCACTAGTTTCATGTATTTAATTATAGAACTGAGTCTAAAACAAAAGGTGAAAGAGTAATATATATATATATATATATATATATATATATATATGCTCTGATAAAATAAAAAGGATGCAATTAAAAAATGGGAGGATATGTAGGATGAAACAGTACACTCACCATGATGAACAGAGTAATATCTGGAATAGTTGAATCACTGTATTGTACACCTGAAACTAATATAACACTATATGTTAACAACACAGGAATTAAAATTTAAAAACGTAATAAAAATGGGAAGATACAAGAGAGAGAGAAAAACGTAGAATAACTTTTAGGCTATTGTGTAGGAATACTAATGAACACTAGCCAACAAGATAGCAAAAAATGAGAGAAAGGAAGATCAAGGCACTTGAAAGCAAACAAAAGCAAAAACCCAAATCTTGGGATCCCTGGGTGGCGCAGCGGTTTGGCGCCTGCCTTTGGCCCAGGGCGTGATCCTGGAGACCCAGGATCGAATCCCACATCGGGCTCCCGGTGCATGGAGCCTGCTTCTCCCTCTGCCTATGTCTCTGCGCCTCTCTCTCTCTCCCTCTGTGACTATCATAAATAAATAAAAATTAAAAAAAAAAAACCCAAATCTTCAAAATATCGAAATTTTTTTGCTAAAGATTTTATTTATTTATTTGAGAGAGAGAACAAGTAGGGGGAGAGGTAGAGCAGAGGGAGAGGAAGAAGCAGGATCCCCACTGACCAAGGAGCCTGATACAGGATTTGATCCCAGGATGCTGGCATCGTGACCTGAGCTGAAGGTAGACGCTTAACTGACTGAGCCACCCAGGCACCCCTAACAAAAGAAATTTTTAAAGCAAGGAAGACACATCAAATATAGAAAGAAACAGTAGGGATCCCTGGGTGGCTCAGCGGTTCAGGGCCTGCTTTTAGCCCAGGGCACGATCCTGGAGTCTCAGGATCGAGTTCTGCTTCGGGCTCCCGGTATGGAGCCTGCTTCTCTCTCTGCCTCTTTCTCTCTCTCTGCCTATCATAAATAAATAAACCTTTTTAAAAAAAGAAACAGTAAATATAACATAATCTAGTGATTATTAAATAATAATATATATAGTTGTGACCAAACATATCAGCCACAGTTAAAGTTTATTTTAAAGGAAAGACATTTTCAAACTGGCTCATACAGTAAAATTTACCTCTATGCTAAAAATAAAGGACAAAGGCATAAGAAAAAAAAATGAGAAAGCAGTGATTGCAATCCTAATAGCCAGATAAAGTTAAATTCAGGTCAAGAAACAAAAACAAAATAAGGAACATTAAATGAGACAAAAAAAAAACAGTATAATGCTAAGAGTAGAGGTTTGAGAAGAAAAAAACAGCAACACTGAGTTCTACTTCAAGTTCTTCCTATAGCTTTGAGATCTTAGGCAAGTTCACTACCTTGAGTAGAAATTTCCTTCGTATGAAAGAGTAATAATAAATTTACCACATAGAGTCAGTCCCTTCCTTCAATAGGAAGTCCACATTCAAACAATGAGGAAACAGTTCCTGTCACCCACCAAGTGCTTTAATGCTGAGTGGAATACACATGCTCTATTAGCTTATATCCAGTGTATTTTTATGAGCTCCTCCAGATGTTTTTTTTCTTTTAAGTATATTATTTAAAACTAAGAACCTCCTGTCCTTTTTGGATTTCTAAAATGACTGAACCATATTTTGGGCTGTGGATTTCCAAAGGCAGTATCCCATAGTCCTATGTGGTAAACACAAAAAGAAGAAAAAACTCACAAAAGCTCATCCAGCTTTTTAGCAAATCCATTGCTTTTTCCTCCTTTGGAATTAACACATGTTTATTGAATTCTACTATACACTGGGCACAAATGGCCCTCTTTCTTGCATTGGAATTTATCTCAATTCCACAAGCCTTCATCGAGGGACTGCAGAGGCAGGCACTAGTGGTGCCAGGGTTGCAGATAGAAACAGTAGAGAGAGACAATGCTCTGTGACCTCACAAGCTGGCCTGAGTTCCCACCTCCTTATTCTAAGGAGTTCTCATACTCCTGCCCGTTAGATTATTTGTCTCCAAATAGGTCTGGAAGACCTTTAACCATTGATTTGTGGAGGTAGTTAAAGTAGGCACCCATCAGCCTATAGGATTTTCTAATGTGAATCACTAACCAGACCCCCAGCTTGGCTTTGACAGGTTGGACTGGGTTTCCATTGATGTTGAGTAGACAAAAATCAGAGAGCTTTCCCCTGCAGTCAAAAAAGCAAGAAATTTTTCATCAGAGAACTAAAAGAAGGAAGCAAGGAGGAAGGAATACAGAAGAGTATAAGAGATAAAAGCAAAAAAAAAAAAAAAAAAAAGGAAGAAAGAGTACAAAGAGAGAGAGAGAGAAATGCCTTGTATATATTTATAGATTCAAATGCCACATAATTTGGCCTTTGAATATCACTAAAATGTACCTGTCTCTGACTTCAGCTTTTGCATTATGTATTTATGTAAAATACATTTAGCCAGGAGGAGTCTTTGAAATTCTTATTACTATTCCTGGGGGGAAAATTATAAACTTGTTCCTGCTCATACAAACTCAGAGAGAGTTGTCTGAAATCCTCTGCAATATAATTATTTAATCTGAACCTAACTGTTATATGACTCCCTTCTCTTTCCTGCCATTTGACTGACATGCAATTATCCAATGGTTATTATATTTCATTAACATCTCTGGATCCTGTGTTCCCATTTTGTTGCACCATCATATGATATTAAATGCTTTAAATATAATCAGTTTAATCCCAGTTATACTGTATCAAGTAGTTTGCAACCTACAGAATTTCCAGATACATTTTCAGTTTGCACAGTAAATAGAGAATTGAGGCCTCACCCTGACTAAAAAATGGAAACTATTCATTGGAAGAGTAGAAACTGAAAGAACTGACAAGACCTGAAGATTTGAAGACAATTTTGGGCATCCAGTTTATCAGGTATTACAAAACCACCTGAATGAACCATTTCTTTATGGGAACATAGAGCAATGTCCATAATACAAATTCAAATATTAGGGCATTTGTGGCAGTAAGGCCTAAACAATGTGATAATACAAAAAAAACCTTTATTATTAATAAAGTGTATCATAATCATGAGTTTTAACAGCCCATCTTTGACTTTGCTTGTGGATTCCTGCTGTGCTTTGTATCAAGATAAAGCAAATTTAATTTTTAACATTGTAAATATTATAATCTTTTCTAAGAGTTTAGATAGTAAAAATAAGAACAATCTCAATTCCAATGTTAGCGTGACCCAGACATCATCTAAAAAGAAGGCTAAATGTCTGTGTTATTTTAATAACAGATGGAAGTACAATTGGGCACTGTTATCACAACAGAGCATATTAAATAATATGCTGGAAGGAATTTGAAAATGGGCAAAATGGAAAAGGCAATATGAAAGCACATACTGAGACTGAATGTCACCAGTTTGGGAAGAGATAGAGAAGTACTTCTAAATCAATTAAAAGTTTTTTTTTTCAATCTCCCAAAAAGATATGAATGCTCAAAAAAAAAAAAAAAAAAAGCAGCCACTGAATTAGCTTTGACATTCCTCACAAATGAACACACATTTGTTGTGACTTTGTTAAATTAGCATTTGGTAAGTGAAACCCTGGAATATCTGATAGTGAACCTCCATTCAACAAAAGACAAAGGAATTGTAACGGAGAAATGTAATACACAGGTCCTGGAGGAAGTTAAGGGGACTATGGGTTTGCTATGTAGTAAACCATCAAGGCAAGGTACAGGCAGAGAGACCTACACTACTAGGGCACATGCCTCTGTTAGGGTTAGTAGGTGGAGTGCTTTGGAGTCTCCAGGCTAGGGACACATTGGTGAATTTAAACCAAAAAGAGTGAAGTTTCAGTAAGCTGCATGGAGGCTGTATCTAAGCAGCATACAACACAAGGGCCCTGGGAAGCAGGGGAAACTTTATCACAAAGACAATTGGGAAAATCACATCAGAATCTTATATTTGTGCCCGTCACCCATTCACCGACGGGCACGGAGGGGGACACTTGACGGGATGAGCACTGGGTGTTATTCTGTATGTTGGTAAATTGAACACCAATAAAAATTAATTTATAAATAAAAAAAAAAAAAAAAAAAAAAAAAAGAATCTTATATTTGGAGGGGTACCTGGGTGGCGCAGCGGTTTAGCGCCACCTTCAGCCCAGGGCATGACCCTGGGGTCCCGGGATCGAGTCCCATGTCGGGCTCCCTGCGTGGAGCCGGCTTCTCCCTCGGCCTGTGTCTCTGCCTCTCTCCCTGTGTGTCTCTCATGAATAAATAAATAAAATCTTAAAAAACAAAACAAAAAAAACTTATATTTACCTGTGGACTCTGCAGGCCATTACGTAAAAAGTGTAAAAGGATTTCAATCTAAAATGGAAGCAGGGATCCCTGGGTGGCGCAGCGGTTTAGCGCCTGCCTTTGGCCCAGGGCGCGATCCTGGAGACCTGGGATTGAATCCCACGTCGGGCTCCCGGTGCATGGAGCCTGCTTCTCCCTCTGCCTGTGTCTCTGCCTCTCTCTCTCTCTCTCTCTCTCCCTGTGTGACGATCATAAATAAATAAAAATTTAAAAAGAAAATAAAAAATAAAAAAAAAACAAACTAAAAACCTTTTAAAAAAAAACTTACAAGTGGTCCTACTTTCTACCGTATATCAAGTGAAACACTGAATCATGGGAAAAGAAAATTATCCCTAGCTATTATTATTAATTATTGTTAATTATTAATAGCTTGATTATTAATTAATATTTATTATTATTATAGGATTATTAATATCTTGACCAAATTACACACTATACTCTGCCTACCATCTGCATAATTCAGCAATGAGGCAAATGTAAATTTTGGAAAACTCCATTCAGTTTATAAACCTCTTACAAAAGAAAAAAGAGAGATTTTGCCTGTTAAATCTCCTGCGAACCTATACACAACAGTGCCAGAAAAGGATGTGATTTGTTTATCTGTGATATTAAGGATTTCATAACGAAAAATTTTTATCAGTTTTCAGTTTCCTTGAAATGTGCATAAACACTTAATGGCACTTTAGACTGTTTAAATAAAATAAGATAACCTTTCATATGTCTACAGGATGGCTTTGATCGTGGTCAGTCATACGAAAGATATTAAAATGTTGGCCTACTGTAAAATTACATTTTCAAATTTTGGGACAAGAAAAATATTCTCTAATTTAGACATACATTTAAGATGAGAGATGGAAAAAGGATTACAGTAAGACAGAAACAAATATGCTGTTTCTCCAAAACTATTTGATAATCTTTGAAGGGCCATAATGAGTCAAGAAAAGGATGAACTGATTGTATCCGAATTACTTAATGTTATGTGTAGGTTGCAACAAAACTCATACAGTGAAAAATATGACTCATTTTTTGGAAATAAGACTGTTTAAGAATCCAAAAGTTTGTCTGCAGAAAAAGAAGGCCAAATTTAATAGGACTTTCTCAATATCTTTACTAAAACCATAACTTATTTGGAATCCAATTTCGATTTCACAAATTCATATTATCTCTATATATTAAAACCACTTTCCTGGAGAGATTTAAATTCTGCTGAAACCTAATGTACTTCCAAATGTTCAAAAATGATGGGACATTTTAGATATGGATAATTTATATGATGAATTTATACACACAGAAGATCTTATTGACAAACATCTAATCTACCAAAACAAGTATATAGATACAAAATGGATAACATTATTGATAGTATTTTTTATTTAAGCCATAACTTTAGTTATAATAGGTGTAGAGTTGTATTTCATTATTGTTTTAATTTGAAGTTCACTAATGACATATAATACCGAGCATCTTTTCATATGCTCCTTTGTCATCCGTATATCTTTTCTGATGTTCAGATCTTTTGTTTATTTTATTATAGGGCTCTTCATTTCTTTATTGTTGAGTTTTAATAATTCTTTATATATTTTGGATACAAGTCGTTTATCAGGTATGTTTTCAGCAAATATTTTCTCTGAGTCTATAACTTACCTTTTGATTCTCTTAACAGTGTCTTCACAGGAATCCTTGCCTCTTTGTTAAAAATAAGTTGATTATATTTATGTGGGTCTATTTTTGGATTCCCTAGTCTGTTGTATTGATCTATTTTTCCATTCTTTCAATAATACCAAACTTTCTTGATTATTGTGGATTTGTAATAAGTGAAGCTCGGGAGCATCGCTCCTCTATTTTTGTTCCCTTTACAAAAGGCTATGTTGGCTATTCTGAGTCTTTTGCCTTTCCACATATACTTTTGTGTAAGTTTGTTGATATCTACAAAATAACGTGTTGGTATTTGGACTAAGATTTTGTTGAATCTATAAATGAAATTGTGAAGGACTGAAATCTTAATAGTACTGAGTTTTCCCCACCATAAACATGAGATATCTCTCCATTTATTTAGTTTTTCCTGGATTCCTTTTATCAGAGTTTTGTATCTTTTTCACATAAATCTTTTGTTTTCAAAGATTTTATCCATTTATTCATGAGAGACAGAGAGAGAGAAAGAGAGAGAGAGAGAGAGAGAGAGAGAGAGAGAGGCAGAGACACAGGCAGAGGGAGAAGCAGGCTCCATGCAGGGAGCCCGATGTGGGACTAGATCCTGGGACTCCAGGATCACACCCCGGGTTGAAGGCAGGCGCTAAACCACTGAGCCACCCAGGGATCCCCTCTTTTTCACATAGATCTGGTACATGTTTTGTCAGATTTACACCTGCATATTTAATTTGGAGCATGCTAATATAAGTGTTATTGTATTTTTTATTTCAGTTTCCAAAAGTACACTATTGATAAGTAGGAAAGAAGTGGCTTTTGTATTTAACCTTGTATCCTGCAGCTTTGCTATAATCACTTATTAGTTCCAGAAATTTTTGTTTTTGTTGTTAAATATATGGGACAGTCATGACATTTGTAAACAAAAGCAATTATATCCTTTTCTTCCCAATTTGTATTCCTTTTATTTCCTTTTCTTGTCTTATTGCGTTAGTTAGGACTTTCTGTACAGTGTTGAAAAGGAATGGTGAAAGAAGCCATCCTTCTTTACTTCTGATTTTAAGGAGAAAATATGTAATTTCTTACTCTAGCTGAAGGTGTCAGAGGCTAAATTTTCTCCATTCTGGTCTCTCCTGTGGTCTTTGGATTTTCCTAGAGAAATCTTAAATAGGGCCTGAGGCTTGATATTCTTTCAGCCATAATCTTTTGTTCCTATACAAGAGCTATGTGGTGGTAAATTGTGGGGGAAGAGGAAGCATTCCATAGTCTTCTATTAGGTCCTAATCTTTTAGTGAGCCTAGGCCCCTGAGATGTAACTTTTACAAGTACTTCTCTGCCTTTAGTTTTACTTTCTTAGGAAACATAAGGAGCTAGAGGAGACCTGAGTTTAGTATTTCACTTTTCCCAACTGTGTGTGTTAGGCTCTGATAAAACCCAGGTCCCTTAGGCTCTGGCAAAATAGTTGACCTTTAAGATAGACTTTTGTTAAGGAGAACAGAATGTTCTGAAGACTTAAAAATTGTTGCTTTCTCCCTCCCTGTTCCAGAAGCATAATGGATATTTCTTGAATCTTTACCCTGAAAACCTGTTGGGGATCCTGGAGCTTTTTAACTTTGAAGCTAGTTAATGCTGGATTTCCAGATGTTCATCAAACATGGCTTACATGTTCCCATAGGTGCTGGTTCTAGTTTGTGCTTCTGCTCTAGATAAACTTTGGATCTCTTTATCTGACTGTTTCTCCAGCTTTAAAGTAGTGGTTTGAACTATGACCTCAAGTCTTCGATGGGTTTTGGAAGAGTTGGTGATTTTTAGTTTGGCCCTCTTCGAATTTTAAGGCTAGGATTCACAACTACTAATATTTTTACATAGGACACCAGAAACCAGAAGTTTCTGGATGGCATTATTGAAAACTGAAAAATGAATCCCTACAAATTGAAAAGGATTGCTGGTTCTGGTAAGTAAAATCCTAAGTACTCTATGGCTACATGCTTTTGTTAAGAGTATATTTAGTTTGATGTTATCATATTGGACTGGCACCAAGAATCAAAGTATTGTGGCTTTAATAAGAGCAAAGCTGCAAGTCAAAATGTATTGTACACTTAACCAAATTCAATTCTGCTGCCACATAAAAGAAAAAAAACGTTTATCCTAAAGGCTACAAGGAGTTCAGAGAAGTATTACTGGGCAGAATAAGTATCCTATCATTAAACAGAAAAGCAAAACTTTTTTAAAAAAATTGAATATAGGTAATATCTGTTTAATTAGTCCTAATATATTTATGTTCTCTTTTAAAAAGGTCTTAAATTTATGGATCTCTAGAATATACAATAGTACAGCCTATAAAATATAAACATTCAATAAAGAATTTTAAGAGTTAAGCTGTTATATTAAAGAACAAAGGAGCATAAAATTATTGTTATATTTTTCATACACATTATTTCATGAGTCCCACTATTAATTACTACTAATTGCCACTGTTACTTAGTTCCATTGCTGTGTTTTTTTTTTTTATTTTTTTTTATTTTTTATTTATTTATGATAGTCACAGAGAGAGAAAGAGAGAGAGGCAGAGACATAGGCAGAGGGAGAAGCAGGCTCCATGCACCGGCAGCCCGATGTGGGATTCGATCCCAGGTCTTCAGGATCGCACCCTGGGCCAAAGGCAGGCGCCAAACTGCTGCGCCACCCAGGGATCCCAATTGCTGTGTTTAGATAATAGCATTTGTGTGACAGAAAAATGACACAGAATAATATATAATTTCAAACACCTATTTTTCATATTTGTATATTAAAGTAATAATTCATGGTAGATAATCATTTAATATATTATTTTGATATTTTTGTTCTGATATGTCTGAGTCCTGGGCTGGCTCTCTAAAATGTGGTCATCTTATATGACTTCATTCTAAGTATAGATTTTCTGAAGGCAACTAGTAGGCAGGAGGTAACTGGCTAATGGCCAGTCAAGGAAGCATGTAGTACATCCTATTAGTAAATGACAAGAGCCCATCGAAGCCCATGAAGTATATACCATAAATCACTGTTTTTTAATGTAATTTTCAAATATGTAATAAAATCCATTAAATATTATTAGCCTTCTGCAGTACTGCTGAAAACAGAGGGGAAGGACTATATGCATAGTGGGAAAATGGTAGAAAAGAGAATATATACTCTATACACAGTGCCCCAGGATGAAAATCAGGAGGAGGCATTTGTCAGCTCTGAGGCTCAAAGGAAATGCTAAGAACAGGTTGCTGAAGACAGGTTGGTATAGACCAGGAGGTTAATCATAGGTGAGGCAACAAGTCAAGTATTACCCAACTAGGATGACAAAGGAGGGCTTTTACACAGCTAGGGTGGCAGTAACAGTGATAGCTTAAAATTTACCTGTCAGAACATGTGAGACCTCTACAGACTCCTAGAACTATTAGCAGGAATAAGGAAGCTTAAAGAACTTGTGCGTGAAGGGACAGGACCTGAGGATAGAGAATAGATGGCTGTAAAAGTGGGAGCTGCTGCAAGCTAGCAAAAACATGATAGACATATTAATATGACCTTATGCACATGAAAAGAGTGAATCCTAGTGACATGCAAGTGTCTGTATCTGTAAGGTTGACCTTAATGTTACATTATTCAAATCCTTGTAGTGGACATACATTTTTTTGTTCCTACTCAGCTTCCTTTTCCTCTTTGGAAACTAATAGCTTAATTTCCTCTACATGAATCACTCTCCATGCGATTTGAGTGAGACTGACCCTAAGCCAGCCCAGAGTTAAGTATGTAACTTGTACTAGCCAAACAGAACATTCTATCTGGTTACCAGGACTGAACCACAAAAGTTCACTTGACTTTTAACCGGCAAATATAGCCATATCTATTCACTAGAATTGTTAGGAAAGATAAGGTATTTTTATATTTGTATTGCCAGTAGTACCAATGATGTAAACCTAAAGCTACTTGTAGAGAGCCAAAGCCAAAATACAGGAATGTAGAGCCTAGAGACAGAAAAAGCGAGAAAACTTTTTCCCTGAGAGAGATAGGTGCTCAATAGTAATATTGAAAAAAAGATGTCTGAATCCTATGTCTTGAATTTCATCAGTAGATTCCTTACTGGAAGTACTAAGTTTTAACTAATTTCTGTCACTTTATATACAAAAGAATTATAACACAATCCTCTATATCTAAACAATTAAGGACAAATATGTTAAAGTTTTGCAACATTAATATATTTTTTCAATTTATTGCTATGATTTAAAAAATTTTTAACTGTGTATATCTGATTGCAAGTTGGCCATAATATTTTCCATGTAAACTTTCTGCTAGGTGTCCTTTCATTTTTTTCAACCTGGAACTCTGTATTATATTAATAAGAATCCCAATTACTTTTGCTTATACTTAAATGTTATAGTTTTGCCCATCCTTTTTGTATGTCAACCTTGTTAAATCAATTTTCCAGTAATCTCTCATAGACAGCTCAAGATTGAATTTTGTTTTATAATGTAAACTGGTAATTGTGTGTTCGTGTTTATTGATTATATTCTTCCATTTTCAATTATTTCATGACCTACTTATGGTAGGGTTGTCATTTGTTCTAATTTATGGTTCTCACTTGGTTATGATTCAAAATTCTGGTTTTGGTGGGTTTTTTTGCTTTCAGTGTTTTTTTTTTAAACAAATCTACTTACTACCATTTGATTAAGAATTTTTAAACCTATATTCAAAAGATACTTTTTTTGTCTATAGTTTTCTTTTTTTGTACTATCTGTCTGATTTTGTTTCCAGAGTAATATTAACTTCATGAAATAAATTGATAAGGAATAAACTTCAATATATAAACTTCAATAAATAACTAAAGGAAGTATTCCTTTCTTTGCAATTTTCTCGAAGAGTTTGTGAAGAATTGTTAATTCTTATTTAACCAACCATTTGGTAGAATTCTCCTATGCAACCATTTGGACTTAGAGATTTTCTTTGGGAGAATTTATTAATTACAAATTTGGTTTAACATTTATAGGGTATTTCAAATTATCTATTTCTTATTGTGTGATTTATATTATTTTACATTTTCTGAGAAATTGGTCCTTTTTGTTTAAGTTGTTGAATTTATGAGTGTAGAGTTATTTGTAGAATTCCTTTATTATCTTTTTGATGCCCATACATTCTGTAGTGATAGTCCCTATTTCATTGGTAATTGTATATTGATAATTTGTTTTTCTTTTTTTCTTTTTTCTTTTTCAGTTTTGCTAGGGGTTTGACAACTTTATTGATATTTTAAAAAGCCAGATCTTTGTTTCATTAATTTTATCTATTGTTTTCCATTTTGGATTTTATTTTTTTTCTATTATCTTTATTATTTCCTTCCTTCTAATCACTTTGGAATCATTTTGCTCTTTTTTTCCTAAGCCCTTGAGGTGTGAGCTTAGATTACTGACTTGAGGCTTTCCTCTTTTGTAATATACATATTTGTTGCTGTAAATTTCCCTTTCACCTCTGCTACAGTTATGCCCACAAATTTTATTTTGTATTTTTTTTAAATTGAAGCTCATTATATTTTTAATTTTCCTTGAGACTTCCTTTTGACTCAAGAGTTACTTAGAAGTGTTTAGTTTCCAAATGTTTGGAGATTTTCCACTTATGTTTTTATTATTACTTTCTACTCTGATTCCAATGTATTCAAATAATGCAATTTTTATAATCATGCCTTTTTAATTTGTTGAGGTTTAGTTTTTGGTGTAGGATGTAGCCTATCTTGGTATTTATTCCATGGGCACTTTAAAAGTGTTCTGAACCCAATTTCCAAATGTGGATGTGACATCAGTTGGGGAATTCTAGAATTTTTTTTTTAAGATTTTATTTATTTATTCATAGACACACACACAGAGAGAGGCAGAGACACAGACAGAGGGAGAAGCAGGCTCCATGCAGGGAGCTCGATGTGGGACTCGATCCCCGGTCTCCAGGATCACACCCCATGCTGCAGGCAGCGCCAAACCGCTGCGCCACCGGGGCTGCCCGGGAATTCTAGAATTTAACTCAATTCTGATGCCATCTACTTAGAGATAGATCCCACAGGTTCAGCAGTTAGTTTACAAGACTGTTACCCTTTTCTCCACTTCAAACGTGAATCATAAGTTCGGGTTGTTTTCTGTACTTCTTCTAAACAGATGGCTATAAATCAGAAGTTCCTACAATCTTTTCCTTGGGTTCTATTAATTTGCTAGAGTGGCTCACAGAACTCAGAGAAACATTTGACTTAGTAGATTTCCTGTTCATAATAAAAGGATATAACGCAGAAACAGCATGGAAGAAGTGTATAAGGTAAGATACAGAGCTCGGAGCTTCCATGATCTCTCTGAGCATACCACTTTACCCAAAGTTCCGCGTGTTCACCAATCCAGAAGCTCTCCAAACCCCATCCTTTTCAGATTTTATGGCAGTTCCATTACAATGACATAATTGATTAAATCATTGGCCTTTGGTGATTGAACCTCAATCTTCAGCCCTGTTCCTGTCTCTAAAGGTGGTGGGGGTGGGAGGGTTAGAGGGACAGAAATTTCTAGCCTTCTAACCACATGGTAGGCTCCACTGGCAACCAGCTCCCACCCTTAGATGGTAGAGTCCAAAATCACATTAATATAACAAAGACATTTTTATTGGCCCCATCACTTAGGAAATTCCAAAAGTTTTAAGAGCTCTGTGCCAGAAACAGGGACAATGACCAAATATATATTCCTTATAATCACAGTATCATACACTTGTAAAGAATGTATGTTCTGCTATTGCTGAGTAGAATGTTTTATAAATATGATTTCAATCCTTTTAGGAGATGGTCTTGAATTGGTTTATACCCTGCTGATGATTATTGGTTTAAGTAGTTTTATCAGTAGGGAGAAGGGTATTAAAGCCTCCATTCAAAAATTTGGAATTTTCTGTTTCTCTTTTCAGTTCTATCAATTCTTGCATCATGTATTTGACAATTCAGTTATTTGGGGCATACATATTAAGGATAGCTATGGCTTCATGTTGATTTAACCTTTTATCACTGTATAATGTGCTTCATTTTCTCTAGTAATTTCTTTGTTTTAAAGACTATTTAATATTAATATAGCCATCCTTGCTTTCTTTTGATAAAAGTTTGCATGACATAATTTCTTCCATCCTTTTGTTTTTAATCTACTTAAATTGGTAATTGATATAAGTTATTAAGAAATGTAAATTATAGAAAAATTACATAGAATTACACTTTATCTTCTACTCTGCAAATATAAACTCGAAGTACTATTATTGATTTCCATGACTATATTAATCATATACCACCTTTAGTACTTATTGTTCCTACTTCTTTGAATTTTCTTTCTTTTAATATTTACATGGCTTGCACCCTCATTTTATTCACAACCATGTTGAAATGTCACTTTCTGGGGATCCCTAGGTGGCTCAGTGGTTTAGTGCCTTCCTTCGGTCCAGGGTGTGATCCTGGAGTCCCGCATCAAGTCCCACATCGGGCTCCCTGCATGGAGCCTGCTTCTCCCTCTGCCTGTGTCTCTGCCTCTCTCTCTCAGTCTGTGTCTCTCATGAATAAATAAATAAAATATTAAAAAAAAGAAATGTCCCTTTCTCAGAGACTTCTTCCCAAGTATCTTCTTCTGTAAGATTTTCTCTTCCTTTCTAACTTCTTAGACTATGTCATTTTTATTCATTGCACTAATCACTCACTACCTGGCATCCTAGCTATAAATCTGTTTATTTCTCTTTTTTTCTGTCTCTTCTTTAAAATGTAACATCTGTTAGAGCCCAGGCTTTGTCTGCTTTGATGACTGATGTCACCAGCACCTTCAAACAGTATCTGACTCAGAACAAAATGTTTGTCAGAATGTGTCCAGAAAGGGGACTCAGAATAATTGCCTCCTTACTTCTCTAGAATCTTTCAGCACATGTGTTTGAATCATAGGATTTTATTATGTTTGGTTCAAACTATGCAGTCACAGCAATGACTTATTATTCTTTTGGAGGAAAAACACATGTTTTGGCCCTTGATGTCTATTTTCAAAATAGTCTAATCAGTTCTATATATACAGAAATTCCTCTAGATAAGAAGTTTGTTTCGACCATTCTATAGGTAGAATGACAATTAAATAAATTTTTCCCAATTTTTATTTTTTATTCTTTTGGCCAGTTGCTATAAGGTGGTAGTAGATGAAAAGATTGGCAACCTGCACTTATCCCACTAATTTTCCCAGGAGTCACAAACAATATTTTTTTTTCAGAAACAGGATGTGATATGAAGAATATAGGGCAGTGAACACCTACCACCTAGGGATATTGATGGTATTATGAGATTTCCTCAAACCATACATATGTCACATGTCATAACAAACTAAGTGATCCACATCGACTAGTCAAATGTGTATGTGGATGGTGTTAGGACAAACAAAAACAAAATCAATTAACTTTTTAAAATTACTAGATCCATTATGATTTTTTACTTTTCATTATAAATATGTATATAGTTCATTCTGTGTATAACATATGAATATATTCCATTATATGTGTATATTTTGCTATTAAAAATGCAAATTCAGCTTCTACTGTGAGAGGACCGTAAATCTTTTCTAAACAGTTTTAGTAAACTGTATACATTATCTATAAAGATATATATATATATATCAGAGTATTATATTATATATTTAAATGTATGATAATTTTGCTGGCCTCATTGAAGAATTATGGCTTTGCCAAAGTCATAGGCTTCATTTAGTTTTGAGACTTTGATCATATTAAAAACTTTAGAGTTTCAGGTATGTTTTTCATACAAGTTTTAGATAAAAATCTCCACTATTTCTATTAGAATTAGAAATAATATTATAAACCTGTATAAAATTCTCCAGTGTACAAGAAATGAATATAAATATTATGATTATTAAAGACAATTTAATTATACAATTAAATATTTATTACTATGCATTTCTAAGTTTTTCATGTAAATAATTCATAATTAGAAAAACTAATTATCTGTCAGACTAAGCATATTGAGTTTTCATTTGTTGTTTTGGGTAGAATGTTCCCTTGGATATTCTATTTGCTTTGGAATATTCAAAATACTTGACAGTCAGTCAGCTATTGGAATGTAATTTCCTTCCTCATAACATTAGTGAGTTGTACAACACAGAAGTTGAACCAAGAATGAAAGAGGGATTTGGTGGGAAAAGACCAAAAAAAAAAAAAAAGTGGGAAAGAATTAAAATATTAAGAGGAACTTATATGTAGTGATGCAGGGATCTCCAGGACTGAATGCCTTACAGTATATCTAACACATCTCCTTAACTACTTATTAAGGTTGTGCCCTTAAGAAAGAGGCTGATAATTTTCTAACTTCTACCAATGAGTGGATTCGGGTAAGAATGATATTTTCAAATTTTCAGATAAGACTGAGACTGTTTGATGTTCATAGACCACTTTCGTCTTTCCAGGCTCATAACTCAGTAGCATTCCCGTGTCCTTTGTAGTTAAGTGAACTAGGGGTGGTGGAAGGGGAGGAGGGCGGGGGGTGGGGGTGAATGGGTGACGGGCACGGAGGGGGACACTTGACGGGATGAGCACTGGGTGTTATTCTGTATGTTGGTAAATTGAACACCAATAAAAATTAATTTATAAAAAAAAAGTGTGGCTATATAATTGGTTTCTAGCCAATGGAGTTCAAGCAGAGGTGACCTGTGACTCTTCTAATTCTGGCCTTGGAGAACCTCTCTAGTACAATCCTCCATCTCTCTGTTCATCATACTGAAGGTTAAACAAATGTTTTCAGAAGACGATGAAATGAAAGGATCCTGAGTACTGAGTGAACCTGGGAAGCCCATCAACCTAACCATTTGAAACACATATGTTGAGATCATTAATACAAAGTGTTACTGCTGAGATTTAGGGATTTATCAGTCATAGCAGTTAGCATTATTGTAGTAAATACAGTCTGCAATAACACTAAAAACATTGTATTGAAATTATATTTTATATATCTGAATCACTTATTAGACTGCTGTAACAATTCTGAGTTTGGAGACAGTGCCGTGTCTTATTCATATTTTTATTCCTAAGTTAATGCAGGTATTCAATGAATGCCTGAATTTAGTGAATGATGACCTGAAGTTCCATATTCCTGGAAATAACATATTTTAGGTAATTTATAAAAGTTACTTCATTTAATTATCACAACATTGCTTGTGATATGAATCATTTTCTCTATTTTATAAGCAAGAAAATGAATATAAGAAGGCAAGTAATTTGGGCAAAGTTGACAGCCAACATAAGAAATGACAATCAGATCTGTCTAACTCTAAAGCCCACATTACTTGCTTGACACATGTCATGAAATCTGCAGAAATATGCAATATATCTGTAACCTTGTGTCTTCTCATTTTCAGAAACACTTTGGTCATATTTCAGTTCCATAGTTCTCTGGTGGAGGTGAAAAGTCTCAAAAATCCTAGAAAAGTAATTTTCCTTTCTAGGGAAGATTATTAGAAATTATTATACAAAATATTTTATGTGCATTTATTCTGCTTTTTAAAAAGTCTGTAGGCTTATCCTCTGAAAAAGTACTCTAGTTTGTTTTTATTTTTTAAATGGGAGGGAGAAGGTGATTTCTCTTCAAACAATGAGGTAGTTTATGATTTAATCGAAAATAAAATACCAGTGACTTGTTATCTTCCAACAAGAACTCTGCAGTCCTTTGCTTGCACACTCCTTATTAGTCTCCTTGGCAACGGGTAATCACTTGTTTCCCTTAAATAGATGAGATGCCAACAAATATGTAATAGTGGCTTGATACATCAGCAAAGAAAAGTGCCGTAATGACAGCATAATAAATCTGAACATGAAAAGTTAATAGCCACATTAGTGACAGCCTAACTATAGTGTGAGAAGCACATGGAATTTTCTACATCTATTTCATTCTTTTTGTGATACTCCATTTGCCCTACAATGCCCTTCCCCCTCCCTATCTATGAATGGCCTGAAACCTATAAAGGGATAAAAACCGTTCAGAGTTAAAATAGACCTATTAATAACCCCCCCCCCATAAGAAAGGGTGTTAAATTTATCTGGATCAGGTAAATGTTTTTATTAAAAATATGACTTTGGGGTCAATCTTAAAGAGTTAAATGTATAATTTGAATGTAATATACTTACCTAAATATTTTGCATTTGGGGGTATTCACCTTGATTTGTTTCAATCAGGGTCATTAATCTCTATTAGAATATTCTCTCTGCACTCTGAGTAAGTATCATAACTCTGTCATATTGGCCAATACAAAACTCAGCATGGTTCTTTCACAGTGGAGCCAGGGATAACGGGTGGGCCATACTTCTGAAGGTGTAACTAGGTACAGTGACTCTGCTTGATTCGTGGTGGAAGGGCATTTCCTCTTCTCATTATTGCTGAATATATATGGGCATTTTGCACAGGCCAGTGGATAGCCACTGCTTTACTTCATTCTTAGAATTAACTGTGCTCAGCAGTAGGATGAGATTTAGGCCAAAACGAGAAGCCAGTAATACAGGTCTCCTACCTCTCCTCCCTTCTTTGTTTTTAGCTCTGCTTCTTTCACTTCCAGTGGTTCCTTCTAGTTTTTTTTCCATCTTCTCTTAATCTGGGGTTTCCAATTCTGTCTTTTCCCTTGACAGAATAACAGAGCCATCTGAAAAATGCATCTCCTATAAGATATTATTAAGTAGCCCAACATAAAAAGAAGGTGAGACTAGAAAATAAAACAGATCAGAGAACTATACACCTAAGTAAATATAAATATAATAATATTAGAAATTATCGCTGTCATCTGTGAAATAGTTACAATATGTCAACTATGGACTAAACTGTATGTACATTATTTTCATTTAATCTTTACAATACTGATACTACTGTCTTGATTTTACAGATAACTAGAAAGTGGAAGAGTATTTTAATGTGTATCGGCTTGTTTAAGCCAACACATAATTCAAAGGGTCATTCAAGGAAAATGGATCATTTTTTACAAAATGTAGTCATCATTCATTCAGAATTCTTGGAGGGTAATTAACCAAACTCTGAATAGTTCCAAGTCCCTGCCTTCCAAGGCATCTATTCCATTATTAATACTAAGAGGAAGAATAGCTACTATTTATGTAACACTTGCAATGTACCAGACACATTCTTAACATGGTCAGTGATTCTAACTGTGGGTTCCAAAGTCAGACTGCCAGGGTTTGATTTCTTACTCTCCCATTGTGACATCTTGGGCCTAACTTCCTAACATCTCAGTTTTCTCATTTATAAAGTGGGAAATAATATTCCCATTAATATAGGGTTGTAGTGAAAATTAGATGAGGTGATACACATGTAACTCTTGGGAATGTGACTGCAACTAAGAAGCATTCAGTAAATTCAGTAAAATTTATATTGTTAGGTTGTTTTTAATTGTTGCATGCAAGGCGATGTGCTGAGCAACTCATCTGCATTATTGCACTGGATCTTCTTAGTAATTCTGAGTTATGCACTATGGTTATCTTTTTTTACAATTAAGAAAGATGAAGCCTGGAGGGGTTATATAATTTTCTTAAAGATACAGAGGAATGGTGGCCGAGCCAGGATCCTGTCCTAGGCATTAGTTTCTGAAGCCTGCTATGTCAGCAGCTGATACTCTGGCTATTGTTGGGCAACACTGTTGGTTAGCAAGCATGTTTCTATTTGAAGCCAAACTGTATGAATGAAATTTAACCCCTTGATCTTAGTTTCTGTTATTAATAGTTTATGCACATCACCGAACCACAAGAATATTCTTTTTCCTTCCTCCCATCTAATGCTCCACCTCTCTTCTCATCCACCCCACCTCAACAATCCTGCTTCACTAACCTCACAACACAAGTAATTTGTTAAAGATATCCTAGGGAAAATGTTCAAAATAAATATACACAACCCAAAACGAGAAAGCAACTTTCATAATGTGTTTGACCAAAAGCATGTCTTAAATTTAACAAATAAGATCAATTTAAGGATCAATGCTTTTCTTACAATGGAAGATAATGATAGGGGCAATCCATTGTATCTGGGAGTTTCTCAGCTTATTCTCTGAGAGGAGGCAGTTCTGTGTCCTTTTTTGCCAACAAGAGAGGGGCATGCATGTCCAAATTTACTCTGCTCCAGTGGGGATGGGGGTTCTGGCTTGGCAGCTCACATTATCATACACCCACAATGCACGGGGACTGCCTTTCAGGAATCAGCAACTTTAGAGTAGTTATATGCCTGTTGCAAATTTGTATCATAGCAACATGCACATTTTTAATAAATAAATGATTCTCCAAATAACTTTATTCACTGAGGAGAGATTTCAGGTTCTTGTCTCTCAGCCTGAATAGCACTTGATGTTCTGTTCTTCCTGTGCTCAATCTAAAAACCACACAAACTTTCTTCCCCCTCTGTAAATTATTATCACAAGTGGAAAATACTTTGGTTTTTCAGGGGATGGTAAAACATTGTTTTTCAAAATTCTCCAGAGTTAGTGGAGAAACAATGTCAAGGATGAGACTTTTATTTAAAAGGATGAATCTCTATGAGATATCATTTCTGAATCTACTGCTAGAACACTGACTTGGCAAAGGAGACATTCTGATTTCATTTCCAGTCAGCTCATGCCTACAGTGCTCCTCTGAAGAATCTTGAAGTTTAGGGGGAAGGGTAAAGGGTAAAGTGGAGTGGAATAATGGAAAAAATACACTACAAGATAGAACATTATATAATTTTTATATACATAATTATTTGAGGAATTATGCAACTGAACCAAAGAAATCTTGCTAAGTTCCAAGTAATTGCTCTTGAAATGCCAAATATCTCTATTATTGGCATGTAATATCCAACCCCACTCATCCTACTCCACTTCTGTCCTGTATGGTTTATGGTGAGTGGTCTATGTAGGCCAAAGACCCCTCCTATACAAATGTCTCTACCTGTGGGACCAGCCCAGGCTTCATAAACAAGAATTTCATCATTTAAAAAATCATGACATCCCTTCCTCCATGGCTCTAGACATTGGCTCATCTTTCACCATTCTGAAATTCTCTCTCATCTATAAGCCTTCTTAGGTACCCTCTCTTTTGGTTTGCATAACATTTTATGTGTCCCACTGGCATAATTTACATTTATTTGTCAGCAAATTCATTTACTTTCTATAGTGTGAACTTTTTTTTTTTTTAGATTTTATTTTTATTTATTCATGAGAACACACACACAGAGGCAGAGACATAGGCAGAGGGAGAAGCAGGATCAATGCAGGGCTGCCCTATAGTGTGAACTTCTTAAGACAGATGCTATGTTTAGGTTTTTGTTGTTGTTGTTTTTAATCCAAATTGTTTAGCAAATTGTTTCAAGAAACATTTGTTGGATGGCTGGATGACTGGATGGATGAATTAAATGATAAGACTTAGTAGAAATCTTGGCATCACTACCTTGAAGACTTACTAATCATTCATTGATTTAGATGATCAATTTGAGTGAAAAGATCAATTGTATTAAAAACAAAAATGCTTGGGTTTAAATACCTATGACAGTACCTACTTGCTGTTTGGACTTGTTCTTATTGCTTAATTTCTTAGATCAAAAACTACCTCTTGCACAAATTGAGCCTAGTAGTGTTTATCCCAAAGGATTTTTACAAAACTTAAATGAGATTATGTAAATCAAGGGTCTGGTCAATTATAAGTACTCAACAAATGGTAACTATTATTATTTCTAAGCCTAAGAACCTCTGTATACTTTAAAACCTATTTTTGTTTTTAAATAAAAATTATTGAAGACCTCTCAGGGCATGCAAATGCATGCATAGACATTTCCTCTGTAACACTAATGTTCAAATCAAGAGATAATTTATCACACACACATATACACATGATCATGAGTACAAAATATCTGTTCTCAGAAAATACACTTTAGGAACTCTTGCTTGGGTATACAAGGCATGCAGAATAATAATAGTAACAATAACAGTAATATATATATATATATATATATATATATATATATATATATAGTGGTTATTATGTGCCAAGTGCTGTTTAAGCACTTCACTTATATTAGGTTCATTTATGGACACGAGCACAGAGTAATTAAATAACTGGCCCAAGCTCCTACAGTTTGTTTTTTTTTAATTTTTTATTTATTTATGATATATATATATATATATATATAGAGAGAGAGAGAGAGGCAGAGACATAGGCAGAGGGAGAAGCAGGCTCCCTGCATCCGGAGCCTGATGTGGGATTCGATCCCGGGTCTCCAGGATCGCGCCCTGGGCCAAAGGCAGGCGCTAAACTGCTGCGCCACCCAGGGATCCCTACTCCTACAGTTTGTAAACAGCACGAGTTGGGCAAATTGATTAAGGTAGCAATTACATGAAGTTACTTCATTATGAAACAAGTGGCTAAACAGGAGCTATTCAGTATCTATAGAACAGAATATACCCAACCTTATTAAGCTAAATATAATGGAAAGGAAGAATGACTTACAGAAACATGTTATGCTAGTCTAAGTTGGAAGAGAGGTTCAGGTTCCCAACAAGTGAAGAGAGCCCTTTTATTGTCAGCTGTCTACTGACACCCGGAATTGCAAGACTTTTAGGTATGGTGGGTGGTAGGCAGGAGCACTAAGTGTAGGCACCCAGAGTGCCATTTAAATTTGTAACTTGAAATACGTTGTGTTTGGCTTATCCCTGAAGTGGTATACAGTGATACTTGGGGCACATAAACTCTCTAGAAGGTGCCTCAGCTATGTAATCACATAAACAGGTATCTATCGAAGATTAATACCAAAATGGAAAAATTCCTTTTGGGAAAAAGCCTAGTTACTGTGGTGACACTATTCCGATGTTATTTATTATACCAAGGATCATAAGGGAGGGCTTTATATAAATATAAATATATATAAATATAAATATATAATTATAATTATAAAGTACCTCTTTTAGATAGCAGTTTAGTGTACAAAAGAATCGCCATGAAAGTTGGAAACACAGAGCTTCAAAGGTCCTGATTCTCTCTTAGCTAAAGCTCAAGAATTTGCAAAATGAGCTAGCTTTCCTGTGATTCTGATAGGGGTGGTCTATGTACTACACTTGAGCAAACACTGTTTGAAGATATCTTTAGTTGTTTAATAGCTGATACTGTTTGTTTTAAATGCTTCAAAAACTGTTAAAAATTATAGAAAATTATCTCTTGACCCTTTGTGTCATTACCCTAGATCCTAAGATATGCAGGCATTCTTTTTTTTTTTTATGCAGGCATTCTTATACAAAAATTTGGAAGGCGATTAGTCTCAGACACACTGTAGATTATAAAATGATCCTTCGTTAAGTGATAAAGATATTTTAGTCCTCGGAGCTTTCAGGGTGCCATCAAGAAGGCAGTCTTGCCCTTGTGATTTCTTCTACCGTATTTAAAATGCCTATTTCCTGTCACACATTTCACATGTAGTGGTTGGACCTTTGCTTATAGACAATGGAGATGGGCTAAATGCCTTATGGAGAATTCCTGGCTTTCCATAATTTCTGACTGCTGCTAAGGAATTCATTAGGTTTAGAAGGGCCTCTTCTGTTGCTGTGTAATTGACGATCCTTCTAACATCAATCTTATTGCTGTATTAAAGTGACTACAACACACTGAAGACTAAATAAAAGGAACTTGAGATTTGAATACAGCAGGTGTTGCCAAGAGCAGTGAAAGGGTTGATGACTGGTCACAGATTTTGCACTTTGGTCTGAACATCTTAGATCACTTTACTGAAAAAGGAAAGACAGCAAAGAGTGAACAGTGAAGTGCTCTGAATCTGAAATGAGCTCAGAGTCATCAACACCATCATCATCATTATCATTGTGATCATAGTCAACATTATTATTCCTCAACAAATTTAATTAAAAGCTGTGACCTTCAGCCTGTAGTACAAGTGATTTCTGGTTATCTATTCTTTAGATTCTATGAAGTTTTGTTATTTTCTCTACAAAGGACACTAATGAAACATTTTGCAGTGTTTAGTAGAAAAAAAGTTAGGCATTGGAATTTTTGATTCAAATATTGTCTCTAAAGTTTACTTACTGTTTATCTTGGGGCAGGTGCTTGACTTCTCTGATCTTACTTATTTTGCATTTATAATATGGGGATAGTAATATTTTTGCCCTTGTGATCATTGTAAAGATAAAATTTAAAAATTAGAAGCATGGGATTTACCATAGAACCTGGTGCTGAATATATTTTAGTTACCTCCCCTTATCAAAAAGCAATGCATTTTATTAAACACAAGGTACTATGCAGGAATTTTTATTATTGGAAGGGTACTAAAAATCACCTATTTGAACCCACTGATTTTATAAATTGAGAAAAGCAGGGTCAAAAATGAACTGTCCATACAATTATTGACCAAACCAGGACATTTTGGAGCTTGCAATGGAAGACTAATAGTGATCACACCAGTGCAGCTAGTATAAATTGCAGATGTTCAAGCAAACTGGGATTTCTAATCACACACTCAAAGATGGCTAATGACTTGTCAGTGGTCCTAAGAACTCTTTCGTACTCAGTTCAGCATTCTTTGTGACCAACCTGCCTCTTTTAATACCTTATCCTTGAATTATATTAATGATCAAATACTATCTTAAAGAATCATTGAAAATATTCACAACTTTCTGGAGACCAGATTAAAGCCCATCCTGAGCTTTCCCTTCGGGCCCTTCCCTGCTTCCCTTATTCCTCTGCTCCTGAGAGCAACCCTTAGTAAAACAAAACAAAACAAAACAAAACAAAACAAAAAAACAAACAACAACAACAAAAAAAACAAAAAACAAACAAACAAAAAAAAACTTTGGTGAGAATCCCATTTGAGGCTCTGATTCTAGGGGACCCAAACTAAAGACAGTAGGATTGATCATGGATAGCGAGAGGTACAATATTCCAGAAATAGAAAAGATGGTGGCAAAGAAAGTTTTCAGGGTCCTGTTCTGCTTCTGTACCACTTCAAACTTTGATGACAAAAGTGGAGGCCTTGGTGGTACTTGTTTGGCTCAAGAGCTAGGCAAACCCTAAGATCCCTAAGATTATACATGACCCCTTAAAGGAAAGGTACAAATTGTGGCTACTAGCTTTCTGGGAAAGGTAAGGTAAGCTTAAAGAGGACTGATTGATCTCTCTCCTCAAAAACATATGTTGAAGTCCTACCTCTGGAACCTGATAATGTGACCTTATTTGGAAATAGGATCTTTGCAGATGTAATTAATTAAGATGAGGCCATACAGGAGGAAGGTGCATCCTAAGTCCAACTTGACTGGTCTCCTAATAAGAAAAAGAAAAGAGACATAATCCTGTAAGGAGGGTTATGTGAAGACACACAGAGAGAACCCAGATATGAAAATGAAGGCAGAGATGGGGATGTACATTCATCGATTGAGGACTGCTGGTCACCACAGGAAATTAGGAGACGGCACAAAATAGTGTGATTCTCTCAGCCCCTACGAGGAAACCAATCCTGCTCACACCTTGATTTTGGATTTCTAGCCCTTAGAACTGTGAGAAAATGAATTTCTGTTGTTTTAAGTCATCAAAGTCTATGGTAATCTATTTCAGCAGCCCTAGGAAACTCATATAACTAAGTATACAATGGCAGTGAGTTGCCATAAACTGGGCTTTTCATCACAAATCTGATGGAACCATTTCTGTACCAGCTGTTGCTGGCAATTGTGCCCCCCTTCCTGTGCCACTTCTCACCTAGAAGAAATCCAGAGAAAAGGAAACAGTGGCCAAAATAAGCTACATTTTCTCCTACACTGTAAGAATTTTGCTCCCATTAAGCGTTGCATCTAAATAAATCACAAACTTGCAGAAGGTCTGTTTATGTAGTTCTTCCTATTATAACCCAGCCTAGCCCACCTGAAATGCTCTGACACTCTTGAAAATAATTCTGATTAATGAATAAAACATGATAAACTGATAATTAGCTTTTGAAGGTGAACTCTTTAACAGGAGGTAATTCAGTAAGGTTCTAATTGTTTTCCCCAGCATTAGACCTTAGCTGACATTTGGTTTTAGCTTCAGCATAACAATTCCCTGTCTATGTTTAGAAAGACAGTGAGCAATTTCCTAGGACTTGGCCAGAAATTATTCACAATGCCTGGATTACACACTCTGAAAAATGTGAAGTTGTATGTTAGTCAAGATTCCAAATCTAGTTTTGGCTTAGGCTCCTGGCTTGGCATATCCAACAGAAACTTATGATCAGCCATGTTTGTTGTTATTATTGTTGTTGATTTTATTTCTAAGCAAAACAACACGAAGAGACATTTGCTGTTAGATAATTAACAACTTAAAAATCGTAAATGTTAATATTCATGTCAATGGGTCAGAAAGAATTTAAAGATAGATCTTTTGTATGCCATGGCTGCTTCCACATTTTGAATGTTGACCCTAAATGCAGGAAAGAATGGAGGTTATTTTAAAAGTTAATAAAAATACTTTGGCATGAGTTTTTTTTTTTTTTCAAACTATCCGGCAGTTCATATCAAGAAAGTTGTCTATGGTCACCCCCACCCCCCAAAAAAAGAACCAGCCTGTATTCAGCAAAGATATGTTCAGGAACGTTATTTCTGAATTTTTCTTCATATTTTGCTTGAAGAAAGAACAGAAGAGATAAGGACTTGTTTTCATGTGAAATATGCTTGGTGTTTCTTCCTAAAATCTGACTTCTGCTATTAGTTGAAGCCAAACCTTCCTTTACAGAAATGTGAAGCAAATCCTTTTCTTGACTGCAGTCACCCACTCACTGCCTGAATCAGATCTTTCTTGGGTGTCAACTCTAGAAAATCCCACATGCTCTCATCATCCTATTCTAGTGAAGGGAGCCTTTATTGAAATGGATGCTTGCAAAACTTTCATCCTTATGAAACTATCTCTCTAAAACGAAAATCAAAAGCATCGTAAGACGAACTCAGAAATGACAAATTGAGGGACCAGGTAACAGGTTGAAGAGAAACCTGAAAACTAGCTGGCAAAAGAGTAGTTGGTGATTGAGAATCAACAAGCCATGCTGGAGTTTGCAAACCAAATGATTACAGTGGCCTGGAGGGAAACAATTACTATTGGTTTTTTTTGCAATAAATTGCAAACTCTGCAAACAATTACTATTGGTTTTTTTTGCAATAAATTGCAAAACTCTGCTTTGTCCAAAGGGGGCAGCCACGGTTCAATTGCAACTAATAGTATAGTGGGAATACAGTACTACAGCTCTTAGATTTTTCTGATTTGTTAAGATAAATCAGAATTTCCAATTAGAAGAAAAAAGCTTTTGGGGAGATGTTTGGGAACTAATTAAAATTTATTTAAAAAACACTGTTCAGGCAAAAACTTTTTTCAGCCCTATGGAAACATGCACCCTTTTGCTTGACTGCACTGAACTTTTATTTCATCAAGGCCAACCACAGGTTTCAACATCACAAAAAAAAAAAAAAAGGTTGTTCTGTCTTATACTTAGCTGATATATACTAAGTGGTCAGTTTAAATATAAGAATTCCTATCTTTTGGGGATCCCTGGGTGGCGCAGCGGTTTAGCGCCTGCCCTTGGCCCAGGGCGCGATCCTGGAGACCCGGCATCGAATCCCACGTGCATGGAGCTCCCGGTGCATGGAGCCTGCTTCTCCCTCTGCCTGTGTCTCTGCCTCTCTCTCTCTCTCTCTCTGTGTGTGTGACTATCGTAAATAAATAAAAATAAAAATAAAAAATAAAAAAAAATAAAAAAAAAAAGAATTCCTATCTTTCTAACAAGGGAGAAAGGGGCCAATGGAACAGGCAACGTTCAGAGATGGACAAAAACAAAATATTTTATCCACCTCCCTCCAAACAACACGTCTTTTGAAAAGCAATCATGAAACACATGTTCTGTGAGTTGCTGAAAGTTTTAGTTGATGCTTGAAACGATCATGTTTTGCGTTTTTTGTTTTTTGGGTTTTTTTGTTCCTTGTTTTTGCATTTCTCTGAATGGTAAGATGTTACAAACAAGTAGAGAAGAACATACAGAATACACATTGACTTTATTCTAATATTCCTCTTCCAAAGAACCTTAAATCTTAAACTAAGAAAGATGTCTCCTAAATTGGATACATTACCTATGGATTATTTGTGAATGAGAGGAAAATAAGCAACCATCTTTATTTCATGAAGTAACTGAAGACTAAGGACTTAAATGTCCCGATTTCCTGAAACTGTCTGAAATGTTTTGCACTTGAACAATTTTGATATTGTCAAGGAGGGGAGAGATAATGGCTGAGGACATTTCTAGGGCTGTTGAAGGAACCAGGGAGCTTTTGTCACATAAAAATATTACTAGTGTCTTTCCTTTATTGAAACTGAAAAGTTCATATAGAATTTCTGATAAAAATAAAGGTTAATTTGTTCACAGCTGAAAGTTTGACTTCGTACAAGACCAGAGACTGGGTAAAATGTTCTACATTTACGTTTCTAAGTCAATAAAATTGATAGCAGGTTCATTTCACGTTGGGGAAATTTTTAGCATATGGGGAGATTTTATTACATGACTTAAAACAGAAGAATGGCATGATACAAACTCTGTGAATTGTCCTGATTAGCATTATTTTAAGACTTCACTGTCACACAAGAGGCAGTTATTTGAGTCTTCAATTAAAATAAGTAACAATAACACAGTAATCATAATTCAAGTATCAAAATGTAAAACACACAAAAAAATTTATCTCAACGGTCCAAATCCCCCTGGGGACATCCAGAATCTCTTAACGGTTATTCAGTATGCTCTGGCAAGATAAAAAGAACAAAGTGATTTACCGAACATATGGGCTATAAGGTGGCACAAATTTGCATCCTAAGCATTTTGGCTTCTGCTGCTCAAGTTAAGATCCTAAATGTGCAGATGAAGAATGTGCTTGTTGTATACAACCACAGCATCATTTTAGCTAACAGCAATGTCTGTGTGATTATAGGCAAGGCAATTTCTTGGATCCCTGATTTCTTTCTTTTCTTTTTCTTTTTTGTAAAATCAAGAAAACTATGTTTACTGTACCTCATTAGTGCTTGTGGCAATGCTCTTTCAAATATGAGGTATTATTGTCATTGGGTAAAACTTTATCAAAAAAAAAACTTTATCAAACCTTTTGACAAGTGGTTGATATTGGACAAAGCCCTGCCTATATTTTCTAAACTATGAGACTGTAAGGTGTAAAAAAAAATCACCTAGCTTTTTTCCCTTGAATAGTTTTTTTTTGCAGGGTTACAAAAATGTAGGGCAAGCCATAACCTATTTTTAAAATTTCAAAATTTCATTCAATTTTTTTGAATGTTAATGCCAAGGTTTCCAATCAGAAGTCTGGTTGTCAAAAACAAATACTACCTTCAATTTGTGGTCACTAAATGCATGTGTATTTGCTATTTTTAGAACTTGAGACTAAGGCTCAAATTGGCTGTCAGTAAATAGGCAGAGTTATCACTCAATTTATTTGACAGAATCTGTTTAAAATTCTCTTATTAAGAATAACTACTTAAAAATCACCAAACCTCCAGTTTCCAAGAGAGTTGAATATCTCATCATATATTAGCTAATAGTAAATTTTTCTTTGACCATTTTTAGGAGGCAATTTCAAAGTCATCATAAAATTCCAGTAAATGAAATATTACTAGCAGGAATGACGAACTACAAGTAAGTAAGGAAACCTTAGTTGAACTGACATAAGATTTCACTGATAAAAGGAAAAAAAACTAAGACCAATAAATTTCCCAGGAAAAACAGTGTTCTTCGCATAGAATTCCATGTGTATTTAAGACTAGATGTCTCAAATAAAATCTATCAAGTTTTTTTTTCGGGACAAAAATTGAGGACCTAACATAGCTGTAAATGACATTGGTTTGGCATCAGATCAATTTCACTTCAAATATGTAGGAATATGGACACCGTAAATATAAGATGCATTTTAAAACAACTTTATTGAGATTTCTAGGAAGTAAGCTTAGTTTTTGGGACCAGTTTTGAGAGGCAAGTGACTTATGTTTACTAAATTCAGGTGCTTTTTGTTTCTTTTGTTGTTGTGTGGGTTGTTTTGTTTTGTACTTACATTGTTGCTCCTATTTTTTTTTTTTTCCAGAAGAGGGGTAATCAAAATACCAAGTAAACTGGCCCAGTTTCCTCACAGAAAATTTGTGTTGAAGCCAGAAAACATGCCCATTGTTCTGTGATGATCCATCTTATGCCTAGATCCTTCCACATAAAGATTTCCTCAATATCTAACACTTCCACACATTTTTTTTTCCATAATCACTTTAAAAACCAGATGTTATCCCAGGAAATTCTTGACTATATCATGAAAGCTAAACTTTTCAGAATCTCAAGACATTTATTTCTTTTGTGTATCTAATAATATCAACTCACAGTCATAATAGACACAAAGCATTTAGTAAAGGGTCTTTATCCAATATTAGCCTTGCTTCATCCTTGTGTCCTATGTTGAGATTATTCAATATTTTAAATTGAGTTGACAAGTATCCAATAAAACCCACACTGTTATTTTCAGTTAATAAAAAAAAATTCTGTACTCTATTACCATGGCTTAAAGATGCCATAACAACATTTCACAATGGATTTACATCTTGCTAGATTTAGATAATCAAATAGCCAAATGACTTTAACATATTTTGTTTCCTGAAGAAAAATGTAATGTAGGCCCTCAATAAAGGATTCTCTCCTTGATAATATTCTTTAGTCCTGTTTTACCATGCCGGATTTAAAGAAGATTTGATAAAGGTTCTACTTCTATATGGAAAGTCAGTAGCTTGTATGAAATGTTACATTATTCAACTCAAACTGCTAGCATAATAATGTTAGTAGAGAGCATAACACCTCTATGTCAACCTCTCTAATGCCCTAAATTTATTGATTCCCAAATGTGAAATTATAGTTTCTCTTAAAATAAAATCAACTTGATCAATGGGGAAAAATATATTGCGATGGCTTTGAAAAAGGATGAATTCTCTATCACTTCATATATATATATATATCACATTATATATAATATATATATTATATATATATATTAACCTTAGATTTGGTCACTGTTTAAGTACTTATTTTTAGTTACACTCTTTTGTTTACAAACCATTTTAGCCGTACTCATTGGAAGAGTTGACTTCTCAGTCATCAAAAGAACATGACCCCATTCTCTATAGTCTTAGTAAACTTGACCGAACTCTAAGATACTCCACTTAGATCGTACATATTATTCATCAGGTTTGACCTGAAATGCATTTTGGCTATTTGTAAAATCAACCTGACCATCTATGAAGGATGGCTTTCTGTCATTGAAAACAGGAAAAAGATTATCATATTGAATAGTTCTTAGTCCTTTCACACCTGTGCAAGCCAAGGAATTCTTCAAACTCTGATGTTTTGTAACCTGCGTGGACTACTAAAAAGAGCAGTACACAGGAGGTTTTTACAGTGCAGAACTGGCCTTCCATCACCATTCATAATTCTGGTAAGCTATAAACCATTCCAGAGAGTAACAACTTTGTAGTCCACCTCAGGATGATATATCAACATAGCCATCTTTCATTGGAAACCCTGATACCACTCTCAGAACTCATAAGTAGACAAGGAAGACTTGCCAGATAAATGATCCATTTCACTTTCTGGTAGTAGCTTCTGTCATTATTAAAGCATGGCACAGAAAGACCAGAAGAGATGCTCTAGAAATAAATCTATCTGTTTTAGTGAAAACCAATAAAAATATGTAAAATATTCGCTGTCAGGATACAGTTCAAATAATTTTTTTTTGCTGTAACAATAAGAGCATCACGAATATCCTTGACTGTGGAGGAAGTGGTCTTAATAAGGTGTCCATTAGCTAAAACACATGTAAACCCAGATTAGTGATGGAGACCCTTTCTGCTGAAGGGAGAAGGCACAAAAAAAAAAAAGAATAAGGATGAGGAATTTAAATAGCTATTGCTCCCTCCACATTCACACTGCCAACTTTCTATTGCTTTTATTGCAGTTTATTCTGTTCAAAATATATCCTAGATTGAGAAAAGAGATGCAGTCCACCCTTTATGACTTTATTGAAAGTCCGGTGTGAATTAGCAACTCCTTTGATGATTGTTGAAGTCTACATTCTGATTGATTAGATGAGTGACCTGCAGTGTGGTATATATTCAGGATAGAGAGGAATATAGAACACATTTCTGGATACATACAAATATTTGAGTAGCTATATGGTTCACTATAAGAAAGCAATTTTATTTTTGACAGGATGGGAGAAGTGCTCTTTTAATGCAGAAATGGTAAACCAGCTCAGCCATATTACCGATGAAGAAATTGAGGACAAAGCATTAGTTGACCATTTAATTATTATCCTGCTGGTCCGGTCTGAGACAAAGTCTACAATAGACTTTGTTTTCCTTCAGTTCATTGTTTTCCCCACCACTTTATGTTGCTTTCCTGTATACAAATAGTTATTAATATAGTCATCCATGCTAATGTACAGAAAGGTAGTTCTCTACATTAATTCATATTTGAAGGCAGGAGACATCTAGACCAATTGAGTCATTTAGCTTTATGATCTGATTTCAAGAAAGTTGAACATTACATGGGTATGGGGGCAGAGTATTAATTTAAAATTTAATTGTAAGTGAAATTTAATGCCATGTCTGCTATGCATTGGTCCTATGCCTTAGAAACTTACATAGGCACATCCACAATAAATTTCAATAATCCTATTTTTAAAAACTTTCTTCTTTGAATTGTTTTATGATTTCCTGCTCTTTTAATTTGTGAGTATAAACACTCTCTTGGTTAAATAGTTCTTTGGCAGTAAAATATGTAGCACCTTCAAAAAAACCAAAATTATAGCTCTGATGATAATGGCAGTGAATTATTGTACTAGATGAAGGGAAGCCTAATAGTACCTAAAGACTGCAATCTTTACGGATGAGGCAGTGATGATATAAAATGCCAAAAGCCAATTGTGTTTGCTTATGTGAACAGAACACCACTCTTCAAAGATTGGGACCAGTGAGAGGAGCAATTTGTCATGTGTAATCTTTTCTCAAAAGAGAAATGCAGAACCTCCCCAAGACTGTTTCCCATTTGTCTGGACGATCTGGATGAGGTGCAGCAATGCTTTTTCCAGAGACATTTGGCTCTTGCAATGCATTTATATTTGTTTCAAATGAAATCAGAGATGCTTTCTCTATGACTTCCTTGCCATGGGTGTGATGCATGGGAAAGGATACATAACCATAAAGTCAGACCACCCTTGGGGATTTTCAGAGCACCAGTGGTGACCAATCTGAATTATTGATCTTTATTCATGAAAAAAGTTTCCTAAGGGAAAGGATATAGTTTTACAGCAGTCTAAACTGTAATAGATGTTGATCTGGTGTTGATAAATATGTGGAGTGAAGGGAAGCAATTCACAGAAAACCCACTGTAAGTTCTAGAGTTAGGCTTCATCCTTTATTAGGTAGTGAGTAAGAGACAACTGATGATTACAACTCCAATTTAAGAGACCATTTAAACAAAAATGGTTCCATAGCGAAGTGAGGCAGAAGGGATTTAGGTATTTCTGAGTTTTCTCATATGGCTGATGGAGAAAATATGGCTGATTTGTTTGTTCCCAGCAAATCATTAAAGTTAGTAACACCTTGTGATCCAGGACTCTTTGCATCCCACAGGCCCTGACTTCTAGTGGACTGGCTAATTCACTTTGGTGAAAATGGGGAAGAACAGCAAAGCACATAGTAGTGAGACTGCATCAATTAACATTAAGTTCTCCAACAGAAAGAGGTTTTATCAGGTGTAAAGGTTGTTGGATAAGGATTCAGGCTAATTTATAGTGAAAGATCAGCATATTGACAAAGCAGAAAAAAGCAACTAAAGTTCAAATCCTTTAGAAGCTGGTCACACAGGATACAGACAGAGCCCCAAAGAACACACATATGAGCATCTTTCCATCTGGTTAAACCAGCACAGTCTGTGTGTGAAAAAAAGGAAACACTAAGACCAGAGAGTAGAGGTACTGGTAAGTGTAAAATCACCAGATACTCTCAAAAAACAAATTTTAATACTAACCAACATGTTTAACCAGAGATATATGGTTTGAAATTCTTTTTTCCAAAGACTAATGAAATACTTTTTTTTTCTATCTGCTTACCCTCTTCCCTCTTCCATGATTTGTTTTTTCATTCGTTCACTTCTTCCTCCTTAATTTGTTGTTTAACAAAAGATATATAAAGCCAATTGCTTTAAAGATATGTTTATATGACAAATGTCTATAGCTAGATGGTGGAGAAGAACTCCAAAGACCATGTTCAATGTTGAGCACCAAGCACGCTATGGGTGTTTCTTAAATATAAAATGACAAATGCTAAATACCTATCTCTCAAATGGTTTCATCTTGAATCTTTATACCTCTCAAAGGTTACTACAATTTAGATAAGAGCAGTTTCAGGAAGGCCATACCAAGCCCTTCCCTATAGATTTAAATAATCTTTACAAAACCTTTTCAAAAATATTTTTTTCTCTAAACTTAAATCATGTAGGGTTGATTTGTACATATTTTATCATTGTTCTAAGTTTGAGTGTCCTTGTTCTTATTAATGCAACAGATTGGCTGCATTGAATCCCATCATAGTGACAGGTATAGGATAGCTTTCTATGGGAAAAAGCAAGTAGCCTTTATCACAAATTAAAGGCACAGCTATTTTTTATGCCATTTGTTACCAACTTAATGATAACATGTAACATGGGATGGTTATATAATTATTTTATATAGATTTTCTTTTTATAAGTTATTCTCTTAATCTTTCTAACATATATACAATATACATGTATTTATATATACCCCTGATAAATCTTGTTTTAAAGGTAAAACATCAACTCCTTTCAGCCTTATGGTGACTATCAAAGGCTGCCAGTATTTCATAACTCCACTAGAGAAATGATGGTCAAGTGCATCTTACCAGAATTTTTTTCAACACTATATCCTTGGTCTGCAATCACCTCGGATTCATTTTTTCTTGTTTTACTAACATTTAAATATATATATTAATTGTTTATATCATGTCAGTAGGAGATCTAAAACACAAGAAAAAGCCCACAACAATAGCTAACATCTATCATCATGTTCAAAGCAGAAACCTTTGCCTAAGAGACAATCTTACTGGTATGATATAAAAGGGATATTGCAGAGATGCAATATTCTCTGTTTTTTTTTCTTGGATATGTACTAACATGAAAAACTTTACTTTGCATTCTCATATTAGGTTATGATCATTCCTTATCCATGAAATAGAACAATTGTACTAATTTCTTTCTGAACACCCATGATGCATGGGTTTACTTATTTTCAGATATAGTTTCATTACAAAGACTTCCCTCTTTCCAGAAATACTGCTTCAGGGTAGGGAAACAGTACTTTGTAGGAAATTACCTTTAATGGTATCTTCCCCTACCTCTATGCTCAGCCCTGCTCTCTTGTCCTCAACTTAAAGTCATATACGAGCTGGATAGAAGGGGAAGAACATGGACCAGAAAGACCTTCTCTAAACCCTCCGGTGTTTGCGTATTCTTTGACCTCTTACTGGCATGAAATAGTTGTTCATTCTACCTTTTGCAATTCTTTAAAACCTAGTGGCATAGATTGAGACACAGCACTATTGTTTTACAAGACATCTACTGTATCTACTTTTGTTGGGATAAATACCCAGTGATTGCTGTCATAGCAAGAGGACCAGCACGGGTACTACTATTCACAGTGTTGCTTTTGTTTTTTTGTTTTTTTTTTTTCTTTTTTGTTTTGTTTTTTGTTTTTCTTTTTTTTTTTTCATATTATCTTAATCTACAGAGTAAATTCTTATATATATATACATTGGAACCAGTTAATGCCCTTACAATGTATAGTTGTTTCATAAAGCAGGAAAGACAATGCAGAGGGAAATAGGTGCCCAAAAGCACAGTCACAAAGGCTTCAGAAGTTCTAGATACCACTACAAGTCAATGCTGGAGATCACTTCTAAAACAATCAATGTTCAAGAGGAATGCTTTAATTTGGAGAAAATACCACCCCTCCCTTCCCACCCCCAAAACCTCCCTCCATTTTTTTTTTTTTAATAATCTTTTCAATTCACTATCAAAAGTCCTGGCTCTTCAGATAGACTTTAAACTATAAATAAACACTGCATAGTTCTCTTTTGTTTTTGTTTTTTGTTTTTTGAAAAATTATTGCAGTACAAGTACTCCCATTTGGAATTCAGTAAGGAGCAAACAGCACAGGAGTGTGGGCGGTCCGGATAGGTCCAGGAGCTGGCCTCAGGAGTGCTGGAGGGAGCGCGGAGGTTTGGAACAGTGTGGCCGCTGGAGCAGTTCGGAGACTGAAGGGGGAGTTCACGGCCACTGCAGCAGCGGCGGCTGCAGCTGCCAGTGGGTTTGGTAGAATTCGCGGAGCCAATGGCTTTGAAGGTTCTTTTGAAAATACTAATTTTACCTGCAAGGGAGAGAAAAAAGAAAAGAGCAGTAGGACAGGAGTTTGGGCATCACACTTAGATTCCAAAATGATGGGCAGCTTTCAAAATGCAGCAGGAAACAACCGCAAAGATAAAATCACATTTGTGAAGGGTCAGTAAGAAAAATGGAAAGTGCAGAACAACTTTCCTTTGGAAGAGCTAGAACATCCCTTGAAGACGACCAACCTAGGATATTGAAAAGTCCTCTAGAAAAGTACTCAGCAACCTTATTTTATTTTTCTTCATAAATATACCTCCTGAGGAAAGTATTCATGTTGAGAAAAAAAAAAAGTATGGAATTTTTACTCTACACACACGTTAACTGTCATGGAATAGATACTTTAAAAGAGATTTATTAATGCTGTCAGCTACTATTAGACTATCCAAGTGTGTAAACTGGGGAGCACAGCAAGGTGTGAGGTATTGATGAAGAGAAATAAAAATAACAAATTCCACTTCAGGGAAGAAACTTATCTCTCCCCAAATCTGACATGGTCTACTTCCTCTTTATGCAAATGGTAACAACATTCTCTCAACTCAAACCAGTTCATTCCTTGGCTAGTAGCATTAGTAAGATGGCTGTTCTCACAGAAAGAATGTTCCTATTTATGGAAACAGTAACATAGTGAGACCTGAGGAGGCTTTGGATGGTAAAACTAACACAATTTGACTTCCCTGTTTATTTAAGAACCATTCACTTGATTATTGAAAGCTGCATCTATGCTGGTCAGAAATAGCACTCAAAATTATGACTAGTGGTGCTGAAACATCAGCTCTGTGCAGAATTCACAGTCTTTCAATGCAGCTAAAATTGCTTCTGTTCAAGAGTAGAGTGACTTCATTTGCATAAAAATGGGTGATGCTACTAAATTAATTGGGTCAACTCCTACTGAGGTCTCATAATAGATGATTGCAGTTTTCCTTTAACTATATTTTCATGTGCCAGCAGCACACAATAGCACCAATTATTAATAAGATCTATTTTGAAGAAAACAGATTTCGAAATGCACAACTCAGCATATACTGTAGATCAGTTGTTCTTAACTTTTCATTGAGCCCTGGGTCTCCCTGATGAAAGTGATGGTCAATACAATCAGGAAACAAATAAACAAACAATAAAAAACACCACAGGATCATAAATATTAGTTTGAGATTATCAGGAGGTTTCACAGGTTTCTGCTAAATTCCTAAAAAAACAAACAAACAAACAAACAAACAATCCAGGTCAGGACATTAGTACTAGTATGTTCACTAATCTAAAAGGTATATTTGGGGTAATGGGAAGAACACATCTCCCAGGAAGAATTTCACCAGGCCTTCGACATGATTCTTGGCTGAATAATTAAATAAAATAAGCCATGCCTTTAAGGTTGTGCTATTCAAAACCCAAAACTGTTGGGGGTATCAACAAAACCAATGCTTGGTCCCATGAAGATATTAAAAAGGACATGTGAGAGCTTATTTTTCACTGACCTTTCCTAAAATTATCCACTAACATCAAGACCAGATTTCATGACTACTTACCTGACTCAAGAGTTTGGCTTTCCTCTCTTCACCATGCTCTGTCATTAACCAGAGGCCAACTCCAAAGGATAAAGGTACTGGACTGTGGCTAAAAGTGGTAAACCACCCAAAAAACTCATGAAACTAAAATTCTATTGGTGGAGTAGGGGTTGGACTTTCCGATCAATTGTTTGTCATGACTTAGGTACTTTCCATTGATTTCATTTAGTAATTGACAAAATAATAATAATAATAAAAAAAAAAGGTCAGTGGACTGTGGGACATTCAAGATCATTATGGTTTGGGAATCAACGATGACACTCACCCCCAGTGGATGTGCTGCCTTCTGTAGTTTGTTGTAAGGACTGTATTTAGGTTTCGGGGGCTTCCCAGCAGCTCTGTCTTTGTGCCTTCTACTGCTAATGTGCTATTAAAAGCAATTAAAAATGACATCTTTAAAAAAAAAATCATCCCCAAACCCTCCCTCGTAAATACTGTTTTAACCTGAGGAAGAATATTAATTATTTCATACAAGTTTCAGAAAGATAAAAACAAAAGAGCATGCACTTTTGTCCTTGGATTCTGATGGCTTGAGGATATATATTTTTATGCTACCCATTTTAGTATATTTTTAACAAATAGAAGGCTCTTCTTTTTCTGAGCCTTTCTCTTTATCGCTGCACAGATCTCCTTTTTAAAAGTGTACAAAGGAAAAGAATGTCTAAAGGAATTTCATGTGCAAATAAACAAAGATGCCCAGGCATGAATTTATTTCCATACTAATATTTATCCTCACATTTGTACAGCCAAATGTCAACCCCTTAAAGTCTAAAGATAAATAACTAAGGTGCATAAAATGAGTACAATATTGCACATATGCACATAAAATACAACACAATATGAGGGCTGGGCCTTCAATTGGCAACATATAACTGATCTCTTTGGAAGGCTATTCACAGTAAAAGTGAATGCAACAGGATTAGTCATCCCTTTAGCAGGTGGCTGCAGGATTTAGAAATACAGCACAACACCATGTAATAAAGTACATAAAATAAAAGAATAGAACAGTATAAAATTAGTTGTAATGTGTAAATAGTCTAAATAAGTAAAAATGGAACATTGCAATTTGACCTTTAACAAAAATCAACACTTTTGAGTGGGAGACCTGGTAGAGAAAAGATCTAATACCCCTTTTCCTCCCACTCTTCAGATATAAGAATAGTACAAATTCACTTTAGGCGTTTTCTGAAAGGACTTAGAAAATCTTACATTTTAGTATTTCCTTGGAAACTAAAATATGCATAAATAAGGGCAGTGGAGAGAAGGTAAGTGGATAGATGGATGGGTGGATGGGTGGATAGATGGATGGATGGGAGAGGAAAACAGGAAAGGGAACAAAGGAAGGACACATATGCTGCTCATAAGGATGTCCCCTATCTGTTGTTTTCATTTCTAGAATATGTGCTACCTGTTTAAGCTGTGTTTCCGAGTTGACGTGCACATCACAGATTTCACAGTGAAATGTTTTGTTTTGCAGACCTGTGTTTCCCTTATTAACTGGTCCTTTGCCTTTCACACCTGCCCTAGGAAAGGCTTTGATGGTCCCGCTTCCATTCCGGGCTTCTAGCATGGTTTTGTGCTTAGTACCTGCCAGGAATATTTAGAAAAAAAGAAAGAAAAAAAATATTAGCTGGTTTATGCCTTTAGGAAATGGTACAATTAATAAAATTTGATGTCTAGTTGTAGAGCATTTCTTCCGGGGATTATGACTGAAATATGCTTCACTCAGAAGACAATGTGCTCTGACCACCTTCCATTATATTACTCATATTTTTACAACGTCCCATATAACAAACCGGCACCATTAATATAGCACCTACACCCCAGAGTCCTAAGGTGAAATTAAATGGGTGTGACTTAGTTTTATTTCCTCTTGATGCTAATAAGACAGAAATGATAGCAGATGAGGAAGAGTGATTTAGTTGCTAAAGGTATAGTTGGAGGTGATGTGTAACAAATGTCTTCAGTTTAAACATGGTGTGTTTACAGAAGTAGCACTAATTAAATACTCACTTTCTAAATAGAATACAAACAAGCTTTCCTGGCTATGTGTTTTAGGTCCCAAAAGGAAGAGCAAGAGTATAAAGATCTTACTGAAAAAAAAAAAAAAAAAAAAAAAAAAGCCCTATTAGGGTAGTAAAGCCCACACTGATTGGTTATGTCCTTTCAAATGTAAAAACCAATGACCAAAAAGATGAGGGGTGAAAGGTTAAGCAAATACACTATAAATAAAAGCTTCTTTTTGAATAAACCAATAACATCTTCTGACTATTCTTACACATAACTATTGTAACTTAAGCTATTAACATTGTTTTCTACTTTTTTATTTTTTTCTAATTATTAGAGTTCATGAATGGGGGTTTCCTCTCAAAAAATGGCTCACAACTTTCTTTTTGTTGGTGTTGATAACTATTCTTTATTTTTCTCACTTAGCTACATGGTTTTGCTATGAAATTTTCTCTTGTTACCATTTATGCCCTTTTTGCCATTCTAGTTGTTTAAATCCTTTTTTAGTGGTTTCCCTTTCCTAATTGACTTTATTAAATTGTTATCAGTTCTGGAAGCATAAAAAATAAGGTTCTCAACTTCAGATTCCTGGACTGGCCTCCTAAGACTATTGACTATTAATGAGGAAAACAGGTTGAGGGGCACACTAGGTCAGCGCCAATCACCATCTCCTTAGATAGGTGCTGAGTACACAAAACAGGTTTACAGTCACGGTTCTCTCTTTCAGAATGATTGCAACTTTACTGAATCCAATATTAAAAAAATAAAAGGAAATTCTTACAATGTAGATTCCCTTACTACAAGAATATGAAGGTCATATTCTTATGTACAGCTCTGAAAATGTTCATATCCCAACATATTAAGGAAAGAGAAAAAGGTCAACATCTTGTCAGTAGACTGGAGGACTTGATATACGGAACCATAGCACTGCTTGGCGGTGCTGGTGGGGAGACCTCCCTGCAGTAGGTTTTTTTTTCTTGCAGCTTGCTAGCCCATCCCCCTTGTAAAACAGACATCCTTCGTACTCTGCAGGTGGTGTAAGTCAATGTAGGGCAAAACAATGTTCTAGGGAGTAAGATATATATACATTTATACATACATATACATACACACACACACTTTGTGTCACTGTGTGTGTGTGTGTGTGTGTGTGTGTGTGTGTGTCTGGATGGTTATCCAACCTTCTTTATCTAAACAGGTGATTTTATCAAAATATTTATTTTCCAAGCAGATTCTTCAATCAAACTGAAAAGCATTCCTGGGCCAGTTTGGCTTATCAATGCCTAGGAAGTAGTCAGTAGGAGAATGACTCTTACTCTGACTTTCTGTAGGGACGCTTGATCCACTCTGGTTAATATCTTTTGTAACTGGGAGTCTTACCATTATCCTAGAAGATGCTGAATAGGAGTGGCAGATAATCTTTGGGCCTTAATAATAATAAGGCCATGAACACTGACCCCAGGGGATTGACTTATATGCATTTTTACTTGAAATGTGAAACAGATGTCTTAAGCAAGTCTTTACCCAGTTCTCTTCCTGAGCAGAGAAGCACAGATTAGACATGGGCTTCCTGAAGGCAACTCCTGGGTTTTGCTTATACTGTATTCTCAGTGCCTGACACATTGTAGATACAGCTCAAGCATTAGATATTAATAAAAAGCAATGAACAAATTTGTGAAGAGCACCGTGAGCTCAGACTCTGGAATGGTGTGAATCAAAGTTTGCCTCCATGAGCTGTGTAGTTTACATTTCTTTGTGCCTCAGTGTTTTCAGCTGTGAAAAAGGAAATTATCTGCTCTACTGAAGTGTTGCATTAAATGCATTTATTGTTTTAAGGATTACTTTTGGCACTTCCATGTGCTCAATAAATTTTAGTCAATCCTCTTCTCCTTCTTAACAGTGTTGGTTTTGTTTAAGCAAAAATTTAGAAACCTCTAAGCACTTTAAAAGTTAGTAAAGTCTATCTTTTGAGAACTGCCTTTTCTGTATATTAAAACTTAGTGAAGAATAGAATAAATTCTGTATAGGGATAGCTCAAATGAGCTTAGTGAAAATTATCAAATGTTGCCACTTCAAGTTATTGCCAGAAAAATTTGCCCAAATTAGTAATAAGCATTGACTATAAAACATTTCAAAGTTTTTTTTTAATAATATAGAGAAAATCATCAAAATCAGCTAAGCAAAGCATTACCTAGTAGAATGTTTGGGGGGATTTCTTTGAAGAAAAAGATGAAACTTTTTTTTTTGTGTTGTGTCTGTAACATACGACTAAAAGGGGATTTCCAGATATTTTGAAAAGAGTGTGTCCTCATAAATTGTTTAAAACATTCTTAGACTGTTTTGTGAATCATTCTAGTAAGCTTAGGAGAATTCCTTCTCTTTTCAAATTCTAAAAATAAATGCAAAGCAGGAATGCCCATATTTAAATACTGCATTCCAATGTTATGGAATATAAATCTATTAACTTCAACTTTAGTGAAAAAATAGAAAGAGAAAACAAATGAAATAACACAATTTAACCCCAAATAATGCCAGCAGCAACTATGATCATACTAAGCATCATGCCATAGTAATTCATCTTTACAAAGTGCCATATGGCCATTTATCTCCATTAGAGAGAGAGAGAAAGAGAGAGCATGAGAAGTCCAAAGAGGACAATTGACTTGCCCAGGTTCACACAGAATTGTTATGTGTGGATCTGAGGTAAAAATGGTCTGATCACTTCTAGCTCATTCTATTTTAACATACAAGAGGCAGTAGTTGATGGAAGCTATAATAGTCTCAAAATCTGTTTCTGATCAAATTGGCCTTCAAACCTGGTTCCCTGACAAACAGCCCAATCTTAACAGTGGTTTCCTAACACCTAGCTCTGAAAGAAAGCAGAGAACTCTTTTAAAGTGATACTAGAGAGGTGGGTGGGGGTGTGTGTGTGAAGGCAGTGGAGCACTAAGGCAGTGATTGTGGTCTGCTGTGGGTGCAGGTAATACGGAGGTACATTAAAGGAAATTAGAAAATAATCACATGGACTCAAGAAGACAGTCTGCTTTCCACCAGCTCCATGAACTGGCAAGTCTCGATAATGTCCATGATAAAGGACTGCTTCCTAGAAAACAATTTGTCTATATTCTAAACCAGTGGTGTTTTTACTGTTGAGATTTAGCATATATTCAATTAGCCCATTGTCTAACTTATCCTATACTAAACATCATATCCTCCATGGAAATTAATTTGTAGACCTCTGTGTTACACAGTGGGCCACAGACGCACAGGAATTCAACTACATGCTCCTGTTCCCTTAACAAGTCCGTTTGGAATTATTCAAGCTCACAAAGGCTGCAGTTTGTGCATTCAACCCCCATGGAAGTCCGTATTTTTGATGCAAACAGGAGATCATAAGTGAACAATGAGATGACAGCACTGTGATTGTAAAGATTAAGGGGCAGAATTTGAGTTAATTCATTTCTGTTATTCTATGTGACCACTGGAAGTGTTTATGTTTAAAACTGTAAAACCATGTAGTGTCACAGTTTGGTTTGGTGAGCTCCAGCTGCCTACCTTGGTAACTGCCTCATGATGGCTCACTGCACTGGCTGCTTCCCTTCCCTGATCCCTCTTCCCACTTCCTAACCTTGTGCCCTTGGCCTCCCCTAAAAATTATTTGCTCTTAAATCCTTGTACAGAGTCTGCTTCTAATGGAACCCAAACTAAAACACACCACACTGATCCTATGATGAATCCTACAATGACTACTCTTTTTGTGACAAGAGGGTGATCCTCTCTCCTTTACCCTCCCCTTCCCTGGGTTTCCCCATATGGGATCCTAAGGGAAAGATGAAGGAACCAGTGGACAAGGACCAGTTGTTTGAATATGGGAATGAACTGCATTCACCATCCACATTTAGAGAATGTCCCAGATACAACGAGCCTCCCACCACCACTTCAGTTACAAATCAGAGAGCTGAATCTGGAGATTGGAAATGGTGCGCAAAGGGCGTTAAAGATAATCTATTCATGCATCCTCTCTTCTACCTTTGTCACTTCCAGTTATGGCTCAACTGGCTGGTACATATCTAGTATGAGGCCTAAAACAAGCACCATAACTGGACCATGGAAAATGATCTCTGCTCTAAGAAGGGACATGAAGGGATCAAGAAATCTAAGCTGAGGGGGTATATAGTCCCCTGATGAGGCTGAAGGTTTGGAGGGGACATTCCTATAAAGTGATTCATGTAAGGCTAAACCACATTTACAGCCAGATAACTCCCAGATAACAGCAGTTCTCAGCACTGCCTGCACAATGCTTGTGAGGTCTATTGTTTTTGCTTCATTTCTTTTCCCAAACACTATAGCTTCGAGGCCTGAATATATAATAAATTAGAATCCTTGGATATAGGAAATATATATGTATATATTTATATGAACATCTATATCTTAAAGTGACACAGGTAAATAGGCTTTTAAAGCTTCCTGGGCATTTCCAACACACAAAGCAGAGATGAGGATTGTAGAATTAGAATATGAAAAATGTTGACCTGATGTGATATGATGAAATAACTAATTATTCTTTGCTTCTGAATCAGATGTTTCTGATAGGAATTCAGGAAGGACATCCACATCCTTCATAAATTAACTCCAGCCTCAAAAGGTATGGTTTGTTTATTTGTCAGAGCTGATCCCCCACCAAAATGAATGTATTTCTCTGTTATGATGCAGAATGCTCAAGAATTCTTGAGAAATAAATGGACTTTCAATGATGATTTTGCTCTCTCAATTATCTGGCATCCTTGAATAATGTATTTACATGAGTAAAACATGAGGCACATCTGCATGGTATAGATTCTGACTTGGGGCCAGGTCTTTTTCTGTATTCCTCAGCCTCTGAACTCATGAACTCCCAGATGACAACTAATGTTGCATGCAGGGGGAGGATATGTGCTGAAGGAACTGCTTTCCATCTGTAATTACATGTTCGATATTTGAACATGACTGTGCAGCATAGTGACTGGCCAATGACAGCCAACATAAAGCTGCGATATTAACCCAGGGTATGATTTACAAATGATTCTGTTTCTGTTGTGATTGCTGACAGGGTCCTGGCAATGAATCCAGCCTTTTAGAGAAAATCTAATCTAGGGCCAAAGGGCCGGCTAACATCTCAAGCAGGCTATGTATAATTATCTATGTCAATATATCTTTATATCGATATACAAATATAATCTAGATTTTATTGATAGATATGTAGATACAGACTCTTTGTATATGCTTGTCTAGATAGGTAGGTATAGGTATGGATATATGATATCTATATAATGCCTTCCTATAGATAGAGAGCAGATGGATGAAATTGAAATATATTAGGGAAGCATTTCATCCTGGTTTATCAGTATTTTCTGTTTTGATTATGTTCAAATTTAGTGTTTAAGTTAGAGAGACCTACGGACGCCTGGGTGGCTCAGTGGTTGAGCATCTGCCTTTGGCTCAGGGTGTGATCCTGGGTCTGGAGATCGAGTCCCACATCAGGCTCCCTGCAGAGCCTGCTTCTCCCTCTGCCTCTCTCTCTGTGTCTTTCATGAATATATAAATAAAATCTTAAAAAAAAAGTTAGACCTAAGTTTAAATCTTAGGCTAATCTTAGTGGCTGAGTGAGGCTCAGCCACTTAGTTGGTCATATGCCTTGTCTGAGCCTCAATCAAATAGCAAGAATAGTATCTGTAGGTTGTCACAAAGAGTAAATAAAATATTACATGTAGAGAACATACCTCAGTTGTTGCCCATAATAAGCACTTAAATTTAATTGTCAGTGTGATAAAGATTTAGCTCAAAGTCATTTGCCATAAAAACCAAAATGGAGAGGTTTTAGCTAAAAGCACATGGAGTCATGAAGCAAATTTTGCAACTGCATTATTGACAAACTTTTTTTTTTCCTTTGGTCCAAAAAGACCATTTTATTAAAACATGGGGACGGGACCTAAGGGCAGAAAGAGCTGCTGTTATTGACCAAACTTTAGAAGTTTGAAGTTTTAAACTTCATTTAGAAGCAAATGCATGGGAGTACATAGCAGTGTCAAAATCAAATAAATGCAAAGCTTATACTTTAGAATTATATTTCACTTTATCTCCTAATATCTAATAACACACATGCACACACACATACACAGATACACATCCAGAGACAAAAACACATACACATTGAGGCACAGGAGCCCTGGAAGTCCTCTCTTGAGCCCATGTAAATGACACTTTGCATGTCATTTATGTTTTTTAATTGTTAATGAATTCCATGTAATAATTGCCAGTTTTCCACCACCCTTTTGTCCCCTGCTGCAAAAGATCTAATCCATTTAGAGGAAGATAATTGCAGAGCTGTTGAGACAGAAGAGAAATCACCGCATCTCACCACTGTTGTGCGCTTCCAGCTGCGAGGCGGAGTTGACAGCAACCTTGCATAGCGAACAGTAAAGAAGCCGTTTTGCTTTTTCTTCCTCAGTCTCCGTGGAAGGACATGAGCTATTGCCAGTGGCTGTCGTGGGGCTTTTTTCCACTTTGGAGGTGATCTCAGTTGTCATAACACTGCTTTTGCGAATTTCCACAGTTGTCGTTGATATTGCTGGTGTCCCTGTGGTACTGTCTGCATTCAAAATAGCATAGGAAAAAAGGGAAAAGCAGTGGTATTATCTTCCCCTATTTGGAATTGTATCACCAATATTACATTCTGCTAATAATGATAAGAGCAGCCAGCAATTGCTGTTTGTTGACTATGAGTCATTCATCTCATGAAGAAATTCACATAGATGGCCACTTGTAGTTGCCTATATTGATATAAAACATGTGGACGATTCTTAAAAATACACCCAAATATACTTACTTTTTTTTCCTTCTGTGGGACAAATAAACATACCCACAGATTTCTCTTGTTAACATATGGCTTTAGTAGAATAGTCTTTACAATGTATTGTACTTTGTATACATATATTTCTACACAGACAACTTTTTAAAAATAAACACTTTTGTTTTTTTACTTTTCTTTATTACTTATCAATTTTCCTTCTATCTTTAATTAAAATATAAGTACTGATCCTTTTGTATTTGCTCGTGCAAAAAAGGGGGAAAAATGGAGCCCTGATGACATATTGGTTTGTTCAGATCAACAATTTAGAAAAGAGTAGTATATTCAATGCCAGGTACAAAAATTCTGGTCTGGCATATTTGTTAAGTACATGTTTTGTGCCAGGCTGTGTTCAGAGAGTTTGTTACACAGTATTCAGACATCAATGGCCACTCCACAAGAAACTCACAGACTGGTCACACCATGTTAATGTCACATCATCATTTTAAAAGTCTGATGACCAAGTGTTCATATACTGGAACCCTACAACCCTTCTGGCTTCAAAATCTGATTCTAAATCTGGAGAGGTCAACCCATAAAGCAAAAGTACTTTATCCTGACTTCACTTGGGTACACAGAGCTCCCATTCCGAATATGATAATTACGAATTACAATTAGGATGTTTGCCATATCCAATAACAAATTGCAAAGGGAGCTCTATGCTCCTATCCTTTCTACTTTTATACTACTGACTCTGCCTCCCAGCTGGATGGTTCTTAACCTCCTATTCAAAAATATTCCCAGGCTGTCTTTCTAGCTACAGCTGCTCTTGCAACTGTTTCTCATTCCAGATGTTGCTGTGGTCACTAATGCCACACTAAGTTCATAATAAATGAATTAGGCAGTTGTTATAAGGAAGAGTGTTCTGCCTGCAATGCAGTGTTGTCTTCATAAGTGCTTACTTCTTGTTAGATCACACTCTCAAGGGTTGATTGCAGTTACAGGATGCCTTTTAACTTGGATACCTCCTTTGATCCAGATATAGAGGTGGGAGTTTAGGTGAGATTGGTTATGGCTTCTTTCCCAAATATGGCATCAGAAGCACTAGTCAATAAGAAGAGAAATGGACTCTTATTGAGGGCTGCTATATAAAATAATTCATCTGGATCTTATTTCCTTTGCTCAACACTTCATACATGTTTAATCACTTATTTAGCTGCTAACATCATCAAGCAAGCCTCCTCCAGTGTTTTGAAGAATTTCATCCAAACATGTAAAAAAAGTCATACTGCTCATCAGGTTTTCATGGCTAAAGAAAAAGCAATAAAATTATTCTAACACCAAGTTTTGCCACCAGAATATATTTATTGCCTTGAACATTGACAAGTCCATGTGCTGATTAGTTTTTACTTATCTGCTGAGGTACCAATGTTAAAATATCAGGTAATAGATAGAAAATATTTCTGAGAACCTAGATACAGCATGAAATGCAATGACTACTTTAAAACGGCCTAGTTGCTATTCATTGCTTCCAACAAACCAGAAATGATTGAAAGCATATGAATATGTGCCTATGAATAAATAACAAATGTCCAGTTAATTTGCTAAGTCTTTTGTATACATAATGTCATTTAACCTTCACACAAACTTCTACAAATGAGGAAATTCCAGAAGTTAAGGAAATCTCCCAAGGTCACACAAACAGAATATGGTGAGTCAGGGCAAAGTGTTTTATAGATTAAAAAAATCAGGGATTTAATTAATTAATTAATTAAAAAATCTTAAAGATCTTATTCATTTATTTGAGAGAGAGAGGAGAGCAAGCAAGCATGCGCACACGAGCAGGGTAGAGATGCAGAGGGAGAGGGAGAAGCAGATTTCTTGCTGAGCAGGGAGCCAGATGATGCAAAACTCCATCTCAGGACCCTGGGATCATGACCTGAGCTGAAGGCAGAGGATTAACTGACTGAGCCACCCAGGTACCCAAATTCAGGGATTTTAAACATATACGTTGCAGATAATACTCTTGGTCATGATTGTTGACACACGGTATGTTCAAAAAGGTGACAGACAGCAGTAGGATAATAAATACTCAGGCCAAAACTACTTAGTTGTTTTTGTGATCCGCATTATGAGGAGTGACAACCATAAATATAGATATAGTTAAACTTAATGTGGCTACCTGCTGGAGTCAGAGTGTGATATTCTTGGCTATTTATTTCATTTAAATCCAAGTAAGGATATCCCTAGTAATATCCTACTTCTAACAACTTTTCCTCTGGATTGATAATGTTTATTCTATGTCTTGATCTGAAAACTGTGCCTAGCATAGATCATATTAATCTTAAACCAACTTCCCTATTTATAGTGAAATTCATAAGAAAAGTATAGAACAAACAAAACCATGGATCTTCTAATCCCTGTGACAGCTACATTAGTATTTTTTCTAACCTCAGAGGATAACGTACATTTAGACCAAGGATGCCACAAGATTAGAAACGCCAGATTCTCTATGCCTACAGCTTAGTGAAGTATTAACTTCTCTTAAGGCAAGTCCTTTGCATGAGACAGGTTTAGTGGAATTAGTATCAAAATGCTTGACTTCTGGCACTTCTACTTTAATGCTTTAGACTTCATAGCTGAGCACAAATCTGTTATTTTCTCAATTTTGCAGTTAATTTGAAGGAAATACAAGGAGTCATATTTTTCATGTTAAATTTAGTATGTAAATCTTGTGTCCATAAGTAGGATTACTATTAATTTATAACAAGACATGGATTATTCATTTACTTTTCATTTGTCACTGGTGAAGGAACTTTTTCATGAAAAAGTAAGGTAAATATATTTTATGATTATGTCATATTTAAAGAGAATCAACTTGTTATATATTTGCCTAGAAAATTACATTGAGAAAGGAGATTTTCCTTAATATGGTACATTAAATGACCAATTATACATAATTCTTATCCAGCCATAAAGATAGAATCTTAAGTGGGTGTTCATGATAATAGCATATACTTTTGATAAGATGTGAGACGAATTACCTTTGTATTTCCTCCCCCAAACTCACAACCCCTGTCTGACCATGGGAAAAGCATTCAACAAACCTGAATTTAAGGAAATTTTATGAAATTCCTGACCAATAGTACTCAAAACTGTGAAGGTCATCAAAACAAAGAAAGTCTGAGAAACTGTCAAATATAGACAAATCTAAGGAGACATGATATGATGATCATATATAATATGGTAGCCTGGTTGGGATTCTGGAGCAAAAAATAAAGGGGGGGACATTAAGTAAAAACTTAGGAAATCTGAATGGAAAATGGACTTTGGTTAATAGTAATATATCACTATTGGTTCATTGGTTTTGACAATTGTGCTATAATAATGTGAGATGTTAACAGTAAGGGCAACTAGATGCAGGGTATCTAGGAACTTCTATAATATTCTTGCACCTTTTCTGTAAATCTAATATTATTCTAAAATGAAAAGTTCATTAAATTTAAGAAAAACAGAATTATAATCAGTCAACAAAGAGTGCATCGTTTTAGTTACTTTGTAGAATCATAATCAAAAGAGATCTTAGTGGTTTCATAGTATAGCTTTCTTAGTTTTCAGATTAAAATTTTTTGGTAAATTTCTCAAGGTCACATATAGTGCTCTAGGGTAGAAACTGGGACTTGATATTGCGTCTCCCAGTTTTAAATTAAGTGCTATTGTCCTGTGTTGCAATGACTCACATATTCAAACTTCATTCCATCAACATTTATTAAGCAGCTATTTTGTGCTAAGTTCTATATATACTAAAGCACTGAAGATGAAAAGGCTAATAGTGGGATGCCTGGTGGCTCAGCGGTTAAGCATCTGCCTTCAGCTCAGGGTGTGATCCTAGAGTCCCAAGATCAAGTCCCACATCAGGCTCCCAGCATGGAGCCAGCTTCTCCCTCTACCTATGTCTCTGCCTTTCTCTGTGTGTCTCTCATGAATAAATAAATAAAATCTTTAAACAAAAAGAAAGGCTAATAAATATCCTTCATATCTCATGATAACTTGAAATGATAAAAGTTACATCTTTAATCAGTTTTGTGCACTGCTATAGTCTTACACTTACACTTGGCATGAAAAAGATACTCAAATATTTATTAAAAGAAAACAATGAATGAATGAAAAACAATTACAGCTAATGATTATTGAATCACTTTTAAAGAATTTACAGGTATGAATTCATTCAATTCTTATAAATGCCTAAGAGGGGTATACCATTTTTATCTGTATCTTGAGAAGAAATTGAAGTATGGAAAGTTTTGGGAAATTGCCCAAAGCCAGAGCCACCAGGTGGAGCACAAAGATTTGCACTCAATCCAGCTCAGAAGCACATGCTCTTCATTTATTTTTTACTGCTAAAATTTTGATTTTTTTTTTCATAAAAGAGCTGACTACATTCTCTTCAGCTAATTCATTATTTTTCCTCTTCAGCTAATTCAAGTTGGTTGTGATTTATTATGCACATTTGAAGATAGCATCTTCAAGATTTGACTTTAAAAGAAACTAAACATAGCCTGAGTTAGAGTCAGCCATGTATGTCCAATCATCCATTTTATGCTGAAGAATTAAGTTACTTTTGGGAGGAGGGGAGGAAAAAAAAAGCAACAGCTCTCAAATAATTTTCTGTGCAAAATGGTAAAACTAAACTACAGGTCTTATCTTTCTTTCATTTCTTTTTTTCTTTTCTTTTCTCCTTCCTTCCTTCCTTTCTTCTTTCTTTTTCTTTCTCTCCATCTTCCTCCCTCCTTTCCTCCTTTCTCCCTCCTTCCCCCACACCCTCCCTTTCTCCTTTTCTTTCTTCTTTCTTTCCTTCTTCCTTTCCTTCCTTCCTTCCTTCCTTCCTTCCTTCCTTCCTTCCTTCCTTCCTTCCTTCCCTCCTCCCTCCTTCCCTCCCTCCCTCCTTCCCTATCTCTCTGTAGTAAACTACAGGTCTTATATTTCTTTCATCTCTCTTTTTCTTTCTTCCTTACTACCTTTCTTTTCCCTTCCCTTCCCTTCCCTTCCCTTCCCTTCCCTTCCCTTCCCTTCCCTTCCCTTCCCTTCCCTTCCCTTCCCTTCCCTTCCCTTCCCTTCCCTTCCCTTCCCTTCCCTTCCCTTCCCCTCCCTGTCCCTCCTTCTCTCTCTCTCTTTTCAAAATATGGGAAACTGGAGTGGTGATTCACTTTTCCTATGTTCCCCAAAGGTGAACTCAGATTTCTTTTTACTCTTCAACCAATGACCCTCTAAGAACAATATATATATATATATATATATATATATATATATATATATATATACATATATAAAATAATGGGTGCTATTCAGTGGGAAGAAAAAGGTTTGAGATGGTTTGGGTTTGTATTTCTGTGCAGTTTTTCTGCCAGCATCCTGTAGCAAATATTCATTATTGCAACTGTCACTATTTGGCTTTGGCATCAAAAGAGATTGCTAATACTTAGTGGAATGGGGCTTTAATTGAGAACAAAAGAAAACTTGTCAGTATTCAGAGTGGCCCACTTGTGGCCCTCATCCTTGTGAAAAAACACTCCAAATACTTTTTAAAAATCCATAAAGCATACAAGATTCCAAAAAATATCAATGACTTGAATTCCAGATAACACAATAAAGCAGCTAAGTTACATGGTTTGGGTAAGAAATTTATTCACCTAGACACAGACCTCATAATCCAAGTAGTACAACCAGAGCTGAGTTACTTAAGTTTCTTTCAGGTGATAGGAATTAATATGATGACCTAGAGATGCTCATCATGTTTTCCTGTAGATTAGAGATTCAGAATTATATACAATTTATGTCCTTCCTCCATGTGTGAATTTAAGTCTCACCCAGGCTTGCTAGCAAGTGAGCAGAACAGCTGCTTCCTCTTAAATATGCTGACATTCTGAAGTATAAAAAGGTGCCTCGTGACAAAAAAAAAATCATCACAAGTTTTTAAAAATTATTACTAGTGGTTTCTTTCCTATGGATTTAATTTAATTTAATGAACATTCATTGAGCACAGTACCACCCCATTAGACCCAGGTGGGAATGACCTCTGCACTGGGGACTGTATTTTTGAAGGCTCCACATATCACAAGCTACTGAAACAAAAGTCTATTTTTTAAATCTGTTGATCTTGTAAAAAAGTTTTTAGAGAGTTTAATGAACAGTTGAGCAAGTGGGACTTATAGGAAAGGGAAGTGAGAGCTAGAATGGGTGCCTTAGGGGCCAGCATACAAAGTCAGAGCTCATAAGCTTATGTGTGTATGTGTCTGTATCTGTGTGTGCATGTGTCTATGTGTGGTGGGTGAGTGGCTCAGTCAGTTAAGTATCAACCTCTTGATTTCAGCTCAGGTCATGATCTTAGGATTCTAAGATCAAGCCTCACATTGGGCTCCAGGGTGGGTGTGGAGCCTGCTTAAGATTATCTTTCTCTCTTTCCTTCTATTCATGCGCGCACTTTCTGTCTCTGTCTCTGTCTCTGCCTCTGTCTCATAAATAAATAAATAAATAAATAAATAAATAAATAAATAAATAAATAAATAAATAAGGGGTGGGGGAGAAAAAGAGGTGAGAGGAGACCACAGCCTGTATCTGGAAACCAGAGGAAGAGGTTTGTTCATATCTGGCTACATCAAGTCACCTAAACAGACAAAGTTCCTGCCCCCACAAATTCTCTCCCTCTCCTCTGCTGGAATGGAGTAGGAAGGGCTTCAAAGTGCTTACAATCCTGAGTTTCCAAAATTAAGGTGAGGAGAAAGGGTACCCCCCAAGATTGGCTACCTGATCTGGGTGGGTCCAATCACCATCCAAAAGTCCTGGTTTAGGGAGCAGCTTCTGCTCTGCCCCTGTAGATCTGTGTTACCACTCAGTAGGGCTCAGGTCTGACTCAGGGGAATAGATCCCTCATTCTTCAGGTCACAAGGGCCATCCCTGGGATGCACGCTGTGGGGCTGGTAGGTAAAGCTGGAGGTAGGTCTTGTCTGTATTTACCTCTATGACAGATGGTCTTCCTGGTCCTGGAACTTTTGGGGTGGACCTGAATGAACCCTCATATGTTCATCACTTTTACACTAAAGAGTGATTTGGCACTAATACGATGAAGGAAGGCGACGAGGGAGTTTCTCTCTTTGAGGAGGATGAACATGAGGAAGTGTCACTAGAAAGTATTAGAAAAATAAGTTGTACTTCTTTTAATTTTTTAATTTAATTTTTTTAAGTTGTACTTCAAACTTTGATTTCATCATGCCTCCAATGGTACAAGTGCCATGTAAAAAGTGGTTCCTTGCACTTTTTAAGTCATGTGACATATTCTGTTGTAAGGTAGTGACCTCAGTGAAACTCTTAATATCCAATGAAACTCTTATTGATTGGGTGAATGATTCATTCTGCCTTACAATATTTGAACTAGATTTCCCATGTCTTGCACGTATTAGAAATTATAGAAAGGCAAGAGGTTTCAAAAACTTACAAAACAAAAATATCAAACTGCAACTTTTGAAATGCTTCTCAAAGCTGCCCAATCTATGATCTCTTAGAGGCAATTACATTAGGAGTAAATTCATACACTAATAGTATTATCTGTTGACCTCACTTAAGCTCACTTTGTGCCATATATATCATATGCTGATTAGAGTATAAATTATTTTGATGAAATGTATTTGAGACAGAGCCTATTTTATTTTAAGCAGGTGATTCAACTTTTGGATTTGCCTCTTGGAGCCGGAATCAATTAGTTTCATTGGGAATGGCCATTTTTTAGGAACATCTATGATTTGAGAAAGTAATGTTAGATTAACTTTCCTGGGATAGTTTTTTCAGAAATTTAGGTTATTCCTATCACTGATTAGAATTTTGGAGTAAGAAGCTAGGTAATCAGGCTGCCAGGTTAGCATATAGTTGCAGAAGCCCTCAGAAGTAAGTCCTAATTAGGACCAGAGCAAAGAAGGATTTAGGTGGGGCACCTATAAGTGCAGCTAATGAGGAGGAGGAAGGGCTGGGGGATGAAGCCAAGAGGAGGGATACCACAGTCCCCTGAAGCTCAGGAGAAATTGTCCAGCAATTTTCTGGGGAAGGAGGCAGGATGGAACAGTTGGGCAACCAAAGCTGAAATCTACCTATATCTCCAAACCACATGTCTCCAAAATGTCCTTGACCTCTCTAGTTTGACCTGGGATCTCACCAAGTAGAAAGAGGCATAAAGCTAGGCGATAGTCACACACACACACACACACACACACACACACACCAAGGAAGGCAGAAGATGTAAATGAGTGAAGCAGGGCAATAGACAATGATAGTATTAGCAGCTGTAAACTGGAGAGCCCGGAACTCCATAGAAAAGGCATAGTCCATGATACCACTTCAGTCAGTTCCTGTCATTTGAGAAACACGTGTCCAGTTTTACCAGATGCTCTGATTATTATTTTGATAAAATCCAAAAAGTTTAATGTAAAATTTCCAAAATTTAAGCATTACTGTGGGGGTGGGTGGGGGGGTGGGTGGGGGTGGATGTGTATAAAAATCCTGTGTGGGCCCAAAACTTCTGTGTTCTATCTGAGCTGTGGGCTGCCAGTGTTACAAGGTTCTCTTGGGACACACTGCCTGTACTTCCAGCTGCTGCTCATTTCTACAGTGGTTCAGATATGCTGATCATATGGTTTGACAGGTTCTCCCTCAGAAGACAAGGTCTCTACTTGAAGTAAAGATAAGCTGATTAGAGTTGGTCCTTTTTTTTTTTTTCCTCTTTACCAATCTGCCTCCATTCCTTTCCTTTGAGTTCACAAGAAGCGGTTCATTCCAGAGCAGAAACCCTGACATGTCTTTCAGCTATGTGTAAGGGCTCATAACTTAATATCTTAGTGATATTTTTGGTTGGTAATAGTCACCTTGGCAATCTCTATCAATGTCTTATCATGTTGGAGCCTTAGATTCTAAAAGTCAGGGAGATATATTATAGTCCTATAGTATATATCTGTACCCCATAACACAACTCTTTCTACAGCTTGCTGGATATTTTATAATTGATAGATAAAGAGGATGCCATCAAGAAATTTGTCATTAGGCACTTGCCTTTCTTTCAGAAGTTGAGGTCATATCCCCATAAGGCACCAGATTGAAAACTGGCATAAAATAAAATAGCAAATCTCTGACCTGCTAACCTAAGTTTTCATCCTTAATCATTTTCATCTTATAATTCTTAAAACACTGCTTCTTTCACTCTATTTTCTCTATAGTCTTATGGCTCCCACAATATCCAACAATGATGAAGCCAAGATGCTAGAAACCTTTGTGAATCAAAAATAATCCTCTTCCTGGAAGCTTAGTAGTTGCAAAGATGTGTATCAGAGTCACCTGGAAGTTTTGATAAAAGCAGATTGTGGATTCCTGCCCTCATAGTTTATGCTTTACTTAGGTCTGGGTTGGGGCCTGAATATTTGCATTTCTAACAAGTACCCAGGTGTTGTTGCCGCTGGTCTGAGGCCAGCAAGCCAAAAACCACAATTGGCAGATCTGTCAATTAGGATAGCTCAGCTTTAGAGCTATATTATCACTTAAATAGAAAGTCACTGATGTGAAAAAGGGAAATGAGGGATCAAGTGACCATTGTCCTGTTTTGTCTGTGATGAAGGGAGTTCCTGAAATGGGACTTCCAGTACCAAAACAAGGAAAAATCCTGGCAAGTCAGGACAAGTTGATCATCCCATAAGGGAATTCAGGATAAATTAGAAAACAACTCAAAATATTTATTTTAGACGCTACCTAAAGCAAGCAATGAACACTTCTATTGAAAGATACATATTTTTAGATATTTGTGACAATAAATGAGGGAGGATGGAGACATATTCAGATCATTGAAACAGAGAAAAATAACTACAGGGCTTAATTATCCTTCCATTTAGCAGTTAAACCAGGGGTTCTTTTGTAAGAATATAGTCTTCTCTCCCTAACTCACAGTCTGTACGTTTCCAAGGGGATTCATTTCCTATATTGCTCATAGGATGTATGTTTCATCCCTTCCAAACACAGATTAATCTAAAGTAAATCAACTGAAAACTAAATTAATGAGGTGGTAGGACTGCTAGGACTTGGCAGAGTCAACGGAGTGGGTCTGGCCACTGTACTTACAATTGTAAGCACCAAAAAAAGGGTGAATTTTGTCAGAATTTGTGAACTTTCTGATAAATATTACAGAAGGGAAAAAACAGGAAGTCAAAAAGAAAATCAGTTTATTTCAAAGCCATTTTAAGTGACTTGGATGTCACTCAATTAAGAAACTGCCTTTTTAGCTTCTAAAGGAATAGGAAAGAAAAAAATCTTTCCAAATCTATGAAATCTAGTATCCCTGTTCCAAGACTTCCAAAGGGAGAAGTGTTGCATGCCACGGTAGCAGTGCCCATTTCATCAATGAGAAGGTCTGTATATTCAAAAACTCGATCTGAAATCTTGCAAAAGGTCAAGGCATAATTTTTCAAGCAACTGCCTTTGGTAGTCTGTTTAATGTATATGGCAATAGTCTTCCTTCTGGCCATGTGCTTTAGGTAAGGATTTACCTTGTGTCCTTCCATAATAGCTAACTATTAAATGTTATGACATGATAAATCATGAGTCCTGAAAGCTTTTACTAATTGAAAGTGAACACAAAGTGAGAGAGATCATGCCTTCTGATTAGTGAATTTAGAATGTGTAGAGAATTGGGGACATGGAGACATTTCCACAAAGCCACTTAGCATACAAATCTTTGCTGTAGAATTCTGTTAGGTAGCTCATATAATAAAAATGAAGTAATAATTGTCAGCTCTTCAGTTTCCAGGTTTTTTTTTTTTGTTGTTGTTGTTTGTTTTTTTGTACCACAGACCTGTCCTAAAGTTAAGAAAACAAGCTCTTGGGGATCCTTGGGTGGCTCAGCGGTTTAGTGCCTGCCTTCGGCCCAGGGCGCGATCCTGGGGTCCCGGGATCGAGTCCCACGTCGGGCTCCTGGCATGGAGCCCGCTTCTCCCTCCTCCTGTGTCTCTGCCTCTCTCTCTCTCTCTCTCTCATAAATAAATAAATAAATAAATAAATAAATAAATAAATAAATAAATAAATAAATCTTAAAAAAAGAAAAGAAAAGAAAAGAAAAAAGAAAAGAAAAGAAAAGAAAAGAAGCTCTTACAATGTTTGGCATACTGATAAAATATTTAGCATGGATATAATTTAGGACTTTATCCCATCTGGGCTTGGGTGGTTTACTGTATGTGAGAGTTGCTTAACAGTTTTCATTACAATGTTAGTGCTTCATGGATTAACTATGCAGACAATGTTTTAATCATCAGAAAGATAACATGATGTAACATGCCACACTCAAATATCTGGATTAAAGGATTTTTTTTTTCAAATTTCAAGAGACCAGGAAACATATTTTTAGGAAGTAAGTTCTATTGGACAAATTATGGAATAAGCTTGGCAAAGATAAGAGACACAGAAAAAGAAGACTTAAAAATGTCAAGAAAAATCTATAACATATATTTTTAATAACTTTTCAACAACTGCTGAGCATCCCATTTAAACTATGTTGTCTCAAGATGCAAAAACTCCAGTCATTTCACTCAAGATAGCAATTTATTATTATTTTCCCCTGTGCTGGAAGTGGAAGAACAGAGAGGTCTTCATATAATACAACCACTTTTTGATAGAATTTCTCTCCTCAAGTAATTGTTTCCTTGTAATGTTAATATAGAAGTTTTTAAGAGTGGGGAGGCACATAAAAATTAGGGGAAGTATGCACATCAAAATAGAACAAAAGAAATGAGAATTTACTCCTTTACTGAAAGATTGACTGCTGAAAAATTAATAGAACTGCTTGGAAAAATAATAAAATTCTGGAGCTAATGCTTCTCTTCTCCAGCAAAGCCAACAGACTTTTTTCCAACATGGTAAGAATCCTATTTATCTACAGAAGCTACATAAACCAGATTTTCATGAAATTCCAGTTATAAAATTAACTCTCCTATTATTCCCATACACTATCATACTGTTTCAGAAATTCTAAGCTAGAGCAGACTGTATCTTACACAAAAATTTACCATATCATATATTCTTTTTTGTTTTTCAGAATACCTTCATTATAACTGCATTGCCATCTTACCAAAACATTAACTGAAACATTAAAAAAAAAAAAAAGCCAGTCTCTTTTTTGTCTAAATGATGCACAATAACCATTTTGATTTTCCTTAGGGCTTACTTAAGAGACCAGTTATTTTGGCATTACTTAAATAGCTTCAAATTCAATTATTTATTTTGAGTACATACTTGGGGAAAAAAGACTTTTAGGTTAGCTCTATCTACAAAGATTTCATTCAATACTTTAAGATAAATATATCTTTAAAGAACTGTGTTAATAAAGGATATGCTGTCTGAGAATTAATTTCAAAGTAAATTCGTATTATCTCTGACAGTCAGTACTGTCATTCTGATCCTGTAGAATGCTAAATATTTTTATAGCTACAAAAGGATAGAAATCTATCCCCTGTGACCTGACCTCTTAAAGGATGATGGCATTTCTATTCCATTTCACTCTGTGAGATCTCATTTCATGAGTGAAATCAGAACAACAGATTAGAAACAATTTGATATAAATAAAAGTTCTGAAATTTCATCAATTTAGATAAAATAATTTTTAAACATTTTATTTGTGTATTTATGTATTTATGTATTTATTTAGAGAGTGAGGAGGAAGAGAGACAATCCTAAGCAGACTCTGCTGAGTTCAGAGCCCAATGCTGGGCTTAATCCCATGACTCTGAGATCATAACTTGAGCCAAAATCAAGAGTCAGATGCTTAACTGACATCCACCCAGGCGTCCCTAGATAAAATAATTTTAAAATATAATTTTTAATCAAGGCTTAGAAAAGACTCACGATTTTATTTAGGATACATATATGTATAGCTGATTTTAACAAGTGCTATTTCTATTACTTTCACCAAATCCAACTGTGACAAAATTTAAAGTCAGCACTTAGAGTCAACCACTTCGCTTTATAGATCACATTTTGAAAATTAATTTTCTTGTGACAGAAGATTTTTTCTATGTATCCTGTTTTCTATAAATCTGTTTTAAATCAACATTAGTTTCTTTTATGGTTGTTTCTCTAGAAATGGGGAAAAAGCCTTACTGTGGCATGTGACTAGTTTTGTTCATGTCCTTACTGGCATGTTCATGTCTTTTTGCTCAGGGAGGAAGCCAGGCGATGATGCCAGCAATCCAGGGCTGGATGTGTGAAGTCAAAAGTCTGAGTGCACGGGGAGTGTGCAAGGCAGAGACCTCATCCAAGCCTGGCACTTGGAAGGCTGTTGCCAACCAGTCAAGATCACAGCCAGGTCCACTTCATAAGGCTGGAGAGAGAAGTCAGAGCCAGAAGGCAAGCTGGGTGAGAAGAAACAGCTCTCGGGGATCTAAGGACATGGCTTAAGACTATGGCAGGCAGACAAGGTGGTGACCTTGTGAGGTTATTTTTAGCATGGAGGCTTTTACCTCTTGGACAGCACTGTAGTGGTTTATTGAGGAAAGAGTATTCATGGCCACAATTGGCACCTCCTAGAAACGGGGAGAAGAGGCAAAGGAAGAGATGGTAGCTGGGTGTCTAAAGACCTCTGGCTTTGTGCCTTGGATGACACTGCAGGATACTGGGATGAATAGACAGGCAAGCACCAGGCTAGGGCTCAAGCTCCTCTCTTGCCTCCTATTTTGCTCAATTTACCTATTTCCTACATTCTCCAAAATAAAATAACTAAATAAAATAACACATGTACGTACATACGTATTTCTCCCTTTGAGATTTCAATTTGCTCCCTTGAGCTGCTTCTCTGGAATTGAGGACATAGCTAGAAAAGAAAGTAAAAAACTTTCCAGGTTGGCTGGGAAAAAGAAAAGAAAAAGTGACCAAGGATTGGGCAGGTTAGCTAAGAGTTGAGTTGTATGATTTAAGAGTTCAGTGAAATTTTTTTCTCATCAGCTCATCTAGAGAACATTGAACATTTTTGTAAAAATACAATGCTTTTTACCAAAATCAAAGCACAAAATGAATTTCCCTAGATAATTTAAATGTAACAATAATTGTAAGTATCTGGAAATTCTTGAAAAATGCTTAGAGATTTTTTTTTAAATCACGTATTTTATTTTCACACAACTTTATTTTCATTCCATATGTGATATATTCATTTTTAGCATTTCTAAGCCACGATTTCAGTAATCATTTGCTTTTACTTAACACTTCAGAAAAATTCCACTCTACCTAACCTTCAAAGTACAATTCCAAAGCCAATAAAAATTTCTTCTTTGCCTGACTTATCAATCTGGGTTAATAAATGTTTCCTCAAACTAGAAGTTTAATTAAGTTGAATAGATGTGAACGAGATAGAAATTATTTGTTTGCCTATTAGCTCTTCTTTTTTTCTTTTTTCTTTTTTTTTCAAGATAAGAGGGAAAGGGAGAGAAAAGAAGTAAGAGAGGAGGGCAAGAGAGACCTGTGTCCTATTTGCCCTTCTAAGATACAGATATAGGGAGAATACTTTTGTGAGTTTCTCCTCTTAAAGGATATTTTTATCAGTCAGTCCAGATGGATCAATATGATGGACCATCCATAGGATTTGGATAAAACTATTCTCTTTCAATCTTTGACGCTCACATCACCACAAAAGCACCATTTCTATTTAAGGCTATATTCTGTTACAATTTCTGAGATGCTAATGGAAAAGGTGCCATCAAATATGATGATTTATGACTTCTGATGTGAATATCACTGAAATGCAAATGAATGGTAAATGCCAAAGAAGTCTACAGCTGATTTTTGCAAGATATATGTTACACAATATACCCAAGATGATAGATAATGCATCATTCAAAATGAGATAGACTGCTTCTTCAACTACTTTAAGGCCTCATTATTTTTTTGCTATTTTAAACTTTGCATGATATAGAGTGGTTCTCTCTAGTAAGTCCAACAACCTAGGTGTCTAGTTTTATAGGTTCTTATTCTAAATGCCATTATTGTCACATGAATAAGCTATCAGGTATAACAATGCACTCACTCAAAGGTAAACTAAATAATTATGAAATTAAACAAATGTGTGATAAAGAACATTTAAAAGATGCAAGATAATAGTGATGCTCAGCATTTGTTTAGTGCTTTTTAGTTTTCAAATAACTTTTCTAGACACTTCTTTTTATCCTTTTTATCCTATCTCGTGTGAGATAGACAGGAAAGTTCTTATTTTATTAAAGAGAAAACTGCCTTATTGATATAAAGGCACTGGTTAGAACCATGTAGATATTAGTTAGGAAAGCCATTATCAGTGCCAAGAGTTTTTTTAGGGCTTGTTGCCAACTGGTAGAAAATACTATCTTTGATTATCAAGAGTAAAGTATAAAAAAGTTGCATATTATCAATAGGACATTAGAGAATCACAATAATATAGATGGCTAGAGAGATAGAGATATAGTTAAGACCATGTGTATGACTTGAACACATTATATATTTAATTTTCAACTAATTTCATTGCACTTAGAAGAGATATATGTATATATTAAACGTTTTCGTATAGTAGTATTACTATGTTATTTAAATTTAATGAACCATGTCAGATTTTTAATACCTACTTATTATATTTACTAAGGTTTCTAGCTTTAGTTTTAGGACTTATAATCACTTAAAACATCAAAAAAACAAAGATATGCTTTTAAAATAGGGGTTAGATCACATCACTCTTCTCCTCAAACTACCAGAATGTTCCCTGTTTCATCTCAAGTAAAGACCAATGTGTCACTGAAAGCTTTCTCCTTATCTCAGATCAGGAACAAGACAAAGATACCCATTTTGCCATTGCTATTCAACATTGTCCTGAAAGCTCTAGACAGGACTACTAAGCAAGAAAAATAAATAAAAGAGATCTAGGCTGGAAAGGCAAAAGTAAAACTATCTCAGTTCATGAATAACATGATCTTATATATAGAACACCCTAGGGATCCAAAAAAAAAAAAAAGAGCTAATAAATGAGTTCAGCAAATCTGCAGAATACAAGATCAATGTGTGAAGAACAATTGTATTTCTATACACTAGCAATAAGCTATCTGAAAATCAAATTAAGAAAACAATTTCATTTACCATGGAATGAAAGAGAATAAAATACTTAGAAATAAATGTAAACTGAAGAGTAAGGCTTGTATGCTGAAAACTACAAAGTATTGCTAAAGTAAAACTTAAAATATCTAAATAAATGAAAAGACATTCCTTATTCATGAATTGGAAAGCTTAATATTCTAAGATGGTAATACTCCTTAAAGTGATCTACAGTGTAAATTCAAAAGCTATCAAATTCCCAATGACCTTTTTGCAGAAATGGATGAGCTAAACTTAAGTTCATATAGAAATGGAGGGATCCCAATATTCAACAATATTGGAAAAGAAAAATAAGTTGGAGTTCTCATACTTCTTGATTTCAAAACTTACTAAAAAGCTACATTAATGAATAAAGAATAAGGATACCAGACATATAGATAAATGGAATTAAATTGAGAGTCCAAAAATAAAACTATACATTCCATGGTCAACTGATTTTTGATAAGGGTGACAAGACTGTTCAATGGGGAGAGAATAGTCTCTTCAAGAGACATATGGATACATGCAAAAGAATGACTGACTATGAACCCCTGGCTCATATCCTATACACTCAAAATGGGTCAACAACTTAAATGTGACAGGTAATAGTGTAAAACTCTAATATTGAAACACAGTTGTACATATGTGTGACTTTGGATTAGGCAGTGGTTTCTTAAAAATGATACTAAGAGCATGAAGATAGAAAAAATAAATTGGACTTTATCAAAATTTTAAACTCTTGCATGTCAAAGACACTATAAAAAAGTAATAAAGACAAACCACAGACTCAACAAGAAAAAGACAAACAAATTAAGAAGTGGACAAATGATTTAAGTAGACATTGCACCAGATACAATATAAAATGGGCCAAAAACACATGAAAAGATGTTTGTCATCATCAGCCACCAGAGAAATGCAGATCAAAATAAAATGAGATGCCATCTCCCACCTACTAGGATGGCTATCATAATGATGAGAAATTAAATAAAAAAACCCCAGAAAATAGCAAGTTTTACCAAGGATGAGGGAAAATTAGAATCCTCATACATTGCTGGTAAGAATTAAAAATGGTGCAGTGGCTGTGGAAAAGTTTGGTAGTTTCTCAAAAAGTTAAATATAGAGTTAACCTATGACTCAGAAGTTCTACTTCTAAATATACACCCAAGATAAAGGAAAATATATTTTTACACACCAACTTCTAAATGAATGCTCATAGTAGCATTTCACAATTGCCAATTAATGAAAATAACCGAAAGTTCATCAACTGAGTGGACATATATATGGTATGTCTGTACAATGTAACACTAGTTACCCAACTGAAGGAATGAAGTGCTAATACAGGTCACAATGCGGATGACTCTTGAAAACATTATGCTAATTAAAATAAGTCTGTCACACAACACCCTATATTTACCAGAATAGCCAAATCTATACAGACAAAAGTATTAGTGGTTGCCAGAGAATGGGGAAAAGGGGGAAATTTAGGAGGTATTAGGGCTTCTTTTTGTAGGGATGGAAATTTTGAAATGAGTGTGATAGTTGCAAAACATTGTGAATATACTAAAACCCTCTAGAGTGTACACTTTAAAATGGTTAAAACAGTGAATTCTGTTATGTGAATCTTATAATTGTTTGTTTGTTTGTTTTTAAAGCCAATGTTCTTGCGATGGCCAGAGGCCTCTGTGCCTGGTCCTCCATCAGCTATCTGACTTTATCTTTTTCTACACTTCCCTCTTGTTCCCTCTTTAACAACCGTACTGTACTGGTCTTCTTGCAGCCTCTCACCTCAGAAACTTTGAGCTCGCTGTTCTGTATATCCAGGATATCAGAAAATCACATTACCCCTTCCCTCCCCAACTTGAGGTCTATAAAACCTTCTTAGTGAGGCTTTATCATACTACTCTGGGTAAAAATGTATCCCTGCATCCAGGCTTGTGATTTCTCTTTCTCTTTCCTGCTTTTTCTCCACAAAGCTTATCACATTCAAATATGCTAGGAAATACATAAAAGCCCGAGGGCTGTTCATTATTATTCTCCACCAGTGGAATAGTTTTTAGTGTTTTTGTTCTATGCTGATCCTTAGCATCTAGAATTGTACCTGAAACATAATAGATTCCCAACAACTATTTCTTGAATGAATGAATGAACAACAAAAAAACCCACCCCAGGAAATAAAATGTTTCTTGACAGAGAAAGAATGAATTGTATGAGGAGGCAGAGGAAGATCCAACACCAGCATGTGACTGCATTTCTGTGGAAGTCATTGTTTATCTCTTTAAAATGTCTGCTTTTGGGACACCTAGATAGCTCAGCAGTTGAGTGTCTGCCTTCGGCTCAGAGCGTGATCTCAGGTTCCTGGGATCAAGTTCTGCATCAGGCTCCCCGTGAGGAGCCTGTTTCTCCCTCTGCCTGTGTCTCTGCCTCTGTGTGTCTCTCATGAATAAATAACTAAAATATAAATAAATAAATAAATAAATAAATAAATAAATAAATAAATAAAATGTGTACTTTCTTTTGTTCACAGGCAAATTAATTAGGTGATTTTTTAAAAAGTGGTTATTTTTTTTAAACAAGGAATTTTGCTACATGATTTCTGAAATCTCTTCCAGCTCTAAAATAATGATACCTTGAAAAACAGGATGTTTATTAAAATTTAGCTATACGATCCACAGATTTTCTAAAGAAGTGATTAATAAGTTAATTTGAGAATTACACACAACTAATTCTTCACTATTCCTTCTGTTACCAAAGGCCAACAGCTAAATTAGATGGAGTTTAGGTACGAAATCATTTTCTCTATTTGGGAAGTTATGCCAGGAATTATATTAAGGCAATACTGTTATGCCTCCCCCTGCCTAACCCCCAATCTGCTAGATCAGGAAGAAAGGGATGATATAGTTGAGAAAAGTGAGTTTCTGAGAATCTGGGGAAAAAAAACGAGCAAACACTAACTTTTTAAGAGGCTGAAAAGGGATCCCTGGGTGGCTCAGCGGTCTAGCTCCACCTTCAGCCCAGGGCATGATCCTGGGGTCCTGGGATTAAATCCCACATCAGGTGCCCTGCACCGAGCCTGCTTCTCCCTCTGCCTGTGACTCTGCCTCTCTCTTTCTCTCTCTGTCTTTAATTAATTAATAAATAAAATCTTAAAAAAATTAAGAGGCTGAAAAAGAGATCTAGATAAAAGCCAGGCATGCAAGAAAAAAAGACTAGGAAAATTTGAACTCTCAAGCCTCAAATAGCATAAAACCTAGGAAATGTGATACTGTTAAGGAACAGATTGAGGATCTCTCTTTAAAACTATAGGTAAAAATATGAAAAAAGTTCACTCCTACTAAATATTACGGTTCTTTGAATCTTACTCTAAACCTAAATAAATTTTATGTGTATTATTAAGACTAGTTAGTATACTTTGTTTGTTCATTTTATGTGCTTTTGGTTTTTACAGAAACACCATCATTAAATAAAAACACAAACTGATTTTTTTTCCAGGTAGTTAGTTCCATGAAGAGCCTACTTCCTAAGAGTATGAATCCAGGGAAATTTTATAAGTAACTTTTGACCTTGTAGCTAAGAATAAGTGATCTCAAACCTAATAAGTTGGTGCAACCCTGCTGGAAAACATTTTAACACAGTTCCTCAAAACATTAAAAACAGAGTTACTATATGACCCAGCAACGCCCATCATACCCAATTCTACACATATCCATGAGAAAAGAAAACTTATGTCTATACAGAAACCCATACACAAATGTTCACTGCAACATTATTCATAATACCCCCAAATAGAAAAATCCACACATGTATCACTTGAGAAAAGGAAAAATAAAATGTATATCCATACAATCGATAATTACTCTGCTCTAAAGAGGAATGAAGGGATGCTTGGGTGGCTCAGCATTTGAGCGTCTGCCTTTGGCTCAGGTCGTGATCCCAGGGTCCTAGGATCAAGTCCCACACTGGGCTCCCTGAGAGGAGCCTACTTCTCCCTCTGCCTATGTCTCTGCCTATGTCTCTGTGTCTCTCATGAATAAATAAAATCTTTAAAAAAATAAAGAGGAATGAAGTCTTGATGCATATGACATCATGAATGGACTTTGAAAATATGACATTAAGTAAAAACACCAAGTGTTCTGTAATTTTATTTTTATGAAATATCCAGCATATCTACAGAGACAGAAAATATATTCTGGAGGGTGGGAGGAAATGGAGGGTGACTACTAATGGGTACAGGCTTTCTCTGAGGAGCTCTAAAATTGATTGTAGTGGTGAGTGCACAACTCTGTGAATACACTAAAGACCACTGAACTGTACACTTTAAATGAGTGAATTGTATGGTATGTGAATGATATGTCAATAAGGCAGTTATTAAGAAAACACAATAAGCTGTGAAAATGCCTTTTAAATTCTAGCACCTTCATTTTCAGTTTTCCTATGAGGAAGCATGACCAAGTACTGACTCCTATTACCTGGAGGCTAAGAGGGGAGAGTGGGTTATATCAACACTCATGTGGGTGCAGTGGTGAACTTCAGAAGTATCAGGAGGCAGCAGGGATCCCCTGCTATTGAAGCCCCAAGGATGCTATATTGTGAGGCTGAGATTTATAAATGAATACATGCACATGGGATGGTAGTTATAAATAAAATTATCATGTGATTCAGTAATTACACTACTGGGTATTTACGCAAAGAATACAAAAACAATAATTTGAAAAGATACACGCACCCGTGTTTATTGCAGCATTATTTACAATAGCTAAGATATGGAAGCAACTCAAATATCCATTGATAGAGGAACTGATAAAGAAGATGCGTTGTGTACACACACACACACACACACACACACACACACAGGGAATATTACTCAGCCATAAAAAAGAATGAAATCTTGTTATTTGCAACAACATGGATGGATCTGGTGGGGAAATGTTAAGCAAGATATGTCAGGCAGAGAAAGACAAAAATCATATGGTTTCACTCATATGTTTAAGAGTTTAAGAAATGAAACAAATGGATACAGGAAAAAAGAGACAAACCAAGAAACAGACCTTTAAATACAGAGAACAAACTGAAGGTTACTAGAAGAGAGGTAGGTGGGGAGATGGGTGAAATAGGAGAAGGGGATTAAGAGTACACCTATCATGATGGGGCAATGTAGAGAATTGCTGAATCACTATATTATACATCTGAAACTAATATAATGCTCTATGTTAAAAACTAAAATTGAAAAAGAGAAAGAGAACATTCCACCATGCTAAAGGTATTTTATTTTTAAACAAAACAACCCATAAACACAAGTCAACTACCTCAACTTGCCCAGTGTACCATAATCTATTTTATTGCTTGATGAAAATGGAATAAGTTGGGCATTCAGGAAAGATGGAATCTTTACGCCAAATTGCCACCTTCCTAAGATATTTTCAAGGATAACTACGATAATATTCTATTTTCCCCTTTGATGGTGACTGTAGAACTCAGCTCCCACATAAGATGGGACTCCATTCTCTAAGTCTGGGTAGACACAATTTTGTTCCATGTCCTGGGCTAACCCCTTACGACCTCCCATAGTGTTGTTTCATGCCCTAGGCTTCAAAAAGCCTTGGCATACATCACTAATATTATTGGTTGTTGCTAAATCACCTGTCAAATTTTCTGAATTCTCAATTTACTCTGAAAGTTAAGCTTGCTTCTTTGTGTTCATGTTTCTGTTGATGCTGTTTATGTAAGGATTCCCAAGAGACTCAGGCCTGATCTCAGTTTCATGCTCAGATGCTCTTTCTACAATACCTTTTTTTCTTTCCAATGCTAGACAAAATAAAATTCAAAAATAGTTTATTTTGACCTAACTTGCATGAACAACTAATGTAGATTTGGAGTGGAGTGCTTTTGGTTTCTGTATTTGCCTGAAATCCGTATGTCTCAGCCTAATGCTCTGTGTATCTATTTCATAGATATCAGATCATGTGAGTTGGTGTCTACTGAGTATTTATCATTTAACTTTTTTTATACCAGATTATATTCAGTATAAAGCTTTAACAGCATGCTTTGAAAATGAGTACTTCAATGGGGATAAAAGGGACAAACCAATCGATTCTTCTTTAAAATATTATATTTCATTCAGCTTAGAAATTACATCTTTGGATATAATTTTGTGATGAAGCTATAACAAACAGGTCCTTTAATAAACACACAAGTGGTTATGTGTGTGGTCTTTGTGCTGTAAGAAATAGTATTTTATATTATTTTCTATTCACCACAATAATTTTTAAGGAAAGATATAACAAAGTTACTTATCAGAGCAGTTGTAATCTCTAAATTTGATGATTTTCTAATTTGATGTAGAATCGTGATGTAGAACTTTTTTTAAAAGATTTTATTTATTGATTCATGAGAGACACAGAGAGAGAGGCAGAGACAAGCAGAGAGAGAAGCAGGCTCCATGCTGGGAGCCCAATGTGAGAGTCGATCCGGGGACTCCAGGTTCACACCCTGGGCCGGAGGCAGGTGCTCAACTGCTGAGCCACCCAGGTGTTCCAATGATGTAGAACTTTTTAAAGAAAAGAGCAATTAATTAGGACAACTGGATTTGTAATCTAGCTCCAGAAAAACGCAAGACTTATCTTTCTGTTATGAAAAAAATATTAAGTTGATTGCCTTAATAACATCTAAGCTTTGTTTAGCACTGTGCAATTTGCTAAATGCTTTTATATCCATCCATTCTTACAAAATTCTTTAAAATCAGAACAAAAGCTATTTTTGCTTCCTTTAAAATGTGACTATAGTTGATAAGACTGTACTGTATAATTCAAATTTGCTAAAGGAATAGAACTTTGAATATTCTCATCAGAGAGAGAAAGAGAGAGAGATATGTGAGGTTATGGATGTGTTATGTTAATGAACTAGATGGGGGGAATCATCTCACAATGAATACATGTATCAATTCATCACAATGTATACTTTAAATATCTTAAAATTTCTTATGTCAATTATACCTTAATAAAACTCAAATTTTAAAAAACCCACAAAAATAAAAGTAGGGAGACTTGAATTTACTCATCTAAAGACCCAAGCTCTGCCCGGCTGGACCATGAGTATGGTGTACCTTTCCCATCACCTATGATATTGTAGGGAACTGAGTTAAGGAAAGGATACAAAGTGAAAACCGACTCTCTGTCTGTCACCTTTTAAAATCATTCTCAAGGTTTCATTTTCCCTTTTTGTCTTTGCATTCTAAATGCTATGTGAATTTTTTAAATTTAAAACTACTCTTTGGAATTAACTTCTAATTTTGAAGAGGACAGGGTAAGAGCAATTCTGGTACAGATGTTATAGATTCACATTTATATCATTATTCATGTTGGGCCAAATGTTAAATAATACCTTAATTGTTTTCAAATTTGCACAGCACTAATTAGACTTCCAGCCAGTTGAAATCACACATTATCGAGTTATAGCTGTACATTTCAATTGTTTTCTGTAAAGAGGTGTGTTGAATGCTCTTCTGAGAGCATGCTCTCCACATAACTACAGATGTCCAGGAACGCTGCTTGCTGGTATAAACTGGGACCAAAACACATCTGCAGCCATAGTCAAGTATTTTCAACCTCTGAGCACTTCATATCTGGCTTAGATCTCCCTGTGACTTTCTAGGTTTTAGTATAATAGGTAAGAATAGGGTACTTACTATATAGTAGTTGCTAAATAAATATTTTCTGAATAAGCTAATGTTTTTGGTTCCTCCATTTTCATAACTGAAATTTGATGGTCCGACACATCATCTGCATGACCAATGGCAGCAGTAACAACAACAATCAACAACAAATCTCTTAATCTTGAAACTCCAAGAGTACCCCATAGTGGCTTGGCAGTCGGCATTGTTATGTTCAAATCCAAACAAACTTTGTGGCTGTTAATTTAATCTCTACCTCTTCCCCAACCCCAACATAGGATGCAAGAATTCTCTAGCATTTAAGATTTCTCAGACTATGAGATACTAAGAATTTAGTTTTCTTTAGAAAAGTTGTGTAACGAGTATCTAGAGCACTTGTCATAGAACCAAATGGTAAACAGAGAGACGTTTACATCAGAGTTGATCCTGACATCTAAAATGCTTGCTTGCAAATAAGTAAGTCAAGGGAAGACATAGGTAAAGAGAGATAAGTATATAGGTAAGTAGATAAGTAGCTAAATATTATTTTAAGGGTAAAAGGCATTAAAACATGTACATGTAATATTATGCTAGAAGTAAACAGTAATTTTTAGGAGTCTAAGGGTACAAATGATAATGAAGGCAAAGACAAAATAAATTAGGTAAAGAGGGTCAGATAGGTATATAGGTAGGTAGATAAGTAGTTAAATATTATTTTAAGACATTAAAATATGTACATTAAATAAAATTAAAGACCTTAAAATATGTACATGTAACATTATGCTAGAAGTAAATAGCAATTTTTAGGAGTCTAAGAATAAAAATGATAATGAAGGCAAAGACAAAATAAATTAAAATGGATTTTAAATGCTATAAAGTTTGAATTATATATGGCAATATTATAATTATACATTATAAATAATTACATAATGTATATATAACTACACATAATCATATATAATAATAATAATTACATAATGCTTTACATGCAAAACTAAAAAGCTAAGCAGGCAGCACCAAATGAAACAATTTTTAAAATACTGTTTTATGGAAAAAACATACAGATGTGAAAGATTAAATAAGTACACTAAGCTACAATGATATTAAAGGTAATATGTATAATTGTATCAGTCTAGCTAACTAAAATTGTAAACAGAAAAATCAAATAAAGAGGAAAAATTACGAGAACAGAAAATATTCAATCACATAATATTATAAAACATTATATGTAATATGTTCCCATTTTTATAAAAAAATGTATCCCACATATATTTTTTTTATTTTTTAAAGATTTTATTTATTTATTCATGAGACACACAGAGATAGAGGCAGAGACAGGCAGAGGGAGAAGCAGGCTCTCCACAGGGAGCCCAATGTGGGAACCTGTTATGAGACCTGATCCCAGGGCCCCAGGATTATGACCTGAGCCAAAGGCAGATGCTTAAACCACTGAGCCACCAAGGTACCCCTGTATCCTGTATATTTTTAAAGGAAGTCTAGAAGGATATATAAGTGATCGACACAATCCTTTTTTTCTGTATTAAAACACATATATGATTTATTGCTTTCACAAATAAAAAAATACTAATTACTTAAAACAATGAAGAGAGAGCATTGTGCAGTGGGCCAGCATGTGAGTCCCACAAAGAGTCTGAGAAGCACACAGAGGAATCTGAGAGTCTTGAGAGCATGCTCAGAGCTGAATGCCATGGTGGAGAGAGGAACAGCTAAGCCCCTTCAGATCTGGCCTTGAAGATACAGTTCTCCGTAACAGCTGCCTAGCTTTTTCTCACTCGTAAGTCCAGACTCGCTAGTTTTCTCCACAGATGCCTGCAGGTATGCTAACATGCCCATTTCCAAGTGGTTACACTAGAGACCAAATATCTGGGAATCAGGAGAAACCTCTTCAGATCTGAGGTCTTTTTCATTTTTCAGGGACAGACCTTACTGGAAAAAAATTCAAAATTAGAGAGTTAAATGTTTACGTTTTAGAGATAACATTTTTCTTTCAAAATTGGTATTCTTATATAGTGTATCTTGGGAGAGACACTTAGCATCAGTTTCTTCATATGCAACAGGAATGAGTGTATGTCTCATCTGTCTTATTTATAGGAAGTACTGCACACATCCGAATGAAACAATTGGAAGAAAGCAATGAACTGAAGTGAGCTCAGCTGAAGTAAATGTTACATACAATTCTGGCTTAGCAAGGAACAAAGGTTACAATAATCCTTAAACTCATCTAAATCTGTACCTTAATCAAATATTTCAGACGCCTGGGTGCTCAGCGGTTGAGCGTCTGCCTTCGGCTCAGGGTCCCAGGTTCGAGTCCCACATTGTGCTCCCCACAGGGAGCCTGCTTCTCCCCCTTGCCTATGTCTCTGCCTCTCTCTCTCTTTCTCTCATGAATAAATAAATAAAATCTTTAAAAAATAAAGCAAATATTTATAATATTTGCAGAGCATTTGCTTCAAACACATAAAGAAGACTTTGATAAAGTAATTGTAGAGATTTCAAAATAACTTCATAATTACTGACTGGAAGATTAATGTAGAATAATACTTAGTCACATGTACTTTTTTAACTATGTAATCTTAAATTTTCAAATGGAAAACTAAAAAACTTTTTTTTAAATGAGTCTACTGATTTGAAGCAGATAAGTCTTAATGCTGATAAAATGCAGTCTTATATTAAAAGCACACAAAAATATATTCCCATGCTGTCTCTCTTTCTGTGTCTCTCCTTATAGGCATACACATGCGTGCACACACACACACACACACACACACACACACACACACCTGCCCAGAGAGCCTCAAACTCAAATGCTGATTGCTTTTTTTCCTCTCTGGAGAAACTGTATTAGCTTCAGAAACAACAGCAGTCAACTCTTCTCCAAATAGAATAGGCTCTAGAATTGAACTTTTAAAATCACAGCTGTTAGAAGCTGCAGTCCAAAGTTAACATATTTATGCCATGTTTTCAACTCACAGTTTCCAAAAAAAAATCCCCCTTTGAAAAAAAAAAACACAGACACACATGCTTAATTATTTACAGCCACCAGAAAATAAAATACACACCCATGCGTGTGTAACCACTTAAACACTCACATACACAACTCATGAACACCATTTCTGCAGTAATTTCCAGATTAAGAAAAACAAATAACAGCAAATGTGTAGCATCTTAAAATGTTCATAGAAATATCACCCATGTGATAATGAGCTGGTACCCCTGCTTACCAAACATTACTCGGCTACTCTCTGCTTTTTCAGTGGGGTACAGGCAGAGAGATCCAAGCAAATTTATGAGGCTGTCATGTGATCCCAGTGTCAGCCAAAGACTCTGCTACAAAGTAAGAAGCTATAAATTTCTTTCTTTCTTTTTTTTTTTTTTAAGAAGCTATAAATTTCTTTTTCATTAAATACTCAGTCATCTTCACAGGAAGATTTTACATCCAAGTACTCTCTGCCCTGTGTTGTAACAGATTTCCATTCATCTCTCTTTATATGGGATATGTTCTGTTAAATATTTCTTTGCACACATATGTTTTTACTGTCTTCTTGACCACCTGGAAAACCTAAATTTTATTTCCATGTAAGCAACTGCATTTATATCTAGAGTCTTTCCAAATTTTTTTGTGGCTTTAGATTATATTTTTATGCAATCCATTAAGTGTTTAATGAAAAAACCCATTAATTTTTAAACATTGTTCTCTTCACTGGATATTTTTTTATTTGGAACCATGATTATGATTATGGAAGTACTAGAAATTTGTCTACAAATATCGTATATAATCTCTGTTAGTTTGAAGTACTTTCTCTTTTCTCAGTGGGGAAAATCATGTATTGAAATATTTCAGGTAGAGCTTAGATCTAATGGGCCTCTCTTTTCTTATTCATGTTTTTGCAAAGCACCCCTGGCCCCAAGAGGGCCACAGCCTCTCATCACCTGGCAAGGATAGATAACACAAGACAAAATATCTTAAAGTCCAGGAAAAGCCATACAAGAATGAATGAATCAGAAGCCAAAACTGTCAATTATCACCAGAGCTTAAGCTCGCATTCTTAAATAATTCCTCCAAGAATGTCTTACAGTTATTTAGTTTTCTTGGCACTCTTGTCTCACATCTGTGAGAGTCTCCGTGTGTCTTGTTTCTCTCCTGACTCTGCTTATTCCTTGACTGAAAATAAGCCTTTCAGAGTCCACCTGTGAGAATTTCATAACATCCTGTAATCTGTTTCTTTATCACCCATTTAATATTTGTGATTAATCACACAGTAGACCTACACTAGGCACTGGGGATAGGATCTAGCACATAACCAGACTCATGGCTTGCAGGCTGACCTACTCTCTCAGGCTATAGAATATTCATTCTCCATCATACTTCAGGCTACAGAGACTACTGTGAACACTACTATTCTTCTTTGCATCAATGTATGCCAGACATCTCTACTAGGATTTGCAAGGGTCTTGGAAAATTCTTATCTCCATCTACTTCCACAGTAAAGTTCAGAATATTCTGCTAATATTGTTCACCTACATCAATGAAATAGCTCTGTAAATGATGCCTGTATACCTTCTACTACACCACCTCAATCCATTCTAATATGCAAATCTATTGCCAGTATTTACCTTATAACATATTCCTTTGCTCAGCAATCCAATGACCTTCATATGACTTATAAGTCCCTAGGGATTTGGTTTGACTTTTTAGACTTCTTTCACCTTGCCCACTCCTCCATATATCCACTTTGCTCTAGTCACATTGAATTTCTTTCATTTCCTTGGAAATCATTCTTACTTATCTCAAGGTTTCAAACAGTATGTCATCTTTGGCTTCAATATTACAGCTCATCATCTAGTAAAGCCTATTTATACTCAGCTAAGAAAGTTCTTTTTCCAGAAATTCTTTCAGGATCTTCTAAAATGGGTTGTCAATCTCTCTTGCATGCTGTTGTGAACAATCATGGCTCTCAATATCTGTATCTCAATTTCGTGTCTACTAGTTGCATGCCTCACTAATCTGAAAGCTCCATAAGAAATGGTAACATCCATCTTGTTCTCCTTTAGGTCTTGTGAGTCCTGCTCAAGCATTTATTAGGTACAAAAATCAGTTATATTAATGTTAATGTTCCATCTCCTTTAATTCCATCTTTTCTCCCAATTACACATGCCCTCTTTCTCTCCACCTTAGGTCCTCATGAATTATTGGCCTTGATAAGCAAATATAGAAAAGCTCAGAGGATTGGAAACTTAGGACAATTTCTAGTACTTTCCTATAAAACAAGTTTCCCAGGACATTGAACTGGAGAGGAGCAGGTTCTAGACCAGAAAGCAAATCTTCCAAATACCTGGTCTGTACTCTCTTGACTATGCAAAGCTGCTTACAGATTATCAAGGCTTTCTCATTAACTCCTTCCCACAGGGTTCTTTGCCACTGGCCCTACCACTTACACTCTTATCCATACCAAATGTTGCTAGGGGTTGGGGTAGGCAGCTTATTTGATTAATGGATCTTCATCAATGTACTCATCAATGACATATGAAAGCAGAATTAATAAGAAGGAAACAATGATATTCTGTGTCAAAACTTGAACACATTACACTTACTTTTCTATTGAATGCACTTGACAGCTTTTATAAAATACAAAAACCAAGAACAATTTTGTTTTTGTTGGTGCTGTAGTTATTTTTAGAGGCTTAGAGCCAAAACAACATTCTAAGTATGTATAAGTTGAAAGACCTAGTCAAATAGTTTCTTCAGGACATTAATACTGATGCATAAAGACTTCATAGTATTTGGGGGTACAAAAGTTTTCCAAAATTGTTTGCGAGATTGTGTTATTGTTGCTGTTGTTGCCAATCTTACTTATTTCCCATTGAAGCTGGCCTAGGGAATAAGGAGAAAGTGAGGATGCTAGCAACAAACAAGTGCACCAATCTCAGTTCAGTTCATTTCCACTGGGGCTGCTTAGTCCAGTTGTAGATGTCTGGTGTCAGTAACATCTTTCTGTGGGATCTCCCTGGTCATTCACAATATTCTGGTCCTAAACTCATATTCCTCCTCAATGGCCATTTGAGGAATAATTTATATGAGTGCCATATTCTTCAGCATTCAGAAATTCTACTCGTGAGAATATGCATAGTAGTTATATATGGGCATATTGGAAATGTTGTTCTGCCTCTCATGGCTGGTGTGAATTTGAACAAGGTAACATTTCTAAACTGCAGCTTCTACATCCACAGAATGGGGATATTAACTACAACAAGATATGATATCACACCTACTTAGAAAGGCTAAAATTTAAAGGGCTGACAATTCCACATTAGCAAGGATATGGAGTAAACGAGACTTAGGTATTGCCTGTGAGATGTAAAATAGTATGATATCTTTGAAAAAAAGTTTAACAGCTTCTTACAAAGTCAAGCATTCCCATTCTAGAAAACAGCAATCTACTAGGTATTTACCAAGAAAAATAAAAATATATCCACAGGGATATAAGTATACACAAATGTTCAGAGCAGCTCTGTACAAAAAAGCACCACTGAGAAGCAACCCAAATAGCCATGACAAGATAAATGGAGAATTTGTGGTATATTCATAAAACGGGATACTATTCAGCAATAAAAAGAAAAAAAAATTAACTGGTACCAAACAATACGTATGTACCTGAGAAACCCTATGTTGAACAAAAAACACTAGGCACTAAAGAGTATACAGTATGATTTCATTTATATCATCCTTTAGAAAAGGCAAAAGTAGTCTACCACAACAGAAAGCCGATCAGTGGTTGCGTCTGCATAGGGAAGGCATTGACCAGAATGCGGTATATGAGTGAAATTTCTGGGGTGATGGTAAGGTCCTGTATCTTTCCCAGGGTGATGTTTTCACTGGTGAACAGATTTATCTGTAAAATATGCCACAATAAAACAGTAAAGGGACTGAAATCTGTTCACTCATACTGATTCTTATATTGTAAATGGAATACGGGAGGAGGCCACAGACATTTCTGCCATGAACTTGGAAAATAATCATAGTTGCACTGTGATTTAACAGAGGCAAATGCCACCCTGAGCTCCCCCTGCAACCTGCCAAAATTTGAGTTCACCTCCAGCTGACCCCATGCTTCATGGAACACATCTTAGTACATGATGTTTTTGCTTTGAGGAGAAAATATAAGCACATTATAGTAGCCCTTTTTAAACAGCTTTTTTTTCCCAAAAGGAATTTAAGAAATGTAGGGAAAAAAAAGTGGAATTCTTGAACTATAACAATTAGTATACGTTGGGTATATACCAGATAAAAGAGTAGATTTTGGTTCACATTGAAGGAAAAGTGTTCTAGTTGTTTTTATTATAAATTATTCCACTGATGTTCAGGTTCTATTCTCTCTTTTTAAAAATAACTATATAGACTGATGGAAGTGCAATTACTTGAGAAAGATTTTTAAGTTTTCCTTATTTCAGTGTAACAAATAATTTGACATAGGCAATGCCACTTAAAGCTCAAGAAAGAATTATTAAAGTGGAACTCAAGGTATTAAATAACTGTACAAAGAAGACTTAAAGAGGGAGGGGGGAAGTCAGTAATTGTTTTGTGGTCTAGACATTTAATACTGGAGATCCAAAGCAATCTCTCATTTCTTGCAAAGTACTCCATAAAGCAGGTGCATTAAGACAAAAACGATGGGTAGGGACTAAGAATATAGCTCCTAATGGAATGTGTTGATTTTAAAGTTGGATAAAATGGAAGTCAGATCAACCAAGGATAACTGCTTTTCTCTCAGCACTTTGCTTGCTGTGGGTCTTGTTAGGCACTCAGAGCACTCCACCCCACCCCCACCCCCGCCTTGAAAATATAGGCTCATCACATTATCATAAGGGAACGTACCATGTACTTCTCCGTTTTCTTGTTTTGCCTCATGCAGTGCTACATGAACCAACTCTTTAACAAATGTGTGCTGATACAACTAAAGAATTAAGAGCACATTATAAAGGGGTTTATATTAAAATGTGCTTGATACAGAGTAATTGTCTAGGTAACTTGAGCAAAGTAGGCAGCTGTTGAGCTTTAAAATTCTTGACCCAGTCACTAGTGTTATTGCAAAATGTGATGGGGCTGGATGTATTCTTCCTATATTATTCTCAAATTTCTATAAAGCTGTCAGAGTATAAAATGACTAAGGAAGGACATTGGAAATTTCTATATAAACCTTTTTAACATTTAAAAATATTGTTTCAACCTAACTGTGGGAAACGAACAAGGGGTAGTGGAAAGAGAGGTGGGCGGGGAATTGGGGTGACTGGGTGATGGGCACTGGGGGGCGGCACTTGGGATGAGCACTGGGTGTTTGCTAAATGTTGGCAAATTGAACTCCAATAAAAAATTTAAAAAATAAAAATATTGTTTCATATCAGAAATTTTAAAAAATATTTTATTTATTTATTTGACACACAGAGAGAGAGAAAGAGGCGGGGGGGGAGCACAAGCACAGGGGAAGCGGCAGGCGGAGGGAGAGGGAGAAGCAGTCACTCCACTGAGCAGGGAGCCCAATTTGGGGTTTGATATCAAGACCCTGGCTTCATGACCTGAGCTGAAGGCAGACGCTTAACTGACTGAGCCACCCAGGTGCCCCTCTTATCAGAAATTTCTACATAAACCTTTTTAACATTTAAAAAAAAATTGTTTCATAGAATTAGTATCAAAGGCATTATTCAGGGCAGCACAGGCGGCCCAGTGGTTTAGCGCCGCCTTCAGCCCAGGGTGTGATCCTGGAGACCCTGGATCGAGTCCCCCGACCGGTTCCATGCATGGAGCCTGCTTCTCCCTCTGCCTGTGTCTCTGCCTCTCTCTCTGTGTCTCTCATGAATAAATAAATAAAACCTTAAAAAAAAAAAAAACGAAGGCATTATTCAAAAATAAATTAGTGACATGAAAATATATAAAGGGAGAGCAAAACTAGTGTGATATGTGCTTAATATGATTTCTATCTTTAATTTTTCTGAGAAAGCAAAGACAAATGGTTTTCTGAACATCTGATTAGAGAATGTTGTTTATCATATCACAGACCCTGACTGAGCGAGACCTAGAGTTTGATAACCACTCCCACAGAGAGAAGACATATCTTCTGGGACTGACGATGAAGATGAATAATATAGGACACAGCTAAGTCCTAAGGAAAGGGCCTGGAGTTGACTACCTTTTCGTGGTAAAATTGTCTTTGCATTGTTGTTACCAACCATCAGCCACCAATGGCCTGAGTGTCCCTTTATGTTTGTGGTACACACTTTGGGAAGGTTTGCAATTACATGCAACACAACAAAGTCACCAGAATCTGCCAGTAGATTAAAGCAAGTAATGGGACTCCTAATTCAAATTCTATAGCCAATTTTTCATTAAAGACCATATAGATTAGTGATTCACAGAGAAAATTATTGAATTTCAGAGTTAGATGGTGGGCCTCATGTTATATTTCTGTAAATTTAAGATGAAAAGTAGGTGTCCAGAAAGTATGAATGCCTTGCCCAAGATAACACACAACTCTAATGTCGTAGCCAGGGTCAATTCCAAATTCTCTCTAGTTCTGAGTTAGGGCTTCTTCCATGGCACCATCTTCTCTCTGTCACCCTCATTCCCTCGTTCACTTAAACTCTGGGTTGTTTTCTTAGCATTACTTGGCAGGATCTATTTATACAAGGCCATTATTTTTATGAACCAAGCTCAAAGCCATAGTCTGCTGATATTGCAGAGGTTCTGCTAATACATAGCCCCTAAAGCAGCTCTGATACTGTCTCTAAAGAACCCAGAGCAAGTATGCAAACTCATTTCTCTGCAATAAAATGTCAGCCCCTCATATTTATGGTGGAAATATTTGTCTGTTAATTAATCTATTATATGAAATCTTCTAATAATCAAAAATTCCCAGAGGACGGAGTACAGAGAACACTTTTCATCCCTCAAGTTAAAACATCAAAATATTTTTATTATAATCAGTTTTGTCTTATTTGAAATCGCCTGCAGTATGTAGGGTAACATTTCCCTTAAGGCTCTTTAGTTTTGACACAATTGGAAAAATGATTTCTTTCTGAATATATTTATAAGGTCTTTCTGAAAGTCTTTGTGCATGAAAATCTCAGAGAGACAAAAGAAGTCAATTACTGTTGGTTATGTTTTCTCCCTCCCTGTTGGAGGGAAACATATTAATTATTTCTTCCCATTTCATTACATACATAGGTTCATAGAACAAAATGCCAAGTTTGCTAAATTACTTTGCTTAATTTAGAGAGAAATTTTGTGTTTATGTGAGAACTGGCTTGTACTATTGTCATCTTGAAATATGTTCAAGACAGCATGACCTAAGTATTTAAACTTTAGCTCGTGTTACACGCTGATGAAGCCTCAAGGTTAAACTTTTTCCGTAAGCTTTTAAAGTAATAATTCCTCATGTTTATAATAAAGCCATGTTGTTAAGGGTTGGAGTGTGACCAAAGGATTATTTAATTCTATTTTTAACATTTGTTGACATAAGGAACTGTGCTAGGCACTTTAGGGGGATACAAAGTTTAATTTAAAAGTATGACAAGAAGTCTCTACTCCTGACGAACTTAAAACTAAGAAAAGGAAGCAGATAAGAACTTCACCCAATGGCACTACAAGAGGACGTAAGAAGTCTACAACATAGGAGCAAACAGTATATTATGGAACACTAAAGGGCAAGTGATGACTCCCATTTAGAAAAGGTGATCCTCAGCCACAAATGGCAATACCATGCAGCCAAGTGCTTAAATCTGACCCTATGTTTTCCTTCTTCCCTTACCTCTTACCTCTGATCCATCAACAAGCCTGCTTGTATCAAAACAAAATGTACTTTAAATCCCTCCACCACTTCTCTCCCCAAGTCAACATCACTTTTGCCTAGACTGCTGGAGCCACCTTTATTCATTCTCCCTGCATCTATTCCTAATTTCTGACCCACTCCCAGCACTAAAAAAAGGTAAACATTTTTGAAACGTGAATAAGATGACTCCTACTTAAAACTCTGAAATGGCTTCTCATTGCTCTTCAACTGCTACTGGGGCACCTGGCTGGCTCAGTTGGTACAGCACATGACTCTTGATCTTGGCAGGTTGTGAATTCAAGCCCCATGTTGGGTGTAGGGTTTACTTTAAAAAAAAAAGTCCAGTTGCTGTCATAGCTTACAAAACTAGCATGATTTGTTTCCTATCTTCCTCTCTTCTTTGGTAGAGGACAGGGTAGCTCAGCTCAGCATCCATGCCATAGGCCAGAGAGCTATAAACTCTAGGTCCTGGATTCACCCAATATGTTCTGGCTAAGGTTTGGTTTCAACCATTTAGATTGCATAAACTGGAAGATGAGATTAAGAAAACATTACTGTCTCTTCTTCCCTCCTTTTTTGGCAAGTAGTATGATGGAAGGGTCTGTTTGTCCTGGGAAGTTTCCCCATGTGGGTGGTTTCCTGATTGCAGTGTCTCCCTGATACTGGACCAATTTTACAGGTTGTTTCATTCCTAATGAATCTGTAATCCATTTTATGTTTCCTACTAAAGCTAGCTAAGATGAATTCTAAATTCAGCTGTTCAATTTTGAATGATGTATTTATTTTCAGTTCTTCTAATATGCCAAACTTTTTCTTTCTTAAAAAGTCTTTGCACATACTTTCTTCCAAGACTGCATTGGCCTTCTTTGGGGGTCTTTTTCATATCTCACTTCTTGATGTAAATGTAAACTCCTCAGAGATACTTTTCTTGGTTAATCAACCCAACTTAGATACTCCCCAGTTTTCTCCCATTAAACACTCTGTTTTTTTTAATATAACAGTAGTTAACATAGGCTATAATATATAAACACATATAAAATATCAGATATTTTGTAGCATATAATGTATCTATATAACCTTGCTTATTATGTTTAGCCACAAAGTTGTAAGTTCTGACACTTGCTCAACAATATATACCTGGTATATACCTCGTACCTTGGAGAGTGCATGGCACAAATATACTTAAAATAAATCTATGTTGCTTCTAGGAGTTCTCCAACTTTTCAACCAGCCCATTCTTCTTCCATTGCTTTTCGTTGACCATGGTTTAGCTAGGGAAACCAAGAGGGAGTATCTATTCAGAGTAGCAAAGGAAGTTCCCCAGACCACTGCATCAAGGCAAATCATAGCAAAACTGTCAGAGATGGTGAGGATCACAAGTGTGGGATTGTGTCACAGTGCCGTACTATCTCCCAGGTATCTGCAAGGCCTCTGGAATTTGAATAGGTACTAGAAAAAGAAATATTTGGCAAATGAACTGATCTCATTGCATCCTTACTTTTGAGAGTCGTATGAGGTATGAGAGGTTAAATCACTCTCTCAAGGTCAACAGAAATTATCCTTTTCCTTCCTTACACCACTCTCTTACAGTTTAAGCTGTCATGTCTTGAAGATTTCTCACATTTTACTTTTGACATTTGAAATATATTTATTTTAAATTCTGAGAAAGAAAATTAAAGAACAATTTTGGGCACTGAACTTTAAAACATACAGAATATTTTCTAATCAAAACCCTCTCATGTCTTGCTGATCTCAAAAGCGAAAATGATTTTGTACTGCTTGAAGCCCATATGTAAGTCTTTGCTAACAAAATCATGCATAAATGATATATTCCTCATATTCATTATAATCCTAATTACATATTTCCTTGAATAGTTTTATATTTTAATTATGACTGAGATATATTTGGTGTAATAGATAAGAACACTTCTTTCTAGCTGTTGATACAGAAAATATAAAATAAATCAAGAAAAAAACTTGTTTTGTTTTAGAATTAAATCCTTGATGTGCTATTTCTTTTCATAAGGTATATGGAGTGATAAAATGCTACTGAGATAGAAATTTAAAAGAAAAAATATCTAAAAAATTGGTTGGGGGAGGTTTTATTTCATTTATCATTATTAGTAGTTGAATTGATATTTATATTAGGTAATATAATTAGACTAAATATTTTATATTAATATATATGTTCTTTAATATGTCTGAAGGCATCTATGTCAAATCTGGAGCAGTCAACTTCAGTTTTGATGTTTAGTGAATACTGTCATTTATAAAATAAGATTATATGTTCATTTAAAATATCTAATGGTTCTTTTGTTCAACTTTTGTCTTCAGAAAATTAGGGCTTTGATACTTATTTTTAAATCTTTCATAGCTACTAAAACAAAAGATTTCTTTTTTCTTAAAATCCAGAGACTTTATTTAGACCGATTTCACTACTATCGAAAAGATCCAAGAGGAAAGACCCTCCTGGATCCAACATTCTAAAATTGTATGAAATTTCAAAACATCTTTGTTTTTCTTATGCACCAAAGAACTGCCTCCATTATGCTCAAAGCTACAGACATACACATTTCAAACGTCAGGCCCATTATTAACTCTTTCAGTACCCCTAGGAAACAATCAATGTGGACTTCCACTAGTGCAAATAAAATTTAAGACAGGAAAAAAAAATATTACTTATTATAGGCACTTAAATTTTTAGTTTAAAAGTAGACTCTACTGGGACACTTGGGAAAATCTATTTCTTTTCTCTTGGTTTTTATGGCTTGATACAAAATCATTTCTAGTGTATTATGTACGGAAAAGACCTCATCTTTTAGATACAGCTCATGTGTATATGCATTTTGCGTGTGCAATAAATTATCAACACATAAGCATGTTGCTTTCTTAGCAATTGCTGGTCATATGGATTAAGAGATAAGAGTATAGTTAAATATTCCTGATTATTAGAACATAGCTCTGTAAATATTCCTCAACTCCAACTGCAGTGTTAGACATTTAAATAATTGAAATATTTTTGGGCAGAGAAGCTGCAAACTATGATAGTGTGTGAGGCAGCTTTACTCTATTGAAACACAGCATTGAAACACAGAACTAAACCACTTCAGTCATGGTCTCAGGCTGTATTTAAACACTGCCTCCATAAAGGAAGGCCACTCTTTGTTTACAAAGCCTCTAAAACAGACCCGATAAAGTAGTCAGAAAAGGGGACTGCTCAAAGTAATAATTGCCAAATTTATTATTTACCTAATAATTCTAAAATTAGACCATCCATTTTTCTCACACACAAATTAAAACTTTTAAAATGTCACTGAGCTCAATCTTCTTTTTACAGTAGATCAGATCACGTATATTTGTTTGAATTATGTCTGTAAGATGCTCAGGGTACATTGTGTGTGCATCTGCATATGTGGGTTGAAAGAAGACCTATACCTATACCCTTTCACTTTGTATTTGCAGCATATAAAATATACCTGGTTTTAGGTGAGGATGGCTATCTTTCTCAGATTACAGAACTCGAATTTAGGTCAGAATTAAAATAGAACACTTCTCTTCTAGCAAAGAAAAAATTCCTTATCCAAAATCTATTATCTCCTTTCATCTTTTACTTTGGCTAGAACCTAATTCTCGCCCCCAAAAAAACAGTTTTAGGGGGTGCTCATTCTTTACCTTGTATGGAAGAGATTCTGGGATAACTGTCTTTCTAGATGCAGTCTCATCCATATTCACAGCCTTCTCTCCGTCCCTATCCCTTGAAGAGCCCCCAATGATCCCTGTAACTAACTGGCCCACAATTCTAAGACCTTCCAGACCACAGTCTTTAAGGCACTGTTATTACCTCTTCCTTTACTATGATAGACGGAATCCACCACACTTTAAAGGCTTCTTCAGCCCACTCCTTTCATTCCTGTCCTTTTAATGGCACTGTTCTGGGAAGTGATTGTATTATATTTGCAATTTAGCAAAAATCTCCCTACATACTTTCTTCTTCAAGTCACTGCTGGCACCCAGATAAGCTACCAACTGTCAGATTAATCTCCCTAATGTCAAACCCTGAGTCCCTAATGTACTGTGTTTGTCTTTTCTTGCTGGAGGTTCCATCCTCCCTACCCAGCCCTGGCATTTTAACTCCCCATCAACCAGCATCATGTTCCTTCCTGCAACCCCATTTTTATTCATGCTCACTTCCATCAGTCTCGCTTTTTTTCTAACATCCCAAAAATCCGTATCCAAGCTAATTTTTCCTTTAAATTTTGTATCACTCTTGGAGCCCCCAGAATCTAAAACCAGAAACATGTATGGCCACCAATTTTCTGCCCTATAAATTACCAACCCTGTTCCTAAAAGACACAAATGGGTGACAGTGACTTTCTCTATTATCACAATGAAGTCAGAGGGGGCATCTTCCAGAACTGATAATTCTCCAGGGATGTGTATGAAAATGTTTTTTGTCCATTTCTTGCTCCATAATCCCTAACAGAATTACTTTCAGAAAGTAGTATTTGCAGCCCCTATGAAAGTAATATAAAATTTCATTTGACACCGTATCAATGAAAGAAGAAAATACATCTATGTTATTTATTTTTCTAGCCTAAACCATAGCACAAACCTTAGCAGAGATTAGATATCCCTGAATATGTATTATATAGACAAATATTTACTGTGGGTGATAGCATCATTGCTCAAAATACCCAAAACATTTCTCCACAGTGTTCCTCCCTACTAGAGAACTGTATATGCCTCACAATGCAAGGACTACCACGTGACCGACTTTGTTACCCCACCAAAAACAAAAAAACAAAAAAACAAAACAAAAAAAAAAAAAAACAAAAAAAAACAAAACCAAAGAACACCAACAAAAAACAAACCATGAGTAAAAGTGACCCATGCTATCTCTTAGCAGATAATTTAACAGATAATGTATGGCTTACCATTTCTTTCTTTTTCCCTGTAGCATAAGACAAGCAATATCCAGAAATACCTACTCTATCAGACCATGTCCAGAAACAAAGGCTTATTCAGTAAAGTCATAGCAAAGAACATCTTAGCTTTTATAAGCCATTGAGATTTGGGGGTAATCTCTTACTATAATATAACTTGGCCTAAGATGTCTCAATAAGAGAGAAATCAAATATTTGAAGTAGGACTATTCTCTCCTAGAACTGGCTATTGTCTTGGAATGAAAGAATGGACAATTCTTTTAATTCAAGTTTGTGAATATATTTAATACAAAAACACTATCCCCAGCAATTCAGTAAACAGATGACTGAAGGGACAGAAAAAGAGATGAGACCTTATTTTTTTTCTCTTTACTTTTGTTCAAATTTGGTAGCAGGAGAAATTTGAGGAAGAGGGGATTATGGGAGGTTTTTTGTTTTTTATTTTTTTACCTTTTAAACCATATACATCTTATAAAATGTGTAAAATGAGCTTGTGCTATGTGTAATTAATATATTAGTAATAAGTATATGAGAGGATAAAGTGACAACCATAAATTTCATGTAAACTTTGGATAGAAATATGTATATATATTCTTTAAAGATTTTATTTATTTATTCAAGAGAGACAGAGACAGAGAGAGAGAGGCAGAGACACAGGCAGAGGGAGAAGAGGCTCCATGCAGGGAGCTCGACGTGGAACTCGATCCAGGGTCTCCAGGATCACGCCCTGGGCTGAAGGCCGCGCTAAACTGCTGAGCCACCTGGGCTGCCCAGATAGAAATATTTTTGTGAACATATTAACTACTTAAGATCAAAAGATGTCAAGTTAATGTTTTTATACCTAAATGGGTAGCCTACAAGTATCAGTATTATTCCCTCTTTAGGAAATTTTAGAAGATTCTAGAGCTGTAAATTCATTTAGTTCAATATTCATGCAGGAAATGCCTATTTCTCTGTATAATTTCATCTATACCACTTGAGAAATTTATCTTTGCTTTATGTAACTTTTGTGGAAATTTTCCTTCTCAGACATGATCCATAATTTAGCATGTGTAATTAACACATGTAATGATGTGTTAATGATCTCTTATTTATACAGCATCTAGCTTCAATGAACACAAAGTACTCTATTTACTTAATTTATTCTCTAAACATATGCATCTGGAACTAACTTTGGACTTAAAATAAATTAACTTCACCAAAGAATAGATTTCTTTTTTTTTTTTTAATTTATTTTATTTATGATAGTCACAGAGAGAGAGAGAGAGAGAGGCAGAGACACAGGCAGAGGGAGAAGCAGGCTCCATGCACTGGGAGCCTGATGTGGGATTCGATCCCGGGTCTCCAGGATCGCGCCCTGGGCCAAAGGCAGGCGCCAAACCGCTGTGCCACCCAGGGATCCCCAAAGAACAGATTTCTATAAAATAAGATTTATTTAAGGGCAAGAATAAAAAATTAACACATGCAAATATTCTTCTGCATTACAAATTTACTTAAGGCTTTTGATTTAGATTTAAGAGTACCAGAAAAGCATTTCCAAACTATCAGCATTAAGCAGGCTCCAGACGACTACCTAGAACCTTGTGTTTTTATTAACATCATAAGAACTTAATTTGCAATGAAAGGCTACTTTGCAGTTGCAGCTAATTCTACATTTACCTGCCTCTATAATTTGCTTTACTTACAGCTGTCTCTTACATTAATATTCATTACAAAAGCTCCTTTCTAATATTACTTGATTTGACAGAAATGCATTAGCTATGACAAATGCTTCATAATGTACTCAGACAGTATTAATGCAAGTAGAATCTATGCTAATTATTGCTATTTAAACATACAGATTACTCCTTCTGGTCTTCTTTTTTAAAATGGAAATAAAATTTACAGTCCCCAGAAATTAGAAATATCTACTTTTTAGATATGCTTTGGATTAATATCATTTCCTCATATTAAAAGAGCCATATGCAGAGATAATGGCATATAATAAACATAGTGGGGACTCATTTATTTAAAAAAAAGAGAGAGGAAAAAAGGATAAAGTCCTCACTTGTATTGAAAAAAGGGGGATCCAAGGAGGATGGGCCACTTGATATCATAGTTAAGATTAAGGCCATTTGTCACTTGATATCAATTCATCCTCCAGAAGTCCCTTTCTTTAACTGCTCCCTTGTCCTCACCACATTCATCCAGATCAGCAGCAACTTTCAATAAAGAAAGACCCAGGAGGTGAAGAAGGATTTCCTGTTCACTTTGATGATCACTAAAAAGCATAGCACATATGGCTTGATTCCTTAGTAAGTTATTTGACTGATGATATTTGCTATTTGGCTTGTTCAAATTTGTAAGCTTAGTCCATGAATTGGATCCTTTATGGCACTCAGTGAGAGCCTTGGAGTCCATATGGCAGATTATGAACCACTGCCCCAATCACACCTCCAAATGAAATGCCTCAGGCTAAGCTTATTCTATTTGTGGGATTGTTTTTGCACAACCATAAAGACTGAGAATTCATCACCTCCCAAGGTCACCCAGTCCACTTGCAGATAGCTTTACATTTTGGAGGCTTTCTCATCAAATTGGAACCCATCTTTCTGAAACTGACTTTCATTGTCTGGTTAGCTCTGGACCAGTTAGCTCTGTCTCTGAGGCTTAGAACAGCACATGAATGTAGTAAGTGTTTGATATTCAGTTGTAGGATGAATGGATGTATTAACAACTCTCATTTTTTTAAGAAGTCATAAACTTCATATTTTTTTCCAAATAAAGTATTTGGACGCTGTTCTCAACATTTTCATCAGGTTCAGAGTTGCAGTTACTTCAGGTACTTCTCTCCTGGTGTAGTTTGTAGAACTTTTACCTTCTGAGGGGATCTGTTCTAGCCTCAAGCAATTCCACAGACTTTCTTTGAAGTGAGAAGAGAAGAACTAAGTGCAATGCACTAAGCACAGTTTAAGTAGAACCACTGGTTCTTTAAGTCTGGGACACATTTGTTCTGAGGAGGATTGCAAAAAGTCATGGTCTAGGACCATGAGTAGGTTCACTTCTACTAAGTGTGTGGTTCACTCAATTCTCTAAATCAGTGGCCACTGAATTGTTGGCCAACTCTGGTCTACATCTGTTTTATATATAAAGTTCTATGGTAATACAGGGACAGTCATTCTTTTATGTATTACGTATAGCTGCTTTCACTTTACAATGGCAAAAGTGAGTAGCTGTGACCAGGACTGTATGGCATGCAAAGGTGAAAATGTTTCCATCTGGTCCTTTTCAGAAAAGTTTGCTGATCCTTGTCCAGCGTCAATTAAAGTTCATACCATCATAGGAGCATTTGGGTGGCTCGGTTGGGCATCCAATTCTTGATTTTGGCTCAGGTTATGATCTCAGGGTCATGAGATTGAGCCCCACATCAGGCTCCCCAAGGAGCATAGAGCCTGCTTAAGACTCTCTGCCTCTCTCCCTCGCCACCCCCTTCATGTGTACATTCTCTCTTTTTAAAAGATTTTATTTATTATTTATTTGAGAGAGAGAGAGAGATAAGCCGAGTGGAGGGGCAGAGGGAGAGGGAGAAGCAGACTCCTCACTGAGCAGGGAGCCCAATGCAGGGCTTGATCTCAGGACCCTGAGATCATGACCTGAGCCAAAGGCAGATGCTTAACCCACTGAACCATCCAGGCACACCACTCCTTCTTTAAAAAAAAAAAAAAAAAAAAAAGTTCTGGCCAACATAAGCAGTGCCACTAAAGACCATAAAAACCAGGGAACCAAGGAAACTACTCCCTCCTATGCAAAACTAACTCTTTGTTTTATAATTCTTTCAAGTGTTTCCTTAACCTCTGTAATACTTATAATTATCTGTGAATTTTTTTTTAAATTCTAATTCTTGGGTTTCAAACTAGGTCAAGTAACTCAGAAACTCAAGGGTGTGGCTTTGAGTCATTCCTGACATCGGCACCCCTGCCTTAGCCCTATTCTAACATCCTTCATTTATTTCTGGTTTTATTATTGATGTGGTTGTTTGTATTTGTTTAATTTTTACTTCAACATAACTTTAGACCAAAAGAGAAATTGCAAAAATAGTATTGAGATAATTCTCATGTAGTCTTCATTTAGATTCCCCCAATGAGAATATTTTATATAACATTAACAAAATTATCAAAACCAGAAAAAAAAACTGCGGACAATACTATTAACTGAATTATAGATCTTATTCAGATTTTGCAGTTTTAACACACAATTTGTTTTAGTGTATTATTTCTTTGAAATTTATCACAGGTGTATATTTTTGTAATCACTACCACAATCAGGAAACAGACTGTTATATTACTCCAAAGAAACTTCCTCATGCTACCCCTTTGTGTTTACAGCCTCCCTGCAACTCCAAGTCCTAAAAACTGTGACTGAGTATGATTTGGAGAATGCTACATAAATGGAACGATAAAGTAGGGAATCTTTTGAGATTGGTTTTGTTCATTCACCATGATGCTCTGAGGTCCACATAAGTTGTTGCATGCATCAATAGTTTATTCTTTTTTATTGTTGAGTAGCACTCCATAGTATCAGTGTACCATTGTTTGTTAATCTGTCTGCCCAGTAAAAGACATTTGGGTTGTTTCCAATATCTGGTAAGCATTAATAGATCTGCTATAGAGATTTGTACCCAGATTTCTATGTGAACATAAGTTTTCAGATCTGCTGGGTAAATACCCAGGAGTAAGACTGCTGGGTCATATGGTAAGTACGGTTTACTTTTACAGAAACTGCCAACTGTTTTGCTCAGTGGCTATACCAGTTTGCTTTCCCACCATCAATGTGTTCCAGTTGCTTTGCATCCTCATCAGTATCAGTATTGCCAGTATTTGTTACTTATTTTATTATAGTCATTTAGTAGGTGTGTAGTGCTGTCTTATGGCTTTAATTTGCATTTCCCTACTAACTAAAAAAAAGTTGAATGTATTTTTGTGTGCTTATTTATCATTTGTGCATTCTTTGGTGAAATATCTATTTAAGCTTTTTATCCATTTTCTAATTGGAAAGTCTGTCTTTTTTTAAGATGTTATTTTTTTTTTTTGTTTGAGAGAGAGAAGGAGGGAGGGAGGGAGAGAGAGAGAGAGAGAGAGAGAGAGAGAGAGAGAGAGAGATTGCACATGAGCAGGAGGGAGGGGCTGAGGGAGAGGGAGAAGCAGACTCCCCACTGAGCCTATTGTGGGACTCAGTCCCAGGACCCTGATATCATGGCCTGAGAGGATGGCTTAACTGACTGGGCCACCCAGGTGCCCCTGGAATGTCTATCTCCTTACTGCTGAATTTAACATTTTCTTTACATGTTCTGGATACAGAATCTGCCAGATTTGTGAACTGAAAATATTTTCTCCTAGACTAACATTTTTCTGTCATAGAACAAAAATTTTAAATTTCATGAAGCTCAGTTTATCAATTTTTTCTTGTATAGATCATGCATTTGCTGTCATTATCAGTCAAGGTCCAATCTAGAAAGATAAAGTACACAGTAATGTGCACATAGAAAGTTCACTATTAACTCTTAACAGGAGATAGCTTTATGACAATTGGCTAGTTAAAAGTAAAGAGATCTCTAAATAATGTAAGACTAACAGATATACAAAGCAGCTAACACCCCTGAGGCTGAGGTCATGTGCCTAAGGAAGAGCCCATTCCTCATGGAGCTGAGCTCCAAGACCTTGTTGGATAGGGTGTGGCCATGGTTCACTGAATAGGTTGCTATATGGCCTCCCTGGTGGTACTTGCTGGAAATCTGGCTTCTAAAATGCCAGGAAAAGCTATTCATGGTTAAGTATCAAACTGGAGATACAAAGCTACAAAACTGCCATTTGGGGAGTTGAGAGAAGTTGCTGGCCTATGTATGCTTCTGGTCACCATGCATGGCAGGAGCTGGGTATCTATGGCAGAAACTGACCATACTGCCAGAGTCTGGCCAGTGAGTACCCGACCAGGAAGAAAAACTCCTTCCTCCTTCAGTGTCTCTCCAGTGCTCTTTATTGACAAAGCTTAACATAATGCCAGCTGGTAAAAAGAAGGATAGTTTAGAAGGGCCCACCCAGATCCATTTTCACAGAGTGAGGCTGCTAATAGGGCTCTGCCCCACAGTTTCACACTGCCTGCTGGAGAAGGGTACTGCCTCTGCTTGCATCAGTGTTGAACATGGATGGTAAGTAGGACTCTACCCTATAGTCTCTGAAGGGTCCAGTGAGGAGAAGAAGCTTCTTTGTTCTGTTCACCTATAGGAGATTGTGTATAGCCAGAAAGGGCCCATCCTATAGGGCTACCATCTTGCAATTTACAAGGGGACTGGAAAGAGAAGGAATTTCCCACTGAGTCATCTCTCAAGTCTGACCCCCAGGCTATCCTACTTCTGATAGTGGTTCCATGAATTCTGCCCAGGGTTTAGAGCTGTAATTAGCAAGAAGATAGGATGTTATGTGCTTACTCCATCTTCTCTGAACCAGAAACTCTCCAAAGTCTTTGTTTAAATTGATGTATTTCCTTAGATAGTATGTCAAAGCTTGTTCCATATGTAGGTATTTCTGAGCCATGGCATTGTCATGATCAGCTGGCTCAGGAATATTCTTTCAAAAAAATTCTTATCCTGATCTGCAAGGCTTTCTTATTCACTAAAGCTGGAGATGGACTATAACGTGGGCATTAAAGAGACACCCAGGTCATTATAAAGGGCAAGCTTTACTAAATGTTGAAACTGATGAAGAAAGAATTTGAATTGTTCTAAACTGTCAGCTGGTAGAGACAAATGTACATTTGGCATCATCAATTCTCACCTTTGCAGCACATCAAAGGTCTAGGAATGCCTTGGTATTCTTTTGGCTATACCATCATTTCTGATTTTGCTGGCTATCAGCTTCCTCCATGGCATTTCCTTTTTTTAAAATTATTTTATAATTAAAAAAAAAGATTTATTTATTTATTTGAGAGATAGTGTGTGTGACTGGGGGAAGGGGCAGAGGGAGAAGGAAAGAAACAAAATCTCAAGCCGACTCCATGTTGGGCATGGAACCCTATGCAGGGCTCAATCTCACAATCCTGAGATCATGACCTGAGACAAAAATCAAGAGTTGGGACATTTAACCCAAGGCACCCTGGGGTTTCCTTTTGATAGATGCTGTCTTTCTAATCCTCTCCTCCTCCATTTTTTCTATTTGTGAGGATCACAGAGAAAATTCCACTCCTGTCTCAAAATTACAGTACATGATAACAATAATGATTACAATAATAAAGGGTAATAGTAACCTTTCTACCATTTCGGAATATCTACTCTGTGCCAGGCATTATGATACCTGTCTTAACTGCATTTTTGATCATCTTCACTACAATTTATTATTTGACAGATGAAGAAAATAAATGGTAGAGATGAGAAACCTAGTCTGATTCCAAATTTCTGCTACTTTTCTCAAACCAACCCCTCACTTCTAACCTCCTACTGCCACATCTATATCACTTTTTTTTTTTTTACCTGTACCTGCAGGTAATACATTGTAATTTCCATTTTGGTTTTATCAACTAAACAAGACTGAATGCTCCTTGATAGAAGTGAATTACCTTAGGTCTTAAAACAATGAACTGACACAGAATCCTGTTAGATGTTGAGTGGCTGCTGATTTTCATAGCTGCCAATTTAGAAGCTGTCTCTCTCTAGCAACTGACTTAGTAGAGAGATTAAAAGAATTTATCTAGAGAGTCACAAATCCAGCCAATGACTAGCTGAGTGGAAGGGATGCTCAGTGAATAATGAGGCTAATCTGATTGATAATCAAAATTTGACCATGCATGCATATGTGCACCCAACTTGAAAAGAGGTGTCATCGTATGCATTAATTTATAGCTACATATGAAGAAAGTGAGCCAAGTGTCATAAATGCAAGTACAGACCTTTCAAATACACACATTTCAGAGACTCATATATGACGATGATACTTGATAAAGGCTCACATCAGTCATGCCATAGTCTCCTGTCTTGATTACAAAGTACACACTGTCCATTTCTCTGAACATGATGACATGTTATCAAAAGATGATAAATGTCCTCACAAACAGGTAAGGCTAAGAGAAGTGCCTGCAATATTTCTCAGTGGTTTTGCCACAACAAACATCTTGTCTGCATTTTCTGTTTCCTGCAGAATGAAAAGCAAAAAGCTTTAATTATCAGGAAAGTTCAAATGTAAAGAAATAAAAATCAGAGGATCTGGGCACTTGGATAGACATTACATCACATCTAGTATAGCCATAATCCAGAGCTGGAACTTGCTCCAAAATGTTCCTAACAACTAGTTATATGGCCTCTATCAGAATTCCTCCAGTCAGGAAAATATCTGAAATGCTTTGTTTGATAGAAAGTTCTTCTGTTGATTTGTTCATGTTCATGCATTCATTCGATAATCATCATGTTTTGTTTTGCTTGAGCCAAGACTATGCAGGGAACAAAAAAATTGGTATGAGCAAAACAGACATATTCTTGTTCTTAAGGAATGTCTATTCTACTGAAGGTGGCAGACAATAAGCAAAACTGCACAAGAATAAACTCTTTTTATTTTATTTTATTTTTTTGAATAAACTCTTTGTAATAGCATAAACCTATATTTTCAAATGTAATCACACACATACCATACAATATACAACATATAACAATATTAATATAGCAATAAAATGGAGAAGACTTTAACAAAGGGAATTAAATAATATGCTTACTGAAAATATAACATATAGCTGGATCACAACCTTGCATTGCAGAGGTAACATGCTTAGTGTTCAGGATCAGGCCTCTGGGGCTAGATTTCCTGGATTCCAATTCTGGTTCTATCATTACCAGCTATGTGACTTGGGACAAATACTTAACCTCTCTGAACTTTAGTATCTTCATCACAAAATGAGAATAAGATCAGAATTAGTGTCCATCCATAACATGTAGACTGAATGACTCATAGTAAGTGCTAGAGATATATAAGTTATTGTCGTTGTCATAATAAATTATGCAATGAAAACATAATTTCCTTATTTGCTAAGGCCAAGTCAGTCTTCCTAAATAGACTCCCCCATGCTAAACTGTAAGGGGGTAGATTAATCTACTAGAACACTGAACTTACGTATTTATGTTATCATATAATATAAATGATTTTTTTATAGGTTGAATAACCTCTGTTGGACTTCTTTTAAGTCTATCTTCCAGAGTTAAAATTTTATGTCTCTTTCTCTTCCTGTGCTTGATCTACCTCTACCTCTTCTCTTCCATTAATTTCAGGAGGATTATAATTGTTCATAAAATTTGTTCTAATTTTCCTGACAGTCAAGGCAAGAGGAAACACAAGTCATTATGGAAAAGCAAGAAGTATGCCAGTTCCAAAGAGAGCTAATAATAATTCAGCTTCTTTGGCACCTGCATATATCTGCATATCTAGAACAGAATCTTCCAGCATACTACCAAGGCCAAACTCCTAATCTTATTCTAGTACACCTGACTGTCTGTAGAGGAATTCAGATGTATCCTTCTGATTATCCTGATTCCCAACCTTCTGTTAATCTAATGTCACAAGTGCTGTAGAAACAGGACAGAAATGACATTAAGGAGATAGCAAGTAGAATAGGCCTGGACCCAATGGGCAGTTTGCTATTTAAGCAAAGACTTGGCCATTTTGTTAGACCAGGGTTTTTAGAACATGAATAAATCCAGTCAGCTTCAGTTCTCTGGAAGGAAAGTTTCAGCATTTATTTGTTTAATCTCTCTAAAGCAGTCCAAAAGCATTACCTGAAGGCAGAACTTAGAATTGGATTTCTGGTCCCAGGGGACACCACTGTTGCTGCTACCGTCGGCCTAAAGCCCTAGCATGTAATAAGCACATTTGCAGTTAGAGTCTATTAATAAATTGATGAAAGCTTACCAGTTAAAAGCTGAAGAATGCTATTTAATGCTCTCTTTTCCTTTTAATGGACTGAAACCTGTTAAAATGCTGCTAAATAATAAGACAAATTTTTCTTGCAGTTGATAGAGGGACAAGAACACACACATACACACACACACACACAATTGAGAAATTCATTTCCAAAGACTTGACACCAAAAGTACCCAGAATGGAGCAAAACCTAGAGTCTAGAGGGTCTGAGGAACCCTACAGGCAGTCGGGAGATGAAACTCGAGATGTTTCACTCAGACCAAACTATGATTACATTATCAACTTTTCTGGGGCTATTAAATCAGTGGAGCAAAAAACAGGCACATTTGGTCCACAGACAGAGAGAGCTGAGTATAGCAGAGAGAGGATTAAAATGGCACAACAGATGTCTCGGGGCTCTCATATCAAGGTGCATGCTCAGAAGGGCTCTTCCGGGGGCTCTAATAGGGGAAATGGCTTATTGAGCGCAAAAATGAGAGAAGTTAGGGGATGAGCATTTAAAGACTTTGCTCATTCTTTCACTTCCCAGATGGGCTGTTTCATCTATTTTGGATTTGTGATGTCAAACCAACCCAGTGATGCACTCATTTTGGTGAGATTTTCTGCTTTTGTGATGGCTGTCACAATGAAACTTCAGTCAACACTTGGTTCTCCCTTGTCTCCTAAGAACATTCATTTGCCTGTCTCCCCCCATATCCTTGACCTGCAAGAGGTTCCAGACCTCCAGAAGATGATGAAGTTCTTGGTTGGTCAGAATGTAGTCATGATGTTAAGGACATCTCACTCTTATGGTTATGGAGACCACTTTCTGATTTCCTTCCCTGTTTGAATTTAGATTCACCACCTTCCTTGGAAAACTTGAGGCTATCCACTCATTTTTTTATATGTATATCCTAAAATTCTTTTCCTTCAATACATGGCTCCAGTGTTTTGAATCTCATTTTAAGTTTGATTTAGCTCCTCCTTGCCCCAGTCACCATGATCAATATGTCCTTCCTTTTATTGTCCCAATTTCTCTCTTGCTTTCCAAATTTTGTCCTGCCTTTTCTACTGCAGCTGTTTTAATAGAGAATGGAATGGAATGGAATGGAATGGAATGGAATGGAATGGAATGGAATGGAATGGAATAGAATGGAATACCACTGTGAAAGATTTTATTCACAAAATTGGTTCTCATCTCACAGAACCATCTCACACTGTGACTTTGCCATTCTGCCATCATTGAGTGGAATCTAGGCTCTCTTCCTTGTGTCTGTCTCAACCAACAGAGTATGGTGGAAGGATATTGTCTCTGTAGATGGTAGGTCATAAAAGGAAATTAAGCTTAAGCCTGGCTGTCATTTTGTTTTTTGTTTTTTTTTTTTTTTTTTCTGGCTGTCATTTTGGTACCCCAGTGCCACGCAGTGAATAGCCCAGGACATATGGAAAGGCCATCAGTAGGTGCTCTGGCAGATAACCTCAGCTGAGGTTCCAGCCAATAGGCAGCATCACGAGCACCTGGGTAGCTCAGTCAGTTAAGCATTTTACTCTTGATTTTGGCTCAAGTCATGATCTCAGGGTCATGAGATCAAGCCCTGCATTGCTCAGCATGGAGCCTGCTTAAGATATTCTCTCCCTACCCCCCTCACCACCCACCACTTAAAGTTTTACTGGGACATAGCTCATTTATTTATATATGGTCAATGGCTGCACTCATGTGACAGTGTCATTGTTGAGCAGCTGTGACAAAGAGTGCATGGCCCACAAAGGCTAAAATATTAATATATGGCTCCATTATAGGAAAAGTTTGCTGAACCCTGGATCTAGACACATGGCTTTTCTTTCCTATTTTTTTAAGGTTTTATTTATTTATTCATGAGAGACACAGAGAGGCAGAGACATAGGCAGAGGGAGAAGCAGGATCCCTGAAGGGAGCCAGACATGGGACTCGATCCCAGGACCTCAGGATCATGACCTGAGCCAAAGACAGATGCTCAACCGCTGAGCCACCCAGGTGCCACTTTTTCCTATTTTAAAGAAAACTTCTGACATTAGATTTTTACAATTTTGCTGCTTAATATACTTACTTCCTATCTGGCTATGTAAAACTTTTATATTAATTTGCACACTAAAAGTAGAGCTACACATACACACTCATGTATTTAGGTAAAACTTTCATTAAATTCAAATATAACACAGATATTCTAAATAGTCATAGGTGTAGTTTTCATAATGGTAATGTTGAATTGGTTATGAATTGAGGAACCCAAAAGTAAATATGCTCATTGACCAAATCAGGGAGTGTGACACATTATGGTAAAATGTCTCATTTTTCTTTCTGGAATAAGAAAACAGCTAATAATACTGGCAATCCCTGACTGCAGAAGTTTATATTGGGTGGATTTTGATGAAAATAGAAAAAAGGCTTTCTCAGGTTTTTTAGTAAAGGTAAATATTCTTAAAAACCAACATGTAAACTTAAATTACCTGATGACAAAATATCCACAAGCTAAATGAGCCTGCTTTATGGATTTTAAATGTGTTCTATGTGAAAAAATTATTTTGTCAATCAAGGCCAACTTGGCATGCTTCCTTCTTTACTCTTGCATTATAAAAATTAAATTTTGCAGCATACAACTAAAAATAAACCTATCTTACCCTCCTCTGTTAATTGCAAGTTTAATGGAAGATGTTACCTTTACCCTTTTGAATAAAAGAAATAATAGTGGACAGAAATACTCAGTGAATTTGACATCAGTGGCAAGTAAATTATTCTATCAATGTTCCAACCATAGCTGTGAATGGTTTAATGGTTTTTAACACAAAGGCACATAATCCGGTTGGAATCTTGAATTACTCTAACATAGAAAACTATTTTTCACCTATTGTTCGAAAAACCTTTCCAAAATCCATTCATCTTTTAGGGTAATGAGTACTCCCCCACCTCACCTTCCTAGGAAATAAAGGTTAACACATACTAGTACCTGGAAAAAACAAAGACAGATACTATATCACTAACATATTTTTCCATAGTATTTGGCAAAGAGAGATTTATGAAATGTTTCTACTAATAGGGAGATAAGTGTAATTCTGTCCCATTTCCGATGCATATAGTTTTCTTCAAAGCAAATTATTTAAAATAGGGATACCAATACCTTAGAAATAGCTCTTTCCATTTTTAATTTTTCTGTATGAGCATAAAATGTTATAATTTATATGATGGCATATTAAAAACTTAAAAGCTATTTAATAAAAACTACCCTGTTTTTCCTGTTTAGAAAGTTGCCAACTTTATAGGGGAAAGTATTTATGACTTTGAATTCTAGATTACATTACTTTATTTTTAAACATCACTATATGCTTATCTAAAATGTCTTCATAACATAGTAGGAACCTTGTATTTATAGGCCCTAAACTAATCCTTTCTGGGCTACTGGATTTTCAATACCAAAATTACTGCCTTAAATATCACCTTAGTTGCCTGAAAGAAATAAGGCACTTTTTCAAAGTACAAATTCCTAGGAGATGATAAATGTCCTATAAGACTCAAATTTCTCACAATGTGAGTAATCTCATATCTTTATTTGATTAATTCCGTTATATTCATTTGAAAAAAATTAACATTTGACTGCAAAAATCCCCATTTTTGTTTCTTTTGTAGTTTTGTTCTTACAGCGAATCCTGTCATTGTACAGACAGCACTGAAAAATCACACAGAAAAACTGAGGTTGCAATGGTTTCACACATAATTCCTAAATTATCTACTATATATTTTACACAGAGAGATAAAAGATGTTACTTTCTAATGCACATGAAACTTTTCTGTCTGGAAAAATAATAAAAATAATAGTATGGTTTTTATTAACAAAATGTAGACCAACAAAAGCTTTGGCCTTTAATCTTATTTTATCTTACCATCTTCCATACAGGTGAAAATCACACACACATACACACACAAAAAAAAATGTGAAGAGATTAAATGTAGTCAGACACACATATTAGAATCCTTTAACAGGTCCAAGGACTGATATGCGTTGGCAAAGATTTATAGCAGCACTCTTAGGGGTATTAAGAGTGTTCTGCAAAATAAGTGGAACTACCCTGGATGATCTACAGCCACAATGATATCAATTAGCAACCAAATTTGGGGCTAGTCCTAACAAGGATTATGGGAGGATTTCGTATTTTGCTGCCTAAGAGAAGACAGGCAAAAAGAGTCAGAACTTGGGTTCGAGTCCTAGCTCTACTTCTTACAAATTTGTTGACCTCAGTGAAGTTGTTCAATTTAGAACATGGTTTCTTTATCTGCAAATTAAGAATGCTTAATTCTGAGTTAGGTACTCCCCATAACCTTCATAAACCTCTAGCACAGACGCTCTAAACCACTTGGGAGAACCTTTTGTTCTGTCTCCTTCACTAACATGAGTCACTAGAGTATGGGAGTTATATCTAAAGACAGCAAATACTGAGTACTTGCTAAATGTTGGCTAAATGAAACATTTCATCAAAGGAGTCATTTTAGAGATTACATACTCTTGACATTAAGTTTAGCATAATGCCAATTAATAGTTATCCTCTTCTACCTCCCTCAGATGAAAGGGTCATTCCAACTGCTCTTGATTTTCATGCTACCTGCCATTATCTGCTATTTCCTCCTGAAAAATCATATATTACCCTGGATTATATTTTGGGCTTATTTCTTGCTTTTCCAACTGATTTGAAGACACCTTAAGGTAGAACTCTGATTCTGCAACTTAGCTTTCATTACTGCCTTATTTTGCCTACTGCAAAAATACTTGTAGATGAATGTGTAAGTATGACTGAATGGATGGAAAAAGAACAAATAAACAACCTAGTCAGACTCTTAAATATCTGACCATTTCAGAGAGGGGTTGGGGAGTTTTCCTTTTACACAAGCTTTTCTACTGTGGCAGCATGAAAGAAATTCATTTTTTTTCTTGTTTTACTTAATTCCATTAGAGAGTTGGCAGGAAAACATAAGGCAGGACAATAAATAAAATAAGGTCCAAATGGGTCAGTATCATTACTGCTACACATTCTGCATCTTGACCTTCACCTTGTAGTTTGGCCAGGCACCAACTGTTAGTTCGAGAGTGATTGATCTGAACAATCACCTAAGTGTAAAATGTCAAGGCTACCCCTAAACTGAGTCATAATAAAAGCAAAAGAAACTAAAGCACTGGCTATGTGCTGGCCAAGTGGCACAGATTCTATCCCATGTAGTTAAATATGCTCTCTTCCCTCAAATTTAACCTGATACCAATGTCAGAACTTGAAGTTAGTACATAGTCAATCTGATTCTCCAGAGCTTTTTAAAATGTTCTCAACTCTCGTTAGAAACTGGAGTAGCACAGTAATTTCAGGATGAATCTGACTACAATTATGATCATTGAAATAGTAACTTATTATTATTTTTTTTAATCTACGATAGTCACACACACACACACACACACACAGAGGCAGAGACACAGGCAGAGGGAGAAGCAGGCTCCATGCACAGGAAGCCCGACATGGGATTTGATCCCGGGTCTCCAGGATCGCGCCCTGGGCCAAAGGCAGGCGCCAAACCGCTGCGCCACCCAGGGATCCCAGTAACTTAATTTTATACTCTCTTTAGGAAACGTTCAACCCGAGGGTTGCACATTCAAAATCTGAGTTACACTAGTTAATATATTTGATTTGTACTATAAAGTAGTTAAATGTGATAGATTTCAATTAGTAAAACTTATTGACTACATGCATTCAAGATGTTGCTAAATATTTTGAAGTGTTAGTTTTTACTGTTATAAGAATTCTTTTTTGTTTTAATTTTTATTTATTTATGATAGTCACAGAGAGAGAGAGGGAGAGAGGCAGAGACATAGGCAGAGGGAGAAGCAGGCTCCATGCACCAGGAGCCCGACGTGGGATTCGATCCTGGGTCTCCAGGATCACGCCCTGGGCCAAAGGCAGGCGCTAAACCGCTGCGCCACCGAGGGATCCCTGTTATAAGAATTCTTAGGATGATCTTCCCGAAAATAAAATTAATACAGCACTATTTATTGATATACTTCTTCTTTTCTTTTCTTTTTAAGTAGGCTCTATGTTGGGTGTGGAATAGGAATCAATCAGGCAAAGTGTGAATGCATTGGTATGCATCTGTATGCATCCATGCACATATGCATTGGCAAAATAACATGTACATCCTCTGTGCATCTGTATGTGATGCACTGGATAGGGTGAGGTAGAAGAAAGGGTTTTTCTAAGCAAAAGAACATATACATCTTGCTTGCAACACACACATGATTTTGTTGGGCTGGAATTAAGGACAGATATGGAGGACTGATAGAATGGTAAGCAAGAGCTAAATCAAAAACAAGTTCTGATGCTATGTTTAAGAGTTTGGATTTCCTAGCACATAACACTGTAATTCTTAATTTAAGTATCTGTTTCAGTTTGGGTTTTACTAAGAATTCAGTAGAAGCTTTATGTGTCCTGACTGCAAAAAAAAAAAAAAAAAAAAAAAAAAGTGCTGTTGACACGCTTTTTTTTTAAATTTTTTCTTTATTTATGATAGTCACAGAGCGAGAGAGAGAGAGAGAGAGAGAGAGGCAGAGGGAGAAGCAGGCTCCATGCACCGGGAGCCTGACATGGGATTCGATCCCGGGTCTCCAGGATCGCGCCCTGGGCCAAAGGCAGGCACCAAACCGCTGCACCACCCAGGGATCCCTGTTGACATGCTTTGTTTCATAGTTCCTGTCTATCACTATTAGATAGCAAACTCTTCACTTTTCCAATTTGGAGACAAAGTTCTCTAATGGTCCACATGTTCTTACCGGTGCTCATTTCACATTCTCTCATATTTGATCACTGTTCAACTTTTTTGTTACAGTAGATATTCTAATTTTAAGAATTATTATCTTGCCATTGAAATAGTTTATCATTGTATAAGCATGTGTCTACTCAATTCTTAAGAAGGACATAAAAATAGGGGAAAAAATCCCTCCATGAATTTAAAAAAAAAAGAAGAACACATACAAACACACACAGAGACACAGATGTTTCTAGAAGTGTGGCATCTGTAGGCAAAGCCACCGGGAGTTTTAATTTAATTTTTAAAATTCATCCAGATGTCTGCTATTTCACAGACACCAGTTAGGTATTTAGTTTATCATTTATTTTAAGATTTGATATTTCTGGTAAAAAAAGACAATCACATATACAGCATGTGTATATATGCACACCACATGCATGCATACACACGTGTATGCATGCAAGTTAGCAACTCAGTTGCTTTAGGCTTTAACATAAAATTATCCACTAGCTTTTCAAGTTTCTTAATTCACTTCTTATCTTGCACACCATACACCTGCATCCAAACAAAGCTGTTATGACAGGCCCTTTAGAAAGTTTAGGTCTCTAACTGCTTCACTCATTCATTATGTTGAGGAAGACAACATGTTTTTGTCCAGAAGAGTAATTCATTGTGAAATTCTTGTGTGATTCAAGAAGCAGTTTTATGTAATGGATCTAAGACAAAACCTTTACCAGCCGAATAGGACCAGCAAAATACCATGGGATTTTCCCATGCAGAAGAACAAGATAGAATATTTTGTGTTATTTCCATGTCATCTCTAATATACAATTTGCCATCACTGATCCACATGCAAAGATCCTAGAACCACAATATTCAAATAAGTGTTAGATTTTTTTTCTTCTGAATTTCCTTTCTCTTTTTCAACCTCTCTAGAGATCTGCTACCATCATACTCTGCTGGCACTTATCACACATCTTGAGAAGGGAACACTTGATAAAAGTCTCTATCCTTGACCAATCTGAAGCATGTCATGAGCCAGCACTAAGAAAAGAAAAAGCAATTTAGGTATAAATGTTCTCACAATGGTACTTCAACTCCTGCCCCAAGAGGCATGCAATGGGGTCCTTTATCATAGTACTGATTGTCCCAGGGAGGTTTTGTTTGGAAGGATGGGTCAGAAAAGAAAGACCTCAGGAGCTAGCACGATTTCCACTAAGCCAAGAGGGGCATTTGTACATCACTGCATCGGATCTTTAAGTGCTGATAGAAATGTATCCCTTTTCAAACAGCTTTATATTTCTTCTTAAACTTCAACAGAGCTATAGATTTCTAAGTCACAAAAATGTTTGTTTCTCTTCTTAAAGAAAATGTGCAATGCTGATTATGAAGACCTGGCATAGTGGGATATTTCAGGGACAGGTATGAAAGATAGAATCTTGCATATAAATAAATGTATGCTTAATAGATATATTTATATATAATATATACTATACTATGTCATATATACAAATATATAATACAGTATCAAAGATACATAGTTTTCTGATATCAACCCCAACTTGTATTTTGTTATTATTTTCAACATTTGGGACATTTGTTTGAAGACTGTGTCAAGAAAAACAAACCTTCCCCATCTTCCTTATGAAAAAAGTACAAAGCTAATTCCCATTTGTCCTTCATTAAAAACTGTGTATCTATTTCCTAAATGACATTAGAATTAGTGTTTCCTTACAAACTATTCATCTACCACTTCTATTTCCAGTTTACCATTCTCATAATTTGGCTTCTACCTAAATAGAAGGGGGAAAAATGTTTTTGCTTAGCTTTGCCTGGCACCGGGCCTACTGTAAACAGCTGGCTCTAGAGAGTAATTCTCAGGAAAGAACCCAGAAAGGAAAGAATCCAGATTCTGTGACCTTACAACTGATTGATTTTCCCAAAGAGGTTTTGTTTCCTGATGTATCTGCTTTCAGTCATTGGCTATTGTTTTACATTGAATATCTTTTTTATCATTAGAAAAGTTTCTTTATAAGTGCCTGACTAAATACTGTGAATTCCAATAAAGACTTAGAGTCAATTAATAACCCAGAGCAAGTAAATACTCCTTTGCGTTCCTAGAACTTCTCAATAGTAGATTCAAAAACATTTCACTCTCAGCACCTCTGAGTCAGATGAATACAATATCCCTGGATTATAATTTTAAATTTAAAAAAGAGAGGAAAAATGGTTACAAAGAATAAATCATAAGGATGAATAGTGCAAATTTAAATAACATAGTGCCTTTATCTAATGAATATATTTGCAATTCACTGAGACTTGATAAAGAGAATTATGTACTAGAATCCAAAGAAATGTTCTGAGATCTTACCAATTAGATGACTAAGGTATATCTATATATTCACTATATAGGCTAATTAACGCCTGATTGATAGTCATTGAGAGCCTATTAGAAATGTCAAGTGTTCCTTACTTGTGCAACTAGAGACTCTCTAAACAAATAAACAAACAAACTTTAGGGGTTAGATTTGAAAACCTTTATGAAAATTCTAAAATTTGGTGAGTAATATCTCAGAATTCCTTAGATTAACGAGAACCACTGTCCTTCTATGGAACCATCTATACACAAATATAAAAGTCTAAAGTTTTGCTATGCTCCCTCATTCAAGAACAAAAACAAAACTGATTGCTTCAAGTTTTAAAACTTCTTATTATCTTCATATAAATAGTACCCTGCAAAAAAAAATAAACAGACTAATCAAGTATATACTCTCAATAGGAGGTAAAGAAATAAAAATTGTATTTTAAGAGTAATATGAAAGAGTGGTTAGGAATGGATTCTTATGGGATTTGAGATGCAGAGATAAGAGATAGGTAATATACTTTTAAGAGAGAAATTTAGAAAAATAGAAGAAAGAGAAAAACAAGGAGAGAAATTTAGAAAAATAGTAAGAAATAAAGAGAGGAAAACAAGGTGTGCTTCAGTGGAGAATGTTGCAGATGAGCAACAAAAGAGAAGTATGGAAAGGTAGGTTGTAGTCAAACTACAGAGGACCATAAGGCTCAGTATGAAGGTACATTAAAGGTTTCTGAATGGGTAGGTGCCATGATCTGCCCTGCATAATATAAATGGTCAGGAGAATGAAGTATCCTTCATTCTCAAACAAGAATGGAGACAGCTGGACCTGCACAGAGGCTAGGGCAAGGCACAGACATATGAGGCCAGGATGAGCATAGTAACCAAGAAGGAATGAGTAAAGGATGTTTTCTAGGGATGGGAGGGGAGTGGATTCCAACAACCAAACAGACATGTGGACTGAGATAGAAGAGGCAGAGACACCTAGAAAGTTTCAACTCTGTGAACTGTAGGACCAAAAACAAAACTAGGAAAGACAGGATGGGGACAAAGTTGGGGATGGTGGTCAAGGTTAGGCCTATTTTTTGCGTGTGAACCTGTAAAACAGAGGTGCTGACTAGCTACCCGAGTCAGTGACCAATAAATCATGGAAAGTCAGATCAGATATTAGGCTATAAGTGTGGAATGCTGAGACATGTAGGCACAAGTCATAGTTGAAGCCATGGAGGAATGCTGTGTTACTGCTCACCAATTTCTGCTTCCCCTCCCTAGAGGAGATTATTCTTCTCTGCCCATGATAATCAAGCTTGACCATGGGACTACATAAAGTAAAGTGAGAAGAATACTATATGTCACTTCCATTAAGAAGCTTTGAGTGCCTATTGATTCACTATCTTCCCCCTACCCATCACAATGCTATAGACTTGGTAATGCCCAGCTAGTGACTCCTCCATTAGCCTAGCCTGCAGTATGGGAAAAAAAAAAAAATCACAGCTAGTACATAGTGTGCCTGAGAAATAGTTAGTTGTAAAAGCTACTAGGATTTGGAGGTTGTTTATGACTGCACTATAAACTAGCCTAACTTAACTGATAGACCATGGGAGTGAATAATATTACCCAAAAAGGAAAACTAAAGAAACATCAGAGGATGACCAACCCTGGGACATAATTCTACGATTGTGAATTTATCATTTCACGGGAAAAAGAATGAGCTCCATCTGCTAAGTTACTTTGGGAATTCTTAATTTTTCTCATTACTTTTTCTGTATAAAAAAACTCACATTTAAAAAAGCTTACTAGATCAGATAAAATGATTCTGTCCATATTTGGAAATGTTTGCTCTTTGAATTAGTCTCTAATGATTAGCAACCATTCTTACATACCATCAATTTTGAGTGCTCAATATATTTTCAAAAATATTATTTTTGTCTGGAAATTTTTCTTTGAGTAAATTCACTAACCTAACACTCTTCATTAGATTGTAAGAAATAAAATTATGCTTTAATGTTAGGGAGTCTCATCCTGCCTAGAGATAGGGGAACTAGGCTTTCTGTGAGCAGTTGGTGGTTGATCACAGAATATTATGTGGCTCACCATGCCAGCAGGCAGACTGACATAAACAATGACAAAAAAAAAATCCCAAAATTATAGTTAGTGAATAAGAGCTTACCCTGCAGGTCATGTAGACATATTTGTTATCCCAAGGTAACAATTAAAATCCATAATATATGATTTAGGAATTTAAGAGAAATTGTCTGTCAAAATTATTTTCTTCTGCAGTGAAACTTTATGACTATTCTATTTCTTGTATTTTAGAGAATCCCAGGAAAATCTCCAAATCAATGTTCTAATTCAAGTCCACCCTGCTTCTTGTCCTTTTCACTATTGTCTACCCTTAAGGTTCTCATCTACCAAACCATTGTATACTTAGCTTTTTGAAAAGCAATTAGTTTTTTTATATATAGCTAGATTATTAAGAATGACTTTGTAAAATTAGTAAAATGTGATTTAATGCATCTATATCTTTTATGTATGGGTAAGTCCACAAATCACAAAACAACCTTGTATATGAGGCAGTAGCATTAAAATGTTTATTGTTAAAAAATACATGATCTTTGATTCTAGAGTCTTATCTCTCTCTCTCCTTTTGTTTCCAAATATTTAACAATTCTAGGGAACTAGCTCAGAGACCCATCTTGTTTTCAGGGTTGTATTTCTTTCTAATCAATATGAAGAAAAAGACAGTAATAAAAAGGACAAGTAATAGTTTCTTAAAAACTCCAATTTGTCAGCATAAGTGCATATGATTTATATCTCAGTACAAATGGGTAAGGAGGCTATGAAATGATAGGAGCTCTCTTGGGCTGCTTCTCATGGATAGTCTTGTGGAAATCCCAATTTAAGGATAGAATTCAGCTTAAAATACCTGGTGAGTGTGCTGAAATTGTTAGTCTTTCAACCTATATGACTTTTTTTTCTGGGCATATGTCCCCATGGATTAGGAAGATAGCATACTTCTGATGCTCATAACTTTCTTCCTTTGGCTTCAGGATATCTATGCTAACTTTACAGATTTTCCTATCCTTTCTATCCTTCTGGAATCTTCTTAGCTTCAGCTTGAAAGGTATACTTCAACACCATTCCAACCATTAGGTAAGTGCTGGCATCTCCACTGGGAATCTGTTTATTTTATGTAGGTTCTCTCCTACTACTTAATCCAAAACTTGTTTCCATTTACTTCTGAAAAGATAAAGCCTTGATGACTTCCACCCTTTCCATTTCAGTTTCTAAGGTTGAGGGATGGAGGTATGTATTCATAACTCATTTCGTATTCTAGTTTCCTAGAACTGTTAAATACTTAGAGGCATGAGATCCCTGGGTGGCTCAGTGGTTTGGCGCCTGCCTTCGGTCCACGGTGTGGTCCTGGAGTCCTGGGATCGAGTCCCACATCAGGCTCCATGCATGGAGCCTGCTTCTCCCTCTGCCTGTGTCTCTGCTTCTCTCTCTCTCTCTCTCCCTCTGTGTCTCTCACAAATAAATAAATAAAATCTTTAAAATAAATAAATAAATACTTGGAGGCAGAAAGAGAGAGGGATAAGACTCTAGAATCAAAGAGCATGTGTTTTTTAACAATAAAAAATTTAAACCCTCCTGCTTCATATGCAAGATTGTTTTGTTATTCATGGACTTCTTCATACATAAAAGATATAGATCCACTAAATCACATTTTACTAATTTTACAAAATCATTCTTAGTAGAAATATCCAGAGACTACACACATGGGAGCCTTTCCTAACTGAAGTTAGCAGTTTTACTCACCATGTACAAATATGTTTTTAAATGATGAGAATCCTCAATTTCACATGGATGTTTTGCATTTTAAAGAGGAATCATGGTAATCCAAATATTCATTATTAATAAAAATAGCTAATAATAGAAAAGACTCGGGACAAGCAAAAAACTTTAAATCAATCCCCATCTTTTTATATCAAACTAATTTCTTTGTTCTTCCTACCTACCTTTTTGCAAAAATATATATATATATATATATATATATATATATATATATATATATATATATATTTCTTTTATGCCAAGTATGGCTTTAGGAATCCCAATCTGTTCCCTGATATCTAGGAGTAGAAATTACACTCACCTGCTTCATTACTGCTCATTCCCCTACAGCCTCCAATATAAGGCAGTGACTTTTCAGTTAATAGAGAACAGATTAATGCTTTCTTGATAAGATTTTACATCTGAATTAATAAGATGGCACAATCCAGCTCTTGCTCTGGAAACCAAAGAATTGAACATGACAAGCACTTTCTTTTCAGTATGTTGTGACAAAAACTTGGATCAATCAGAGAACCAAGAGTGAGAGAAAATACTGCCATTCTACAGTCATTTTACTAAGTACCTACACCATGCTAGACCAGATTCCAAGGTACACAGATGACAGGTGCACTCACCCTCAGAGAGTAGTACACAGAGTTCTCAGGGAGTGGGAAGCATAATGCATCAACCAATAATACTTAGGTAAAGGACAGGACGTGTGTCATGGGAGCTTGGAGTGAACATCATTATCCCTTACCAATTCATATGGGAGCAAGCATCTCCCCAGATCCTTTGAAGAGCATATATGTGTGTCTAATCGATGCCAGCATATGTAATAAAGTTGCTTTAATCTGTTCTTTTTGTTTACTCTAGCATTTTATATTTTCATCAGAAAATATAATTATGGCTAGAATTTCTCTTCTAGTTAAGATATTACTACTGGGGCAGCCCGGGTGGCTCAGTGTTTAGCGCCACCTTCAGCCCAGGGCGTGATCCTGGAGACCCGGGATCGAGTCCCATGTCGGGCTCCGTGCATGGAGCCTGCTTCTCCCTCTGCCTGTGTCTCTGCCTCTCTCTCTCTCTCTCTGTGTCTCTGCCTCTCTCTCTCTCTGCGTCTCTCATGAATAAATAAATAAAATCTTTAAAAAAAAGATACTACTATTGATGATGATGATATAAGTACTTCCTGACTACTGTCATTTGCAGGGATTAGAAAACAACTGACACGTACTACCCACTGTGTCCCAGAAAGTGATTTATTAACGATACACCTGTGAATCACACAGGACCTCTTTTTATGTAAACACTGAGGACCAGTGGTCTTATATTTAAAACCGCCAGCTTGGGAACCCCACTGGCTTCCTCTGCTTCCTCTGCCATGAATGAACTGGTTGTTTGCAGGAGCTACCCCAAGAGGCCATTCAGAGGCCATTATTTCACTGTGAAGACTCTGTTAAAAAGAATAGTTGGTATCAATAACACTTACCTGTGTATGCAGAGGGAAGGTTACCCAGCCATAACAATCCCAGAATCACACAGCCACTACTTAGAACAATGCGGTGTTTGGGATTTATGAGAATAAGTCCTGTCAGTAATAATGCCCTTATCAGGGCCTTCTCGATTCATTTGGCATACGTTGCAGTGTACTCACAGTTAAATCAAATCTGCCATGTGGTTACAGGCTAAGGTGCTGCATATAAGATGTAAATGATACACACTGAAAAGGTTTACTTCTCAAAAACATGGCTTCCAGTGCCTTTATGCTTTCGTGTTCCTCTAAAACAGCCATAGGACCATTTCAAACATAAAATCTGCAATATAACTAGTGATTATCTTAATTAATTGCTGAAGGGTATTGGTAAAATGAGGAGAAACAATTACCATTACACAAAAAGATGGATCAAGCATGAATCAATGCGGCAGGAACGTAAAGAAACAGACAAGGGGCTAGACAAGGGAAGGGACCCCCAAACAATGATGATGACAACAACAACAAAGATCATCGCTTAACCTGTTTTGTCAGAGCTGGTATTGATGGTATTGGTAGTGATGGAGGTGAAGGTAGTCTTTGCGCTGTCCTTGGCAGTTACAGATTTCTGCTTATTTTTCATGGCTTCCAGTGCTTTGAGCTTCTTGGCATGTTTCGTGCCTTTGTAGTGGGCCGCAGCCTGGCTCTACAAAGGAGAACAAAATGAACCATGCAATCAGGCTCATTTCTAAACTGGCATTCTCTGTATTACTGCAAATACAGACTCCCTTTCAATAATAGGTACCATTCAAGTTAATTCTGGCAGTGGCCAAACAGTAGGGTTCTATTTAGAATGATGCTAGAAAGCAATGGAAATCAAGTTCTAAAACCTCTGGATGGAAGGAAGAAATACTCTATCATTTCCCCAAAGAGAAATGTAGCTGGACACTAACATGTCAACATTTTTCTTGGTGGAGTGGGAAAAATTAAGAATCTATACCCATATTGCTTTTATTCTTCCACAGAAGATGCTGGGCTCCCAAAGAGTAACGAGGGTCCCAGAAAACAGTAGCTCTCACCTTCATGGCTCAGGAAATATGTTTTCTTTCTTACAATGGGTCTTATTAACGTGATCCCCAACAGGTGTCTGTCTACAAGGAAAAGTTCACATATAACATGGGAAGTGGGCACCCTGGGGACTAAGATTGAAGTTTGGGAGTTCAAAAGCAAAGGCACTGCCTAAGTCCAGATGAAGAATTCAGAAGCTGGGCAATTTCCTGATTCTTCCTTTCTCCTTGCTCCCTAAACAGGTAGTCTGAGAAATTCAAGGCAGTGGCATTCCATAAACATGCAGGTCTTTCATGCCTTGGTCCCTTGTCAGGAGACTCCAATGTGTTTTACTACTTAATGGGGCCCATACACAATTCTTTTACTCATGACTGATGAGAATTCTTTAATAGTAATATACATTTTCCCAAGTTTATGTTTTCTTAACATGATTTTCTTGTTGTTGTAGTTGTTGTTACTGGAAAGACACGTTAATTGAGATAGAAAATCATTTCAAAGAATTCTATGTTTATTAATGTTTATTAGGGGGAGAAAAAGAAGGCTGTGTGGCTTTGGGTAGGATGGGAGTGGGCAGGGAGATTCTTAGATCTGAAGGTTTCCCAGCTCAACACCCTTAAAAAGTCATCTCACAAAGAAGAAGTCTCAGTGGAGGACTCTATTGGTTAGACTACCCATTACTTCCCATGACTTATTTAAACTCTGTGTTCCACTCCATGTTCTGGCTCCATTTTGCCAGAAAAAAATAATAACCACACTGTTCTCTTTGTCACAGTAACTGTGGTAGGTAGGGTTGCAGTATAATATATTTTTATAAATAGATAAGTAAATAATCCACACCTTCATTTGCATCATTCTGACAAGTATTCTCAAAGGTCTAGGTACCCTTATTGAAAGAACACTGGACAAGGAAATTATATTAGAAACAGTTTGAACAGAGAGGACACTCATGCATCAGTTACAAGTTTTCCAACAACACATAACATCAAAAGACATAGTGTGAGCCAAAATGTGAAACTAAGACTTGTTATAGTTAATTGAAGAACCAGTGATAGATTGGATTGGGTTGATTCTACATAAAGAATGCCACTTTGATGGACCGAGTTGCATTCCTTCTTTTTTTCCCCTGCCTAGTTCTCCTTTTTTAATAAATCAAGTCCTTGGCCATATTTTTGAGGGCAATATACTATATTCAATTAAATCTACAATATAAACAGTCATCTTCTCTAGACAGTCACCTTCTCTAGACAGCTGGCTACATACTTTCCCTTAAAGCGAATTTCCTCTCTTCTCTCTGTCAGCATTCCTATCCTTGACATAGAAGTGAATGTTTTATATATAATACATATTAAAGGACAAAGTTTAGATTAACAGTGTTATCTCCACTTACATTTCCAAAATATACATTTTAAGGTTCCCAGCAAATCTGCATTCTCAGTAGTATTTCAAATCAGACAAGACTTTGTTTTAACACACCAAAGGACCAGGTGAATGTAACTATTTTAGATAGTAAGAAACTTACTTAAAAAAAACCCCACAAAAAAACCCACAAAAAGTCCTGCAAATGAAGACAGTACTTACACTTCCCAAAAACATTCTCTGCACCCGTACAACTAAGCCAATGCTTCCAACCAGTGAAATGGCTCAAGGAGTCATGAGAAGGGGGTGAAAGAATGAGCAATAGTTGGTAGGCTCCAACCCAAGGGAGACATCTGATCCATTAAAACAGGATAAAACTTGCATACTCACTTGTTAATTGAATAGTAGTTCCAAAGCATCTTGATAATAATTATTTTAATTAAAAATTATCTGACTTTTACAAAAAGCTAACTAAGCCTTCTCCAAATTTGAAAAAAAAAATGAAGATCCAAAGTGCTATGGAGAGATTAGGACATGTAAAATTTAGGGGAAATGATAAAGTATAGAGGAGTTGACAGTACTGGAGGTGACACCAATGTGATTATGATGGTGCAGGACATATGTGTTGAGGAGAAGGTGGGCATACAAGTTGGAAACCGAATTGAAACAGATAACCCTTTCTGGGTATTTCACATTTTCTTTGTCATAGACCTTTATTTAATGCTTGTAGAATTTACTGGACTGCCCTTGGGTTATACTGGTATAAATTTTTCTAGTCTATGCATATTGACCCCATAATTTTTGATCCATCTTGACACAGGTGTGTTATATAAAAGTGTGTTCTTTGTGTAAAGGAAATATATCCAGTGAGCTCTCTTTAGCCCTTTTGGCCATTTCTTGGACTGAATAAATTATTCAGCCCCATCTAATATTTCTATAACTGTAGACAAAGCTACAGTCCTACTGGGAGATTTTTTAAAAGCAGCAGTAACCAGAGATGTTTCTTTGGACCTCAGCTGCTTTTCATTTGGGCAGAGAGGTGCTGGATGCATCATTCCACCCCATGTTCCTTCTGGGGTGGTTTCCTATTATTAGCCAGTCTCTGAATCAAGCCACTCCCAGAAATCTGGGAACCATAAGACAGAAGCAAACCATTATTTTTCACAGGAATGATTTTAGGTTAAATAAGTGTACTGCTTCATGATGGCACATTTCAGCATTCTGTATTTTAAAACTGAAACAGAATCAGAGGATCATAGTATACACAGAAGTGAGCAGAACAATAGAAACTGGGCTTTGACAACTTCCTTTTAGATAATGAGTGTAATATGAAGGTACTATATAATAAACATCACTACTACTGACCTTGAAATAGCACATGACAGCATGAAATCTAACAAGTGTCATCCCAGAGGCAAGTGCCGACATTAAAGATATGCACACACATTTCTGTAGAATAGAATGATGCCACTTTAAATGTCATCACCATATCTAGTCATCAGTGGCCAGTCAGATTTTCTCATCTTCAAATTTTATCTTTAGAATTTCAAAATGGCTTCAAGTTTAAATGCAACTGAAGTTCCAAAGTAGACAAAAATAATTGTTAAATGGCCAAAATTGGGAGAGGAATCTTATTCTTTGGAAACACACACATTTATTTTACTTTTCTAAGAGGCTAATTGATAAATCACTTATATCTTATGAAACTCCCTGAATAATTTTGTTAATATTAATATTTACCTATCATTTTATCTTGTTAGCACCAATACATGGTACATTTTTACTCTCTCTTTAATATAAGGTGTCATAATAAGATTTTTAAAAACCAAGTTTATTTTTAGCACACACATCTAGTTCCTTTAACAAATTAATTTTCAAGAAGACATGGGACTTCAAAAAGAACACGGTAGTCTTTGTTAGGGTGCAATATCATGTAATTTTGCCACATATGAAATTGTATTAAATTAAATGAACATTATCATATTAAAAGGCAACACTAGAAAGAGAAAGAATAGTTATTAGAGAAGTTGTAATTCTTTTCGGGGAGTAGAGAGATAATACTTGAGCCAGGGAAATTATTTCTTACTTTCTTCCTTCCTTCCTTTATTTATTTCTTAGAAATTATCTGATATTTTTAATTTTAGCTTAGATTGTAGTTTTGGAGATAAAAAAGAAAACAAAATGGTAAAGCATGGTATAGTATCCTAAATTCTACATTTACTTTAGATTTACATTTAAGGATTATTAAAAAATTACTTCAGGAAAAAGTTTAACATTTTGATTTATCTATGTATAGTTGTTTTTATGTTGTATATATTCACTTAAGTTTAATACTGAAGCACAATGCACAGGTTCAGCCCTATCGGTTAGGGCCAGTGTGAATTTTAAATTGGTCAGCAGTTTATTAAATATTTCAAATATCACTTTTGTATAAGCAAAAAGAAGATTTCTATTCTATCTTATTCTATCTTTATTATTGTTATTCTATCCTTATTGTATTTATTATCAACTCTCAGCTTCATTTAATATTGATATAAATAATTCGTTCTCAAAATATGGTTTCCAGACTAGTAGCAGCAGCAGCAGTTGGGATTTTGATAGAAATGCAAATTCTCAACCTCCATCCCAGATTACTGAATTAGAAATAATGGAGCTGGGGGATTTACCAGTCCGGGTTTTATAACCTCTCCAGGTGCTTATAATGCATACTAAAGTTTCAGAACCACTCATCTTAAATATATTAGAGCATTTTTTCCAAGCCCTTCTTTAATAAATAGCCAAAAATCTGGATTTTTCAAAAGATATTTATTTATTTATTTATTTATTTATTTATTTATTTATTTATTTATTTTTACAGAGGGGAGGGGCAGAGGGAAAGAGTCTCAGGTAGACTCCCGAGCATGTAGGCCACACTGACAATCCTGACATCAGACCTGAGCTGAAGTCAAAAGTCAGTCACTTAACTAATTGAGCCACCCAGGCACCCCTCAAAGTCTAGATTTTTTATGATTAACATTTAATTATTTGAAGATTTAACATTTACTAAATGTGAACAATGTATATCACTTGAGAAAAACCAAAAGTTTTTTTTCCTTAAGAACAAGTCATAACAAGAAATAAAAAATAACTGATACATAGGTAGTTGAGGAACTTCCATCAAAGAGGGATGATATAGAAGAGCAAATCAATCTTAGTAATCTCCAAACAATTCTAAAACCCCACAGAAGTCCTTACCCAGTCCTTGTAATTTTTTCTTTCCAGTTTTCTCCTTTCCTTTCAAGCTAATTATTGTTGCAGCATGGCCCTCTGACCCCATTATTTTACCTTTATATTGAATGCTTTGCTAGGACTTTTTTTTCAGGGGCGTGGGGACATCCCCAGCCTTATGAAAAAATAAATAAAAGTCAAGCCCTGTGCACAACACTAAAGTGTTACTATAACAAGTATCTAAGCCACTATTTTATATGCATCAAACTGACTTAGTGTTAGTTAGGTCTAGCTTCTTTTATTATGTAGTTAGGGCTCTTTCACTGAGTCAAACTTCTAGCCAGCAGATAAATAAAGACCACTCTGGTAAGCTGGAAGAGTGCCTTCTCTGCTAGTCCATTTAACAAAATATTTGAAGAAGAAACTTAAAGATAGAATATTCATTGTTTTTACACTTGCCTTACTGCAGTGGATACACGTACCTTTCAAATTCTCTTACATAATGAGGAAAATTACATGCTACAGATATTTTCATCCCTTAATTACATGTCCCATAAAGAATATTTAATACTTTATTTTAACATGTGATTGTGTAGTTAACACATAAGTAGATGACTTGCATTATGATAAAAATGAAAATTCACTTGCACTGAGTCCCAAAGTGAAAAACGCGATTCAATTAAGCGTGTTCTCTGAGCTCAAGTGATTGATGCCTTACTTTAAATGTGTTCCTGTCTTCTGTACTTTCCAATTCAGAAATGAACAGTATGACACAGAAATAGAAAAAAAAATAGAAGAAAAGAGATAATGCCATAAGAGTGGAATGATTTTTATACACCACCAATACCCACTGGAAGAAAGAAATTCTAAATAAACATAAAGAAAAAGAAGAGGCATGTCCCAGTGTCTCAGATACATTAGGCAACTCTTTGATTTTATATGCAAAGAAAATATCTTGTCACTAAGTACTTAGGTAGTTGTGAAAAAAGTAATCTAGATGGACTCACTTATCTTTCCAAAACATCTCAGTGCATCTACAAACTTCATGATTTTTATGCATTAAGTATTTGACGTTTTCAAGTATTTAATGTGAGTGATAAAGTGCAGTACTTATTAGAGAGAGAGAAGCTAATTGAGAGGTTCTTCCTGGTTCGTACCGTGAAATGGGCATCTGTTTGTGTTGTATTTGGAATCCCAACAGCCACCTCATTGACCTCCTGTGTGGGGTCCCAATTGGGGGACACTGGCTAACAGTGGGCTCTGGTATGTACGTGTTATGTATGTATGTATGTATGCAACATATATGATGTGATGAAGCCAAAAGGAACATCTGGCTTTGCCTAAGTTTGGTCAATACTGATGGCAGCTTTGTAAGCCCGATACTTCAAATGAGTTTTAACTAATGATATAATTGCAAAAATTTTTTGTATGGAACTAAGAAAAAACAGAAAAACCACTTTGTCTAACTATTCAACCAGTGCTGAATATCCTTTCACAATGCCTATAGCTTAACACAACACTTTGCTCAGTTTGCGACTGTCGCATAACACTTAAAATGGGTGTGTGTGTGTGGGGGGGGGGTATAGAAATGCTGAACCTAATTATGTATGAGGGTCAAGCTGTCATAGGTATTGGTATCAGTAACAGAGAAAAATGGCTTTCTTTCCTGCCTAACATGCACGCATCCTCTAAATAACCCCCAGTTTCCTCCTCCAAGCAACCTACCTGCCCCCTGGCACAACTCTACAGTCATGACCCTCACAGTTACCATGTCTGCTCTCTATAGAGAACAACTGCTTGGAGTGTAGATCACTGAGGCATAGCCCTCCCTTTTATTCTCTTAAGGGAGAATAAGAAGAAATGATTTTCAAACCTTTGTATGACTTAAGGGAGAATAAGAAGAAATGATTTTCAAACCTCTGTCTGGAGAACCATTACTTGCTTGGCAGACATCCACTCATCACATGTCACCTCCTCCATGGGGTCCTGGGCATGCCTACATTTTAACACCTATGTCACTGTCATAAGAAGGGTTAAATGTCTGTTTCTTCTCATAGAGAATGAATCTCTCAACAGAGAGAGAAAGACCTGGTGTTACTCATCATTCTGTCCCTAGAACCTAGTATGGAGCTCTAAATAGGTGCCTATTAAATGCACGCTGAATTAATTTCACATTTTGATTTTAAAATGGAAATATGCATATGGTGTCTCAATGGATTTTGTATGTGAACAGGGTTCAACTTAATTCTCTGCCATTCTTTGGCACTTTACCTTATCTGTTGAACACACTTTAGGGAATTTTTATGGCACTTAATGCTGGAAAAGCATCTGGCACAAACACAAACTATTATTTTTTCTCAGGAAGAAGCTTCTCATCAACTGCAAATTGTGCTATTTACAGAAGCTCTCTTTGCATGGAATGTAGTAGCAAAGGTATAATATGGAGGTTGTTTCATTTTTTTTAAAATTTTGATGAATAACAAACACTTTTTTTTTAAATCTGAGAAATGTAATGAATTATTCCAGTGATGACTCTGCAATTTAAGATTCATCTGAAAGACTAAATTCTTATATAAGAATTTTCAATACTTGGAGAATGCTGTTTCTCTGTTAACACGGCTTTTAATGTTTCAAAATGGAATATTTTATGCTCTAAAACAACACAGAGAAATTAATTATGACATTGTTAACCCACTTTGCTCCCTGAAAACACACATAATAATATATACCTTGTATTTGCTGAAAAAGAACACCTTCCAGTGGGGAAAAACTATTAAATCTCCTGTTTTTCCATAAACCAAGGAAGGGCTTTCCCTCTATAATTTTGCAGCATTTCTAATCTCTAACTCATAAATTTGAGAATTGTTCTGATTGCAACTCTAATGAACTTGTCCCAAAGATGACCTCTAAGATATGCAGCTGTTATAAAATTCATTGGATTCACAAAATAATTGTTTATATTTGAGATAGATATTTTGTCAGTGTTAAGCACTATTACAGCTTTCTGAAGTAGTTTGGGTATAGTGGGAAAAGGTGAAGAGTGAGATCACAAATAACCTCAAGAACCTAGACCTTTATAGGCATAATCAACCTGTAATCCAGCTGCTGCCCATTCATTCACAAAGGACTCACAGAGCTGTAGCCAGACATTATTGTAGTAATGGGAATAGAGCAGAGACAAGTCAGACTGATAAATTATATTTATACATCTTTATAAAAAAATTCCAGGGGATCCCCGGGTGGCGCAGCGGTTTGGCGCCTGCCTTTGGCCCAGGGCGCGATCCTGGAGACCCGGGATCGAATCCCACGTCGGGATCCCGGTGCGTGGAGACTGCTTCTCCCTCTGCCTGTGTCTCTGTGCCTCTCTCTCTCTCTGTGACTATCATAAATAAATAAAAATTAAAAAAAAAGAATTCCAAAGGCAAAGTAAAAGAGATTTGAAAAAAAAAATACTTGTAAATCCTATTGCAAAGAGGTTAGATTCCACATTACATAAAGAGTATCTAGAAAATCAGGAGAAAAAAACACACCAATGATTAAAAAAAATGGCAAAGTCTTCATGCCATTCAATGAGATAAATTATCTAAAAGTACCTAAAGGTTTCTTGAGATGGAATGAGGGCTCAATAATGAGAATAAATGGCCATTTGTTTGGTCAAAATAAAAGAAAACTAGTGTTCAGATGTATAAATCAATTTGGTGCCTATGTCAGAACTCTGGAAATTAAAAAAAATTATAAATAAACTGTTATTTTGTGGAAACTGTGGGTTTAGGAAAAAGATGAAAATACTTTTACATAAGACAAGTTATGCCAACGGGACCCCACCTCAAGGTACTCCTTTGACCAAAGAGGTCTGAGGTAAGACAGTTTGCGGGCAAAACTCCGCAAAATCACCCAACTTCTCAAAAAATGGTCTCTTAGACTTAGGAAAATATTTTGTGGGCTGAAAAAAAGTGTTTGTTGCTGTTGTTTATGATTTCATATAGCAAAAGTTGCAGAAAGAAATGGGTTGGCCCTGGATTAAGTTTTGGAGGAAGGGTAATGACTTTAAAAGACAGTTATCTGGGCATGCATAAATGCCTGATTTCTTGTTATGCCAAAATTGCTTCTCCTTGCATTAAAAAGTAATTATTTTCGCTGATTGACCAGGGGGTACATGAGTTGTATTAGCAACTGGAATCCCATGAGTTTAGTGCTTAGAGAAAGCTTCCACAAATGATGAGGTGTTAATAGCATAGTATCCCCCTTGAGCAATCAGTAATCCTTAGTGGAATTCTGGCCAGAGGGTTTTTTGCTTTTGTTTTTGTTTTTTCTTGAATGATGCACTTGGAAGAAAAGCTCACTGTGTCATGAATGTACTAAGGAGATCCTGCTGTCCCTTTGCACAGTGGATGTTTCTATGAGGCATTTATGGAATCTATCCCAGGTAGTGTGTTAAAGGCTTTATTTATATGAACATTCTCACCCATTCCCTGCAAAGATCTATGAGGGAATTACATACTTACCATGAGCATTTCATAAATGAGGAGACTGAGATTCTGAAAGCTAGAGCCATTCAACCACATAGCAAGGCCAGTGCAAGGTGTGTACCTATCTGTCTAACGCCAAGACCACACATGTAGCTCCCATTGCCAGTCCAAAAGAGAGTGAAACATGGAAAACAACCCTATTTCAAAACTTCATAGTGGTTCACCTTGCAAAGGACATAAGTAAGGCTAAATAGTGCATAGATACAAAGCTTATGAATAAGAAATTACTCTTGAGTTTTGTGGCCATTAAGTCATATAATTTTACTCATAATCTGTCTTAGGCTCATGCTTTAAATACTACTATTAGCATCATTTGAAGGTCTACCTTGTTCAATTCTTTCCATACTAGCTCCAATAAAGCAATGCTAATGTTCTAAACAAAGTATGGAAAACTATGTGATGTTTATCTATATCCCAAAATGTGAAGCCTTCAGGCATCAAAAAGTATCATTGGGCATAAGTCAGCTCTTGCATAGAAAGTCTTGTATGCCTGGTTAAGATTATATTTTTTACTCTTTGTTCAAAAGAAAGGCTGCTTGACATTTTACATTTTTGTGAGATCACTCCTGCAGGAGGCAAAGAACACTGGATGGGAGGAGGAGGGCCAGAGTGGGAAAGGAGAGGGGGGGTGTAGATTCTTATTCTTATCGCAGTGGCCCAAGGAAGAGATGGCCACAGTGAAGATTTCAATGATGAAAGCAAAAACAGACTTGCTTAATATATGAGTTAAAAATGTCAGAACTTGATGGATGAACTTTGAGAGGTGGTCTCATGGATTTCTGCTTCTTCAAACACATGATTGGAGGTAACCTAGAATTGTTGATAGCGAAAGAAGTCCAAATGTCTGGGGAAGACCATGAGTCAGGTTGGGATACATTGAGTTCAGGAGTCTTTAAAACATCTAAGTAAAGTGTGGGCTCTGCAATTAGCTATGTGGTCTGGAGCCGAGAGATGAAGTCTAGGCTGGAGCTAAACTGGGGAGTTATCAGAAACAGATGGTAAACGAAGCCACTGGGAAATGCCATTTGAAAGGCAAATAAAAGATTTTTTTCTGTTTAACCACTGAAACACAATCCTTAATCAGCTGCAACATTTGAATGGGTGAATGAAGACTGCAACTGGTACTGTACGGGAGAACATATTTCCAAATCCTTCATTGAGCTAAAGTACACTTCATCACTTAGCTTCAAAAAAAAGTATTTCCATAAAGTGTTTAAAATCTTCAAGTTTCAGCCACAGAGTGAATCATTTCTTTTTTTAATCTTCACACCAACATGAGTTAACTAGAAATAAATGACACGCTTCTCTCTGCTATAGAGCATATCTTATCTCAGCATTTGGTCTTTAGAGGCTTGATTCATAAAGATAAAAATTGTATCACTAGAGCAGCAAAATGAGGATTGGTAAAGTCCAACTACTGAAGGCTACAATGAGGTGGATTCCAGATACGGCAGTAAGTTGTTCTCGCCGTTAAAATTGTAGTGGATGGAATTAGCCATTTACAGAAACCTTAATAAAGGGGAGGTCAAAAGCAACAAGGCAGGAGAGAATTACTAATCAAAGGCTGACTAAATGTAAAAGAGAACTGTGCTTAATGAATATTATTAACATGTCTGAAGTAAGACCATCGTAGTTGAATAGGTCTCATCCTGGCATCTGGAAAAAGGAAATTTAAAGATTAACTTCATCTAGATTTCTTCCTTTCCTCTTGATAAATGTGGGTGAAAAACAAAACCAAAGCAAAAACCTAACATTATCTGTCTCTATCATGATCAAAGGAGAAAGGATTTGTTCTGTAAATCATGTTTTAAATTTGTAAATGCATAACATTTAAAAGTCAGTTATTATAAAATTTAAGTACTTTCCGGCTTGTATACGTGAAGAAGTAAAAAGCCACAAATTTGTGAGATTACTAAATCTAAGATCCTAGTCTACGGTTTTTTAAAATATATTAAAATGTTAATTTTCAATTTTTGAACGGATCTTTAATTTTAATGCTTTGGGGGATGCAGAGGACTGCTTTTGACATTGTTTTTCAATAGCATTTGTGATTAGTACTAAGAAAAGTCAAAAAGAGTGTCCTCTAAATAAGATGTTAAAACTTTGACTTTGTAAATATTAAGAAATTTTTAACCATTGGGTTTTCCATAATATTATCTGAATCCCCATATTATTTGAATTTACCAGGGTCAAAGCAAAATTAATAAGCATCTATATTTTCATGACAAGTTAGAATATTTGGATTCAATCTTAAATACAGGAGTTGTTTTAAGTGATGCTTGTTAATATCACTGCTTCCAATGCTTAAACCAGCAAGTGATTCCCCTCTTGGGCATACGTTAACAATTTACTTTTTGCAGACAAGTGCACAAATATGATTAGCTTTTGCAAATTGCTCTTTATTCTGTTACTAGTAAGTAATTTTTATATTATTACAGTGTAAACAGATGCTATTTTCCACTACATATTCAGCTGTAATGAGCTAATTTAATGTATTAAAACAACAAAAGAACTTCAAGAATGAGTCAGTGATTCAAGCTGCATGGAACCAAGAGAAAAATCAAGCATGAAGTTTGCAAAATTGTTCCAAAATTCAGCTTTTGATAAGGAATAGTGAAGCCCCTGTTCTTTGAGGTTGTTTGGCCAAGGATGTGTTTTCACCTTTGTATAGTGTGTCCTGCAATCTTCCAAGTGGAAGGGTTCCACAGGCTCCTCTGCTCGCAGTGCTCTTATTTCCTGAAATGCTCTCAGTGTCACTCCTTAAGGTTGAAGATTACATTTACTTATGTGTGTGTCTGTTCATTTAAATATTTATGTATTCAACAAGTGTTTATGCTGTGGGGCATTCCAAATATAGACAGGTATTATAGGAAGTGGACCAAGAAAAGGTTTTAACCCTGAAGAATCTGGTACATGGAAACCAAGAGCGATAACAGCTTCTGGAAGGGAATGGTTATCAGTACTGAATTTGTTATGCCAGATTAAAGGAAAGCATGGAGGGGTAACTGGGTGGTTCAGCCACTTAAGCACGTGATTCTTGATTTTGGCTCAGATTGTGATCTCAGAGTCCTGAGATCGAGCCTGGCAGCAGACAGGGAGTCTGCTAGAGATTCTCTCTCTCTGCCTCTCTTCCTCCCTCTCCCCTCCTCCTGCTTATTTTCTCTCTTTCACTCTCAAATAAATATTTTTTTAAAGGAGAGCATGTAAGTCCACTGGATTTTATATATATTATTGGTAACTGTAACACAGGAAAGGGTAATTCAATGCTTAATCAATTGATTGGAATAATGGATTTTGGAAAGATCTGGATTACATGAAGGATCTGAATGCTTGGTCATGGAGTTGCCAATGTAGGTTGTCTCCAGATGCAAACTTTACCATCTGATGCTATCATTCTGAACTAAGCACTATTCTCTTACTGAATTCTACTAATGCATGTTTCCAAATTATAAGTAGATATCTGGAAAAAACCCTGCATTTTAATTCTACCATTCATAAAAGCACAAAGAGGAGTTAATATTTTCAATAACAGCAATGATTATTTTAAAATACTTTCACTTTTTTTAAAACAAAGCCCTTGGAGTAGATAATCTTGAAAGTTTAAATAAAAAGAAAGAATAATGTAAAATAACATATAAACAAACCACCTAGTATAAACCCTTTCAGATTTTCAAGAATTATTTTTTTCTATCAGTAGATATATAGTAGATGTTCAATATCTATTTGTTGCATTATAATTACATATCATTATATAAAAAGTGAGATCACATTCTTCACTGTTATGTAAAATATTTAGTTATTAACATATCTTCAACATTTCTGTATTTGATCAAGACTGTTCATTCACACCCTCATGATGATTGCCACTCTTAGAGAGAGGTGATGTAGCTTGTTGTTGTAAGCAGCAAGTTAGAACAGTGAAAGCAGACCTCCCCACCAGTCCCCTAAGTTTATTCATATATCCAACTTGAACCATTTCACCTGAAGTTTTCCCTGTCTCTAAAATAGAGCAATGGTACAAAATGCTATAATCAAGTTACTGAGTAAAATGATTTATTTGTTGCTTTGAAAGCAAATTTTTAGATAAAGTCTAAATAAGGAACTAATCTTAATTATTCATAGAGATATTAAATTTAGGCTTTCTTCTAGAGATTAATATTTTAAATTGGCTACTCTCTGGTGTTCAATATCCTTCAATGTTTGCAGTGGCCATGACTTGTTACATCACCAAAATCATATGGAACAGAGATGCCTAACAACCAGAAATGCTCAATACAAAAATATTGGTAAAAGAGAAATAAACATCTATGTTCTCAAGTCTTTCCTATTTAAGTTCTATTTGTTACAGCTGCTTGGTATGAACACAATCAAATTCTTTCCACAGATTTTCAGGTGAGGAACAAAGAACATAAAAGTGCCCTGATAATGATAGTAATAGCTACCAAATATTTGCCAATGAATATATTCTATGTACTACTGAATATTTTACATAAGGTTCACAATTTCTCTCAAACTTAGATTATATTCATTTCACAGATGAGGAAACTGAACTTCATTAAATGTCTAAGTGACCTGCCCAAGCAAGCCAGAGAGGAAACATCTGAAGACAGGTTTTCCTATCTCTAAAACTCATGATCCTTCTATGACAACAAGAAGAATTCAAATAGTTCTATCTTTAATGCAGATATTTAGGAAAGTGAAAAAAAATATCTAACCAGAGGGGAGAAAAGATTACAATTTTTAAAAAGTCTTTTCTGATAGAAAAGATTTCCTACTTTCTCCTATGGCCCTTTACCTTTGCCATAAAAACAAAACAATGTTTCTTGTAATATATTGTCTACTTTCTAGGGCATAATGTCAGGGACTCATAGAAGAAATTTATTTCTTCTTCCTTGGCAAACAGACAGACCACACTTCTCTTATACCTAAGTGGTTATGTGGCTGAGTGATAGACAATGAGTGTGAAGGTAAGTGACCTGCAATATGTCCTGCCTCAGTTTACTAAAACTTCCCAAGCATAGTTTTCCAGATTCTTTCCTCTTCTGCCTGTTGAATGCAAACAAGCATAGCCTTGGAAGCCACACACTAAAGATGTTGAAACCACAAGATGAAAGGGCCTGGATTTCTGAATCACCACTTGGAAGAGATTTGCCAATGGATGGAGCACACATATTTTGGATATTACACAGGAAAAATTAAAATATCTATTATTAGAGCTATTGTACATCTTTAAGATTTTATCTATCTATCATCTATCATCTATCTATCATCTATCTATCTATCTATCTATCTATCTATCTATCTATCATCTATTTATTTGAGAGAGAGCAAGAAAGCACATAGGGGTAGGAGATGACTGTGAGGGAGAGAATCTCAAGTTGACTGTGCACCGAGCTCAAATGCAGGGCTCTATCTCAGAACCCTGAGATCATGACCTGAGCTGAAATCAAGAGTTGGATGCTTAACTGACTGAGACACTTAGGCACTCCTAGAGCTATTACATATCTTTTGACTGATTTACACAACAACCAGACTTACATTAAACTAACAAATGCATCTACTTTCTCATTTTTCCTTAAATCTGGATAAACATAGGGGTCCCAGTCAAGGAAAAGAAGGGCCAATGTGTGAGCAGATGGACACATTTAAGTTTGCAAATTTATTTTTTTAGCTAATCTTTGACTAAATGAAGACCAAAGGACTCTGAAAATCTGCATGTTACATGATTTTTAAAAGAAGCAAGAATATGATGTATCTTTCTTTGGGCCTCTTTGGGTATTCCTTTGGGTAGCCCAGAGTAAATAAAGACCTAGAGGTGGCGTTAAACCACAGATGTGGACAGACCCAAATCACCCTTTCCATATATTTCCTAATCAATTCTTACTAAGTCAATATTTTTCTGGTAGGATCAGCATACCCAGGTTCCCCAAATGCTGCTCTACCTGAAACCATAGGTGGAACCATGATTGAGGGTTTTCTCAGTCTTTTCAGTGAAGCCAGGTGCTATCCTCTAACCACAGCACAGTGGAATTTCAGTTTTTGCTATCCTATTTGGCTTTGACAGAATAAATCAAAAGATCCTGCTCCTTCTTAAAGACTCCTACAAGTGATTGATGAAACTCCCCCAAATTTTAACATCATGCACTTCAAAAATAAGTATTACTTTTATTTCAGGAATCCTCCAAATCCACAGCTTTTCATGTGTCTTCATTTTTCCTGGCTGTCCTTTCTCATCACACACTTAGAAAGCTTAACAAAGTAAAATAATTTACTCATGCCTTTTTAAAAAAAATCTTTTCAGCAGACACCAAGATAGTCTTGTGATTTTTTTTTAATCCTAACATGAATTTCATCTATAGACCAACCTCAAGTTCCTTCTGGAAACATCCATTCATTTTCACCATCTTCAAGTGATAAACATAAGAAACATTGCTTTGCAATAGGTGTGTAAATGTAAAAAAAAAAAGTACATAAATCTTTGTATAAATGTTACTATAAAACCCAAAAGATCACAGTTCCAGGTCTATGTGCTAAGCAGCCAGCATAAACCTTACTTTAAGTAAAATGGAATGAAACTAAGTTTGGATTTCATGGTTCTGAATTTAAAATTTGGCTTTCCACTCATGGCCTATGTGACTTTAAGCAAGTTACTATTCTCCAAACTTCAGTGTCTTCATTTGCAAAGTTATTATAGGAAAGGCTATTCTTTACTTTGTGAGGGTCAGATTAGAAAAGCAAACCTTCAGTGCCTTGAATAAAAACTAAATTTGAATGAAAAATTCTGGAATCTCTATCCTGGTTTTGATTAACTTACTTTTCATCACACTAGAACCCTTTTGTGGAAGGCAGAGCTTTTTCCAACTCTCAGATTTAACCGCTTTTGGAAATCTCAACTAACTGTTCCCATCAGCTCCAAGCTTATTCAAATGGAAGGAGAGAATATGAGTAGTTTTAGTAAGATAGAAAAAGAAAGACGTTAAGAACATTTTTATAATAACTTAGAAAAGTTATGCAAAAATACACCCTCAGCATGAGCAAAGAAATGTTAGTTTACTGGGTATTTCATTCGAAGGAACTTGAGAAATCTAAGTACCCCCTCCAGAGCCCAGAGAATGCAAGATCTAAAAAGGTGCCCTTCCCCTAAAGGAAAGCTGATGATGGAGAGTCAGCTGGTGGAAATGCAGAGAACAACTGGTCAGTGTGTTAGACCAGGAGAAGGGTAAAATAGGAAACAAAGATGAGGAGATGAGGGGGGAAGGAATCCTCAATTTCCATCCAAGGGGACTAATGGATCGTTTTAGGGACTGATAGATGACTAGACAGGAGAGGTAAATTAATTTGTGAACATGCTTAGTCACCTAATATAGGATTTCCTTACTGGCAAGGGGCTAGCTCTTCCCAACCTCATATTGTGGCTATATTATGGCTATAGCACAGTTATGTTCTTTTTAAAAATTATTTATTATTTATTCATTAGAGACACAGTGAGAGAAGCAGAAACATAGGCAGAGGGAGAAGCAGGCTCCCTCTGGGGAGCCTGATGTGGGACTCGATCCCAGGACCCAGGATCATGATCTGAGCCAAAGGCAGATGCTCAACCACTGAACCACCCAGGTGTCCCCACAGCTATGTGCTTAAAACTTGTTGTAAAATGGGGATCCCTGGGTGGTTCAGCGGTTTGGCGCCTGCCTTTGGCCCAGGGCATGATCCTGGAGACCCGGGATCGAATCCCACGTCGGGCTCCCGGTGCATGGAGCCTGCTTCTCCCTCTGCCTACGTCACTGCCTCTCTCTCTCTCTGTGACTATCATAAATAAATAAAAATTAAAAAAAATAAAAAAAAACTTGTTGTAAAGAAGTCACTCTTACTTGCATGTAATGTAACATAGAATACAGAGGATCTGCTTGCTCCTGGAAGGAAGTAGAAAACGATCCCTAACTTTTTGGTCTTCCTCCGTACAGATGCCAGTTCATTCCCTTTCTTATACTTACTGGGAACTTTATTTGGGACCCTTAAGGCTCAAGAGGAAGGGGTGGGATGTTCTTAGAGGTACCTTTTAGTTAAGATAGTATATGTTGCCTTCATGGTACATTTTAAAGAAATAGGGAGCAAGCTATATAGTGTTTTGGGAACATTCCTTTTTCTTTCTCATATTAATTCTTGTTAAAATTACTTGAAAAGACACATTCTAGGTTTATTTTTTTCTTTTACCTTCTGGTGGGACAATAAAGAGTATTTTTTGTTGTTCGTATTTATTTTTTATTTATTTTATTCTTATATTTTATTTTTAATGTTTCTTCTCATAACTGTATTTTTTATTTTAAGCTTTTATTTTAATTCCAGTTAGTTATCATATCGTGTCATGTTAGTTTCAGGTACACAAAATAGTGATTCAACACTCCCACACATCACCTGGTGCTCATCACAAATCTACTCCTTAATCCCCATTGTCTATTTTACCCACTCCCCTTAAACTGCCTCCACTTTGGTAATGGTCAGTTGTTTGTTTTTAATTAGATGTCCTTTTGATGACCATCATACTTAGTTTCAACTCCTCTCTCTCATTTGCTCTATAATTCAGATCCATGTTACATTTTCCCCAAGACCTTTGAAGAGAACAGGGTAGCTTTTTGTGGTAGCTCCAGGAAAGCACAGTATTTAATGAAATGTGTAGACTCTGTGTTCAGACAACCTGGTTCCAACCCTAGCCCCACTGCATGCTGGTACAGGGAGGGAATTTATGCATCCTTTTTAAAGCTTAAGTTTCTCATTGGCAAAGTAGGAGTAACAATCCATGATTATCTGTTCATCATGATTCTACCAAATGTTGCTATAATCCACACCATGTACTAAACTCTGTGATTAATACTAAGGCTGTGGTGGTGGAGAAAAAAAGAGAGACAGAGACAGAGACAGAGAGGTAGAGAAGAGGGAGAGAGGGAGACTCAGTCCCTGTCCTTGGTGAGCTAGACATTATCATAAGGATTAAAGGAGTCAGTGAATTTAAAAACCTTAAATGCTCAATACATGATAGGTATATCTATTATTACTCAGGACATTGTTATTATTATGACACATAGACCAATCTTGGTGCAGGTTATGAGGCTTTTAGGGAATTTCCAGATTTCTATTAAAAAAAAAAAACAGCAAAAAGAGCAATTTGCTTTCAGATGAAGTGTGCTTCTCCCACACTAGAGTGCTGTTAGAACAACCAAAATGTATTTGCATGCGCTATGTAAGAATCACATTAAAATGCCAACATGTGACTATTTTTGACCTATAAAATCAGCAATCTCACATGCCCGTTCTAATGTCAGCAGGGGGGAAAGGGGTTGTGTGAAAAGATGTATGTGGGAAGGAGAACACGGTGATGAATAGTACATGCTGCAAAAGTTTCACACTCTTCAACATCATATTTAACTAAATATAGATTTCTGATAATTAGATTTTAAAATATTCTCAAAAATGGAACATTCTGGCTTCCTTCTGGCTATAGCTCCAATATGAATTACCAAGCCTAATGGAAAATACTTTTAAAATGAAATCATCTGTTCCCCGTATCTGAAACAAGTGCAGGCAGTATTTGTACAGAAGTCTGTATCTGTCAATTGTACACAGTATAATATTCTGAGTATTCCAAATTGAAACATACGCAGCAACTTCCAGGGTCACAGTCTTCTTCACATTTCTGTTTATCCTTCACCAATTCATTCCAGCACATATTGAGTTTATTCAACAGTTACTGAATGCTTATGACAGCCAGAAATTATTTAAGTGCTGTTATTCAAGAACACATGTAAGGTGGTAAATCAAAGCATTTTACAAAGGAAAACAGCCTGTAAAATATATTGTGTGGCACTCCAAACTATCACTAACCTCTGATTTTGGAGTTTGTGCAACTGCTTCACACAGGGTCCCGCAATTCAAGGGTTACAGATGTTGTGATTCAAACCCTGAGTCTGTATTCTGTGAAGATGGATATAATCACTGCCATCAACTGACGAGTTATGCATGAAACGATGGTGACAAACAAGGCCACAAGCCATCACAGGTCCCTGAAATTATTGATGTAGTACCAAACCTTCAGTGAGTGAAAGAACAGGTGGCCCTCGCCCTGTAGGCTGCAGCTCTAAATCTTTACAATGGACTGGGAAATAAGCACTTCACCATTTAACATGAGCAGAGGAAGTCACTTCATCATTGGTCTGTCGCATGAATTGCTGACATAAGAAACTTTTGCCTACTTAGAAAACCACAGGTACCAAGCGATTACTTATCAGTTAGAAAATGCTTGGTCCTCCCCACCCCCACCCCGCCCCTACTCCCACTAACAGTCTCATATCTGGAAATAAAGGCCAGTTCTCTTTGAGAAACATTTTGGTGCACTAAGCATTTGAACTCCAGTCATCTTCCCCTAATCATCCAGCAGCAAACCTTTCACGCATCTGTCAATGGCATATAAATTTATTTATAACTATAGCTGTACATCTATTATCCATCCATCTGACGCAAAATGCCAACTGTCTGATACTTGAACAGCAGTTCACGGGATATCATTTTTGAAAAATGTTAGGACCAACCTGCATTTATTATACAAGATCTTGTGGTTTAGGATTAGAAAGTGAGAAAGAGAAAACCCAGAATCAACCTGTCAGTTACTGAGTCAAGCTATAAATTGCTCCTAGAATTAATTTCTACCATTTACCCATACTTTAAAAAAATAACTTAGTGACTATGCATGCTCAAAGCTTTATTGGAAGGAAGAATTAGACAAAAGGAGAGAAAACACTGGCAGAGCCCAATTAACATTAAATTATTTAATTGATGAAGAAAGATAAAGGAGGAATTGGACATCAATTGATCCTTGTCACAGATATGTAGTTTATGATTTTTGGAAAGACACCGAGTATGAAAAACATGACCATTTCTTATGCCAATACTGAATATAAGAAGGAAAGAAAATTAACTCTAAATACCTACTGTGAATCTGCTGCTTTGCTTGCAATACTCCCTTTAACGTCTCGCATGATAGTGTTACCCCCTTCATTGCACAAGTGAGAATCTGAGATTTGTAGAAGTTAAACAAACTTGCTCAAAATCACACAGGGAATATGTGCTGAGACAGGATTAGCCTGATCCCAGTCCCTAAGTCTTTCCATTTCATGAATCTGGAGCAAACAGTAACCTGGAAAATAACTCCTTTCTCACCTGAACTTGCATTGTGTGGACTAGGTGCAAAGCTGAAATGATGGTCGTGATGATTTATCAAGGGATCATCCAAAGATTTGAACAGATTGCCGCATCAACACTCTAGAATGTTTACTATAGCAGGCTTAATATAATCCTCCCTCCTCCGCCCCTCTCCAAACTCCAACAAAAGGTGGTTCAGCAATCTGACACAAAGAAACTGGAACTAAACTCAACCTTCCTCAACAGCAAATCACTCACATACTGACCGGAGAAGGAGAGAGCTGGAGCAGTGCTTTTACCCCCACCACTCACTGGGATAAGCACAGCTGGGGAGACCTCTTTTCCTAAATTCTGTTGCCAAGCTGAATTTTATGATCTTCACTGGCAGATGATCAAATACAAACTCTTAACTTACAGCCAAGTTATCTTACAGCAGCTGTTGGAAGAACTAATTTAGAATGTAAATCTAGTCCTTAATCTATGGGAAAACTGTTGCAGTGATGGATGGTTTTTGAACCAATAGTTCATGAAAGACACCCCTGTGCCTTCTAGTATTATGGAAGGAGAAATATTTAGCTGCCGTTTGTGTTTATTTGTTTTCTTTTGAGCAATTGCCTCTATAGGGGGAATTAGAGCCCCATGGAGGAGGGTCCAGGTGTTTAAATCTGCCTCAACTCTCTTTTCCACATAAATAAAATTGAGATCAGAAGACACATGTGTACACTAAGTTTCAGATAATGTCTTCTTAGTATCTAGAGCTCCTGGATTTTAGGCTAAGTCATCTAAAGAACAAGGCAATGGGGATGTTATAATTTGCCTGGAATTTTGTATCATATCAAGAGAGGAGGAAGGTTAGCACTAATCACTGCCTCTGCCTCTGAACAATTCTGTTAATCTAGGTACGAATTATTAAATAAAGTTGATAGTCTTTTTTTTTCTTTTTGTTCATTTAACTGCCAGTGAACAGTGCCCCTCTAGAATACCTAAACACCTAAGAACTCACTGAATAATTCCACAGCTTTGATCCCCATCTTTTCAGTTGAACAAAATCTTAGAAAATATTCACTCCTGGTTATTAGGTAGTTTCTTAGAATTCTATTGAGTTACTGAAGGAACCTGGGCTTGTGCCATATCTATGAAGATCTCATCTGTGGCAACCGTCAGAGTTAATGCAATAGAAAAATGTATGTCTATCTGTTCCTGTTTTGTTAGGCGTGGAGAACGATTATTGTGGAACTGTGAATCAATTCAAAGAATTATTAGAATAAGAATAAAAGGAAATTGTTCTAATAGGTAAAAAATTAGAAAAAGAAAGATATATCCACTTTGGGTTTTTTATTGTTATTCTTTGAGCTTAGCTTTGTATACGGTGGAGAAAAGTTAGTAGTCTGAGTCTAAGTTATTTGACTTTGAATATTAAACTAGAAACTCTCTAACCCATGATGTACCTCTTTTTTAAAGATTTCTATTTATTTATTCATGAGAGACACAGCAAGAGAGGCAAAGACATAGGCAGAGGGAGAGGCAGGCCCCCTGCGGGGAGCCTGATATAAGACTCGATCCCAGGACCTTGGGATTACAACCTGAGCCAAAGGTAGACGCTCAACCACTGAGCCACCCAGGTGCCTCCCATGATGTACCTCTAACTAGTCACTTTGACTTATGCTCACTGTTCCACATGAGCTAATATCCACAGAGGAAACAAAATGAAATTGTGCCACTCATGTCTATTTGTAATCTTGCTTTTCCCTGACCACAGGTCATTGCTTGTCAACCCTTAGTTTTCTTAGATACATAGCTATCTATATTATTGATAAACATGAGTCTGTGGTAGAGAAGATAGGGTTTCAGTTGGGATTAGGAAAATACCACGAATTCTCTGCAATCACAACAGGGAGCTGGAGCTATTAAAGTTCAATATTCACTTATGTTCTCTAAGATTAGGTGCTGCCAGAGCCCTTGATCATTCTAAATCTTTCTGGGGATAAAACACTGACAACTCATCTGGAAATACAGTGCCCTTCTTTTTCATTACTGTTGTCCTCAATGGACATGTGGATATTTTACATTATTGGGCGTTCATCTTAATTGTTGATGTGGTATATGATAGAAGAGCCTAACGATGTGTTTGGTATTAAGATACCAAGAAAAGCCGGGATCCACTGTGAAGCCATCTAATGTACATGGACAGACCAAATATTTTAATATCAGGAAATGAATCAAGCTCACAGGAGGAAGACCATATTCATTCACTAAGGGTGAATTAGGGCAGAGGGAGTTTCTTTTTTTTTTGGGGGGGGAGTTTCTTCCATCTCTCCTAAGAATGTCTCCATTCCTTGTCATGGGGTGTGGGCTTTTCTGGTTTGAGTATGAAAGAAGAGTAAGACAAACTGGGGGAGGACTGGCATATTATAAACGTTGGGTGAAATGAAGCTTCAAGACATATTTATATCTGAGGTAAGCATCATGATATTCACTTAGCCATCAACTTACGCACTCAATAAATATTTATTAAGCACTATATGTCAGGCACTGCTCTAAGTACTTGATAAAACACTGAACCAACACAAAAACGATCTTTGCCCCAACAGGGCTTATAATTTTTTTAAAGCTTTTATTTCTTTATTCATCAGAGACAGAGAGAGAGGCAGAGACACAGGCAGAGGGAGAAGCAGGCACCATGCAGGAAACCCCATGTGGGACTCAATCCTGGGACTCCAGGATCATACCATAGGCCGAAGGCAGACACTTAGCCACTGAGCTACCCAGGTGTCCCAAGAGCTTCTATTCTCATTAGTAGTGGACAATAAATATAATAAATAAGTAAACTGTGAAGTATATTAGGATATAATTAATTCTTAAGGGAAAAACCATAGGTAAGGAGTAGGAATGACGGGGGTTGAAATCCTAAACATAGTGGTTGCATCATAAGGTGGTAACATTTGAATAAAGTTTGAAAAAATAAATGTGGAAATCTGAGAAAATAGAATTCCAGGCAGAGAGAGAGAGAGAGAGTCCATGCAAGAATATAGAAGTAGGAACAAGCCTGGTGTATTCAGGATATAGTAGGGACAGGTTTGGAACTAGTTTGAGGTAAACAAAGTACTTGCTTCAGGAGAAAAATTTAAGGGGATACTAAAAACTCCATGATCAAAATGAACAATATTTTCATTCAATATATTTTTTAAATTAAAATCAATGCCAAAAACTCCATGGTGGACAACATAGCAAAATTTTACATAAGATAGAATCTGACCCTGTACTTAAACAACCCTGCCTCATTCACCCGGTTCCAGTAAAATTTACCTACAAAAGCAGGTGCCCAGCCTGTGGGCCACAGTTTGCCAATTTTATCTTTTTACTATTGCATTTAATATTTGTTCTGATTGCTCAGTTTTTCAGCAACCCTTAAATTTTGTACCTAAGTGCCTTAACTTGCCTTCCCTAGTCCCAGCTCTGCAAAAGAGGCCAGTGAAGCTGTAAAGGAGGAAGTGAGGGGGTGTCTATGGGAGGGAATGAGGACATAAAGACCCCTGAAGGCCACATTATATAGGGCTGTATAACCATTCTAAGGATTTTTCCTTTTTTTTTTTTTTTTGGATTTTTTTTTCCTTTTAACCTAAGTAAAACATACCAACATACCACATTTGAGGTTTTTAAATGAGAAGAACATCTGGTCTGAACTTACATTTTTAAAATGTTGAGTAAAAGGAGTAGAAGCAGTGAGAATAATTTAGAGGATGTTTACAGTAATCTAAATGAGAGATAATGGATGGTGGTTTGGACCAGTGTGGTAGTGTGAAAATGGTGGAGAGCAATCAGATTCTAGATATATTTTGGAGGTAGAACTTACATAATCTGCGTAGTATTGAATATAGGGTGTGAGAGAAGAAGAAAAGATAATTCCAATATTTTTACCTGGAGCTGCTATTATCTGAGAAATGCTATCTATGAAACAGGTTTAGGGAACGAGCCACGGCCTATAGTTTTGAACATTTTAGATCTGAGGTATCTGCTAGATGACCAACTGAAGATACTATATAAGCCATTGATACTCAAATATGAAGTTGAAGAAGAGATTTTAGCTGAAGAAATAAATATGGATTCCATCTTGAAATCTATATAGTTAACTTATTCACCTCCTCCACCCCCAGATACTGAAGTCATCTTCTGTAAACTAGAATTGAGGAACTTTATAGAGAATACATGTCTTCATGAGATAGAACTATGTTAGTGTCTACTCTTTCAAGACTCTTCAGTAGTCTAGGAGTTTGTTTAAAAATAACAACAAAAAAATCCCCCCTTGGTTTCTGTACCTTTGGTGGAATCTCTGTTTTCCACTGAGGTTTTAATTCTCAGCATTTTTTTAAATGTAAAGATTGAAAATGTGTTTTAAATTAGAGGGGATTACATGGTAAAATTTAAGTAATTAGATCCCACCACAAATGTCTCACTTTCCAGAATCTGCATTAAATTTTCTGCCAACATGAAATGTGCTAAAGAACTACAATGTAACTAAATATCTCCACAGGGGAAACAATGGAAAAAAAGAAAGAAACCTCTCCTCGAATTATTCAAAATAAAGATCTGTCATTTCATATCAGTCTCCAATAAACTGTAATAAATTTTCAGCCAATCTGCGTCTTTTATGAATATACAAACATGGCCACTTATGTGGGGCTGATTTTCAAAGTTCGGCATTAGGTTATCCACTGTGGCTACTGTTTAAAAGTATAAAAATCATATGGCAGCCTAAGATGACAAGTTCCTTGTGGTAAACTATTTTACTAGCATCTCTGGGCTAAGAAGAGATGAACCATCTTGACCTATTCTTCATTACAAGATCCAGTCTGCTGACTTCTAACGAGGATCCAAAAAAGTGGGTGCAAATATTCTCGTTACTTGTCAAACCTACATAATAACAAAGCATCTCTTGCCTGAAGTGATCAGCTCCTATCCTGGTAAGAAAGTCAAGACCACACATCTATCAGTGAACCAGTTTGAGCTGTTAGCCCAGCTTCTCAAAACCAAATCCCATTTAGTGTTGTGAGGTTTACTTTTCTACATGGATCACTTCCTTATTACTTGATGCCATGTGCCCTTGTTTTGTTTCATGGATTAAAGTAAGAACTAATAACATTTAAATGTTGGTATCAAATGAAAAATGCAGTCTCTCTTTGTCCTCTTTCATTCAAAAATAGAAATATATTGCCATCATAGGAAGTCCAGCCATAGAAGAAATTTCAGGCTTTTCTGATTAATCCTTTCTAAGGGAAAGGCAGGAATTCCAAGCAAATACATACTATTTTATAATTTCATATTCCATTCAGTTTTCTTTATGCATTGCACTCTAAATGTTAAAATATCTTTTATGCTTTCCTGAATTGTTCTGGATTTTATAAAGTAATAAAATATGACAAAATGCAACAAAGAGAGAAAGTATCAAAGGACATATTAAATGTTTATTTAATCATATATTTATTCTAAATACTTTATGAAGTCAATAAATATTTTATTATGATAATGTTCTATCATTGCTCTAGTACTGCTCTGAAAATGCTCCTGTTTTAAGAAATATGAGTTGGCTTAGAGAGATAAGAAATAGTTTTACTATTTATAATACATATTACAGACACAGCTAAGAGTAAACGCTGGGATCCCTGGATAGCTTGGTGGTTTAGCATCTGCCTTTGGCTTGGGGAGTGATCCTGAAGTCCCAGGATCAAGTCCCACATCAGGCTCCCTGCATGGAGCCTGCTTCTCCCTCTGCCTCTCTCTCTCTCCCTCTCTCTCTCTCTCTCATGAATAAATAAATAAAATCTTAAAAAAAATAAATAAGAATAATGCTGACTTTGGGCAATTGATTTTAAAACATTTACTTCTCAATGTCTTTTAAACCATGAAGATAGCTACTTAGTGTTACTTAAAATAAGATGAAAATTAAAGATAAATATTCCCTAGCCCAAGCCAAAACATAAAACAAACAAAAAAAAACTAACTTAGGAAACCATTAAAAATCAACAAAATTAGACTTGCAAACATTCTACTAAAACATATGCTAAACTGTTTTTTTACAGAAATACTGAATATTCATTGAATTATAATTTACACGATTTTAATTTCTACAATAACTGCATTAAGAATGGGAAAAAGTTGATAGGAAAATAGATCATAAGCCACCTTTTTGAATTAAGAAGGCAAAAGCACAATAATAATAACAATACAGTGCAAATTACCAACCAAACCTTGAGAGCTATTTCAGGAGAATATTTCATATGAGAGAGAAGAGTTAAAGATAGACATGACAACTCAATGAGACCCAAATGTAAATGATAAAACCATCGACAAAAGCCTTGAAGGGAAACGCTTTCCCCATCGAGGGATGATTTCTACTGGCCTCCAGGTGTAATATCATGTGCACTGATGAGCTGATCAACAGAACAGAACTTCTACCCAGCTGTAATCAAGAGTGATTGATGGTTGGGACAAAAAAGTTGATTATCATGACAAGTTCGCTGATGCAGAGAAAATAAGCTCTGCTTGGGAAATGGATAAAAAACCTGTTAAGAGACTACCTTCTGAAACCTTATTTATAAAGGCGTCTATGAGAAGGTGTAAGTTGTACAGAGGGATCTGATATTCCGATAAACCTGATAAGAATAAATTTGCCATACCTGGACCTCAACAGATTTCCTATGTAAGGAATTTAAAGGCTCATTTAGGCCCAATAAAAACTAAACCACATACACTCAGTGTTACCTGTGCAATTCTTAAAAGTTATCTCTCTGCTTCTCAAAGTATTACTGAAAATCACACATGGACACAGAAAATTAAACTTTCATAGCACACCATGCCTCCATTTGCCCTCCTCAGCTCCCTCCTCACAAGGAATAAACTCCCCAAATGACTGCAACCTTTACCACTATCACATTCAATTAACATCAAAACACAGATTTGGACTGAGACAACAGATCCCAGAGGCAGTATTTTGCATTTAAAATGAGGTTTGGCAGGCTTGAAAAAGGTGAATCTGGGCCAGAATGTTTGGTGTACTACGGTGTTCTAAAACAGATCATACAGAGATCTAGAGAGTATGAAGGAATACATCCATTTTCTCAACTTCTGGTTCTAATGTCTTCGAAGAAATTCTAGCACCATAATCCAACGCAGTGTGCAATTTATAGCATGCCTGGTACAATTTCAATCTCCTTAAACTCGCAATAAAACCAAATAGCCACTCTTAAACTAGTCATCACAAGAAACTTTTAGTGTGAAGGAGGTAAATTGAATGGGTATGTTCATTTCATCTATAATCTTTGGCCATGTGAACCCTTGGAAAAGGTAAAATGACTCTAGTTAATTATACAGATATTAGGACTCAACAAAAGAGACAACACACAGCAAGAGCTAGGAAAGCCAGGATACAAAGGGACACAAAATCCAAAATGACAAAAGAATACATACTAAAATGAATTATCTTTTTCTTAAATCCCTTTGCTCCTCTGCCCAGGAACGAATTCTTCTACTGTCCTAGTTTTCAGGGCCATGGCAAAACTTACGGTTTATTAAATGCTGAATAAACTATATGACATATAACAAAAAGGGCAAGTGAAGGGCACCTGGGTAGCACTGTCAGTTAAGCATCCAACTCTTGGTTTAGGCTCAAATTGTGATCTCAGGTGTCCTGAGATCCAGACCTACCTCAGACTCTATGCTCAGGTGGAGAGTCTACCTCTCTCTCTGGCCCTCCCCATCCTCCCCAACCCCATTCTCACCACTGCATGTGCTTTTTTCTCTGTCTCTCCAATAAATAAATCGTATTCATTTTTTAAAAAGATTTTACTTATTTATTCATGAGAGACACAGAGAGAGAAGCAGAGACACAGGCAGAGGGAGAAGCAAGCTCCCTGCAGGGAGCCCGATGTGGGACTCAATCCCAAAACCCCGGGATCATAACCTGAGCTGAAGGCAGATGCTCAACCACTGAGCCACCCAGGCATCCCAAATAAATAAATCTTAAACACACACACACACACACACACACACACACACACACAGAGACTTCTTGCTTCACCATATTCTACCTTCCTTTCATTGTGTCCTTCCATGCTTTGCCTACTCTTCTGGAAACTCTGCTTTCAATAGGTGTTGGATAAAACACACTCTCAGCACAGATTCTCTCCTCCCCTCTTCAACACTTAGTATGATCATATTTTCCTTTAAGTGATTCTCAATTTTGAAAGGTATTTCTACACTCCAGCAATTTGTACTTCTAGAAGTTTAATAATGAGCATATCCACCTTGATTAACCTCTGTATTGTGTGTAGAACTCAAGTGACCAATTGTCTTAGCTGAAAACTGTCAGCTGATGCCAATGCAAACCTCAAAATAAATTTCTCTTAGGGCATGTCACCTGATATGACAAATAAAAGCCCTATGCTGGGACATAAGAGCTCTGTTTCAGCTGTTTCAACAGCTTAGTGACCTTGGATAAGTCAGCTGAGATGCTCACCTTTGGTTTTTCCATCTCTACAATCTCTAAAATGGAGAGAATGACTTCTTAGATATAACTAAGTCCTAAAACACAACAGTTCTCTGAGGCAGTCCATAGAAATAACAAATATCATTCTGATTTCCAGAAGTTATATAACACATCTACTCATGATATCTTACATCAACTTCTCTTTCTAGAGAAGATGGTAAAATTTTCTATGTCTAAGAGAATCTGATAGAAAAGTGAATTTTATTATGTTTCTCTTTGTTTATAGAGAAAAAAAAGCACAGAGAAAGATAGACTCTTTTACAAAGAGTTCTCTTTTCTCAGTCCCTTACCCTTCATTCCATCCACAGATGAAACTCTGGACTATCAAAGCCTGATTCAGAGAGTCCCAAAATATCCCAATGTTGAAGTTTTATTTTTAAAAGCCTGCCAAAGAAGCACGATGCTTAAATAGGTTCCTGTGCTCTTGACTGGCTCATTTTCTCCTGAAATCTCAAACAGCCAGACTCAATATTTCTTGCCTAGTCCTTCTGTTCCAAGTTTTGTTTCTGAGAATTCCTGACAGAGCTGTAGGCTCCATTAAGGAAGTAGATGGGTATGAGGCTGAGCGATGAAATGGGGCCCAAATGCACACTCAGAGCATGAGCCCTCCAAAAGGGATGTGCCAGGCACTTGTTTCAAATACATCCAAACCTATAGTCCCATCACCACATGCCTCAAAGCTCGCTCCTCACACAAGGGTGACATGACTGCAACTAAACCCCATCAGGCCCCAGACATGCCTCTTTGTACACAAGCTGAATGGCCCTGTCATAGAAATACTTTTGAAGAAGAAAAAGCACTAAGTGGGAAGGCCAGAGTGCGCAGGCCAAAGCTCTAAATAGCTCTGTGAATCTTGAAGACGAACAGGAGACACTCTCTTATGAAAGAGATGTTTCAAAGCTGCCTAAAATTTAATTTCTAACTGGGTTCCTCAGAAAATCCTTTGGGACTTAGCAGCAGTGGCAACAGGCTTAGAGAGGCGGAGAGTTTCTAAGAAATCCAGCTCTGCCAGGGACAAGTTGACCCTGCAGTTTTTAAAAGGTAAAAGGTAAAGATTTATGAGGAGTGAGAACCTCAAATCAACACAGGAATACACTAAACACAGGCACTTTCAGCAGTGTATATCCCTTTAAGCACTTTTCTGAAAGATAGATATTTTCCAGCTTCAATATTTCTGAAGAAGTAATTTAGCATTCAGAGAATAAAACAATGATAACCCCATTATTTGTTCCATAACATAAAAATGACCTTTCCATTTCATTTGCTATACGGTTTACAATCCAATTTCCTATGTGTTCTATTTTATAATCCTTAGAACATGGCTATAAGGAATGGCTATTCATTTTATTTTTTAAATTTTTTAAAAAATATTTTATTTATTTATTCCTTTGAGGGAGAAAAAGAGAGAGAGCAAGAGAGAGCACGCATGAGCTGGGGGGAGAGGCAGAGGAGAGGGATAGGGAGAAGTAGGCTTCCTGCTGAGCAGGGAGCTGGACCAAGACTAGACTCAGGCTTGATCTCAGGACTCCGGGTTCACGACCTGAGCTTAAGGCAGATTCTCAACCATCTGAGCCGCCCAGGCATCCCTGGCTTTTCATTTTAAATAAGGTGATTATGGAAACAGTAAATTCAACAAAGAGCCCCAAGACATATGGCCAATCAAAAAAAGTGGCAGATCTAGACAAGAGGTTGTCTAAATCCTGATCCAGTGATTTTCCTACCATTACACTCAGCTTCCTTGGATGCTGTTTTCAGATTTGGGCTTAGGTGCACATCCCCATGAACAGATTTTTATTAACCCTTACTGTAGGATATGCAATAAAATATTGAAATCTGAATAAGGTAACTGTATCTATGAACTCTCCTGGGCATGTTTTGAGGCTGCAGATACTGTCAGAAAGAGGCAGGAAATGTTTAGAAAACTGCAACTGAGGCCTCCAAAAAGCAATTTATAATTCAGGATAAAATATGTGTAGGTTTTTTTTAAAAGCCTCAGTAGGGTAGTAGATGCAACAATTCCTTTTTATTTTATAAAATTTTAGCATTATTATACAGGAAATTTGGAAAATAAAATTGGAAAGAAATAAGAATAGTTCTTAACTTCAGTACAACCACGATTAGTTTTTTTCTCTCCCTCTGAGTAGTATTTCCTTTTAATATCAACACGCACAAATAATGCAGATTTAAGTATTTAAAAGAAATGTCTTAGGTTGTGATGATACAAAAGTATAATTATCTAATTTGGTTATTTGGTAGGAAAAAATGTTCCTTTTAGCAACTTCAGCACTATCTTGCTTCATTTGGTTACAGAGGTTAACCCAGAGATATAAATTAAATTCAAACATATTGCTTAATTTTACTACATTCGTGGGTTCTAAATTGTAGAAAAACAATAATGATTTCTATTTTATAATACCATTGGGAAATATATCAGTTATACTGATGATAGTCCCAAGGATCCCCTTTGGAGGGGCCTAAGGGCTTCAAGCAATGGACCTTCTAATGAGGTGGTTTTCCCTTCTGTTTTACAAAAGAGCACCGTGAGGTAATTGATGCTTGATAGTTCCGAGTCATAAAGGACATGTTGCTTCTACATTATCACTTGGTAATTTGCATTTTTACTTAAATGTTCACCATGTTTATGATAAGTTGTGTGACTGAATATGGATGATGCCATTTGAAAGTACTCACAAGCACTGGTGGGCAAGGCCTCACCCAAGTTGTAGATGACTTTCCACAGCAGCTGACATATTCAGTTAGTTTCGTGAGGGAAGGGGCCCCCAGGCTCCCTCTCTGGGAACTTACAGATCTCTAGCCACACCATTACTGTAGGATTGGCTGGAGCCTTTGATGGACTTTCTACTTTGCCTGGGCCAGACAGAGCAGTAATACTGGATAAGAGTAGACACTGAAGCTGCATGACCAGTGACTGGCCAGGTAGCCTTGTATGTCTCCCACATTCTCTGTATCACAGTTTCCACATGAGAAATTAGCAAAAATTTTCTTCTGTCTCTAACGTGAAATACTATTGTTAGGTTAATCATAGTGATTCTTTGATGCAACAACTTAATAATTTTTAGTTTGGGGCCTGAGATCATACTTTCCACTCTATAAACAGTCATCAAGAAATCATTTGATATCTCAATAATCTTATATCCATGCTGATCTTGAAATAAGCTGTCTTTCAAAGGCACACTTAACTTGCCCAAGCCAATGGTAGTTTATACTTATTTCAAGATGCTGATAAAATAACTGGACAAATTATAAACTTTTGGTAATTAATTGGGAACTTTTTACATAACCCCTATCTGTGTTTCATGTAAATGTCAAGAAAAGTTTTTTAATTTTTTTTTTCAAAGAAAAAGACTGTATCAGGAGAAAGCAATCTCATTTAAATAAAAATATAGTATAATATGCATTTAAAAAGATTTCTGTGGGGCCTAAAATAGAAAATGTACTATAAATGAAACAGGTATCACATAACACCAAACTACACAGATTATATATAATATGAAGGGTTACAAATAAATAAAAGCATAGAGGGAAAGAAAATTGAATTTTCATGATGCAAAGATGAAAAGAACTACAAGCTATTATTTTCATTGGAAGGGGAAGAAGCTTTGAAATGTAAAAAGGTTCATAAGGCAAAAATACTTTCCTATGTGATTGAGGATGCAACTAAGGTTACACATGAATTACAGTGTTACTTTTCCAGAATAATTTTAGGTTTAAGAATGGAAATAGGCAGATAAATTCCAGATTTACCTGGAGGGAGTAGATGTATTGGAATTATAAAACTTTTTCTTGGCATTAAAATGGTCAAATATGAGATATATCTATATGTATCTATCTAGAAAATATTTGTATTTTCTCTTAGTGTGAAGATTATTTTATTATATGTGGATGAAGGGGTGATAAATCCAATTGATCTTGGCACTTACTATTAAATATTTTATAAAAATAGTATTCATGGACCAGTCAATAGTAAACAAATCTCATATTTCCAGCACATTAGTTCCCCTTATTGAAATGATAATACTACAGAGACTTTTCTTTAAGTCTCTAAAGGAGTTTCTGCTCCTGTACTTCAACTTCACGATAATTATATTTTGTTTGTAACTCATGGTAAAATGTTGCTATGTGATTTATAAACTCAGTAACATTGGGTTTTCCTATTTTCTTTAAACCACAATTTAAGAAATTAGTGGTTCTTCACTATTCACTGCATAGTGAATTTACATTCAAGTTTCAAGATAAAAATGTAAAAGCAATGAATTCACATATGTCCAATTTATATAGAGAGGAATGAAGCTATACTGGGTAATTATCTGATAAATTCAATTCGTCATAGAATTCAGTTCAAATCTAAGCCAAACATCCAAATGACTACCTGTGGTAGGGAGAAAAAATGATATTTAAGAATTAATCCCTGGAAACTATGAATATGCTACATTATATGACAAAGGGGGATTAAATTAGCAGATGGAGTTAGGTTGCTAATCACCTGATTTAAAAGTAGAGAAATTAGGGATCCCTGGGTGGCGCAGCGGTTTGGCGCCTGCCTTTGGCCCAGGGCGCGGTCCTGGAGACCCGGGATCGAATCCCACATCAGGCTCCCGGTGCATGGAGCCTGCTTCTCCCTCTGCCTGTGTCTCTGCCTCTCTCTCTCTCTCTCTCTCTCTCTCTCTCTCTCTGTGACTATCATAAATAAATTAAAAAAAAAAAAAGTAGAGAAATTATCCTGGATCATCCAGATGAATTCACTGTGATCATAAGGGTTGTGAAAAGTGGAAGAGGGAGGCAGACCAGTGAGGGTCAGAATCATTCAATGTGAGAAGGATTCAACTAGCCATTGCTTGCTCTAAATATGGAAGGGAGTCATGAACAAAAGGGAAGCCTCAAGAAGCTGGACAAGAAAGGCAAGGAACTGAAGTCCCCCCTGGAGCTGCCAGAAGGAAACTTACCCCGCCAACACTGTGATTTTAGTCAGTGATACCCATTTTTTACTTCTCACCTCCAGAACTATAATACATTTATGTTGTTTTAAACCATTAAGTTTACATGATTTATTACAGCAGCAATAGAAGATTAAGGCAGTAAGCATCTAGTGAATGGTCAAGTGTGCAGTTGCATACTTATGATCCAGACCAGTTAGTCTAAATTCTCCAAATACCTCAGCTATTTTCCATGTGCCACATGCCAGACACACCTGAAAGTGAAATTGTAAGAATGAGAAGCAACGGTCCCTGATGAATACATATTGATTTCTATATCAACTTGAAACTTCATTAGCAATATAAATTGCTATTCTCTTCTGTCAAGGAAATAAAACAAGAATACATTTTATAAAATATGTAAATGTCTTTATGTTAATGTATACCTGGTAATAATTCTAAATACTTTAAACATGACTTTGATACCAATCTACAGAATTAGAAACATTAAAAAAAAAAGGAACAACTGTCTTGAAGTGGTGACCCATAGCAGGAGATAACCAAGCAAGGATTTAGCCTGGATGTGGCAGATGGTTTTCTTAAATTTAGTGGGAGATTGGGTTCAATGAGCTTGAAGTCTCTTTTTTGATTCCCAGTTTACAGGAAGTGAACTTAACACAGAGGAAAATATTGACAGTGAAATTGCTGGTAGGAGGAAATATTGAAATAGCCCCCATTATTTGTAAGAAGCTCTCAACATGGCTCCTGGGAGACTTTTGCATCATTACCTGATCAGTTCCAAAGTGAAATATCAATACCATTTAAGAAGGAATGAAATCAAGAAAGAATCACTTTAAATAACAATTACAGAACTATACGATTGTTCACTAAATGTTTAGAAATGACCAAATTGCAACTATTGAGTTCTGAACTCAAATTTACATGTTGAGAAGACCGCCCCTTTTTTACAGCAACTGGAAGAGATTATTACATGATATTTTTCAGTTGAAAAGATTTTTTGTTAATAAATTAAACTATGGCAAATTTCTTAAAATTCAAATCAATTCAAAGCACTCAATATTTAAAAACAAACAACAAAACAAAACAAAAAACAAAAAAACCTCTCTTTCAATAAAATGCCACATGTTTAGTGTATTCTTTTTTTATATCAACAAATACCATTTAGAGTCTATGCAGGCAATCTATTCTTTTTTAAGCCAACAAAAGAAATGGTATACAACTATCTGATGATCATACTAGTAGGTAGGAGTTCATAAGACAGTAGCAATCCTTATGCAAAATAAGATGTTCTGATAGAAGAAAAAAAGATACTTTATTTCTGTCACATCTGCTTTCTCTGCATGATTATCTCACATGCTCTTCTCATTATCAGAGAACCTAAAGGACTTACTTGCCTAGAAAGATTAAATACTGGAAGGCCTAACATTCTCCAAAATCCAGATCATTTTGGTCATCTCCACACTACACATCACCTTGTAAGATAATGGCACTGTGCAGGAGCCACTTTGACAGGCTGGGGTCCTCTGTTTTCCTAAAGTATCAACAGGTATTCTATTCCTAGTCCTTCCAACATCCCTTCTCTTTTCTTTATCTCTCAGGACCAACTCCACACCAAGGAGGTTGGGGAAGGCAGGCAGTAATTTTCAAATTGGCCATGAGCCAATTAGCTTCATTGTGATGAAACCAGAGATTTTCTGATCCCTAGAAAAGGTATGGAAGATATGAATAGCTCTCTATGAATACTTTGCAAAGCACTGGTCAGGTCCATAAATGTCTCATTTCTGTCATGTTCTCCACTTAAGTTTTATTCATCAAGGGCTCCAGTGCTTTGAGGCCTTTAGGACTCCCTATTAAAATGCTAATACTTCTAGGATAATAACTTGAGAGCTCTAATACAAATATCATTAAGAACACAAAGGGCTGATCTGGAATTGGGGACCACCAAGGCAGATAAAAAAAATTTACAAAGCAAGACGTTGGCCTTGAAATATAATTTGGGAATTATCTTATATCAAAGGTATAATTTATTAAAAGGCTATTTGACTATTCCCCAAAGGAAAAGTGTATTAGCTAAATTTAGTATTCCTAAGAGACTAAAAACATACCTTTAAACTGCAAGGAAAAAATATTGTTAATGTATGATGTTTCCAGAGTAAACCCCCCAAAATAATATAATAAACTCTGAATTTAAAGGACATAAGGAGTTAAAATGTTATCTTTGAATTTTGACATGCTCAGTTATTGGAGAAAAATGTTGAAGAAATCTCTTCTGCAAGATTAGAACAGCATAATACATTTTTTTCAGTGAATACTAAATGGTAAACTTACATCGGAATTAAATCTCAACTGGCAAATGTTGCATGATATGATTTGCTTTCTTCGATGAGGAAGAGGAACCCCGAATGTATGATTTATTACAGCTTTCTGAATCGGGTCCATCTGTAATGAGAAAGAAAATACAACAAATAGAAATAAAGCTTGTCAGTTCCATTGGAATGTTGCCTATTTCATTAAAGAGCCAATCTGTACAGCTTGAATCTACTGCTCACATTATAAAAAAAACATTTTTATTCTAAGAAACAGCATTTCTACTTTCTTGGAAAATAGACAATAAGCTCAAAGCTCAGTATGATAAGAAAATGATAAATGTACCCATTAGAGTTTGCATGCTGTTTTTCTCATTTACAATCAACAATTGTCTCAGTTTGATAATCCTAAAATATAATTAAAGGTTTATCAAAACTCAAATTATTCCAAATGCCAGCAATCTCAAACAGAAGTATGTATGCCATTGCCCCCAAATGGACTTGTAAATAGACTTGGTCAGCTGAGCAGTTCTGAAAATAAATTATGCACCATAATCCAACATTAACCTTATGCTATGTTTGGTATATCTTCTATGTTAAAATATAGTGTACAAATCCTACTTTCTAAGAATTCGAATGTATGGAGTTATCTATTCATTCAAAAACCATCTCTTGACCATTTAATGTAGACTGCTATCCTATGGACTTACTATTTGAGGTTCAGAGACTCTGGATCAGAGCAGTTATCTCTCTCCATCCCACATTCCCAGGATAGGTCAAGTGACACCTAAGACATAATGTCAGCAATCTGGCTCTGATAAAATTGATTGGCTTTGTCCTACCATCCACATCAGTGGTTTTCAACTGTTGGAGTCCGATAAAAATTTTGATCTGCTTCTTAATATTAGTGCAACCCCTTTGCTTATCTGTGTCTCCTAAGGTGGTGATAGGGTTCAAAAGTGATAATTTGTGTAATTAGCACAGTCAGTGCTAAGCACATTAAACAATCAATAAATGTTGGCTATTATATTTTCTCTATTACAGCACATATGAGGATCAGAGTTAACTTGGGTCTCATACTCCCATAATCATTGTTGTCACACTACTAATTTCTTACATGGCCAAGAAACATTTAAAAATAAATCAAATGTTACACATATGGCTATGACTTCCACTGAATACCTGCAAACTAGAACTCTCAACTCTCATCAGATAGAAAGTTCTTCTGAAAGTCCTCACAATAGGTTCAGATAGCTCAGCAATGATTTGAGACATACAAAAAAGCTAAGAATGTATCTGTGAAATGATGTTCTAATAGTCAGTTTCTCTGATACACTGTAGTTCTTAATTATCCTAAGCAAGTCGTTGATGAATTCCACCTCATTTTGTGTATTTCAAATTATCAGAATGAGTTAACTCATAGGTTGTCTTCATAGGTAGGTAGGAGGAAGCTTTTGTCTAGATAGCCACAGTTCTATTAGGCTGTCTAGGCACTCCTAATGTACAATAAAAATAATAGCACTCAGCATTTATTAACTGTCTTCTATGTGCTAAGCACCAGGCTAGGTGGTTAAAAATTAAATAGTTATGATGATCAAGAAGAACTCACAGGTGTAATCATTTTTATCTTCCATCATTACTTTACATTTTTTATTTGATGTTAATCCTTTCCCAGATTCTGGAGGAAACTCAGCTATCCCACGATTTTTCCGGTCATTTCCAGGTATTAATAAATTCTAGGATCCCCTTTCTCCTTACTAGTGAATTCTATCATCCTTTTTTTTTTTTTTTTTTTAGCCATATCATACTTTCTTTTTAACCAGTTTTATTTAGGTATAATTTACACATAATAAAATTTAGTAATGTTAGGTGTAGAATTTGATGGGATCTGGCAAGTACATACAGTAGTATACACGAACATTTCCATTACCTGGGAAAGTTTCCTCTTACCCCTCTCAACACCCGACTCCCACTCTTAAGTCTGAAATCACTAGTCTGCTTTCTGTCCCTTTCTTGAAGTTCATATAAAAGGAATCATAGACCATGTAGGGTTTTTTGTGTGCTGACAGCCTTCATTCAGAATAATTATTTTAAGATTCATCCATGCTGTTGCATGTTATCAATAGCTTATTCCTTTTTATTGCTGAGTAGTATTTCTTTGTATGGATATAACAATGTGTTTATCCACTCGTGAGCTGATGAACATGTGAATTGCTTCCAGTAAACTATTATCTTTTCAAGTCTGAACACACAATCTAAAGCTCATTCCTAAATTCAGTTCAGCATCTTAATCCAAACATTAAAAACTAATTTAAAATTCCACTCTCTTTCTTAGCTTAGAACTACTGTCAATGTATGAATAACAGTATGAAAAGTCACAGAGCATAGTATAGGGCTCTTTTCTCTCTCTACATATTTTTCTTTCATGTCCCTTACCCTTACCCCAGCTAATCTTCCAAACCTTCTTCAAAGCCATCTCACCCCACTTACTTAGAGCTCAAAATGGAAAATGTATTTTTCCATTTGCATCTTCCAAATGGAGGTTCTTGAGAAAGCCAACAGCCACACAAATGTGTGAATCTGGGCTACTTCAATAGCCTTCATTCTGCTTCCTAAGATCACTTTTATACTAGTTTAAATGTGCTATCACAATGCTTCTCCAACAATAATCACAGAGAACACTCGGCGATAATTTAATTTGCCTTTTAGCCAACAGCTAAAGAAAAATTAAAAGCAGAAAAAGGTCTCTGACTTAGAGGTAGTTGCTTCATCATATGCTACTGCATCTGTTCAGTGCATAAATGGGGCCCATTTCTATTTGGGGATAAGGTGAATTATGCCTCTAACCTATTTAGAAATACTGAAGACTTCTTATAATGATATAAAATAAAAATAAATTGCACAATTATATTAAAGATGCTCTCTGAAAATGAACAGTACTGAATTTTTTTCATATATTAGTGAGCAGCATATTATTTTGGTTTTTCAGTAACACTGGGAAAGCAGTGACCACATTCAATCCAAATTTGTGTAGGAGGTGTTTTGGAACTAGACACTTAATGCAAATGTGGCATATTCTCTAGATTTAATTCTTTTGTTTGAATTGAATGATGTTCTGATCACTGTGACTATAAAATCAAATTTCAAAATGCAAAGTAGTGTATTCTTCTTCAGAGACAATTTTATTTCCCAGTATACTTAAAAAAAAACCCACTTAAGTATATTTCGAAGATGGATTTCACAAAATATAGTTACACCAACAGAATTATCTTTATCATTTTAGAAATCTAATACAACAAAATGATAAACTTAATACCTTTATTAATGAGTATAAATCATATTCACCTCTCTCATATATACATCTATAAGTAAAGCCATTTACAGCAAAGAATCATGAAAGGGCAAAATCTAAATAATAACCAGTTCTATTGTTAAATAGTTGATTAAATGATACCACATGGTATGTAACTAAAAGTAGCATGCATCTATTATCAACCATAGGGATACACACACAGCCACTTAGATCATTTTGTCTAAATACACTATTATTTACCATTATAATCAAACATTTTGTTTAAAAACAAAGTCACATGTGTTGACTTTTCCTACAATAGGTGTGATCTGTCAAAACAATGACATCTTATTGTGTGTATACATAGTATCATTAGGAGTTTTTCCATAAAGTCAGTTTCAAGAGATGCCAAGGTGTCGAGGCAAGAAAAGGGGTTTTTAGGTAAAATAAACTGTAGGAAACCCTGATACTACAGCCTAGACATTCATAGTGCACAATAAAATATTAAATTTTCTGGGGTGACCTGCAGCAAAAACAAGTTTTTAATAGGTAATTTCTAAAATAATATAACCAAACTTTTGTTTTCTTTGTTTTTAAATTTAACATCCTTGTTCAATGCATAGAGATTGTTTTTTTTTTTTTTTTTAAGATTTTATTTATTTATTTGACAGAGAGAAAGAGAGCACAAGTAGGTAGAGTGGCAGGCAGAGGCAGAGAAAGAAGCAGGCCTTCCGCTAAGTAGAGACCCCGATGCCGGGCTTGATCCCAGGACTCTGAGATCATGACCTGAGCTGAAGGCAGACATTAACTAACTGAGCCACCTGGGTGCCCCCAATGCATGCAGTTTAGAAAATAATGATCCGGGAATATAATCAACATAAAAATATGAATGAAATGTAAAGCTTTCAGTAGTAAATAAAGACACTAAAAATGTAACACAAAGAAATCAGATCCATAAGAGCTTTGATACGTTTCACTTAACCACTTAACTCATGCAGCATGAAATTAAAAACTAAATTAAATGGTATAATCTACATGATATTTTAATACATATTTATCTAATTTCTAAAGTGGGATATTCTAAATACATTATCCAGCCCCCAAACAAACAAAAAATGAAGGATGATACACGAACCTATTGATATGCTTACCCGAACTCTAGTCTAAAATTCAATTTCAAACTCAGCCTATGGCCTTATTTAAAGCCAAATGAATATGTTTTTCTTCATTTCAGGCTTAAGGATCTTTGCATTTCTATCTCAGGTCTTGCTTTTTCCCTCACCTCCCCTCTGGGCATTCTGTTAAATTGATTTGTAAATGAGTATACAAGGGACAGCCAGAGCTGAGATTCCCTTCTCTAGGATGAACTGGTTTTTTTTTTTGAGGATGCGGGGTTAGTCCTGAGTTTACATTTCCTGCTCTAAGAGACTTCCTCTCTTTCTGTTCCTATTATTATTGTGGCTTTCAGTTTTAAAATCAAAGAACAAAACTGAAATGCCAGGAAGCTTAGAAGTTCAGAAATATAAAGGTTGTCTCCTCCAGCTGGTATTTCCATGTAACAATGGCCAGTAACAATAATTCTAAAGGTTACTCAGAGGAATTTGCTGTGTGGTTTTGTTTTGTTTTGTTTTGTTTTGTTGATAAGCATCATTTCCATCCTGACAACTTACTGAGAAACTCTCCTTGCCCCTTGCCTACTATCACAATACTATGAAGCAGCAGAGCTAGTTAAGAGGCACAACCACCACTCTGCTCCCATCTCTCTCAGGTACCACTATCAAGCTTTGTGATGTCCACTTCCTGGATATTTGTGACTCTGTAGTATTAGGTGACACTGGGTGGATTTACTACAACAACTATGAATTAGCAAAGTTTGAGTTTATATGACTTATATTCACACATTAGAAAACATTAATAAAAAAACCTAATTCTCTCAATCCTGCAACAAATTTATTCACTTGAAACATATGCAATGTTGACCTTTTTCTTTAACTTTCTAAAAGGCTGCATAAATTACATTTAAAAAGTGTATACATCTTAAGTATATCATTAGTTGACTTTTTTAACCTGTGATACTTAAGCACCTGGGTGGCTCAGTGCTCAGTGGTTGAGTGTCTGCCTTTGGCTCAGGCTGTGACCCCAGGACCCCCCACATTGGGCTCCCTGCAGGGAGCCTGCTTCTCCCTCTGCCTTGGTTTCTGCCTCTCTCTTTCTCTCTGTCTCTCATGAATATATAAATAAAATCTTTAAAAAAAATAACTTGTGGGATGCCTGGGTGGCTCAGCGGTTGAGCGTCTGCTTTTGGCTCAGGGCATGATCCTGGAATCCTGGGATCAAGTGCCACATTAGGCTCTCTGCATGGAGCCTGCTTCTCCCTCTGCCTGTGTCTCTGCCTTGTGCATACTTCCATGTTATCACCATCCCGATAAACATATAGAATATTTTCAGCAATCTAGACGGCTCCCAGACGGAGCCACAAATTTGGGAGTCCCCAAGCCACCTGCACTTCTGAGAAACTGGCTACAAATTTGGGGCTTACCATGACTCCTGCAGGTTTGATATCTTGCTAGAATGATTAACAGGATTCAAAAAAACACTGAATCTGTGGTTACAGTTTTATCATAAAGGCTACAAATCAGGACCAACCAAATGGAGAGTCCCAGAGGGTGAGATCTGTTAGAATCGTGAACATGGAGCTTCCATGTCCCTTCCCCAAGAAATTAGGATGCATGGCCCCTGCAACACCCTCACATCTAAGAAACTTGCCCAAATCTTGCTCTCTGGATTTTTTATTGGGGTTTCGTTACATATGCATGACTGACTGAATCATTGGCAAAGTGAACAAATTCAAACTCTAGCCCCTTTCCCCTTCCTGGAGGTCCCGACTGATATCACCTGCCCAAAGCTTAATCCTCTAATCACATGGTCACTGGTAACTGGCCTCCATCCTGAGTCACTTCATTTGCATAAACTCAGGTGTGATCCAATGTGGGAATGATTCACAAAGCTACTCATCACTCAGGAAATTCCAAGATTCTAGAGACTACCTAAAATCTAACATCTGAGGACAAAGATAGCCAAATTCTTTATTCACATCTTTGTATTTTTCAATGCATATTTTAACATAGTTGCAAGCATAATATAGAATATTTTCTCTTTTTTCATTTAAAATACATCTTAAGAATACTTTCATTTAACATCAGCTTTCATCTTTACCAATTAAATGGTGGCATACTAATATTAAATAATTATACCACAATTTACTTAATTTATTCTCTGATTTTGGATATTTAGGCTGTCCCAGTATTAAATACCACTGCAAAGATCATCTGTATGGGTGCAACTTTTATTAAGAACTACAGCCTCTTAGAGCTGGAAAGAATCTGAGTGATCATATCTTGCTTTCTCATTCTATTGACAAGCCCACTGAAGACCAGAAATGTTTCAATCAGTAGTAGAAAATGGACAACAAACCAATTATCCATATCCCAGTTCCAGGTTCTTGCAGCTATAACATATGACAGCAAGTATAATCCTTCCTTTTTCTCCCCACATAGGAAATAACAAATGGTTAAGATGTAGTCTACACTGTTGCTACTCCTAGTTGCTGGCTGTTTTATTTTACTCTTTCTAAATTCTATCTTTACTTTTACGTGGAGTGATAATCATGTTGGGTTATTATGACTAATAAACTATGTAAAGTGTATACAGAGCCCAGCACTGTGTCTGTCACATAGAAAGCACTCGATAAAAGTAAATGCTTCTTCTATTATTATTTTATAGCAATGATAGTAAATATCACAATTCCTTTCCAGAAGCAGAAAACCAAAAAAAGAGTAGAAAGATGTCTTGAAAGGTCCTTGTGATCCATGATCATCCAAGAAAAAATAAATTTAACTATAATAAACTTTATATTTGAAAAAATAATGAATTTAATTTTTTATTTTTAAAATTTTTTAAAGAGAGAAAGAGCAAGCAGGTGGGGAGGAACAGGAGATGGAGAGAATCTTAAGCAGGCTCCATGTTGAGCGCAGAGCCAATGTGTGGCTCAATATCACAACCCTGAAGTCATGAGCTGAGCTGAAATCAAGAGACAGATGCTTAACCAATTGAGCCACTCAGGTGTCCTCAAAATAGCTGATTTTAAATAAGCACTTTGACACATGAGGCACTGTTAATAACGCCTACATGTCTCATTAGTCCTTCATAGTATCCCTACAAGGGAGACACTTTTGTTTTTTCCTTTTAATAAACTTTATTTTTTAAAAAAATTATTTAAATTCAATTGATTAATATGTATTATTGGTTTCAGAGGTAGACGTTAGTGATTCATGAGTCTTCTATAATACCTAGTACTCATTACATCATGTGCCATCCTTAATGTCCATCCCCTGGATATCCCATCTCCTCTCCCCTCCAGGAACCCTCAATTTGTTTAGTTTCCTATGATTAAGAATCTCTTATGGTTTGTCTCCTTCTCTGATTTGTCTTGTATTTTTTCCTCTCTTCCTCTAGGATTCTGTTTTGCAGCCTAGAGCAACAGAATACACATTCTTTTCAAGTGTACATAGTGTACATTCTCCAGAATAGATGACATACTGGGTCACAAATCAGGTTTCAGTGGGTATCAAAAGATTGGGGTCATTTCCTGCCTATTTTCAGACCACAAAGCCTTGAAACTGTAACTCAGTCACATGAGGAAATTTGGAACGAACTCAAATACATGGAGGGTAAAGAGCATCCTACTAAAGAATGAATGGGTCAATGAGGAAACTAAAGAAGAATTTTAAAAATTCAAGGAAACAAATGAAAATGTTCCAAACCTTTGGGATGCAGCAAAGGTGGCCCTAAGAGGCAAGTATATAGCAATACAAGCCTTTCACAAAAACATGAAAGGTCTCAAATATACCTAACTTTACACCTAAAGGAGCTGGAGCCTAAAGAAATAAAACCTAAAACCAGCAGAAGAAGATAAATAATAAAGATCAGAGCAGAAATCAATGAAATAGAAAGCAAAAGAACATTAGAATTGATCGACTAAACTGATAGTTGGTTCTTTGAAAGAATTAATAAGATAAACTCCTGGCCAGACTTACCAAAAAGAAAAAAAGACCCAAATAAATAAAATCATGAATGAAAGAGGAGAGATCACAACCACACCGAAGAAATACAAACGATTATAAGAACATAGTATGAGCAACTAATTTGACAATCTGAAAGAAATGATTGCATTCCTAGAGATGTATAAACTAATAAAACTGAAATAGGAAGAAACAGAAAATCTGAACAGACCCATAACCAGTAAGGAAATTGAAGCAGTCATCAAAAATCTCCCAACAAACCAGAGTCCCGGGCCGGATGCCTTCCCAGAGTAAGTCTACCAGCGATTTAAAAAAGAATTAGTATCTATTCTTCTGAAGCTGTTTCAAAAAACAGAAATGGGAGGAAAACTTCCATACTCTTTCTATGAGGCCACCATTATGTTGATCCCAAAACCAGACAAAGATCCCACCAAAAAGGAGAATTACAGACCAAAATCCCTGATGAACATGGGTGCAAAATTCTCACCAAGATACTAGACAATAGGATCCAACAGTACATTAAAAGGATTAGTCACCATGACCAGGTGGGATGTATTCCTGGGCTACAAGGTGGTTCAACTTCAGGAAATCAATCAATGTGATATACCACATTAATGAAAGAAAGGACAAGAACCATATGATCCTCTCAGTAGATAAAATAGAAAAAGCATTTGACAAAGTACAGCATCCTTTCCTGATTAAAACTCTTCACAGAGTAGAAATCTTGGGAACATACCAATCATATATCATATCATATCATATCATATCATATCATATTAATATTACAAAAGCCATATACGAAAATCCCACAGCAAGTAACATTCTCAATGGGGAAAAACTGAGAGCTTTTCCCCTAAGGTCAGGAACATGATAGAGATGTCCACTATCACTACTGCTGTTCAACATAGTACTACTGGAAGTCCTAGCCTCACCAATAAGATAACAAAAAGAAATAAAAGGCATCTGAATTGACAAAGAAGTCAAACTCTCACTCTTTGCAGATGACATGATACTCTATGTGGAAAAACCAAATGACTCCACCCTCAAATTGTTAGAACTCATACAGGAATTCAGCAAAGTGGCAGGATATAAAATCAATGCACAGAAATCAGATGCATTTCTATACACTAATAATGAGACACAAGAAAGAGGATTTAAGGGGTCAGTCCCACTTACAGTTGCACCCAAAACCATAAGCTACCTAGGAATTAACCTAACTAAACTTTATTCTTTAAAATATTTTATTTATTTGACAGAGACAGAGACAGAGACAGAGAGAGAGAGAGCATAAGCAGGGGGAGCAGGAGAGAGAGAAGCAGGCTCCCCGCTGGGCATGGAGCTTGATGCAGGGATACATCCCAGGACCCTGGCATCATGACCTGAGCCAAAGGCAGATGCGTAATGGATTGAACCACCCAGACACCTCTAAATTTAACGTTTTTATAGCAGTTAGAAGTTTACAGCAAAATTGAGTCTAAGATACAACAGTAGATTTTTTTTTATTCCCATTTTACATATGAAATGTTTAGGTACAAAGACATGAAGCTAATTGGGTTAGGTTTTCACATTAGGCAGTTCTAGAGCTCTGGTTTGAATTCAGGTAGTCTAACACTGTCATTTTCACAGCTTAAAAACACTGCCATTTTTTTCTTTCATCAGCAAAAGAAAAAATAAATATCTTCATACACATACACACACAAAAGGGGGCAGGGAGAAGACAATGTCTGCAACATCTAATCAAAAATTATGTACTCTGGCAACATAGAGGAGCTCTAGAAATCACTATGATTTCTACAAGATAACGTATCAAAGCCAAAATGTTCAAGGCATAGTAAAAGGCAATTTGTAGAAGAAAATATCTTAATGGTCAATAAAAAATAAAATGTATTGGTTATTCTGAAAGTAAAGCTTAAAATAACAAGGAGACAGTTGGCAAAAATTGACATTTTGTATTGACAAGGATTTGGGAAAAGTGCAGAAAAATTTGGCATCACCTAGGAAAACTGAAAATGAACTGAACATAAGATCTATACATTTGGGATGCCTGGGTGGCTTGGCAGTTGAGAGTCTGCTTTCAGCTCAGGGCATGATCCCAGGGTCCAGGATTAAGTCCTGCATCAGGCTCCTTGCAGGGAGCCTGCTTCTCCCTCTGTCTGTGTCTCTGCCATTCTCTCTCTCCCTCTGTGTCTCTCATGAATAAATAAATAAAATCTAGGAAAAAAAAAGACCTAAACATTCACCCTCTAGAGAAGCTTATTGCCAAGATAAACTCACAAGGAAGTTCCCTGAAGTTTTGTTTTTATCAGTAAAAACTAAAACAACCTAAAGAGCCAATGGTAAATAGTCAAAGAGCTATAAAATGGAATACTACACAGAGGTTAAAAGGAATTAATCAAATATTTCTTTATTGGCAATAGATAAAATGCATCAGAATATCTATAATATGACATCAGATACTAAGAAAAAAATCACACATTCATAGTCAATAGATAAGTAAGAAGGAATGGTTAGGAGATCACCAAGTTATACCTTCTAAAAAAGTAATGTGTCTGCGAAATGGCCATCAATTACAGCTATTGAACAAAAAGAGACAACCAGACAGCAGGTGTCTCTTGAAGAAGTACTAAACCACCTGTGAGGAAGTCATACTCGAAATAACAAACTTGCATCTGGTCAAGCCTCTAGATGTAATTACCCATTCTTAGGAAATACAGGGACAAAACAAAGTGGTAAAAGTCTTTACATGGATAGAGAAAGGGGAATCCTTGTGCACTGTTGGTGAGAATGTAAATTAGTGCAGCTACTATGGAAAACAGTATGGAGGTTCCTCAAAAAAATAAAAAATAGAAATACCATAGATTCAATAATCCCACTATTGGCTATTTATCTAAAGAAAATGAAAACAATAATTTGAAGAGATATATGCACCCCTATGTTTATTGTAGCATTATTTATAATAGCCAATGTATGGAAGCAACTTAAGTGTTTATCAATAGACAAATGGATAAGGAAGATGTGGTATGTATATGCATACATAAATATATATATACACACACACACATATATGCATATACACACATAATGGAATATTACTTGGCCATAAAAAACAATGAAATTTTGCCATTTGCAACAATACTAATGGACTTAGAGGGTGTTAAGAAAAGTAAGCCAGACAGAAAAGACAAATACCATATGGTTTCACTTATATATGAAATCTAAAAAACAAAACAAATGCACAAACAAACAGAAACAGATTCATAAATACAGAGAACAAAGTGGTGGTTGCTAGAGGGAGGGAAGTGTGGCCAGGCAATTAATAAGTGAAGGGTATTAAGAGGTACACAATTCCAGTTATAAAATAAATAAGTCATGAGGATGAAAAGTACAGCATAGGGAAGACTGTAATAATACTATACGATGACAGATGGTGACCACACCTCTGGTGCTCAGTGTGGTATAATGCACATAATTGTTGAATCACTGTATTGTGCACCTGAAACTGATGTAATAATATGTGTCAACTATACTTCAATTAAAAACAAGTCTCCAGGGGATCCCTGGGTGGCTCAGCGGTATAGCGCCTGCCTTTGGCCCAGGGCGCAATCCTGGAGCCCCCAGATCGAGTCCCACGTCGGGCTCCTGGCATGGAGCCTACCTCTCCCTCTGCCTGTGTCTCTGCCTCTCTCTATGTCTATCATAAATAAATAAAATATTAAAACAAAACAAAACAAAAACAAGTCTCCACATTAATAAAATCAATAAATTCCAATAGGAATTTATGTCAGGCTTTTTAAAACAAATCAGTAGCTAGAATATAATAGGAATAAGATCTATAACTTTAAAGATACTTAAGAGACATAGCAGTCAATTCCAAACAATGGGTCTTACATGGATCTTGATTCTAACAAACTGTATAATAAATATTAGAAGATAGTCAGGGGGAAGTAAAATCGGGTATTTATAATAAGGAATTATTTTTTATTTTCAGTTGTGATAATTGTAGTGTAGCTATATGTTTAAAAAGTCATTATCATTTAGAAATACTCAGTAAAATATATACTGAGGAAATGATATTATGGGTCTGATTTACTTCAAAATAATTGAGAATATTTGAGGGATGAGTGGGGATATTAATGAAACTTGGTCCTTAGTTGAAAACTACTGAAGGTAAATGCTGACTATGTGAATTTTCATTATATTATTCTATTTTCATACATGCATGAAATACTCCCTAAGACAAAATTAACAATAATCACATGCACACGCATGTACACAATCTGTAAGTGATTTATGGATGCATACATATGTATCTAAGTGTGAACCACAGATGAAGGAAGGGAGCATACCAAACTCACAACAGTTGTCTTTTGGGGATCTCAGAATGTGACTGGGACAGTGGCTACAGAGCACTAGAGCTACATCCAGAACATTTCTTCTCAGTATGGAACTAGCAGCAAAAGCAACAAAATATTAACAGATGTAAAATTATGGGTGACTATAGGTTTTCTTATAATATTTATCATAATTTTTATTTCTTTTAAAAGATCAAAAAGTAAAATATCACATGCGAATCCCTCAGTAGATCATACCCAAATGAAAATAAGTTGAGGGATAATGTCTTTACCCTTCTTTCTTTGAAATTTGGGCCAGTAGGGAATTTAACAGGAATACCAATCACCCAAGATCAAGACACAGTTCTGAGTGGGGTATATGAGGGTGCTGAATGCAGATACACATTAAGTCTCATAGTTTCTTTCTTTTTCAAATAGCAAAGGACAAACATGAGTTCATTTAACAAATAAACTCATTCAACTAGAAGTACACTTATTCCCATCAATCTCATTAATCAGGTCATGCCCAAATCTGTTTATTTAAATCAAGTAGGAAATCTAACACATAGTGGGAGCATGGCTGGCTCAGTGGTTTAGCACTGGCTTTGGCCCAGGGTGTGATCCTGGAGACCTGGGATCGAGTCCCACATTGGGCTCCCTGCATGGACCCTGCTTCTCCCTCTGCCTGTGTCTCTGCCTCTCTCTCTCTCTCTCTCTCTCTCTCTCTCTCTCTCTCTCTATCTCTCTGTGTCTCTCATGAATAAATAAATAAAATCTTTTAAAAAAAGAAATATAACACATATAAAATCACATAGGCACATTAAAGGCATAGCCATTTTTCAAAGCATCAACCTTTAATTCTTTCATACATTCTACTTTTTCTGCCTTGAAAATTCTTTCCCCACATGTTCTAGTTTATTTTCTCTTGACTAACACCTACTTATTTTTCAGAACTCTAATTTTCAGGACACTTGGCTGGGACCTCCTTCGAATGGGCTAAGTCCTCTCACTTATCCAGCATAACACTCTATCGCACCATCAATGATATCCCTTGACTTGTTTGTCTCTCCCAACAGATAACAAGTCAAGGCAGGGCTGGGTTCTTGTTATTTGTCTCAGCAATTAGTAGAATGGCTCCCATTATCATAGGCTTAACACATGCCTTTTGAGTTGGTAAACTGAATGATATTGAACCCAATATAAAAACACAATACCGGTCTTGGAATGGTATTAACAAAAGGAGTGAGAAAACATGGATTCACAAAGAAACTTTAGGCATAGGAGGTGAAGTGAGCTTATTAGAGACAAAGTTATATGAGAAATGACTCCGTGATACAATATAGGATGTAGGATATAGACTCTGGGAGTAAAATCTAGAACTCTAAGCTACCAAGCAGAATTCACATATAACCTATCACCATCTAAGCAATAGGGTCATCATTGTTGATAGTTTCTTTCAACTGCCCATTAGGTGTTAACTTGAGATCATTTTTCCACCAGGCATTCTCCTAGACAAAGACTAACAGCCATACTGGCCCCCTGATCAGTTAAGGAGAAGATGATTTTGTTCAGAAAACCAGTCCCTGACCTTAAGTGAGCAAAGACATGTCCAAATGTCCGAGATTTCCTTGTCAGTAGTTCTCGGCCATGGTTACTTTTCATAATGTTCTGTAAGTAGGCTAATACAATGAAATGTAGAAAGCTAAAAGTAAAGAATGGATTAGCTTGAGAGGATCTTAAGACATTATTTTTCTTAGAATCATTGATATGAACATGCAAATTGCATTTAACCAATGTATCATGGCCCTGTCATGGAATGCCCACAGATGGACATGCATTTTGAGATTTGGAAGGGCAAATATGAAGTTGTTACCAACACAATTAATCAGTCATGGAAGTCAGTTCTGGTTACAATGTTTGAAATTATCTCTTTGGTATTTTCAATGGGTAGGGCCCAAGTTTCACACATGTTTATATGCCCTGTGGTTCTCAATCCTTTCTCTGGAACTCAGAATATATTCAAAACCTATCAAAACTTCTCAGTTTATAAATGAGAAAAGCTATACCCTGAAGTGGGGGAAGGAATCTGAGAAAAAAAAGGAAGGGAAGGTGATTTCATTCCATTCATAGGCTTCCTTTTTTTGCAACATGATTTTTTTTTCTAACCAAAAGAATATTAAATTTCTTTGAAAAGAATGAATGTTGGGCAGCCCGGGTGGCTCAGTGGTTTAACGCTGCCTTCAGCCCAGGGCTTGATCCTGGAGACCCAGCATCAAGTCCCATGTCTGGCTCCCTGAATGGAGCCTGCTTTTCCCTCTGCCTGTATCTCTGCCTCTCTCTCTCTCTCTCTCTCTCTCTCTCTCATGAATAAATAAATAGAATCTTAAAAAAAAAAAAAAGAATGATTGTTGCCTGCTCATACTACTAATTCCCCATAGAGAAGATTCCAGTGTTTAATTTGGACGCTTTAGAAATTTTGTTATCAGCATTACAGGGACTTAATTTAACTCAAATGTTTTGATCAGACTTCCTGCTTCTGCAAAATCTCCTCCAAAGACAATGAATGCCGAGGGTGCTTGCTGGTGCAAGAAGTCAGGTTTCTCAATACTCTTCAGGATTGGGTCTGAATAAGATCTAAAATAATTAAACCCAGCGACTCCAGAGTTGGGATTCCATTTACATGGAATGCCCCAGAGAGCCTAGCACTATTGATTGAACAAGAAAATAAATTCTAGAAATCCATTCTATTACCAGCTGTACTAGAAGTCCACAAACACAACTGGTTCCTGCGGTCATTAAAATATGGGCCAGGTGTTGAAATCTGCTGTACTCTGAGATGAAAAGGCAGGGGCAAACACATTGTTGTACATAAATTACAAATGGCTAAATTGAAGGATTTCTCTGATTCTGAAAGTATGTCCTTCCTACTTTTCTGTTGAACTCCTTGCTTTTACAAAATCATGGTGTAATCAGATGAATTTAGTTAGTTCATCAGGTAGTTCTGGCTTGAAAAAATCAAAATGAGGAAGTCCTATGTTAACTGGTCTTTTAATATTTTCTTTTTAATATTTTAACAGTGTATTAGTTTCCTAGGGTTTCTATAACAAAATACTGCAAACTTGGTGGATTAAAACAACAGAAATTCATGATCTCATGCTTCTGGGAGCTAGAATCGCAAATTGAGGTCTTGGCAAAGCCATTTTTCCTCTGAAGTTCCTAAGGAGACTCTTTCCTGCCTATTCCTGGCTTCTGTTTTTTTCCTAGCCATGTCTGGCAACCTTTGGCTTATAGATGCCAAGGATTGCTATAATCCTCCACCTTCATGTTACATTCTTCCTTTGTGAGCCTGTGTCCAAATTTCTCTTTTATAAAGATACCAATTATATTGGATTTTGGACCACTCTACTGAATTCGCTGTCACCTGATTATCTCTGCAAAGAGCCTATTTTCAAAGAAGGTCACATTGTGATGTACTGGGGGTGCAGGCTTCAACATATTTTTCTGAGAGGACGCAATTCAACCCATAACAAATGTATTGGGCAACGTGAAAACCTAGAAATCACTGTAAACTTTTACTAAAGCACGAATTCTAGGATTTCTCGGTTAAAGGAAAAATAAAAAATTATAATCAGTTTCTTTGTCTCAGTGGCTAAAAGGGAAAATCTGAACAAACTGTGGATCACTGAGACCATTCCTGCCTAACAGCTTATTAACTTGATCACTTTAATCCTCAAAGAGTTTTGCAATCCATAATGATCTGGGAAGAAAAAATAAACTTAAAGTTTTGAAAGATACATAGAGATGAGGAGAATGGAATTGAAAGAGGTAGTGTTGATCTTTACCAGCCAGCCGGCAAATAATTTAGATGAGGCATTTTTGAAATGTCCAAGATTAAAGTAATGAAGTATACAGAAAGATTAAACAGTGGTACATTGGTATGCTCTAGGTAAGTGAATATCCTGATTTTAATTATTTGGTTAAATTACAAATGATATATCTTTGTAGCTACATGTTTTGCATTGTATTTTTTTCTTGCTCCTTTGTTTATTTCTTTGCTTAAATGCCATTTAATGCTTTGAGAAAGTACAATAATGTTTGGGCTCTTTTTATATAAATTCCATCTCTGTAGGTAATCTATGTGGTCTGTCCTAGTATGAAAGTACCAAGATATTACCCACGTTAAAATTGAACATGTGAGAATATCCTTGCTTGGTTTTGTTTTGTTAAAACATAAATATACATATATGTCTGTGCACATGTATGTTTGTAGGTGTGTATACACATGCATGCATAGTATTTATGCGTTAATTTATGTACCAGTATTTATCTACCAACTCCCTATGCGAAGTCTCTCACTGCTTGGAATTTCTCATGACTCCATTTCCTTTGTTCTGTTTTTGGCTGGACCTGATCATTTCTTGAAATATTCTACTTCTCCCTGCACTGAAGTATTCATTCACTAATTTACATACACTTCCTTCCCTCTTCTCCATGGGTTGCCTATGTACCTGTTTATCTTAGCCAGTAATATGGAATTCAAGTCACAAAGGGCATTTTGTATTGTCAAACACTGCTTTCCACAAACTAGCACAGACCTGTCTCTGGATTCATTTCTATTTCTCCTTGCCTCTGATATTTTGTTCCACTAATGCAGATCTATTGGCAATGTCTTGCATAATCCAACTGTGGTTTATTATCTCCTCATCTTTTGTAAGGCACTTTACCTTTATTACTTATTTCTTTCATGTATAATTCCTGTCTATTACTCTAAATGTCATCTTTCTGAAGAGGATCCCTTTTGGTCTCTTACAACGAAGTGCTCCTCCCAGTACTTACAATGCCCTATACACTCTAGCATCATATCACCGACTACCACTCAAATATTCTGCTTTTAGTTTTCCCCTCTTCAAATTGCAAAAGATGTAGTGTTATTAATCCTTGAAAAAAGGTGTCTAAGCATAGAAATGCTCAAAAAAAGGTTTACTGTCAAAAAAAATAAAAATAAATAAAAATAAATAAAAAAAATAAAAAGGTTGACTGTCAAAGTAATTAGATATGTAAAAGTAGCCATTCTAGTCAACTGTCAATCGCTTTAAATAGAAAAAAGTGGCCCGAGGTATTATTCTTGACTAAAGTCACATTATTCAATTTTACAGAAAAATTGCATTGTTCTCTGAGGCTAATTGTGTTTGGAGCTTTGATGTAAATATTCAAAAATAAACTGCATGTTTAGAATGTAAAAATAACAATATGCCTCTTAAAATGCTCGCCATATATTTAAGGTATCCAACACAGGGTCCTAATACAAGCCAAATTCATTCTGTGTTTAAAAGGATCCATATGGTGGGTGGCTAAGTACTAGTCAAAACCTCAGTAATAGAATCAACTTCCGGTGATTAAAATGTTATCCTCACATGTATCCCAGGAAACCAATGTCCTTTGTCCACTAACAAATAATTTTTAGTGAAATAATGTGGTATTACCCTCATTTTACAGAAACGGAAACTGAGGAATAGTCAGAATAAATGATCTACCACAGTAACCTTTATATTATCAGGCAGCTCCAAGATTGAAATCCAGTTTTATTGAAATTTAGTTTTCTTCCTATAAATTGCAAGGACTCTCAAACGTGTAATAGTTCAACAAACTTCTGGACTCAATTTAAAAACTGGTTCTGAATTTGGGGTTCTTGGGCATTGGCAAAGGACAGGAACAAATACACATTAAAGAAAAAAGAACTGAGGAAGAAAATGACACCAGAACAAAGGCTATCATAAAGCATTTCTAACAACTGATTTACTTTTATTATAAGCTGCTTTTAATCCCCAAAGTGTTGCTAAAGCACTGATTCACTTCTTTTTAGATCTTGCTCTATGTCTGTTTTTCACTTACAATCTTTTTAAGGATTTAAATTAAAGAAACTAAGGTAAAGGTGAACTAGTTAGAAGTTCGAATCACATATTCTGAAGGCCAAGTGGTGAGCAGAATGTTCTCAATTGTAAAGATTAAGGAAGGATGAAGATGAGGCTATCTTGTACCCCCAGAAATCCTCAAGATCAAGATCAAGATCAAACCCACCTGAACCTAGAGTAAAGGTAATCAATCCTAAGGATTTCTCTTAACCATGAAGGTACAGCTACATTTTGTTTGTGTTTTAAATAATTTTGGGGTCTACCTTTTGGAAACGTGTATGAACTTTTGAAAAACCCCAAATACAGTGCTGTCGGACTATTGGTAGCTTCCTGGATAAACCACAGCAAAAATGTATAAGCTAAAATACAAATTGTAACCACTTAAACCACAGGTTTGCAAATCTCAGATGGATTCCCGGGAGCAAGCAAGTGGAGAACCATGGATTTAAGAGGTTATTTGTTAGTTGGAACACTACCTAGTATATTTTGTATTTCCCATGCACTTCCAGGTTTCTTCATAGGGACTCACAATATATTGTGCTATATGATTCTTTTCTATTTTTGTTTATTTTGACCAAATACTACATACATGGCAACAAACCAAATAGTACAAAAGAGCTTCAGAGGAAAAGTAAGACTGCCTGTTGACATCATAGCTTTAATAACACACTAACATATTCATATCTCTAGATACTCATAAAGATAAGAATTTAACATTTATACACTATCATACTTTTTTAAAAAGATTGATTGATTTTAGAGAGGAAGAGGGAAAGAGCAGGCAGAGGGAAAAGGAGATAAGACTCCCCACTAAACAGGGAGCCCCAAAATGTGAGGTTTGATACCAGGACCCTGAGATCATGACCTGAGCCAAAATCAAGAATCAAATACTTAACCAACTGAGCCACCCAGGAGCTCCTCGTACTTTTTAATTTTTCTTTCCATATTCCTTTACAGAAACTTTCAAACTCCTATTAATTTGAATATTCTATTATTTTATAATTATACATAATATGTCTCCATATTTACATTTGGTTTTGTTAACTTGAGTCAGGATCTCAAATTCCCTGCTTGAAGTTACTTGTTTTCTTACATCTTTTCTACAATTGCCAATTTACAAATTCTCTCAACTATAGTTACCCTTTAAAATGCTCAAAATTATTTCTATCTGAAATATTTTGTTCTCTAACTATAGCTCATTCTTCTAGGCTTTGTCCAAAGGTAACTCTAAAATTTAAAAGCTAATACACAAACATTATCATTTTTTTGGCTTTATCAATATTTTTTTTTTCTGCTGATGAGGTAATGTCATAGGACTAGATTTCTTTTCTATGTTCCAAAGCTATAAATTTTGGTCTGTTCAAAAGAGTGGATTTTAAGAAACAAAACAAACTGGCAAAGGGGGGCGGAATGAGAGAAGCAAACCAAGAAACACATTCTTAACCATAGAGAAGAAACTAATAAATTCCAGAGGAAGGTGAGGGGGAGCATGGGGAAATGGGGGATGGGGATGACAGAGGGCACCTGGGATGAGTTCTAGGCATTGAATCCAAGGGTTGAATCACTATCTTGTACACCTGAAACTAATATTATACTGGGTTAACAAACAGGAATTCAAGTAAAACTTTAAAATAACAATTGTTAGTATTGATGACACTGATGCACACAAGAGATAAAATGAGTAAATTGAAAATCCAAATAAAGTGGATTTAGAACCACAAAAAAAAAAAAGAGTATCTTAGCTTAGAGCAAAGCAGCCATCAATTGATTGAAATTTTGTCCTATTTTCAACTAATACATATATAAGCCATACTTTTTCATTGTTTCTTCTATGCCTTTTTCTACAAATGTGTTTTTATCATAATTTAAAATGAATTTTCTTCTTTTCAGTCAGAACCCATGTTTTTAGCCCTACCGTCTCATGCCTATTTTTTCACTTATCATTATACCTTATACAAACCCTAATTCCAGACCTTTTTCAAGGTCTGACTTTATACATTTCTCCACTTTATTTTTCTGTGTGCATCCATCTGCTTCCAGAAACATTTAAACCTTCATCTTTTGAGGTTTGGGGGAGACCCAAACACTTTTGTTCTTTTGCAGCTATGTCTCCTTTTTGTATTTCTTCAGATTTACTTCAAAAATCTTAGGACAAAAGGAAATCTATTTTAGGATCTTTGTCCCATTTTAAAATAAAAGTAGAAGTTATTTCTAAATGTGTTTTATTTTTATTTTTTTAAAATATTTTTATTTATTTACTCATGAGAGACACACAGAGAGAGAGGCAGAGACATAGAGAGACAAGGATGCTCCCTTTGGGGAGCCTGATGTGGCACTCAATCCCAGCCCCCCGGGATCATGATCTGAGCCAAAGGTAGATGCTTAACCATTGAGCAACCCAGGCATCCTAAATGTATTTTAAATAAAAAATCTGTAGAGAGGTAACCTTGACTCCTAAAAATGTACATTAGTCCAATATACCTGATATCTGCTATTAATAAATTATAGTTGTAGGTAAAGGATTACCGTTGCTCATATTTGATTAGAAAAAACTACTCCATCTAAATAATTCTTCTAAACAACATTTTAACATCAAGAACATGATTTAAGATCATGTCACTTCCTCTGAAATCTTCTGGGAACTGTTTGTGAAAGTTGCTTTCCTCCACTTCTTAGAATAAATAATTCCTTCAATCATGAAAATAATACATGACAGCTGAAAACTACATTTTCCTCCTTCCTTGGTTACTGAATATACTTTGTATTTTAAGTGAATTTCTAAACCAAGTCTCCAGATCTTTCTTGATGACGATTTACATTAAAAAAAAAAAAAATCTTGGCTAAAGAAAAGCAAACATAAAAAAAAAATCACAATGAAGAAAATGTTCTAGTACTAAAGACTTCTGCTAATTACAATCTGGCTGCCTGAGTACCTCTGGGATGGCAATGTTAAGTCTTAAGAAAAGCACATCACAGATCAAGTGTCAGGCTGCTAAGCTGAATTTCAAGCAATTCCAAAGCATTAAACAGGAAAAGCTCATGCACTGTAAGACACAGCTTGGCAAGAGTTTCTGTAACCATTTGCACTTTTTGATATAAATCTACACATGAATAAAATAAAGATGACATAGGGCTCAAAAATGTGGTGAAGGTTAACAGCTGAGCGTTGGAACATGGCGAGATGAAATTGGTTTAACAAGGTATCCTAGAATACAACTTCTGTGACAGGTAGACTTGGGTTTACATTCAGAAATGAGTTCCTCTGAATTTTTTGACAAGAAAGGAATACTGGAAGGATTAAATGAGATAATATATAGGAAGTACTCAAAACATAGCCAGGCAGGTCATAGATCCATAGTGGTATTGTGGTTTTCAGACATCATCCTCTTCCAGATATTGAGGGCCAAATGAGTGGAAGAAATAGTAATTTCTATGCTGTTTTTTTAAGGGCTTAATTATAGAATCATTAAAAAATATTCTGTACTGATGGTTGATTGAGAAACTGGTTAATACAATAATAAAGGGAAAGCAACAAATTGAAGACCAACTGGGAGAGTTGATCAGTTTGATTACATTTTAGGAAGAAACTAAACACATCGAGCAAACATAGAGGCTTTACAAGAGGGATGGTAGCTGACCAGTGCTGGTGAGATAGAGGGATGTCTGCAAATAGATCAAGGTGTTTTCTAGATATCTGCAGGCTTTTTATACAAGAAAGGATATGTAATTTCACCATTGGGGCAGGTACAATAATGTAAAACAAATGGTTTTGGTCTCCAGAAAGAAATCTTAGAATAATAAAAGTGAGAAAAACATATAAATGCACTGTAGTTCAAATTAGCAAGTACTGAAATAAAGATATGAGGAAAATGCCATGGGAACAGAAGAGAGGAGGCAGTTACTCAGTTTGGGGGTGTCCTTGAAGATGCCAAATGAATGACCATATTTGGGCTGAATGATTAAGTATTATTTAGATAGCAAAGGAGAAATGACAATTAGAAACCAACCCTGTGAAGGCATAGAAGACTGTGATATTGTCAATAAACATTTAAAATGTAGGTATAAATGGAGCACAGTGTGAGTAGGAGAGATGAAACTACAAGGTCAGTTTGGGCCTGTACATAATTGGGTGCTACACTGATGAATTTGGGCTTCAAATCATTTGATCAATGTTAAGCTGTAAGAAAACATGCAGCTCAAAAGTTTACGTAATGTTATTTGTATTTTTAGAAAAAATAATTTAGACAAGAACTTGAAGGGAGAAAATCAATCTGAAGTCAGGAAGACAAATCAGGAGGCTGTTGCACTAATCCAGCAGAAAACACAGGTCATAAATCAGCCAGTAGCAATTGGAAGATTGAGGAAGAGATTGGGTAGATTTTTAAGAGATGGGCTTTAAGTCAGCATTATCTATTTGAAGTAAGTCCTAAGAATGACTGATTCTTCTCATTTGAGTAGGAGAATAGATAGTGACATTAACCATCACATGAATAAAGGAAGAAGGGCAAATTTCAGAAAGGTGTATCCGTAGGTGTACATGTGGGTACAAAACTTAGAGTTCATTATTGGGAACATACTAAATTTTATGTGCTAACAGCGGGTTTTATTGAGATATGTCATAAATATGTAGGAAATTAGAAATAAGTCTCAGGAGTTTAAGTGTACTTAGTGTTGAATTTACAAATTTAATAATTCTTGGTATAACTGAAGAATGGGAGTGGATGATATACTATAGACTTTGGAGTGAGACTATATGAGATGGGACTACAAAGAGACTTCTGGGGGAGTGCTGGAAGAGAAATAGGAAAGAATGGAACAATAGTGTCTAAGGGGCAGGGGTCTAGAAGGAAGGAATTACCATACAGGCCCATTTCTGTGTCATTTTCAAAGACTTCACTAAGAGTAGATTCTGTTATCTCCTTTGGATGCCCACATTTCATGTCCAAAAGTTTACAGACCCTGTATTCTACACAGCAGGCACTGGGACTGAACCCTGTGATACAAACACAAGATTAAGTTCCTGGTCTTGATAAATGTGTCATCCAGGGTGGGGGTGTAAGGGCAGGCAGGGGAAACTAACATATATGGAGATAATTGCAACACAAGATAATATTATGATAATTGCTGTAAAACAGGGTCATAGTTAGAAACACAGGGGGGACACTAATGAATTTTGTCAGGGATGGGTCACAGAAGGCTTCATAGTGGAAGAAAAGTTGCAAGTTAAGAGCAAAGTATTTTTTCCTTTAAGCTTTCTCAGTTTTAATTAGGTTTTTCGTTTTAGATTCTCATCTCTTAGCTAAATGGAAACTTTCTGATGAATTAGAATTACTAGCTTCTTTCAAAATTTTACTTCATTCAAAAATCCATGTTACTTTATGATTTAATTATTAGAATGTATAGTGTCAATGTTTAGTTAAAGATAAAGACATCATAATTGAAGAATATATGGATAGGTTAACTGTGTCTGCAAGAATAAAAAGAATTTATCAAACTATGTATAACCTTATAGAGATAATTTTTAAAATATATTGAAAGACATTAAAGAAGAACCTAATAAATGAAAGATACATCATATTTATGGACAGAAAAATAATTAAAATATCTCTTTGTTCTCTCCAAATCAAACTATAGTCAATGCAATGTGAATCAAATAGCTGTGAGGTTTTTCATGGGACTTGATAGAATAATTCTAAAACTGACCTTGGTAAAGAAATTATCCAGAATAAACAAACTGTCCTTAAAGAATGAGCACATGGAGAGGCATGTCCTATCAGACAAAAACTTTATTATAAAGGCATAGATTAAGACAATGACATTCAGCCATGAAAAAGAAGTAATAGGCCAATGAATAGGCTTGAAGTCCATGAAAAGATAAATTTTTAAAATATGTTGATTTATCCACTCATTGAATATGTATTACTGAATGCTGATTATGTGCGAAGCATTTCTAGGTGCTGTAAACAAAACAGTAAACAAAATGGACAAAAATATTTCTCTTCATTGTATTTATGTTATGGTGGGGAGATACACAATAAAATAACAATAGCACAAATTCAAACAGTCATAAGAGTGATGGAGAAAAAGCAGACAGGAGAGACAGAATAAGTTTGGGGGAAGTGTTGAACGTTCAGTAAAAATGAATGTGATCTCATTGAAAAGTGACTTTAGAGGAAAAGCTTAAAGAAGGTGAGGGAGGAAATCTTTCAATGAGAAGGCAAAGTCAGTGCAAAGATCCTGAAATGGGATGCTACCTGAACCAGATATGTCATTGTCATGTGCTGGAAAAACAATCGACAAATCAGTGAGTTTGGACATTTGTTTATCCTTATGGAAAAAATAAAAATTGAATTCATATCACTTATAATACATAAAGACTAATTCCCAGTAGATTATAGACTTAAGTATGAAAGACAAATCTTTACCTTTTAGAAGACAAGGGAAAAAGAAAAAATAAAGAAGATGAGAATATTTCAGTGGTAGAATTTTTTTTTTTTACTTAAGATAAAAAATGTTGAAACAACTTTGAAACTAAGATTTATGAATACATAAAAACTAATTCCCAGTAGATTATAGACTTAAGTATGAAAGACAAATCTTTACCTTTTAGAAGACAAGGGAAAAAGAAAAAATAAAGAAGATGAGAATATTTCAGTGGTAGAATTTTTTTTTTTTACTTAAGATAAAAAATGTTGAAACAACTTTGAAACTAAACTAAAAGTCACTTGTAAATACAGCAAAATGACAAGTCATAAATCTTATAAAGGATTAATATCCTTGACATATAAAGAACTTGAGCAATTCAATAAAAAAATTCCTAATCTAATAGAACATGGACATTTCACCGAAAGGAAAACTAAGTAGCCAATAAACATGTGAAGAATTGGTCAACCCTGTTAGTAGACAGGGTAATTTTTGAATACACAAAAGTACTTTTGGACTGTATTTTTCATCCAACAAATTGACATAATTTTTTTTAAATGTACAACAGCACCAATCTTTGATACAGACATGGAATGAAAAGAGCTCCTACGCACTCATATGGAAGTAAAAACTTTTTGGTAACTTCTACTAAAGTTAAGATCCTAGTATTATAAGACCCAGCAATTCCATTCCTAGACAATAGGCTCTAGAGAAACTATGCAGCTGTGCATGGAGGCATGTACAAGAGTGTTTATAGGAACATTCCTTATAACACCAAAAACAGAGCCAGCTATCCATCTGTAGTAGACTAGGCTTATATCTTATGGTCTACTCATACAATGGATAGACCATGCAATATGATAAGAAATGAAGTACAGCTAAATGTGTCCACATGGATGAATCTCAGATGCATGATACTGAGTAGAAAATAAATGACAGAGGATATATACCTCCCTATATATTATTTAAGAATATATTTTTAAAGACTAAAACAATAAAAATGGGAATAATGAATAAAACATTTTATATATTGGTTACCTCTGATAGGGAAGTAAGCAGATATGATCAGTGGGAGAAAGAACAAATTACCTTAAAAGCTAATGTTCAATTTCTTAAGCTGCATAGGAGGTACATGGTGTTCATACTATATTATGCTTCATAATTTACATATATGGCCACATATACTTGTAGACAGAAATATTTCATCTAAAAAAGTTGAGAGTTCATAAAAAGAGAGTTGGTGAAAGTTTATGAAACATTATCAAATAATGCTTATAATGAATATTCAAAAATGCATGATGAGAAAATGAATTACATTGTTTTATCGAGTGAATTTTTGAATTTTTTATCTGAGTGGTACAGTCAGTTAAGAGTCTCACTCTTGGTTTCAGCTCAGGTTGTAATCTCAGGGTACTGAAATCTAGCCCCACATCAGACTCTGGCTCAGCACAGAGTCTGCTTAAGATTCTCTCTCCCTCTACCTCTGTCTCCCTGTCTCTAAAGTAAAAATAATAAATCTTTCTCAATTGAATTTTTATCCTAAGCATCCTGAAAAATGCCTCATACTACCAGGAATTTAAGATAATTAAAATTAACTAAATGGAGGTAGTGAGTATTTCTTCTGTTTCTCCTACTTTTTTCTACATTTGGTGGTAAGTGGTGGGAGAGGAGCAGGGAATTGAAGAATTATAGTAGCAATGTTGCACTGGAGCACCCCTCACCCCCCAAAAAAACCACTATAATGGCTAGCTATATATCTCTACCTAATTAAGAATAAAAAACAAGCAAAAATATTCAAAAGCATCTGAGTTCTATTGTATTTTATAAAAAGTAAATTAAAAATTTAAATATGTATACAGATCTTTAAAAAAATTTTTTTTTATTTATTTGTTTGTTTAGAGAGTGCACTTGAGGGCAGGAGGGGCAGAGGGAGAGGGAAAGAGAGAATCCCAAGCAAGTACCATGCCCAATATGGAGCCCCATTGAGGGCTGGATCTCACAACCCTGAAATCATGACCTCGGCCACAATCAAGAGTGACTCACCCAACTAACTGAGCCATCTAGGCACCCCTAAATATGTATATAGAATCTTAAAATCACATGCTAGATGTGGCAACTCAGAAAAATACATATGGATAAATATTTCTTAAGTTTCTTCCTGTTCTTTTTAAATTAAATTGTAATAAACTACAATTCCACATTATAATTTCTTTCTTCATAAGCAACTCTTGCCTCTTCAATAAACAAAACTACCTTATGATGTTCTCTCTCTTACCTAACCAAAAGGAAATGAAGAGTCTATTTGTTCCTATATAGTTTAAAAACCTCTTAGGGAGAGGGATAAATCACTGAATAGATATGGAAACAGAACAAGGTGAAAGAAATTTAATAATTTCCAAAATCATTGTTCACCCAGATTTACCTTTAATGAGTTGATTACATGATTAAACATTGTAGTAACCAATGTCTACTTTTAAAAGCCAACAATATTAAGTCCAATATGAACATAGATTAACTTACTAGGTATTCATAAATATTTATTATGCTGTCCTTACATAGAGAAGACACACATATGCAATTAATTTAGCATGTATTTGCCTTGTGTTAGGGTCATACCCTGAACCTTGATTTACTAGGAACTTCCTTGCCTCTGAAATCTCAAATGCATCATTCACTCTGTCCACAGGCTTTCCTCCAGCCCCCGCTTATTTCCTGTCTTTAATTTCCTTCAGAACACTAGTTTTTTAGTTGTAATTCTGACTCCAGTATCAAGTCTTCCATATCAATGATATTCATGCCTGTTTTTCCACTATGCTTCCATAACATTTTTTTTCTTAAAAACTCCCATCACAAATTAATCAAACATCTGAATTCCTAGCCCTTTTGGTTATTACCAGTTGTCGAGTCTGGTATCTTTTCAAGTAGCAACTCCTAACTCTTACTGGTGGTGAGATGTTAAGACAAGTTAATTAACCTCTTTAAGCCCGAGTATTTATAATTAAGATAATAACATGTGACATACAATTATGTTGTAGGAGATCAAGTGAGATTATATTTGCAAAGGACTTTAGTATATTTTCTGGCACATAAGATATTCTCATAATTATCACTTGTGATTATTAGTAGTTTTCCCGACTTATCTGTGATAAATGAAACCCTCATGTAGATTTCCTACTTGGTTTCCACACTCTTGCAACTTCTCTGTAAATTCTATTACAGTATATTTCTCTGCCTACCCCTTAAATGATACCATTCCCCAGTATTCTGTTTGTATTCTAACCTGATGAATTATTTATCTATTACGATTTAGTGTCCTTATACAAGGATACTATCTTAAAAATTGTAAACAAACATCAAGAGAAACAAGTCAATGATCGCCACAGATGGCAATATTATTGATGTGCCCTGTAGTTCTCTTGTCTCACTGTGTCCTCTATAATAGGATTTATGTTTCCTTATAAAGCCTTCCTCTTTCATAACTTTGTCTTCATGGCAAAACACAATTAATTATTGAATTATGTGCAATTTTCTGCTCTTTGAGAAAAAAGCAAAAACTTAAAAAAGATGCATGTGCAGTAAAGCTTTGGTTTGCTCACATTCTTGTTCTCAAATCAGATCTTTTTAGATGTGAAAGGAATGGCAACTTCTATTTTAAGATTTCGAATCCCATCAACAGGTACCTTTCAAGAATAAAACCTATTCCTTTTTCTTCTAAGTAGAAAGCAGTTAGAATCTGTCAATCAAAGTGCAAAACTTCCACAAGGGAAAAGCATTCTAGAACATAAAGCCATTCATTGATCTAAATCAAATGAAAAGGTAGATCTCTTAGGCAGGCGCTTTTCTTAATGTGCTCTGTTCCCTACACTGGCTAAGGGAAAACAAAGGCTAGAATGTGGCCTGCACAGGAAGCTGCTGACAGGGAAATGTACATCCTCACATGATCTCTGAGTCTCTTGGCACATAGTCCCCCACCAGGACAGTCAACAACCCCAGTCACAGAACACCTTCTCTCCTGCTGCTGCGAAGCATGTGTCTGGTCACTCCCAACTAGTCCCATTTGGATCTCTCAACCCAATGTTATTTTGCATCTTGCAACAGGGACTCTGGTTATGTCTCTTTAAAAAAGGGCTGAGGGAGCAATAGTGGGGATGTAGTGACCAAGGGTCAGCTGACTTTTCTCCCCTGACTCCAATGCCCATGATTCTAGCTATATTTCTGGCTTCCCCTCTCTTTGTCTCATTTCCCAGATAAATCTTTTTGTCTTCCTCTCTTCATCCTTACACTAGACCCAGCCCTGGACCAAAATATCCAAACAATTTCTGATATGTAAAGGACTCTTATGCCATCTTTTATGGACAAGGTTCCGTATTTTCTCCATGAGTTTAACTGAAAAAGAGAAGGGTGGGGAAGGGGCACCTAAGTAAGGCAGAGCTTTTTCTCCCCTACCATTTCTTGCTTTTGGCGTTTAGTAGCAAATCTTTCTTTCTAAACATAATCTGCACCCCACTCCAAAAATACGTGCACATGCACACAACGTACACACAATGTATTTTTAAAAATGTAAACAGAGCTTATTTTTGCTTCTGGATTCCTAGTTGTATATTACAAACGTTGTCTCAAATTACAGTGGGCAATAGGAAAGAAAATGTGATCTGAAACTACTTACAATGAAAACAGAGAAGCCAAAAGATAAGCTAGTCCCAGAAAACTGCAGGAAAAAAAAAAGGAAAAGAGGGGTTTTAAGAGGAGAAAATAAAAGTGCCAGGGCAGTGACCAGAACCAAGAGGATCTCTGATGGGTTTATCATACCACTGAAGATCTAATCCCACTGCAGCTCACTGTCCAAATCTGGCTTCCCAATTTGGAGCTTAACCTTAGGAGAGTTGACAGGAAATAGCTAAAGTAGTATAACTCCAACCAGGCAGAAAATGGATAATTTTTCACTAGAGTTGCTGTCCCAGAAGAACATTGGTAATGGAAGAAAAGATGCAACTCTAGCAGCTAGGGCTTTTGCATGATGCCATGAGTGCATTCAGGCAATGCTCAAAAGCTGTTCTTTGTCAATGAAGACCAAGGGGGTTTCTATGTAATACGTCATGCCAGAACTGCCAAGATCATTTAGTTATTTTGAAATGTGCATTTGTCTTCTGTATTTCCTGTGACTGTAACACATCTTCACGAAGGTGTGGGATGACAAACAGGAATGGAGCTAGCTAACAGATGAAGTCTGTGCATCTTTGTTTTTGAACAGACCTGTCTTAGGTCTGGGTTCCCAGAAGCAGACTCTGAGATAAAGATCACACTGTACAGTGATTTTTAATGACATGATTCTAAGAGAGACCAGGAAACTTATGGGGAAGCAGGACAGAGAGAGGCAGAAGAATATGGATGTTGTGCCCTGCCTGTGGAGAATGGCTTTAGCCTGATTCTGTACGGGTGTCTGGAGTAGGTTATGCCATTGTTTGTTCTGACTTGATGTGAAGAAGTTAGGCTTACATATTCCCATATCTGTCAATCATTGTTAAAGGACTTTTCTCGGGCATCTTAAATTTCAGAGACTTCTGGTTCTCTGCCCAGGTTGGCAATGTGGTCTAGTAGCCCAACAGCAAAGTGTTGGAAGCAAAAGCATATCAAAGTGGGAAGGGCACACAGATACAGCCAGGAGGATCAAGGTGATCTGGGTGGATAATGGATAATAGCCATTACAGGCGCTTTAAGCCACCATGACATAGTGACTAGAAATTTTAAGTTTAGTGATCAGTCTGACATGAATAAAAATTGGAGAAAATTTAAGCCAATCCTAAACTGAGGGATTCCCCCATCTTGCCTTATGCTCAACAAAGTATTTTTAAGCTACTCAGACTGTTTAATCCTACATTCATTTATAATGACATTTTGATCCTCTAGCCATGACCCATAGAAAGAAAATGCAAAATAAACTCATGACCTAGGATACAGCTGGTTTTACAATTAGCTGTTGAGCCATAATGCTAATTACTTACATATTTTAAAAATATGTATCAATCAATACAGTACAAAATAAAACTGCTCATTTGCTACCACAGGTAAAACAGTTAATTAAATGTTCTGACATTTCATAACCAGTATTAAATAATAAGTAGTTGTGACACTCTCTAGTTCAGGCTTAAAAATATACATTTGTCTTAACAGAACTTAGAGCAGAAGGAATCCTGAAAAGCATGCATATCACACAGCTCACCTACACCAGGGCTACTGTGAGTTCCAACAGATAGTCATATACTTGCACCACACCCAATATTTCTCCCAGGGACAAGAATCAGCACATTGTAAGCTTGGTTCTTCATTGTTCCAGGCTCTATAAATGCCTGTAATGCTCGATCTTTGCAGACCCTCTTAAGAATGAGACTTCTCACCTTTGTTCAGTGCTTTGTTTCACCTTCCAAGCCCTATTATTTGTGTAAAGGTCTTCACTTTAGCACTCTTCAAGACAGGAACCCATGTACATATACATGACCAATATTGAATACCAGACCAACTCTAGAAATTGGAATGAACTAAGCCTCAGCTTCTAGACCACTCTTCAAGACAGGAACCCATATACATATACATGACCAATATTGAATACCAGACCAACTCTAGAAATTGGAATGAACTAAGCCTCAGCTTCTAATTTCTAGGTTTTCTCTTCTATCCCAGAACTCATTGATCAGTGTGGGCCACCTAATGGTACTCACTCACTATAGAGAAACACATTATTCTCAGTTGAACCTCATTTTATCAACCAAGATGATTTTTGAGCAGCAGAAATAATGACAAAGTTCCCTTAGTGAAGTAAACTAAAGTTGTCTGCAGACACAAAGCTTCCAGGCCAAGAAAGACAAAGTAAGGAAGATAAGCATGAAAATCTTAGAGTGATCTTTTATAAATACAAATGAACATGGAACATCAGCCCCTAATCCTTCATTCTATGGTGGTTTTCTACCAAAAACATGCACAAGACCTAACTGAAGATCAAGTGTCTTCTAAAACATTAATCTAGAGGCATTGACATCAATGCGATTTCACAATGCAAAGGCTTTTTTATTTTTCAAAGAACCAGCAATTTGACAGCCTTGACTGAAACATAATGGCCATTTAACTGCAAAAGTTCCCAGAAACTCTTTCAAAATCATCTTCTAATTAAGAGAAAAGAAGATATAGGAAAGAAAATTATCCAAAATGGTTCTGAATTTCAGTTTTAGCAGCTGCAAGAAGAGGGTAACTTGAGTTTGAGAGTGATTTACTCCCAAATGCTTCAATAATTTTGTAGCAAAATTAAGAGGATAAATAAAATAAAGCAAACACCAGATAGTTACAAACCACAGGATTCAGTATACAGAGCCACAAAGCCTTGGAAGGGTGGGAATTTAGTATTCTTTGGAGACTTCTGGTCTCATCTTCAAATAATCTATAAGCAGTTTGCTGCAGTCAGAAGACAAATTTTTCATCAGTCAGGCATCTTCTGATTTTTTGAGGTGATACTCTGAGGGAATGGGAGCTAACAAAATCAGAGGTGCATCTGTGAATAGTTTTCATTACCCTCCGTGCTTGTAAGGAACTGAATACTTGCTGCCCTCATCTTTGCTTTTCCTTCATAGCTAAAAAATACAGAGGAAATTAATGATATAGGGGAAAAGGGAGTATCACTTTATGATATAACTCCTACTTCCAGACCTGAAACAATGAATTTAGCCCTAAGAATGCATCCCTCTGCTAATGTAGTCTAAGAAACTGCAAGTTTTACTTTCATGATAGCTATGCTGTTTTCTCCCATGTTTTTGTGAGTGTTAAATACTGCTAGGTATCTTGATGCTGGTTAATATACCCAACAATTGGCATATTTGTAGATTTGGGAAAAAAAAGTATTGACTACTGACCTAAAAACAAGGCATTTTAATTAAACGGGGTTTGCTTTAAAAATAAAGCTATGTTTCAGTTCAAAGTTTAATCAACTAGTTATAATAGATAGCCTAATTAATTAGTGGTTTCATTTTCTTTTCTAGTGGGAGTACTCATAGAGATTATTTTTAAGTACTGTTATCAAGTGACTCACAAAGTCCTGCAATTCACACCACACTGATATTTATTAAATGAAACAAGCAAAATTCCTGAAGCTGTATTTAGCTTATGTAAGCTAGAAACTATGTTATTAAAGAAGAGGAGGGAAGGATCTAAAGAAAAATGAGATATTAACTGTAGTTCCATAAAACTTAAAATACAGGGGCACCTGGGTGGTTAAATGTAGGGCTCTTGATTTCCGCTAAGGTCATGACCTTAAGGTCATGAGATTGAGCCCCACGTTAGGCTCTGTGCTGGGCAGGGAGCCCGCTTAAAATTTTCCCTCTCCCTCTGCCCCTCCCCACCCTGTGCTCTCTCTCTCTCTCTCTCTCTCTCTCTCTCTCTCTCTCACACACACACACACACACACACACACACTGTCTCTCAAAAAAAAAAAAACACCTTAGAATATACACAGAGTAACAAACAATATACAAATAAAATGGCAAAGAAGTTCAGGGGGTAGAAAGGGAGAATGAGAGCAATTTCTAACAGAAGTAAATTAGGAAGATTTGGTGGAAAATAGCTTTAAACCTTAAGTCTGATAGTTGAGTAGGGCCATAAATATGGATGGGAGTTGTGAGAGGCACATCAAGACAAGCCAACTACATATCAGAATGGAAGGAATAGAAAAGGCATGGAGATAACAAAGCAATGCGTAGGGATACCTGGTAACGTATGGGGTAGGGATAGGTGATAAAGCATTGGGTAGACATGGGTGATAAACTTAAGAAGGCTGTTGCAAGATGAGCTCACCAAAGACCTGGAATGTGTTTTTGCATAGATGGGAAATGGTATCACAAACAGTCCTTGAAAATTTTAATCCAACATATGGAGAGCTGGTTGAACAGGAAAGAGAGGAGAAGACACAGAAACCTGAGATGTCTGAACGATGATCCAGACAACATTTAATGAGAGACGAAAGACAAAGGGTGAACTGTACAGATGCCTGAAACTGCCAAAGAGAAGAATGAAATGTAATTAGTGAGATATCTACTGATTCACATACCACCTTAAGGAAAACCCACTTTATGGAACACCTATTACCAAATACATCTGTAATAATTCATAAGGGGCTGAAATATTCATAAAAGAAGATAACCATGAGGTCTTAGAGCAGTCTTGGAAATAAGTGATTTTTCTCACCCTTTTCAAACAATATCTATTGGATATATTTAGCTTAATATTTATATGGGTAAATTTATAAATATATATCTCATTAAGTTATTTTTCAAAGAATTCTAGATTTAAAAGAATTTTTTAAAGAAGTAAGAATAGGCAGCAGTAGAGAACCATGTACACACAGCTTTTAGCTTAATGGGAAAAAAATCCATAATAAAAATTTTAGAAAACATTGAAACATTTTAAGCTTGATCATTAAGAGGGGGAAATTTAGGAGAAAGAATTGGCAAGCACTATATAACATATTCCCAACTGGATCATTTATATGTGAATAAACAATATAACTGGACCAAATACTATAATTGGATTTAATGACACTGAAGCAATGTCATTGCTCAAAACTGAAGAAAGTGAGATTTCTGTCCAATAGGCAAGAGACGAGAGTCTCAAATAATTTCTGTTGACTTGGATCCTGAACGAAAAAAAAAATCTCAAGCACCAATTTATGCCTTTTATTAATTTATGAATAGATGAATTTATGTGCGTTAGTTTAAAGCACAAATTAGGTACTATGACTTAGGTAAACTACATAAATATTTTTGGACTTGAAAAGGGAATGCAAATTTCTAATATAAAAAACCCAGTGTCACCAGAGTTTATCCTGGCGTCTCAGTCAAATATAGATCTATTTCATTTCAAAACTATATATTATTTATTCAACTTCTTTAATAATTCCAGACAAGTTCACTATGTTCTCTAACATTCAGAAAAATCTTAAATAGGGATTATCTACATGGCTGACCTGAATGGAACAAGGCGTCCTTGAGTCTACCAGTCATGCCTAAAACTATTTCTAATGTCATATTTATAAAAATGGCTAAAGAGAACTCCACTAAAAAAGGTAGTGATTTCCAAATGAACTTCAACTATTTTTTAATGTGAATCTGGGGTCACATATAAACTTTTCTACAAAGGTCACTGAAAAGTTAGTGCTTGTTCTCATTGTAGGCTAGCTCCATTTTTTTACAGACAAATATCTAGACAGTTCACAACAATCAGAGGGCAAGCCATTTTATGGATTTGGTTGAAATACTGTTATTCCATTTGTAAGAAAGAAAAAGTTGAGAAAAGATTCTGGAAAGGATTTTTTAAGGGTTAATTATAGTGCTTGCAAATACAAAATACTGAATACACATTTATTGAGTGGGTGAGTTTGTGTGGTATCAAAAGACAAAAACAGGGATCCCTGGGTGGCGCAGCGGTTTGGCGCCTGCCTTTGGCCCAGGGCCCGATCCTGGAGACCCGGGATTGAATCCCACATCGGGCTCCTGGTGCATGGAGCCTGCTTCTCCCTCTGCCTGTGTCTCTGCCTCTCTCTCTCTCTCTCTCTGTGTGACTATCATAAATAAATAAAAATTAAAAAAAAAATAAAAAAAAACAAAAGACAAAAACATTAAACATGAGGAATCTGCATTTTATAGTTTTAAAATCAAAATTGTTCCTAATTTGCCTAAGTATTTCCTCCAGGGTTTGCATAGGAGACAATTTCTACCGGTGAACTAGAATGGTTACTACTTACTGAGAATCTCCCATGTGCTAAGCCTTTTGATGACTCTAATGCTGATCCACTGTACAAATCTGAAGTCTTGTGTTATTATTCTGGTTTTAGAGATGAGGAAAATAATGCTCAGAGAAGTTATTTACTTAAAGTCATAGGGTATGTAGAACAAATGTTTAAGGCTGACCAAAAAGTAGTTGAAAGAAAATAATAGTCTGAGGGATTTTTAAAATTTCTAACAGTAGAACGTTTTTATTTTATTTTTTTAACATTTTTATTTTAATATGTACTCATGCCTTTTGCCATTTTTAAATTTTTCCAAATAAGATCTCCTAACCTGATTTTGATTTTTTTCTTCTAGATAATAACAACTGTATTGATTAGTATCAGCTGCACAAAATCAACTGATACAAAGTCATGCCATTATGATATGCCATTTTTAAAAAGAGCAAATTATTGGTTCTAATATGCCTTATTTTTATTTTTAATGCAAAATTTTAAAATATTAATGTCATAATAACCTAGATTATATTTACTCATAAAACACATGACATCAATCATTTATTTTAGTGCTTCTGTAAAGAAAAAAATAAAGACATGGTAATCAATTAAAATTTTCTAATGAAACATTTGAATTTTTGTTATGTACAGGTCTGGACTAACATGAATTCCTATGTAGCATATTGCTAAATGATCAAGTTTTTAAGATATTAAAAGATAATAGGGATATTAAATTCTTAAGAAACTTGAATTTCTAAGGTGGTTGGCACAATTTCTACATTGAATATTTGAAGAAAGTCAAGTAACAATGCATTATTTTATGGAATCACAAATATTCAAATGGAAGGTAAAACAACTCTATAAAAAGATGGGAAGTAAACAAGTTTCTGCCCCTTTCTCCTTTAATGTGGGACCTGAAAAAAGATCAATGAACACAAGAACCAGAATCAAAATCCCTACATGGAATGACAACATAAATATGGATGGAACAAAGTGAAAAAGATGAAGTCTAGAGACTTCAAGAGAGAGGGCAACAACAAAATCTCACTTCCACCTCAGAGTAATAGTGAGTTACAAGGACTTGGGCCACGAGGCACCTTGGGGGTGACACCTAGGGCTATAAAAGCAGGGGATGCTTTAGAAGGAGTGGTTAGACTCCCAGGTCCTGCCATTTTATATTTCATGCTCACTTTTGATCCATCATTGATTGTAGCAAGAGGTATATTCTTGGAAATGTTCGAACCCAGTAGTTATTTGAGGGGAGTGACTGACTAAATGGGAATTTAGTAAAGGTCAATAAAATAACTGGTAAAATTTCCCAGTCCCCTTCTTCCCTCCAAAATCTAGAACTGTGCTTACAATGTTAGCCAGTAGCAAGATGTGGCTATTGAAATGAAGCAAAATAAAGACCTAGTTCCTCAACTGTACCTTCCAAGTGCACAATGCTACATGTGGCTAATCGTTATTATATTAGATAGGTTGGTGCAGTATATGTCCATCATCATCACAGAACAGAGAGATTGGACAGCATTAAAGAAATGAGCAATCTCAGGTTGCCTGGGTGGCTCAGGGGTTGAGCATCTGCCTTCAGCTCAGGACGTGATCCCAAGTCCCAGGATTGAGTCCTGCATCAGGCTCCCTGTAGGGAGCCTACTTCTCCCTCTGCCTGTGTCTGTGTCTCTGTCTCTGTGTGTGTGTGTGCCCTTCATGAATACATAAATAAAATCTTAAAAAAAAGAAAAGAAATGAGCAACTTTTACAGGCCACCAGAGATTAAATGATGCCTCTCAAAACACTGAAAGCCCCAGAATAAGACCTAGATTCAGTAATGTTTAGAGTCTTCTAATGAAAAATAGCTCTACCTTTTCACCCTACATTGCTGATCCTACCACCATTCATGCAGGACATCAAATATGCCTTTTCTAAAACTGATGATCAATCATAAAACATTCAAGAAAACCTTTCATATTGGAAGACAAAGACCTAAACAAAACGCATACGCAGGTACACTAGGATGCGCACAATATGCAGAGGAAACAGGAATGGTGCAAGTAATAGAAAAAAAAATTTCCATGACAGATAACAGAATATATTCATGCATGAAATTAGAAGATGATGCTGTTAAAAACAAATATTCATATGCAAAAAAGCTCTGAGAGTTATAAATATGAAAGTACATATGCAAAATGTAATTGAAAAGTTTAAAGAAAAACTTAAGAAAATATCTTCACAATAAAGACAAAAACTAAACCAAAAGTATGAACAATAGATGAAAAGATATGAAAATTAAATATTCAACCTAGAGAACCCATATCTAACTAGTGGAATCCAAGAAAAAAGAAAATCCTCAGAAAATCTGCATAGAAAGTTATAGAAGTCTCGGGAACACTTACTATTTTTACTGCTGTTATTTTTTTAAAGATTTTATTTATTTATTCATGACAGACACAGAGAGAGAGAGAGGCAGAGACACAGGCAGAGGGAGAAGCAGCCTCACTGCAGGGAACCCCACTGGGGACTCACTGGGATCTCCAGGATCATACCCCGGGCTAAAGGTAGCGCCAAACCGCTGGGCCATCGGGGCTGCCCTTACTGTTGTTATTCTTTAGGAGCATTTTATTATTATTACTTTTACCATGTAGGCAAATAATCTTGATAAAAATTAAAATAATTAGGGCAGCCCGGGTGGCTCAGTGGTTTAGTGCCATCTTCAGCCCAGGATGTGGTCCTGGAGTCCTAGGATCAAGTCCCACATCCGGCTACCTGCATGGAGCCTGCTTCTCCCTCTGCCTGTGTCTCTGCCTCTCTCTCTGTCTCTCATGAATAAATAAAAAATCTTTAAAAAAATTAAAATAATCATTACTATATGAAAACCCCAAAACAATTTTCCAAAACAGAGTAGAATCCATATACATCACTGGATGGGTGATCAAATTATTTACAAAGTACATATCTGAAATTAATTCTTGAGGGTGAACCCAAAAGATTTTTCACTTTAGAAAGCACAAGATAGACTATAGGCCAAGACAGATCTGAATTCTTCCTGCTGACTCATTTGCATGAATGAAGCGAAACATTCAAAACCTCAAGAAAGATAAATAAAATAAAAATGAAATAAAATGAAAAACCCTCCAGCTAATGAGGCCATTTGTGCAAATTCATTAGCATGAATACTTCCAATTGATTAGCACAAAGTGTTACAAAGAAACCTCAAGAGTAAAAAATAACCCATAAGATTAGAGTCTGTTCTCCCAAGATGGGGAAAACCCCTGGGGAGGAGGCACTGGGGAGTTCAGAAAAGCATCTGGCCTCCTTTGGAAATGAACCTCTCTTAAAAAGCAGTGTCTTCTAGTACTTCCAAGCCTAGATTAGAGCAAATGCTTTACTTTCATAAGGTTGCTAAGTGTGAAATCAGTTAAGGTAAACAAAATTTAATGCTAATTATTTCTAGAACGTTACCATTATTTTATAAACAAAAGATCATGTCACTTTTGCTCACAAGCATCCACAGATGCCCTGTGCCCTATCAGGCCAGATAACTGCATTTCATTAGTGATCTGGAAGGCACATTTCACCCCTCAGATGGTTGTAGCTGCCCCGAAGCTGCAGGAAGCTTTAGAAGATCAGCTCATGCTGTGGTGGTGAAGTGATCCAACTAATGGTACCCAGGCACCCGACACATCTCCATTTGGATCACTTAGCACAATATTGTAATGATGCCTTCATCTGGCCTCTGTTCTCCATGGTACTTTATTTTCAGAGAGAATTGGGAACCAGGCAGTCTTATTCATTGTTATTTATACACAGAGCTACTAATCAACTGCCTTGCATACCTTGGCAGGTGCACAAATATTGAAGGAAAGAGGGAAACCTGGGTGGCTCAGTGGCTAAGCATCTGCCTTTGGCTCAAGGCGTGATCCCGGGGTCCTGGAATCGAGTCCCGTATTGGGCTCCTTTCGGGGAGCCTACTTTTCTCACTGCCTATGTTTCTGCCTCTCTCTCTGTATCTCTCATGAATAAATAAGTAAAGATCTGAAAAATATATATATTGAAGGCAAGTGTGAAGAAATAAACAGAACTCTTCATTTTAGAAATGAGAAAATGCACTTGAGACCCAAATACTAGCCCAAAACAGGTTAGTAGCAAAGACAGGAGCAAAATTTAGATCTCCTGCTTCCCACGTATTAGTTTTGCTAAACTATTAAAATCACTCATTAGCCCACATTCAAGAGCCACCAAAAATAATTATAACCATCTCCTCCATTACTTCTCCTTCACTACTCTTACACCTCTGCACAAAAAGGTCTAGGTTTAGATACTGCCTGTTTACCTCCTCCTGCTTCTGTTGTTGATGCCTCTGTTGATACCAGGAATTCTCTGCCTCTATCCCAAAACTACTATCATTCAAGGTCCAGCTTAAACACTATCACTTTCAATTACAAAAATAAGAAAGAAATTAGATAAAACAATGAATACTTTCTATATGCCAACCAATACAGGAGAAAAAAAGATCTATAAAAAATGGCCTCTCTTAAAGAAGCATACTATTTAATTCGGTGAGGAAAAGACTGATAATATCTAGAGTTGGTAATAGGTTGAGGAAAACCATTGTTATACACTTTTGGTAGGAATATAAATCAGTGCCACAGTTTTGTTTTATTTTGAGGGGAGAGGATTTGGCAATGTTTCTCCAAGCTAAAAGTACCTGTCTCCTCAAATCCAACAATCTTGCTTCTAGTAATTTCTCCTAAAGATACTCTCCTATGTGCTTTCAAATTCTTATATACATTAATGACTATAGCACTTTTTGTAAGATTCCAAAACCAGTAAAACTAGTGTTCATTTATAGGATGTGGTAACAGAAATTGTATTGTTATCTATACAGAAAATATGTGTGAACAAGAATGTGCTAGTTCGCTACAAGCTAACACAGAAAAAACTCAAACATAAGACATGAAAATAGCCAAGTACAGGACAATGTCTAATACAATTCCATTTGTCTAAAAATACCTACACAAATATGCCTTTATACACATTAAAATTATCAAAATACAGTTGAAAAAGTATAAGTAATGATCGAATCTCTTAAGGAAGCAGGATTGGAGGTGTGGGTGGGGATCAGTCTTTCATTTTTTATTATTTGGTATTTGGATTTTTAACAACACAGTTATCATATTCATAATTACTCATTTTTTTAAACATCTGTGGATATTTATGTAGTTGATAGGTTAGTGGTATGAATATTGGGGAAAGACTAAATAAGAAACTGGTATTTTATAGAGGCCTTGAAAGGTAGGTAGTGTTTCAGGAGGCAGAGGTGGTGGAAGGATTCTTTCTATACAGAGTGGACAGCATGTGGCAGGTATGCATGGCCATATGATTTGTTCTAGCCAGTGACACGTTAGTGGAAGTGGCAGATCTTATATCTAGGCTGAGGAAGAGAAAGCCCTTGTGTACTCTGACTCAATCATAGAAAGGAATTTATGTTGAGATGGTGACAAGAACAGATGCTAAGTTGTCATGTGAATCCTCAAGAATGAAAAAGAAACTTTCACTGCAAACCTATTGAGAGTCAGAGATGTTTGTTACTAGAGCCAAACCCAGCCTGACTAATGTAGGTGATCTTAGATGAGGAAATAACAATATCTACATCTATATCTATATCTATATACACACACATATATATATACATACACACTCAGAAAGTGACCTGGATTAGAAAAGGAAATGAAATTGCCTGCCAAAATGAAGAGTTAACATTTGATTTGCCAAAAGTTTTTTGGTTGCTTGGCTTTTTGGTTTTAAGCTGCATAGTGCCATGCTCAAAGTCTAGGAATATCAATAATTATTTGGGATAATTAGCCTGACAGTGTTATGCTAAGAAGGATATCTAGTTTTGGAAATGGAAGAGAGGTATTCAGCAACCAAGAGAGAAAAAAGACTAAGAGAAAAGTGGGAATATTTTGTGCTCTAGAATCCAAGGACAAAAGAAGGAGAACTGGGTGGTTCACAATGTAAAATCCAAGGAGGTAATATAAGGTAAGGCCTGAGAATTAAGTGATTCTGGTGATTAACAGATAAACTTAGAGAAAGTAATTTAGTAGAGTAAGGTAGAAAGAAACTGGGTTGTAAAAGTTTGAACAGTGAGTAGGTGGTAAGAAAATGGGGTCACTTAGTATAGGAAACTCTCTAAAGAAATATGCAAAGAGCAGAGAAATGAGAACAGCTTGCAGGAATGTTTTTAAGTGAAAAAAAAAAGTTATTTTTTCCTCCCTAAAATGTAGCTTTTTTTTTTTTTATAGAGAAAGTAATGAGATATTTGTGGCCATAGAGGAGTCAGGTTAGGAAGGTAGAAAGGGAATTAGAGGGTTGTAACCAATGGTCCACATGTGGTAGCAAAGGGTGAAGTCACATGTACAGGGACAGAGAACAACCCTGAGCATCCTTCTGACTCCAGCAGGAAGCATGAGAAAGTGGGCGAAACCCATACAAGCTTCTGAAATGAAGACGGAGCTCACAGGAAATTAACCTTAGTCCTAACACTTCTCGGTAGAGGAAGCAAAAGGTATGCCCTTTCCATAAGAGTGTGGAGGCTGCAAGCAGTTTAGAAGTGAGATCGCTAGACAAGACTGTGGGGGTTGAGGACATTTCATTTCCAGGAATAGACAGGGAGTTGGGAAGGAAGAAGTGTAAGGACATGTGAGCCCCACTGGGGGTTCAGATACAAAGAGAAAGAATTTGTATTGGACACAATAGAGACATCTGGTAAATGTCTCCAGTTAGGCACAGCAGCCTGGGCACAGCAGCCTGGGCACAGAGAAAATAGAATTGGGGTCTCCTTGGGCTTAAACTGAAGAGAAGAGTAAGTCAAAGGAGTGAATGTCTATCACTGAAAATTCTAAATGATGGCAAACGTATGAATCCTGGCATCTACCAATGAATTTACAAAATGCCCAGCAACGGATGTGAGCCAGGGTAGGAAATTACAAGTGTGTCAATCACAGGTGAGGGGTCAAACAACCCCTCACCTTTACCAGATCACATAAAGAAAACAGATTATTCTCTCTTCGGATGTCTTTCAACACTTGCCTGACTCACTCCCGTGGCACTGATAACTTCCCCATGCCTCAGTTTCTTCATCTCTAAAATGGAAATAATAGCAGTATCCATAGGGTTAATTTGAAGACTGTCATTTTTTTTTTCTAATTGTTTTTTTTTTAAGATTTTATTTATTTATTCATGAGAGACACACACACAGAGAGAGAGACAGGTAGAGACACAGGCAGCAGGAGAAGCAGGCTCCATGCCAGGGGCCTGACACGGGACTCGATCCCACATCAGGATCATGTCCTGGGCCGAAGGCAGGCACTAAACCGCTGAGCCACCAGGGGATCCCCACTAATTGTTATTTTTAATATCATTTAATCATTACTACCATCAATTAGTTAGGGACTAATTGCAAGGTTACAGATGAAGAAATTAAAAGATTCCTACCTTGATCTTTAATGATTTTATTAAAATATTTGAACATAAACACTTCAAAGTAAAGGCTCACGCTACTCAACATCATCCAACATTTGATAAGTCAAATGCAAAATGATTCATGTATACTACTATAGGAAAGCCTCATAATGCACACCACACGATGTGCAGACTGGACCAGTTACTGTCTTTGGACCACCTCCATCCACTCTCTTTCTCTAACCTCCTCTGTTCCCTAGGGGTCTCACTCCATCACCTGGATTTCTTCCATCCTGGTCTCACTCCATCACCTGGATTCCTTCCTCCTGAATTCTGGTTGTGTTTGGTCCCTAGAGGCACCAACAGGAGAACTGAGGGATGGAGATGAGAGAGCCTAGTGTACCTTTCCCAGCTCTCTCCAAAGGTCCACACTACTCTGACAGAAACTGCTTCTTTTTACTGTCAGCCTCGGGGGGTCAGTCCCGAGTCCCTCTGCCCAGCCCAGGTCTCCCAGGGCTCCAGCATTGTTATTCCCTTTCCCTTCCCCTTTGGGCCCAGGAGTGGCCATGATCCCACCTCTGGGGGCCACCACACAACTTAGTTCCTCTAGCATTGCCTTCACCTCCAAGCACAGTCCTTTTATGGATTCCATTAAACCCTGTTGAGTAGGTATTTTTCCTACCAGTATCCTGACTGACTCACGGAGGGTATAGGAAATACCATATATTTTATGTACAAAATGGAACATCAATAAAAACTTTTAGTTTCAGGTGACTTTAGAATGCATTTGAAATAGATGAAAAAAGTGAGGGCTGGAGAAATAAATTGGATCCCAGCTGCAAAGCAAGTAAGAGTGAAAACGGAGAAGGGCTGGTCTCCTGACTCCCAGAACAGACAATTTGTGCTCCATCCTGTGGTCTCCCTCACAGAGGGACCTGAACTGGAAAACAAAAGGTTTTGATTAAAGGAAGCAGCTGCAAGACAGTGACTGCGGCTTCTATTAAATAAATTCCACCGTCAAACCTTTCCACCCCATTGAAAGAAGAGTCCTACCATCTCTCTCCATGGAGATAATTAGGATTTAACCTCCGTGTCAGAGGCAGAAAGCTGCTAGCTTTCAAAAAGAGATGTTACTTAAGGGTCAAAACTATTTTCTTCTGATCAATTCTGCTGCAAATGGATGAAGTTCTTTTACCTGCTTCTTGTTCTGGGATGTGTGAGGGGTTATCTTCTTCTCTCTCCCTCTCCTGTATACTTATAGCATATCGTGTATTATCAGGCAACATTGAGGAATGCAGTCTTTAATTAAAACAGTTCCTTATTTCAAATGCATTTACAGAACAGAGAATTTATTCACATTAATCAAAATTAACTTCCTAGCTTTTTGTTCTCCCAAAAATTTTTCTTAAAATTGATTGTGTACCATTGATAGTAACTAACTTACACACACACACACACACACAGATATATAACAAGTACATGCAAACATACATGCATGAAGTCTTTAAAAACTAATACAAAATTAAGTTTATAATAAAGAATGAATAGCATTTATTTATTGTTTAGTAGGGGAAACTTTTGCATTAATGACTTTATGGAATTATCCAGTAATTTAAGGTAGCATTTTTATTGTTGTTTAATAGGTGACAAAATCGAAGCATATTTAAATTAATAAAAATCAGCCTAAACTGGCCACAGGTCAGTAAGTAGAAAACTGCAAATTTGAACCGAGGCTTCCCTATATAAGCAGTGTACACTGTTTCCATTTTCTGGTGGTTTATAATCAATACCATCATCACACTGATCCACAGAGAACAACCGTATTGATGAGGCCAAATGATGTCCTCTGCCAATCATTTCTTTCCAGTACCCACATCTTCTCAGAATACCTTTCTGCTCTCTAGTTCATAAAGGGATAGCACCCCTCTGGTCACATCTCATTCTTTCTTCTGAAAGTTTAGCTTTGGGTCCTGCAGATACTGGTTTAGGTTCTGTTAATGGTTAAATGGAAACATCTTGTGGGAGCATGAGCTATGAGCTGGAAGCCACGTGCATGTGGGACCAGAGCGAGCTAGTTACGAGACAGAGAACAAGTGAGTGTGTCCAGAGAAAAACAAAGATGAGAGACCACTTAGTTCTGGGGAGAGAGAGAGATGATAATCAGAATCCCTGATGTCTATCTTATCTCATCCCTTCAAGAGGTGTGATGGTCAGTCCTGCCTTGAGTTCCATTGGATGTCTCTTTTTTCTTCCAGTAAATTGCCTCTTCCTTTAATTTACATATGCAAGTTTGAATAGTGTTTCATTACTTGCAACCAAGTGACCCATAATGCAAAACTGTAATCTTTTTTTTATTTTTTTTAATTTTTATTTATTTATGATAGTCACACACACACACACACACACACAGAGAGAGAGAGAGAGAGAGAGAGAGAGAGAGAGAGGCAGAGACACAGGCAGAGGGAGAAGCAGGCTCCATGCACCGGGAGCCCGACGTGGGATTCGATCCCGGGTCTCCAGGATCGCGCCCTGGGCCAAAGGCAGGCGCTAAACCACTGCGCCACCCAGGGATCCCCAAACTATAATCTTTTCTAATAATTATGTATGTCTTTTAGGAATGTGGCTATGAACATGAATTCTGAGTGTGGCTGGTTATCAAACCACAAGCATTAGTGGAATGTCAGATAACTAAAAATGTAGAATTAGCAGCTAGTGTAAAAGTATGGGCTCTGGATTCAGAATGCCTAGGTTCAAATCTCTGCATAAGTATAACATAAAACAAGTTATTTTTACCTACTCTGCTTCTGCTTCCTCTGCTATAGAATATGGCAAATAAAAGAATTTACCTGAAAAGGTTGTTATGAAATTTAGTAGTATATGGAGAGAAATAACCACAGTAACTGACCCAAAGAGGAGCTAAAAAAAAAAAGTCAGTTGTTTTTGGTGTTATTTTTACTCTGATCATCTCCACAGCTATTTTCCCCTGTCCTACTTCTAGATAAAGCTTCATTTTGGGGTTTCATGAAGAAGCATCAAAATTCTATTAACAAATAAAAGTAGTGCCAAATCCAGTTGTGCAAGAAAACCAAGATCTGTCATAGCCATTAGTATTAACATTTATGGTTCTTCCTTTATCTTTAAATTTCCAGTAAGTTTCATTCATTATCATAAGCAGGTGTTGGGGTGATGAGATCTCACTGAAAAAGGCAGGAAAAATCTTTTTGAACATCTTGGCAATGGTTAAGTCAGACAACTATGGCATATAATCAGGTACCTAATATGAAAATAATTGTGTCATCTTTTACAAATGTAAATGATTGCCAACCATGTTCTTCAGAAGCTGTTTTCCCAGCTAAATAGAATTGTGCTGAATAATTTCATTTGATCTGTCCCACATCCCAAAGCTGGTGTTTTCAGAAGAAGGTTAGGGGAAGAGGAGAGCCCATACTCCACAATGAGTAAAACTGACTGGTCCACACAGGGATTTACCCACCACATTAGCCTCATTAACACACAGCTCTAGCCAATTGAGCTAAATAATTAGGGTCAGCTATAGATAGAATTACCATTAATTGTTTTCAGATTTCAATCTCTGGGCCTTTCATTCCAGAATCACTAATTAAAACAGGGAAGAAAAAAAAAGTGCTCAGAAGTATGGAGTGAATTTATGCTTCATAATCATCTATTAGCAAGCCAAATGGCTCATTTATGGAGAATGCTATCCAAATCAGGTTTTCCAGTAGTAAATATTTAAATTCCAGGCACTTGAGAAAAATGTTGCTAAATCAATTCTAGACACCACTGTTTTGTCTAGTTAACATGTCTTCCCACCCTTCTTATGGGAATAGTTCTACCCAGCCTCTAGAAATAGAGAGTAGACTCACAAACTACTTTGAGCCCCTTGGAGTAGCTTGCCCCATGGTGGTCATACTCATTGGTCTGAAGTGTCAGAAAAGAAGCTATGAGAGGATGTGTTCTTCACACTCTGGTCTTAGAACTGTTAATATATAAGCTTGATTGGCTTGTAGCCATTTCTGAAGCCACACAAAGACAAATGAAACCCTCATGTGGAAGAAACAGATGTGATTTATGGAAAGATGAATAGAGTGGCCTATAGTGTTTGAATCCCTTCTTCCATCTGCCCCTACCTTTACTCTTACCATTCCCAATTATACAGGCTCATAAACTTCCTATATTTCTTAAACTAATCTAACTTGGGTTTCTGTCATTTGCAATCAAAATGTCTTAATTAGCAAGCCACTACTTTTTTTTTTATTTTTTAAAAAGATTTTGTGTATTTACTTGAGAGAGAGAAAGTGCACAAGATAGCAAGACAGAGCACGAGCTGGGGGAGAAGCAGAGGCAGAAGAGGAAGAAGAGGCAGAGGCAGACTGGGGGGAGAAGCAAAGGCAGACTCCCCACTGAGCAGTGAGCCTGATGGGAGACTTAATCCCCAGACCCCAGGATCATGACCCAAGCTGAAGGCAGACACTTAACTGAATGAGCCATACAGGTACCCCATGGTTACTTTCTTTAAATATTGTTGAGTCTTGCTTTATTTCAAAGACCCTACAAATATAGGGGCAATTGTAGTCATATCTACAAAAAAATATAAGAATAAATAAGTAAATAAATAAAATAATAAATAATAAACAAATTAAAATGCAAAAATCATGCATTTTTAAAATGCATAAATAATACATAAAAATGCAAAAAAAAGCATAAACATAGAAATATGTCTTTAGAAAGGCCTCATAGGAAGCTTTTTGGAGATTGTATTGTAACAAAGGACAGGAATATATATATATATATATATATATATATATATATATATATATGAACACAAATGTCCCTATGCTACTGGATTAAAGAATAAGGCATGACAATGCTGCTTTTGAGTTAATATGTCTGCCATAGATACAAGCATTTCACATTATTACCAGATTTAATTCCACAATAGTTCTATTAGGGTGAATTAGTTATCTACCAATATACAACAACTTTATTGCAAATTTAGGGGCTTAAACCAACATTCCTTCATCTGAAAATTTTGTGGGCTAGGAGTTCAGACACAGTTTTGCTACATCCTTTGCAAAACTGAGAGCAAGGGGTCAGCCTGGGATGCAGTCTCATCTGAGGCTTAGATCGGGAAGTACTGCTTCTTTACTTAACTTGGCTATTGCCTGCATTCAGTTCTTTGTGGGCTGTTGAACTGAGCCTCATTTTCTTGCTAGATGTTGGCCTGAGGCTGCCCCAAGTTCTTTGTTATGGGGACCTCTGTATAAGCAACTCACTAATATGACAACCTGCTTTTTCAAAGCTTACAGTAAGAGAGAAAATCTCCTTGTAAGACTTGTGTTTCAATCATACACAAGATAATTATATACATATAATTGTGTTTGTCCACCATGTTTGTCATATTCCATAGTTAAAAGTGTGAAGGTGCAGCTCATGGGAACTACCCTAGGGTCTATCTGCCACAGATGTATATTTTATTATTATTTCCCATATTACAGATGAGGATATTGAAGCATTCTTCACAGAGAAGATAAGATACACAGCTATGCTTCAAATCCAGGCAGCCTGTTTCTACTATGTTACTCTATGGAAAAAGAAAAGCAAACTACATATGGCAAGATCAATATCAGTCTCAGATCCAATGTTCACTAGCTGTGTGAGCTGGGACAATGTCTTAACCTCTCTGTTCTTCACATTTTGCCTTCTGTAAAGCAGAAATGATAAAGACATTTCTATTGTGTTAAAAATATTACCCTATATTCCTATGATATAGAATGAAGACATTATCAACTAAATTGCTCTAAATTTTTTTCCCCAAATAAATCGTTCTGTATACTCTAAGTTGGCTGCAATTCTATGCACCTACATACACGGTCAAAGGCCAATAAATCATCCATTGCTTTCTGCAGTGTTATACCAAGTTCAGTTGTATTAGGCAGAGGGAGATAAAGAGAGAAGTATCTGAGGATGATGCTTCACCATCACCAAGACATCATACTTGAGAACATTAACAGACAGCAAGACAGATGATTTCCCACAAATTCACTCATATTCTTTTGATTGTTATGCCTTATAATACTTCCATAAAGGCTGGACTTAAATGTCTTCGGTAATGATGGATGGAAAAATGAAGGAAATGCACATCTTGTGAGCAGCTACTAAAAGTTACCATTGTCCTAGGCAGTTCATTGATGTTATTTCATTTAACCTTCAGGAAGTTCTGTGAAATAGTCACTTTAACTCTTTTTTTCAGATTAAAAAAGTAAGGATCAGGGAGGTCATATAACTTATACAGTGTAGAATTTAAACCTAAGACTTATTCAAGTTGGACACATAGGAGAAATACATATATATATATATATAAAACATCATGGTGGTGAGTGTCTCTGCCAGTAAAGGGGAGCCTGGGGGGCAATCCGGGGTAATCCTCCAGTGGGTGCTGGCCGCGCACTGACCCCCGCGCCCCCCGTTGCCATGCCTTGCAAAATCTGAGGAAATCAAGGACTTCTTGCTGACCGCCCAGCGAAAGGACGCCAAATCCGTCAAGATCAAGAAGAATAAGGATAATGTGAAGTTTAAAGTTCGATGCAGCTGATATCTTTATACTTTGGTCATTACAGACAAAGAGAAGGCAGAGAAACTCAAGCAGTCTCTGCCCCCAGGTTTGGCAGTGAAGGAGCTAAAATGAACCTGGCCCACTGATTTGAACTGTATTAAAATTTTAAAAATTCTTAAAAAAAATCATGGTGGAATTATATATATATATATATCATCATCATGGTGGAATTCGCTCATTTATTCAGTTATCAAATTACCAAGGAGTAATGAGCTCTTATATCAGTCACAGATACATAAAGGCAATGGAAAGTCAGATTAAATGTCACAGTATTTTGAAAGAGAAATGACTCAGTTGAGACTCAAAAAACATCTCTCCTTGTCTAACTGTACTGCTAACTCACCATGTGTCCAAGTCAACTGATTTAGATTCTATAGTCCAACCCTCAGTACCTAACAGTACTCTGTATTCATAAGAACAACTTTGAAGCCTCTTGAATTTAATAGTGAACGTAAAATATGTACAAGAAAGAACTGAATTAAAAAACCGGCTTCTAATCATTATATACCCACAAGTAAACTAATTTCAGAAATGATGATACAATTTTACAAACTTTGTAAAGATAAAGGCATCCTATTTAAAGAGACGTATTTTTCCCTAAATCTTTCTATTTTTTTAAAGATTGCATTTATTTATGAAAGACACAGAGAGAGAGGCAGAGATACAGGCAGAAGGAGAAGCAGGCCCCCCCACAGGATGCCCAATGTGGGACTCGATCCCCAGACTCCAGGATCACGCTGGGAGCCAAAGGCAGTCACCCAACCACTGAGCCGTCCAGGCATCCCTTCCCTAAATCTTTCATGTTTCATTTAAAAACATTATAGTTTTTAATAGAAACAATCTAGAAAAAATGCTGAGCTTCACACCTACTTCCTTATAACACCACTGTGTATCTGTGAATACATGGAACTGAAATGGAACATTGTCTCCATGTCCCAGGCAGAGCCAGGTCGCAACTGATTTCAGGAGTTAAGCCAAAACAAACAAACAGATAATAACAGCATTAACAGCAATAATAAACACTGTCATGGGTAGGCTTCCCTGCACTGAAAGGAGGGCCCTAGGGTGGAGTGGGAGGCTCTTGTCACCAGAGAGTTCACGTCAAGGCTTATTAGTGGCACAAATTCAAGGTTTTGTGGGGCCTACAGATGAAATTTATACAATTTTAGTATCTTAAGAAAAAGAATACATACTATCAAGTACAAAAAGTAGATTAGAAAAATAATATTTTTATAATGAGGAGATGTATAACAAACTTCAAACCTAAAAAGAAAATCTGACAGACAACACAAATATAAAATTCAGGAAAAAAATTTATATATGTTTAATTCACCCACTTGATAACAGCCCTCTACATCTCGCATACTCTTTGATGACTTCTTCAATGGCAGTGATTTTATACTATAGTTTTCAATGAAGACAATGAAAGAAGCAAAATCAGTCTTCTGGTTTGGTTGACTAAGTTTGTAAGATAATAGTTTATAAGGTAAACTTTTGGGATTCTTGTCAAATTTGGGACACTTCTATTAAGTTTCTTCTATACTTGAGCTATAAGATTTAGAGGTATATTCCATAGACCAGTTTCTGTCTCCATAGATTTCAAATCTCATCCCTCCTCTCTTATACACATACCTTTAGTGCTAGTCTTTTTAGAATTGGTTCATATTGAGATCTAAACCCAGACCTTACATTTCTGTTGTTACTCTGTGCGTTACTGATAATAGAGAAGAAAACCTCACATCACATGAAGTTTTGTCAAGACCCTTAGTGAACTTTCCAATGTAATTACATAGACTCTGTTCTTTATTCATTAAATGGTCCTTTAAACTCTTGAAGCAATAAATAGGCAGATTTGTATTATCAGATAGGGACAGAGTGATAATATTGAGGTTGGAAGTTGTAGCCAAGCATATGAATGAATCCTAGAAAAGCTGCTGTGGGAGGGAATGAACACACAACTCATTTCCATGCATGCCACATCCATGTTTATTTGAGCAATCAATCTCTGTCCTTATAATTTGTTGGACATGGAAACCACCTCCGGTAGTTTGGAGAGGCAAACTGCTCTAACAATTAGACTCCAAATATAATAATAATTTAAGTACACAGAAGTTTAGGGGTTTTGTTTTATTGTGTGTGTGTGTGTGTGTGTGTGTGTGTGTGTGCGTGTGTTTAAGACATCTCTATACCTAATATGGGGCTGGAACTCACGACTCCCAAGATCAAAAGTCACATGCCCTTCCAAATGAGCCAGCTAGGTGACCCTAGGGAAGGTTTATTTATAGTGCACAAGATAATGTAGGGAGCAAGAGCAGGTCTGAAGTGAGACTCTCACCACTCTGGTCACTCAGGAATCCTAGATGACAATGGTTATACCAGCTTTAACAGGTGGTTTCCAAGGTCCCTGTATGAGTTTGTGCTAGGGCTGTCAAAAAAAAAAAAAAAATCACAGAATAAGTGGCTTAAACAACAAAAATTTGATTTCTCACAGTTCTGGAGGCTACAAGTCCAAGATCAAAGTGTTGACAGGTTTGGGTTCTCCTGAGTCCTCTATCCTTGACTTTCAGGCAGCCACCTTCCTGCTGTGTCTTCACATGGCCTCTCCTCTGTATGTGTGCAGTGACTGTGTGTCCTACTGTTCTCTTCTTGTAAGGACACTAGTCAAATAGGATTAGGGCCCACCCTAATGGTCTCCTGTTAACTTAATTATCTCTTTAAAGACCTCTCTCCTAATACAGAGGTAGTGGGGGTCAGGGCTTCAACATACATTTTGAGGTGTGAGGGGCACAATTCAATCCAAAACTGTCATCCTGGAGGTTTTTTTGATTCCAGTCACTCAGAAGTGGAAAGGATTATGGAGAAAAATAACATTGGGTGTGTTCCTTCAGCTATGCCTGAAGTATAAAATTACAACTTGCAGTCCCCCCTTTAGGTAAACTTGGACATATGGCTGTGCTCACAAGGAGAACTGGGAAATTTAGTATCCTGGAGTATCCCCCTCCCAGCAAAAGCTCACACAATGGAAATTTGGAACACCTTTTTGGTGGACAGGTAGGCATCCTTGCCACAGCTCCATATTTAAACCTGTAGGCTCCTTATTCAAATGCAACACGGAGTTTCACATAACAAGAACTCAACAAATAGAATTTTATTTCACTTTGTTTCTTGCTCTCATCTCCTAATATTATTAATCTTGCCCTCTAGCCAAGTCCTTGACCTTTTTTTTCAACTGTAAAACACTACATTTTGTTTTTTGCAGTCGTATGTGAGTACGTATGTGAGTACGTATGTATTGGAGAGAGATTTAAAGAAACCAATCAATTTGAAAAGATCTCATTATTCAGTGAAAGAGAGGAAAAGGCATAACAAGCTAACTCAAATGAGGCTTCAGGAATCTGAGTAGTTTTATTTACGTAGGACAGGAAAAAATAACTTTCTGAAAGGCTAATCAGAATTAATGAATAGAAGAATTAAGGAATAGAATTAATGCATAGAAAACAGGAAAAGAAAAACTGTAATCAAGCATCAAGTTTGTTCTCTTTAAACAAGCTGAAATCTCTTAGAATTTTAAAAATAAAATCACCTTAAGACTACCCTTCTCCATGATAATAAAAAAAACAAATGAATATAATAAAAGACTTAAAAAAGAAAAGGATATCTAATTGTAATCATATAATATGCACAATGTGATAAAAATAATGACAAAATGAAGAAATGAGAGCATATATTATCAGGTTATTTGAGAATTCATGGTGGCCACAATTCATGCCTTTTCCTTGCAAAGGAATCTGGGTAATAGAAACAGGGTAAGGAATGGCTTAATTCTTGTTTACTGTTGGGAATATACAGACATCTGACTCACTGATAGTCCTAAATTAGTTGCTTCTCCACTGATGCTAAAGATACCCTTCAGTACCTTCCATCAGAAAATCAATTTCCTTGCAGGAGAGTTTTTGAAGGAGGCTGGGGAACTTCTATTATGCTAAATAAGTAGTCGCAGCAAAACACACTTTCATTCCTAAAATGACCTCTACCAAATAGGGCATATTTACTCTTGCAAGTCACAAATATTTCTCTAGCCTTTGAATCCAGCTAGTTTTACCATTTAAAAAAAATTAAAAACAACTCACATTCTCCTGCTTATTTCTTATTGCTTGTTACACTCAGTAATTGGTTTGTTCAAATGTCTACAAACAACGGTGACCTGCTTTGGAACAACTTGTGTGTGTGTGTGTGTGTGTGTGCAAGGCCTGCTCAAAATGTGTAGTATCTGGTGTCAAAATGTGTAGGACAAAATGCTTTTTGTGCTATTTGTATGCTTTTGACAAATAAGACAGAAATTACTAATACAGGTCACTTTGAAGCTGGAACTTCAATGTGTCATGAAAAGAATATACACATTTTCATCACCTCTGAATCTGCAATACAGTTCTTTATTGCAGCAAATAGCCAAATTATTAATTCGTGTTCACTGATTGTTTTTTGAAGGCCTCAACAAAGTCAGAAGGAACCATTTGACTAAATTACTAGAACACATTGATTTTTGCCCCTACCGCATATTTTAAAAATAAAAACCTGATATTTTCCTTCTTTGCAAAAGCATGAATTTCAGCAATCTCCTCTCTGTCCTTGAGACCTGTTCCATCAATAACAATTTCTACATTTTTAAACCTTAATGAGTTGAGTAATAGAGAACTCTGGCTTCCCTAGCCACCAAGGATACCAAACTTTCATCTCCATTTAATACAGAGCAAAGTGTCTCAACTCTCATGTGCTCAGAACAAGAAGCTAAGTTCTTCATGAGAGCATTCTGGTAAGCACTTGGGGCATAGTAATGCTGGGTACAGAGAACCGGACTAGGGTCCTGAGAGCTGGGTTTGAATCTAGCTCCGTTATTCAATAGCTGTGTGTCCCTGAACAAGTCACAACTCTTAGGACCTCCTGTGTGCAGCTATTTGGACAAGATTTTTTTTTTCTTTTTCTATTATTTTTTCAGAATTTTAAATATTTTTTATTTTTCATTGAAACACATTATAGATCAAGGTATATGCGTAATCTATTAGGTCTCTGTATCTATTATCTGAATGGACAAGATACTTGCTAAATAGTTCATGTTACACTGTTTTTGTGACCCAGATACCTCCCTGTGCTTTATATATATATTAGTTCACTTCCTCCTCAGAGCAACCCCAAGGGAAGGTACTCTGAGAATGTTTGCTGAACGGATGTAGAAAGCTAAGGTTTGGTGAGGTTAAGAATCTTGCCCAAGGTCAAAACAGCAAGCGAGTATGAAGCAAATTCAAACCAGGAATAAATGCTCTTAGCCACCCTGATATCCTGCTAAGGCACTTCCAAGCACTAATGTGCTCTGATTTACATCAAACTCTCCTACAAGGAACTTAGATCTAGTATTCTTGACAAAATTTTTGAAATAAGTAACATGCCATAAGGAAAGAACCTGGACCAGGAACCAGCCAACTGGCTTTCTCTCCCTCCTGCACTCTTAAGAAGTTGTGTGCAGCCAGGAAAGTCCCTTCCGGTTCTCCATTTGTGGATTTAAATTCTGAATTAACAAATGGCATGTCTCTTATTGTGAAGAGAAGCCTAGATTCCCAGGACAATGATTTCTTGCCACCTCTATAGTGGCAAGAATTTCTTGAACGGTGGTCTCCCAAAAGATACAGCCATATCTAATCCCTGGAATCCGATAACTTGTGAATATTATTTTATATAACAAGAGAATAAATGTTGCCTTTTTCCTGGGGGTTGGGGAAGGGTGTTTTGTAATGTAAGGAAGTTAAGGATTCTGAGATAAGATTTCCCAGGTGGGCCCTAAATGCTATGTAACTAGTCACAGCAAAACACATCTTCATTCCTAAAAAGACCTCTGTAAAACGGCACAGTTAAGCTTGCAAACTACAGTATTTCTCTGTACATCTAACCAATTCTACCAAAAAACAGACTAGAAACAGCTTATGTAAGTGTACCTATAAAGCAGAGTCAAAGGGAGCTTTCACACATGATACATAGAAGAGATTGCAATGACGCATCTCTAAACCAGGAAGGTCAAGGATTGCCAGGAGCCTGCAGAAACCAGGAAGGGTCCTTCTCTAGAGCCTTCAGATGGAAAACAACCCTGCTGATACCTGCTGATTTTATATGTCCAGCCTCTAGAAACATGAGAAAATAACTTTCTGCTGTTTTAAGACACCATTAAGTGGTAATTTGTTGTAGTAGCCCCCATGAACCAATACAGACCCCCATTCAGGGTGAAGTAGGTAAGCCAAAGAATGGTGTCTAAGTCATCTTTATATCCCAGTTACTGCATAGTAAGTGAACAGTAAATATAAAATCCCATCATATAAATCAATATACCTTAGGGTTTTTTGTTTGTTTTTTAAGTCTAAATTGAGAATCACTACCAAGCACAATAATCTTAAACAAGGAAAGCATCCATCAATAAAGGAACATAGGTCTACCCACTACACAGTAATGCGGTTGAGGAAACTTGAAATTCAAAGCTGTCTTCTTCTGGACTTAACCTATACATGTGTGTGATTAAAGATGCAAATACATATAAGTACACACATATTCAGATCCATCCTGGCATGCCTGTAGGTTTCCTCTCAAAATTCATACTTTACTATCTAGGCAAAACAACAGTGACAAAACAAACCTGGGAATCCCTGGGGTGCTCAGAAGTTTGGCGCCTGCCTTTGGCCCAGGGCGGGATCCCGGATACCCGGGATCGAGTCCCACATCGGGCTCCCTGTGTGGAGCCTGCTTCTCCCTCTGCCTGTGTCTCCGCCTCTCTCTTACTCTGTGTGTGTGTGTGTCTCATGAATAAATAAATAAAATCTTTAAAAAACAAAAACAAAAAAACAAACTTGATGATCACATTGTTCTCCTGCTTAATACCAGCAATGCTGTAAAAGCCAGACTCTACTCCATTAAGAATTCCCCGAAGCCTCTATTTCTCTAGGGAATGGCAGTAAGGTTGCAAAACCTGTGGCTGCTTTAATGTTCTCAGCCTAGATTTACTGAGGGGGTCATGATGAGGAAGAGCCCACAATATTCTGAATCTGATAGGGAGATTCTGTGAACCCATTAATAAGGAGAAGATAGGAACTCTAGCAATTATAACCCTAAATTGTTCCTATAACTCCCACCCAAGTCCCTCACCAGTCTTTGCACCACTGTGTTGTTGTACTAGAGAAAGGAGGGGAGGCGATCACTTCACATGGATGGACACCACAGCCTGCTCTGAGTACCAACCAGGCTTTGCTCTTCAATGCTTTTTAACAAAGATAAAGCAAAGGTATGTATCACCTGACTGAGAGCCCATCAGAATCATCATTGCAAGTATTCTAGAGCCTACTAACCAAACATTGGTACGTATTTCAGGGTAAGGTAAAGTTATTTTTAGAAAGCAATGATCAGTACACCAGAAATCCAGTAATGAGGAAGTTTACATTTGTCAGAGATGTCTGGCTACTTTACATTTAAAACTGAGGCCACGGGGATCCCTGGGTGGCGCAGTGGTTTGGCGCCTGCCTTTGGCCCAGGGCGCGATCCTGGAGACCTGGGATCGAATCCCACGTCGGGCTCCTGGTCCATGGAGCCTGCTTCTCCCTCTGCCTGTGTCTCTGCCTCTCTCTCTCTCTCTGTGACTATCATAAATAAATAAAAATTAAAAAAAAATATCATTAAAACTGAGGCCACAAAGGATCAAAGCCCTGAGTCCCTTACCTCTTATGTTCAAAACAGAGGAAAAAAAGCAAAAATGGGGCTGATCATTATTCAAATGAACATTAAGAACTCACTAGAGAAGAGTCTTATTTTTGCCAATTTAAAAAAATCTTCTCCCTTCCCTCCCTCCTCAGCTCTTCATTCCTTTTTTTTTTTTTTTTTTTTTTTTAAGATTTTGTTTATTTATTCATGAGAGACACGGAGAGAGAGTCTTCATTCCCTTCTTAGTGGCTCTTTTTGGTGGTGAATAAACACATGATTGGGGTGAGATGTTTTCTATCTTCCTTAGCAGCAAACTTTATGTTAATAAAGTGCCACTTTATACTAACAAGCCGATAATTAGTCTCCTCCAAAGCAGCCCTTGCCTACAGCCTTGATTCAGGCTACCTCTCTGCCAGGGCCTCTTTCTTTTAGCACCTAGGCCTGTCCTTTCAGCTTCAGGAGGCACAGAACGACAAAGTATTTCAGTCTCAGGCCACTGGTTTCCTCATCTGAATGCCCTCAGCCTATCAGTGTCTGTGTTTTGGTTTTGCCCAATATGCTGAATCAGAGTCACATGTGCAACAGCAAACTAGGGTGGCTATGACATGAGGCCTGCCTCTTTACATGTCATCCCTGAAATGTCACAGTAGGAGGCAGTTTTCCATAAAGGGCTCGAGAGGCAGAGCTGACAAGGGACTTTAAGTCCAAAACTGGAAAGCTACATATGCAAACTATTAATGGTGTGAGACTAGTTTGCAAATCCTTGTAAGGGAACTCATCACAAACCAGACACAGTAGGTAAGCAAGGCAGTGTGACAGTGTGCATGGGTCCTGTGCACATGCATGCACACGTGCACACACACACAGTACCACAAATACATTATTTATTTTTTGAAGTACTAAGTACCTGGCATAGGTTAATGTTAAGCAATGGAAAGCAATTGTTCCCTTATAAAAACCTGGGCTACCTACCATGATGTTAATAAGGAGGCTGCAAAAGCACAACTTTGAGAGCTGGACTCTTTGCTGCAAACACTGGGTGGCTTTTTCCCTTGATAATTATGCATTTGCTGTCTAAGATTAATCAGGGAAGTTAATGATGCAAAAAATTACATTTATAATCCAGTCTGAATACAGCTGTACTGCAAGCTAAGTTCTAAGTCCTATTAAACTAAATGGAATTAATGGGCTGTCGCTGGCAATCTTTATATCTATCAGTTACTAATTAACATTCTTCTGTAAAAAATAGTTTGTGGTGGGGGAAAAAATAAAACATACCTTAGTAGCAGCTGGGGTAAAGCTTAAGTAGAGCCATTAAAGGCAGACCAAAGCAGTGGCTGCTGGGGATGACAATGCAGACAGCATTCACGATACAGTGAGCACGAAACTACCAATTCACTGTGCCATCCGTTTCAAAAAATCTGTGTGCCCGTGTGTGCATGCTCGAGCGTGCGGGCGACCACGTGTGTGCATGTGTAAAGTTGTTTGTTTTATGCAGCGGCAAATGATCACCACAAAGGACAACCTTTCAGCAGGAAACGTGGACTTCAGCTAATAATGCAGGAACAGAGGCGTACCAGCTGTAAAACGGGAGAGTCAAATTAGCTACTGAGGACAAATGAATGTAGTGTGTTATCTTAAGAGATACTGGAGCACATTTGCTGCTCTCATCACAAAAAGCTCCCAGTTTGATTGCTAATTTTATGTCTTCTGTTCTTGAATTAACTTGAAGTATCCTTTCCAATCCTTTACCACTACGTGTGTGTGTGTGTGTGTGTGTGTGTGTGTGTGTGTGTGTGTGTGTGTGTGTGTATTTTGTTTGGTCCTTAGCACATAAGGGGAAATTGATTGCTCCTCTGGATTTTAATCCTTTAGCATTTTTGTGTTGCTTTTATTTTCTTAGCAGGAACATGTGCTTTGTTACTTTACAGTCAAGAAGAAACTCAATTTGCATTTAAATAAAGGGTTCAGTTTCCGGGTGCCTGGGTGGCTCAGTCCATCAAGAGTCTGCCTTCAGGGATGCCTGGGTGCTCAGCAGTTGGGCGCCTGCCTTTGGCTCAGGTCGTGATCCGGGGATCCAGGATCAAGTCCCACATCGGGCTGCCTGCAAGGAGCCTGCTTCTCTCTCTGCCTGTGTCTCTGCCTCTCAGTCTGTGCCTCTCATGAATAAATAAATAAATCTTAAAAAAAAAAAAAAAGAATAGGAGTCTGCCTTCGTCTCAGGTCATGATCCCAGGATCCTGGGATTGATCCCCCACATCGAGCTCCCTGCTCAGCGGGGAGCCTGCTTCTTCCTCTCTGGGTCTCCCTGCTTATGCTCATGCACACTCTCTCCGTGTCAAATAAATAAATACAATCTCTCTCTTTTTTTTAAGATTGTATTTATTTATTCATGAGAGACACACAGAGAGAGAGGGACTTGATCCCTGGTCTCCAGAATCACACCCTGGGCTGAAGGCGGCACTAAACTGGTGAGCCACCCGGTCTGCCCAATCCTTTTTTTTTTTTTTTTTTTTTTTTTTTTACAAATTCACAATTTGAGACTCTGATGTAATAAACTCTCCCTTAGGTCTTGTAACAGATAAAAGATAAATCTGTTTCAATAGGAAAAATGTGATTGAGGAGGAAGAAATTAAAAAAAACAAACAATGCTTTAGAAAATAACGTTAAGAGAATTTGCCCTCAAATTTTCAATATCACAAATCTGCCTTGACACAACAGTTAACACTTGGTCTGAGGAGATCATTTGTTTGTAAACTTTATAGATGTGCAAAACTTGTTTTTTTTTCAATCAGATTCATATTGAACCTCACAAATCAGAGGGAAGGCAAATTTTTAAAAAGTCAAGAGATAGAATAAACTGAGTCCTAAATATTCAGGGAAAAGATCAAAGGTGACATTGTAGCTTGGCACTTACTAGGAAAAAAATTCTAGAATTTAGATTTCTCATCCATCAAGAGAGTAATAGGACATGATATTCCTTCCTACTAAGAGGGTATTAAGATGTTAAAGGCTTCACGTGGTTTTACAGATAGGAAAATGTTCATAAATATAAATTAATTATCTGTGTTGAATTTAGCTCATCTATGTAGCTCTCAATAAAGAAGCATCTTCAGGCCACGTAGATCAGATTCTCCTAGTGGGGGCCAGGAGTCAAAACGTCCCTCAGACCCGGGAAATGTCCTTAGACCAGCCCTGGGCTGGTCTGTCATCTCAGGCAGGGCCTGATGAGGGTGGACACTTTTTCCCAGGATGGAACTGCTCTTGTCACTCTTCCCGCAGGCCATCACTTCCCAGGCTGGTGGCCTTGTGTGGCTGGCAAGGGGGTGGCCCCTATGACAGAGATCACCTTCTAGAAAGCCAGTGATTACCTCCTGAATTGCCTGAAACATACTGTAAGATATTCTACATTTAGGCTAGAAAATTTCAAACAGTAAACTTGAAGTGACCAAAAAGAATTATCCTTCGCACTTTCTGGCATACCCACGAAGATTTGCATTTTCTGTTCATCATTAAGGGAAAACACAGTAACAAGCTTTGAGAGGGTCACTGGGAGCCAATCTTCCCCTCGAGCACAAGGGATAAGGCAGCTCACCAGATGTAATAATATAACAACCCTTAAATTAATGGTGTTAGGGAAAATCAGAAGCAACAAGATCTAGTCTGCTTCAATATAAACCCACTTTCAAGAACTCTGGCACTGTCATAATGCTGCTCCCTCCTCCTTACAGTGTGGAGAGACTAAGTCCACAAGGAATGGTGCATTGGACAATAACGAACAGGAAGAGATGGTGTCTGGGCCCTGCAGAGAATCTTAAAGTGCACTGACTAGACAATAAATAAATACATCGGTAGCTCTTCTCTACCCATTATTTTAATTTTTCTTCAATAAGTCACTATGCCTCATATAGGCCCATGGATATTATAATACATTTTGTAACCAAATTGTTTTATAGACAGGAGCCCCACACCAAACAGTATTGGTCAGGCTCTACACATGCTAGAGATAGTTCTGTTGCACATCCTGTTTTGTTTTTTTCTTTATTTTATAGGAAGAAAAAGGAGATAGATATACATATAGTCTATATATCTATCTATATAGCTCAAGAGGGCTTATTTTTAGTTTCTCTTGGCCATAATTATTATTTTGCTTTTTAATGTAAAGTAAATGGTGCATTTTGCTTAATATTCACTTTATTTGATGACAGCCATAATACTTGTATAGCCGAGGCTCATTTTAACTAAGACTTGCATCTTTAAACTAATTCCTATGTTCTTTCAAAACGATTTATATAGATGCTCCAAGCAAAATGTAATGGTAAAGGGAAATAACAATTTAAAAATTTTGCCCCCAAATGAAAATGTTTATTAGCCTTTTTTTTTTTTTTAAAGATTTTATTTATTTATTCATGAGAGACAGAGAAAGAGAAAGAGAGAGAGAGAGAGGGAGCCCGAGGTGGGACTCAATCCCGGGTCTTCAGGGTCAGGCCCTGAGCTGAAGGCAGCACTAAACTGCTGAACCACCTGGGCTGCCCAGCTTTTTCTAATTTGTCACTGACACAAAGTGATGATAAAATAATATTCTCAACCAGAGGAACTATCATTTTTTTTAGAATAGAGGCAGTAAACCTCATGTTTGAGAACAGGTTCAGGGGATACCTGGATGGCTCAGCAGTTTAGCGCCACCTTTGGCCCAGGGCATAGTTCTGGAGTCCGGGGATTGAGTCCCACATCAGGCTCCCTGCATGGAGCCTGCCTCCCTCTGCCTGTGTCTCTGGTTCTCTCTCTGTGTGTGTCTTTCCTAAATAAATAAATAAAATCTTAAAAAAAAAAAAAAAAAAGAAAGAAAAGAAAACAGAGGTACAGAGTTTATGCTGCTCTCATTCACATTAGAGCTCTGGTCTGTCCTGCCTGTGTGATCTGGCTCTCAGTTTCTTCGACTGTATATGAAGACAACACAGTTCCCACTCTACTAGGTTGCTGTAAGGATTCCAATAAATGATGTTAGTCAAGAAATTATGTAACAGTACCTAGAACCTAGAATGTGTTTAATAAAAACAACTTCCTATTATTTTATCATAGACCATAAAATAATGTTTGCTTCAGTTAGCACTTTTATTGCACAATAACAAATTTCAGGAAAAAAGTAACTTCCACATGATCCTTAAATCATTACCGTATATTGTATAATTGCAAGTACATAGCAGTTTTATCTCTTTAATAAGGCATGGCCTGATAAGGCTGATTTTAAACTACTTTTCCCCATCATGTATGTCCTATTTGAGCTTCAGATTCTTTTTCTTGCAAAAGTAAAGCAATAAAATGTTGACAAAAATTAATCTTGAATTATGCATGTCACTGAGTTTGAATATATTAAAATCATTAGGATATATTGAGAAAGGAAGGAATGGCCCTAAGGTATTTTATGGTGGCCTGTTTGTTTCAGAGATGTAAATGCACTAAATCATCTACCTGAGATGGAACGAGAGTGAGAAAAAATGTTAAAAGTGTTCAGTTCCACTTATTCCTACTTCACATACAACCAATCAACAGTATTTATTTTATGAAAACCAAAAGCACTATTTCAGAAGGTACCTCTATTCATAAAAGTTATTTTTATAGACATTATAATCCAGTTTAAAAATTAATTTCTCCTTTCGAGCTCCTTAGGTAGCCCTCAAACCTTAGAATGGAGCCCAGTCTTCCCCTACACAGAGGATGACCCTGTCATATATCAGCTTTCCTGGGTGACCTGCAAGATTAGCACGATGTTAAAAACTGGCACTAACGGAAGTAATTCTTTTTTTTTCCTTTTCAAAAAGTGCTGCAATAAAAATAACAACCCTATTTCCAGTTAGACAGATACATATAAAAAATGAAAAAGATACATTACCTGAATTGGAACGGATTTATTTTAAAATAACAGAAATCTGGGAAATAATCATACTTTGAGACCTTATAATGACTACTAGCAAGAATTAGATTGGTAGAAATCCAGGCAGCTGGGAAAATGCTGGCTTGAGAAATGTACAGAGAAACCTTTAGTTCCTACTCAGAACTCAGGAAGGAAATCATCACTCCCCAGCCTCAGAAGACCCAACTCAGGCATCATGCAGTTTTAATGCTGAGTATTCCAGGAAAACCTTTGGGCCAACTGCAATTTGAATCCTGTAAGGTGGGGAAGAACATTTTATTTCAACTCAAGTCACACGGTAGTGTCCAGACTGTTTTCCTATTTCCTAGTGCAAGCCAAATTTGACTCTTTGAAAGAGCAAAGGTAAAAATTTCCTTCTCCTTAGAGTGACCTGCCAAGCCTACTCAATCTCCACCCTCAAACAGGCTGTGAAAGATTACAGTTCTGTAACAATTAGACTTTGTAAGAATCTGTTCACTCATGAATATTTTCTTAATCTATTCTTAATTAATAATTAATTAATACTTCTTAATTAATCTACTTCTTGCCTATCACTATGTACTTTCTTTGAACTAGTTTTAAGGATAAATGTGTTAAAGTTATAATGTAACAAGATCGAACAGAATTGATTTTCAGAACATACTTAAAATCTTTTGATGCTGGACCTCAATTGTCAAATGAAATAGTAAAGATAAAATCTAATTAGCTTTATAAATAAGAAGCAAGTAAAACATTTCCTAATGATTCCAAATTCAGGGCAAAGGACCTTCTAAGTCCTCCTAAGGTTCATATTCTCATGGATGCAGACATTTTACATGTTTTTGCTCTTCCTATTGACAGTCAGAATATGAAATGATCCAAATTAGGAATAACCAGGAAGGGCAGCCTACCTGAGAATTCTCTAGGACACATTCAAATGAAAAGTTTCTAAGCCATGGTGAAGCCTTTGGGACTTCACTTCAAAATTGTTCACTGAATCTTTTTCTGAATCTAGTCCTCTTATTAATATTTAGCAACATTTTTCTCTTACCTTTGCTGGTAGCTCTAGAAACACACATATCCACTAAATTCGAACAACTCAAGAGAACAGTGTTACTTGCCTACATAAGAGAGTCTTAACTTTGGCCTCAAATTTAGTTCTTGGAAAACAGCAAGTGTTAAGTACTCAGTCTTGTCCATTTTTAAAATTGAGTGATTGAGACACAAAAAAGTCATATGGTTTCTCTTCCTGTGCTGTCCAATACCATGGACACTGGTTAAATGTGGTTAAATGTGACTACTTAAAACTAATATTTCAGTTCCTCAATTTCACTAGCCACATTTTCTATGTTCAACAGTCACACGTGGTAAGTGGCTACCACACTGAATGGAAACAGAACACATCCATCATCACGGGAAGTTCTAATGGACACTAAGCACTTCCATGGTAGTCAAAGAAATCTAAGGTTGTCCTCTCTCCTTTCAGATTTCTTAGTTAGCATTTCATTTAAATCATACTATTGATTGGGTACTTTCTACATTTCATCTCCATTGAATTTTCAGGGCTGCCCTATGAGACAGATGATACATTCTCATTTTATAGATGAGGTAACTGGAGTTGAGGAAAGTTAAACAAATTGCCCAAGGTCAAATCCCTAGCACTCAATCCAGATCTGCCTACCTCAGGGTTCCTGCTTTATGCACAATGCTTTGTGGGTTCTGGAGTTTGTACTTACTGGTCAAGATATTTCAGAGACACAAGACAAGAAGGAGGCAAACCCACCCAAATGCCCTTCACATTGTGACAGGGTGAGAAAGTAGAAAAGAAATTGACATGGTCTAAGAGTCACCTCTGTGCCAGGAACTATGCCAGGTATGTTGTCTCAATCTTCACAAAAAGCTCATACAGTGTATATAAATAACAGACAGGGAAAGTGATGGTCATTGAACCAAAGTAATAAATTGGCTTATTTATTGAAGAGGATGAAACGTCCTCTCCTGAGGTCATATCTGCTTCTGATCTGTGGCATTTCCTTTCTCTCCTGCGGGATGTTCCTATCTGATTTGAGGTAGAGATCCCGCGTGGCTACAGCAGGATAAAGCACAGAGAAGCTTTATGGCTATCACCACCTTGTGGCAACGTTGGCCACTGCACATACTCCCTTCCCCTGAAAAGAAGTGTAGGTAGGTAATGAGAATACCTCTCACCTCTGGTTGAGATGCCTGTTGATGGGAAGTATCAAGATGGAACCTGAAAAGTGAGTCCAGATAGTAACCAATATAAGAAAACCTAAGTCAAATAGTATTTGAAGGCAGAACAGGAGAGACAACCAGGGAGAAAGAGAGATAAACAAGTACATTAGAATTTGTAAATAGGCAGTGATCTAAATGGATCTCAGAATCAGGGGTCAGGGGTTGGTGGGCTCTTTATATGCTTCAGCACACATAGATGTGGCCATTATTGGCCTGTTTAAAAGATCTGGTATTGAGGGGCTCAAGAAGAAAGAAGCACATGTCAATTAGGGATTTGGTGCCTAGCAAATGGGTTGGGTTTTTTTGTTGTTCAATGAAATTAAAAAATGAAATAAAATAAAATAAAATAATTAGGACATTTTAGGGAATTTTTTTCTTTATATTTTTTCATAAATAACTACAATTACAGAATTATCTTTCTTCCCCTCAAGATTATCTTTTGATTTTAAAATACTTATTTTAAATGAAATACCATCAATAGTATGTGCTAGGTTGTTCATTTTAATGCCCTTACTAACTTATCAAAATTAAATACTGGCAACCTTGTGTTGGTTCAAAAAGATGTGTGTGTGTGTGTGTGTGTGTGTATGAGAACTATTACTGGTTTGTGAAGGCCAAGTCTAGGAACCATTCTGCTATGGGACAATTAAAAAGAAAGCTAAACTCAGACTCCATCTGTTTAGGTCCTCCACATGTTGCAGTTTATACTGAATCCTGAACCTTTTAAAGAATTATCTTTTAATCAGTGTGTCACATTTTATGAGGGAAGCTGAGAGTTTTAAGACAAAAGATGCTGTGAGAGTCAGGTGATAGGTCAAGTGTCTTTTTCTCACCATCCAACCCAATTCCAATTACTGAAATTATACTCACCTCCTTTGTTTGTTGGGGCTTCTAAGCTGTGCACATCACAAACAACAGAATAGAGAAGAAAATAAACATACAAAACAGTTAAAGGCAGCTGCCTTAGGTGATACACAGTACTAAGGGGCAGACATGGTTTTCCCATGAAACAACTCATCAAAATGTGTGGTGCTGGAGTAAGCATATCTCTGAAGTATTTACTGCTCTGGAGCAGAAGGAAATTTTCTATAAAAGTATCATTATGCGGAAAGAGGTCTGCTGGTCATCTAACTGCTTTTGAATCATACAACAATACTGGTAGATTTTGATATATACCACAAATAGAATCTGATCTAAAGAGCTTATTTTAAATTTTGCTGTGCAGACAACAAGCAGAGCAAACCAAACTGTCAAGTGTTTTCTTTGCAAATATATTCTAAAACAAGGAAGGGGTATATTAATAATTTGCTTGCAATTTGCAAAACAATTTGCATGACAGATTATAATTTGCACAAAAAAAATTAAGCAATGACCTGAAAGACTTTACTCTTCCCATCAACTCTTTTGTTCCCCACTCACCCCTGACACTGTGGACAAAGGCTTGTTGCATAGATGCTTACTACTTTCTGGAAGTCTGAAAAGCACATAAGGGGGCAATACATTTAGAAAAACTGAGGCTGGGGCTGAGTAAAGGCTGTTGCAAAAAGTCTTCATTCTGACATCATGGGCTTTAAGAAACATGCCATTGTCAGATAGGATCCAGCTGAACAACTGATCCACAATCAACAACTCTGCTGTTAGAAGGGACATTAACTGAGGAAGGCTGTGGTTCCAACAGAGGAAACATTAACTGGCAGTGGAGAAAAAGGAAGATTTATTCCCGAATCTGCCAGCAACTGGTCACTTTAGGCAAGTCATTTTTATTCATTTCTTAAAGGGTACTTTTGGAGAAAAAGGATCTGAGGTAGATTATGTGGACAACCTAGCTAAGACATAAAGGTCAATTAAGCAAGAAGACACAGGGACATTGCTTAACTTCTCCAAGCTTCCATTTACTGTCTTCTAAAAAAGGCAGATGAGTTTATCAGTGGTTGTGGAATTTTATTCTGTGGCTTCGTGGCTGGCTGTAGCATCAGAATAACCTGGGATCTTCTTCATTATACAGATTCTTGGGGACCTAAACTTCTTAGATTTAGAAGAAGTTCTAAATTTCTTCTAAAATTCTGTCTTAGTAAGTCTGAGGAGGAGCTGTAGAACTCAAATTGTTACAGGCAATGATTCAGACACACAATCAAAAGTGGGAGTAGTTTTAGTAATAATAATAATGATAATAAAAATAATAACAATAACAATAGTTAGCTTTCTAGGGCATTGACTATGTGCCAGAGGCCCTAATAAAATAACATATATATCTCTTCAAATATGACCTTTCTAATTCCATGTTTTTATGACTCCATATACCTTCCCACTCATATTTTGCCTGGCAAATATTTATTAAGGGCAAGATTATATTTTTTTGAGAAAGTCTCCCAGCCAGCCCATACATTATAATTAACAAACACTTAATAAGTGTTGGTTAAAATTCAGAGAATCAGCCTAACATCTCTTTTTTCTTGTGATCCAGTCCAAGTCAACTCTGGGTAGAATGAGTCTGTTATACTGGGAAGTTGCCCTTATCTGTAGACTTGCTAAAAGTTGTGGTCTGTCAAAGCTATTTGTTACAAGAAGGAGAACAAAAAAAGGTATAGAGTTCTTTATCAGGTCTCTGGTTAAGACTATCTTAAGCTAGGAGTGGACATTGGGGGCCCCTCAGAAGAGCATCCAGCTAGTAGCTCCTCCCCACACAACACCCTATGAAAATCTACTTCTGATTTCCATCTGTTTTTCTCCAGGGCTATTCCCCCCGTATCAGGTAAAAAGACTCATTCTTAAAAGGGAATAAAAACTCAGAACAATACATATAGTCCAGGTTCTACTGTTCACTTTGAAAATAAAAAGATTATATACATGAAAAATGACCACCTGCCTGGGTAATGGGAACTGCTGCTAATGACTACTTAATCAAGCACACATTTCTTTCTACACATGTGGAGTCGTTTCTTCCTCTTCCTTTTCCTCTTCTTCCCCTTTTTCTTCTTCTTCATCTTCCTCCCTCTCTCTCCTTCTTCTTTTCCCCACCATCAGCATTTTCTCAAAGGAAAGGTGGCCTCCTCCCACATGGGCTACTATTTTCAGCTTTATAAGCAATTGGTTTCCAGTATTTATCAGGAAGGAGAATCTAATATGCAATATATTATATAAGCTCTTGAAACTCTAGTCAAGGATTAAATAGAAAGATGTAAAACTAGAACACATTCATACTGGAACCCACACTGTACCCTAGAATTGCTTTGATGGAATGTATTCTGACATCATTTCATTGCTCTCTGCCAAATACGGTTGAGGAAACCCATCACAATATCTGCTGCAAGGATGTGATTAAATATTCATCACAATGATGGTGTTTTCTCAGGGAGGATTCTTGGAGAAAGTGTCCCTCTGTGTATTTTTCCTCAATGCTGCTGTTTATGAGCTGATAGGCAATCAAGATCTTCCTAATAAAGCAGAAAATTCTCTTTGCAAAAAAAAAAAAATCATTCTGTAAAACAGGATTTATTGTCATCATTACCAGTTGACAGATGAGGAAGTGAAGATTATTAAAAAAAAACTTCCTCATAATTATTAAGCTAGTAAATAGTGGAAATAGGGGCATCTAGATGGCTCAGTTAGTTAAGCATCCAACTCTTGGTTTCTGCTCAGGTCATGATCTGATCTCATGGGTCATATGATCTAGCTCTCCAACTGGATCTATGCTCAGTCTGCTTAAAGATTCTCTCACTCTGCCCCTCACCTCCACTGGAGCACAAACATGCACACATGCTCATGCTCTCTCTCAAATAAGTAAATAAATAAATAAAATAAATAAATAAATAAATAAATAAATAAATAAATAGATCTTTTAGATAGATAGGTAGAGGGACTAGCATTCAAAGTCAACATTTTCCAAATTCACAACCATTATTCTCAAAAGTTACACTGCACTTCTAAAATACAACCCATATCTCAGTATCACTAATACTTCATCTTTGTAAACCTCACTTTGCTTATCTATAAAATAGGGAGACATGACTAAACGAACTCCAAAATATATTCCTGTTTGGATATTATGATACATTTTTAATAATTGTTCTCATCAGGAATGTGAACTTCAAGTTTCTCTGCATCATCATCACCATCTTCCTCATAACCTCCATCACTATTACTTACTGAGCACATAGTATATGTTCATCATTGTGTAAAGTTTTACTTCTCTCACATACCTTGTGAGCTAGGTACTACTCATTTCACTATTGTAAAGATGAGGTAAGAGATTAAAGAGGTAAAACAATTGACCAAGTCCACATAATTAGTAAGTGATGAAGATAATGTAAAACACCAAAGAGTCTATTGAGTTTCTTAGCTAGATACCAGGGAAGTCCTAAGACTTACACAAATAAATATTCTCAAGATATTTTAGATAGGGAGGGGAGGCTTCTTAATGACCAAACTTGAGCATCAGATAAGCAAATGTTCTGGTAAGTATCTAGGTAAAGTTTTAAAGGATATATTCCCATCATGTTACTGGAAATTAAAGCATTTCCTTTAAGGCTTCAGAGGTGGATCCTTATTAATTTGGAACTTACATAAAATCCAAATTTATATAACTCTTATTAGTACTATGTATATGTCTATTTATGGACGTCCAATAGAGGTTTCTTTCATTTAACCAATATTTATTGAATTCCTAATATATGCCAGGCACTATTCTAGGTATCAGTGACAAATTATAAACAAAAAACAAAAATCCCCATTGTCACAGAGATTACAATCTAGTTGTAGGAGAGATAGTCCATTAAAAATGGGCAGAAATTTGGCATGCCTGGGTGGCTCAGCAGTTGAGCATCTGCCTTTGCCTCAGAATGTGATTTCAGAGTCCCAGGATGGAGTCCCATATTGGGCTTCCTGCATGGAGCCTGCTTCTACCTCTGCCTATGTCTCTTCCTCTCTCTCTCTGTCTCTCATGAATAAATAAATAAAATCTTTTTAAAAATGGGCAGAAACTATAATATCCCTACCCTTAGAGAACTTACTTCTAGTGGTGAAGAAAAAGATACTAAAAAAATATATAAAATAATGTCAGATTTTAGTAAGTATTATATAGAAAGCCAATACTGGAAAGGAGGCAGGGCATACTGGTGAGGAAATGGTAGCTGATAAATTTTAATTAAAAGCGACCAATCTGAGACTGGCTTTCTTAATTTGTTCATTTGCTGAGTTTATAACATTAGTTTAAACCCTTGGGAAATATATTAAAATTTACTCACTTCTCATGCTGATTTTTGTCAATTCAAAACAATTCTGCATGAAATGCATTAAGTTAATTTCCAAAAGAATGTAGTTAAGGGGAAAAAAGGCAATATAATAGCATTTTGCTCTGGGAGATTGAACAATAATGTGCGATATGAATTGGACCACAGAGTGTATTCTTTAATGAAAGACACCAGAGAAAGGAGACATAACAAATCTATTTTCAGATTCAGTTGACATGGACTGTTGCTTCTCCCTAATTTGTAGTAGAACACACATCATCTCTGTTGGATTGGATATGACAAAATTTGGGGAAACAAAATAAAAATCATCATTGTGTGTGAAAATTGGAATCAAGTTACATTGTCATCAGGCAATATGAAGTCCTGAGAAATTATTTTTCATGTATCTTAGTTAAATATCATAATGTGAATAAGTGAGACATTTGCATTATAACTATTTTATTTCTTTATTTGATGAATTAATTCATACGCAAGTTATTCTTACATGTTTACTTCAATACACTTATTTTGAAGAATATGATGCTCTTAGAATGAATTATGTTTACTTAGCTGAAATTAAAGTACACTGAAAAAATCTAAAATTCAGTATATTCTTGAGATTTAAGAGAAAAATATCAATTTTCTAGCTGTCATAAGCTGATATTTAAAGGCAGAGAAAGAAAAGGAGTATAAAATCACTCATTTTGATTCCTTATCTTTTGAGAGTGAAATTAAAATGAAATCATTAGAGGTGCAACAATTTTTATTTTACTGTATGATTTTATCTTTATTTTACTCTACTATTCATGATTATTCAATTTCCTTGAATAAGAGTTTGCTGTAGCACTTGAATTATACAAAGTCACATGAGTTGTATGTCAAAATGACATATCTTTAAATTGGAGTACACATGCAAATGCAGAAAAATGAAACAAACTAGCAACAAAACAAGAAATGGAAGGCAAGGGAGTGTGGTAGGACAGGAAAAAAATCAACTTTAATATATTTACCTGTATGCAGCTATTGTGCTGTATGACTATTTTCAGACTGTTCTAAATATTAGTCTAGATGTCCTGAACTCACTGAGGAAACTTTGAATCATATCTTAAGCTATTTTGAGAATCAATAAATTCATTAAGATTCTGAGAGATGGAGCTTTTAGCATTGTGTTCTTTTAATGATTCCAGTAAACAGAAAATTTGTAATCAAGTATAAACATTATATAAAATTGCATATTTCTTCCAACTGTAGCCTTTCATTAATGTACAGATTGCATTATTCATAACATATGGATAAACCTAATAAATATATGATCTTACACTTGCATACTTAGTGTTTTAACCAGTGATACTGGTGGCTGCACAAAGCAAATAAAAGGAAAAGATGGCTTTCTTTTTCATAATAAAAATAAACCATAAAATCAGCCATAAAGGAAATTCATGATCTTCTAGCTCTAAACAGCATTGTATTCTACATATCTCTGTCATTTTTAAATATTTAATATTTTTGTAATATTAAATTTGAGAGGTACTTACCAAAATTTAATTCTCATTTGCCAGTCAATAAAAAGCTGAATGTATGATATACTTAGCTTAGGAGGACATCAAGGCTAAGTAACATCCTTCTAGTTTTTCCAACTACAAAATAACATTTTAAATCAACTGCATGTATATTATGTTATTGTGATGGCTTCCTAAGTATACAAATATCTATCTAATCAAATTACACGTAAATAAATCAACGTTCTCAAACCTGTTATTTTCCTTCAGTATATTCTAGGACTTAAGGCTTAGAAATTTTTGGATTGCAGTTTTTTTTTTTTTTAATCTCATTTCACACAGAGAAGAAAACTGTCACTTAGGAGAAATGTGATTAAAATATGAGTCAAGAAAATCTATTCATACACATCAGGGAAACTTGTGTCATTAGCTTACAATTTCAATGGGAACAAATCATGGTTTTGTTATCTAGGTCTAACTGTGCTATCAAAGAGGCACTTCCCTAAAAGTCAAAGCAGATCTTTATGCCCATAGAAACTCACAGACACATACTCATACATACAAAATAAATCACATTCGTTATATCCCTATAGATTGTTTCCAATTTTGATAAAAAGTATTTATTTTATTCTCCTATTTGATTAATTTTGATCAAGCACAAATGAGGCATGGTAGTTGCCTAAAAATAAAACAGAGAGCAAGCTAGGCTTGGTTCCTATTCTTGCAGAATCAAATGGATGCAGAAAATGTCCTTGTTTCCTACGGGGGAAAAAATCATAAACAATTAAATGATATCTAAAATACTAAAATGTATCTAGTGTCCACCACATGCCTATATATTAACTATTTTAACCATCACAGCAATTTCACAAGTTATGTTTCATTAGTATCTCCTGTATGTAGATGAGGAAACTAAGGCACAAGGAATTTCGATGACTTCTCCCAAACTAGTGACTAGAGTAGCTGGGATGGGAATCTACCTTAGGTGGTCTTGCTCCAGGCCCCATGCTCTCAAACACTGCATGAACTTTGGTAACAGACCTTGTGAGCACAGTGCCACCAATCCACATTTGACAAGTAACCTTGGATGCAGAGTTCAAAAATGTAATGTCTGCAAGTGGTCCAATTTTCTCTTACTGTTTGCATGCTTTCCCTCTCCAACCTCTCTCTCCCAAAAATCTAGATTCTTGATGTTAGACGACTTTAATGGGTCACTCTCAGAGGAAATTGCTATTATTGTTTTGTTGTTGTTGAAAGAGAAAATAGAATTTTAAGATACTCCTGGTTATCTCCACAATTTCAAAACCTCAACTGCTGACTCTGGATCTAAGCTGGATCTAAAATTAAGTCCTAATGTATACATCCCTCTACTTTCCTATCCTTCTCTGTTATTGAACACACATCATCCACAAAAATTCCAAAGAATAACCACAGGAAATTAAAAGAAATATAACAGTAAAAAATAAAGTAATACTAGTCATTACGTTACAGTGTGCACGCATTAACAGAAAAGTTTTAGCTTGCACTTTTCCTAAACATATTAAATATGAACAAACTCAAACACACAGATAAAATCTAGGAAATTACAAATAACTCACCAGAAAATTTAATATTTAAAATAAAATTGGAAGGAAAATTTCAGGAGTCTTTCGTTTCTACACTTCTGATCAAAGGGACTTCACAGCTTTCTTCCAGACTACCTTTTCTAGGATGTTTGTTTAGCAAACAGCTTTGTAAGTTAGATAGTCTCTCCCTCTGGGCAAAGGACAGATTTGTTTCCTGACCAGTGAAATAAAGATAATGTTTTTCTCTGCAGCAAAGGTTACGCAGGTTTGCTAGGAGTTAAAAGCCTGTGGTTTTGCCAAGCTCAAGGTTCCTCAGCTGTGATACAAAGCCCCTATATGTGCAGTGTCCATTTGCGCCTGGAATGGCATCATCACCCTGTGGACTTGGGAGGCAAAGCAAACCAATGTGAACATGAAGCTCAATGGTTCTAGTAATAAAGTCATTTATCTCTGACCTAGGAGTCTTATGTCTTTTGCCAACATGTATAAATTTGTGGTAGACTTACTTAGCTTGCAAGTACTGTATATATCTCAGATATTCTACTGTTCTTAACACATTCCAATTGAATAGGAGGTACATTGGTTTTGCGTATAGAAAGCTATTTCAGTTATCCTTTATTTAAATCTTCATCTACGTGTTATAATCTTCAGATTACAGAAATGTGAAGTCTGAAATGTGAAATAAGCTTGTACTTGAACTTGACAAGAAATGACCCGATGGCAATCATATTATGAAATTTTTATCTAGAAAAATTTCCTCAATAGCTGAAGCATACATACATACTCCTTGGTATGAAACCACAAAGACACGGCAGGTCTGATAGACACTACAAAAGACAGTTTCTCAAATTCAACAGAAAAAGATAAAGGCACACACACTCCAATTTCAGAAAAAGTTAACCTCATATTCCCATCTAATCTAACTACCACTCTGAGGCTAGAATCTCAGAATTTCAATTGGTTGGAGAGCAATTTTTCAAATTATTTAAGAATAATTAAAATAATTATTACATACAATATTTTTATAGTTAAGTCCTACAACAGAGAAATACACACACCACTGTGCATTACCTATATCTCTCCCCCACTTTGTTTTCCAAAGTACTTAGTACTGCTTACCATCCTTTATATAGCATGTATTTATTTACTATTTATTTATTTATTATCTGCCTTTCTCCACTAAAGTCAAGCAGTGTGATCACTAGAGCAATAACAGAATATGATACATAGTAGGTACCTAATAAATATTGAATGAATTAATAAATACATTAAATAAATATGCTAATTGATTTTTTTACAAAATTAGGAAACTACTGAAAAGAGTTTTATATTCTGCTTTATAAATTAAAATATTATGAGCCTTTCCCTATGTCATTAAAATATTCTTTCAAGCCATTATTTTTAATGACTATATAAAATTCCATTTTACTCATCTACCATAACTTAAATATTTCCTAATCGGTAGACACTTGGCTTTTGTCCAGTGTTTTGATATTATAAATGATCCTCCTTATACTTCCATGAATATTAATCTTTGGCTATCCTACTGCTAAGTGTGTACTCATTTCAGTGAATGCCTATACATACAATTTTGATGAAAACCAATTGTGCTTTAGACCTGCCCTACTTTAAAAACTTTGGATCAAGTGTAATTATTTCCCTTTTGCAACAGCTAAGTAATTAAACATTTAAATTGTTAACTCAAAATTATCTTGGATTTTAAAATTGGAGTTATTTTTCCCCTTGTTTAAAGTTTTAACTTACTTTCTTTTTGCAAACCTTTGAGAAAGAAAAGAAACTTGAAATCCACTCTGTACTGTGAGAGTTTTGCACGTTATACACTGATCCTCCCAATATTTCTGATTCACACATTATGCTGGAATTAACATGGTCAAAAGTGGGTCTTCCAGTTGAAATACACACACACACACACACACACACATTAAGACAAGCCCAGTAATTTATCATTGTAGTTTTGTCTCTTTTTTCCACTTTCTGACTAAGCCATGGTAGTGATGGAGTGGGGAGTATGAAAGATTGTGCCACTCCACAGGAACCCATGTTCCTGAAATCCATCTCCACATAACAGGCCATCTTGGATTCACCACTTTTGAAATTCAGATCCTGTTTTCCAAACTTATTATATATTTTTGAGGCATAGTTTAATGGCTATTGAAAGTGCCTCTTGGGAGCCCTGGGTGGCGCAGCGGTTTGGCGCTTGCCTTTGGCCCAGGGCGCGATCCTGGAGACCCGGGATCAAATCCCACGTCGGGCTCCCGGTGCATGGAGCCTGCTTCTCCCTCTGCCTGTGTCTCTGCCTCTCTCTCTCTCTCTGTGACTATCATAAATAAATAAAAAAAAATTTAAAAAAATTAAAAAAAAAGAAAGTACCTCTTATGATTGGGAGCCACCAAGTATATATTTGTAACAATGATCCAGAATTTTTTGTGAATGTATTCTTTGGTATGTATGATGGCACATGTGAGAACATACAGTTTGGCCTTCTAGGAAACATAGAGAAAGAGTGGAATGGTGTGATGACTCTAATACTTATAAGATTTCAATGCTTGCTTACAAGCTTTGACAAAAGCCCTTACAAGAAGTTAGGGCTTCTTCATGACAAAGGCCATCATTGATTGGTCCCTTCTGATTCCTTGGCCATAGGGTCAAAGTCAGTCCAACACACTAAATTTAAGTGTTTCATACTAGTGCTAACTAAATTAATTGGTCTATAAACTGGCTGTATGAAGAGCTGAGAACCATGGAAGTGACACTTGATATGTCCTATTTTAATACAAGAGAACTGGAATAGGACTCAGTCTAGACCAGGAATTGACAACATTTTCTCTAAAGAGCCAGATAGTAAATATTTCAGGATTTGAGGGCCATGGGGTCTCTGTCTCAACTATTCAACTGTGTAGCAGCATGAAAACACCCATAAACAATATGTAAACTAACGAGTATGTCTGTGTTTCAATAAAACTTTATTTACAAAAATAGGTGACCCCCTGGATTTGGCCTACAGGCTGTAGCCTGATGACTCTCAGCTTGTATTGGCTTCTATTCTGACGTGTTCACTAAGCACAGGTAAATCACCTAATTACTCTAACCCTTAAATTCACCATCTATAAAAACATTTATAGAATTCTAGATCTTAGGGCAGCCCAAGTGGCTCATGGGTTTAGTGCCGCCATCAGCCCAGGGCCTGATCCTAGAGACCCGGGATCGAGTCCCATGTCAGGCTCCCTTGCATGGAGCTTGCTTCTCCCTCTGCCTGTATCTTTGCCCCTCTCTCTCTCTCTCTCTCTCTCTCTCTCTCTCTCTCATGAATAAATAAATAAAATCTTAAAAAAAAGAATTCTAGATCTTAACGGGCTAAAGGCTATTGGCATCTATGTCCACACAAAAAAGACAACCATACATTGACTTCTAAATGGTTCTGCTATAAATACACATACACATGTGGATTTGATAAGATGCCTTATTTGATGTCTCTGCTTCAGTTGCTCCAGAGGTACTTCTTGAGTATCCAATCAGAAAAATGTGGTCTGAAACATGTATCTATTAATTTCTAGCTTTATGAACACAGGTACATTAATTTCTGCCTTTATATCTAATATTCTTTTCTAAAATTAGGATAATTAAACTACACAAAATTGTTCTAACTGCATATGTAACTGAGAAGTTCAAGTTGAGGTAGCCCCAAGTCACTTAATCTTTCAGTCCACTCATTCATAAGCAAGCATCTCAATGCCCATCTTAAGGTGGTGGAATGTTCCAGATTATCAGCAATATCTCCAAAAGTTTTAAGTAGAATTAGAGTCTTCCTGTATGTGCTCTCACTATAACTAAGTCCTTGCTAGCTCCTACAATGAATATCCTTTTTCATTGGTCCAGCTTTTGCTCACACTGTAGATTATCCCTTATCTTCAATTTCCCTACAGCTCTTGTGTATAGTAGAGTGTCATAAATGATCAAGAGGTACCTAGAGTACAATTTAGCATGAGGAATGATGTAAAGTACCAGAGAAGTTGGAGTAGAAGGAGGAGGAGGGGGAAGAGAAGGAAAAGGAGGAGAAAATGGAAGGAGGGAAGAGAGAAATCAAGGGGGAGCAAAAGGAAATTATTTTTATTATTACTATTATTATTTCCTGTTACAAGAATTTCATGGGTTATATCCCTCTATTGTCTAGTCCTCCTGCCATATTCTCAGACTCCTCTTTCTTGTTAAACCATTATTTCATCTCTCTATTTTCTCTATTCTCACATATTTTCCACTTTCTCCAACCAAAAATTCTCTCACTTTACTATGCAGAACAAATAAGCTCTTCTTTGAAGCAGTCTTCTTAAAATCTCCTTATAAGTCAAGATGCATTTTGTGGTATTTTCATTCTACCCTCACTTAGTCAGCAGCCCTCACTAGTTGAGAAAAAAGAGACCTCTGGGTATATGCTTAAAAGATTTTAGCGCAGAGACTTGAATAGATATTTGTACATCTATATTCATAGCAGCATTACTCAAAATAATTAAAAGGTGGAAATCACCCAAATACCCATCAATAAGTGAATGGATACACAAAATGTGGTATGCACATACAATGGAATATTATTCAACCTTTAAAATGAAGGGAATTCTGATACATGCTACAACATGGATGAACCTTGAAGACATCCTAAATGAAATAAACCAGATATAAAAGGACAAACACTGTACCCAGAGTATTCAAACCCTTAGAGACAGAATGTAGAAAAGTGGTTGCCAAGGGCTGGGAGAGGATAGAGGGAATGGCAAATTGTTATTTACTGAGCACAGAGTTTCAGATTTGCAAGATAAAAAAGTTCTGGAGGTGGATGGGGGTGATGGTTGCATAACAATGTGAATATATTTAATGCCACTGAACTATACACTTAGAAATGGCTAAAATGTTAAATTTTATATTATGCATATTTGACATAAAAAAAGACAAAGGAGAGAAAATCCATTTGATTTTTAAAGCCAATGTTTTTGAATTCTAAGATTTGGGCTTCTGAGTGTATGTTCTAAAGACCACAGGGTATAAAGTTCCCCACTAGACAGACTGAGAAAAATGCAAGCTCATGTAAGAGTCATTTTTCTCATGCCAATGGATAATAGCACTCTCTGGGCAACACAGTCAGAGACGTGAAGGAACCTGCAGAGACCCTATGGTTTAGAACTGGTTGTCCAATGCAGTAACCATAAGCCATGTATCACTCTTTAAGTATATATTTTTTAAAGATTTTATTTATTTATTCATGAGAGAGACAGAGAGAGAGAGAGAGAGAGAGAGAGAGAGAGAGGCAGGCAGAGAGCAAGACAGAGGGAGAGAAGCAGGCTCCATGCAGGGAGCCTGATGTGGGACTCAATCCCAGGACTCCAGGATCATGCCCTGGGCCAAAGGCAGGCACTAAACCACTGAGCCACCAGGGACCCCCACTCTTTAGGTATAAATAATTTAAAATTAATTTAATTAATTAATTTAATTAATTCAAAATTATTTAGGTATAAATAAATTAAAATTAAATACAATTAGGGACACCTGGCCTGGGTGGCTTAGCAGCTGGGTGTCTGCCTTTGGCTCAGGGCGTGCTCCTAGAGTCTGGAGATCGAATCTCACATGGGGCTCCCTGCATAGAGCCTGCTTCCCCTCTGCCTATGTCTCTGCCTCTCTCTCTGTGTGTGTCTCTTATGAATAAATAAATAAAAATCTTTAAAAAAAATAAATACAATCAAATACTCAGGTACTCAGTTGCATTAGCCACATTTCAGGTGCTCAATAGCCACATATGGCTAGTGGCTATTCAATTAGAACAGATACAATACATTTCCAACATCACCAAAAGTTTAGTTGGATGATACTGGTTTAGAATGAAAGGCTAAAAAAGCAATCTGTGTGGCTGAACAGTCAAGAATCACATGGAATAGACCTCAGTACATCTCACCTCTTGCCTGCATGAACAGGAAGGATAAAGAACCAGATGTCTCCTGACCCCTGGGATTTTTAAAGCACCCAGAATATAAATATAATCCAGAAAAGTAAAAAGACTCTGGATTAACTAAAATGGTATTTTTACCACACACAGAATTAAAGATCAAAATAGATTCTAAAGTCAGTTTAAAAAAAAAAAAGTAAAGTTTCCTATACACATAGTCGTATGAATCAAGATTTGTACCACATCACACATAAATCACACTTTCCTGAGAAAAGATAGGCTACACTCTTGTGTGAAAGTAACTGCAGAACCTTTTCAGGATAAGGTTGTGTTTTTATCACCACCTCTATCAAATGTGCAACGTGGTGCCTAGTTTGGTTTACAGGCCTGGTTTATAGATAGCACTCAAAAATGGTAGGTTTTCTAATTACTACTCCCTAAACACATCGTATTGTGGACACACAAAATTATGTATCCGAGAAGCAAAACTTCCATATCTAAAAGAAAAAAACAAACTATCTTTGAGAAAAAGCAGCCAATAAGAGCTGAGAGAACGTGAAGTCCTCTAACTCAGAAAATTTGGCATGTTTTTGATGCAATGGCCCTGAGAAAGTTTTGTGCATTCCAAATGGTGGAATATACCAGGTTCTTGTACCCACTGGCAGTACCGGAACTGGCAACAGCTGTGCTGTCAAACTCACACTAATCAGTTAACAGTTGTCCAAATCAAATTGCAGCCAAGGTTGTTAGAGTCGTTGATAAAATAAACAGTTGTTGAGAGGGAGATGGTGCAAGCTGGTGAGATCTCGCTAACAGCTGGGGCTTGGGGTGTGAATGAAAAGGGACAGGAAGCAGCGGTCAGTTGAGAGCCTTGCAACCTACACAGTTGCAGACTCAGTAGAACTACCTTCTTAACCCTTTTGTCTCTGACCCTTCTAATACAAGGGGATCTTAACTACAGTTGAAATTGACAGGATGAAGGAATAACTGGACCTCAGGGGTAATACTCCTGATGTATACCTTCTGTTTTGAAGGTAGGAGAAGGGCTTAGAAAGAAGTAATAAACCTCTAAATCTACTGGCAGGCCAAAATTGGGGGATTTGAGAAAAATAAATAAGTTAGTTAGTTGGTACAAATTCTACAGAAGTGTGTATGACTTAAGAATTTCTGGAAAAGCACAAGTTCCCTGCAATCCCCACCTACTTCCAAGGCAGCCAGCCACCAGCCCTCCCTGTCAGCCAAGTTTCACACCATCAGCCCCTGCATGGAGGAAGGAAAGTCAGAAAGAAAGGCAACTGGACAAAGATAAAGCGACTTCATTCCAACTATCCCATTTTTTTTTCTCCCTCATCACTAAGTCACAGTGGCTGGGTTTTGTTTTAAATTTAGTTTTCTTAGGTCTATGCTCAGCATCAGGCACAGAGAAAAACTACATTAATAAAACTTTAAAAATGTCTCTTTCAGGGATGCCTGGGTGGCTCAGTGGTTGAGCATCTGTCTTTGGCTCAGGGTATGATCCTGGGGTCCTGGGATTAAATCCCACATCAGGCTCCCTATGAGGAGCCTGCTTCTCCCTCTGCCTATGTCTCTGCCTCTCTCTCTGTGTCTCTCACGAATAAATAAATAAAATCCTTTTTTTATTTTTTTTTCTCTTTCACTGGTAAGATTTTTTTAGTTTTTGCATTTGATTAGTTCATAATTTAAGGGTGAATCACCAATTTGTCTTCTATCTGGAAGGGTAGTGGACTCCAGCAGCTCAGTTTAAACGAGCATCTTATAAAGCTCAGAGAAATGCAGTCCCAGTTTATAGGGACTGAGAAAAGATCTAAAAGATCTAACAGGGCCAAAGAATTTTTTAAGAAGGAAAAAAAAAATCAAGAAAAGTTTTAAAAATTATTTTTCTTTCAAACATGGATGAAGAAGGGTGTATATATATATAATTTTGGAGTGTAGAAGTAAGCCACAGAAGTAAATGCAGACATGGATTTGGTTAGGAAAATGAGGAAGGAAGGTACATGCCATTCACTGAATGCCTACTCATCTGGGACTGTGCTTAATGGCATAAAGTTTTACTTTGGAAGTGTTGCTTACTACTGTGTTACACATTATCAACCTTACTTTCTAGATGAGGAATTAGTTGCCCAGGGAGGTGAAGTAAATGGACCCAGAGCCACACTTACTGAGTGGCAATGCTTAGATTTGAACCCAGATCTCTATCTTCAAAGGTAAGCTACAAATTTAAAAGAGGACTTATCAGCCACAGACTATTTTCAGTGGTAACTGAGATTAACCCATTCAGCCAATATTTTTTTAAAGACTTTATTTATTTATTCATGAGAGACCCAGAGACATAGGCAGAGGGAGAAGCAGGCTCCCTGCAGGGAGCCGGATGCGGGACTTGATCCCAGGACCCCGGGATCACACCTCGAGCCAAAGGCAGATGCTCAACCACTGAGCCATCCAGGTGCTCTTGTCTTTGTCTGAATCTATGGCTTGTTGAAATTAAGGCTAGACAGTACGGAGAGCCAGTCCAAAGTGATCTTGTAATATGTCATTTATATCATGCTACCAATGATATTTTTAATTGGCAATCAATTTCTTAGTGACATTTGCAGTTTTTCATTTCTAAGCAAGACAGAAATACTCAAAGAAAACAGCAGGTATAGACAGAGCTGAGATTTTCAATATTAAATTTACAGATACTCCAAATGTCCAGAATAATTCTTATTACCCAAATTCTGATATGACTGTTAAGTAAATTATAGTCATTTTCTAAGTACTGATCTTTTAAAGGGATTCCCTAAATAACATGGAATAAAAACAACACAAAATCTCAGTATGAGAGTCTCCTTATTGTCCTACTATAAATCATTTCAGCCCTACATTTCTTTGGCAAAATATCCTGAAATTACAGTGATGAATCAATTCTTCTTTTCTTTCTTCCCCTGTCCCTTCCTCTTTTGCTCTTTCTTTTTGTTTCCCTTTCTTACTTCCTTTCTTTTCTCTTTTTCTCCTTCCTTCCATTTACTTACTACACAGATACAGTAAACCCATGCTTTTTCAAGGGTGCTTTCAGTTCTGAAGAACATCCATTAATACAGCTAATTATATAATGCCCATTAACACAGCTGAATTCCTAAAATAATGATTTTGTTCCATTTTCATTATCTATAAGTCTGTTTATTTTACCCACAGAATTAATTGTAGTTGGTAAAATGTACTTCTCCCTCTATATTCCTGACCAGCTTAATCAAATAATTTCTTAAAGTACATCACTTTTCATTTTAAATGCCGCTTTAAAAAACAGGTTAACAACGGCCTACATTTAACTGTAGATTTTATGTGCTATATAATATTATATGTCATCCACTACCAATTTTATAGGCTTAGCAGAATAAAATAACCATTGATCTTTTTCATATGAATGCTATTAAGAAAAACGATGTAAACTTTAACTGATTAAAATGTTACTTAAGATGCTTTATTAAAACTTATTTTAAAGTAATTTTTCTCATTAAGACTTGACAAAATTGGAGAGTACTTTATTTAATCTCCATTATGAGGATGTTTTGCATGCAAAGAAGAGCCTGTGGGACTGTGAGACCCAGAAAGACTCAGGCAGTCTAGAGTTGCTGGTACCTGTGGGCGATTATTTCTTACAGATATGCTGAGCAAATTGCTTCTTACACAAGTCAAGGTGGGAAGAAGAGCAGGGAATCACATCTTGTTCATCGTTTTAGTTTTCTTTCAATATCAAAAACAAATTGAAATGGGAGTAACTCCCAATGAAAACCTGCGTGATTCTTACACATCTCTTATGATTGCTTAATTAAAATATCCCACACAACAGGAATTCAACAAATTTAGAGGATGCTAGTAGGTGACAAAAGAACTGTCAAAGATCTGTCAGGAAATAGCAAAGGAGCAATCATCCTTGCTACTTTCCCAACTGCTCAAAGTCAGTACCATATTCTTAAGGTTAGGTGTATTTCAGAAAATAAGAAACAGGTGATATTTCATTTAACCCACAAATTATCCATGAGGCAGTGAGTAGTATTCTTCCATTTTACAGATGAGGTAACTTAACAGAGGTAAAGGAGGGAAACCAAGTAACTTCTTCCACTCTCTATATATTTAGTAAGTAGTGAATCCAGAATATAAACCTTAGACTCTGATTCCAAAACTCTGTCTGCAGCTCCATGGTCTTGCTCCTCAATATGTGATCCATGCCAGGCAGGATCAGCTTTCCCTACAAATATGTTATAAGTGCGTTTTCTGATCTAGTTGCATACAGATATTCAGGAACTGCTCTACACTATAACAAAAATATGAATAATAACATAAATTACATTATATAATTCTTTATATATTTAAGGTATGTGCACATACACTACTCAAACATGAGCAAGACAAGGTGACAGGGCAAGTGAGAATTTATATTTTCAAAGTAGGCCCAACATGGGGCTTGAACTCATGATTCTGTGGTGAAGACGTCAGCTGAAATCAAGAGTCTGATGCTTAACCCCAAGAAGAAAGAGAGAGAGGCTATTTAGATGTCACCAGAGGATGTTCTTCTCGCAGTTTGTAAGAAAACACAAACACACTGGATCCTTGGAAGATTATGAGGGGAGTGTTCATGGATTCATGTCCCCAGAAACCACTTAGTACTATGACGTCGTGGAAATCTGCTGAACTCACCTAGGAAGGGTTGTCCAACCACATCAGAAATGATACTAAATGTCCTTTCTGAGAATATAATGAAAGAAACCCATTTCCATTTATATAAGAAGCAATCTTGGCAAAACAACTGTTCAGAACCAGAAAATATTTAGAATTCCAGTCTCTTTCATTGAATGCTTTAAATAACTCAAAGACCAAATTTAATTAATTTGTATTGAATGCAAAACTGGATATAGCTCTTTTATAATAAATGTGAGTTAGCTAAAAAACAATGATAGGACAGAATTTATTTTTTTTTCAATTCTTTGACTTTGTTCAAACAAGAACCAGCTCATTAAAGGGAATCAATCTGTCAAATTAGTAGTATTGAATTTACGATTTAAATTATTTAAAATATGTTGATTTCTTATGCCTGCCTCTTCAGTTAAATTATGAGCTTTATTATTCATTTATTCAACAACATTCTACAAACATTTATGAATTGTCCATTTCTTGCACATCTGAGAGTACCTGGTATGGTACAGTTCTGTATTAGTCACATAATAAATGTTTATTGATTCAAGAATTAAAATAAATTTTATTCAGGTTCTCTGGATTAAGACTAAGTTCTGGGATGTCTGGGTGACTCAGGGGTTGAGCATCTGCCTTCAGCTCAGGGCGTAGTCCTGGGGTACCAGGATCGAGTCCCACATCAGGGTCACTGCATAGAGCCTGCTTCTCCCTCTCCCTGTGTCTCTGCCTCTCTTAATGTGTCTTTCATGAATAAATAAATAAATTTTTTTAAAAGGTAAAAACGGGGGAATCCCTGGGTGGCTCAGCGGTTTAGTGCCTGCCTTTGGCCCAGGGAGTGATCCTGGGGTCGCGGGATCGGGTCCCACATCGGGCTCCCTGCATGGAGCCTGCTTCTCCCTCTGCCTGTGTCTCTGCTTCTCTCTCTCTCTCTCTGTGTCTATCGTGAATAAATAAATAAAATCTTAAAAAAAAAAAAAAAGGTAAAAAAGGGATCCCTGGGTGGCGCAGCGGTTTAGCGCCTGCCTTTGGCCCAGGGCGTGATCCTGGAGACCCGGGATCGAATCCCACGTCGGGCTCCCGGTGCATGGAGCCTGCTTCTCCCTCTGCCTATGTCTCTGTCTCTCTCTCTCTCTCACTGTGTGTGACTATCATAAATAAATTTAAAAAAAATGATAAAAAATAAATAAATAAAAATAAATAAATAAATAAAAAAGGTAAAAAAAAAAAGACTAAGTTCCTTGAAGGAAAGACCTGAGTCTTGGTCACTATTGTATCTACCATACTAGAAACCCGACAGTAATATTTACTGAATTAATGAATGAGTAAGCGGTTGCAGAGAAGTAGGAAGTTTCCATGCTCTTGAAGGGTACCATGAAATGAAACATGTTAATTCCAACAAGTAAATAATGCCCATTTTTATGGCAATAATGTGAATATTTAATATCTTAAAATATAAACTAATAGAACCCCTATGTCCCAAATACCTATCAGTTCAATTAAATAAAACTAGCTATTGTCAGTTTTCAATTTCTATTCATTTCCTACTAGCTCATATATGTTGTGGTTCAGTATTACCTGCTAGCAATCAAGTTAATAAATACATTTATGTATTTTATTTCCCAAAGTTAGCTCCTATTTAATATTCACATTATCAAAGGCCAAAGTTTATGAGAACAAAGTTCACAATTATAAAACATGCATTAATGATTTTAGTAGCAGAATTCCTTAAGGCAGGTCTTTAAACATCAATGCGCCATAGAAAGACAATTTTAAAAAAGGGTACAGATAAAATACAGGTTTTTAGTATAACAAGTATTTTTTAGAGCATCTCACATCTGTAAGATTTTTGTTTGTGTCATTCTCAAAAAATAAGAAAAAGAAGAAACTAATATCCTCAGGACATGGGGAGAAATCTAGAGCCATTTATTCCTCCACTTTAGTTACTCAAAAACAGAAGTTGCCCATGTCAGTTAAAAATAATGGCCACCAAAAAAAATAATAATAATAATGGCCACTGACCAGCCATGTAAAGAAAGAAAGCAGCTTCTATTGAAGAAGGCCAATGTACTAAATATGGAATTAGATAGTAATTGCAGAACTAATTACCATATTTACAGTCAAACATTAAAGTTGGCAAGAAGATCCAAAGATGTGATGAGAAGTCAAGCATCCTGGAGTCCTAGTATTTCAAAAACTGAGAATGTGGGAAAAGTGGACAAAATAAATGTGGAATATGAGGAACTACATATGTAATCAACATTCTCAAAAACCTGTGGAACTGTTTATTAAATATAAACAAATTTCATCTTTTGTCAATGTTAAATCTTTGGAATGATTTCAGGAGCCAATATTCAACTTGGAAGATTTTTTCTTCACTCCTGTGGTGATTTTTTTTTTTTCTGGATGTACTTTTAGGCAGATGTGGCTCCATCGAGAGTAATGCTAACACCCCTCTCTTTGCCAGCTATTGTAAGGGTCTTCTTAACCAGTTAAAAACAGAACAGGCACCACAATGCACAGATAGTAAAGTGGCTATGGGCGCCTCAGTGGCTCAGATGGTTGAGTAACCAACTTCTGATTTTGGTTCAGGAAATGATCTCCAGGTCTTGGGATGGATGGAGCCATGCATCAGGCTCAGGAAGTCTGATTGCAATTCTTTCTCTCTTTCTCTGCCCCACCCCCCAACTTGAACATTTGCTCACATTCTTTCTCTAAAATAAATAAATCTTTAAGAAAAAAAGAAAAAAAGAGAAAAAAAAGAGAGAAGTGGCTACATTTATTTCTTTTACTTTATTAGGTATGAAAATCTTCAAAACATAATTTTTAAAAATCCTTCAAACAGCTTATAGATATGTGCAAATGATACACTATTTAACATAACACATACCATGTATTATGCTTTCAAAAGAATTCTGAGAGCAACATAGGCTCTGCAGTTCTTCATGTTCACCTCTCACAGATTCTCAAAACTTTTCAATGAAGTTAGAAATTAACTAGTGTAACACAAGGCAGGGAGTCTGTCCTTCTCATTGTGGCCTCACTGATTGTTTCTGAGAAGAGTGCATTGCCTTTGAATATAATAAAAGACATCATGCAAACTTAAAATTAAGTAGTCGACTGGTTCAATGTTTGTTGATGTTGATGTGGCTTGTTTTCCTTTTTAAGGAGTATGCTAATATTTATATTTTTATTTTTGACAAAAATATATTTTTCAGGCTTTTATTATTACCTTGACAAATTGAATATTTTTATAAAGTAAAAAATCTAAGGGCCTATAAAATATTATCTCATTTACATTTTAGCTCATGTTCTTTTCTTTTCTTTTTCTTTTTTTTAAAGATTTTATTTGTTTATTCATGAGAGACACAGAGAGAGAGAGGCACAGACACAGGCAAAGGCAGAAGGAGAAGCAGGCTCCATGCAGGGAGCCCGATATGGGACTCGATCCCAGGACTCCAGGATCAAGCCCCTGGCTGAAGTGCTAAACCACTGAGCCATCCGGACTTCCCGAGCTCATGTTATTTTCATTCATCTAAAATTGAGTATATTCATCTAGTATACCACATAGTATATCTGTGATCACTTAATTCTACTGTGTGGAAGAAATGGTTCTATGGTTCTACTTGGGTTAGTAAGTATAGCAGTCTGGATTTTTTGGAGGGAGTGATAGGGAGAGGTGCATTTAAGTTATTACTAAAACTATTTAGAATAATGGGTGTTTATATAGTAAATTGAATGTAATGACAAGTCCAGTTAACCAACTTTAAATTTAAATTGGCCTTTTTAACCTCATTCAGGAGTTTTATGATAGACACGTTATAGTGGGTTCAATGATCCTTACCTCTAAAATGAAAATCTTTCTAATACTCAGAACCCACTGGTTATCAAAAAACTACAGCCATTCCTTGAAAAATACAGACCTTTCAACAGGAAATTAAGTATCAACTTGACATTTTAAATTTGCTAGGTGGACCAGATGTAAGGAATTGTGAATAAAGTTGACCACTTCTGAGAAATAATCAAAAGGCAGTGTTTGAATGGTGATATTAATTTGCCCAAGACTCTAGATAACTTCCCTCCCATACTATGAAACCCGATGTAAGCTAGAGCATGACCTCAATCAAATTCCATTATAATTGATATTATTAACAAGAGTTCAAAATTTTCCTAATCTTTTCAACCTCCAATGAATATGGAAGTGTTTACATGGTAACATCTTTAACAAGAAGATTTGAATTGGATTTTAGGAGTAAGTTGTCAAGCTTGGTCAACAAACTTTCTGATTATGCAATCTCATTAAATAATAGAAGGTTACAAGAAGCAATGTGCTAACCTTTCTACTTGGGTATTACTCTAAATAGTTCTAGTAGAAGGCTTAAGCAAGCCTAATCATAAGCATGATATAGCGATCTCAGAGTTGGGAACATGTTGATCAGAAAAGAGAGACTTGTGTCTGCAGATGGCACATCTAAGTATTAATATCAGCTGAGCCATGAACTAATCATATATTATAGGTAGTATAAGTTGCAAGTAAGTATTTTGCCAAAGACATTTGCAACTTACAAAATTTGAAAGGTTTTTTTAATACATAAAGTGTATAGACTATGATAACCACGTACTGATCACTAGAATGAATAAATATTAACAACTCTTTGTTACAGATATATATTTTTTCAACCACAAAACTTGAACATTATAGACACATTGAAGGCTCCTTTGTTCCCCTCACCAGTCCTACTATCTCCTTCTCACTCCTTAGAACTCTCTGCAAATAACAATTTGATGTGCATTCTTCCGATCCACATTGTTATGCACATTGTTATATACCATAAATCAACCTTTCTCTCTCTCTCTCTCTTTGCCATGTGATTTAAAAATATGCACAGGCACATATATTCTATAGTTCTGTATACACCGTACAAGTTGTGTTTCCTCCCCATCCCATCTTTTACTTTTATGGTATTTCCATGTAAAAACAATTCTTTTATTTCAAACCTCTCTTAAGATACATTTATTAAATAGATCTCAATGTTCATTCATTTTCATACTGATAATCATATTGCTTGTCATGCAGTTGTTTTGTTTGTTTCATTTGGCTAATAAAAACATTGCTGCAATGAACATCATTGAATTAATAAGCCTCTTGACTCACATATGCAAGAGTTTTTCTATATACTTAGATTCAATGTTTTAAACCATTATCCCCAGTAAGAAGCATGTATAGATGCAGAACTATAGATATCCATATACATATGTGTATATATATTTTTTCCTTATTCAAAATTCTAAATGTTTTACTATGATTTTAGATAAGTAGAATTAAAAACAAACTAATTCTAAGCTCAAAACCATTCTAGTTTATCTCTCTGCCCTCATTACAAACTAGATCTCAAAATCAGAGTATGCCAACAGGACCTGATAAATAGTCTAAGACCTAATTAAGTTGAGTCTCAAAACCAAATGAATATTTTCTTTCCTTTTTTTTTTAAATTAAAAAAATAAGGTTATCGGGGCAGGGGAGGGTAGTCTCCCACAGACACCATCATACACAGGCACTATTTGATTATATACATTCTGTATTATAAAAAAAAAGTGATGATTACCTCTCTTTTATATACTTCCTATCACAAGTTCCTAGGAAAGCAGGGACTATTGCTTTTCAATGTAGCAGGTGACAAAAGTCACAGAAGTACTAAAACAGTAGGTATGCACAGATGTTCTAAAGAGCTCAAGGATGTTTTGGTAAATCTGATTGTTTTTTGGGTGTGATTTCCTTTGAAAAATTACTTGGGAACAATTTTTTCTTAATGTCCCCAACCTAATGTACTACCAGACAATCAATTATACTACTTTCTAGTTAAAAAAAAAAAATTCTAAATCCAAGCAATAAAGTTAGCTTCTTATCCTCATCTCTATTCACTTAAAATTCTTTTCATTTTTTTAAAGATTTTATTTATTTATTCATGAGATACAGAGAGAGAGAGAGAGAGAGAGAAGCAGGTTCCACACAGGGAGCATGATGTGGGATTCGATCCCGGGACTCCAGGATCAAGCCCTGGGCTGAAGGCAGGCGCAAAACCACTGAGCCATCCAGGGATCCCCTAAAATTCTTTTTTCTTTCTTTTTTTTAAATTTTAGTTCTTTAAAATCTCTCAGGAAGTTCCTTGAAGTAAATTTTCCATTTTAGAGTATTCAAGAAAGTAAGCTCAAGAATTAACTACTAACTTTACCCCTTTCATATTCACCTAAACTCAAGATAAAATGTGCCATAAGGGGTTAAGCTTCAGAGAAAGGCAAAATGCATATTATCTTACTTTTGACTCTAGTATAGTCCTGATTTATGAGTTTCAGAGAGAGCCATTTACCATTGCCATACCTCACCAGGATAAGGGAAATTGGATAGCACTAAAGGAATTTGGGTGAAATTGTGTTTGTGGCTTTCTCAACTATACATCATTCAAATTATCTAAATAATGACTTCAAAGTCCCCACCACTTTCTATGTATAGATGAAACTCAAATCTTTACAAGAAGAGTAGAGCAGTGCTTCTCAATTCTCTTGGCTTAAAGACCAGCTATCCCCCACATCAATCACAGTGCAAAGTGCTTATAAAATATAATAAAATGTATTACTAGAAAAAACAAAGTGAAAAAAAATTATACCAAATTTTAAGTCACAATTCTTCATTGGCTTCAACAAATGTAAAATTGCTCTAAGGTGCTAAAAAAGCTTCCAAATGCTGTTCACTCTCAATTTCTGTACATATCACGAACCTGTCAACAGTTTTTGGACCAGGATAGGTCTAAGAACCACACTTTGGGAAGTACTGAGTCATGAAACAGACTGTCTTGCTGGCAAAAAATTCTCATTCCTTTGACTAAGAGTAATGAGAAATAGCTTTTGCATTGTTCTTTATATTTGTGTTGAAGGGGACATATGAAGAGACAACCTTCCTCAAAAGATTGAGAAGGTTATTTTCACACATGTACTGAGCTGTAAAAACGGATTTTTCCAACCAATTTTAACCACAGTATAGAATACACTGACTTTCAACACTTAAGTGCAAAGGAAACACTTTGGGGAGATTATAAATAATGCTTATTACGATCCCAACACCAGAACCTCTAATTCAATAGACTTCCTTAATATCTACTATTTCTATATTACTATCAATTTTTAACACCTTTAGGCACTTGTATGAGGTCAACATGATGATTCTAGTTCCACAAATGAGAAAATCTGGATTTGAGAGTTTCACAATAGGGCAAGTACTAAACACAGAAATCAAACCGTTTAGATTCTAATTTTAGTATTTTTTCCCCTATGCATGCACATGGGTCTTGAGTCTTAAGAAGTCTAAATTGTTGCTGGAGTAGGAGTGGATTTTCTTTTTAAATTTATTGCCATTTAGAGTAAGTTATCCCTCTAACAATGACTGCCCATGTACAACATAAATGCTTGTGAGGGTGACATAATATACAGCCCCTAGTTATGATCTAATATTCTTTTCCATGCTTGTCCAGTCATGGCCAGAATATTATTCAAGAAATAGCTTACTATCTTGGAGTTAAGTGTTCTAAAGAATCACAGATTACCTAATTAATTAACTAATATAGAACCAAGGCTCTGATAGCTAATTAAAGAAACTACAACTGTTTTCAGACAAGAGATCAGTTAGCTTGTTATAGACGAAATTGCAATGAACCTGTGTAACAACCTAAATCTACCCATGATTTGGTGATCAGTATTTGTGTGATTTGGGGCAAATTATTTTCTCTCTTACCTACAGGTTTCCTTACCTATGTTATTCAGGTAAAAGCTTAACACACAAGACTCTCATGAAATTAGATTTCTTAAAAGGTGAGTGTAAAATTGCCTTTCTTAAGAGCCCTTGTCACTCAGTTTGTGATCAATATACATATATTTATTAAAAAGCAATATATTGTATGATATATTTTTCCTTTGTTTATAGGAGTTCCAGGTAGCCTGAACTAGCTCCAAAAGGAAAACTTCCCTATAGTGTAGGTGACTTATGATGTTGGGTCTCTCTCCCCCAGGGGTAGACTTATCTGCAATCATTGTGGATGATGAATTAAAAAACTGGATTACAAGTTGTCAGAAATGCTAATATGGAGTCTGGTGGGCGGTAGATCACATGGCTCTAAACAGCTTTTCTTGCTAGGGCTGCCATAACAAAGTAGTGCAAACTAGGTGGCTTAAACAACAGAAATCTATTGCCTCACAGTTCTGGAGGCGAGAAGTCCAAAATCAAAGTGTCAACAAGGTTAGTTACTTCTTTAAGCAATAAGGGAAGGATCTATTCTGCACCTGTCTTCTTGGCTTGTCTATGGTGTTTTCCATGTGTCTCTTCACATTATCTTCCTTCCATGTGTGTCTCTGTGCCCAAATTTCCCCTTATAAGAATACCAGTCATAATGGGTTAGGGCTCACTCTAATTATCTTAACTAATTGCATCTATCTTCAAGACCTTATTTCCAAATAAGATCACATTCAAAGGCACTATGGGTTATGAATTTGGGGGGGACACAATTCAATCCATGATATTATGATTCAATGATTAGCATCCTCACGAAACAGAAGACATAAATTTTAGTTTTTTCTCATGTCTGCCACTCACTAGCCAAAAAACTGAAAGTGTCTCAAATATCCTAGGCTTATCCGTAAAAAAAAAAAAAAAAAGGGAGTTGGAGTAGAAACAAATTAACTCTAAAAAGTTTATTTCATTTCTAAAATGTCTATACCTAAGTGTGAAGTAAGGATCTCCAAAAGAATTACTGGATCCCATAAACCCTGAGCTTAGACAAGCTCTCATGGGGACTCCCTCTTTTCCCAATATCAGTTAGTAAGAAATCCAGACTAGAAAACAGATCAAATGTTTTCTTTGCAAGACCAAAATTTCAGCTCATTATGATTAGATTAACTGATGAGGGGAAATAAGCGCATGATGTGTATTATGCCACAATCTTCAACAAAAGAAACATATTCATACATACATCTATGGAAAGACAGCTATAAGAGTCATTGACCACCTTGATTGTCACTTAGGAGAACTGAGTGGCAAGGGAAGAACAGTAAGAGAAACTTTTTTGCTGTTCTTTTTACATTTTGAATCACAGGAAAATGTGTACCTGTTCAAAGACTAAGCATGTATTAAAACAGAAATGTATTTGTGTGCTGTGCATTTGTTTATTAGCCTTTTACTTTCTTCCTTTTTTTCCATTAATTAATTTATTTATTTATGAGAGTCATACAGAGAGAGAGAGAGAGAGAAAGGCAGAGACACAGGCAGAGGGAGAAGCAGGCTCCATGCAGGGAGCCCGACGTGGGACTCGATCCTGGGTCTCCAGGATCACACCCTGGGCTGAAGGCGGCGCTAAACCGCTGTGCCACTGGGACTGCCCAAGCCCTTTACTTTCAAAGGGAGATATTCTATATTTAAGTCGTTTTGTGTTTTGGAGTCTTTATAAGTAGGCTTGACTTTTACAGCTTTTGGCTTCACAGGAAGCTACAGGGTTCGGCAAACAAGCTTACGCATTTGTTTCAGTGTGAAAACATATAATGAAAGAAGACTTTATAAGCAGATGTTTCTTAAGAGGCTTTTGCTATACAAATATAACATACTTAATGCACAGAACTAGCTGGCAATCTGCCACCTCTGTCTTCAAAGGACAAGGAACTTAGCAATCAATATTATATTTACTGTGGCATTTTTAACCTGAAAAATTTCCACCCCCTCTACCAGTAGTGACTAAGAAAGACAGTCTTACTTTTTTCTACTCATAATTTCCAGCTGGCTGCCTACCTATTTTAGTGCCAGCAGCAATCGTAAACATTTAGTAAGAGCAGTTACTAAGGTATAAACTGGATTAAAAATAAATAAATAAATAAATAAACTGGATTTAATTAATATCTCTTAAAAAAATGCAAGTGTGTTTAACTATTGTTTCTCTAACTCCTACACTAGCTGAGGGATGGGAAGCATCTCCATAGCTGGAGCAGTTAACAAAATACAGAACCTCAGAGGAAAGCAAGAGTAAAGAATAGTTTTTGAAAGGAAAGGAGACACAGTGTGCTGATAAACACGGTAGTATTGTTATTTTTTAAAGATGGAGAAAATGAAGATCTTGAAGGGTATATATCTGAAGATAACAAGAAGATCTTGAAGGGCATATATCTGAAGATAACAAGAAGTTGATAACTAGAAGTTGATAACAAGAAGTTGACATTTCCTAATCAGGGTTCTGTATTTCTGTCACTCATTTATTATGATTTTATAAATGCATATTTAGACCAAAGCTGTAGGATATATGGTATACACACTTAATGTTGTCCTTTTCGGGTCTTAAAGTGCTTCACCAATATCTTAACGGAAAGTCCTTTTGGATTCACATGAAATAATTGATGCATATTATAAAATACTGATTTTGGAGGACATTCTATAAATAACCACTGTGATTTTAACATCACTGTTCTTTTATATAACCAATGTAAATAAATGCATAAGCCAACATAAAATTATGAATGTAAATGAAGGGGATGGTTTGATACTATGCTTGCTTATGTTTCCTAATAATTGCTTAAATTAATAACTTTGCTGAGATGAAAATAACCTAATGTATGAAAACAGTGGGTACTTAGATTAAGTTATTGAGGCATTTCCATCAATTATGTTTCTTATGGCACAACTATAATGGCTATTTCTCCTCTATTATCTATCATTTTCCCCCTGTTTATCTATCTATCTATCTATCTATCTATCTATCTATCTATCTATCTATCTATCTATCCATCCATCCCTGCACCCATCTGTCCTCCACTCATTCATTCTAGAATTGTGTGTTAAGTCTTTGCAATGTTCCAGGCTCTGTGCTATGGTTACTTTACCAAACAAGATAAATATGGAACTGATCTCAGTTCCTAAATTAAACCTTAACTTTTACCATATAGCTTTCCTTGGCCATCTCCAAGTAACCTCACCTTCCCTTGAATTTAGGAAGCATTTACTTTCAAAGGTCTTTATTTAAGCATTTACAGAGTCCTTTATAGAATGAGTTAACTACTCCACCCCATTTTTTCAACAATGAACCAAACTAAATAGATAGGGTTCTTGTTTACTTGAAACTTACTGTCTAATGCAGTATTTTAACATCTAGATGTTTACTAGTAGCTGATAGAAGAGTGTTTTAAGAAGCGACTAATCTACTTATTTCAATATTACAGATTCAAGGACAATTCCTCCTCTTCCATCTGCCCCTCGCCTCCTTTGCTTCCTCTTATTCCTTTTTCTCCACTTCTCTTCTTTTTCCTCTTCCTCATTCCTCTTTTGTATTTCTATTGTCTGTCAAAGTGTCAGACATATAGTCAGTGCTTAGGAAATGTCTAATAAGCAAATCAATGCATGAGACATTACTTCTTTCTCGGAGTCTCCATTAATTTGGGTTATTTTTATATAAGATGCCTTTGATAGAGCTATTATTTTTAAGAGGCCCATGTTTCAATATATAATATTATTTAGTGGGACTCAAAAATTTTTAGAATGTATAAATTATTGAATGAATGCATGAATAAAAAACTCAGTCATCTGTTTTTCTCACCAACAATTTTGAGACAGTGGCTCACATAAAAGCTTTAAAGTTCCATAGAAAATTTCTGCTTTTAACCAGCTTGGTAGTAGATGATAATGTCAGATGCCTGGCACATAATAAGCATTTAATAAGTGGCAGCTGTAGCCAAAGTCCCGCACAGTGTAACCCTACAAGCAAGGCTCATAGTATGCCTGGGATATAAAACACAACCACAGAAGAATCATGCTTGACATGCAGCTGTAGCTTCCAATACTTCAAACTTCTCTAACAGTTCACCACACAAACACCAGAAAGTTTCAGAATGAGAGAAATTTAGCCTAATAGTTTTACTGCTGATTCTGAAGGGACTGGCCTATGGTCAGTCCTCAATAAACTTCTGTTGAATGAATGAAGAAATGTGCTCTAGTAGTACAAGAATTGCCCAGTGTATTTACTCATTCTCCTGGTTTCCTCTCCCAATACCCATATATGTTCAAAATTTGAGGTCCAGAACCTGAACTACTAAATTAGAACCATTTTAACATGATTCCCCCAGTGATTCACAGGCACCATAATTAGAAATCATTTTAACATGATTCCCCCAGTGATTCACATGCACCATAAAGTATGAGAGGCACTGCTATAAATCACCTAAATTTCACCTTCCTGTCCCACTCCTCGGAACTGATAACACTTCTGAACTCAAACTAACACCACTCTTGAGTGTCTAGGGTAGCTGTTGTTGTTTTTTTGTTTTGTTTTGTTTTGTTTTTGAGAAATAGGAAGAATTAGAGTAGAGTTGGATGCTAAGGTATGATCTCTCTTTCTCAGTATCTCTTTCCCCCTCCCTCCCCCTTGGCTGCCTCTCCCCAAGTGAAGTCATATTATACAAAAGAGTAACACAAGAGTCAACATTTCTATATTAGTTTACTTTTTTTGAATATTAAAGAATATAGGGCGGCTGGCTGCCTCAGTCGGAAGAATATACGACTCTTGATCTCACAGTCATAAGTTCAAGCCCCATGTTGGTGTACAGATTATGAAAAATAAATAAACTTAAAAAAAGAATATTAGCCCAAGCTAGCTGAAAACAAAATAATTACTCTCCTTTATATGCCCATTTTTCTGCCTTTGGCCCTCTATGTGACCTTTTTCTTTTTTATGCATCTTCTGGAAGAAAGAAGACCTCAATATTTACTGAGAATCTGGCATATGCAGGTACATTAGGTCAGTTTATTCATTTAATCTTTTTTTTTTTTAAGATTTTACTTATTTATTCATAGGAGACACACAAAGAGAAGCAGAGATATATAGGCAGAGGGAGAAGCAGGCTCCCTGCAAGGAGTCTGATATGGGACTTGATCCCAGGACCCAGGCTGGGATCATTCCCTGAGCCAAAGGTAGATGCTCAACTATTGAGCCACCCAGGCATCCCTACTCATTTAATCTTTATGCCAACAGGAAACACAGCCACGGAAGTCAGGCATAAGATTAGTCTTACTGTTAGTCCCCATGAACACATTCCCCCAAAGTTGCATATTTTTAACAAAATTCTGAAGGTTCATTATTGTCATAACTACTGATCAGTATCTGATCTGAAGAAAATATGTTAAAGAAATGAAAACAAAGAGAAAGCGTGACCCAAGAAGAAAGTTGTCAAGAAGTATATAGGCATTTTTTAATGATCAGCTCCCATTCTAAACAACATCCTAAGTGACCAAGCCACTTCTCAACTGCGATCTTCAGCATTTAAAAGCTATCCCTAGGGATCCCTGGGTGGCGCAGCGGTTTGGCGCCTGCCTTTGGCCCAGGGCGCGATCCTGGAGACCCGGGATCGAATCCCACATCGGGCTCCCGGTGCATGGAGCCTGCTTCTCCCTCTGCCTGTGCCTCTGCCTCTCTCTCTCTCTCTCTCTGTGACTATCATAAGTAAAAAAAAAAAAAAGGCTATCCCTAGTGGATGTCTGGGCGGCTAAGTGGTTGAGCATCTGTCTTCAGCTCAGGGCATGGTCCCAGGTTGCTGGGATCGAGTCTGGCATTGGACTCCCTGCACTGAGCCTGCTTCTCCCTCTTCCTGTCTCACTATCTCTTTCTCTGTGTCTCTCATGAATAAATAAATGAAATAAAATCTTTAAAACAAATACATGCATACATACATACGATCTCTTGGATCACAAACCTAAGAGAAATTTATTCATTCTCATTTTGTAGAACAGGACACTGAGGCTCCAAAGGATTTAGCCTCTTGTCCATGGTTGCAGATATGCTCAGGTTTTCTGATTATTCATAAACCTTTCCATTCTGCCATCATGTCAAGTCTGCTGGCAACTCAATACTGCCTTCCCTCTTCTGTGCTCTCCCTTACATCACAAGGACTGGAAGCCCTAGGGTTACATTCCCACAGGTCTCTGCCAGCAGTATTCAGGCATGGATCTCATAAAGAAAAGCATTTCATGGGATTTGGATGAAAGTAACTGGGATTACTGGGCATCTTGTATTTCTGCAACTTCCTGATTCCATCAAAGTAAGCAGAAAAATTGAGAGCCAACAATAGACTTCTCTGACCTTTGTTGCCAGCCCAGCACCTCCAAAGGCTTTGTAAGCACCTAAATCCTTATATTAAGTCCCTTCCTGTTTGCATGCCTAGAATAGTTTCTATTTTTCTCACCAAAACCTCCCTAAGAAAACCATACAGCCTTCTCCTCTTGTCCCCAACCTGCCATTCTACCTTATGCATCTTTCTCTATCAAAACACCCATATTTACGTATATTTATTTGTTCAGTTTCCTTTTAAATTGAATTATTTCATGGCAGAAGTCACAATATAATTTTTATTATCACTATTCTTGCCACATAGTAGATGCTTAATAAACAGCAGTTGATTGAATGGACCAAGCTCATACCACTTTGTAATATTTCTTTCCTAATCATCTTCTAGGATTGGTTCCTTTCAAGAAATACTGATGCAGAATGGGATCATGGGATCAGAATGAAACTGATCAATGAAACAATGAAGCACTGAAACTCCAAGGTCTTAAGAGACTGAGAGGCAGGGTAGGGCGTTCATGAGGAAATCAAGGAAAGCTTTCTCTTGTCGGAAAGCTACTGAAACATACAAGATACAACATCCCTAAGTCAAGAGAACAGTTTCTGTTGCTATTCTTTAAAAAATGACTTTGAGTACAGCAAGGGATCCTAATGGTTTTATTCATTGTCCTCTTTTATATCCATATCCAAGCTCAGATTCTACACCTGTTTTCCTTTTCCTTCTAACTATGCATATTTTTACAAATGTTTCATTATTCTACTTAACTTACACCCAAACCCAGTGGCTTATACTCTTGTAGAAGGATAATAATCAGGGATATCCATTTATGTCTTCATGATTTTATTTCTTGTATTTTTTTCCTTCACCATTCTGCCTTACCCCACCCCCAATAGACAGATGATTCCATACAGATATCCTCAGTGGAGGAATGTAACAGGCAAGTCAGTCTGTGATTGTCATGAACTTGCTTCAAAAAGGTCAGGTGCAGGACGGTTATTTGGTAGCAGATGGTTCAACATTTTCTTGGCAAAGAGATAATAGTGGTTTGGCACATCTAGGCAGAAGGGACCACCAACAGCCTTGCAAAGTTTGTGTGTCTAAAGTCGGGAGCTAGGGGCTTCAATAACCATGGTAACCAGGTGCTACCTACAAATACCTTTGCAGATAAATAACCTAGTGAACAGAGGGAGTTTCCCCCCAAGAGCTGGATAGATAGGCCTGTTAGATGCCACAACTTTAGCACACCCTGAAACAGAATTAGATTGCATTTCCCTTCATCATAAAATGGACTTTTGAATTGGAAATAAAATAAAGTTACAGCAATAAAAAACTATGCTTCAGACACTCTGAATTTGTAGATTGAGATTCACACCTGCTACAAAATCAAGAAGTCAGACCATTACATTATTTAGAGAAATGCTAAGTCTCTCTGAGTCCAAACCCACCTGATCACGGGCTCTGCAACCATCCCCGGCCCCAACCCCCCCACCCCCCACAGTATGAAACAAGGAACAGCTTAATCCTTGGTTGCTGTAGCTTGACTAGCACTGAAAGGAAATAACTTAATATGTATAGCAATGAGGGTCTCCTAATTTAAATGGAACAAGTGCAAACATAAGTCAGAATTCATCACAGAGGAAAAAGAATCAAGTCAAGCTCTTGCTATCAGTCAATGAATGGATGGCCACATTCAGAAAAAGAATTTACAGGCTATGCATGAACATAATAGCTACCACTTAAATAGTGTTTGTTGTTTCTTAAGTGCTGTTTTTATATTTATATTATTTAACACACATAAGTATTACCACATGCCTAAGAAGTAGGTTAATATTGGACCCATTTTACAGATGAAGATATTGAGATACATAAGGGTCATGTCACTTACCCCAACTTTGAGATTTGAACATGGTCAGTCTAGTAACAGGGTCCAGCTTGACCATCACACAATGCTGCCTTTTTTCCACAAAAATTCAAATATGTGAATGAAATAATCTCCACAGGAAGAGATTATTAGGTCCACTCCTGTGATTTTAAAGAGGGGTAAATAGTAGCAAGGAGGGTGAAGAGACTTTCTGAGTGTCAGACAGCTTAGCATATCACTCATCTTTGTTTTTTATGACCAATAATACTTGTTGTCAATCAAATTAATCTTTTTACCTTTAATGTTTCTCAAATGATAAATTGAAAGTATAAAACCCAGCTTTTTACAGCCTTCCAGGAATTTCACCTCAACTGCTCTAAAACTAACATGAGATCTAACCGACAGGATGCCAAGTGGTCTTGAAGGCCAGGTAACACACCTTGATGGATCATCCTTGGGTATCTGGGAAGTAAGACCGTGCCAGGAAGCCACTTAACAGAGGAGCAGATAAAGGGAACCCACTGGACTTTAGTGTGGTCATTTTAAAATCAGAGAATTTTATACTGAGCAATTTTTTCTCTACTCTTGCTGAAACGCCTAGGATTAGAAACCTTTACTTTGGAAATATGATCTTTATGCTCCTCCACTTATGCTCCATAAATTTCAAAACAAGATTCCCATGGAAAATCCCTCACCCCTAAAAGAGCAAAGTGATCATTCTGATTCTCCCTTGCTCTTAAGCGAGGACTAGCATATAACTGTATCATCTCATTGGCATTACCAATGTTGCCATGATGAAATATTATTAAAGAAAATAAGACCCACTTCTGTCTCCTGAAAGAGAATGATCTAACTGTGGGAAGATTTTTAAATATCCAACATGGGAGCAAGATGTTGCAATAAGAAATGTGTATTATGTAGATCACTAGGCATTCAGTGACCTCCCATATTAATCCTCTTTGCTTTGGTTGTGTTGACACATCCTGTCATTGATAAGCTCAGACTTCCATTATGGCAAACTGCTGAAATCTGAATCAGATGATATTAGGAAAAAAAGTCACTGGTTTCTAATCTTTTCAACCCTTATTTCTGTTTTCATCATAAGAATACCTTCACTGCTTGTACAAGAAGAGATGATGATGAATATGAGGAATCTGTCTACTTACAAAGACATGCTAAAAGTGAAAATAGAAGCAAAGAAATAATTGAACCTATGTTGAGAAGGCCATTAACAAAGCCCAAAAAACAAAGTAATTTAAGAAAGACAATCTGAGCAACTGTGACAGGGTAAGAAGGGAAAATGAAGCGAAACAAAACAAAGTAAAATGAACAAAAAAAGCCTCCTATTACCAGAATGCTGAGTTGCTTTAAGTTAAGGAGGAAATAAGTGCTTTCCCAAAGGAATTAATCACTATTGTGATTATCAGGGTTCTCTTTATTAAATTAGAAAAGAAGCAACAAATTTGAAAATTAAAGTATTCGACCCAGACAGAAGAAACATGGTTAAGTTTTTCGACATCTACTTGAATTCTAATGTTCTCTTAAAAAAAAAAAAAATCATTAAGTTTTAATTCAGATATATTCCAACAAAATACAGGAATCATTAGCATTACCCAGAAAGACACTAAATGAGAGACATGAACCCAAGACCAACTCAGTTGGATTAAATCTCTTTTCATTTTCTCTTGAAGGAGCCTGGCTCTAGGGACCTCACATTTCCAGACAACCAGCTACCTTGTAGCTTTCTGACAATACACGGGTAGTGACCAACTCACCCCTGGCACATCAGGACTACTCTTATTTCTTTTGGGTCAACTTCCCTTTCTATTCTGCACCAGGGTTACAATCTTGTGGGCAAATGAATTTATTGTTCATAACAAGTCCCAAAGGCTCAGCTATACAAAAGGAACCCTATGACCTCAAATACTGTATTGAAACAACCCTGCAGCAGACTCTCCTCTGAGAACCAACAAAACATTTTACATGAGCATTAAATTTGAAAAGCTAAAATAATCCTTTCAAAAAAGAAAAACAATAACAACAAAGTACTCCTGGCACTTACCACTCTGGCATATGCAAATATGACCTTGGGACTTACCGCATTAAAGTTGGGGAAGAGGTTGACTGCTGCTGCAGTGTCCAGAGGAAAGGGAAGAAAGGGTTTGATATCCAGCGAAGGTTGCAGAGGAGGGGCTGGTGGACGGACCAGGGCTGGGAGAGCAGGGCTCTGGCATGTACCACCTAAACAGAGGAGAGCAAAGGGAACAATCAGGGACATTGTGCATGTTAAAAACCAAAACAAAAAACCATCAAGGTGTCCCTTGAGCCCAAAAGGCCAGCTTTATGGGTCACTGGAAAAAACAAGACATGGAGTATAGTGGCTTCAGCTAGGAGCTGGCCAATGAGCAGATCTGCCATTAGGCAGAGGGAGTTAGTTAAACTGCTCCCTTTCCCTCCTCAGATTATAACTGTATGGTTGTTTAAGTAACAGTTACCATTTCATACACTGCATAGTCCCCAATCTATCCTTCCTTTCTGGCCTAAAGCTCTGGATTACATCAGCAACAAATCTTTCACTAAGATCCATTGATTCAAAAAGAAAACCCCTCCATTGCACTCCCATCCCTCTTTGAAAACGAACTTCTACTCAGACTATGCATCAAGTCTAAGCAATTATTTTACAGAATTTCTCTTTTTTTACCACATCCAAAACTCTGGCAGCAAGATGACACAAACTTGGCATGGAAAAGAAACTTAACCACAAAGACAGGCAGCCATACCTTACCGCCTTGGCAACTGAAAGATTAAAACAAGTGAACCCAGCTACAAGCCAAGCAATCCCTGAACTGTTCAGCACCCCAGTAGCTTTGAGCATTCGATGACTACCTGCCTCTTTCCCAGTCATGAGTAGGTGGAATTTAGAAGGCCACCAATGAGCAAGCAGTGGGAATATTATGCCAACAAAAACACCCTTTGCATACTAGAAGGCAACCAGCTGTTTGCAACAGAGCACCCCCATCCCTCTCCCCCACTCCCCATTATAGGACTCCATTGCACTCAGAAGCTGGAAGGAAAGAAGCCCATCTCAGTGTTCAGTCTCCCATATTTTGGTAACATTCCAAAACATCAATTTGCTGTTAATTAAAGGCTGTTTGAATCCTAGGAAACCGTTAAAATATGCCAGCATTCTTCTAATCTGAGAGGCAAGCAACAGACTGTAAAAACCTGCTGGTGAAAATCCAAGAAGCATTAGGAAAACAAAATACAGTGGGATTTTTCCTTTCTCACGGAGAAGAACTCTAAGAGACAGAAGAGATAAGAGAGGCTCACGTCTGTGCCACTCACTGGCCTGCCATTTTGTTTTCAAAACAAAGTAGAGTGAGACTCATAGGAATAACTTTTAAAAATCTCACAACTGGTTCTCTGGAAACTGGACACAACCATCATCCTGCCCTCAATCAGTTACCTGAAAACAAGGTAAACATTCTAAAAATGATTTCCCAAAGGCAAATCTAACACTACTAGACCAATAGATCTGCTAACAAGGTGACTTAATGTCTACAACAGAAGCCATCAGCACAAGATGTAATTAACCATACAAAAAAACCATTAACTCTCCTGTTTCTAGGTATAAAATCAGCTGGAGCCAAATTAACAAAACCCAGTATTTTTCCCACTCTTTTCACTTCCCTTTTAAAATATTCCTTAACCACAGCAAAGGCCAATGGCAGCAAGTTTGAATCAGCAAACCATTATTTGGTTTAAATAATTAAACCAAATTTAATTATTACCAATTAAAATAAAAAGTAGTATAAGTCAGAAAATGAGGGCAGATGTTAAAATAAACATAGATAAAAACAAAACACAAATAACAAAAAAACACAAGTCTACATTCACCAGAGCACATAGTAAACTTATTTTATTGTCCACCTGTAAGTATATTGAGTGTGGGTGTCTAAATTTTCTTAGAGAGAGCATCCATAAAACTTTGATGATATGCCTTGAGTTTAGTATTACTAAAAATTTATTTTGATAAAAAGTTAAAGAACCAAAATAAATTTTGGTCAGTATGTCTTTAGAAAACTCAAAGTAAAATATATCTGGGTGAAAATTAATGATGAGGTTTAAACATGTCCACAAATAATAGTGAGCTTTAATAAATAATTTTATATTATTTTTATCTGTCACACATCATGTTTTCCAAAAGGTGTACCTATATAGCCTTTACCTTGGTTGAGCCTAAAATATCAGAAATTAGGTAAGGGTTAACATAATATGATGGGAGAAAAAAATAAGTTGGAAAACTCTTGAGTTGTTAATGTAGTTTCCATTGAAACATTCCATTCTTATAATTAAAAGAATACAATTTAACAGGAACATATTCTGTAATTATTTTAGTTATAAGTCCCCCTTAGGTTCAGGATGACCAAAAAGGTTAAAGAGATAGTTCAAACTTATTTATTTTATCCAGTACAATGAGAGGCACAAAGTTGATTGCTTGATAAAGTTAATTCCCACCTCTCTTCTTCCGAGATAAGTATTTCATTTACACTTATACGCTCAAGACCTTCTTTCCATGTTGCCACTGGGTTTTCCTTACTAGGGGATACAAAATATGAAAGAAGAGTCATAAAATTTGGGGAACCTAAGCAAAACTATTTGAGTCCATCTCTTCTTACCTGTTTGAAGAGATAAACCAAAAAAATGGTTGAAAAGCAAAGCACATGTGACTACATACTTTTTCACTACTGGCTATGCAAATACAGGGGTAGTGGATGCTGTAGAGTGCTTCCAGAGCCCCCTTCCCCAGCTCCCAAAAGTGCTGATAGCCCTGGTAGCTAATGACTCACACCTGAGATTCTCCACATAAATTGCCTTGGGCCGAAGGGTGCTGCCTCACCTAAGGTCAAATTCCTTCTGAATGCAAAGACTAATTAATACCAGAGTGTCACAGCTCCTCACTTTTGCTTCAAGGCAGGACAACTCTGAAGCTCTATTTTTGCTCTAGACCTCCCCTTAAGATCTAGGATAGACTGAGCCTTCTGTTGTAACTGCATCACAGTTCAATATTTCTCTTTGCCCAATCCCACATGGTCTCACTCATAGAAGATGTTCTCCAATAAAGTCTAAGTCTGCTTCCAGTACTTGAAAGCAGGGTGTAACTAACTATTCATGACTCTATGTGAAATGTTGAGTTGCTTTATTCTAAAATAGATACTTGCCACTATATCCGTAGCGCTGATATAGAGGTACAAAATTGAAGCTACCTCTTACAAATTATCTGTAACTAACATTTCTATTTTTAAAAATTGGTTAAGTCCTGAAATACTTCCTTGCACTAGTCTGTACATGCTCAGCAGCAAGAATAATATTTGCAAAATCATGCAAAATCAAAATCAGGAAATAAAACATATTTCATTTGTAAAGCAGATTATTCTCCTTGAGAAAACAGCTATTTCATTTCTTCATTTATTAATAGAAACTATGGCATTTAGGATATAAATAGATGTTTATTATTATTTTCTTTATTATAAAATTACCTTACCAATAATAAACATCAAAACACATAATTAATTTGTAGGCATTTCTATATGTTAAAAAGAGTAGCCATGTTGCTATTGTTTTCCAACAGTGTCACTTCACTCATTGGAATGTTACACTTCTGTAAGTATTGGTATTCTTAATTTGAAGAAAGCATTTTGAAGCCTCCATGACAGGAGACTGGAAAAAAAATGTAAGTTTATACTTTTTATGTTTGAAACCCTGCCTACATATGTTTAGTACCACCCCTTCATAGACTATGTGATTTTAACAGGCACAGGTTTAACAAATTAAATTTAACAAATTATTCTGATTTCAGAGCAGTTACAAATTTCTAATATACCATGAAAGTCAACAAATAAAAAAAAATTATTTAGTACAGAATGTTAGACACTAAGGTATTAAATAATTTAATAGAGTAAATAAGATACTCATTAAAGCTTACAAAATTTCTCTGTCCCTTTTTATGTTTATTTCTGCTAGTCTATATTTAGAATTTAGAATGGAACTATAGCGCAAATATTAAATATTACTTTGGTCTATTCACAAGACAGCTGTACATTCACAAAAGTACAGGAGTAACTTATTTGTTAAAAGAGTATTTGCTAATAAAGATTATGTAACAGAATAAGATACATTCACTCTAAAAGTTTGCGTTTTGAAAATCAAATTAAAATATAAATTTGGAAATATTTGTTTTAATAATTCATACAGAAAAATAGGAATTCTAAGCCAATGGTTGCCACTTGAGACTTACCTTATTAGAGATACTGTATCTACAGTGCCTCACAAAATGCCTGGCCAATTCGCGCTCAATAAGTGAGGCATGTATTTTTTAATGAACTTAATAAATTGCAAAGGAGCTGTTAAAGTTCCTGCAGACACAAATTGGAGTTCTCTGACACAAGGCAATTTTAAAAGCATGTTCATATTGTTCACTTTATTTTAACCCCTGCAGAAAGAGAGTCTTCACAAAGAGGACGCTTTGTAAATCAATATGTTGAAATATTCCTTGAGGGTAGAACAGTGTTCTTTCTGTAATATGACACTTTTAACCTTGAACTTCTGCACTGGATCCATTCAGGTTTATCAAACAGTCACAGATGTCCTGTCTGACAGCCTGCCGGCTTAACCTACTACTTAATCCTTCATTTCTCCGAATAACAAAACCAAAGTTGGAAATAATCAAGGGTTGCAGCTGTTTAATATTCAAAAGAGTGTATGCTTTAGAACTGAGAATCATATGTATATGTATATATATATCAAATACATCATTGTTATATATACATGTATAAATATGTACATATAAATATAACATATCTAATAATAATACAGTATATATATTAAAAATATTTGTTAAGTCTACATTTATAAAAAGCAGCAGAAATTCCCAATTTCCTGATTGGATAAGTAATTTCTATGGTATCTCTTTCCTTAACCATTAGTTGTTTTTTTTTTAATATTTTATTTATTTATTCATGATAGACATAGAGAGGCAGAGAGGAGGGAGAAACAGGCTCCATTCAGGAAGCCCAACGTGGGGCTCGATCCCGAGACTCCAGGATCGCGCCCTGGGCCAAAGGCAGGCGCCAAACCGCTGAGCCACCCAGGGATCCCCAACCGTTAGTTTTATACACACACACACACACACACACACACACACACACACACACACACATAAACATATACACACATATAAATTCAACTATATATTTTTATTAAATATATACATATTTATTTATGTATTAAATACGTATATAATTATATACCTGCTTATCTATATGTATAATATATATGTTTCAATAGTGAGCTATAATTAAACTAGTAAACCAATAGAATATTCATACCTAAGAGGGAAATATCCAGAGAATTTTAAGTAGTATCAAGTCCTAAGTAGTTATTTGTGAAGCAGCTATTTTGATACACATGAAACATTACTCACATCCATTTCTAACTATTTCAGTTAGAATTTGGTCTACGCGATAGCAGACTTAAAAAATTTAGATCTGATACCACTCACACGTAGTAGAGAACAAATGATAAATTGGGGGCAGAAAGGTCAAACTTGATTTGACACAAAATACTGGTCATAGAGTGCCGTAGTCAGTGAGATCAACCAGCCAGGGTGGGTGGGAGTGAGTGTAGAGAATATAGCTAAATTTTATAAATCTATTGAGTAACTGCACGGACTAGGTCTGCTATCCCTAAATTCCTTTATTTTATTTTATTTTATTTATTTTATTTTATTTTATTTATTTTAAAAAAAATTTATTTATTTTTTAAAGATTTTATTTATTTATCAGAGACAGAGAGAGAGAGACAGAGAGGCAGAGACACAGGCAGAGGGAGAAGCAGACTCCATGCAGGGAGCCCAATGTAGGACTGGATCCCAGGTCTCCAGGATCAGGCCCTGGGCTGAAGGTGGCGCTAAACCACTGAGCCACCTGGGCTGCCCCCTAAAATCCTTTAGGATGCACAACAAACTGATGGTTACCAGGGGGAAGTTGGGTGGGGGATGGGTGAAATAGGTGAAGGGGATTAAGGAGGGAACTTGTGATGAGCACTGGATTTAAGTACTGAAATCAATAAATTGCACACTTGAAACGAAAAATACACTGTATGTTAACAAACTGGACTTTAAAGAAAAACTTGAAAATATACATAAAATTAAAAAATACTAAAATGTACAATTCTGCCATATATCTAGAATAATACTCAATTTACAAACTCGAAAGCCAAAGCTCTAGGAAGCAAAATATCTTACCTAAAATCACAGTTAAGAAATGGCATTTGTTGTGAATCCAAGTGACCTTAAGAATTTTCAAAGCACTGATGCAAATAGCTTTTAAATTAAAACCACAAAAACCAATCAAACAACAATAAAAGAACACTCGACAAAGTCAGTTTTGCCATCTATAGCAAGCAGCTCCTTTGCAGTCAGACATAATGTACTAAAATGAGAAATCTAGAAATTTTTATTACTGCTCAAAAAGAAAAAAAAAACAATAAACACACATTCCTTGTAAAGGCTATGATAAAGGAATATTCAGTATTTATCACAGATATTTATCTACCGTGGGAACATCCTGGCACTGCCCTATATTTAAGCAAGAATCCAGAAAGACATGCATATTGTATCAAACATGTTTCAAAAGCCCTCAAGTTTGCATTCGTTGACATCTACTTGCCAAATCAGAAAAACAAATATGTGTTTGTTGTATTCCCTTGCATGACTGCCTCTAACATGCTCAAGGTTGATGGCTGGGTACTTCAACGTTGTGATGATTTTTCAACTTTCTGGCTAGAAACCTTATTTACCATATTTCCTTAAACCCAGGGATCCAAACTCCAATTCAGTTCTGATCTTTGTTTAAATATTGCTCCCAACTGAATGATAAAACTAGAAACTTATTTTGAAATAAAAATCTGAATTTACTGTGACTTGGTCACCATTTTTCTTTTATTACTTTCATGTCCTCCCTGTTTTAGATTGTTGGCTTACCTACTAGGTTTTGGAAAGGTGACTCAGGGCTTTCTCCCTCTGGATGAGGGTCCTTATTGGCCTAAAGTGACTTGCCCTTGGTAGGTCAATTCTAACGTGAAAGCAAGATCTAATCCACAAGGCAAATGGCAGCACGAAGCCACACAGGAGGGTGGCTGCTGTCTCACATTCTGTTCCTGACCACAGAGAGGGATGAGGTGAGAATAGGAGTATGAGTCAGGGCAACTGGAGCATCACTGTAGAAACATTGATTCAGAAACATTAGCCTAAGTCAATGGTCAGGCCTCCATCTTGAACCATGAAAGAAAACACATGTGAGCAAGCCATGTTTTCCCCTATCCGAATTCTGTATTTTTTCATCTTAAGTCATGGTATTTTAGCATTTCAGTAAATCACCTCAAAACTCATTTTGGAAGGAACCTAAGAAGAGCTAGCTAACATTGTTTTCTCTGTCACTGTCAGTGAATGCCATAAGCAAAACTAAAAAAAAAAAAAAAAAAAAAAAAAAAAGCTATTATTTATTATCTAGAACTTGCCAATATTCTGAGTCAAGTCTTCACTAGAAGAGAAATAGAATCTCTCATTTATTTAACTGTCATGACAATTTCTGGTGCTGGGAAACACTGGAGAACACATTCTGTTAGCACTGCCGGAGTAAAGTTTTAGACTTTTACCTCTGTACTTCAGCATTCTCTGTCAAAGGGTACAAAACTCAGGATAAGCACCCCCTCACAAGAAGTCAAAAGATTTTGCCTGAAAAATTCCTCTCAACTCAATACCAGTGATATAAAACATAAAAATGTACAATTTTCCTCCAGAGGAATTTCCCAAGATTTAATTTCACAAAATAAATTACAAGTAGTAATAAAAATGCTCTAATACCAAGCTGTCCAATATGGTAGTCATTAGCCATGTGTGGCTCCTTTAAATTAAAAATTAGTAAAATTAAAAATTCCATTTCCTCAGTCACACTAGCCACATATAAATGCTCAATAGCCACATGTGGCTAGAGGCTATCATGTTGTATGTGCAGCAGTTAAAAAACATTTCTATTATCACAGAAGGTTCTATTGGCCATTACAACTCCAGTGCAAAGCCACCATTTTTGAGTGTTAAGTAATTTACAGAAAAAGTGCCTGATATAGTCTGTTTCAGAATGCATTGCTAATAAGAGATAAAGTCTTAACTTTCTCCTGGTTTCTTCTCCTCCTGAGATTAAGGAAGAGAGTCTTCCAAGAGCCAAATGAGGCCAATGTCAGAAGGCAGACATTATTGGAATCATATGAGAAAGGATTACTTGTCCACTGCTGGAGAAGACAATGGCCAATATGAATCTTCATCTGTGTCATCAATGATGATAATACTCAATGCAAAACCTAATTTAAAAAATGTGTAATGCTGAAATCAATATTAATGAATAATGAGTGCTTTGAATAAAAATGATACCACATTTCAAACCAAGGATGCAAGAAGGGCCAGTCCTAGGGCAAATGAATGTTTATTAATATCGGATACTCTCTTAGAGTGCTATCACCAAGCTTTTATTTCATGAAACAAAGTGTGTCACAATGCAGTCTCACTAATAGTCAAGTGTTTAAATCGACTAATGTAGGCAGTTAAACCTGCCTAACTACATCTGTCTCTTAGGGTAATTTTACTCATAATATCTAGGCTTTAGTTACCTTGCTCTAAAGAAAAAAACAAAAAACAAAAAACAAAATACCACACAAGTCTTGTTACTTGGCATTGTTTTTCCATGACCTGTGCCTTTGAACTGGGACTTACCTGCATGAACTTTGCCATGCCAACAGAGCATGCAGTTCCTCCATAGCCTGATAAATATCTTATCTCATTTTTCCCCACATGATATCACTGTGTCGCATTCTTTGCTTCATCTCCAAGCCCTTGCCAATTTGTGTAGGTACTAAATGTGATCCAAGGTATTAATGAAATACCTCCTGAGTTTAAATGGTTTAGTGTAATTCTCCCAGTATCCTTCAAATGAGCTAAATCAGAATTACACACCACCTTCATTATCCTAAGTAGTATTTTTATTATGTAAGTGGAAAGCTATTAGTTGACAAGAAGAGCAAGTCTAAGAGAAGAAGACAAGTTTTAGACCTGATGAGTCAGAGGTATAAATGGAAAAGTAGCCACTGGATAAGAGAGTCTATTGCTTAGAAGCCAGTTCTGGGCAGATTCCACTCTGAGCAAACATTGGAGAGTCATCAGAGAAGAAATCTAGACATGAGAAAGATTTCCTTGGAAAAGTGTAGAAAAGGCCTGGGCCTCTGCCTGAGCATTGATGATCCTTAGCCCAGTGAGAAATACCTAGAAGGACTGGAAAGAGCAAAATGGGAGGAAGGAGAATGTGCCTGCCCTGAGGCAAACTAACCAGCAACTTCCTAGAGGAAGAGAACAGAAACGGGGGCTAACCTATCAGAGTATATTAGTGTGTATTGCTAAAAGGCGAGGAACACTTTATCACATATTTTTAGTTCAATTTAGTCCAATAATTAGTCCAATTAAATTCCACTGTTGATTTTTTTCTTTAAAAAGAAGAACTACATGGTCCAAATGCTCTAATCTGTTTATAACATAACTTTATTAGCATTTTTTTTCTCAACGTAAGTTTCTTAACCATGGATTTCATTTTGAGGTGTTAATTTATTCTATCTTTTAAACAACTCCCCTTTCTTCTCCATCAGCCTAAAAACAATTACATTTCAACTTCTGCACAAAGGGAAGTGTGCTGAGAACTCTACGTAGTGTATCTCCTTTGTCTTTTCATAGCCTTTTGAATTTAAAAAATAAAATTAAAAAAGGAATGATGAGGTTAAAGACAATTGCTCAAGGTCACATCATTAGTAAAGTGTAGAGCCAAAATTCAACACCAAACATTCTGCTTCCAGAGTCTAAGCCATTATAGCTACATTTTATTCAGATATTGCCATTTTGTTGATGACGTGTAATAGAGAATAACAAATTCTATAAACAAAAGGCTGATTTCAATTAAACTTTGCCAAAGCAAATCAAATGAATGTATACTGAGCGGGACTCATTTTTTAAGGCAATGGAATATTCAGGAAGCAATTTCAGTTTCTTGCTCCACTGGTGCTTATAATCCAGGATATTGCATATTATGCATGTATTGAATCTACCAGATACCATTACACAATAGACTGAATGTTCATGCCCTCCTCCCCAAATTAGTATGTTGAAATCCAGCCCCCACTGTGATGGCATTTGGACGTGGGGCCTTTGGAAGCTGTTTAGGTCATGAGGGTTGGAGCCCTCAAGAACGGGATTAGTGCCTTTATAGAAGTGGCCCCAGAAAGATTCCCCCACTTCCACAAGTGTGGCTAAAGTCTATGAACCAGAAGCTAGGACTTACCAGATACCAAATCTTCCTGTGCCTTGATCTTGGATTTATCAACCTCCAGAACTGTGAGACATGAATGTCTGTTAATTATAAGCCACCCAGTCTATGGTATTCTATTAGAGTAGCCCAAATTAACTAAGCAGATGCATTCATCCAAAGAGACAATATTTTCTGTTTGAATTCAGTTCTGTTTATTTCTGTTATTGATTTAGTTTTCCCTTTCAATGCATCTACACAGCCCAGAAGAGCAAAGTAGAAGTTAAACTTACATCCATCAATATTAATTCTCTTGAACTTAAAACTAATATGTGCTACAGCATTCACTTGATTGTGAATGTTTTCATTCAATGTGTCACTGTGATTTTTTTTCCCACATTTCAATTGAATCTTCTTTCATAATAGTCATGACACAAAATTCCTAGGAAATGCAACTGGAGTTAGCAGTGGGTAACATTTAGAAATAACCATGAAAGAGACTATGTCACTATCACCATCGCCAAATTAAAATAAAATATATCAAAAAGAGTGACAATCACATTTTTGCCATCCTAAGGGGCCTACACTTAGCACATTCCATTTGTAGCGTCTATTAGCTTTGAGGTGTAGGAAATATAAGTTCTGTTTTCCAGTACTTTGGTGAACATTCTTACAAATCCTATAACAGCAAAAAAAAAAAAAAAAATTCAGATTTCAGTTTCCTCAAGAACATTCCCTGTGGAGCTGACATGTGCTCTGTTTAGTCTCGGCCTCAATGTGATTGTTTCTTCTGGCAGGTTTTGCTTAAAACAAACCTAACTTTATATTTTCTTTTAATTCTGAAACATTTGGTCCTTGGAAGTGTTGTAAAATCAGTTACTAATGGAATTGTAGTAATTATGGTGTTCTGAAAATGACTGGCTTTAAAATGGAAGAGAAATAAAATGTCTATAAGTGATTGCAAGTGAGAGGATACACAAGCCATATTTTATTTTTCTAAGAAGTCCTGTCATTGTGAGCACTTATATTTTAAGTTCTGTGCTAGATGGCTTTTTATATACCTTATTTATGTAAACAACGAAGATATCCTTGTTCTTATCATACAGGTGAAGAAACAGAGGCTTAGTGAGATCCATTTACTGAAGATAAACTGCCTTGTTAAGTGGTAGAGCCAAGAAGAATTAGAAATCAGAGATATCTGATTCAAAGCCCATATTCTTTGATCATATTACACCCTTCTTCCTCTCAAATACCTAATAAATTGTGGGAATCACATGAAAGAGGTTTTTGTTTTTAAAAGCACACAAAGAGAGGCAGAAGAGACATAGGCAGAGGAGAAGCTCCCTGTGGGGAGCCCGATGTAGGACTTGATCCCAGAACCACAGGATCACCACCTGAGTCAAAGGTAGACACTCAACCACTGAGCCACCCCGGTGCCCACAAAGAGGTATTGATGGAAACAGAAACTGCCTTGGAGTAAAGGATCTAAGTTTTCATACTCACATAGCTAGGAGAGAGCAGAGACAGGATTTACAAATCCAGGCGAGAAAAAAAAAAAAAAAAACAGAATTTGCTTATAGCCTCAGGGAAGAGAAAGTCATCATATCAAGGTTATGGAGCCATTACCAAACATAACATATAAATGAAAAGGGACATCTATATTATGATAAAATAAAAGACCTCATAAAATAATACATTTAAATATGAGGATTAAAGTGAAACTAAAATAAAAGGGGAGCAAATAATCAGTGGGAGCTGTCATTGCTGGGAGCCACATTGGTAGAGATGCTGGCAGTACAGGGTCAGTCTGAGAGAGGCAGTCTGCAGTGGCCCTGAGCTCAGAGAATACCAGGCACTGACCGAAAGTCCAAGACCAGAGACTAAGGTAAATAAGAGAACACAAGTTTTTTTTTTTTCTTTGCTTGCCATAATCACTTTCTTGCCCTCCTGTGAATTGCAACCTAAATTATATAGTTTTTGCTTGCTGTGAGGTACATACACATCCTGATTTGTGCTACTAAAACCCATTGATTTGACTCAACTCAGACCAAACCAGACCTAACTGACTAATGAACGGCATCACAGAAATTGTCTCTGATTTTTCTTTGACTATAAATTTCCTAAAAGCTCATTTTCTTATTAGGAGTATTAGAATTTGAGTATCCAGATATCACTGGCCTAAATAAATTTTGAAGAGAAATATTTAATTTAGCAATGAGGATAAAATGTCCCAGTAACTAAATTGCACTCTGCTGGTGTGTGTGGTGGACTATCTGCACTGAATTATTCAATTTCAAATAATAATAAACATTAAAAGAATAATAATAACCACTCACAATTTTTGAGCACTTTATATATATACATAGGATTTTAATTTTCACAACCTGAATAATTTAATTTTTGTAGTAGTGAAACGGAGGATGTATGAAATTAAGTACTTTGTAGCAGCCAATTCAAAGTAGGAAGGCAACCACTAATTCGCTGGGCTCAGTATTCCTGCTCTTGGTAAAAATCCTATTCTATCCATTGTCCCCATAAGCCAAGGATACAAATCCCCATCACTACTTCCCTTTCTAGTACTCGGGACATAGTTACCAATCTAGTTGACCTCAGAATCCTTCCAACACAACATACTAGTATCTAATCCAGTTGACCAAAGTTTACTATCCCCAATATAATACTCAAAATGACCTAAACATGATGACATCAGGACATCTTAGACTCAACTCTCAGAGTTAAAGATCATGTTAGAGGACACATAGAAATGCTTTATAAACATAAGAAGATGCATAGTAGAATCATCCCCATGATTGGTGTTCTTATATCAAGCTATTTGGACAACTGTTCTGCCTTCCGTAGGTTAGAATCTGGTGAGAGAAATAAGAGTAGCATGTGACTTTTTTGCCAAAGCTTGCCCAGGTTATGAGGACAACTGGAGATGTGCACTGCTCCTCAGTAAGTAGGAGACTTCCACTCCTCAGCTTTCTGCAACAGTGACTGTAGACATAGTATGTTTAGTGATACCCCCTCCTGACTCAGATGTGATTGAACGGCTTGAAAGTATACAGCTTCCTCATAGCTATTCTTCCTCATTGATCTGTCTGAGAGTGGAAGCCTGTGGATTGACCTGATCAATGTAAACTGAGAAAGGTCCGTGGAAAGAAAAGAACTACTAACCCTAAAAGGAAACTGGAGAAGGGGTTCTGATCACAGACACAGAGCTGTAGTTAGTCCTTTTAAATTCATGGGCCTGTTTGCCTTAAATTGTAAAGATTATTTTGTGCTTTTGAAAGGACATTAATCCCAAAGGAAGAACAAAACAGAATGAGTAAAATTGCTTTGAGCAGGAATGCCTGCTGAGAGAGGAGAGAAATTTTGCAAGAAGCGTCTCTTGTGAAATTGGCACTGCATTTTCCTGAATGATTCTGATCTGTCCCGCATATCATTTTCAAAAGTCATTATGCCTTCCAAGCGCTAACTATCCGTCTCCCATGTTATCAATGTCATTATGACCTTTTCTTGCCTATTCATACCACTGAGTGGCTTCATCATATAAGTAAGATAAGGAAAATACTTGTTTAATATTTTCACATTTATGCCATTTGTTTAACTCCTCAAGGTTTAGCTGAAATGCCATTTCTCCTCCCCCCTGTCCATTTAACACCAAAATCAATTTTCTCCTTTGCAAACTTCCACAGAATATTTTAAGTGGTGATAAGAACAGGCTTTGTCATCAGAAACCTGAATCCAAATTCCAACATTTTCATGTCCTAAGGCAATTAGCAGCTATGTAGTTTCTTCTCCTATAGATTAAGAAAATAACACCTAAACCACAGGATTTAAGGATTAGATGGAGAAATATTTAACAGTGTAAACACTAAATTATAGTAACTCTTCTTACTGATATTTTCATTATTTTATTTAAATGATAGGAAATAAACTGATACAATATTTTATGAAATTTTATTTCATTAAAGTTATTGTTTAAATAATTAATCATTATGTTGGGTCTTACTTTTTTGTTTGCTAGTACAATTATCTGGCTATGGCTTAAAAAGCTTTGGAAGGGAAGTGTTCATGTCTGTTTTACCTTAATTTTTTCCCATGACGCCTAATGAAGTGCTTCAAAGTTTATGGGCACTTAAGTGTTCTTGAGTGAATGAATAAGTGAATGGATAAATAAGACATTGTTTCTCTGAAAACTAATCCAAAGAGAGTAAATGGAAATGGTGAACTATATTTAATTTCATTAATCTCTGTGGTTCATTCCTACTAAGAACATGAACTATTAAATAACGTTTGTTTTCAGTGGATGAGCATTGTGGTGGTAGGCATAGGAAACGATTAAAAAAAGAGAAATAAATTAAAAAGGAAGGAAGGGAGGAAGGAAGGAACGGGAGAGGGAATACAAAACAGTAATCTGGGGAATGATCATCATCAAATCAGATATGCAAATGACCCACCTGACCTAGACAGAGCTATTACTGAAACAACCTGGAAACAACATGGAAACTACCCAGAAAGATGTCCTATATGGAAACATCCACTCTTCCAAGATCTCATGGTGATCCACAGAAGTATTTCTATCTTTTAAACTGGAAAGTAATTAAGCATATGACATTATCTGACAAAGTATTACATGAGACAGAGACCAGCTCTGTGTCTAAAATAGCCAACTCAGAATCTAGCATGGGAATATTTACTATTATTTTTGGTCAGTGGAAAAATGGACACACGCTGATTCACAGTCATCCCTTCTTAGCTTCGTTTTCAATTACTTGCCTGCTCTGTCACCTCTTCTCTCTTACCACCCTTCACTTCTCTATCCTCTCAGATTTACTTCTTGGCACATTCATTCTCTCTCACAAACATTCATCAAATATTTATTGGTTGCCCACTGTTGTGAATGTACTGGGTAAGTTTTAATAAAAGTAAATATGATCCCAAGCCCTTTAAATAAAGATAAAATGAAAGCAATAGCAAGGGAATGAGCACATTCTTTTTTCCATCCCTATTCTCTTCAGCAACCCCTTTGGAATAATAGTTTTCTCTTATTTAATAAAATATTTCTCTGAACCATCAAGTAAAAACAAGTAAAATTTGTTAATATTAGCATTTATTAACAAAAGCAAACCAGCTTCTCACTGGACATTGTTTGGCCTTAATTTGGTCTTTGCTCCATATTTTCCTATAGTTTGAAGCCCACTTTTTTTTTTCCAGCAAAGAGCCATGTGTGATGTTTAATTAACAGTATCAAATATGACCGGCACATTTTTTTTTAAACAAAATGTCACATGTTTGGTATTTACATGGACTGGAATCAAGGCCACTTAATTTTATGAGTAGCTTTCTTGTCCATTTGCTACATTTTCACCAACTATTCCAGGCAAACAGCTTTAGATGGCATATTGGCACTGGGGAAATCTTGATAATAATTGTTTATGGCAGTCTTGCTTGTAGCTGAAGAATTCAATTAGTCTAGCCAAAATTTTAGTTGGCTCTTTTTGTCAAATACCCCTAGCCAAATCATGAGTGCTATACAATTCCTTTCTTTTCTATTCTTATACACAAACACACAATCTTCTATTTCTTATTCCCCACAGACAGCCATGTTGTATGCTCACTCTGTCTTTAATGCCACTACCACAAAGCCAGTAGATGTTTTAGAGAATCTGTATTTTCATTTTTAATCTTGTCTTCCATTTTCAATTGTCTTTGGCCACATTTTCATTTAGCTAGCCTAGGTAGGATCTCAACTGACTGATAAATTCCAACTATTGATACAAGCATAGTAGAACTGTTTGCAAAAACTCAGACTTACCCATCACAGTTCCCAGTATTATATATTGTTACAAAAATATCTTAAGTCCTTCCCTGATAACATAAGAACATAGTGAGGTAAATCTTCTTTGAAACATGTTTATATTTATTTTTAAAAATTCATATGTTCAGAGATCCTATGTGAATATAGTCTCTGAATAAAACCCTACATTTCTGACACATGGGATGCAAATTTGATTGGAGCAAATTATATTATTCATTATGTTTCGGGAAAGGTAAAGGTGGTACAATTGGTAAACTAAAAGTGATTATTTCAGTAATGAGATATTTCAAATGAGCAGGCTTTAATCTGCTAAAGGAAATAGCCAGGCGTACCTCGAGAGGCAAGCTTAGGAAAACCAGCTGTCCCTCAAAGATATCCATAATACCAAAAGCACAAATGTACATCACAGATAAAGTAGGGTAGAAGAGACACCAAAAGGGACAGAAAAACAGCTCTGTGTATATTTGCAATCCATACAAAAAAAAAAAAAAAAACATGTATTCTGGAAGAATCCAAAGAATGATAAAAGAAATACAAAAAGTTGTAACAAAGCAACAACAACAAAAAAATTTGCATATATTTTTAGTGTCACAAATCAGAAGATACCAATACGAAGGATCATACTTAATATGACTAAAGGAAAGAGAAAATAGAGATTTCATTGATTTACTGATTCACAGAATGGGCAGAAATGAAAAAAAAAAACAGGTAAATTATTGTTGGGCACCTAGAGTATATTGAACCAATTGGCTGGCCAACTAAAAACATCAGATGCCAGTGAAAAGCATCCAGTACACCATATGTCTGACATCAATGAGTCAGTCTTCAGAACATAAGAATTAATCATGAAGCCTGATTGTTGGACTGATTTTGAAGAGAGAAGGGTGTAAAGTAAGCATACAGGCCACATTTAGAGAAGTTCAAACAAAGGTAAGTTCGGAAGAAACACAATTACATAGAAGTCTTCACAAAATAAAAAGCTAAAATCTAGACTATTGGAAGGTTCATTTGTTTGTTGTTCTATTTCACTTTAATGTTGAAACCAGAAGGATTGGGTAAGTATGCTCATGGTTAATAGCTTAGGAGAGAGGTACACACCCTGGCAAATATCCAAAATACAGAAAAGATATGATTCAAGGGAAGGCAGATAGAGAAAGAAAAGGGATTGGGAGAAGCTAGTTATTGGCAATGTTTGCCTGCAGGTAAGAGACTCAGTGTGACTTAACAGCCTTTGACTATTTGAAAAGTAATATAGGAAGGATGGTGAACAGATGTTCTCCATTTTCACTTAAGACAGAAAAAGCAGACAGAGGACTGAAAGTGCAGAGGAAGGATAAAAAAAAAAGTTATTTTAGTTGCAACCATGTCTGGAGGAAATGGCACACTTTCAGTCCTTCCAATAGGAATGACTGTCAAGGGTTAAAACTTTATAGGAAAATGAGCTTCTAAATCTCCTCTCCATTGTTGTAGGATTCATCTGGGAAGACATAAAAAATCAGAACAAGTTTGAATAGGATGGGACTTAACCAATCAAATAATCTACTCCCTGAGTAGGGGTAGGCAAACATTTCTTTTTTTGGAAATTGCCAAATAATAAATATTTTAAGCTTTGTGAGCCATATGATCTGTACTGTAATTCCATCATTGTAGTGTGATGGCAGCCACAGACAAGACTTAAACCAACGGACATGACTATGATCTAATAAAATTTTATTTACTAAAACAGTCATAAAGCCAGATTTAGTTCTCTGGCACTAGCTGTAAGTTTGCTGGTCTAAAATGTTGGTTCTCAAACTTTGTGAGCATCAGAAGTACCTGGAGGACTTGTTAAAACACAGATGCTTGAGGTCAACCTCTACTTAGAGGTTCTGAGTCCTGAGCAAGGCCTGCTAATTTGCATGTTTTACTAATTGACAGACAATGCTGATCTTTTGATCTAGGGACCATACACTAAGAACCCTGCAGCCAGAAAATGGAACTGACAAGCCAAGGTCCAGGCGAGGGTGTGTGTGTGCATGTGTGTGTGTGTGTGTGTGTGTATGTGTGTTGAGCAAAATACTAAGATGGATTTTCTGTTTCCCAGTGTACACACTGTGCACAATCCCCAAGACTGTGAATTTGCTGGGTATTACTCCTGTGATTATGTTATTCTAAGTGACATGACCTCAAAATCCGGAGATTATCAGAGTGGGCCTAAGCTAATCATATGTGACCTTTAAAAGCAAAGAACATCCTCCTGCTGGTCAAAGAAGCACCAAAAGCATTCAGTGCTGTTGCTGGCTTGCAGATGAAGGCCACATGGTTAAGGAGCTCAGAGCAGCTGCAGACTCACAGGAGCAAGGAAACAAAGACCTCAGTCCTACAACCATAGGAACTGAATTCTGCCAACAAGAATGAACTTAGAAACAGATTTTTATTTTTTCCCCAAAGTCTCCAACCAAAATCTTGATTTTAGCCTTATGATGCTCTGAGCAGAGAACACAGCCACACCAGTGCTGAACTTCTGACCAAAAGAACTGAGAACTAATAAAGGAGTATGATTTTAAGCCTCCAAATTCCTGGTAAACTTATTCCACAGTATTAGGAAATTGAACACTGTGTAAAGTGTATACCCCAACTTAGACCTAAACCTCCCACATTGAACCAGTTATAAATCTACCTCTAGACATCATTATCAACCCCAACAAAAACCAGACATGCTCTGCTCCACCCTTTGCCCCTTTTACACACATACTCCCCAAAGCACTGTGTTTGGGAAGCATCTCTCTTTGAATTAAAACATTCTCTAATTGTTCAGTCCTCTCTTCTGGTCAGGGGCTAAAAGAAACTTAGGTAATAAATAGCTTATTTGTTTGGCAAGCTTAGCCATGCTAAACTTAAAAACAGTTAATTGTTTTTTATCTTTTCAAATAGATTTATATTCTTTAGCATCTAATTTGAGCCAATCCTATTTTAATGACAAAACCCCTTTAAGAATTTTTGATAAACCCAAATTCATAAGAAGTTCAAAAATACCCTCAACAGTTAAGTATTATAAAAAATCATATTAATTTAAAAGCATTACATTTTCTGACATTTAAAAAGTCTCTGACATGGCATATCCATAGTTTGATTTTTCTAATGTTCTTATAAAGGTCATGTTTATGGTATAATAAGCACACATTTGCAAGGGTTATTAATCAGAGCAAACCTAGGTTGCAAACAGATTTCCAAAGAATTTCCCATTTTTATTCTGAACATATTAGCTACTTAAGAATGTCATATTTTTCAAGAGCCTACTTGGAAAAAAAAACTAATGATTAATTTTATTCAAAGGGATGTCTTCATTTTAAATGAAGCAGGAGTGTAGCTTAGGAAAATAAATGACAGGGATGTATTCTGCTAGTTCAGCAAACTTGTATGGCAATTTGGAAAATTCTAATTTTTAAGCTAATGCTTTAGAGCTGGTACATTGCTAGTTAGCAAGGAAACCGATAAGGTCTATGAGCTTCATAAAGAATCCAGTGGGTGGGATCCCTGGGTGGCGCAGCGGTTTGGTGCTTGCCTTTGGCCCAGGGCGCGATCCTGGAGACCCGGGATCGAATCCCACGTCAGGCTCCCAGTGCATGGAGCCTGCTTCTCCCTCTGCCTGTGTTCTCTGCCTCTCTCTCTCTCTCACTGTGTGACTATCATAAATAAATAAAAATTAAAAAAAATTTTAAAAAAAAGAATCCAGTGGGTATTGACAATAGTTTTTTCTAATGTGTACGTGAAGGAAGGAACATATCCTATTAATGCTAAGAAATACTGCAAAATTCTGGTCCATATAGGTATTAAACTTTATTTTCTCAAACAATTACCTTCCCATTTTGTCTTAGCAAGAGAGATATTGGATTCCTTCTTGCCGAATGTAAGAAAAGAATAGATTTCTTTGGTTTTAATATTCAAGAAATGTCAAGAAGAGTGTCCCTGAGGATTTTTTGGCTACTAGCTATTTGGAAACATCACTTGCCTTGGGGACAAGAATTCAACCTACCCTTGAAATACAAGCACACTTTCAAAATATTTAAGTTTAACAAAAGAGGGGATCCCTGTGTGGCTCTGTGGTTGAGTTCCTGCCTTTGGCTCAGGGCGTGATCCCGGGGTCCTGGGATGGAGTCCCACATCAGGCTCCCTGCATGGAGCCCACTTCTCCCTCTGCCTATGTCTCTGCCTCTCTCTCTCTCTCTCTCTCTCTCTGTGTGTGTGTGTCTCCCATGAATAAATAAAATCTTTTTTAAAAAAAGTGTAACAAAAGAAAAAAAACACACAACCTGGCTCAGCCTAATGGTTCATAAAAGAAAACACAAATGGCAGAATTTTAAGCATTTGATTTTCAAATTTCTGTACCTCTCTTCAATCTTTCCATATGAGTTTCTCTAACCTTGTGTGTAACGAACTTTATAAACCAGACATGCTGGCACATGCAATTTCGCTCCAACAAGAGGAAATATCAGTCCAAAGAGCTGTTTCACCTGGTGGGTGTTTAAACCAAACACTCCAGTTAGATTTCAAGGGCTCTAAAGAGCCCAGCTCATAAAAAGACCAAGTACAAACCCATTAGAAATTGATGAAATTAGTAATTGGCATTGCCAAACTACTAATAGCATGGGATTTCTAGAGAACCTTTCTTGTATGGAACAACACATCTGCCTATCTTAATTTAGAAAATGAAGTGCTAGAAGTACAAATGATCGGCCACCCTGAGGTTTTGGCCAAGGGACCAGCAAAGCAATAAACCAAGTGTGATAGCAAGATAGGTGAGTTCCCTAGGCAATAATTCCTCAATGGAGACAATCAGAGCAGGGAGGATGGGTCAACCAGAAAAAGAGAAAGAACAATGGTGAAAACTAGCAGGCAAGACCTTTGGCTGTCACAGATGTCCAGTTTGGGTTTCCCACACGAATAAGTGATAAAGGCAAATTGAAACATTCTAACCTTTCATGTGACCCACATTAGAATAATTAAAGATAAATAATATAGACAAACATAAACAATATAGACAAATAATTAAAAATGAAGAATATAGACACTGTATTTCCACAGAAAGACAAAGAAAATTTTAAAATGAACTTTTTTAAAGCATCAAGCAATTTAGTAGTTGCAAATATAATAGCGTGAAGAAACATATATTCAATTTGTAACAGTTCTCTTCATTATTGTAACATAACACAAACTAAATTATTATTGTGTTTGGATTTTAAGGTTGCTATTATTATTATTGGCAAGTACAGATTATACATTGGAATACAGAGATTTAAATATTATGCTTTGAAATCACATATGGTCTCCAACCACATAATTAAAAAAAACTATGAGAAGCTGTAAAGCATCAGTGTATAGAGTAACATTAACCAATTGCAATATAATGTGAGTCACAGACATGAGTCACATACATAATTTTATATTTCCTAGTAGACACATGAAAAAAGTAAAATGGAAGAGGTGAAATGAATACAATAATGTTTTATTTAATTCAATTCACATAGAAAAGCATTTCAACATATAAGCAATGTAAAAAAAATGGGTTATTTTATACTCCTTTTCTGTACTAAGTTTTCATTTAAAAAAGTGTATATCTTATACATCTAGCATACCTCAATTCAGACTAGCCAATTAAAGTCTGCAACAGCCACCTGTGGCTACTGACTACTGTATTTGGCAGCATAGGGAGAGAAGTTACAAAATCAGACTTTAGAGTCAGAATCTAAATTTAAAACTTATCTCCCCAGCTAACTGATGTGACCCAAGCAGCAGAACTAATATTTCTTAACTTAATTTCCTTTCTCTGTAAAATGGAAAAAAAACAATAGTCCCTACCATTAAGTGTTGTTCTGTTGATTAAATGAGATAATCCACACTTACTAAACATTTAATACTTTTTTAGTTTTAATAGACTATTTTAATATGACATTGGAATTACTTATAGTCCTAAGATGTGAGAGCCACAAAAATACATTTTGTCAATTAAAGTGGGGTTCTGCCTTTAATGGTTTGGTCACCTCTATGGCAAATTAAAAATAGATATTAATAGATACTTTCCTGATCCTTCCATCATGAAGAGGAGCCTATTCTCACCCTGTGAGTTATCACTGACCTTGTAATCTGATTTTCCAATGGAATATGCAGAAGGAATGCCATGTGCATCTTAGAATCTGGGTCTCATGAGGTTTCAGAGTCTTGCCATTGTCATCCAGTAAGGCCTCCTGGAGAGCAGTAGGAAAGGAAGCCAGTCTAGCCTAATGGAGGATGGGAGGCCATAAAAAGGAGAACCAGATTTCATAGCCGACAGCTAGCATCAACCTCCAGAAAGGTAAATGAGGTCTTCTTGGATCTTAGAGCCCCAGAGACTCTTGAGATAAATGTTGCTATAGGAATAAGCTAGACCAAATGAGCAGAAGTACCCACATCCAACATACCAGGAGAAATACTGTACTTTTGCTGCTTTAAGTCAGTTAGTTTGGGACTTAGTAGCAAGCGGTAAGTACAAAACTATTAACCCAAAACCTATTATGTTTTCTGAGTAAAGCAAAAAGTACTTCTAAATTCACAGGGAATAAACAAAAAAGGAAACGCAATGGTTCATCAATGATAATCATGTACTGTATTGATTTGTGCCATTTGGGAAATAACTGAATGGCTTCATGAAGCTTTATGTTCATTATAGAAAAGTTAGAAAACATAAATAAGCAAAGAATAGAAAAAAAAATTAAATCATTATAAACTCACTACCAAAAGTCACCTCTGTTACTTTTGGTGCCTCAACTATTTTGCTGCCTTTTATTTTTTTAAGATTTATTTATTTATTTGTGTGTGGGGGGGGGGAGGGGGCAGAGGGAGACCGAGCTTCAAGCAGACTCTGCTGAGCTGGAGCCCGACCTGGAGCTTCACCTAAATGACCCTAAGATTATGACCTGAGCCAAAAATTAAGAGTCAGCCACATAACTGACTAAACTACCCAGATGCCCCAATTTTGCTCCTTTTTAAAATATACATTTTAAATATATATATATATATACATATATATATATATATATATATTTGCGAGTTTTTTTTTAAGATTTATTTATTTATTTATTTATTCATGATAGACATAGAGAGAGAGGCAGAGACACAGGCAGAGGGAGAAGCAGGCTCCATGCCGGGAGCCCGATGTGGGACTCGATCCCGGGACTCCAGGATCGCGTCCTGGGCCAAAGGCAGACACTAAACCGCTGAGCCACCCAAGGATTATATATATATATTTGTGGGGGGCAAACACATTAGTTTACAAAAACAGAATCATTTGAAACTGCCTTTATTCTTTTGAGAATAATTGGACTTTTTAGTAAATATATTACTAAAACATCATTTTAAATTTTGAAAAGTACTTTACTTTAGGGTATACCATAACTTATTTAACCAATGCCCCATCACTGGGCAATTAAGATATGTCCAGTTTTTCCCATTATAAATATAGCTGACATAGAATAATTTTACAATCATAAATAAGTTATTTCAGATGAAACAAAATAAGAAGGCAATCAATAAATGAAGGGAGGATAAGGCATACCATGAAACACATCATTATATCATTATTCATTAGTTATGTCTATATTATAAAACTAAACAAGTCTTTATCACAGCTAGATATTGACATTCTTTTCAAGTCTCAGCAGCTTTAAGTGTGTTTACCAATGCTTCTATTTCCAAAATATATGGATAAACTGTTTAAGCCGTTTTTAAATAATAAACTTTTTAAAATCTATGAATTATGCTGTAACTATTGTCATCTGATGAAATTTGAATATTCAATTAGTATTCTAATATTGTTAATAACTCCAGAAATAAAACATGAAAACCAAATGCCAAGCCATATAATTTTTAAAATGACAAAGAGAAATTTCTCAGTTCCCACACAACAGCTTTTTACCATACCATATGTTTAAAAGATCAATTAAGAGCACACCAGGATATCTGAAAACAGCATGTGTATACTATGAAATTATTATAATGTGCTTGTGTTCCCAACAACATACTTCAATAGATATATAGAGAGATGCCCTTTGCAAAGAAGACTATTATCTAGTTAAATAAGCTAAGAAAAATATTCTCTGTGACAATGAAAGGGAAGTTGGAGATAACAAACCTTATACACTCCCATGGCTGAGACTGTGTAATGTCCACATCCAGGGATTTTTGTGATGTCCAAATATTTAGAATCATCTGGCCTTCCCTACTTTCTTTTCCTGAAGCACAAATATACAACCACAATTAAAGACTGAACAACTGAATCTCAGAACAGTTATACCACGCTGAATGTGTTCTAATATGATACTATATAAAAAGAAGATGCCAGAGAGAGAATTTTGCAGTTTATCCAGTGATGTCCAGAGGAGAACAACACTAAATTTAATTAACCACTAGTATTCAATCACTGGAGATGTGTGTTCTACTGTAGGGTTGCATAAACCCTCTGACCTTGCAATGTCTAAATGAACTGTCACTCAAAATGATCAACTTTCCTTTTCTCCCATGTTCACCGAGCAACCTGCAGATTGTTTGGGCCTTTTCAGCCACCTGGAAAGGGTAGATCTGAAAAGTGGCTTTAAATATATAGTCACTGGGAATTCAGCATATTCAACTGTATATTAGTAATTAGACATTTAGGTTTAGATTTCACACGCCTTTTGTTCATACATGTCAATCTTTGAGAACTGGCTTGCTTCTTGTAATAGCATCAGATTATGGGGAGGCTAGTCAGATAGTCGCCTGGGCATCAATCTTATCAGAAGCCCTAAAGCATTGAGTCTCAAGATTTAACAGAATCATCAAGATGGCTTAAAACAACGCAGATTTCCCAACACCTGAGAATTCACATTCCTAAGAACTTCACAGGTGATGCTGACTATAATGACTTGAGGGTCTTACACTGAGAGTCACTGCCCTAAAATACCCTTGGATTACATTGGGAATGTTATGGCAGTTTACACTGGTTTCTAAACATGACTCTTCACAGACCTAGTGAAATGTAAGCGCTTTTGTGCCTACCAAAGTGGATAGTGCCCTTGAGTGATGTCTCAGACCTAGCTCCTTAGGAAACAGAGCCTGAGGCAAGAACTAAGTATTAATGCTATATTGAGGAGGTATGTGGTCCAGGCAGTGAGAGTAAGGGAATGGGATACGAGGCAGGGACGACTGGCAAGAAACACAAGGTGAGGGCACCTGGGTGGCTCAGTGGCTGAGCATCTGCCTTTGACTTGGGTTATGATCCTAGGGTCCTGGGATCAGGTCTCACATAGGACTCCCTACAGGAAGCCCGTTTCTCTCTTTGCCTATGTCTCTGCCTCTCTCTGTGTGTGTCTCTCATGAATAAATGAATAAAATCTTTAAAAAAAAGAAAGAAAGAAACACAAGACAACGCATGGCCACTGCTTCAGAAGAAGCTGTGAAGAGACCCAGCCATATCTGCTGGACCATATCTGACGTCTGCAGACGGACTGTGCAGAGAAACTGTATTGTGGAGCAGCCAATGAGAGAGAGGGGAAGGAGAGGAAATTTGGCTACCTTCCTTCTCCTTTTCTCCAAATTTTCCTAAGTGTGCCCCATAGGAAGCCAACCCCCTGCTCTTCCAGGTTGCATCATCTGACCTCTTTGGAACAATGCCACATTCCACTTTTCAAGAGGTGTGGCATTTCATTGAAGTCTGGAAGTATCAGGAGAAGCCAGAGATCCAGAGCTTAACTTTATCTAAAGTAGCCAGTTAGCCACATCCCAAAAGGAAGGCTTGACCCTCCTAGACTAGCTACTGGACAACGCTAGATGGCTTTGAGAGTCTGTTTCTTGACATTGGTAGTGGGTGACATAGAGCAAGAAGCTGAAAGTCTAGAGAATGGAGGTACTGAGACTTTCCAGGAAAGCTCATAAAATCTGTCTAATCCCATCAGAAATTAGAAGTCTTACCTCATTTTCACCCACTTATTTCCAACAAATCGGGATAGCATTCTCCCCATCCAACTTTGAAATGACAAATCTTGTCATTTCATACCAATTCTGAGATCAACAAGCTCATGATTGCCTGAAAATGCTACACAGTATCAGCTAAAATTTTAAGACTGAATAATGTATGCCTTGGTGCTGCTAAGGAAAAGGAGATTATCTTCATTATTTTAAAAATCTAAATGTGAAAGTCTTTAATATATCTACCAAAAAGTTGGCTGGGTCAAAATTGCAAAAAAAAAAATAAATAAATAAAAATAAAAATAAAAACAAAAAGGAAAAAAAAAAAAGCATTGTTGTTATTCTAAGTGGAAAACATTTGCCAACAAGAAAGAGAACTAAATCTATTTTCAATGAGACTTTACATCTGTCCTAATGAGTGTGATCCACTAAACATTATGAGTGATGAATAGACTGAGAATTAAATATACTAATTATAAAGTACATGTAAAAAAATCCTTTATGCTAGACACAAAATTTGTATGTAATTTTTATATATATAAATTTTTTATTTCTTTAGGAAAAATATCTTTTTTTAATATCACTAAATATATATTTTTTTAATTTTTGTTTTTACTTTAAGTAATCTCTATACCCAATGAGAGGCTAGAACCCACAACCCTGAGATCAAGAGTCTCAAGTTCTACTGACTGAGTCAGCCAGGCACTCCTATCATAATTTTAATACAAAATAAATATATATGGATAAACATTTACATCCATGTAACACAAATCCAAAGAATATTGATTTGAAAGGGCACTAAGCCACTAAACCACCTAGGATGCATATATCACTCAGTTTTGCCTTGTTTAGGGGTTCTTAAGTGTACCTGAGCTTATAGACCCTGCCACACCAGGGTTGGAAACTATGTGAAGCCCTCATTGGATGGTAAACTGGACAACCTAGCAGAAATCTCATGCTTATCCCTCACCGTGCTTATGTTCTTAACTCTACACTCTCCTAATGATCATCTTCAGACCCCCAGGTCATTTCCTGATGTTCTTTGAAAACTTCAGTATATGGAACAGAGTACTCCTTCTTCATCTTCTTTCGTGCACAACATCTATATTGAAAATCCACCCTACCCCCTAATGTTAGTTAGACTTTTTTCTGTGCCCTACTCCAATGGTTCTCAGTGTGGTTTTCAAGCCAGGCAGCATCAGCATCAAATAAGTACTTGTTAGAAATCTAGACTCACTGGCCCCACCCCAGACCCACTGCATCAGAAATTCTGGGTGTTAGACCAAGCAAAGCATGTTTTAAAGAACCTCAGGTACTTCTGATACACCTGAAGCTCGAAACCATCTACTTGCCTCAGCCTAAGCATTTACTCGATCAGTATCTGGAACCACTCTTCCAAAATCTCGAACTCAGGCTGACCTCTGATCACAATCCATGTTTACTAGATGTTCCCTTTCTTACAACCTCTTGGCTTTGCTTCCAGGTTTCCTCTCAGTCTCTCAACCCCTCCTGCTTCTTTTCTTTCCTCTCCAGCCTGGGCCACATGGTCAACCAATTAAATTGTATTCTCATGAGTACTCTCAATTCCCTCAACTCTTTAACTCTTGACCACAGCTGTCTTACCAATGCCATACCCTAAATCGATCCAACTGACTGTTCTCTCTGGGTTGTTTCTGTATTGCCAAGTACTGCTAGAGAAAATGACATAGCCGTGCTCACTTGGCTCCACTACAAATTTATTATATTCAACCTCGGTTGGTTCCTCTATGCTACTTGGCAATTATTTTTATTCTTCCCCAGTCTGTTTCCTTTCCCACCCACAACAGCTGTTCCACAACTTTGTAACTCCCCAAGTCCCCAACCTCACCTTCAACCTTCACACTCCTTCACCCAGAGAAGAGTCACCAGGCAGGAGCTCCTTATACACTCTTACCCTCTAACTAAAAATGAACTTAAATATTTATGCCCATCCTTTCCTCCCTTCCTTCCTCTAAGCTGTCTTGACCTCCTTTCCTAGATCACCTTCACCCATCTCCCTTTTCTCCTATCCTATATTGGCCAAGATCCTGATGCCTACTATTGAACATGCTGATTATCACTGCTGTGAAACTGTGTTATCTGTATGCACTGCCCATCTAAATTCTCACAACACTTAATTTTATCATGGTAAAATATATAAACACTCACTATTTTAACTATCTTTAAAAATATGGTTCAGTGGCATTGAGTACATTCACACTGCTGTGCAACCATCTCCACTATCCATCTCCAGAACTTTATGATCCCAAACTGAAACTCTGTACTTATTAAAGAGTAACTCCCCATTGCCCTCCTCTCCTCATCCATAGCAACAGTTGTTCTACTTTCTGTCTCGATTAATTCAACTATACTAGGTATCTCACAGAAGTAAAATCATATAATATTTGAACTTTTATGTCCAGCTTATTTCACTTAGCATAAAGCTTTCAAGGTTCATCCATATTGTAGCAAGTATCAGAATTTCATTCCTTCTGAAGACTGAATAATAATCCACTGTATATGTAGACCACACTTTGTTTATCCATTCATCCATCAATGAATATTTGGGTTATTCTTACAAAACTTTTGTATGGTTTCTAATTTTAACCTCATTTTTTGATGAAGATCCTGAAGTTTACAGAGATTAACTAAATTGTTCATATCACAGCTGTTAAGCAGGTGGAGACATCAGATCAAGAAATCTTTATATCTCTGGGTTTTCCCACTATATACCACAGGCTCTATCTCATATACTTTGGAAATTCTTTGGCGATTGTACTAGATCAGTTTTCAACTTCAGTCAGGTAGGCTTTCTCCCTCACTACCCACTCCTTTCTAAAATCATATTCAATTCTACTCAATACTAAAAATAATTGTTTGACTTCCCGCTCTCAATGTTACTTCCCACATTCTCCCAAATTTGGCCATCAAAGGTCACCAGTGATGTTCTAAGTGTCTTTTCTCCCTCTTCTCCCACTCAAAGCTGGTCATTTTATGCCTCCTAATCCAGCACCAATGTATTTTTACAGACTTATCTGTCAATGACACCCTTTCTGCACTCTACACAGGACATCTGTCCCTCCTGAGGAGCACAAGGGGGCTCCATTCTTCTCCCTACATACTCCTTACAATGTCTTTTTCTTCCCACTTCCACTAACAAACTCTTTTTTAGACCCAGGTCATAAGTCCCTTTTGTGGAGTATCCCAGGCCATCCCAACTTCTACCTGTGTCAGACAGAGTAATCATGTTTTTCTCTGGGCTACCATTATTAATGCTACTGGCCACCATAATACTAACGTCATTCTCCAAGATACTGTGAACATCTTGGAGGTAATTACTACTTTTAAATAGAGTAGAAAATTTACATATTTGAATATTTCTTGTGACCTCCTCATAACTTCTTAGCCATTTCTTCTCCAGCTATATTTCTGGCAACTAGCTTCATACAGCTGTAATCATTCAGCTCCTGGCTTCAGTGATAATACGTATCTGTTGCTTTCTCCCCAGATCTTCTCTGGTTCTTCAATGAGGGCGATGCCTAGGGAAGATTGAGTTCACAAAATGCACAGATTTAAATTTCTGGGGGATTTATTCCATGTTGCCATCTATACCCAAAGGGAAATAGCACTGGTGGAGAGCTTCCTTCTTCAGTCTCCTGCGTGGAAATTTCTGGTACTACTGTACACAGCAACTCAGAGGGCTGCAGAAGGATTGAGCCTAGTTGTCCAGAGCAGTGATCAGTGTGATAACACACCTTTTGTCTCATTCTTCCCAATCATCCATTCTGATTCTCTGTGAACTCTTCTCAAAACAAACTACTTGCAATGCAGTACTGCCAAATTTGTGTCAAGCTCTGCTTTCTGGGAGAATCTTAAACGTACAATCAGAATACTAAATCTTGCACATGATGTGCCTTTGCCATTTATAAGCTGTGTAATCTTGGGTAAGTTACTGGACCCTCCTGTGATTCAGTTTTCCTTATCCATAAACAGAATATAATATGAAGAATTATACCCATAGGCTGAAAAAACATATTTCCTTTCTAAAGTATACCAGGTATTAGAAATACTAGAATTAATTCTCTCCATATTGATATTTCAAAAGTTTTTAAAAGTATTTCCACAGATTTATGCAAACAAAGACAATAAACAGTTTACAAATTTAAGAAAATAAAAAAAATGAGGTATCATCTGGTCAGAAAGGAGTAGGAATTATAGTTAAAATTACTGATACTATAAAACTTTAGGAAATCATTTAGTAGAGTCTTCTAAGGAGCACCTTCTGATATAATGAGGGCTCATGGGAGAAACCTGCTACTTGGATATGTACTCATAACACAGTGGAAGCAGCTCAGATTAGGAGGTGTCAATACTCATTGTCTGCTAAATCTGCTACTGACCGGTCTTACAGCCAGATTTGGGCACTAGGGAAGGATTATTAGATCCTGGAACATCTCATACTTGACAGAGGAAGACAATTTGGAAAAAAAAAAAAAAAGAGAGAGAAAGAGAGAGAGAGAGAGAGAGAGAGAGAAATCAAAACACTGATGAGCTCATTCTCTGGAAGGTGTTGAGTGCTCATTTGTGTACATAGAGACAAAAGATGGAATCCTGAATATTTGAACATATGACAATGACGAGGATAACTTAGAAAGCTTTTTGTGATGGATTTCAGTTAAGCAACCTTGCTGTTTCACTTGCGATCCACTTCTTACTAACTGTGTAGGGTCAAGCCAGTTATTCAGTTTCACTGAGTCCAATTAAAACAAACAAAGAAAAAAGAAAAAAAAATTAAAGGAAAAGGAATGAAAAGAGAATAGGGAGAAAGGAAAGAAGAGAAGAAGGGAGGACGGGAAGAAGGGCAGAAAGATAAGCTTGGCTTTTGAAGTAAAGCCAACTTGGGTTTGGATCCTTGCTCCACCACAGAATTGATTTTGTGTTTAATAAATCATTTAACTTTTCTATAAAATGAGTGCATTATCTTGAAGATCAGATATGGGGTATGTAAAGTACCTGAAAGATAGGATTTATGCATAAATGGACATCATATACGTCATTGTCCTCCTTCTCATCATTACAAATATTGGCAGTAAATCACCTCCAGAATGGAAAAGAGGAATACAAGAAGCAGAGAGTCAGGCATCCAAAAGGACAAAAGAAGAGCAATGTAATGGAGTTATTTTTCTTTTCTAAAGTAGCTTTCAGAAATTACTTTTCTTTTCCCTTTTAAATTAATCTTCAAATGCCTCTGGAGACAGGTGATTTTTAAGAGCTGAGCGAAAGTGAAGCTGATCCGTAGTAGAGCATAATACCTAAGGGAAACAGTCTGGTTTGCAAAATGTGTGTCATCAGCAAGATACCACCCATTGCAGCACTTTTTAGTTCAAAGGTTACAGCCACATGTGATTTTAAGCAAGCATCGCTGCAGGATATAGTATGTATTATAGCTTAAGTAGAAGTGACCAATAGCCCATCCAGCTAACACCAGGCTTCTTCCTCACATAATGCCAGATGCTTCAATGGAAAGCACAAAATGCATCAAATACCCCCACCCTGCTCTACAATACCATAGAGAGAATTTATTCTTGACATCAACCAGTCATCAAGTTCTGCCCAGAAGCATGAGAAGTTACAGCCATCTTCATAATTTTATCCTTGTCATCAAACTACAAATCTATTAGAGATATGTTATGCACAGAGTCCATGAAGATATTTCATTGTCTTTCTTTTAAATGCCCTCCCTTTTAATTCTAATTGCTGCTACCTCTTGTTAGAGGAAAAAGATGTAGTGTAAATAAGAACAGCATTTTATTCTCCTGAAGTACTTTGTAATTATAGAGATAATTGCCATTATGTGTCTTCTCAACACTAGACCCTGTGCTAAGCAGCTTAGATATATGACTGCTTATCCTAATAGTGCTATTGGTATTATAGCCCCATTTTACAAATAAAGGAAGTGAGGCTCTCAGCAGGTAAATCATTTTGCTCAAATTCCTACAGTTAGTAATCGTCAGAGTTGGATGAGGACCCAGTTATGTCTGGCTCCAAAGCCATCCAAAGTGCACTTCCTTGCCTTCAGAGAGTAGAAAGAGGCAGAGGCCTGGTGAGTTAGGATGCTTATAATGTAAGGGGGGCAACGGGAAAGTTGGACATGGAGCTTGGATTCAGATCATTCAAATCAGAGCACTGACACTTAGCAGATATTTGACCTTGGGGAATTAATCTCTCTCCCCTCAGTTACTTTATCTACAGAATGGAGACAGTAAACTCTCCTGCCTAAGCATGTTTGAGATTAATCCCAGGTTCCTTCTATACCTGGCACAAAGAAAACACACAGCAAACATTGGTTGTTATTATGGTATCCACTGTGTTGTGACAGCACATAATCATTATATACAGTCACGTAGAAATTGGTCCATATGAGTGAAAGCAATACAGTAAATTCAGCTATAACCCAGAGCATTTAAACATCTCTCTCTCAAACCACTTAATCAATCAATAAATAGGCTTTCTGATCTAATCAGAATAAGTATGTCCATATATCATACCCACATCCATCAAACTTCAGCTCTCTAAACATTTGATCAATGCCTATCAAACCCATATAATGCATTTCCAGAGAATTGTCCAACAAAATAATGAGAACTTAGCTTCTATCAAACAATACTTTATTGTGGGGAAAAATCTACTCCTGAGTCAACCTCCTCGTAAATCAGCAGAGCACACAATTACTGGGGCCTGAAGGAGGGGCAAGGGCTTTACCACTAAACCTATCCTCTTTGGCTGGCTAGGAAGGACCTGAAATTATTACCTTATAAATCATTTTGTGTCTTGTTAATATTTGTTTGTTTTAATAGTATTTGAAAAAAGGAAATTTATGAGAAAGACATGAAAAAAGTGACAGTTTATCATTCTCATCAATGTGTTTGTGTATTTTTTAAGTTCAGCAAAATAGCTCAGATTAAGTATGTGCTCTTAAAGAACAGACTGCCTGGATGGAAACCCATTAACTAACTGTGTAGCCTGGGGAGAGGTACTTCTGGTGCTGCCTCCTCCTCTTGCAAATGGGGGTAGTCAAAGCTGAACCTACTTCATAAGATTATTATTCATCCAACAAAGATTTGAGTGTTTGCTCTGAGTGAGAGAGCATTCTACACATTATAAACACAACAATGAATAAAATAGATTAATTTCTCTGCCCTTCAAAAGTTTATAATCACAAGAAGAAAGACAATAAATCAGTATATAATATGTCAAAAAGTGTTAAGTTGAGCTCCATCTTAAGTTGATAAGAGTAAATTTTGTGATCTGTTTTGAATAACTCATTTGGTCTTGCTAAACCTAATAATAATAATAATAATAATAATAATAATAAAAGTAAAATGGAGTAAAAGGCATATAGCTGCACTGATCAATATGGTAGCCATATGGCTGTCCCATGTGGCTGCTGAGCACTTAAAATGTGGCTGGTCCAAAATGGAGACATGTTCCAAGTATAAATAAAGTGTATTTACCAGATGTGTCCTAAATGTATCAGTTTTGAAGACTTAAATAAGAGAAAGAGAATATAAAATATCTCAGGAATGGTTTATACTGATTGTGTGCTAAAATGATAATACTCAGATATATTAAGTTAAATTAAAAATATTATTTAAATTAATTTGTCCTTGCATCCTTTTGTTTTTTTTTTTACAATGTGACTGTTAGGGGCATCTGGGTGGCTCAGTGTTTAAGTGGTTGCCTTTAGCTCAGGTCATGATCCTGGAGACCCAGGATCAAGTCCCACATAAGCCTCCCCACAGGAAGCCTTCTTCTCCCTCTGCCTCTCTCTCTGTCTTTCATGAATAAATAAAATATTTTTTAAAAATTATCCTGGATAATTTTTTTTAAATTTATATATCTGCATTTATACTGTACAATTAATTTTAAAAATTAGTTTTGAATTCTCTTTTTCTGAGGAGGAAGAGTCAGGATAAACTGTCATTAGGGATTAAGGAAAAACAGCTGGACAGGACAGAAGACCTGAGCGCCCTCTGGATGTGACAGGTTTTTGACCTTGTGACATGCAGTAACTCACTTGGCCTTTCTGAGCTTCATTAATTGGTGTGTAAAATGGAGGAGAAAGATAAATAAGAATATCTGCTCTGCTTCTGCAGAGAATTGTTGTGAGACTGTTGAAAGTTATTTAAGTTATATAAAATCAAGAAAAATCACATTGGATACTCAAGTGATATGCATGTATTAATTTCATAATAGAAAAACAGAGGGGAGACATCCAAAACAGTTTTAGTTCATCTCTGTTACAACTGCCTATCATGCTTTATGTTGAAAAGAATTTCCTTCATATCATTCTTTCTGTCTCATTGTCTCTGTCCGTCCGTCTTTCTATATATATAAATAATTAATTTTCTCTTTGCCCCATCCGACCCCCACCCTGTGTGTACATTCAAGCTTTCTCCATCCTTTCTTGAAAGGCTGGCCTGAATGGATTACAGCAATGGGCTCTTAGCCTTCCAGCTTCTGATGACTTCGTTCATTGGAGACAATAAACTATCTGAAAGCAGAATGAGTATAAATTTGAGGTTTTACTTCCTGATAGACTTTCATTGGTTGTCCATGGCCCTCTACCAAACCTCTCATGAGACAGCATTCTCCATGCCATTCAAAGATGACTACCCTTCTCTTTGTCCAAGGTGCTGCATGATCCTTATTGGTTTCCTTAAATCCTACCCAACCTCTGTAAATGGGCCCTTGATTAATCCTTCACAATTATACAACTTTAGTAGGCATCTGTTTCTTGCTAGGTCCTGTCATTGGTAAGTATGTGTAAAATAAACCATTTAAATAAGAAAGAAACTATTGCAAACTTATAAAAATAACTTAAACTGGAGGCACCTGGGTGGCTCAGTGGTTGAGCATCTGCCTTTGGCTCTGGTCATGAACCTGGGGTCCTGGGATGGAGTCCCACATGAGGCTTCCCACAGGGAGACTGTGTCTCCCTCTGCCTATGGCTCTGCCTCTCTGTGTGTGTCTCTCATGAATAAATAAAAATAGAATCTTTTTAAAAAATAGCTCATGCTGTATATTCTCTCATGAAAACAACAACAACTAGGACACACATCCTATTCTGTTAAGATACCACTGTAGAGAGTTGTTTCTCATGTTGGTCCACAAGGCTAACCATTAGATGGTGAGTTAGCCAAATTTGTTATTTGGAGGTCCTCCTCTGGGCTTATACTGAGCCCAGCCACTTATACAGCAATAAGTGCTCCTTCATGGCCACCATCCACCACTTCCTTCCTTAAGCCATACACTGTAGCACTGGGAAGGTATACCTTCCAGATCAGTAAGCATGCCAAACTCCCTTCACACTCTCTGCCTTGCACACTGAGCCATTTGTAAGTGGTGCCCATATCTGCTCTATTTATGGTTATACCTGCTCAGGTCCTTTAGCAACTAGAAACACTGAAAAGAAATTGTGTGCCAAAATAAAAACAATTCTCAACCATAAAAGGGAAAATGCACAAATTTAGAAATTAGAACAGAGTTTCCCAGGGATTCTGATCCCCCATAAGTTTTCTGGGACCAAACTTTTCTTATTTTTGAGGTAACACTGCATTACTGTTTCAATTTTGTGGTTGGTTTGTCAACTCAGTCACCCATCAATGTTTCCCTCAGTACTTTTTCTACTCAGGTACAATTTCTTGCTAAAAGCCACCACTAAATCCTAGACTTTAGATGAAGTCCTACTTCATGTGTATGTGCTTGCATCAGAGTCCTGAGCACACCTTACTTTCATTGTTGGGTTCCCTGCATTCCCCCTAAGTGCCATTCTTCATTCTCTATCACCTTTCCTTACTTTATTTTATAATCTTTATCAACATCTGATATTATTTGCTTCTGAATTCATTATCCTTTTCTTTCACTGAAGTATAAGTTCAATGAAATCATGTTCTGTTTATCACAGTATCCCCAATATCAGGAACAGTACATGACACATAATGGGCCCTTAATTAGTAACTGTTAATGATATATTAATGAATATACAAATAATCTTATGTTTTTTACACAGTACTAGATAAAGGAGATGTGTAATAAATGCTTGTTTGAATGCTGAGGAGCTTCACTCTAGTACCACACTACAGCAACAGGCTATTTCATATATTTCTAAGAAAAGGTTTAATTTGGCGTGGAGGTGGCCATGGTGAACTGGAGAGGGTCTGAACCATCTAGAAGGAGCAGCTTAGACTCAATGCTAGACATTTATTATCATTTGAGAATGTAAGCTTGATGCTGCCATATCTTGACATATTGCAAGAAAAGCCAAGTTCTTGATTTTTCTATGTTAAAGTTTCTTCATTTTTAGAAGCGGTAATTAATTTAGAATGTTATAATTATGTGACCCAAATAAAATGTGTTCAAGTGTAATACACCCAGTAGCCTATCAGTTTGAGAACTCTACCCTACATCTTTGCCCTATGAAATGCATCCATAAAAGAACACAAACTAACAAATATAAGCACCCTGGACTACTGCATGCTTTAAAAATATCAAAAGTTATTTCTTACTATAGATTAAGAAGGAACAGCAAAAGCTTGTATGTTTATATATAAAAATGTTCTCTTGTAGAAATCACAAAGACTATCAGATAAAACTACTAATTAGCACTTAATTTGAAACTTAATTAAAGTGAATTCTACTGTGCTAAAAACTCAATGATCTCAAGGATCCTATGACCTTCAACTTATTTGTAATGAGGTTCTTCTTTCTAAGCAGGCATGGTAGGGCACTCACATTACAGGTGAGGAAATTAAGGATTAGAAGGATAAGAGACCTGCCTGAGGTCTTATGATGGAAGAGATGGAAAAAGAACCCACTCTGTGTTCCCTTGGTTTCTACCACCTCCTAAATCCACCTGCTGCATCATGCCTCTGTTGTGGTTTAGACTCTTTTTAGTGATGAACTTTACTGTACCACTCATGTTTGGATTCGACTCTGGACTATTCTCTGCTTCCTGACCCAGAAGTACTCAATGGTCCAATTCCTGCCACTCCCACACCAAGCCCTGCTTGCCAAAGACTCAGCCTGGGACATGTGCCCAGATGAGCTCAGTCACCAGGGAGAAAACATAACTTGACCAGTGATGGCAGAGGTGGGGGGTGGAAAGTGGAAATTTACCATCTCTGTCCACTGTGGAACATCTGATGCACTGCTTCGTCTCCTCTGAGGGTCTAATTCACTTCCACATGATGATTGTCCTTAAAATAGTTACTCATTTATGACAGGACTAGCAATGACTCAAAAATCACTGTACTTTCCTCACAGGACAAAACCAGAAGAGACTTCAACATGGCCATACAAACTTACATGACTACACATTGACTTATCACAAAGCTCTTGTCCTTATAATTTCTCCTTGTCATACAATCAGCTTTTCTTTTCCTAACACTTTGAGATATCATTGATAGACCATACAATTCATCTGTTTAAAAACAATCAACTTCTGATAGCTTACCTGAAATATCTTACACTGGGGTCAATGAAAGAGAACATATTTCTACAAAAGGGTGTATCACGTATCTCTACAAAAAGGTGTATCTTTCAGTAGAAACTACAGCAAGACCAGGGTTTAATTCTACATGAGTCACAGCTTATTTATAATGTGAAAGTACAAAAGAGAAGATTTTAGGATTTTTTTTTTTTGATAGCCTATATTTGGTCCTGTGAGTAGAGGCAGAAATTAGGGTCCAGGGACATGTTTTCAAATTCATGTCTATATTAGCTTTATATAGTCTTGTCATTAGAAGTAATCATAGACCAGTAGGGTTTGTTTCAGTTTCAAATCTTTTTAGATATCAAAGAGTCAACTATAATTAAGATAAATACTCCAAAACCTATTGTTTTGCATGCAAACATGCATTACGAAAGCAGCTAAGTAATAGCAGCTTAAACAAAGCAGCTAGCTTTGTTTAAGGTAACAAAGGGCCATACCCCCCGATACTCCACTTCTGAGGACAGGTATTTAAACAAGTAGAAAGATTCATCTATACCCATGATACATAGATAGGTAATAGATAGATAGATAATATAGATGCTACTACCAGAGACAAAATCCGGTTTGGAAAGCTGACAGTTTATTTTTCTTCCTCCTCCTCAAAGTGGCCACCTCCGCCTGAATTCTTCTGTACATGTAGACATATCCACAGAGACAATTTGAAAAGCATGATGAAGTTTAAGTTCAGAGGCTTTCAGTAGCTTACCTTTAATAAAACCCAGATGTGATTCAAACTTGAGTAGGTCTTACTTGCCAAGAGTATTTGTTGTTATTATTTAAAGAAAAATCGAGTGAGTTGATGATCTGAATCATACTGCCGAGGGAGAGAGATGCTTAGTTAAATAGTTATTATTCTTTTTTAATAACTCCTATTTAGATTGGCTTCATTATGTGACTTACAAATCACATCATCTTTATTAAAGGAACTTAAAATATTCAACATGAAATGAAATTCCAAATGCTTGATTTACTATAAATTGTGCACAGGTGTGGGATTGTTTATAGTCCTTTGGTTCAGTAGGAAGTCAAGCTTTCATTTATGTTTCACGGAGCAGTAAATACCATTTAACTCTGAAATGTTAGGATCATTAGTAGGAAACTTTATATATGAAACAACTGTCAATGCAGATCAAGCTTAAGACTCTGGGACCCTCATGGTATCTTCTTAAATAAGGACATTGCAAGTGCTTCTTTGTTAGAACCTTGAAAAGGAAAGATCTCTACATATAGAAAATATTTAAACCCCTAAACACTTTGGAGAGAAAAAACTGCAGATTAGGGAAGTATATGCTAATATGGGCAAAACCTGAAATGGGCTCCCCTGGGATGGCGGTATTTGGAAAGGGGACAGCCAATCTGAGCACAGCTATAAATTGCTTCTGAAGGTGAGATCATCTGAGAATCTACTGGTCTCTTTAACTGTGTTTTAGTTGATGTTTCCAATTAGTAATATCTAGTCTAATCAGCCCTAGAGACTGGAAAAAAACACAAATTGTAGAAGATGACAAATCCGTTCTTTTGAAATTTTAGAAGATGAGAAGTGAATGAGTAAAATTATGTATGTGTGTCTGTGCTTAGTGACCTAAAGCCATTTATTTTGTGGTGATGTGGAGGATCTCTGGGCTGGGAACAGACAGCTGGGTTTTAATGCTGCTTCTGGTGCAACATGCATGTGGGACCTTGGAAAGCAACAACTGCCCTGTGACTCAGTTTCCTTATCTATCAAGGGGACAGCTGGAAAACATATCTGGACTCCCTCTTAGCCTTCAACCTCTACAAGTGACTTGCCTTCTAATATAAGGCAAAAATTCCTAAGTATCAGCCTAAAATGGCTGGTGATTACAGGTAAAAAAATAACAAAAAGTTACTTTGGGTTAATTTTATTTACCATTACTAATATGGGCAGCAGCAGTAACTACAGAAGACGTTCTATGTTCTAGGTACTGAGCTGAGCTGGGTGCAAGCTCCTGCAATGCTTACAACAAGCCTGTGAGGAAGCTGTTATTTCCCTCAGAATGCGGTAAAAGAGCTTATCCAAAATGGCACAGCTCATAAGTGGCAGAAATAGGATTCAAACTTAGGTAAACTCATGTTATTCTGACTTAATGCCACTGCTCATAATCACTATCACCTCCCCATATAATTTGGGATTCCTGAATATTCTAACAATCTCATAACTTCCTCCCATCTATGGACATTTAAGCTACCTTCATATTTAATCAATCTTCTTTAAGAAATTATTCGTACCAAATCCCAGAGTATGGAAATAAATCTGATATTTTGGTTTTACATTACTTGGAATTAAAAAGATGCTTTTATTCCTTCCTTTTCATTTTATTTTTCATGTTCCTTCATTGATTATGGGGGGTATTAAATGTCAAAAGTAATTTTAATAGAGTATGGTTTGAGTCCTTTCAATTCAAATACCATCTATTTGGGGACCCCGGATAGCTCAATAAGTTAAGTGTCTGCCTTTGCCTCAGGGTATGACCCTGGGTTCCTAGGATCAGGCCCCAGGTCGAGTCCCTGCTCAAGGAGTGTGTGCTTCTCCCTCTCCCTCTGTCCCTCCTCTTGTTTGTGCTCGCTCTCTCTCTTCTCTCAAATAAATAAATAAATGAAATCTTAAATAAAAACACACAATATATTTGTCTTAGAATTTCAACTACTTTGTCTCAATAGCTTTCATTGGTTCTTTTTTTTTTTCATGCCCAACCTGTTTAATTGGGCCAATAATTAAAACATACGGAGTGTGTTAACACACACACAGAGCAACACTTTGATCATAATGTCCTTAGTCATAAAGCAGATTTTCTTTGAAGATGAAGTTTGTTTCCAAAAGTTCTATGATAGAAGATGAAGTTTGTTTCCAAAAGTTCTATGATGGTCAGAATCCTGAGACCACATCATTAGACTGGCATTAAAGTTGTGATGAACTCTCATAGGTCTATTAAGCTTTCCTTTCATATTTCTTAAACTAAAATGTGCACAAATTACAAATATAATGTCTGTTAGTGACACATTACACATTTTACATTAGTTGTAGTGGACACCAAATGTCTATTTCCATTTCCTATTTCCTTCAGGATCTCATCTACATTTGGTAATGATGAAGCACATCATTTCATTGTGCTTTGGTAGAGCAAGCAGATATACAAAAGGGCAGGTACAGTCTGTTTTCTGTATTATATTCTCTCTTCAAATGTTCAATGCCTTTCTGATTTTAGAACCCAGAGTTATCTACACCTACTTGTCACTAATACCTTGGTTTCCAGAAAGGCCCATGAGGTTCTAGAAAGCCCGTCTAGTCCTCAGCTCACTTACCAACCCCTTATCAGGAGCAGAGCTTTCTCAGATGACCCCTCCATAAGCTTGTGGGAAAAAAAAAAAACAAAAAACTACACCTTTCTTTAGCCTCTTTCTCTATTTCCAAACCATCAGTTTCTTCCTTTCCTAATTATTTTCCATAGAAGTTACCCTTGCATGATGTTGGAACTAAAAATCTCTGGGTTTTATTGGCTATAAGAGACTACTATCATATATTAGACTTAACAAAAGGAAACTCATGGATGAGAAGGACTACTGTACACAGTTTTTCCAATATTTGGTTTAAAAGTGAACATTTCTCCCAGTTTCTTATGCAGTTAAGTAAACACTGACTACATGACCCAGCTCTCTCACTCCTAGGTAGTTCCAGCTTCTACTGAATGTATACAGTGGAGTTATCTATAATCACCAAAAACTGGAAATTAGGAGGGGCACCTGAGTGGCTCAGCAGGTTAAGTGTCTGCCTTCAACTCAGGTCATGATCTTGCCGTCCTGGGATCGAGCTCCACATCGGGTTCCCTGCTCAGTGGGGAGTCTGCTTCTCCCTCTCCCTCTCCCTATCCAACCACTGCCACTTGTGCTCTCTCTCTTCTCTCCAATGAATAAAACATAAAAAAAAAAAATTAGAAATAAGGAAACTGCCCTTCAACGAGTGACTGGTTTGACAAACTGTAACACACCCATACATTAAATATCATATGAATGAATGAACAATCAATCCATCAGAGCAAAGTATTGATACATAAAACAATAAAGTTGAGTCTCAAAGGCTTTAAGCTGAGTGAAAGGAGCCTCTCAAGAGACTATTATATACTTTATAGTTTAATTTACATGGTATTCTGGAAAGGACAAACACAACAGGGACAGAAATCCATGAATTCTTTTAGACACTGGGGTTGGAAGTAGACATTTACTGCTTGTGGGAGACAGAGGGGAATTGGGGAGAAAATGGAATAGTCCTGTATTTTTATTGTGACAGTAGTTACATGGCTGTACATATCTGCCAAACTTATAGAACTACAGACTAAAGGGATAAATTATATCTTAATAAAAATAAGTAGATAGGGATGCCTGGTGATCAGTGGTTGAGCATCTGCCTTTGGCTCAGGTGTGATCCCAGGTCCTGGGATCAATCGCACTTCAGGCTCCCTCTGAGAAGCCTGCTTCTCCCGCTGTCTATGTCTCTGCCTCTCTGTGTTTCTCATGAATAAGCAAATAAAATATTTAAAAAAAGTAAAAATAAAAATAAGTAGATAATAAACATTTTTCAAAGTAAATTAGGTCTCCCAGACTCAACGACCAGTGAAACAGATGCAGGCTGACATGGGTCATAAAATACTGAAAGAGGACTACAAGGAGAAAATTCTGTCCTATGAATGGACAGCCTTCTTCTCAGGGAAAAGGCTGAGGAATGAGTGGCATGTTCTGTATCTCATGATTAAGACTTATCTCTCCCTGGCCACAGTGCAATGGACCTGGAGTGAAAAGTCAATGCCAGGACAGCTTTTTGAAGTTATTGTAATGTTGACAAAGAAAAAAAAAAGAAAAGAAAAGAAAAGAAAAAAGAAAAGGAAGAGAAGAGAAAGAAGAGAAGAGAGAAAAAAGAGAAAAGAGAAAAAAGAAAAGAAAAGAAAAGAAAAAAAGAAAAAAGAAAAGAAAAGAGAAAAGAAAAGAAAAGAAAAGAAAAGAAAAGAAAGAAAAGAAAAGAAAAGAAAGAAAAGAAAAGAAAAGAAAAGAAAAATTGTCCAAGGTTTTTAGCTTGGGTTGTCAGAATTCCTTTGGAGAAATTAAACTAGAAAATGACAAAACTGTGTAGTGGACAGTGAACACATGGTGTGGGAGAAGCAATAGCTGAGTCAATTCATTGGAGAAGTGCTAGAATGAGGGCCCCACAAACTGCTGCTGAGAAGACATCTACATTCTCCCATACATACCCCATCCCTGAAACCCATTCTGTTCTTCACAAGGTCCAACTTCATGGCTTTTTCTGGGTTTCTGTGATGTGTTCTAATCTCTTTTTACCTCCTGAATCTCTCCTTCTTTTTTAAATTATTTGAGACAGAGAACAAGTGAGTATGAGTGCGGGGAACAGACAGAGAGAGAGGGAGAAAATCCTCAAGCAGATTCCCCACTGAGCTCAGAGCCTGATTCAGGGCTTGATCCCTGGACCCTGTGGTCATGACCTGAGCCAAAAATCCAGAGTTGGAAGCTTAACTGACTGCTCCACCCAGGTGCCCCTATCTCCTATCATATTCCTCCATCTTCTGAGGATTGGATGGTTCAACTCCAGAATGCACACTGGTGGGCAATGCTTAATCTGCACTGCATTTTTACATCAGTGTTTTACAGTCTTCACATCATTTTCCCAATTTTTCCCTTCAATCATTTTTACCTTCACTCAGGCATGTTTGTGACAGGATTTGTTAAATTATAGCCAGAGTAAAGAAGGGATCTGTGCTAATTCTGCAGATTCACAGTACTGGAATTGACATTTAAGGCCTTTGCATCATGGATGCTGGAATATCTTCACTATAATATTTCCTCCAAGGAGTTACTTAGCCTTTCCTTGGAACTCATCACTACAGGAGCTAGGCTGATTAATTCTTCCACAGCCCTGACGTTAAGAGATTCTTTATAACACTCAGCCATACATCATGAGCTAATACATTCAAAATTTTTTGCTGATCTGAAACCCCTCTGAAATTCTCTTATTCCTTCCTCTACAATAGCCATGTAATCATTGCCCTTGGGCAACTTAAACTCTCAGGACCTTACATTCCCTATCCCTCCAAAGGTTTTCTATAAATAAACTAAATAATCCTCTTCCTTTATAATTATTTCAGAATTTCTCATATTCCATTTGTGATAAGTTCGTAAATATAAAAGAAATGGTTAGGGATTTTGGAAAAAGCTCACCTCTAACCCATTTTTTTTTAAATTTTAACAAGAGTAATTAAAGGACAATTCTGTTATAAGTAATCCAGTCTGACAGCCCCAGAGCCTATACATCATTGCCATGCAGTCTGGAGCTATCACATGGAGAAGATGAACAGAAATATTCCTCAAAGAACACTCATTCATTCTGCCTTTTCAAATTTTAAAACACACCCAAGTAATTTGGGTGTTTCTATTGAGCTTTACTGACATATACATTACCAAGTATATTAAAAGGAAAATAAACAGCAACATCCAAGGCCAATCCCCATCTCCTCTGAGAGCTGAGAGAGAAAGTTTTGAGACTCAGGGGGATGGAGAATACCACTATGCCTGGAACTCCACCTGGAAAACCCATTTTTACCTTCCCCATATCACTGCTCAGGACAATGAACAAACAGAATTATAGACCAAGTAACTGTCTTGAAAACACACAATCACACGAATGTCATTTTGTAATTAAAACCCTTCCAAATGGGATGCCTGGATAGCTCAGAGGGTGAGCATCTGCCTTCAGCTCAGGCCATGATCCCACAGTCCAGGGATAGAGTCCCGCATCCGGCTCCCTGCAGGGAGCCTGCTTCTTCCTCTGCCTGTGTCTCTGCCTCTTGCTGTGTCTTTTTACATCTTTGTACCTCTGTTCACTATAGTCACTTTGCCCTAAAATATTCTTTCCTCTTGAGAGCCACATGGATGGCCATAATCCTCCCCTCTCATCCTTGGATATGTCTGTTTCTAAGACATCGCTGCAGGAATGCAATGCCCATGTTATGGAGCAGGATCTCTGTCCCCTAAGGCCAGGTGTCCTCCATTCCTTATGCTCCCGTGAACATCTCACCTGCCTGCTCCAGCATAGCTCATTGGCAAATTGATATGTGGAATATCATTCTTATCCCCATATTTCAATTTATAATGTTTCCACAACCTGTTACATCTTCCTATTTGCTTAGTTTAAACCATCATGAAATAATATTATTTTAAACAGAAAAGCACAAATATAAGTAAAAGATTTCTCAATAATTTGTACATCCCTGTGAAATCCTATTAAATTTCACCCTATAAGTATTGGTATCAGTGTGAAAATTTCATGCAGAAAGAAATAAGAATAGTTCATATGGGGATCCCTGGGTTGCTCAGCGGTTTGGCGCCTGCCTTCGGCCCAGGGTGTGATCCTGGAGACCCAGGATCGAGTTCCATGTCAGGCTCCCTGAATGGGGCCTGCTTCTCCCTCTGCCTGTGTCTCTGCTTCTCTCTCTGTGTGTGTTTCTCATGAATAAATAAATAAAATATTTAAAAAAATGGTTCATATGGAGATTACTCAGGTTTGCAAATACATAAATTCTTGAAAACATGGATTTTATTGTTGTCTAAACACATAAGACCCGTTAGCTGCCTTTATCTACTCTGAGCAAATACAGTTTTCTTTACTCAATCAAGAGTAATTTATTTCTTGAATCCATCATATCCTTTCAGCCTTACTGGCAGTGAATTAATTCATTCTCTATTTATTTCTTAAAATAGCACAATGGACTCCTAACTGGCTTTGATGTTTTCAGTTTCAACCCACTACATATGTGTTTGTGTGCACGTGCACACACAATCTCTCTCTCTCTCTCTCTCTCTCTCTCTCTCTCTCTCTCTCTCACTCATTCCTATTTTCAACTTAGCAGTGGCACCAGATTTTTAAAAACATGAGTATCATTTTTCAATGTAAAAATAATTTTCTTTCACTTCGCTACCGTGAAACTACACTAACCTTGGGACCTCCAGTGGAGACAATCAACAGAGTACCCACACACTTAAATTACTCCTCTAATTCCACTGTCAGAAGCCAGGGACAAAGCTACACACCTGTACTAATAATCCCTTCTCAAAGACCTGGAAGACTCCACCTGAAGGATATAAAGGAAGTCCCATTCTAAAAAAGAGATGTATTCTTTAAACCTCCACTTTTTAAGCGGCAGCCCCCAAACTCTGCACACCTGCAAACCAATTCTGTGATGTTTTCTTCCATAATCTGGGTACTTCTCCCAAAATCCTCTCATGTGGTGGCTATTTTCTCCTCCATTTTCCTTGGACTTTGAGCGTGGAGGTGGGGGGATAGTTTGTCCTTGCCTCTTACCACCATCTCCAGGCATTTGCCCTCCCATTCCTAGCTTCAAATTTATACATTCAGGGTATCACTGCCATTCATTATAATGATAATGTCAATCTCCTTACTGTTATCCCTACCAATCCAAGGGTGTTCCTCTTCTTCTCTTGATGGTTTCAACACTTGTTTCTCTACCACTACCTTTGTACACATTTTTGATATACTTTGTAGTGAGTTCAACATACCCATAGCCAATACTTCCAGTTCACTGGAGTTCCTGCTGTTTGGCCTCTTCTCCTCCAACAATTTTATCTTCCACTCTACTAGAACTTATCATTCACAGTAAATACAATTTCACCACAAACTCAGTTTTAAACATTCTGCCCTCCAAACACCACCTTCTTTATTTATAAGTCACTCCTATTATATCAACTCAAAGGATCCTTTATCCCATGAGTACTTCTAATCTAATTATCTTACCATCTTTTCAGTTCTTCAACTTGTTCATGCTTTTCTATCTTTACTCAGTTTAAATCTTTGGTTAATCATAATACTCTTGCATGAATCCTCAACTCCCTATCCCTTTCTTGCTTCTTTATCCCCTTGACTAAATGAAACCGTGCTTAAATTTAATCTTTGCCTACTCATGCCTGCACTCATGCAGCTGAATTGGGCAGGAGAAGAAATTAAATGCTCCATAATGACTACTCTCAATTTAAACTCATGATAGTTAACATCAAGTGGGCCCTTCGTGCTGCCCAGTAAACAAATACCTTCTCTGAGTCTGTTCATTCACTCTTCTCCTTTCCTAGACAACTGTTCTATTTTTTTCTCTTTTCTCCTATAATTTCTAATACTTCCTCAACTCACCTCTGTGCCAATGGTCTTGCTTCATATCTCACTGAGAAAACGGAAGCAATAAAAGATGAATACCATAAAAACGAATACCACAAAATCTCAGCTGTGCCTATATCCTTACCTCTCCTGCTGCTTATGAATGAACTGCATTCCAAGCCAGGGCCAATTCTTCCTCTTGATCTCTGCCCTGAAGTCTGAACACAAACATCACTTCTTCACTCCATCCTCTCTCTTCTTTGTCATCAAATTTCCCTCCCTACTGTAGCAGTCCTATTCATCTTCACAAACATGTTGTTATTTCTCCCATCTTAAAAAAAAAAAAAAAAAAGTCCTAATCCCACATCCTTTTCCAGCTAACAATTTCTGTCTTTCCTTTATACCAAAAGTCCATGACGGGGTTGTCTATAATTGCTGTCTCCAAAGTCCCTGTTGCCATTCTCTTAATCCCACTCCAACCAAGCCTTTGCTCACACTATGCCACAGAAACTTCTCTCACTGAGATCACTAAAGACAATTTTCAGTCCTTGTATTACTTAACCAATTGTACCCTTCTCTTTGGATTATAGGATATTGGTTTTACTCCTATCACTCTGGCTCTTCCTTCATCTTCTCCTTTGTTGGTTTAACCTCATCTCCCATGGCCGCTAAATGTTGAAACATCTCAGGGTCTGATCCTTAGAACTTCCTAAATTTCTAACTTATTTGCACTAATTTCTTTGGCAATCTTTTCCAGTGTGTTTTAAATATCATGTGTACACTAATGACTCCTGGGCTTACATGTCCAGCCCAGAGCTTTACCCAGACTTCAGATTCAATACATTGAACTGCCTACTCAGTATTTTCCACATGGATATCTAACGGGCACTTCAAGTCTTTCATGTCCAAAACCAAATTCCTACTTTTCACCCTTCAAACCTGCTCCTTTCAACATTATCTCCATCTCAGGAAAGAGAAGCTCCATCCTTCCAGTTACTCAAACCCCAAAACTCTGAATCATTTATAATTTTCTATACCCAATCCCTCAGCAAATCTTGTCAACTCTACCTTTAAAATAGACATTTCCTTGGGGTGCCCTGGTAGTATAGTCAGTTAAGCATCCAACTATTAGTTTGGGCTCAGTGGGAAGTCTGCTTAAGACTCTCTCTCCTCCCTCTACCCCCGCTTTCTAAAATAAATAAATAAGTCTTTAAAAAAGTAGACATTTCCCTGCTATTAGACACCTCTGCTGTTACTACCACTCTCTAGTGCACTCTCATGCCTCAACTGAAATACTCTTGTAGCTTCCTAATGGGTTACTTTGCTTCCACCCTTGTCCATGTCCAAGCTATTCCCAAAACAGTCAGAATGATACTATTTATGCCTACGTTGGATTACTTGGATTACTTTTGTCCTCTTCTTAGAAACAGTTGCTATCTTCCCATCTTATTCAGAATAAAATCAAAGGTCTTAAACTAGCCCAAGGTCCCTACATAATCACTATATTATCTCTCTTTATGATTCCTACCACTACCACCTTCCACCACTAGAAGTACACCTCCTCCAATTCAGCACCATTCTCATGCAACCCCTCTTGTGCCACACTGGTCTTCATTTCATTCCTCTCACATGTCATAGACTGTTCTCTCTCGGGCCTTTGATTTTTGCTCTTCCTCGTGCCTGGGCTGATTTTTGCCCATATATCTGTCTGGCTTGATTTCTTAGTTTCCTAAGTATATTGCTCAAGATTCATCTTTTCATTGAAAACTTCCCTGATCCCCCAATATTTGTCTTCATCCTTCCTTCCTTTACTCTAGTACTTAAAATATATTCCTTTATAGCATGGGAAATATTTCATTCATTTATCTTGTTATATCTCTATATCCCCACTAGAATTCAAGTTACATTAGGGTAAGGAATTTCATTTATTTTCATTGTTGTTCTTGTTCTGCCGCAAGTCCCTAAAAAGTTTCTGGCAAATCCATACTAAATATTATGTGAATAACTGCTGTACTTCCAGCTATCAGTTGACTGAGAAAATACATGGCAAATCATTTTTATACATATTATTATGCCCTCAAATAGATTTGCCTTTTTTGATCATAATATCATTTAGTACATTCAAGGAAAGACAGAATGGATAAGCACTGGAGAATGTTCTGGGCCCCTCTGGAATTTTCAAACTTACAGATAATTGTACGTTTGTGAGATTTTTAGATCCCTCATCGTAACTTCCTGGATCCCTCTGCTGTCATGATCCAGAGATTGAAACCAACACTCCATTTTTTCTACCAAGGTAATCTTTCTAAAATTTGAAATTCCATCATTTCACTCCTCTGGTTAAAGTCCTTTAGGGATTGCCTATACTTATAGCAGTGCTTCACAAATTTTCACCTGCAACTGAATCATCTGAGGACTTCTTAAGACACAGACTATTGGGTCCCACCCCAGAGTTTCAAATCCAGTCGGTCTGAGGTGGGGACAGAGAATATGCATGTCAGGTTCACAGGAGAGTCCACTGCTACTTGTGCTGAGATCTCACTTTGCAAACCACTGAGCTAAAAAAAATGAACACATTTGCTTTCCTCCCAGTCCCTCCTCCAGATGAACCTACATAATATACTTCATAAATAGGCATTCTGGGGCCCTCTAGGCCAACCTGCTGGGAGTGTTCTGTCCAAGTTTTCTCCTAACCAATCCTTCCAGGGCTCCTACTCAGATAACTACACTCTGCAATTTGATCCCCTGGGGTTGATAGGAAGAATGGTTCTGATTTGGTCACCTGAGAAAGCCTTCCAAGGGACATTCCTGACAGCCAAGTCAGAAGACTGAGTCCTGGGAACCACTGGTGTGTACATCAGTCAGCCAGCTATAGCCAGCAGCCAATGAGGTAAGATAACAATGAGAGCTAATGTTTATCTACATGCTTACTAAGTGCCTGGATATTTGCTAAGAACTTTCTATCTATTGCTTTATTAAATCCTTTCAAAAACCCTACAAGGCAGGTGCCATCATTATCTCGATTTTATAGATGAGAAAACTGAACCTCATCAAGATTAAGTATTGTGCTAATAATTAAATAGCTTGTTAGTAGCAAAGCCTAGACTTAAGCCCAGATATTCTAATTCCAGAAGCCAAAATTATAACTAGGTGCAACACTACCTTGTCCTAACTATGAAATCAGGACATAGAAAAACTAACACAATTAAACTATTTACTTCCTAACATGATTTGGGAATGTTCAGCCAGAACTGAAAAATAACTGGATCAATTTTAAAATCAAATACCATTGCAGAAGTCAGTTGACACCAAATCAATTTTTGCTCTTTGCTTACCTTTAGACTATATTTTCAGCAGAAAGTTTAAAAAACCTTTGAATTATTAAAATTTTAACTTAAAATTGAATAAAGTAAAATTATTTTAAAGGCTACCAATTGGTCTAATACAGTTACTTAAGATATGCCAATTTGCCTTGTAGTAGCTATTACCTTGCATTTGGAGCCATGTTTTTAATTATATTTCCATTTAAAATAGTGATAAAGCCCATTTCAACCTCAATATTCAAAGTGTGGTCTGTGAACCAGCTGTATGGACCAAACCTGAGGGCTTATTAGAAACATAGACTCTCAGACAGTGCCCTAGACCTGGTGAATCAGACTTCATATTTTAACAAGATCTCAAGCAAATCTTATGCAGAAGTCACATTACGCAGTTGTTGTTAAATTTTAAACCCAGGTATACCGTAAAGAAGTGTCATGTAGTAAACATGCCCTGGTCCAAACATTAGGAGAACTTCCTCTCATAACTAGCTCTATGACCCTGACTGGTTTCACTTCTCTTGGCCTATATTTCTTCATTTAAAAGAAAGAAGGATGGACCTAGAATAGTAGTATTTCAAATGCAGTGGTTACCTGTACACTGGGATCATCTCGGACCTTGAAAAAATACTGATGCCTACTTCTCACCTATAGAGATCTAATTTATACTGGTCAGAGGTGTGGCCCAAGAATTGGGATTTTTTTTTTTTTAACTTACCCCAGTGCTTTAAATGTGTAGCCATGGTTGAGAACCACTGACTTAGAACACTTAGTGTGCTCCCTAGACCCAGAGCATCATCGTCACCTAGAGACTCAAACAAATTCTCGGGTCCTACCTCAGACATACCAAATCAGAAGCTCTGGAGGTGGGGCCCAGAAACCTGTGTTTAACAAGCCCTCTGGGTGATTCTGCTGTGTGCTCCACTTTGAGAGCACTGAGCTGGAGAAATCATCAAGGCCCCTTATTCTGTGTAGCTATAATTTTAGCACATATTTCTTATTGGATACGTTAACAATATGTTTACCTCATGAGTCCCATGATATTTAACTTTAAGACATTCTATTTTGGGGCTAGGAAGGAAGAAGAGATTCTCAGGAAGATTTTCAAATGGTGACAAAAAAAAAAATCCTTGATAAGAACTATGCAATTATTTGTACCTTTTTTCTCTAAGATGAACTTCGCAATTGAGAAGGCATATTTAACTTATGCCCATCGGATAAATGACACGCTTTGCTTAGAATTTCTTTTTTAAAAAACATAACTCCTATTATCATGAGAAAGTTGTAGAATTTTTTTCTGATGAGCAGAGTTTAAATATAAATATAACCTATGGTCTATATTCCTGGCAAGAGGCATACACACCTTTTCTCCATTGCTAAATGGCTGCTTAGAAGTCCCCTCCAAGACCTCAGCTCGCATTGCCACTCACTCTGCCTGTTCCAAGACCTAGAACCAGTAAAGAATTTAAGATTTCCACCTTAAGGCAGAGAGTTGAAGCAGCCTGGGTAAGATCTGAACATGTTTGGACATTTCATCCTGTGGGAAGAAAGAGCAACTAAAATCCTTTGGACAGGCTCTGTCTCTCAGTGGTCTGAAACATCCTTCCCATGGTTATAAAAAGAAATAATCCAGAGGAGAGAGTACCAAAAGTTGTCATATCCTAAAAAAGACTTCACAAAAACAGGAAAATGCCCATCTTTAAATATAAAGAAATAATTTTCTTGTGCCCTGAGTTTCTTTGAGGTTTTATAATGAAAATGAGGACAAGAAAATCCTATTTTGGAGAGTACCTAATTTATTTTAAAATACTTTTGATCCTTAAATCCCTTAGCAATGATAGTAATATTAATTCAGACTATTTTAAGTTATGCAAGTGAAATGTTACACTTTATGGAAAAGATGAGTTTATAAATACACAAAGCCTCTCAACTGGATTGTATAAAGATCAGCATGGAATCTGGAGCCCAGCCTGGCATTTTATGTCTGAACTGTAATACTGTCCCAACTTACAGAGATATTTGCAAACAAATAACAGGGCAGCAGGGGTGGTGCCTGGTCCCCAAAGGGGACTAGTAATCTAAGTCAATGGCCACCCCCAGCAAACTCGCTGTCTCTAACAGACAAGCTATACAATAGTAGTTCACTTCCCTGTGGCTGCGCAAATTGGCAAGCAACTCTGGATAAAAACTTCTCCTTAGATACCAAAGTGTGTGCACAACAGATATTTTGTATGATATGTATACATAGCCCTCTTCCTCTTTCTCTCCCTCCCTCTCCCCTTTATCCTTGGAAAAACAATGCTTTCAACCATCTGCTTCGACCCTATCTATTTGCTTTGCTTTGCTTTTCCTTGTAAGTTTCTCTGCAGCAGAAGATGCAATGGTACCCATGAAACAGGCCCAGGGTTACCTGACAGAGCCTGAATTCTCAGGCTCCTGGGCCCCTTCGACTTGAGTAGGTTAGAACTTTGTCTTGCTCCCAGATAAGCTGGGGAAGGCCTAAAGGCCACTGTGGCCCCTGAGAGGCAGCTTTGATTGTCTTCATCCCACCCCTCCTGGGGTCCATTAGGATTCTGTGCCTCACACTTCAAACTCCTTCCATCTCCTGTCCCCTGATATGACCTCAATTTTCTCACCAACCTCTGTGCTCAGGAGACCAGATCCTTTCCTCCAGCTTTTGAACCACCTCGGAAGCCTGCTGGCACTGAACAAAGATCTTAAAATCTTCAAGTGATCCAAGTGCCTACAAATCTATAGTATAGCTGGCTCCATTCACCAGATTTCTTGTCTTCCCCTCCACCACTTAACACTTGTGAGCTTGCTGCACCTTTTGGACAGTGGCTCTCTGACTTGCTGCCTGGCTAGTTTCCCAGGCCCATGCTGTCCAGGCTCACCCTGCTGCCTACCCAGCTATGTGCTACCTTCTGCTCCTGTCAAACCAATAGTATTGGTTTCCCCAATACTATTATATAAGATGAAAGGAAGAAAAGATCAGATACCCGCCCAGCCAGTATGGTGGCATTTTCTTTCCCAGGCTCTGTTTACAGGAGGAAAAAAATCTGGAGTTTTACTAAGTCACAGAAGCTCAATGCATGTGTGACATCATCACAAGGAACATATCCACTCAAAAAACAAAAAAAAAAAAAACATTCAGTTAAAAACTATCTTTTTAAAACAAAAGTTTAGACTATCTAAAAATATAGTAATAAAACAAGCAATAAAAACTCTACAGCTTTCTGAGGACCTGCTTATAGGTCAGTTTGAACATTTAATTTACTGGAGTTTGAAGATTTAATTCCCATCACAACACAATAAGATATATTTTTGCCAGCTTCACAGGTGAGAAAATTGAGCCTCAGTGGGGTCAGGGATCCTGATCATCCTAATCAGTGGCAGAGGAGGGATTCAATTCATTCAAATTTGGATTCAGATGGGACCTTCACAACGAGGTCCTTTCCCATAAACCAGCCCACCACTCTAGTGCTCCAGATCTCTCTTGACCTACATTTGCTCCCCAAGGCACTTAATTTGTCCTAACATTCTGTATACTTAATTTATTAGTTATGTTTGTTGTTTAATATCTGTCTCTTCCCAAGAAAATGGAAATTCTTCAAGGGAAAAGATCTTTGTTTTGTCTGCTGATTCCCCTCTAGTATCTAGAACAGTGCCTGGGACATGGCTGAACTGTGTGCATGTGAGGATTCTACTAATGAAATGGCTGAATGCCTTCACAGCCTACGTTCTTAACTACTGCTCCATACTGCCTCTGAGTGCAGAAATAGAAATCCTATTTCATTCCATGCCATGTCACACTCCCTGCTAAAGATTCAGGAGGGGTAAGCAAGAGACCTTCTATCATTCTGGTCTCACTGATGGCAAAAATCAAAGGTATGAGTATTCAAGTACGCCTTACACCTTGAGGTATAAAAATTTATAAACAATAAGAATTTAAAAGCAAGAAAACCCTAAAAGCTGATTGCTCATTAAGGTATATTTATTTAAATATTGGTTTGTTAGGTGTTGGCTAAAAGGCCTTCATTCAACCTATTTTAAAGTTAAGAACTGGCAACACTTATAACCAGAGTGAAAATGGATTATCTTCCCACTTCACTATATTTGAAGATAAAACTGTCATTTCCACAAGCAGTGGAAGACAGTGTGACTCAAGGACTTTGGCAATCTTGTCAAGTCTGAGGAACTCCGGTGGGAAGGAAGCTTCTCTCTCCCCACAAAGTACTTTAAAAATAAGATCTTGGGCTCCCCCAGTGCCTTACCCAGCTGAGTTTCTATAATCTCTCAGATTGTGGTCCAGAATTGTCTAGGTGGGAAATCCTGGCACAAAATGAAAACAAAGGAGGTTTGATAGGACAGCAACAGCCCAGAAAGCCAGGATAATGCAGAGGAAATGCCTTAATAACGCAAGAGATGACACCACTCAGGAAAGCTGCGAGGAACCACACCCATCATGGCTGGGCTGAGGTATAAGAAATGGAGACCAAAAAAAAAAAAAGAAAAGAAAAGAATAGAAATGGAGACCAAGATCTCCTTGTAACTAGAAGAGGATGGACTGTATATCCAATCTGGGTAAATCACCAGAGGATTTTTCACTCAACTTCCTCCTGAGCTGCCCTTCAGAATGCATGAGCTGCTTCTTCATGCTTCTTCCATTCTCTCTCCTTTCATTCAGTAATCATTTACCCTCTGCATCATTCCATGCTAAATGACAAACTGCTACTCTGTATACTAACAAGATCCTGGAATGCACACTATGCACATTTAGAACAACCCTATGAAGAAACTAAGATGGAACACTACGGGGTCTGACCAGGGTCACTCAGCTAATAGGCCCAAGAGGTAGGGCTTAAAACCAGGCAACCTGACAACAGAACATGGGACCTAAACCATTTCTCAACACTGTGCAAAAGATGACTCTACCTTTTTACAGATATATATTTGTTATCCTTAATTAATATATTTATTATCCTTGTTAATGCAGAGAAATGTAAGAGAACAACAAAAGTCATTCATATTCCAATGACAGATCATCCTTGATGAGAGGGGAAAAAAAGAAGAGCACACCACTTATTCCATATAGTTCCATATATTCCACAGTTACTGAGCATGTCTGATGGTCAGGCAATGTCCTTATGCTGGGTGTAAAGAAGTGAATAAAAAAGACATGAATCCTTGGCCCAGTGGAGCATTCTATTCAAACAAAGTGACTTTAAAAAGCATAAATCCTGCCTAAATCTAAGAATTGCTAGCAATTTCTTATGGGTTTTTTTTGGAAATGCACATGAATAATCAGTATAGCTGTTCAAGAACCTTCCTAAATTTTCACTTCCAAAGGGATCTCTTTTGGGATTTCTCTCTACCCTTCTGAGCCTTCTTTTACTGGTGTTAAATTCTAGATTTTTTTCCATATCACAACATAAAGATGTACTCATTTTTTTCACAGCTGCACATTCCAACACTTTGAATGTACCATAATTTTGTTTAATGTCTCCCCTACTGATGTTCACTTTTGTTGTTTCTAGTTTGTGCTTTAAAAACCAACATTACATTTAACATCCTTACTCATATGTGTGAGTGACCTTTTGGGAATATAAAACATATTTCTAGTAAAAGAAAAACTCAGCACACAGAGTATGTGCTATAAAAATATGCATCACTTTATGCAGGGTTTGCAAAAATTTACTTCCCTACACATATGATTGTGTGTAAGAGTGGCTTTTCCCACACCCAATTCTTAAATATTCACCCAACTTTTAAATATTTATCAATCTGCTAAGTGAAAACTATACATATATTCCATTATTTTCATGTATGTTTAATTATGAGTGAAACTGAATGTACTTTTATATTTTCACTGGCAATATATATTTCTTTAATATGTTTGCTCATATTCATTCTTGTTCTGAATTGTTTGTCTTTTCTTATTGATTTTTATACAAGCTCTTTGTTAATTAAAAAAAATAACCATTTATCTGACATTGGTGTTTAATTAAATTTTGTCATTTCTTAACTTAGTTTTTGAATAATTTTTCCCAAACACAAGTTATTAACTTTATGCAATTAGATCTACCATTTCTCCATTTTATAGTTTCAGACTTGTATCCTGATTACAAAATCCTTTTCCACTATAAGAGTATAAATTTATTCACTCAGGCTTCCTTCTATAAATTTATGGCTTCAGTTTCTATGTTTGAATCTTTGTTCAATCTATAATTTATTTGGGTAGAAGAAGTGGAATAGGAATCCACTTTATTTATTTGTCTAAATGTTCATCCAGTTGTACCCAAACCATTTATTTAATAGCTACTGTTTTCAACAATGAATTGAAATGTCATTTTCATCATAGCCTGAGTCCTCATATACATAAATATCGAGGTTTACTTCTAGATATTCTAATCTGGTTTTTATTATCTATTATTCGGGACCAAATAATTTAATTATTATGGTTTTGTTATATAATTTAGGGTAAGTTTCCTCTGTCAGACCACTCTTTCTTCATAGTTTCCTGGAGTGCTCCCTTATGTTTCTTCTACCAGATAAGCTGTAATGTCATTTTTTTGTAGTTCACTTTTAAATCTTGTTAGTATTTTAAGTGCAATTGCATTGCCTTTATAGGTTTATTTACAGAGAGTCAACAATCTTGTGGTATTAAATTTGGAGGTAGTTTTCGAAAATCCTGATTCTTGGGCTCTATCCCTGGAGATTCTGATTCAGAATCTAGAGAGGGGTATAGGAAACAGAAGTTTCAAGCACTCCAGGCTATTGTTAAGATAGGTTTTGTCAACAGGAGACATGGAAATTCAGAGAGGGTATTTACTCCTTTTGTAAAGAATGAGATGGTCTTCCTAGGGGAGGTGCATTTGTGGTGGAACTTCTTGAAAAATTCAAAAGATTGTGTTTTTTACATAAAATGTTTAAAGGATAGAAAAGAGTAAGAATGAAAAAGATGATGAATGCATAGAATTTTAAAGACAAAGAGGCAAAAACAAACTATGTATCAGGTGAGAAAGGCAATGCAAGATAGAGTTTCAAAAGGGTTAAGATGCAAGGAGTGGTACTACAGGGTTTAGGATAGGGTAGTTGTGTACAAATGAAATGGCAGTTTAAATTAGGGCCAAAACCTGGACCATATTGACTGCCTGGATAAGCAGTTTGGAAGCTCTGTATTAGGAAATAAGAATCACTGGAGGCATTTAAGTATGTGTGTGTGTGTTGGGAGGTATCATATCTGTAGCTATGCCTTGGGATAGCAAAATGTTGGCTGAAATGGAAGCGTGAAAGAATCAAGTCAGCAAATCCATTAAGGATGATTATGGTAGTTCGCACAAAAGATAAATGATGTGCTCTGCAGACAGTGAGGAATAGAATGAGGGACACTTGCTCATGTGTTTGGGACTCATGTGAGCTACAGTGATTTATTGCTCCAATGAGTGCTACCCTTTTATCCCCAAAGCTATTGTAGAATCCAGGAATTTGAGAGCTGAGAGGAATCTCTGAATTCATTTAGACCCTGAAAAATGCAGGGATCCACAGGCATTCAAAACTAATGCACATAATGGCAGAGTGGAGCCTTGAGTCCAGGAGACAGAAAGAAGGAGTAGAAAGCATGTGAGCCTGGATTCAACTCTGTACTCCCACACTTTCTATATCACATTGGGGAAGTAACTTAATGTCAGTTTCCTCGTCAATAAAATGAGAAGAATAATACTTATGTCCTAGATTTGTTTTGAAGGAAAAAAAATGAGACAATGAGCATCCCCCTTCCATCCCAAGGAGAAAAAATGATACTGGAAAGCAGTCAAAAGATATCAAATCTAGGTAGCCCCACTACTCACTACTGACTGTTTGGGCTAATTAATTAAACCCTTATCTTCCTTATTCTTACCTGTAAGTAAAGGATGTCAGACCTAAGATGAGATCCCAAGCCTGCATCCAGATATCAGATTCTCCTATTGCATATTACACAGGTTTGTATGATCACCAGGATGGGAGAGAACTTCGAACACCTCAGTGAACAGAGGGAATATAAATTAGGACACCAGACAATGAATTCTGCACAGCACTCGCAAATAGCACGTCATTAAATGTAGTGATTTACTGGTTTCTTTCACCTAATTTTTTTTTTGGCTTTGAGAGCACTGGGGACTGCTGGAAGGGGATCCAAAGAAACAGCAGGTAACAAAGGAGACCATCTCTCCAATAGAAGAAAGAAAAGAGGATTGATTTCCCCTCCCTCCTCAGGTCTCCTACTGCAGAATAGGATTCCCTTTTTTTTTTTTTTTTTAAGATTTTATTTATTTATTCATGAGAGACACAGAATGAGAGGCAGAGACACAGGCAGAGGGAGAAGCAGGCTCCATGCAGGGAGCCCGATGTAGGACTCAATCCCAGGTCTTCAGAATCACGTCCTGGGCTGAAGACAGGTGCTAAACTGCTGAGCCACCCAGGGATCCCTTAGGGTAGAACTCTTATTATTGTCTATATTTTAGCAGGGATTGCTGTGATTGTCCTTAAGACTCTTCAATAGCAAGGATCAGGAAAATGAAAACCTCCACTTAACATAAATGTCTCCTCCTAGCAAGATTCCACAAAAGTGCACCAAGAGCAATGTGTTGGACAGAAAATACCAAAGGATGTTAACATTTTGACACACCAGATGTCCAGTTAGATGGTCTTGGGTTTGAATACTGTGCCTGCCATTTTCAATCCATTTTTGAGACAAGAAACTTAACCTTAAACACACCTTTCCACTTTTTGTAGAGTATGACCTCAAGATCATTAAAACAGTATCATTACTAAAAGAAACAAACAATGTCATTTCTTTAGGGAGTGAGCTAAACTTTGAAAGAACTCAAGAACTCAATAAATGGTAGCAACCATCATCACTATTTAGAGCCTCTGTGCTTTCTTGGGGTTTTTTTGTTTGGTTTTGATTTTGGGGTTTTTAGGTTTTTTGAGTTTTTTAAAGATTTGTAAAATGTAGGGGTGCCACTGGCTTAGTAGGTGAAGTGTCTGCCTTTGGCTCAGGTCATGGTTCCAGGGTTCTGGGATCCAGCCCTGCCTCTAGCTCCCTGCTCTGTGGGGAGCCTGACTCTCCCTCTCCCTTTCCGTTCTTCTGTTTATGCATGTGCTCTCTCTCGCTCTCACTCTCAAATAAATAACACCTTATTAAAAAAAAAGATATTTAAAATTTATCTGAGACAGAGAGAGAGAAAGAGAGCATGAGCCCAGGACCCTGGGATCATGACCTGAGCTGAAAGCAAACGCTTAACCAACTGAGCCACTCAGCTGCTCCAAGCTTTTGTTTTTAATAAGTGTGGCATTTTTACCATAGAAACATGCTATAGACTTTCCAGATTATTTCTAAGCTTATTGTGTTCTAAACAGAGAGGCTACAAAAGTCAAAGAAGAACATAGAGTTAGGAATGGAAGAAAAAAAACCTGAAATACAAAATTATGCACATGTGTCTTTACCTTTTAATGCCCAGTGACTCCAAAAAAAAGGAAATCTCCATACATATTTGGCCTAAGATCTGATACAGAGATCTCTCAAAGACCAACCTTCTAGTTTTGAGGAGTAGGGTACAATTTTATTTACTAGGTGCATCCCCATTCCTAAAGCATAAGGCATCTTTCCTTTTATGGCACCATTGCTTTTTTTTTTTTTTTTTTTTTGGAAATTATAACTAGTATCCATAAGGAATTAGCACAGTGGAAGTGAAATGAAGACATAGATTGTGGAGGGGGAAGCAAGAGCAAAAAAAGTGGAAAGTCATTTCATTTTTGTTTCAGTCTGAAAAGCCACATTTGAGAAGTCTGCAAGGCAATGTTCACATAAACAGTTTACCATTTTGAAAGAAGTTATTCTACTCTTTAATGGTATGAATATATGTGGAAATCAACCAGGAAAAAATTTCCAAGGGGCTCTTCGGCAATACGTATAAGAATTTAATATGCCTTCCCCCATAAATTCCACTTTTAAGAGTTTACCCTATAGATATGTGTGTTCATGCACACAAAGAAATATGTATGCACAATGATATTCATTGCTTTTATCAGTAAAAGAATGGAAAGAAGTTATCTCTTTTTTAAAAGGGCCAGTAAAATAAATCATGGTATGTTCCTACATTAGAATACTATGTAGTATAAAATAAAGAGAATGAGAAACATCAGCCATGCTAAATAAAGCAATATGCAAAACAGAGTTCATGGTATGTTTCAATTCCATGTAAAAACAAGAGAGTGGGTATTTACATACACCCTTCCATAGAATTTATTTTTCCTAGCTTTATTGAGATGTAATTGATAAATAACATTATATAAGTTTAAGGTTTACAACATAATGATCTAATACATGTATAGGGGCACCGGGGTAGCTAGTCAGTTAAGCTTCTGCCTTTGGCTCAGGTCATGATCCCAAGGCCCTAGGACAGAGCCCCTCATTGGGCTCCCTGCTCAGTGGAAAGTCGGTTTCTCCCTCTTCCTCCACCAGCTGCTCCCCCTGCTTGTATGCACTCTCTCTCTAATAAATAAATAAAATCTTTTTTTTTCTTTTTTTTAAATTTTTATTTATTTATGATAGTCACACACACAGAGAGAGAGAGAGAGAGAGAGAGAGAGAGAGAGGCAGAGACACAGGCAGAGGGAGAAGCAGGCTCCATGCACCGGGAGCCTGACCTGGGACTCGATCCCAGGTCTCCAGGATCGCGCCCTGGGCCAAAGGCAGGCGCCAAACCGCTGCGCCACCCAGGGATCCCTAAAATCTTTTTAAAAAGTAATAAATGTATATATTGAGAAATAACCACAATAAGTTTAGTTAGTATCACTTCAAATAGTTTCAATATTCTTTTCTTTTGATGAGAACTTTTACAATCTACTCTTTTAGCAACTCTCAAATATATGATACAGTATTAACTATGGTCCCCATACTGTACTTACATCCCCAGGACTTATTTATCTTATAACTGAAATATAACTGAAGATACAACTGAAATATCTTATATCTTTGTACCTGTTGACCACCTTCAACTATTTCTCCCACCCTCCCTTCCCTGACTTCCATAGAACATAGTCTCTCAAATGCAAGAAAGTGCACAAGAATGAAGGAAGAAGATTTAGTTTTCACTATTTACCTTCTTATAATATTTGCTTTTAAAAATTGTACATGTAGGGACACCTGGGTGGCTTAGTGGTTGAGCGTCTGCTTTTGGCTCAGATTGTGATGCTGGGGTCCTAGCATCGAGTCCCGCATCGGGGCCCCCACAAGGAGCCTGCTTCTCCCTCTGCCTATGTTTCTGTCTCTCTGTGTCTCTCATGAATAAATAAATAAAATCTTAAAAAAATAATATAAATAATAAAAATTGTACCTGTACTATTTTTCTCAAAAAATAGCAATTATTTTTAAGGGAATAGAGAGAGTTCATTGTCTCTTTCACTTTCCTGGTGCTCCATGGACCTAAAATAAGTGCAGATGATTATCTGCTAAGAACAGATCGCCCATGTACGGCACATTGCATGTTGTGCCCAGGAAGAAGTCAGGGAGAAAGGAAATCCACTGTTCCATTTGGAAGAGTGTGGTCCCTGTAACAGGCACAAACACACAGGGAAAGCCCATTGCACATCTCTTGGCACAGAGAAGCCAGCTGTCATTGTGATGACATTATTTGTAAGCCTTGATTTTGAAGCATTATGGAGATTGGTGCAACATGTTCTATGACCAAGATTTCCTGTCTCCTGCCCTGGGGCAGTCTTTCTGGAAAGGAACTGGAATCTTTCCTTGATCTCAGCCTCAGCCCCACCACCAGGTGGCTGTTGGCTTGCAAACTAAGAGGGGTTTTGCTTTTCTGTGGGTTTCCTTGTTTGTTTGCCTGCTTCAAATACCTGCTGCTCCAGGGCTTTGGTTTTCAGAGGCTAAGATTTACTCAAGGTCACACAGAACAGGATGGTGGTGGAGGCTGTGTTGGGGCGCCAGGCAGCTCCAGTATGCCTCAGCTCTTCCACTTACTATACTCTCCTTACTAAACCTCTCTGTAACTCCATTTCCTCATCTGTAAAATAGGCATACTTGTCATTCTTCCACCACAGGGATGTGATGAGGAAGAGTTGAGGGATATACTTAGAACAGTGATGGCAGGGACTAAGCATTTAAAAAACCTGAACTATTTTTAGGACCTACAGGGCTGCCTTGTGAGGTAGGGTGACTTGTCATTATCCAAGTTACGAGCTGGATAATGGCTGAGGCCCAGGACAATTGACCCAAATTCATACCACTAAAGATACAGGGTTTAATTTTTAGTTTGAGTAGTGGTCCTAGCCAGATACATGCATTTACTAATCAGTTGGCCTCTATGTTCTTGTCTTCGAAACCCAGACTTTGATTCTGCATGTTTAATGCCCTTTCAGGATGGCATCTGGCTCTAACTATAGTAAGCAGAGATGGGACCAGAGACAAAATCTCCCAATTTGACCTCTTCAATGGATATAAGTGAAAGTAAGATTGTGCTGGGTCCTTTCTGCAATTGCACATCATGCTCGAGGAAATCAAGAATAGCTTCTGCTCTGTTGTTCATTTGTTTTCTTGTCTAAAATGCTACTCAGCAGCAGTTCAGGCCCGCTAACCCCTACTGTGGAATAATTGGGTGCTTGTAGCAGTCCTACTCTCTCGTTATAATAGAAAAACAAAAGTGCACCTTGCTTCACCCATAATAGGCACATATTTGGCAGACTAAGTGCTCTGATAGGCTGATGGCATTTGACAGGAGGTGAGGAGACTGGCCTTCCTAGGTAAGGACTGGCAAAGCCAGCCTCATTCACTCAACACCAGCCAATTGAACGCGAGGAAGTAGAACCTTGGGTATCTATTAGAATTTCACTTGCATGAAAGAGGGGTGCCCACAGCTTGGCACTGCGATCACCAAACACTGATGAATCCAGTGTCCACGGGCCAGACTCTGTGCTAAGAAGCATATGTTAACCCTCCTTCTTCTTTCCTCTCTGTGGGCATTTTTAGAAGAAGCTGTGGTGTGGGGGCAGGCTTATCTCTATGTGTGTGTGTGTGTTGTTTTAAGGATATCGATTGTTAACACAATGACAGGTCAGGAGATGGAAGGCACAGTTATTAGCTGCAGCTGCCCTCATAAGTTGTTACAGAGCTCAGAGAAACACTAATGGATAAACAAGGTCGACAGGAACATCAGGGTCCAGTTCAGAATGTCCCAGGGTGGGGAAGCCTTAGCTAGGCCTTTCTTTCCCTAAACGGCAAACAAAAAACATTCCTAATGATATTCAGGGTAGGCAAACTATACATTGAACCATGGAATGCCTCCACCCGGCTTGCCCATCAGGTGATTTACATGTTGCCCTGCCTGCACAGAGACGGTGTAATACAGATGATCTGTGAGTACTGACATTTGACATTTGGGTTACTTCTTCTTTTTAGTAATGAAGGGGAGTGCTGGGTCAGGTCTATGAATTCGGGGCAATAGGCACAGCCAGCATTTAGTGAGAATGCTGTGTGACAGCGTGCCTAGTGCTTTATATGCACCACCACAATTATTCTAGGCCAGATCATTTATCCCACTTCACAGACAGGGAAACTGAGGCTCCAAGGAATCAAGTTACTTGCTCAAGTTCTCCATGGGGAACTTAGTCTTGAGTGCTGAACCTAGAATTCAAGCTTGATCTATTGGAACCAGGGTAACTGGCTCATCACTATTTGCATGAGACTCTCTCAGTGTTAGCACTGAAAGCCCACATCCTGGGAACCAGGCAAAATAGGATGCTTGGTCACCTGACTCAGAACTCGCACCATCGGCCATTCAGTATCTTCTAGAATAGAAACAGGGAGGTGTAGGTGGAAGTCTCAGACCTGAAACCCCGTATCTGCAGAAAGCTGTAGCTTAGGTAAATGACCTCCAAAGCCTTACTATTTAGAGTGTGCCCAGTGGACCAGCAGAGCTGATAGCACCTGGGAGCTTATTAGAAAGGAGGAATCCCAGGCGGCACCCATACATTCTGAATCAAGAGCTGCGGTTTACTACGATCCTCAGGTGATATGTATGAATGTGAAATTTTGAGAAGTATGGTTCTAAAATCCTCTCCCAGAATCACACTACTGTGCTTCTGAATTGATTAGCAAAGCATGAACCTCTTTTGGGTGCCAGCTCTATAAGGAACCCCAAGTAGACGGGAGATGGCCCATCTCCTAGGGACTTCTGCTCTAGAAGCAACAGGACAGCACAAGAAGGTTGTAATCAGGGCGGGACTTTATGCCATGGGCTGATTTCCCTAAGGGGAGTCAGCCTGTTGAGGGCGAAAGAACACAGGCTTTGAACTCAGGTCAACTTCTTCACTGGATTCCTGACCTGGGTGAGCAGGGGGCAAGCTGGCAACTCCTTAGGGAGCAGGACATGAGCACTCGGTAAAGTGGTTAAAATTACCCATCTCAGTGGTTTTCAATTCTGGATGTCTTTCAGAATCAACTGAAGCATTTTAAAAGAAAATGCAGATACCTGGGCTCCACCCCTAGAGAAGTAGATTGAATTGGATTGTAGTGGGGTCTTGACAACAGCATCTCTTCAGAGTTTCTCAGGGGGATTCCTTTGTGCAGCCAAGATTTAGATCCACTGAGCTTCTCTTAAGGATGGTGGTGAAGTGCAATGAATTAACTCATGCCGGGCACTTGGCACAAAGTAGGCACTCAGGCTGTTAAACCCCTTTTTATGTCAGTGGAGCCAGGACTGCTCACCGCAAACAGGAGTTGCGAAACACTCAGGAAACCAAGAGGTCCATAAAGTCTATGCCTTGGGCTCCTCACTATAACTTTCTTATTAACTTATTAAGCATTTTAAAGCTAGGGAAAACCAAACCGCAGTGCTAAAAAAGAAGTGATTTACCAGAAGGTTAGTGTTTAGGATCTTAAACGGGTTTTTTTTTTTTTAAAGGAAAAAAAAATTTAAACAAGCAGCCTTCTAAAGCACCTTTTAACTGATAACCTTAGGGTATGTCTCCTAAGAATCCTCAGAGCCTCTAAGGTATATCCCACCATCCCTTGGAGCAGCTCATTGAAACACCTGGTGGTAATCATGTGCCTTCCACATCGTGCCCTGCAAGGGCAATGCTTCCGAGCAGTTACTGCGGCGTTGCTTCTGAACAAGGGCACCCTAAGTTATGAACTGTCTCGGGGCTCTACAAGAAGGCTTTGAGATAGATGCTAATAACTCCATACAGGAAGGGCAGAATGTTTTGCCTTAATTTTTTTTTTTTTTTTTATAGGAGGGCCAGTCAGCCAAAGAAATCAGTCTTTAAAAGTCCAGCAACACATGGAAGGATAGGTAAAATCGATATCAAATCCCTCTTCCCTTCCCAAGCAACTATTAATAAACTCCCTCAGCTTTCAACGTGTCTATTCCCGTTAGAGTCTTGGACAAGAAGGAATATGGGGCACAGAATCTTTACAGAGGGTGTCCTACCCAGCTCACTTTCTCTTGCCTTTGCTCCTGCAATTTCCCTTTGTTATAGAATAATAACAAAGACCAGATTAGATGTGACTTCACAGGTACATCTGACCCCATCATGCAAGGGGCTATGTGAGGATGTACCCAAATGTTTCCTTTCTCAGTGCACTCAGAAATCTTCCTTTCTCTCTGTACTCAGAAATCTCTGCTGGAATGCTAAACTGCATAACTGAACATATATTTCCAAGTTGTTATTTTTTTCAATCTCGCTCTTCTCTAATTCACTCAGTTTTTTACATCCTCATAACAAGGCCCATTCACATGGTGCTTTGCATATTGTGAAGCTTGCATGCAGCAACTCATTGAACCTCGCTGTCAAACAGACTCTTTAACCCACTGTAACAAATGAAAGAGTTGACGCAGAGACAGATTTGCCAATTTATCCAACGTCACAGTACCAGTAAGTGACAAAGCAGGTATGGCGAACCCAGAAGATAGGTGAGGGGCTGCAAAGAGCTCTTCAACTCTGGTCCATTCCCTCTTACTTGTATCTCCCGCAAACAAACCTCTCGCTAATGATAATTGAGATGGTTTTGCAGAGACATGGTCTCATGTAAAGCCTACTCATATCAGGTGTAAGATCTCTCTCCAGGTCCTCAGCCAGTTTGCCTAGAGGTCTAGTTCCTGAAAGTCCTCTGGACTGCAAAGGTGGTGACACCTGCAGGATGCACTGCCCAGGCTGCCTTGTCAGCTGGCCTCTGGCTCTATTCCACCAATGAGAGGCAAAGACAGTGCACTGGAGGGTGGGCAAAAGGGAGAAGCAAGGGAATTCCTGTCTCTCTCCATGCCTAAGGCTGAATCCTTCATCCTTCAACATCTCAGGGCTGCCATGATTCCAGCTCCCAGTAGGAGGCCATTGGGTGCTGGCCTGCAAGACCATGGTCTCTTGTCTTTCCATCTTACAACTACCAGTTTCTTGCTATTGCTAATCTTTGGGTTGCATCACCCAGATCCCATGTGGCTTCTCTGCAATTCTATCACTCATATAACAAATAATCTGCATTAAGCCCTTTGTGAATCAGTTAACATGGTTCCTGTTTTCTGATTTGACCTGTTTTTAGTTGATTAGCATGGTTCCTGTTTGCTGATTTTTTTCCAATTTTTATACATTTGTATATTAGGTTGGATATAGAGGGAGAAAGAAAGAAAGAATCAAATTTTACTGGCGGCTTACCATGTACTTCCTGGGGCTTGGCACTTTTATATGCCTTGTATATTTTAGTCCTCAAAATAGAACTGTGGGAAACATATTTTCATTATTCTCCTTTTACAAAAATCTGGATATCAAAAATGTGAGGTGACTTGCCCAATGATAATAGAGCCAGTAAGTGGAACAGATAAATTCTAACATAGGCCATTTTTTCCCTCCTTATCAGTCATGGAGTAAAGAAAGACTAGGCTGGAACTCCATCTTGAACAAATAAATACTGGAGAAGGTGTCACTGTAAATATCGAAGAGTTTGCAGCACCAATGACTTGGATTTTTTTCTTTTCATATGCATTGAGTTAAATAGTGACACAACAGGAAAATACAGCATATAATTAATACAAGCCTTAATATCTAACACTGCCTTGGAAAAACAGAGGCAGTATAGAAAGCTGGGTCCTGCCTGAGGCCAATTAGTATTCTAATCTAATATCCTACTTTTTAAAATTATTATTATTTGACATAAAAAACAAGGCAGAATCAATAAAAGTATGAATTATGTTCAGACCTCCGTTATTATGATTCTGCCCAGTCAAAACAAAAATAGATCTTATTTCCCAATTATCTATATTCATTTCTTTAGCTATCAGCTGGATTATTCCTTCTAGCATAACTGTTACAAATAATCTTCCATTCAAAAAAATACATATATACCCCTATACTCTTCTGCCAAGTGTAAAGAGCACTGAAGTAAGCCTCAGAAGGACCAAATTGGAGTCTTGGCCTTAACATTTACTAGCTGTGTGACCTTGAGAATGCTGTTTCAGTCATCGGAGGCTCAAATTCCTCATCTCAAAATAGAAATAATTATATTTTATCTACCTCCTGCAATGAATCATTTTAAGGATTAAAAGAAGCATAACGTTGATGTATTTTGAAAGATACAAATTGCCATACAAGTGTAAGGGATCGTGTTTATCAAAGAACGTTTACATTCGTTATGGCGTTTTCATCCTCAGAGCAATCTGCCACAAGCACTTTCCCTCATCAGCAAAATGCATGAATATGAAAAAGGTAAGTGCGAAGAACGATTTTACAAAAGCCTTGCAAATAGTAGTCAAAATTATCTCCATTTTCTTCAGCTTTCAGGAACGACAGTTCCCAGAACTGGTGACCTTCATGGGCACTTCTGGCTACTTGCACGCAGTGGGCTTTCCTGCGCAGCCCAGCCTCATGGTAAGAGCATGTCAACATCTGGGGCAAACTCACAGAAGCCCAGTAAAGCTCAGCACAGAAGTTGTGATCAAGGAAATGGATAAAAAGTACAGTTCTACCACCTTATAAACTGACTTTAGGGATTCTTCAGACATTTTTGTACACTGGCCTTAATATTGTATAGGTCTGTTCCTCTTTACACCGCAGAGTCCTATGAAGAAAAATGTAAATGGAGACAGCAAAAAGATTGTAGAAATACATACACTTATTTTAAGATCTAATTTTGAAGGACTGACTAGTCTTTATCTTCAAAATTAAAAAAAAAAAAAGTCAGCTAAAATGTTTTCAGGAGCAAAGGAGAGTGTTTCTCTTGTCAACACACATAGGCCAGTTTTCACTGGGAATAACAGCCTTAAAGGATCTGCTGAGGAAGTGGACTTCTGTCCTCCCTCCCTAATTCTCCAACCCATTCAGCGGAGCACAATCAACACCTATTGGAAGTGCCTATATGCACCTGGCACTGAGCTAAACAGGGTCCTGAAGATACAGATTGAACAGCATTCACCCTGTGAAAGAATGCTCAGCCCACCCACCCCATCCACACCCCATGGGCAGCCCTCACCTCCCACCAGGTACAACGATGCTTTGGGGCAGACAGCATTTGCTCAGGGCACCAATCCTGACTGACACAGCTGTAGTGTCAGAAGGGATTCTGACCTTGGCCAGGTGACTTCTCTCTTTCCGCCTTACTTACAGGATAGAAAAAGCGAGAAGACAGAAAAGTTGATAAGAAGATGTTCAGTGCATCCCAACCAGTGCTCCACTGGAGGTTCGCGTGCATTTCAGGTTTTGGAGTCAACAAGGTTTCCTGGAAGTACCTTAAATTTTCAAAGCTTTGTAAACCTGAAGCTCACATGCATTGAAGCCCGACCTCCAGCTGCTTCATAATGATTTTAACGCTGCAACAGAGCAAAGCGTCTTCCTATTTTCAACCCTAGCAATTTGGTTGAAGCATGATCTCAACCACTTTAAGCTTTGATATTTCTAGCCACCTCTTATGCCGTATTTTCTCTTAATGCCACCAATCATGTGTGAAATTCTGTGGCAAAACTAATCTTTGTGGGAAATGATATGTAATGGCTTTTCTAAAGAGAGTCAGAGAGAGAGGGGGGGGGCAGCAGTTATGACCTTTGTTGTTTTTTTGACATGATTTTCATAGTGTAATACAAATGGAAACATCTCTTTCTCAAGGTCAAAGTAGAGCTAGGTTTCCACTTGTACCAGCATCACTCTTTCGTAAGCCGAAAAAGGCTTGAAAATTATCCTTATGACTTGATTTTTTAAAAACTCTAATGCATATAATGGTTGTTAAACTTGAAGCCAGCTGTTGCTAAAAAAAATAATAATAATTTAAAATCCATCTTGTTACACCAATACTTAACGTTTTACCTTGTAAATGATGTGAAAAGATTTAAGAATACATAAAAGATGTGGATGAGGAATGAAAGTCTGATATTTACATAAAGAGGCACTACTTGATGATCCAGTATGAAACACACACATACACAAGCCAGCACATCTTGTCTTATCAGGGGAGGTTTCGGTCAAAAGCAGCTGTGACCTAATCTTCTGGAATGGAAGTCAGAAACCACTAATTTAAATTTTTCATTTGTTTTTTGGAACAATTATGCCACCCACAAAATGGTAACTTTGCAAATCGTCATTATCTCATGAATTTTGGAACGTATCCCTTAAATAAACCCATCTCATTTCCATATAATTACAGCAACTAATAAGATCCTTTAAAAATATTTTTTTTTTGCTCAAAATTTAAGAGTGTAACAAGGATCCCATGCTACTGGCATATTGATCAATTATGGAATTTGTTTCCTTAAAATAAGAGCTTCGTATGAATTTAGAAGAGAACCTGCTTTGAGAAAGGAATCCTTACGGTTTTCCAACTTCTATTAGATTGTGGGTTCCTGCATGTGATTCCTTCTGACAGGATTCACCTGTCACATTCTCCATCCCTGTTACGTAGTTAATTTATTGCATGTCATTGAGATTCATTTGTCATAAAACAGAATGGTAATGAGTTCAAGCTTTAAAAAGAGGAATGTGCGCTAACAAGTACCTTCCCAAGTGTCAGCCTCAGGAAGACAGAAATACCTCCAGAGCATTTAGAGAGACTCTAGTGGACCTAATTCCCCATAACAGATCACTCAGTACAAACTAATTAGGACGAGTTAAATGTTTCCACTGAAAACACACGCAAAAAGAGGAATGTTTTTCTCTGCTGCCTGCTGTTTTCTGCTCATTTCCTTCTCCATAACCTTACTGCTTAACTGCCTTCCTAACAGACTGCTTTAGAGGTGAAACTGGATGGTCCAGCCACAACCAAAAGTGTAAATGCTGACGTGAGAACGTTCTCAACCTCCCAGGGGAAAAACAAAAGTCCTTCTTATGACAAAGTACAAACGTGTCTATTATAGGCAGGGGAATAGGTTTCTGGGCTAGAATTTTCCTACCAGATTTTTTTTTTTTCTAGCTGTTGTATTACAAGTTTCTTCAATTAAGTATTTCTTCTTATGATGGGCACACCGCTAAGTATTTTTTTCTATTCTTCTCGGGCATTTTAAGGAAGACAGCTGATCCACAACGAACACTAAGCTCAACTTGACTGGCTCTCTCACACTTTCTGGGTTGTGTTCGCCCCTCTCTCCAGCTTTATTTAATACATTGTTAATAGTAGCGTTTAGCGCAGGCTCTAATACTTGTCTCTCAGTTCTGCTCATTTGTTTAAGGTGCATCATTTCCTTTTTCCAGATTATTCTCACGGAGCAAGCCCTGGCCTCTCATTGGGTGTAAGCTCCCCAGAGTCTCCATCTGGTTGACTCAGGCCTGAAAACATCTTTCATTTCAGCCACATAGAATTTCCTCAGGGCAATCAGCCTCCCATTTTCTCTCCTGATGGCAAAAGATTGAGACATGGCACCTCTCTGGCCAACCATGGACGATTTGTGAGGTTGACATGACCACTGGCAAGGACTCACCACTCCAGCAGTGGAGAAATGTGGTGGGCCAGATGGAAAGAGGGAGATGATTCAGACATCACGGTGCTTAGAGCTGGAGAGAGTACATGGTTACAACCTTCTGCCAGGCTCTGACAAATAGCCGGGATGCACTCAAGCAAAGAACATGCCCTTCATACCAGCACACTCCTCTTAACCAAACTGTAACCCAGCAGCCCAGGTCTGTTGTACTGACAACCACCCACAGCCTCTCTTCCTTAATCTGAGGAGAAGCCTCCCAGCTGCCTTGCTTTTATTTCTGGATAAATTATTAATGGCTATTCATCCTTGCCACATGTAATTTTTAACTATGTAAAATATTTATGGGGGTGGGGAGGGAATTTTATAAGTATTTATTCTTTTTCCTGGCTTTTACTGTAAATCCCAATCAGGTTGCTGACTGGGATTTTCCTCGCTTCTTTCTCCTGTGTGAACCTTATTTTTAACTCCAAGTAATGAATGCAAGATCGATAGCGTAAGTAACAAAAGTATCCACGGTGACTGAACAGCAAACTCTTAAATCACTGCACAGTAAGTGCAAATGAACAATTATTGAAAATGCTGCACTAAAATTTCAATAGGAGATAAGAGTGAGCCTTAAGTCATTAAAAGGGTCCATTAGTCTTGTAAGTCTGAGACAGCACACTCAAAACATGAGCTGTTCCGGAGAACTGGAAATATTACATATTCCACCCACTTGCACACGTGAAACTGACCCCAGCTGAGCAAGGACGGAGGAGCCAGTTGTCCAGTCCCCAAGGCGAGAGAGATATACAGGAAAGTAGGTAGGCTGAGCCAGCCTCCTCAGGCAATGATTCTTCGGTTATATTTGAAGGGGGGTTATTGAGCAACACTGACAAATTAGATTATTTGTAAGGGAAATAAATATCCTGCTTACATATCAGTTTACCTGCTCTTACAGCATCACCATGCTCCTCATCACTCCCTGCTGGAGATGCAAATAAAAGTCTTCTGACACCTCTATTCCATTCCCACAAATCACCAGAAAAGCCCAGGAATGCAGCCCCACTTTCTCTTTGTCCATGTTCACTCTCAGTTCAAAAATGAAGAAGAAAGTAATGGGAAACCAAACTACGAAGTGAAAGTATTGTTTTGAAAAACTACCTGAAATAGCTAAATTTTTGGATAGCTATAAATACACGCAAACACACAAATACACACGGGCACACACACACATATATGTAGTCTCAGGGATTTGCACACATTAGCATGCTATTGGATCTTGAAAATGCCTGGGTTGTTTTGCTCAATTCTTCTCACCCTATCTCTTATACTGTGCATTTTATTAGAGACAGGTGGGCTCTCAGAGTTCTGAATGTCTAACAGCTTGAGCGAGGGGCTGCATAGCATAACCTGAAATAAACGGCATTCCTGAATACCCACGATTTCCTCCAAGAATAGAAAAACATATCTCATGCTGGAATTACGGTAAGACCGAACCATGTTCAGGACACAGAGGGCAACTTTAGCTTTGCCTTTAAAAGAGTATAGTTTCATCTGAAGTAGGACATCACATTTCAATTTGTACTATTAAAAACTTGCATTACACAGTGAAACTAATTGCCCTGTGAATCACCCTGCTTTACAAGACAGCTGGACTAGCCTACCGTTAACATGAGCTAGATCAGTGAACATTTCTCCAATAGCCATACAATAATCCAGTACAGCATGGATGGCCACTGACCAGTACTTTTAGACTATGCCACTACTCTGGCCAACTCTCCTTCCTCACCGCAATCACATAAGGAATTGTTGCCAAGAGGCTAAAAACTTAAACTAAAATTATAATCTACTTACTATCCCTCGATATCATTGCAGACACCGAAATTCTATTTTGCCCAAGAGACCTATTCCTTTACAAGATTTTTCCATTTATCAAGAACATCTTCACGATAAACACTTGGTGTTTCATCAATTGCAACAAACAAGCTTACCCACCTCCATCACTACCCCTGGAAAGAGGTGCTGTTTAACTCTGGATTCAGCTTAAATTTGGCTATGGAATGAGGATTGTTTCTTCCCAAATCAATTTTAGCTATTTTCAAGACTTCTAATATAACACAAATTATAGGAAAATCAAAACTCCTGTCAAGACAACTAAAGGCGTTCAGCTTGTGCAACTTGTGCTCCCTCCATACTTTCACATATGTTTCAAAGTCTCAGGAAAACAAAACAAAGCAAATAGTACACACACAGATAAATCCCCAAGAAACTACTCCCCCAACACAAGTTTAGCTAAGCACCTCTTTAATCTGAAAAATGCCTCTCGATCTCAGATTTAAAGCAAACCAAGCAATCACCAGGCGCATTTGCATCTTGGAATCCTTCCTTAGCCCCTCTCCAGCTGTTCCCACAGACCTTTTAATATCAGATAGATGCCCTGGGAGGATGAGGCGGGGTGGAACTTACAGAAGGAAAGCATAACTTCAGGGAGGAGGGAAGGAGATTCGGTCCCAATCTCTGGCTGCTTCTTATTTAGTGAAGGGGTTGTGCCTTCTCTCCCAGCAGTAACTTGCAGCGTTCCAGTGTGAACACACAGCTCCCAGCCCGCTTACAGTGCTCCAGTGGTAGCCCTGATCTAAGCCTCAACATGTTTTCTGGAAATGCAGGCAGCTCAGCTGAGAATCTTAAGGGAGCCTTCCACCGTGGCACACAACTAAACTGCACAAATATTTAACAGCTTCGAGACCTCTAAAGGTTTAAAATAATATGCAATGTGTGCTAGGCTGTTGTAGGTAGAAGGAAAATGGGATGGTGTGGAGGAGCGTCCTCAGCTGCTCAACCACGGCACACCAAAGAACGTTCTCCCTTTTTGGCCCAGAATTAGGGAAAAACCAAAATGCCTAATGAAACATTGATACCGACTAAGCTTTCACAGCATCAATAGTAGAGGAACTTAGTTTTGCATTCCACGGAGTTAGCCCCTGACTTCCCACGCCGCACCATTTCTCCTTCTTCACCTAGCTAAAAAAGCCAACTTCATGCAGACAAACCAAGGCAAAGTTTATCCACCCCCCCCCCCACACACACACCCGGTTCCTTTCTTTTCCAAGTTAAACTCATCCACGACTAATAAGCAGCCCCCAGCTGTAGCACAAAGGAAGCTTTGAAGGCTGCACCAGCTTAGTCCTCCACTTGCTAACTGAAGGTAGGTTTCATGGAATGTATTCTCGCGGCTTAAAGATTTTTTTTTTTTAAAGGGCTGGTCTGCACGGGAGAGCTGGACAAGCCCAGAATTACATCATCGGAGTTCACACTCACCAAAATACATTATGTTTCTCATTAATCAGACGGCTGGAACCCCACCGCGGCGTCTTCAGCACCAGCTCGCACCCAAGGCTGGCACGCAGAGCTGAGCCGTTTCATGCTACATTCGGGGGAAACGTCCCCGGCGCGGAGAGCGGGAGCGCCGGGCGTGCGTCCGCCGGGAGGAGCGCCTCGCAGGCTGCCTTTCCCGGGCTACGAGCCCCGGCGGCTGCAGCGTGCGCTCCGGCTGCCTGCTGCACTGCCCATCCTTACTGTAATCCGACTCCTCCTTGCGATGTCCTTGCCGCGCCTGTGACATCAGGGCTGAGAGTACTACAAACAGACCCCCCCACCCCACCCCACCCCACCCCACCCCTGGGTAGCAGCGGCTCCAGGAGGTGCTCCGATTGCCTGCCTGGACCAACCATGGCTCTCGGGAGGCTTGGACGAGCCCAGAGACCTGGGAGGGGGCGGAGTGCGGGGCGCCCGAGGCTCTCTTAAAGAGAGAAGGGTCTCCGGATGCACAGGGGAGCACACGGGGGAGATTCACCACGGGGCGGGAGGGGAAGTGGTTAAGGCGAGCTCTGCCATTACCGTGGAATTAGACACACTTTTATCCCGCCCCTCCCGTGAATGTCATCATCCTCGCCAAAATGTAGCCTACCCCCCCCCCCACACCCCAAGTTGAAAAGGCAGTGGGGAAAGGAATGGTGCCCTGTGTCTGCGTTCTCTTTGCTGTGGGCTTGAGGGTTTGCTGTTTGTGATGTACATGCCTAAGAGCAGAAGAAGAAGAAGAAAAAACATTCAAGGGACCATTGCTAGGGTAATAGAGGTTTTCACTTAGAAATGAGCAGATCACAAGAAACCTAGTAGTTGGTGATGAGTTATTTTTATTTCTTAAGTATTTTCCGAGCTACGTTGGTAGAGACATGTAAAGAAAACGAACGAGATAAAAGTCGCCCATCAAAAACACAACAAAAGTCACCCCCTCAGTTTCACAAGATCACATTTGCTGCTTCTCACAGTGGGTAGTAGAAAGGACACTGAGGCTGAAATGGTCTTTGACCCCTAAAGAGGAGAGACCATTTAGCCTGGAAGGCAACCACGATTGTGTCATAATTCAAGTCGGGTCACCAGTATAATATATAGACACACCCACGCACAAGCACACACAAACTCGCATTAAATTTGAGATGAACAGTCAAGAAAGGCAAAGCTTAGCAAAGCCTCTGGCTCCTCCAATAGTCTAATGAATTGCAGTCCTTATCTTACATAGAAAAGGATGTTAGAAAGAAATCCCTGAAAGCAGTGCTGATTAATACTTAAATGCTCAGCATGGAAAATAAACCCATAAAACAAGTTCAGTTTCCTAAGGACTCATCACTTTGGGATCCAACTTAACCACTGGACTATTGAAACTTAAAAATTTCCACACAAAAAAAATCTATAAAATTAAGAACTGAGGATAACAGAAGAACTGTAGCCTGTGGAAGGAAACAGTTGATATATTTTCAGTACAGGTTTTTATAAGCCATAGTAGCAAATATTTCTACATTGTGATATTAAAATAATCAGTGGTCTTTCCTTGCACAATCCTGTCTCTATTGGTAGATTTAATGCATATTGGAACTAGTGGGCTGAAGCTCATAATAGCAGCTTGCTGTGCGATCTTGCAAAAAAGCTAAACCTCCCTATTTCCTCTCTGAAAAAAAGCACTATGACCAATATCCTCTCTTACAATGGATTATGAAGAATTTGGTGAATGTGAATGGGTAATCATTTAAATCAGAAACATTACAACGAGTCTTTGGATAAATCTAGTTTTTTTTTTTTTTTTTTTTTGTGTGTGTGTGTGTGGCTTTTTTAATACTTCATTGAAAGCAATTTGGAGAAAGAAAATTTAAATAGTAAAGAATACTTTTTTACTCCTTTTTCAAAATTAGAAATAAAAAGAATGTTACAGGAAAATACTGAATAAAACACATAAGTGTTTTTCCTTTTGGATAGATGGAAATCATCCAAAAGTACAATTAATGGCCCTTCCCTCCAGCAAAAGAACCATCTGTGGTAGAGCTTATTCATGAAGCTCATCAGCTGTCCTGACCTCCTACATGGGCTAGGGGGCACTGCAGTTTAATGCTACAATTTTTGGTCCATTTGTGTTCCTGTAGTTTGAAGATGCAAGCATTAAGAGTTGAGTTTAAAACAGAAGGTTTAAGACACTAAAGGACTGTGTTAATAATTAATAACATCTTGCATTTGCATGGCATTTTGCAGTCACAAGGCACTTTCACTTATACCATCTTTCTTACTAACTGACATATAAAAAGGTGGATATTATCAATGTCCTGATGAACAGGGCACTGAACCTGAGGACAAATGAACCTGAAACTCACGGACATTAAGCAGTTTTCTCAATGGTGCAGTCCATATAGTTGCCTTATTACTTGTGTGTTGAATTTATGTTAGCATCCCCAGGTTTCTTTATTCAAAGAAATAAATTATACGGGTGCCTGAGTGGCTCAGATGGTTAAGTGTCCGACTCTTGATTTTGGCTCAGGTCATGATCTCAGGGTCTTAAGATCAAGCCCCCCTTGGGCTCCAGGCGTGGTGATTCCAGGCTTGCTTAAGATTCTCTCTTTCCTTCTCTCTCTGCCCTCCCCCTCTCCCTTCTCTCTCTCTCTCTTTTAAGAGAGGAAAGAAAGGGAAGGAAGGAAGGAAAGAAGAAAGAAAGAAGAAAGAAAGAAAGAAAGAAAGAAAGAAAGAAAGAAAGAAAGAAAGAAAGAAAGAAAGAAGAAAGAAAGAAATTAGAAATTTCCCATTTATACTGGCTCAGGTAAAGGTCTTTCCCGATCAAATTATGTTACTACGTGTTCTAGAAAGAAAAAAAAAAGTATCTTCATGGGCACAGATACACAGGCAGAGAGTATTTGGTAATAGAACATTCCAACCTCTGCTGGGTCTATAGAGGATCATTCCTGAAAAAACAGCATGTAGGTTCTGGAAGAGTATGGCATCCAAGAGCCAAGTAAGGGTTACATGTATGCACTGGAATCCTGGTCACCCAAAAAAAGGAAGGCATCTGCTTTATTTAAAGGTGTATGCCCCACCCTTCTCCAATTAAGAGTTATCTGGAATATTAAGGGCTCAGATAGAAACAGTGCTTATCTCTGGATAGAAAACAAGTGATTTTTGTTTTAATTGTATACTTTTTATTGTTTCCCCTAAAATTATCGGTATGCATTATATTTATAAAGGAAAAAATGCAAGTATTTTTATAGCATAGCTGATAGTGGCTACACACGGGGCTGTGGACATGCCAGCTGTGCCAGAGAGATGCTTCCATGTGTCATGTCCAGGAGAAGACCCAGCAGCTTTTAAGGAAGGACCTTGTTTACACCCCTGACCTTTATCTGTCTCTAAGCTGCTCTGAGAAACTGGGGGATCCTGAGGCAGAATCGGGTCACTGCTTGCCAAATAGAAATGTATCTTTCATGATTAAAACAAAAGATACCCTAAAACCAGTTACATATTTTGACTGAAAACATTATGGTAGGAGGAGAACTTTCTCTCTGCTCAAATACCCAGATAGCTGTCTGCCTCGATCCCTCATCTCCAAGTCTTGTTCAAAATTTTGTCAGCATAGTTTCCCTCCATAAGAGTTGTCATCATCTGACACACGACTATAGACATCTGTTTATTTTTATCTCTTCTCACTGGAATATAATCTCCATGAGGGCAGGGATTTTTGTTGTTCACTGCTGTATCCACCATTCCTTCAAGGGCATCTGGCACTTGTTCCTACTCAATAAATATTTGTGAATGACTGAGGGAACATACTGAATACAACCATATTGTGTGTAAAACATCATACTTTTCTATGTGCCTACAGTCAGTTCTTTGAGGTTGATGGTGTTTTATACAAAGTGTTTACACAAATTGAATTTGTCCATCTTAGCAGCAGCTGTTCCAAAATTCTATGCAATACAGATGCCAGGTGGTACTGCAGGCCACAGTTTGTGAGCTTGCTTGTCCTTTCAAGTTCTCAGAGCTGAATGCGGCAGTAATTTAGCATTGAGTTAGCACAGCCTAGTTGTGTCTTCCATTGCTGTCCCCTGAGCCTTAGTTTAGTCCACTTTCATTTCTTACTATATTGCAGCAATAAAATTTTATCCAGTGTTTCTAATTCCAGCTTGCCCAGATCCCAACCAATCTCCATATTAGATCATTATTATCTTTTAGTAATAAAATAAAGTCAACTAGACTTCAATTAAAAAAAAAAGAAATGAAGTCAAATAGGTCACATGGAGTCTAATTCAGTAGGACTTTGTAGGTCATATTATAATGATTTTGACTTTTATTTTGACTTATATAGGATGCCTTTGAAATGACATGATTTGATATATTTTAACAGGTTTACTATGACTGATGCATGGAAAATGGATAAAAGGAAGCAAGGGAAGATGCAAGGTAACCATTGAGGAAGACTGTGATAATCTAGAAAAGAAATGGTGGCTCAGATCAGGGTAGAAACAGTGAAAGTGGCAAAATGTGGTCAGAGTCTGTATATGTGTCAAAATAGGTCAAGAAAGTTTCCTGTGAGTTGGATAGGTGATACAGGATATTTTTTTTAAAAAAAATTAATTTGTAAAATCTTACTAAAGATTTGGGAACAGAGCAATTGAAAGGATGGGATTTCCACTTACTGATATGGAGAAGGCTGTGGAAGAAGATGGTTTGGGTGATGATTAGGAGGTGGTCAATATGGGGCAGCTTAGTTTAATATCCATTTATATATCCAAGTGAAAATGTTTACAGAAGTTTGGTTATATAGGTCTGGAGTTCAAAGGAGAAGTTTGGGCTTTATATTTAAAGTTGGAAGTCAAAAAAAAAATAAAGTTGGAAGTCATTCGGATGCCTGGGTGGCTCAGTGGTTGAGCATCTGCCTTCAGCTCAGGATGTGATCCTGGAGTCCCGGGATCGAGTCACGCATTAGGCTCCCAGCATGGAGCCTGCTTCTCCCTCTGCCTAAGTCTCTGCTTCTCTCTCTCTCTCTCTCTGTCTCTCATGAATAAATAAATACAATTTTAAAAGTTGGAATTCATCATTTTCTAGATGGTAATTAATTTATGAGGCCAGATGGTATCTTCAAAGGAGTATACTCCTTTGGAAAAGAGAAAGGGTCGACACTGAGCCCTGGGACATTATAAGAGCAAGGGTCCAAAAACATGGGTACTTGGTGACTGAATATTTCTCGAAAGGATAACAATTTGTTGGATGAGTATTTGTTGACATATGAATGATATTTGATGGAAGGCTATTTATTTTAAGCCTGAGTTTACCTTTGTCTGATATATCACCACCCACCATTAAAACAGTTTGATCTATATGAGAACAAATTCCTAGTTCAATTAGTCCATGTAGTCTTTACGAATTTTTTAGATTGCATAGACACTGCTCATAAAGCATTTTTATTCCTAGATTCTCATTTGATGCTTCCATTAAAATTAATGCCCAGAGAACCTTAGTCTGGAAAATGAACTGCCTACAAGAAAAGAAGTGCTAATAGTGAGCTAAGAATAAAAAAAAAAAACTATTAATACAGTAATATTCCAAAATTCTATCTGAATTTCTCTGTCTTTGGAGACATCCAATAAATCCCTTCTGTATATTGTCCTATCTATTCTGATGGTCAGTTAATAGGAACTCTTTTATAATATTTAGCAACTAGCTTTGGGAGCCCTCTTAGAATTCTTACCTTGGAGCTAGCTGTGGCCTAGGCATCTTTATTTATTCAATATATTGGGTATAGGGTTTTCAGGTGCCAAGTACTGTTAGACACTCAAGGCACAATGATGAAATTACAAACATCTCTGTCTATAAAGAGCTTACATTCTAGGGGTTTCTGCCTATCAACTTCTCTACTACAATTTGGAACATCTTCTACCTTTCTCCATGCAGAGGGAAGGAGCTAAAACATCCTTCATCTCATCATGTTTATTCATTGGTTTATTGCTTCTTCCCCCCAGTACAAAGGACATGAGGGAAAGGGCATGTCTATCATGTTGATGCTATATCTACTGTCTAAACAAGAGCAGGTATGCAAATATCTTAAAAGTCTTATACTTTTGAGTAGAAGAGTATAGATGATGTTCTATCCTGATCTTACTGAGAATATAGTTACATTCTACCAGAAATGTCCTTTTGTATTCCCCTTTGTCTAAATACTTATATTCATAATCCAAAACTACTCAGATATATTTTGTTTCCTAGGAAGTCTTCCCTGAGCTTATGTCTGACTCATATGTTCCCCTAATGAGCACTTACACATTCTTCATAGAACTCCATTAGAGTGCTTATCAAATTGGCTTTCAGTAACCTTTCCAATTGTCAATATCCTCCAAGTAAATGAAGGTTTCTTTTGGGCCACATGAAAAGTGAAATATTTGTTAATTCCTTGAATTTTTTAACATACTTCAGAACATAACAGAAATGTATGCCAAGGACATGACCTATTGAGTTAGTGACTAGGGTAAGCCATTAACATCAAACATTGTCCATGATTTAGGAAGCAGAAAACTTTGCTGTGGTAGGAGACAAGGATCAGAAAAGGAAGAGAAATCAAGACTGTAATCTTAAGTTAGAGAAATCCCAAATGTCTGAGGAAAGGTCAGCTAAGAACAGAAGGGCTGATCAGCTCTCATGCAAGAAAGAGATCAGAACTGTTGTGGGCAAGTCAGGAGGCCAATGTGGGAGGCAAGAACCAGAATCAAAAACAGAAGAGAGTTGCTTGTTTGTTTGTTTAACTTATTTATTTGAGAGGGAGGGAGAGAGAGAGAGAGAGAGAGAACAGAAGCAGCAGAGAGAGGGAAAAAGAATCTCAAGCAGACTGCACTGAGCATACCTGGAACCCAATATGGAGCTCAATCTCAAAACCCCAAGATCAGGACCCAAGCTGAAATCAAGAGTCAGGCACTCAACCACCTTTGCCACCCAGGTACCCCAAGAAAAGAAGAAAGTTTAAGCGGAGCGTGATTCAGGGGAAACTAGTCAACCCCCTTGCTGCTCTTACAGGTGGTTTTTATTAGTGCATTTGCCCTGACTGAGTAATAGTTCTCATTCCCCTTAAAATAGGAAGTATCACTAGCTTCCTTTCTGAAGGCTCTCAGACTACTAGAAGTTGTTTATATTTTTATCTAGTTTTCTTTTTTTTTTATAAAGTTGCCTTGCATCTATGTAGATACCATCTCCAAAAATCGATGGACACCACATCATAGGTTTAGAAGCCCCATACCACCTAGTTTAGAGGTGCCTAAAAGGAAGGCACCAAGTCATAATAACTATTATCATCATCACTGGCAAAAAAAAAATTAAAAGTAGGGATCCTGAATAACAAAGCTCTGAACTCTAATACGTAAGCTACCAGCCCACTCTGAAAAGCATTTGTTATCTTATTTAGGGAGATGAAGCACATATCCAAAAATACAAGTAAAAACAAAGGTAATATAAAGTAAATGACAAATGAACAATGTACGACATGCATGTAAGGGTGTGGTAAGAGATAAAATTATGATGGTTTCAGGTAAACCTAGAAAGATACAAAGAAGTGGAACCTGAACTTGTTCTTCAGTATCAGTTCAGATTGATGAAATGCAGAAAAAGTTGGTAAATGATATAAAACAAGGATGGAATGTGAATGATATATCTGAGAGAACAAGAACAAATTAGAGTATTAAAGAGCAAGTTTCTTAAAAGATTTCCATGCAAAGTAAATTTGGAGAGGAAAACACAGAAGCTGTATTGGATGTGATCTCCCATTCCAGGTTAAAAAGTTTTAATTTTATTTGATAGATAATGTAGGAATTGTTTGCTGAATGAATACATGAATGAGCCTCAAAGTGTTTCCAAGGACAGAAATATAATAATATGCCTCCTACAAAGACATTTGACGACACAATAACATGAGTTAATATATCTTGTATAGCAGGTTGAAAGATCTTATACACTCCAGAGGTTTCCAATTTTTCTTAAAATAAAATTCATTTATGGTTCCTGGGCAGCAATTTGAGAATCAGCCCTCTCCCCATCCAGCCCCACAGCAAATGTGCTTGCAAACAAAATGGAAGAAGAAAACAGCATCATATTGAATTTCTTCTTTTACTTTTAAAAGAAGATCCTTCAAGATAAATTGAGTACAGCTCTAGTAAATTTGGATGCTTTAGGTCATGGACATTCCATTTTTATATATACTGTGATAATAACTATATAGAGTGAGCAGAGAGACAGTGCAACTCTACCCCAATGTTGCAAGAATTCACAAAGTAATTGAAAGTGTTTCCAAGTGTGCATAATTCTGTGCCTCCAGTCAAATACAGTAGATGGAAATTTGTTTGGCTTCCTCTGTCAAAATGTCTAAAACACATAAAGGAAATGTGTAAACGGAAAACAAAATATTACAGATTCAACATTCTTTTAATTATATCTCAATTTCAATCTTGGCTTTGCTCAAACATAATAATAATCCTAAGGGCTCATCTCTGATCCTTTCGGTGGATAAATGACCGAATGTGATTTTTACCCTTGACTCAAAAGTGTCAGATCTGGAAATCTACAGTATTTGTCACCATGAATACCATTTAACTGCAGCAGTACCCAAAGGAACTCTGCACAGCCGCACGTGAATAGGGCTGGAGGAACTTAATTAATCTTGCTGTCACTTCCGTGATGCTTTTCATTAGTTTTGCTGCTATCTGATCAACTGGCCTTCTCTGTATTGGAAATGGCTACCCATAGCTTCTTGTGAAAGCATTTTCAAAAGGTAAACAAAGACCTTTGTGGTAGGGAGGTTTTATCCAAATGGACAAATTATTATTGCTACTCTAATATAGAGATAACCCTCACATTTTATATTTAAGTTATAAAAACATAAGGAACATAAATACCTCTCCTGTCCCCACCAGGGAAATTGCTTTAAAACTTATGCACAGGTTATGTATTTGACATAAAATTCATAAATTTCTTTATGTTGTTTTCATGAATACTGATGCTTAGTGCATTATCTGGAACTATACTAAATAGAGAATGTAATTCATAAGAAATCTTGGCTTTTTCACTGATCCCTGGTAAGGAGATTAGGTGAAAGTTGGATTTAATGATGGAACAAAAGAACTGATAAATAAATGGTAGTATCATCTCTCTCTGTCATATTTTTGAAAGACTGGGTTTAATATACATATATTTTAAATACAATTTTATATAATGCATTATTTTTCAATGCTGGCCATAGTTTAATTTGCTAAAAAAATAGAATGATTTTATAAAATGTTATCACAGTTTGACTATATGAAAGTCAATTCACATCTATCGGATAGCCATCGAGAACTAGAAAAGAAATCACCAAGAGTCAACATATATGGCAGGATCTGATGAAGAAAAACAAGACTGTAATGTGTCCTCTGGAACACAGTCTCCAAAATAGTCCCCAGCAATTCTTATTTCCTAGTAGTCACACTCTTGTGTAGTCCCTTCCCACCATGAATAGAGATGAACTATGTAACAAAAAGGGTGTTGTTGAAATGACCAAGTATGGCATTCAAGATTAGATCATAAAAAGGCAAGGTGGGTTCTGTTTCTCTTTTTTAAATAACATACTCTAGGGTAAATGAGCTGCCATACTGTGAGGACAGTCAAGAACCCTATGAAGAAGTATACATGGCAAGGAACTGAGATTTCCAGCCAACATCTAGCATCAACTTAGCATATATCTGAGTAAGCCACCTTGGAAATAGATGCTTTAACTTAGGTCAAGTCTTCAGATGCCTGCAGCCATGACCAACATTTTATTTTTTTATTTTTTATTTTTTATTATTATTTTTTAAATTTTTATTTATTTATGATAGTCACAGAGAGAAAGAGAGAGAGACGCAGAGACATAGGCAGAGGGAGAAGCAGGCTCCATGCACCGGGAGCCCGATGTGGGATTCAATCCCGGGTCTCCAGGATTGCGCCCTGGGCCAAAGGCAGGCGCTAAACCGCCGCGCCACCCAGGGATCCTCCCATGACCAACATTTTAACTCATGAAAGACTCCAACACCCAACAGAGTTACTTCCAGATTCTGGACCCATAGCAACTGTGTGAAATGATAAATATTTATTGTTGTTTTAAGCTTCTAAATTTGAGGTAATTTTCTTCTATGCATCAATAGATAACTAATGCATTATAGCCTTTGTTTATAGCTTAAAATTATGGAAATATGACATAGATCTCAGCTGTGATATAGACACTCCTTGAAGAGGTAGGTGTTCCTTTAAGTCTTGGTCTTTGTTTTTGTTTTGTTTTTTTAGAGGGAGAGAGAGCAAGCACAGGCACTCATGAACTGGGGTGGCGTTGGGGGACAGAAGGAGAGGGAAAGAGAGAATCTTAAGAAGACTCCATGACCAGTGCAGAGCCTGACACTGGGCTTGATCTCATGACTCTGAGATCATAACCTCTGCCGAAATGAAGAGTTGGACGCTTAATTTACAGAGCCACCCAGGTATTCAAGGTCATGGTTTCTTAATCCAAGAAATGGTGGTATCAGAATAAGTGAGGGTCACCAATATAAGATCCTTTAGGGAGAGGTGAGGGAAGTCACACAGCTGCATAGAGTGATCTAGATATATGCTTACAGAGAGCATTAGAGACTTTAGAGGATTGAAGAGTATCAACTAATAAGGGAGATTCTCTTACTTCACTTCTATTGACAGTACACCATGAGGAAATGTTGCTAGATTCCTCAATTTTTTTCTACTTCTTACTTCTATGACTAAAACATTACACATTTGATAAAAATGTCATGTAACTTCAACTTGAAGCCATTGGTTAAAACTATGATTGAAACAACATTTCTCTCTCTCTCTTGCATTTTCCAGTATCTTCAGAATTTTATTCGAAGATCTCCACTGTTATATTCATCTGTTCCATCCTTTTTCCTATTACTATCTCTAGCCTTCTGCAACTCACAAACTTCTACCATCCAACTACCAGCACACATTCCTCTCTGCCTGACACAATGTTCTCTTCTTAACCTATCAGGCTCTTCCCCACACCTTCTTAGCCTGTTGAAATGCTACTTGTCCTCCATAGTCCACTCACATGGCATCCCTCCCCTAGGAGGCTTTGCTTGATTACCAATCACAATTAGTGATTACTCTTCTTATACCTCAAGAGTAATGCTCTTTATCTCTTGAGTCCTATTAGGTATGTCTTTCTATTTATAATGTGAAATCTCATTTGGCAAAATTAACATCTCATTAGTTTTTTTTTGTCACTGAGCATTTTTACAATGTCTATCTGCAATATACCATCCAGATCTTCCTAAAATGAAAGACTATTGCTCCCTGTTAAGAGTGTGAAGACATATGTCTTTCAACTGTTGGCTCCTTTAGGTATTGTCTCGTCTGCTGAGAATTGCACTTCTAAGGTTTCACCCCTTTGTGGTGAACCTTATCCAATGATCAGTGCAGAAGTAGAAAGGCCTGGCCATCTTAGACCAACCTGGGACAACTTGGTCAAGTTGAGCCACTCAAGCTCTGAAGCATCCAAAGGTGTCTTGGGTCCTGCATCACAGCTCAACTTCTCCCTCTCCCCATTCCAATTCCTCTTCTCCTTTCCACATTGCTGACCTAATCTCTAGTAAACATCCTTCATGCTAACCTTCATCCCCATCTATTTCCCAGAGAACCCATCCTGTGACAGTGTCATTGAGTAGATACTCAGTAAATGCCTGGTGGTATAAATTTAAGTCCCAAGTCCCCATAAACGAACAAGACTAATTTCCCAAAGAAGAGAGTAGAGTCATTCCCCAAGAAGCCTTGAAGGTGTTGGATAATTTTGAAAGAAAGCCCACCTTTTACCTAGAAACTCATTGATTTTGGAATTAACGTGATAAAAAGAAAGCCCAGAATTTAAATGGATGCCCTGGTCCGTGTACTCTGTCTGAATAATGGTGATGGCTCAGAGCTGTCAGGTCTGCGAGGAGATATTCAATCATGATGCTCTCTTCTTTCTCTTCAACAAAGGTAATCATTCAGCATTTTATCTTTTCTAGAAGGTGTCATTACTTTGAAAAGACAATAAAAGTCTCACAAAGGGTTTTTATAAAGTGGAAAATTTTCTCTTCATTTTCAAGGAAAAAAAAAAAACTAAAGGAGAAAAAGACCCTAGTTAATTTGAGCATGAAAAAATACATTAGCTTAGAGGAACTTTCATAATTTTGAAGTATAAAATCCTCTTAAACTGAGTAATTTATCATGTTCTTGAGAGCCTATAATATATAACACATATCTTTTACAATTATATTTTTTACATAAATAACCAGACCACTTTTTCTGGAGGAAAGCAAAAATTTGCCTTAGAAAAATCTACAATGTAGAGATATGTGTGGGGAGTCTGCCCTAATGAAACTATCAACAGTAAAGCCTTCTTAACCTCTGGCTACATGTTACCAACAACAGAGTAAAGACATAAACCAAGTGGTTTATAATCTATTTTCAAGTTCAATGCTTAATCTAAAAGTCATTTAAGTATTTTCATTTATTCACTAATTTGACAAATATTCATTTACCACTCATTTGTCAAGCACTATGCTTGGGACTAGGGATATAAGAATGATCAAGGTAGATATTGTCCTTGGCATCATAGAACTTACAGTGTCCCAGAGAATAAAAATTTGTAATGGAAGGTGGATCAATGGTTGCAAGAATCTACTGAGATGGGCAGATGGGCAGAAAGGGAGAAGAAGGTAGGTAGTTGGGGAGGTTAGAGAAGGACTTTTGAGAATGAGACATCTAAGTTGAAGAGTGAAGAACATTTGGAATGAATCATATAAAAATAAAGTATAGTTAACAGCATGTGAAAAGGCCCAAAAGTAAAAGGTATGGAGACAAGAGCCTAAGAGAAATTCAATAAGAAGTAGGGGAGAGTGGTAGAAAATGAGATAGCTCGGAAGCAACCATGAACCTGCAACAAAGATTTCAAAAAAATACAAAGGCTTTCATCAAGATAGTGATGAGCCATATGGTTATATATTTAAAAGCTACTAGAAGAGTTAAACACTAACTATTCTGTGGTAATATGGCAAAGCTCCCATATAATCATGTGACTTTGTGAAAAGTATATGCAGTAATGCTTATAAATCTCTAGTACAAGGTACAATTCTCCTTGTTCTGGTTTTCTGTCTATATATCACCCAATGAAACATAGCAGGCAAGAAAAAAAGAAAAAGAAAAAGATGTCTTGCATGGCTGGGTTCGTCTAGTCAGGAATCACCAATTCAACCAGTTTCAGGGTAAATCAGCTTTTTTAGCTGTCATCGGAGCTGAGCATTGAATAAAAGAATGAAAACTGAGTGGCTGATTGTTTGACTATTGACCTAGATTAGCCTTCAAATGATGGAGCTAGCATTGGCTAGATTGAATTCCGTGCCACACAAACACTGGCACTAAAATTTTACATATATATATATATAGTATATATTTATACATTGTATATATAAAATATATATATATATATATGATTCATGTAAGAAAATGGGGAAAATGACACTTCAAGGCATATGCCATAAGTTTTTATGTTCCAAGACATGGTATGATTTTACATTTCTGGCTCCCAGACCCAATTTTTTTTCAAATGTTCAATTCTCTCCTGCCTGTAAATTTCCTAAATAACTTCAATCATATCCTAATATGATCCTAATAACAGGTAGCCCTGTTTTTTGAAGAACCTTGAGTACTGAAGAGTATTCTAAGATTACCATTACCTATAGTTGCCTCAAAGAAATAAAACCTTGAACATTTGCAGTGGCCAGAAGCATCTTGTTTCTTTTCTAAAGTTTCAAAAATGAGTGTCTTTCTAATCACAATAATATTTTCACAAAATAAGCTAGTTATTGCATTTATTTCAGAAAAATAAAAGCAGCCATTTCCAACAGGTTATATATGTATAGCACCCACACACTGTAAATATGTAATGTGAGTATGTGAGATTTTACTTTCTTACTTTCCTAGAAATATAAGTCAGGAATCAATCTTGATGGGAAATATAGGGTACTCTGACATATTTCAGGGTATCTGCCAAGCCATCCTCCTCTCTGGGGAAATTCTTTTTTTCTTATGAAATATGCAGGATTTACTCACCCTTGGACATGACTGATTTGATTATGGTGGCCTCTGAATAGGATTTTCTGAGACCTATGACTTGTATGACCTAGCTTGAAAAGATGAACTGAGACAATTATGTTTATTCTCGAAAACACGAACTAAGAAATAGAGAAGGAACTTATCAACTGGTGATGGGTCCAGGAACTAGAAGGTCATATAGACTCAGATCATACAGATTCATGTGCAAGGTGAATAAGCACAAGAAGGTGGAAAAGGGGAAGAGACAGACACAGAGAAGAGTTCACATGCTGGATACTGGGTGGAGAGAGAGAGAGAGAGGCACATTCTTATAGTTCGCTTTAATTGTTCTATGGCTTTCTTTTCCCATGCATCTTTTCAATAATCTCACCAACCCACCCACTCACATCCCAACTCAGGCAACTTTAATAGGACTCCACCTATCCAATAGTAATATCTCTTATTACACCCTCAGTTAATTAGAAGAGATTCAGTAGAGCTGACACCAGGAGACGTCATGTCATATTTAAGTATTTAAATATTGTATACTAGCCTTCAGACTACCTCTCCTAAACAAGTGAACACAAGATGGCAGCATTGTGAGGAAGGGAAAGATGGCAATCTAGGGAAAAAAGAGAATAGATTATGCTGGTGGGCATTCGGGACATTCGGGAAATGACCTAATAGTAGTTATGAGATTAATAATAATAGTTTATACAAGGAAAAAATAATTGCTTCTGGCTTTTCAAATCAAAGATGTATTCTCTTCCAACCTTTATTTTCCACTAATATTTTGTAAAGATGTACATGTAAACAATAAGAGAAAGGATTTTGACTCTTAGTGTTGGTATGTAGCCTGTATTCCTTGCATTTTGATATATTGTGTTCCTGGTAATCAAAATCTCTTTTATTAATAAAATTATGAAGAGCATTGATTTTTCTCAACCAGATAATTTTCTGTTATGGATGAGAGATGTGCCTATTGAAGTATTAGGACCCCAAATCATGCCTTTGGCCCATCTATTGAGGCATGGCCAACAAACTTTCTAGAGATATATTTGTGTTTTAATGAAGAGTAGGAGTGTAGCACATCATTGGCCATAAGTAACATGGATTCATTGATTCTTTTTTTTTTTTTCAATTTCTGGTAGTTCACAATGAATCTTCTATGAGATGCAAATCTCAGGGGAGATCTTGCAGGAGAACAGAGAAAATTTTATTAAATCACTATGGAACATCAGTTATTGGATGAAGGATGACAGAGAATTAAGTAGTAAAGACAAGAAGAGCAAGTTAGAATAGATGAAATTTAAGAGATAGTATATTAAATTGAGTAAAGGTAGAATGAAAGGATACAATGAGCTAGAAGACAGGGTAAAGCAGTGAGATCCTTGAAGTCAAAAACACATAGTTAAAATTGTATTCACTAGAAATATAATTTGTACTTGAACCAATGTACTTGAAAGGATTTGTGGCTATGAGTAAGGAGGACAGCCAAATGAGGGTCTATTAATATAAATCTTACCTAATCCAGTACTTGATTCAAGTTATGGGCTCAATGATCATATATAATGTAGCTATCATATACAAAATCTTTTCAAATCCAATCTTTTCTTTTTACTCATGGAAAGTAAAGAATGTGTGTACAAACACCTCACCGCCTCCCTCACCCACACACACCCTGGGTATTGTTTAAGCCTACACTGAAACAGAATTTGGTAGTAGTTATTGTCAGTCAAAAGCTTTACAGAAATTGCAATTCTTAGAGGAATTCTAGAATACTATTGGACAACTACCTTTAAACAAGACTAAAGCTACGCATGTTTCTTAGGTTTGTACAATTAATCTACAAAATCCAATGACTGATATGCCACTGTTCCCTAGCTAAGAACTTCTCCTTTTCCTAATATCATTTGTCTGAGGAACAGAAGTATTAGTTAGATAATCAGTTGTTCTTAGGGAACATACATAACTTCAGAGCAAAGGGCGATGGAAAAATATTATAGGTTTACCCAGGCCACAGGGAGATCCTCAGCAAAACTCCTATCTTATGTTCCTAATGTTTATGCCATTAAAATTTAGTGCCCAGTTCATATGGACAGCGTTGGACAGATATTGCCAAGATTGAGGCACTTATTTATTATTATTTAACATCAAAAGTCCTATGGAACTGCTTTATTCCCAAACCTGTTTTTATCATGTTCAATTGTAGAGATTTTGTATATCTTCATCAAGGTGCTGGTTAAAGGGTATATTGGTCAAACTAATCAAACTTTAAACCTAAGAATAGTGTTTTTATTAAGTGTTAATCACATTCCAAAAAAGAGAAACGGAAAAATAGATGGTTAAGGCATACACATGCAGGAAAGAATTAGATGGGATAAACAAAAGATTGAAAGTTGGAGTTAGCAATGAGATATAGTCAAAAATGTTTAAAATATTAAAACGAACCTTAAATACCTAATAAGCTTGAACAAAGCCTGTTACAACACCAAGACCAATGGGCCCCTTGCGCTCACTGCTAAGGTAGGATGTTATAAAAAAGAGAGCATGGATTTTTTTTTTCAAATGTTTTTTAATTTTTATTTATTTATTTATTTATTTATTTATTTATTTATTTATTTATTTATTTATTTATGATAGTCACACAGAGAGAGAGAGAGGCAGAGACATAGGCAGAGGGAGAAGCAGGCCCCATGCACCGGGAGCCTGACGTGGGATTCGATCCCGGGTCTCCAGGATCGGCCCTGGGCTAAAGGTAGGCGCCAAACTGCTGCGCCACCCAGGGATCCCGAGAGCATGGATTTGTAATAATACTCACCTAGGACTGAATCCAAGAATTGCCACTCAACAGCTATGTGACCCCATGAAAGTCACTTAACCTTTTGAGATTCTATTTCATCATCTGTAAATGGGATAATAATCCCTACTTTGCTTTGTGGTTTTGAATAGTTGGCTCATATAGGTGTTTAATAAATAGCTGCTATCATCATTATCATCCATCATCTTAATGTCTTAATATTAATTTCTTTAAATTTAAAATATAGTTGTATTAATATTAAAACGAAATGCATGATTTTGTGCTTTTATGCCTGGCAATTCCAGGCTTCTTTAGTCTTCTCTTACCTACAGTGGGTTTTTCCATTAAAAACAGGTAAAAAAGAAGTTATACCTTTAAAAAGAGAGGCCAATGGGACATTGTGATGGAAGCATGCAAGGGGACAGAGGACATGGAGTTTCAATTCCATGTTATTACAAAGCCCGGGGACTAGAAAAAAGGAAATAATGATTCCCAAGAAGGATCTCATAGTGGGTATGAGATGGAGAGAAGTGGACTGATTTGAGAAATATTGAAGAGGTCTTGTTGACTAAACAGACAGATGTTGGTGGGTAGTGGTCAATTGGAGAAGAAGTGGGTATGATTAAGAATAACCTAAGGTTTTGACTTTTTCAGTTCAGTGACTGTCCTTGATATAGGCATTTGAGGAGCATTGAAGAAGCTCAGTTTAAGGAGCAACATTAACAGGTTTGGGTAAGATCTTTGTGTTACTTTGAAACAAGGAAATGGAAATGACATTAGGCAGTTAAAGAAAAGGTCTGAAACTGAGAAATAGATATAAGCCGACTTCTGTATGCTGGTAAATACTTAACAACTGTCTCTTTAGAGAAACAAAGCCCCGATTTGTAGCCTTTGCCAATATCTATGGTTTTACATACTCCCACCAAAGCTCCAATTTCATGGTATAACACAACCAGCATAGCTTCAGAAGGGATGTGCACAGCTGGCTCCTACAAGTCAGCTCCATCACATAATGGGTGAGTCAAGAAGCAGGAAGTAATCGAAGGTGTAAGTATCCACGGAAAGTGGAGTAAATTTCTCTAGAGGAGGGACAGCTTTTGTATCTCTTTTGCTTCTGTTTCACTTGTATTTCCTTTTTTTTAAGGATTTATATATTTATTCATGAGAGACACACAAAGAGAGGTAGAGACATAGGCAGAGGGAGAAGCAGGCTCCCCGAGGGGGGCCCTGTATGGCACTCGATGCCAGGACCCCAGGATGATGACTTGAGCAGAAGGCAGATGCTCAACCACTGAGCCACCCAAGTGCCCCACTTATGTTCCTGTTTAATGAACTCTTTCATGCATGGTTGCTTAGTAGTTGCAGGAAGAATTGGTATCTGTTCCTTAAATCATGGTGGGGCTTTCACTGTTGGCACCTACAGCACCTGCAAGGTCACAAGGTCATCTGAAGGTGACAGTAAATGAAGAATAGCTTCTCCTTACTAAAAAAGGGGGAAGTGGGAATGACAAGAGCAAGGGAAACTGCTTTTATGGCTCTACTATCCCCAAAGTAGTCTAAATTCTCAATGAACCTATTTCCACATCTGATGTTAAACCCCTGGCTATCTCCTTCAGCAAAGAGAAAGCTGTATGTTACCTAATTTCCAAATTTAAATCTTCTTAATTTTATCACGATCCTTTTGGTATTTGTTTATTTTTTCCTCATCCATATATATTATGTCCTCAGAAATTTTCATACTAAAATATTTGGCGTTTTCAATGACAATGGAATAATGGAGAATTTTTGACTGATATTACAGTTTTGGATTATCTAAGCTAAAAATAGTATACATCCCTCTCTAAAGTTCATTTTTTAGTGGCACTTGTCACTAATTATAAAATTATGACACGCTCTTGTTAAGGAATTTAGAAAATTCAGAAAAAAGAGAAGTATCCATAATCTCATATAAAAATATTATTAATAGTATTTATTTTCAGATAGTCAACTAGTATACAGTTTATATTCATGAGGGCATGTTTTGCTTATATATTATGTATTTGATAGTATTTGTTTATGTATTGAAACTATGTTTGGTATTATACTGTCAACATATTCCTCATGTCACTAAAATCCTGCAAAATATAATCCTAATTGTTGAACAATGTCCTCTGAGTGTATCATATGTACTTAAATATTATTTTAATTTTGGACGTTTCAATGGTTTCCAAGTTTTCACTATTATAAATGTAACGGCAATGGATATCCTCTTCCGTTAGTTTTTGTGCTTATTACTCATTGTTTCCTTGGATAAAGTCCTAGAAATGCAATTACTGGGTTAAAGGATAAAATTACTGCAAGGAATTTTGGTACATAGTGTTCATTTGTGCTATCAAATGATTGTACCAATTTACAACCACATCAGCACTATATGTGAGGATCTATTTTCCCTCCACTCTTGCCAGCATTGAATATTATGTTTAAAAATGGGAATACATATGTGTATGTTTGTATGTGTATATATGTGTGTGTATCCCATTTTATAAGCAATAACTAGTATTTCATTATTAGCTGCATTTATTTTTCTTTTATTAAGACAGCTTAATGTATTTTATAGGAAAAATGTGTGTGTGTGTGTGTGTGTGTGTGTGAATTTCTCTTCCTATCCCTTGCTCATTTTTGTGTTGATGTTTAGCATTTTACTTTACCCAAGGAATTTGATGCAATTTACAGATAACTAAAATAATAAACTTTATTTGAGCTTCTAGAAATATAATTTCTAAATAGAGCATCAGCAGTTACCATAAACGGGAAAATAAAGCTAAACTATGAAAATGATGTTTACAATTCATAATTACACAAAGCACAAAAAAACATTATCTCTTACAGTTATTAGAACCCCACGAGAAAGGCACATTTGATACCACTTTGGGTGTATACTGAAGGTGTTTTTTTCAGTCCGTGGATGGAGTTGGATTTTAGAGTGAAGACAAGATTCAGAAGGGTTCCCAGTCCCTTTCCATCACTGCTGAACAGAGTTGCAGTGGAATCCTTACAAACAATTGCTGTGAGCTTTAGATACGATTTTCTAATTCCTCCTTGGCCCCAAACATGCTACTTGCTCAGTCTTTTCACCACATGGGATCATGTTGCCAATAATGTCTTTGGGATAAATTTGAATTCATCAGGCTTGAGTTTAATTACATTATGTAAACTAGAAAACGTCCCCAGTAGGCTTTGAGGGAATAGCTTCTGTATGCAATTGTGACATCCTGTTTTGTTTAAAATATTTGCATTTTGATAAATCCACTCTGACTCCAAAACCTTTTTTGATCTTGGTCAGTAACTCATTTTCATCACAGTGGCCCTTTTTTTCTTTAATAAATATTTACAAAAATTTTGCATAAAAGTTCTTTCCTTCTGGTCCACATCTTTACCCTGGTTGGGGCAGGACAGTGAGAGGAGATAGACAAAAGAATCATTTCCATGAGGTATCCCAGCACCACAGAAGCTGAAAAACATTGATCAACATCTGAATAGAGAGTATTCTTAGTGCATAGGGAAGTAAGGCTTTCAGAGTAATCAAACAGGGAAGGAGGGATCATTTGAAACACTACATGGGCTCCATGCATGGACTTCACAAATCATGTCCATGAACTTGCTCATATGGATCCCCCATTGTAGATTGCATCATTGGCTCCAAATTTTCATCTGTCCCCATATCCATTCCATTTGCTGTGTAACTATGTAGTTCCTGCTTCTAATAGATATATTATATTTCAACTTCCTCCTTACACTGGACTTGGTTGTGTGACCAATTTTAATTAACAGAGTGAGATATGCCATATTTGAACTTAGCTCTCTTATGCCTCTGGAATCACTATGAGAAGAACCTATCCTGGCAAGCCTGCTTGTCCAAGGAAAATGAGAGATACGTGGAACAGAAACAATCCACCTAAGCTTCAAACCTGCAACGAGAAACAGAGTTGCTCAGCAATCAGAGCCTGAAGTGAACCTATACAGCTGAGCCAAGCCTAGATTAGCTAAACCCCAGCTGATATGCAGCCTGTGTCAAAAAATAAAGATAATAATCAATTGCTGTTTTGAGTCAATGAGTCCCAGAATGCTTTGTTAAACAGCAATTACAAATTAATACATTACCCTTAGAAGTTTTAGCAACTTACAACTTATACACTTGATGCAAAAATTAAAAAGCTTAAAAACTCCTTAGTTGGAAAGAAAGCCCAGCAGCACCTTTCATTTAGGAACAGTAATGTCCAACTTCTTTAGATTCTTGTTTACAGCTCCTGAGATGTACCTTCCACTAGAAGCATTTCTATTTGTTGGCTTCTGAGGAAACATTACTCACTACAAATACACCTTTATTCCCCCCTCAAAACACCTAGTCATTGCTCTTCAAAGCTGCTCCCAAGTACTTCACTCTTTTCCTACATACAGAGATGCAAAGAGCCTGAGTGAAAGGTGGTGATGGTTGAGTTCAGAAATAAAGCAAGCCTTCCCATTTCCTATTCATCTCACAGGAATAATCTAAACATTGAAGCACTCTGTAGTCAATCAGGCAAGCTCTCACTGCCAGCTCTTGAAAGATGCAGAGAAACAATTCTGATTCAGGGCATGGCTCATGAAAAACAAAATCTACAATCACAGGAAAAAAAAAGTATATGTACACCTGCCTCAAATGAAGCTGAGAAATCACATCCCATATTTTATATCATTTCTTACTTCTCACAATAGAAAAGAGGATCATATTTACTTATTTTATAATTTAATTAAAAATACATCCAAAAAGCCAAATCCAAACTCTCTAACGGTTATGTTGTGACTCAGTTTTACCAAAATCAATAGGCCACTTGCAGTTAAGTGTTTTATAAACAGGCAGCAAAAACAAGGAAAAATATCATGAGGAAAAGACTATTTTAATAAGACAAAAATCACTGTCTGGCACATAGTCTGGAACATTACTATATGTGGACCAGATCCTATTAATATCCGTGCTTTTCTAAGGACAACAAACCTAGCCTGTTTTGTTAGGCAGAACTACATCTTCCCCATGGAGAACCACGTTGAAAAAGAAGGTATTCTTTAGCAGCCCTCAGTAAGTGGTGATCTGGTGGCTGATGTGAACAGAAGCAAACCACTTTTAGCCTAGAGAAGAAAAAAACAAATGAGCCAGTCATGGCTGGAACAAGCCTAGGCTGGAACTGCCTAGGAATTAGCCACCTGCACGCATTCCCGTACCAGCACCAATGACAAAACTAAGAGCATCAGTGTAATTAAGTACTGCTGAGTTTTTCAGGACAGAAACATTCCAAATGCTTTATATTCTGTGCAACAAAACTGAGCAGATTCTGCAAGTCAAATCAATTTCTGTCTCAGTGATCATAAGTTTCAAACGTGTGTATTTGGAAACATGTCTAAATAGCCCCTGTGGAGAAATATATTTACTTTTCTCTGCTTTTAAAAAAAACATGTGGAAAAAAACATTAAAAAGCTTTGGTTATTGCCTTTTTATAAATTGTATGCCTGAAGAATATAGTTTACTATGAATAAAATAAAAAAAAGGCAATTGAAGTATCTATTGTAATTAGTGAATTTACACAATAACTATTCCTCTGAACATTAGAAACAAAAGTTACTTTCCTGACTTTAATTTCTACCTTGGAGAAAAAAAAAGGGGGTAGGGAATTAACATTGACTACCTTCTGAAAGACACTCACTTTACATATGTAAGTTTATTTAATATAGTACAGTAAAAATTAATACACGACCAAAGAATCAATAGAATGTGAAGCTCATACCCATTTAGAACTGCAAAGTCTCAGAAATCTAGAAATGTTTGTAGTAGTTTCTGAGTGTAGCCTTAGATTTAACAGATTTGTATATTCTGTTGAATAGGATCTACTAACTTAATCATTCAAAATAACCCTTCAATTCTTCTTTTTTGTCCTCACTATATATTTCCTTAGACTTAGTCCAAAAATTGAATTTACATTTTTTAAAAAGAGATTCAAAAGGCTCTAAATGTAATTTCCAAGCATTGTCTTAAGAGGCTGCCTTTTCACAAAGAAGAACAGAGAAAGATGGGTTTATCTATTATGTTATGTGAAAGTGACTTTCAGGATTTAACTAGTGTATTCATGAAGAGCACACAGGCACACAGAAACACACACAGCCATCTATACAGGAAATAAACACTTCTGGAGAACCAACAATAGTAATAACCACAAATACATAACATTTACCATGTATGTGCCAGGCACTGTTATAAATACTTTACTTCTATTAACTATTTTAATCTTCCTAACAATCCTATGAGACAAGTTTCACACATTTCAAAGGAAAGTAACAGCTTAACAGAGAGCTCACTGTCAAAATGAATACTAGATGTAGGCCATACTATCTTTGCAACTTCTACCAGGGGAGTCATGTCACAGTTTAGAGTGTCTCCGACATTTCCCTCTCTTGCTCAACCTACATTAGTTTCTACCACTCAGCCTATGTATCCTTCCATTTCAGTTGTCTTCTGATTATGGATATATATACATTTGCATTAATTACTGATATTACTTACTTACTGGAAAACATGAATATGTTCTCTTTCTGAACTTGTATTTACTTTTTCTTTCCCTTAGAATAGTTAAGATAGGTTAGGAACCAATACTAGTTAACACATAAAAGTGCTGCTAAGGTACACACTGTATCTTTCGACTGAACTGAATCAGCATTAGGGCCCTAACAGCATACACAAGACCCCTACAGGGAGCTACCTCATTGTCCTCAAATTAACTCTTTTTCTTTAACTTTCACCTGAGGGAACATTTTTGGAATCTCTTCCATCAGGTGACCAATAATAGTATTCAAATATTAACAACACAACAATGACAAAACCAAAAACTTCCTGTGAGGTCCATCTAGCATGATAGATGGTTGTTTATTTCCAAAGATGTCGTGGCCAGTACTTGAGACATGAGAATTTGAAGCAATTTGTTTTAGATCCACCGTATTTGAGAAATTTTGAGGCAATGGTTTTAATGTGTTCCCCCAACTAGGATGGAGAAGCTAGGAGATTGTAACAGTGAAGTAACCCAGAAGAGATAGGTAAGGTCCTATACCAATCCTTCAAAAAATGAAAAAAAAAAACCAAAAAAAACAAAACAGTTGTTGTACAAGATAAATATGAAGTCTAGGAATAGGGTAACTTTCTTTGAAAGACCGAGAAAGATTAGAGAGGGAGACAAACCATGAGAGACTCCTAACTCTGGGAAACGAACAAGGGGTAGTGGAAGGGGAGGTGGGTGGGGGGGATGGGGTAACTGGGTGACGGGCACTGAGGAGGGCACTTATGGGATGAGCACTGGGTGTTATACTATATGTTGGCTAATCGAACTTCAATAAAAACAAATGGGAAAAAAAGAAAGAGAAAGAAGAAAGAAAATAGTGAACTTCAGGAAGAAAGAAAATTAAAAAAAATTGAACCTTTTAAGAGAAAACATTGTCAGAAGGAATGAGAGGTAGAAGTCTAAAGCTCCCTTGCCTATGTAGAATGGGCAGTCTCTCTACATCTAACATGGAGACCATGCACAAAACATACTAAAAATTTCTGAATTATTTCAACTCCCTTTAGACTTTATCTGGAAGCAAATAATATATGGTAAATATTAAATATATTGAAAACTGTTCCAAGGAGTGTCCAATTCTTGAGGGCCCATGAAATATGTAATATTTTGATAAAACAATTCTTTATAGAAAACCTTTCGAATATCAGTTCATTTACAAGTCATTCGGGGCAAGTGTTCTGTGAGTCTAGTCTCTAATAATACCTCATATAAATTCAGGCCAGAGAATGACTAAAGATTCCTTGCTGTTCTTGATGACATAAGCCAGACACCTTGAGCAAACCCTTAAGTCTTATTATTATTATGACTCCTAAACTCATAATATCAAAGGTTATAAATATCTAAGCAGCATGGATTTTAAAGGCTCATCCCTTTACCAGCCAGAGAAAAGTTCTTACAAGTAGACCTCTAGCCCACAGGTCAAGATGAATCCAATAACTGACATCCCAGCAATGGCATTTGACCCAGAAAAAAAGCTATTGCAATAAAGTGAAAGCTGAAAGACTAAATGGAGGTGGAACAACTAGCAACTTCCATCACTTCTCAAACTGATGAAAATTGCCTCTATCAATAAAATAGGCACTTCACTTTCATGGTTTTCTTTATCTCCATCCAGGGGGAAGATTCACCTGTACCATTTACCCCACACTTTCTGCTCCTTCTCTTCGATGATGAGGGACATTTCATGACTTGGATAAAAAACTGAAGCTCTTTCATCATCTGATGCATTGTTAGCATAATTCATTCAGAGAAGATGCTTCCCTGCTTTTCATGGAGGTCAATAGCTACTCCTGTAAGGAGTACATACTTGTATACATTCAGTATCCTGGGCGATGCTTAGTGGTACCTACCACACACAGAGGGCAGAGTGTGGGGCACCTATCTTGATAAGACATCAACCAAAAATCTCCAAGACTGGAAAGGAGAGAAATGATCTGTTACCTGGAGGGAATTTAGGGATCAGAGATTTTAAATATGTGTGTGTGTGTGTGTGTGTGTGTGTGTGTGAACAGTGAGGCTTAGAGAGATTGAGGTTTGTTCAAGGTCAAACTTTTGACTTTGACCTTTGACTCAAGGCAATGAGCCTCTAACTCAGGCCTTTGTCATCTAGATTCTAACCATTTTCATTTTCATAAATATGGGTAGATGATCAACTTAATTTGTGTTTTCTTTTCCTCTCTTTACTGTTAGGTCTCTCCAGATTTGCTATCTGTGTGACTACAAGCAGGATACTTAACCTCTCTGAAATTATTTCCTTATGAGTAAAAACATGTATCATAATCTACATGGTTAATAGAACTCGATTCTTCTCAGGATTGTTCAGAGAATTAAATTAGACAACACTTTTAGAAAACATGGTCTATTACTTATATAGTAACTATTTGATAAAAGTTGGTTTCCTACCATTACTCTTTGGATGAGGGTGATAAAATGCATGTTATGGTGTATTTGAATGAAGGATGAGAGGGAAGGCGGAACAGGAACTCGATTTAAACTGATCATTTCATATCCTAGATAATTAAGCTACCCTTCTGAAAATTCCTTATGCGGTTATAATTGCATTCAGACTTAGAGAAACATCGCTTAGTTAGAACATCTGTGCCTCAACTGCATGTCCTCCTCAGCCTGAACCTCACCCTGCTGTGTTGCTTGATTTACAGGATTAGTAACTGATCACTATTCTTTTTGATATTTGGCTCAACATTTCAAGATTATCACACGAGGAGAATACCATATTCTTTTGATAAATTATATTTAGGGATGCTCATGTATTGTGATATTCTGGTTTTATATACATGAATACCTGAAGCAACCTGACAAATGAAGAACCTGGATACGTAGCAAACAAACCACTGACTCAGACAATGTTGCCTGGTTATGGTTTCCTGTGATCAAGGTTTCCATTAAATTATATTCAAACTTAAGCTCTTCCAGAGTGTCAAACATTTCATGAGAACAGTGGAGAGAAAAGAACCTGAGAAGACAACTTCCCTGAAAATCTTCCAAGTAGGAGAAAGGAAAGAGCACCTTTTCCAAGGAAGACACTTAGATGTTGCTACATGTCACCATTTGGCAGAAAGCTTTTCAGACAGCACTGTGCGTAGACTATCCATCTAAAGCATGAATCGAAAAAATCATCCTCAAATACCTCAGATGCTCTAACAGCACAGTTTGATGTGTAAGCCCTGAGCTTTTTGAAAGTCCAGCTGTTTCATTTCACTCTGGACCAGAAGTTTCTCTACCCTTGCTCCTGTAACATCAGATTTCTCACCTGGCTTTTCTGAATGCAAAAGGGGCACCAGTACAGAAACACAAAGGAACCAGCTAAGCGATGCTACTCACCAGAATCAGTAAAATAAAATAAAATAAAATAAAATAAAATAAAATAAAATAAAATAGCAGCACTGGAAAAAACTAGCTGCTCTCTTCCCTTACTATTTATTTGAATAAGAAAATATTCAAAAGCTTACAATATAGCTTCAGAAAGTTAAGCTTTTCCTAAAATATCTTGATCGACACCCACTTCCTATGACAAGACTAAAAATATAGCATATAAGCAAGTCTTCCAGAGAGAAAGTTGTGGCATTGATTTTTTTCCTTCCTATTCCTCGTTCTCTATCAGACTTCATATACCACAGTGCGGCGTTATCAGCATTGCCAGACTAATTCAGCGGGCAGTCAGGTTCTCTCATACACGTGCTTATCAGTCTCCTGTAAGAACTTTGTCATTTAGTGCACCATGGATATTAGAACTGAGTTACTGGGAACAATTTCTGCCAGGAATAAAACTTTAAAAATCAGCCTACAGAGAAGAAGAATGTTATTATGGCTTCAAAATCCATATATTTAAAGGGGAATTATAAGCAGCCATAGGATGGGTATTCTTAAAAATGTAAATGTGTCTTCCTAGCCAACTCTCAGTGTGGGCTACTAATTTGCTTACTGAAAGATCTATTTTTTGGTGTTACATTTCAAAATACAGCATAATCACATTAGCCATTTTGTTGGCACCTGGAGTTTCTCAGGTGATGGCACCTGTGTTCTACAAGGCTTCAATGCGGCTATTTAATGTACAGATTTCATATAAATGGAAGCTATAAAGAAGTTTCAGATAGTCTACTTTTAAGTATTGTGTAAATGTACACACACATATGTATGTATAGACACAGAGAAAGAAGCAGGGAATGGACAGGGTGGTGGAGAATGAGTTCTCCTCACCTCATGCACAAAATTTAAGAGGGCCCCAAACATCCCAGTAACCAAGATGGAAGGTATATGAACACCTTAAAAAATCAAAATTAATGTAAAAAAAGCCATAATGAAGAAAATATTAAAATTTTAAATAAAGATATAAGCAAGTTCCCTCATTTCTCCACTTGCCTTAGGTCCCAATATGACTCTACATGGCACTGTTACTGATTATAATTTTTATTTAAAACTTTCATGTTTTACTCCTCATAGATTTTTCGCATTTTAATTCTGAAAAATAGTTTATTAAGATATTATTTATCTCAATTACTGAGGGTTTTTTCTTGGTCAATCCCTTAAATTCTGTGACTGAGTGTAGTGCCTCATTCACCTCACTCTACTCTGCCCTGAAAAGGGTGCACATACTGGCTTAGTGCTATGGACATCAATCATGGCACCCGTGCTTGCCCTCTGCAAGCCCAGCAGAGTAGTTGTGGAAAATGAGGGTCAGAGTAATTTAATGACTTGTCCAAATCACCAAACTAGTTGAGAAGGCAGCTAGCATGTGAACCTTGTTGTGGGTCACACCTGAGCCCCACATTTTGCCAACTCTGTTACACAGTCTCTCCCTTTGATCAGGGTTATCACAACATAATAACAAATTCAATTCAACAAACACCTAGTAGGTACCTACCCAAACTTTATGGCACTTTGATGGTGATTTAAAGACAAACATGACACATGTTTAGTTTCAGTGTAGTCATGGCCTGCTAAAGCGCACATAACCCTTTTTGACTATTAACTGTGACAATTGCCTTTTCCCCCCTGCCTGGCCTCCACTCACATGAATCAAAGTGAATAATACTTCATCTCCATGGAGGGCTTAGCCTTGATGTGAGGAAAGGATGAGGAAAATCACAAAGCAGGGAGCATGCAGTCTCTCCCAAGTGTCAGTACTTCAGGATATTTTTACACGTGATTTCATTTCACCTTCATAAAATCCTTGTGAATATCGATGCCTTTATTATTCTAGAATGTGAAGAGTTTTGCAAAGATTCATAATCTGTTCAACCTTACAAATATACGTCATAGAAATGGGACTTGAACTCCACTCTTTTCTGACTTTCCTTTTCCAGAATTCTTGATGGAGAACTTAATAAGCTGCCTCGAATGCTAAGCGTGGCCCTACTGACTGTGCTAGGAAGGACAGAGCACTGTGTTTCAAGCCTGGTGTGCCACTTAATGGCCTGGCCAGGAACATTTTTGACAGTCGCAGTCTAAGAAAGCCAAGAACTGTTTGGGAGTACTGTACTTCTCTAGGGAAGTCAGGGGTTTTTTAATCTTCATTGTTTGCTTTGGCATATTTCAGATTTTGAACATATACAATTCACAGCAAATGGGATATAGAGCCTCCAGCAAGAATTATTCAAAAGGCTTTAATCAGAAATTTTGTTCCCATTCCCACTGCCCTGAAACCACATATGCTGTCTTCACCAGCACATTATCTCTGAATCAATCTATGCAGGGCCATCGGTGAGAAAAACAACTTTCAAATACCTCCCATTGTGCAAAAACTATGATCTGAAACGGCACAGCATCAGTACTGACAGAATAATAAGGCCATTTATACTTTTCTATTTGGTAACTCGTAAAACCAAGTTGCAGCTAAGTAATTTTTTTAGCATTAAGCTTTGCCATGTCTGTGGACATATGCTAATGAATGAAATGAAATTATTTTTTGTATAAATGAACCTTATCTTTTAAACCAGAAACAAATTCCCAAGCTAAATCTCCAAATACATTTTCCTAAGCCCATATGAAGTAGTTCATTATGCTATTTTAAGAATTATGCTACCAAAAATAAAAGAAGAAGAGAAGAAAAAGAAAATTTTACATTTATTTAAACCTAATAATAAAACATAGTGGATTGACATATGTGTTTATCTTCATTCTTGCCTGAAATCACATACACTTAAATGACTGCAAGGCATGAGAAAAGTATTAATCTATAAAGGCAAAGAAATAAAAGAGGAAATGACAATATATAAGTGATATCAACTCATTTTGGAAGATAGAAAGTGGAGGAAAAATGTATGCTCTAGCAAAGTAGTGGAAGGTGAAACTAAGTATCCAGAGAAGATATTGATGAGAGATCAGCTTGTTGCACTTCCAGAACCCTGGAAAGGCTCAGAAATTGAAGGAGTAAAGTACATCCACAAGTGTGGGTGCCGTCAGACAGCATTCCTCCTCAACGTTTGTGGAAGAAAGGAGACTTCAAAGACTCATTGAATAGGAGACACAAGGCAAAGGGAAGGGAGGTAGCGAGAAACTAAAATAAAAAGGGAAGTATTTAGTAAAATGAAAATTAAATGGGAATAGATACCACTTCCTTATCTCCCCCAACATTAATATCCAGCACACTGCCGACCACACACATTCTGTCCTGCAGGACATTAGAAGCTCCTTCATCAGAGAAACAGATCCCAGAAAAATGTCATTCAGATGCTGACATTTTGGAAGCTGCCAAGAAAAAGCCAGCCAGTCACCCTACAGGGAAGGTTACTGGCCCACAAACTCTGCCATCAACTTTTTAGCATCTCATTTTTAAATATGAATGAACAGAAAGATCACATATTTGGAGAAAGCCTCCACCATGAAAAGCAGAGACCAAGATAGCTAAGGATAAAATTCAAAGAGAGACAATCCCAGTGGCAGGAGAGATATCTCTTTTTAAAAGAACAATACATAATAACCTCAGAGAAGTAGGAGTTAATATTGTACCCATAAAAAAGGAGGATTCCATAAAAAGGAGCAATCAGATAAGAAGAGCTCTAGGAAATTAAAATCATGATAGGAATAATCAAATATTCAACAGAAGCATTAGAAGGTAAAGTTAAGGATATCTTCCAAAGAGTAGAAATAAAAACACAATTAGCTGGAAGAGAGAGAGGAATGATAACAAAATTGGAGAACTGATCTATACAAGGTGATATTTACCTAATGAGAGATCCACAAATACAATTAAGGACAGCAAATTAGAAAAAAAAAATCACCTACATGGAAGGACATGTGTCAAGATACATAAGGACTAAATAAATTGAGTTAAAAAGAAGAAATAAGATCTCATGAGATCATAGCATGTAAGCATGAGGCTAGAATAAAAATATTTTGAGACACTAAGTTTTCCAATGAATAACCCTTCTCTACTCTTTCCACTATAGGAGCCACTTTTAAGGCGTAATCACACTAGAGGGAACACGGAATCCAAGAAACAGGAATCAGTGATGCAATGCACCTGCTAGAGTTTGGAAATTTCCAGGGTGATGGCTGTTGGGATGTTTTGACCAAAAACCCACAGAGGGGGCCTAGAGCACTGCTGATCTAAATTAGGGCAGGAAGTCTGAGGGTATCAAGAAAAAGAAATAAAAGAAGAATGGATCAGATACAGTATCTGACAGGTACTGTGTTATTGAAGGTATGGAAAAATAAGTATCCCTAAAGCCTTGAGCAAGTGAAAAAAATCAAACAATGTTTAACTCCTAGAAAAACAAAAATAAACTGTACAATAAAGTAAAAATAATTATAGCGCATTACTTGGCTTCACAATATACGAACAGTATATACACAGGCATAATAAAGAAAACACAAAATACTGATTTAATTAAACCCATAATATACTTATCTTTAGAGTATGGGGAGGGTGTGTGTGTCACACATTCCAATTTAGGAATTCAAGACATACTGTCTAAAATTATAAATCAACCAAGAGTAATAAACTATTGATATTAGTAGGGCGAAAGTAAAATCCTGAAGAATTATGTAGAAGAATTGAAAGTGGTAGATTCTGGTGAGCAGGATGTGGGAATGGAGAGAATTACAGTAGACTGTTGGTCTTGTTTTGCTCAAAATCTTAAAGCACTGCTTGACTTTCATACTATAGGCATTTCTTCATTTGTTAGCTATATAAATTAATTTTTAAATGCCTTTTAACTGCATTACTGCAAATAAATCTCCCTGAAAAATAAAGGTAGACATCATAGATTTACATGGTGAGAAAGCAACCTTATTTGCCTATCTTTAGAAAATTCTGGATTTGCATGCTTATGTTAAAAAAAAGGCAAAACAGGTAATTAAATTAAATACTAAACAAACAAAAATAAATTAAATACTAAACAAAGATCCAAAATGCTTATTTAGCAGGATTATTGCATTTTCACTGCATTTATCACATACACTGTAACTGATTTTTGGACATAATTAATGAATATTTTATGACTTTCATGTATATGACTTCTTGGCTTCTTTTAATTTGTCAATGTTGTTAGATTATGGCATGAGGATAGGTTAAAGGGACTCAAATCTTCAACAGGAAATTGATTAGGTACAGTCATATCTTAAAATGCAACATTTTGAAGTTGTTACTAGGCTGTGATAGATCTATATGAAAAAGATCTGCAGTAAAGATTGAGTAAAAGTATCAGGATGTAGAGAAGAACATGTATTCTGATTCCTTTTGCATGCACATACACATACACACACAAATACACAAACAGATATACACACCCAGTATTTATGCTTGTGTATACACAGACTGATTTAAGGAGGACACATATTATACTGCTAACTCTATTGGCCTCTCAGGAAGAAATCACAGGGGAAGATTAATATTTCATTCAGAACCCCTTAATACTCTGATTTTTAACCTTATTTATATATGGTTTATTTTCAGTAAGAATGTGGTTAATGAAGACAAATAAAATGCCAATTCTTACCATGCTACCATTAAAATAAACAATTTTGAAGAATAGAAAGATCAAGTTACAACAGGGAAAAGGAATTATGATCATATATAAAACAAACACAGTTATCTTTTGGTTATAAGATTTGGAGTGATTATAGTTTCTTTTTCTGTAGTTTTTTGAGGTTTACAGATTTTCTACAGTATTTTTTACTTTAAAAATGAAAAAAATATTAAAAAGATAAAAACAAGAAAGAGGAGGAAATGCTATTCCTTTATCAATTCTCTAGAGCAAAGAAGATGTGTAGTCAGAATGTAGCTTTTCTGGAAGGGAAGAGCGAGCATCTGGGTATTACATTTGCAGATGGACTTCATACAAAGCATATGGTAGATTTTCTCAAGGAAAATTGTTGCTGTAGAGGCACGAGTTGCTATTTAAACCTTGGCAGACTAGGTCTTTTTTATGCTTGACTTTTCTCTCTCCAATATGTGAATTAGGCATCTGCTCAGATTTTCTTAAGGAGTTCCCCATTATCAAAATTATTTTTTTTTCTTTTGTAAAGATTGTAAATTACAGAATGTGAACTTTGGATAGCTTTGATGGATGAGGGTGTGGGGATCATTTTTTAACTTGTCCTTTAGGCCTACTTATTTTTTCTGTTTCCTAAGTTGCCAGAAATGTTAAAACAAGGGTTAGGAAAACAAAACAAAACAAAACACTATAAGCTGATATGAAGATCCTCACAGAACCAGTGGTGCTTCAGCCAAGCAGGCATAGCACCATTGCAGAATAACAAGTAACTTCATTCTCAATTTACCAGAGGTTACATTTCTAAAAAATCACAAGTACTTTTCCTGGAAAGTAAATGCTTTTATAAAGGTCAATGTGGAATTTATCAGCTTTATTGCATGTTTTCTGTCCTTCTCTGAGGCATGTAAAAGGAACAGAAGTGTGTTGGGTTTTTATTATTATTATTATTATTATTATTATTATCTTTTCTGCAACCTGACTAGGTCGAGCAATTGCTTTGCTTCCAGCTCAGCAAGTTGTTTTGATTTCATTTTTAACAATATACAAACATTTCTTCAGTGGCTCAAACTGAGAAACAGACATGAAGTGTGCAGTGGTATATGAGGTAGACAGGAGAGAATGGCAAACATTTACCCAAGAGAAACTGACAAACGTGGGAGGTATTGCAGAAGGATATTCTTACAGATCATTGGCCACTTAAATTTAAGGTTTTCAGCTGAAAGTTTTAAGAGAAACTCCCTTCCCCAAAGCAGAAATCTGGCTCCTTCAACTTCCCATCCCGCTTTGAGGACAAAAACCTGGAACTCTGCCAGTGCTTACAGTCCCTGCAAGGAATATTTTAAAAACATTAGCAACCCTAATGGTTGTCATTATTTAATAATTTCTAACATTATGCATCGGAATGAAAACTAAAACAAAATTGCGAAAGTTTATGTATTAATTTTTTAATTTAAATGACCTTCATCATTTTCATATTCTCTTTGTCCTTTTCTGCCAAAGATGTTTGACCATCAAAAGACAGGGACTCAAAATTCTAAGTTCTTTCAACTGTAAACTGTATTGTTTCAAGCAATTAGCTTCTCTAGGCCTTGTATTTTCATATCTGTAAAATGAAGTGATGTCTCTCCTGACTTTAATACTTGATGACTAAGATATGATTTTTTCTGTCTCTAGAGCACTTTGCACCGTCCATTAAAAGACATGGGGGTTTATGAAGTCATGGCAACCACTCGCTGCCTCTAGGTAAATGAATGTTCCTCTAGGGAAGGGGTTGGTATATTTAAGTCCTCCAGTCAAGCCTGGCCAGCCACTGTTATTGTAGATAACATATTATCGGAACACAGCCACACCTATGTGTTTGCTTATTATCTATGACTGCTTTCAGGCCACAATGAGTACGATTGAGGACTTGCACTAGACACCATCTGGCCTAAAATATTCACTAACTGGCCCTTCACAGAAAGATTTTCTGGTCTAGAAAATCTCAGAACTGCTAAGGACATTCTGCGTGGTAGGGGACCTGAGAGGGGTACAGGTGTTCAGGAGAGGAATGCAGAACTATACATATAGCCAAAGATAGGGTCCCCAGCAGACTTCCCACTCCCTCCAGTTGGGCAAAACCAAATACCCAGGCTCCTTAAAAAGACTAAAAGACAAGGAATATGCAGCTATTTGACACCAAAAGCTTGTTTCCATCATTTTTTTTAAATGCTCTAAATTTTCCTTGTTTTGTACATTTTAATTAATCTCTGACTTTTTGGTTGGTCACTGACCTTTTTGAGAATAGGGCTAAAGTTATGGACCCTCCCCAGAAAAACGATCTTGCATAATTCAAACAAGATTTTATTTTCAATTTTCTTTCCTGGGTGGGGGTTGGTTCACATTAGCCTAAGACCTTACAACAGATAGCCACTGTAGTTTCTCAACAAGATAATTTGTACGATAGTCTCTCTATAAAGGTCAAGATTTCTATATAGGACTGAATACCAATGTGACCTAGCAGAAAGAATACCCCATGAGGAGCCAGAAGAACTAGTTGATGCATTGTCTCTGCTACTAACCAGACATGACAGGCCACTAAAGTGCTGCATGCTTTTCATTCCTGATTTATTAAACAGTGAAATTAATATATGTCCTGTCTACTCAACAGGCTGCAATAGGAATGAAATGAGGTAATGTGTAAGAGAGGATTTTGTAAACCATACAGCTCTTTCCACTGGAGCAGTAAGGCGTTTTGACAACCCATTTCACAGGAGGTACAGAAGAACCTTAGTTACTTTGTATTCAAAGGGTAGATATTACCAGGAAGTTTGTTAGTGCAAATTCCTAGGTCCCTCTACAGACTTCTTTGAATGAATCAGAACCTACATTTTAAAAGATCACCAGGTGATTTGTGCACCTCTTAAAGCTTGAGGAACATGCTATAGAAAAATCTCTTCACATAGTATAAATCACTTCATAAGGCTCATCTTCTCCAGATAAGGAAACTGAGGCCTACAGAAATCACAGCACATGCTAAGGTTTTGCACAAGTCAAGTTGCAAGGTGATGGGAGGACAACAGATACTTGGTTTTAGAAACGTTTTCAAAATAACTTTGTGTCCACAGTGCTTACTGCCTAGTGAAAGATAGACATATCGTTACATAAACACACGTGGGGTAGGAAGCTTCAAAATTCCTTGACCTAGGTTTCTAGAACCCAAAAAAGAGTTTCCATCTATTATTACGAGGTCATGGAAACACTGTCAGGGCAAGTCGTGGATTTCTAGATCTTCTAACCTACAAAATATGGGAAATGGCATATCTATTCCTCTGTAACATCTCATTGGGGTGAAATAAAACCAGTTATGAAAATTATACAGACTGTATCGGCTACTCTCCCTACCACTGAGCAGTTAGTCTTAGAAAACAAGTTCAAGGACACACATGGAAGAAGTGGACAGAGAAACAAAGAATAACTGGGGATATTTTTAAAAGCACACACATACAACACAACAGAAACTACTGCTGATAATATAACAAAGAAAAACAATAGCAAGAGTATCTATGGGGAGTAATGTTTCCTTGGCTTACAGAGGAGGGTCCCCTCTCCACCTTCCCATTCTCTGCCACCAGGAGCAATTGGCCAGGTCAGGGATGCAGGAGTGTGGGGATGAGAAATAAATTAGAAGAAATGGAAAGTTTTGCTAAAACTGGGAGGAGAAGGGAGTGCAGTTTAGACTACTGGGAACTCCTGCTCTATTAAGGCCACTATCCCTGAGGCTTCTCTCCTCTTGAGAGCTAGAGATGCCAGACTATACCACTCAGGGACAGAAAACAGAGTCCATTCAAGAGCTTTCAGCTAGCGCGTAAGGGAAAGACAACATCTCAGTTGTCTAGCTCAGACCACCTCACTGAGGGAACAACAGGGATTCAGAGTGGAAGAACATACATACAGGGGTACAATTATACAGACCTTAGAAACCGGGTTAACGCATTTCCTTATCTTTTCTTTCTCCACCCCTGAGCATGGTAGATAAGAATGGAAGGAAAAAGAACCCAAATTTAATAACATTTTTTAAAAATGATACCTTTGAACCTGCTACTGCTGCTCATTCTGGAATGTCCTAGAAGGGCAAAGAGTTCGGCATCATAGAAGCCTGGATTTGAACCCAGTTCTTCCACTTACCATTACTGTGTCATCTTCTCTACTATAGTGAACCTTTCTGAGTTTCCTCTGCAGTCAATGAATTATTGTCACATCTCACATAATGTTATGATAATTAAGTGAAATAATAACTATGAAGTTGTGACAAATCATGAGTGGCCATTACATATTCATTCCTTCCTCTTGTGTTTTTTACTAAGGCTCAGTTTGTTAGTTCATACTCTCTTGGTCAGCATCCATCCTGTGTTAATTATTGTATCCAACAATTTATTTATGATCCTAACTTAAGAGGAAGAAGTGTGAAAAAAACAAACAAACAAACAAACAAAGAATCTAATGCTTAAGTTTAAGTGTTCCAGCCCTGGTTGTCCTCAGCTCACCCTTCAGGTTTCGTTATCTAACAACAGTATTAGTCTGCTCTAAGAGCACACAGTGTGAATGGAAAAGCCATCAAAGTCTTTCATGTAATTATGTACACAGTTGCTGTAGGCCCCAGGGGCCCCATTGGCCCTCTAATAACAGAGGAGCCTGGAAAGTCTGTGCCTCCCCAAATTACAGCAGTGGCAGGCTATGGACTCACCCCAGTAACAGATGGTTTTATTAGTGGCCACTGCCAGACACTTGGCTGAGGGTGGAGCACATGGCCATTAGCGTCTGTTCCACTTTGGTGGAGTGGTAGCTGTGTGCACAAGGAAAGCATGGTCTGAAAATAATTGACAGTGAGTGGGATAATGCTGTCTTGGTGTCACCCAGGGGGAAAAAAATAAGCTGAAAGAAATTAGGGGAAAGTTTTTCTTTTGGATCCTGAAACAGGAAAGATAAACTGAAATAATTGTGTTATTTCCATGGAAGAGGAAGGTCAGGATGTCTTCTGATGTGGGGGAAAGAAAGCTGGGAACAAGGTGTCTACAGGTGCTTGACAGTGAATATGTAAGAAAAAAACTCTAACTCTGGCTATTTGGCAAACAAATTTAAAACAACAACAACACAGAAAACTTGCCCCATCTACCACTTACTCAAATGATGAGCTTTCAAATATGGTGAAGAGACAACTATCAAACAGCATGCAAGAGAAAGCCATTCTCTATCCTCAATGGTAAATAGAAAATACTCTTTTTCCCAAAAAGAATATAAATATTAATACTTAAGCCCTGGAATGCAAAAGGCAGGTAGCTACAAAGACTAGCAAAAATATTTAAGACATACGTTTGAAAGGTCTAGGGGTCACATATAAATAGATTTAGGGCAGTAACAGCAGTAGCAAAGCCCAGGTGGCATGCAGTTCCTTTTCTTACTTGGCATCTGGATGTAAATACTGTGACCAGTTGTGGTTTGCTGTGTGTGTGTACGTTTTAATCAAGTTCTGGTAGATTTTCCTAGTCCTTTGGAGCTTTTTACACACAGAGTATATTAGAGAACTTCACTGCAGTGAAATCTCTCTATCCATCTTAGTTTTCTATTGCTGTGTGACAAATTACTGCAAACTAAGCAGCTTAAAACAACACAAATTCATTATCTCACAGTTACATGGATAGGCTCCAGGCACAGCCTAGCGGGTTCCTCTGCTCATGGCTTCACTGGGCTGAAATCAAGACATTGCCTGGGCCTGCTATCTACTCTGAGGCTTAGGATTCTCTTCCAAGTCCACAGGTGGTTGCCAGAATTCATTTCCTTACGTCCGTAAAACTGAGGTCCTTATTTTCTCGCTAGTGTTAGATGCGGGACCACTCTCAGCTCTTCAGGCCATCCTCAGGTCATTACCACACGGTTCCCTCCTCTTAAAATAGGGTAGCATACTTCTTCCAGGTGCATAGGAGAGGATCTGCTTCAGCAACTAGACTTTTTGAATGACTCACCTAATTAGGTCAGGCCCACCCAGGGTGATCTCCTTTCTAACTCAAAATCAGCCAGTTAGACTTTAGTTCCATCTCTAAAATTCCTCACCTTTGCCACATGATGTAACCTAACAAAGGGTGTGGCATTTCATCATATTCAAAGGTTCTGCTACCATTTCAGGGGAGGGGATTGTACATAGTATGCCCAAGGAGGTAGGAATCTTGAGGGCTATTTTTGAATTCTGTGCGATACACCATTTTTTTTATTAAAGTAATATTTACAGAACATAAATCAACCATTTTAAAGTGTACAATTCAGTGGAACTCCATACATTCATAATGTTGTGCAATGATCACCTCTATCTAGTTCTAAAATATTGTCATCACGCCAAAGGGAAACTCCAATACCCATAAGTAGTCACTACCCAATACCTCTCCCTTTGGGCTCTGGAAACCACTAATTTGCTTTCTGTCTCTGTGGATTTAGTCATTCTGGATATTTTATATAATCGGAATCACACAGTATGTGAACTTTTGTGCCTGGCTTCTAACATTTGATGGACATTTGGGTTGTTTGCACTTTTTGGTGATTGGGAATAGTGCTACAGTGAACATTCCTGTACAAATACTTAAAACATCTATTATCAGTTCTTTTGAGTATATACCTAGGCATGGAATTTGTAGAGCATACAAATTTGTAAACTATTGTACACAGTGGCTTCATCATTTTAGATTTCTCCCAGCAAAATATGAATGTTCTCATTTCTCTACATACTCAGCATCACTTGGTATTTCAGGTGTTGTTGTTGTAATTATAGACATTCCAGTGGGTTTATTTTTTTTTTAAGTTTTTCTTTTTTAAGATTTATTTATTTATTTATTTATTTATTTATTTATTTATTTATTTATTTATTGGCAGAGACATAGGCATAGGGAGGAGCAGGCTCCATGCAGGGAGCCCGACGTGGGACTGGATCCGGGGCCTCCAGGATCACACCCCGGGCTGCAGGTGGTGCTATACCACTGCGCCACGGGGGCTGCCCTCCAGTGGGTTTAAAGTGAAATCTCACTGTGATTCTGATCTGCATTTCCGTAACAACTAACAACGGTGGCATATTTTTGTGTGCTTTTGGCCATTTTTATGTCTGCTTTAGAAAAATATCTAAAAAATAAGTCCACTGGCCATTTTACAATTGGGTTGTTTACCTTTTTGTTATTGAGTTGTGAGAGCTCCTTATATATCCAGGTTATTAGATCCTTATGAGCTATGTGATTTTCAGATAACTTTCTCCCATTCTGTAGGTAAACTTGCCACCTTCTTTTTTTTTATAAATTTATTTTTTATTGGTGTTCAATTTGCCAACATATAGAATAACACCCAGTGCTCATCCCATCAAGTGCCCCCCTCAGTGCCCTTCACCCAGTCACTCCTACCCCCACCCACCTCCCCTTCCACTACCCCTAGTTCATTTCCCAGAGTTAGGAGTCTCTCATGTTCTGTCTCCCTTTCTGATATTTCCCACTCATTTTTTCTCCTTTCCCCTTTATTCCCTTTCACCATTTTTTATATTCCCCAAATGAATGAGACCATATGTTTGTCCTTCTCCGATGGACTTAGTTCACCCAGCATAATACCCTCCAGTTCCATCCACGTCAAAGCAAATGGTGGGTATTTGTCATTTCTAATGAAACTTGCCACCTTCTTGATAGTGTCCTTTGATGCCAACATATTTTTAATTTTGAAAGAGAATTTTATACAAATCATCTATTTTTTATTTTATTCCTTGTTCCTTTGGGGCCTTATCTAAGAATTCATTGTCAAATTTCATGAAGATTTACACCTATGTTTTTTACTAAGAATTCAGCACTTATATTTACACCTTTGATTCATTCTGAGTTAGTTTTTCTATATGGTGTGAGATAGGATACAATTAATTATTTTGCATGTAGATAACCAGTTATCCCAGAAATATTTGTTGAGGAGACTATTCTTTTCCTATAGAACGATACAGTACCTTTGTTGAAAATCAACACAGACTTATGAGTTTATTTCAAGACCCTCAACTCTTTTTTTTAAGATTTTATTTATTTATTCATGAGGGACACACAGAGAGAGGCAGAGACACAGGCAGAGGGAGAAGCAGACTCTCCACGGGGACCCCAATGTGGACTCTGGGATCATGCCCTGAGCTGAAGGCAGACGCTCAACCACTGAGCCACCAAGGCATCCCTCAAGACCCTCAATTCTATTCCAATTGTCTATAAGTCTATCTATAAACAGTATCAAACTGTTTTGATTACTGTGGCTTGTAGTAAGTTTTGAAATTAGGAAGCGTTAGTCATCTAATTTTGTTTTACTTTTTCGAGACTGCTTTGGCTATTTGAGGTGCCCTGCAATCCCATATGAATTTTAGGATCAGCTTGCCCATTTATATAAAAATGTCCACTGAAATTTTAATAGGGATCACATTGAATCTGTAGATTGGTTTCAGTACTAATACCATCTTAACAATATTAAGTATTCCAACAAATGAGTATGAGATTTCTTGCCATTTATTTAGGTGTTCTCAAACTTTTATCTGCAATGTTTTATAGTTTTCACTATAGAAGTTAAACACCACCTTGGTTAGATTTACTGATAAGTATATTTTTATGCTATTGTAAATAAAATTGTCTTTCTTAACTTCATTTTTCAAACTGTTCAATCATTACTAGTACATAGAAATACAATTGATTTTCGTACACTGATTTTGTATTCTACAACTTTGCTAAATTTGTTTATTAGCAAACCTCTAAAACCTTTTTTTGGGAGATTCTTTAGGACTCTAGAATTTTCTATAATAAGATCATGTTATCTGCAAATTGAGGTAGTTTTACTTCTTTATTTTTAATTCATAAGTCATTTATTTCTTTTTCTTGCCGAATTGCTGTCTAGCATCTCCAGTATTAGCATCTTTGTCTTATACTTGATCTTTCACCATTGTGTAAACTATTAGTTGTGGGTTTTTCAAAAATCCCCTTTACCACATTGAGAAAGTTGGCACCTACTCCTGGTTTGTGTGTTTTGTTTTGTTTTTAATCATGAAACAGTATTGGATTTTGTCAAACGATTTTTCTGCATCAATTGAGATAACCATGCATTTTATTTTTTTCTCTTCATTCTATTAATGTGGTGTATTACATTGATTGATTTCATATGTTGAATTACCCTTGCATTCTTGGAATAAATCCCACTTGATCCTGGTGTATAATACTGTTAACGGGCTGCTGGATTCAGTTTGCTAGCATTTGCTTGAGGATTTTTGGATTGATATTAAAAATGGTTATCAGCCTATAGCTTTCCTCTGATGTCTTTATCTGGGGGTAATGCTGGCCTCATAGAATGAGTTAGGAAGTGTTCCCCCCTCCTAGATTTTTTGATGAATTTTAGAAGGACTGGTGTTCATTCAATTTTAAATGTTTGATAAGATTCACCAGTGAAACCATATGGTTCCAGGCTTTTCTTTGTTGAGAAATTTATTATTATTATTATTATTACCAATTCACTCTCTTTACCTTTTAATCTATTTTAAATATGAACTTCTGGCTAGCAAAGCTGGAACTTAACTGAGGCACTGCATCCTTTCTCTGGTCAGAACACTTGTATCGTGAAGCTACTGTGGCAAAGTCATCGAACAGAAGGCCAATGCTGGAGTGAGATGGCAGTGGACTGCCTATGCAACTGCTGTGGCTTGGAGGTGGAGAACAGGCCATTCACCATCAAAAAATTGGGAGCTATAGAAAACTGTTCTTATAATCTTAGAGATATTTAAACTTGGATAATTCAGAAAATGGATCACCTATAACGAATTAATGTCTGCTAGTGAACACTAACAGGAAAACATAAAAAATTAAGAAATAGTACCTCTCTCCACAAAGAGGAAAGCATATAATCTTTAACTTTTGTAAGAGACTGGATAGCTTTTTAAAAAGCTATTGCTCAAGTCACACACTGGGCAATCAGAGGCTACAGAAATGTCTAATCAATATGTTTCCTGAAAGACAAGGAAATTGCACATAAAAATCTAATTTATGGCTCATGAAAATGATACACATCAGCATCTATATATTGTAATTCCAATATTGTCCAGGAGTTTATAATTATAAAGGAGTTAGCATATGTTAACTATTGTTTCTCAGAAGAGTAGAGAACAAGAAAGGCTTTGAGCTTCAAGTATGAGGATGAAATTTCTTTGAAAAATCCAATTACTGTTCCCATAGGGAAATGGACTCACTTCTTTGGGAAGGATTTTCCATTATTGTATCCCAAACAACTTGTTTTTCTTTGCCTAAGAACCCTGATTCAGAAAGCTCTGAGTCCCTTCAAAAGCACAGAATCAAAACGTTTCTGTAACAGATACCTTCAAATAAATAAAACACTTGTACCAGCACCTTACCATGCAGAAAAGGAATTTTATTTTCTGAGTTGATACATTTTGGTATATAAAGTATAGCAGGTGTAACCTAAACTATCTGTGTATGGCTGACAGGCAAGGAGGTCTACACAGGCCAGTTGAATCAGGTGATGATTTTCCTGCTCTAGAGGAAGTAACATCCTCAGAACACTGTGCTGGCAGTTCCATCTTGGCATGTGTGTGAACCGGAACAAGTCACATCATCTCTGAGCCTTTGCTGCCACACCTCTCATATAAGGATACAAATGCTTACTTACCTGCCCACGCCGGCAGGTTACTCACATGAGTTTATGAAATGCTTTGAAAAACACCAGACTTAAAGAAAAGTTTTCAAAGATTTATGTGCAAATGATTGGTTGGAAAGTGCTTCCAAGAGAAACAAAGAAGGGGGTCAGGTAAAGAGTACAAGGAAAGGGAGAAAAAGGGAAGAGTGGGAATTCAGGCATCTTGATCCTGCAGGGATCTTTGGAGTGTTATGTCAGTTTGTCTTGACTCAAGGCAAGGTGGCTGCAAGTCATTCCTGAGGTTTCCCTTGTGGGATAAAAACCCCTTGCCACTCTAATTTTCTGTGTGTGTGTGTGTGTGTGTGTGTGTGTGTGTGTGTGTGAACAAAGCAGTTCTAAGAGCCTAAAGAATCTAAAGTCCTCCAGAGAGGGTTACAGGTACAGGGGCACCCTAGAAGCAAATGTGAGGGTGGTGGAATGGTGCTTGAATGGTAAAAGTGATCTGCTAGGATTGGGTGGCCAGGGGTGTCCACTGTAACCATTTTTCTTAACATTTAATTTTCTTCCCATATTTTCACCTGTTAACAGTGTTCAAAAAATTGTCTAGCCACAGGTTTTGTTCTGCCTAAGCATAGATATAGTTACTGATATTTAAAATCAAGATGCTTTGGGGGCACCTGGCTGGCTCAGTAGGTTGAGTGTCCAACTCTTGACTCAGTTCAGGTCATGATCTCAGGGGCCTGGGATCAAGACCCTGCGTGGGGCTTCCCTCTAAGTGGGGAGTCTGCTTATCTCCCCTTCCTATTGCTCTTCCCCCTGCTTATGCTTTTTCTCTCTCAAATAAATAAAAAAACCAAAATTATAAAATCAAGATACTTTAATAACTGTGCAAATGAATTACAGTTCTAGAACTCAGCATAAAGCCTAAATATTTCATAATAAAATAGCCTTTTAAAATGTTTCAGTTTTCAGGTTAATTTTACAATAAGAAAAAATATTTTTCTTTAAATCTACATAGAATAGATGTGAAAACAATTCAAGGCAAAGCTGTTTGTTCTGGTACATAAAAGATACATATACCATTCCTGTCACAATCCAAATAAAATATAACTTTCACAGACAGAACATAGAGAAACAAAAGCATTTTTCTCAGGCTGTGCCATTTTTTAGGCTTCCTGAAATTGGACAAATTCAATAGTTTTTAAATATCTCCATATGAGATAAAGTTTGTATGGAATCATTTATCCCAAGAGTCTTGGAAAGCAAACTGGTGGAAGGGGAAAATGCTTTAACAGGTCCCCATGGGAATAATTAATCATTGCTCATTTTGGGACCGCGCTCAGCACCCGTGGCACTGTCATTTGAGGATGAGAAATTCAGTATTTTTCAAATTCAGTAGGAGTATTGTCAGGTTTTGTAGAGTTCCATTGCATGTTTAGACAATGAAAGAGTCTTTGCTAGACGAAACATCAAAAACCAAAGTTAAGGGATTTTATAAAGGTATAAATTATTTCAGCAGAGAAATCATCACAGTCATAGGGCAAATTAAAACTACTGCACATTTTTTACCCATAGTTAAACTATTTGCATACAATTTTGACTAAATTAAAATGTGTTTGACGTGGTAGTTTTAGTAAACAGAATAGTATTTTTCTGTAACACATGCCTATTGTTCACAATTCTTGTCCTCTATGAATTTTTAATTTCTTTTCTTACATGATAAAATGTAACGCTGTCTCGAATTGAAAAGGCTAAATAGGTCTCTATTTGTGAGCTCTAATTAAAATTAACACATGTGTTGATGGCACATGTGATGTTACTAGTGAAGAGTAAAGTTTTTAAGAAATCAGATGAAAAATTAAGTAAATCTATCATCAATATCACCAAGGAACTGCTTAAATTTCCCCAGGGAATGCAGAATGACTATGAATAAAAGATGATTCAAAAATAGAGGCAGTGGTATTTCTTTTCCATTTGTCAGGCCTTGCACAAAGTGGAGCCCCCCAGTGTGTGAAAACACTATGGGGACAATCAGATGACAAGAGTTTGAGTTCCACTGTCCACTTAAAGCTGTTCATCCCTAAGCAATTTATTTGAACTTCACTTGTCTTCAGATTCTTCATAATTTACTTAAATTGTTTTTAATTTTATTTATATTATTTACTCATTTCTACAGATGAGGAAGCTGAATGTCAGAGCAATTAAATAATTTGTCCAAGATCATAAAAGATGAAGGTGGGTCTATCTTGGTTCAACACTATTATATTTATATTGTTTGCACTATCTTACCCTATTTTCTTTTCTATTTTCATAGTGTTTTATGATTAGAAAGAATGTTGCTTGCAAAAGCAGTCTTAAGGATAAGCATTTTATAATTATCATTATTTCTTCTTGGAGAAATTAAAATTTAAACCACAACAAAACTTTCCAGAAGACTCTAAAATACAGCCATGACATCAACTATGATAGCCACTAGTCACATGTAGTTATCTAAATTAATTTAAAGTAAAAAAAAAATTACAAAATCCGCAGTTAAAAGAATCATATTTTAAGTGCTTGATAGCCACATATGGCTCCTGGGAAGCACAAATAAGGAACATTTCATCATCACACAAATTTCTATTGGATAATGCTGACTAGAGTCTCAATCCAGGGACTTCCAAATTGCATTTTATAGTCACTAATGTTTTATGTTTTTTGTTTTGTTTTGTTCGTCTTACTCCTAGGCATGGTATTTGAGCTTACTTTTACAACCATATATAGCAGTGTTCATCTTTAAGTATTTTGGCAGGTATGTGATAACACAGAAATCATACTGTAAAATGACAAATAAGCCCAGAATTTTGGAAACAAACATTTTCTGTCATTAGAGAAGATGGTGCTAAAACTCCAGCTCCGGGCAATATGCAGCTTAGAGTCTTATAGACAAGAAAGTTAAGTGAAGTAACAGAAGAAAGACCATTCTAAGATTCAGAGATTTGTCCCTGACTATATGACATTGACTTGCAGCTCCCCTGGAGACCAATTTTGACACTTATAATATGAATGAGCTCAGCAATCTTTAAACACCCCACCTCTGACATTAGGATTCCTTCTCCATCACAACTTACCTCAGAGTTGCCAGGAGTATAGTATTCCTGACAACACTATAATATTCTCCTCTCCCACCTATCAAGTAGCGATGCTAATGACCAGTGAAATGGCCACAATGCAGACATGGTGAAAACATGGGCTACTGCTTGGAGCATGGGATCACACAGAAAATGAAACATTTCTCCCTGAGTAATTAGAATTTGGCTGAAATGCGTGCTGTACATCATTTCCATTTACCTCCACTGATCAAATAATGGGAATCTGGAAGAGGTCACTTTGAATATGGTTTGGAAACTATAAAAATACCGTATCTATAATAAGTAGTACTTTAATAAACAGTGTTGCATATACCCTTATTTCTCATTTGCTGGCACAATTAATATATATGTAGCCAAACAGCAAGCACACTCATATGCCTATTACTCCAGTGGGGCCTGCCTCCCTCCCTTCCTCCCTCCCTTCCTTTCTTCTTTCCTTCCCTCTTTCCTCACTCTCTCCCTCCCTTCCCTTCTGTTATCTTTCTTCTTTTTGTTTGTTATACCAATCTAAACCCCTTTTGCATTCTCTGTAATGAAAATGTCATGACACAGGTGTGGTAACAATGATGTTGGTATGGATTCCAACACCATTTTATCAAGACTTGCTCACTCCTTTTCTAAAATGTTATCAGGATCACCAGCAATCTCCTCCAAGAATTCTATTTTTCAAGTGCTCTGTAACACTTGTTTTATTTTTAAAAATCTATTTCCTTTATTAAATAAAATACTATTTAATTCTAGTTAATCAGGACCAAAGGAAACTACATGGCCTAGATAGAGTTTGTATTGTGGCTAAGTGAGGTCATAATAAAAGTATACATAAAGCTAGTGCTATTTTTATAGGGGAATAGAGCACAACGTCATTCTAGAATTTCTTCATCCAAGTCACACAATGACTAATTTTTTATAGATGTTGTTGTCAGCACAAGGAAATATATGTTACCTAGTAATGACACATAGCTTTCAATTCAACTCAATAAACTTTGTGTTTCTATTTCCCTCTACTCATGGTTTCCCAACTTTCCTGGTCAGAAAAGTTACTTGGTATTCTTGTTAAAAATACAAACCCTGGAACCTTCCCCTTGACCTGAAATAAGAATCTCAAGGAGAGAAACCTTAGAATCCGTATGTTCAGTAAACATCAGAAGCAATTTTTACAATGAGAGCCAAATTAGGAAGCCATCAATGTGCCTCCAGATGGAAACTGCATCACCTATGTGTGTTTTTTCTGAAATCAATGCCAACCTCCCTCCTATTTTTCTGATGTGAATCTAGCTCATTTCATAGTCCACACTACTGTGGAAAACTACGAGAAAGAAAGGGGAGGAATTGAAGGATTGCAAATAGCACTATTCAAAAAAAGAATATAATGCCAATTACACATGTAATTTGCAACTTTTCTAAAAGCTACACTTTAAAAAGTGAAAAAGCAGAAATTAATTTTGATAGCATATTTTATATAAGGATTCAGTGGTCACTGTGTCTTGTGCAATTTAGAATATATTGGTTTATGATAATTGTATCATAACAATAAACATTAACTCTAATTTGTCCTACTCATTTATCTTGTAAAAAACTGCAACAGGGTTGCCTGGGTGGCTCAGTTGGTAAAGTGTCAGACTGTTGATTTTGATTCATGAGATCAAACATGAAGTTAAGCCCTGAATGGGCCTTCACACTCGATGGAGAGTCTGCCTGAAGATTCTTTTCCTCTGCCCCTCACCTGACTCACAGACACACTGTCCCTCCCTCTTTCTCTCTCAAATAAGTAAATAAATCTTTTTTAAAAACTGCAACAGTTTTTACACATCTTAATGATGATTTATCTTGACTCTCAAAATAAAAAGTAAAGAGAAAATCAAGAACACAGGTTACACAAATAATAGGGCTTTGGAGTTTCCTGTAGATACAATTTCATTTTCATTGTCTAAAAATAGTATTGAGTTAAGAAGTACAATAGAGAATATATTCTAATTCTTATTTGTAATTAGGAATTAATCCTTACCATGACAAAACATATACTTAATGTATATATTTAAATAATTAAGTTTAGTATTAGTGGAATGGAATCATGGAAAAATACCTGTTAGGATCTTTGAGTTTCTTTTTCTTTTATATTTTTAACAAAATAAGAGCCCTGTTTTTACTACTTCTGAAGCTTTACAGAGGACCAATCTCTTTATTTTTAATGACATCTCTAAACACACTGGTTTTTGAAATGGTCCCACTACTAAGGAAGGTTTGAAGAATGTCTCTAAGAGGCTCTGAGACTGAGATAATTTACTAAATCCTTATATGTAACCTTTAAAAATAAGGCCCAGATAAATTTCCCATAGTAATTTTGTTAAAATAAAGTAAGAACACAGACCAAATGAAACATCAGTACGGCCCCCAAATTAATCCATTTCCTTGATAGTATATGGGAAAAAATGTGCTCCCTGAGGTAGACAAAGTCAGAAACATTATAGGCTTGCAGTTACCTACACTCTTCCCCTAAATTCAAAATCTGCATTATTTTTAGGACCTACACTGAACTTACAGAAGAAAATTATTTCCTGGATGTTTGCCTTGTGCCAATAATTCAAATCTTAATTTTGTATTAGGTCTAACATCATGTATGGCCAAATGTGTTTGAAAACAGAATAGCTTAGTATAGATTCTATTTTTATCATTTTCCCCTGATACTGCAATAAAATGTTCAAGAGATAGGAAGCCAAAAGCAGTATTAAGGAGTAATGGCAAAACAATAATTTGTAAATCAAAAGTTTCTATGCATAATGAATACTGGTAACAGTTTTCTTTGTAGTTGTCACTGCACATATGTTAATATATACAGGTGTTTCCTACTTTTTCTTATATGTATAAATATACACACATAAATATAAATTTTGTAATAAGAAAAACATAGTTACAAATCTCCTGAGGTCCTAATATAAAAGAAATTCAAATTTATCATACTGAAGATAGTGGCACATATTTTAGATAACTTTCCACTCTAGTTGTCTAGTTCTCTTTACAAATAGATTAAGTTGAGGTGTCAATATTTCTTAGCCTACCTTGAAGTTAGGGCTATCCATGTGACACAGTCACAATCAAATTGAAGCAGAAGTTTCTGTTTGGGGCATTTGGTTAAATCCTTTACAATAGGAAAGACCTAGTTAGTTTGTCAGTTTGTCCCTTTTATCACTAGCCTTCACAATTCCTCTTGTTGCCTGGACTGTGGTGTTGACATCTGGAGATAAATTAGCTCTTTCGTTTTCAAATCAAATAGCATGAAGATGGTGCCTTGCCATAAAGATAGGGAGCCAAAAAGTCAGAATAGTCTTGAGAACTGGCATCATGGATCACTGTTTCCATCCCAGCCTCCTTTCACCTAAAGTTGATATTAATACACTCAGAAACTTCTGAAAATATAACAAAACTCTTGGGAAAAAATTGAAGAACTCTTCTGAATATATTAGTGATATTATCACTCTTAAAAAGAAAAGGTAGCTTGGTGATAACAATTTTTTCTTCTGCATGACAATTGCCTCAAATAGTAAAAATGCTAAAATGATCCCCTGATTTCCTGAATCTTTTGTCATTGATATAATTGTATCTATGGACATTGGCATATGTCTTATTAATACATGACATGATGAAATTATGGGTAGAAAACAATGAATAGGAAGAAAGTTTTGAAATGTTTGTCCATGGGGATTAAAGATATTAATAGGGTCATCTTGACTTTGCTAAGGTATTGAGCTAAGAAAACCAGAAAGCAGTTCACTTTGGCTCGAAATATCTCTAAATGCTGTCAGAAACTTCGTATGGTGTCCACAGACAGAAGCTGCATTGTGCTGATAAGAAATAGAAAGTAATTTCTTACATATAATATATAAACTCTTTAAATTGATTTTTAAATCTGTTCTTTCTAAATTGTCTATTCCATAGCTCATCCTGATATTCTCATTGCCTAGAAAGTCAATTGTGATGGCGATTGCATGCCAAACACATAGTCCTGTCTTCCCTTGAATTATAAGAAAACATAAGATTGTCCATCTGCTTCAGATGCAAAAGTCTTATCAGATGTTGGATTCCACAAAGAAGATGAGAGATGTCATCAGTCATCAATTTTAATATGCATTTTCTGAAATAGGCTTTGCTACAACCTACCATGTTTCTTTCCAAAATAAACAATTCATGCTATAGTTAATTCTTATAAGGGAAAATAGTTGTAGAAATCTAAGAGTTTTAGAACTAAAAAACAAGCAAATAAGTAAGGAAAATAAACACATTAAGAGCATGTGAAAAAATATATAATTTATGAATATATTATCATATATAATATATAAAATGTTTTAGAATACATGCAAAAATTATATAATTTATGAAAACTTGAATGTGCCAATGGTGAAAGATAAGATAGTAATTTTATACATTTATTTTAATGTGACTGGATTAATATGTGTTAACTACATAATGTCATATATCATATGTAATCACTAGTACTAACCTTTTATTTTTTTAATTAAAAAAATTTTATTTATTTACTCATAAGAGACAAAGAGAGGCAGAGACATAAAGAGAAGGAGAAGCAGGCTCCCATGGATCAGGGAGGCCAATGAGGGACTCCATCCAATAAGCATAGGATCATGCCCTGAGCCAAAGGCAGATGCCAAACCAATGAGCCACCTAGATGTCCCAGTACTAATCTTTTAAAAATAAATTGTATAGCATAATAAAATGACAGAAAACATGAAAACTGTGAGGATAAATATTTTTCAGATAGTTTAAACAATAAAGATAAAACCAAGAACTCATAGAGACTTTATTAAAAAGTTAGTTCTTAAATTTCAAAAGAAAAATGCTCATCTAATTACTATGCTTGCATGTAAAATAAAAGTGACACAGCATAAACAAACAAATATTGGAATTCTTAAAATACATAGAGAAAGTTAATTTGAAGATGCTTGTAGAACTGAATTAAATACTACAAGCAAACTTTGTTAAAAAGTCACCACACAAAAACACACTCTCTTCACAAAAGGACCTGGGACATAAATCCCTTCTGAATATGCCTGCCTTCTCTAGGCAAACATCAGAACCCAAGTCTCCGCACCTGCTACTTTGTGGTGCCTTCTCGAAGACTGTGGTAAGTTGCCCATTGACCATCCCCACTCTATCATAAGTGAATGCAAGCAGAGGTGGCATCTCCTCTGGACATGGCAGTTGCAAAGAGTATGACAAGAACTCTGTTGACTAGCTCTTCTCTTCACTAATGGTACCCCCATACCTGCCCTTCCCTTTGTAGGTGCTGTGGTCATTGAGACTGTTGGGTGAAACATTGTTGACTATCCCTCTCTTGACCTAAGTGATGACAGCAAGGGTGCAAATCACCTCATTCTTCTACCTAATGTGGCAGGGAAAGACTAAGGAAAAAAATGAGCTAGATAAAGCAATGCTTTAAATCAGTGTGTGGTCCCAGGGCACCCCTTGGAGCAGCCCATAAAACTAACCATAATCAACAACACAAAAGCCTTGAGAACTGAACTGTGGTATGGAACACTGCCCTAGTTTCAAATGGCCTCAGGATAACACCCAAGTGGGATAGACAAGAATAAATAGTAGTGCAAAGACTTTCAAAACTAAACTATATATTTTTAAGAAGATTTTATTTATTTATTCATGAGAGACACAGAGAGAGGCAGAAACACAGGCAGAGGCAGGGCTCCATGCAAGAGCCTGATGTAGGACTTGATCCTGGAACTCTGGGATCAGGTCCTGAGCTGAAGGCAGATGCTCAACTGCTGAGCTACCCAGGCATCCCCTAAATTGAGGTTTGAACCACAGCCCATGAAGGACAGCCAGGATGCATTCTAAACTGCAAGGGGTTAACTGCATATTCATAACAGAAGAATTAAATAGGAACCAGAGTCTCATAAGATACCTCAGATATAATGCAAACATGCTCATCATATCTAGAATTAGGAAAACCTCAACTAGAATGAGAAAAGATAATCAAAAGATACCAAATGCAAAGAAGACATATATGTTGGAATTATCTGATGAAGACTTAAAAACAGCTATCATAAAATGCTCCAGCAAGTAATTACAAATATTCCTGGGGGTAGGGTGGGGAGGAAGGGAAAATGAATGTCTCAGCAAAAAAAAAAAAATTGAAAAAGATTTTGGAAATAAATAAAAAACAACAGAGATGGTATATATCTAGGTAAACAGAATATGGCATGATATGGCATTCTTATTCTCCTGTGTTTGTAAAATTATGCTTGATAATTAAAAGCAAAAATTTTAATACTGTCTGATATGATTTTCAATGAACATATAGGTGATATTTAAGATAATTATATTATAAAGGTGAGGGAGGATGAGGGACATAAAAAGTGTTAAGGTTTCTACATTCTCCTTGGAGTCATAAAATATTGAAACAAGATCATAAATTGTGATAACTTAGGAATATATGAAAACCCTAGAGGAACCACTAAAATCATGTTGCAGAGATGTATATCCAAAAACACTAAAAATAAATTAAAATCAAATACTAAAAAATGAACAAGTAGGCAGTGAAGGAGAGAAGAATAGAAAACACAGAGGGAATAAACAGAAAACCAATACATGACTTGAATAGAAAGGAAATTAAATTCATAGGAAAAAAAAAGTAAACAAACAAATACCTAGGCACAGATTATTTCAGTGGATCTCCAAAACATCTCAGAAAGAAATCGTAGCCATTTTACACAATCTCTTACAGAAAATATGAGAGAAGTACATAATTTAATGCATTTATGAGACCAGCATTACTCCGATACCAAAAGTGGACAGCAATAATACAAGAAAAAAAATTACAGACTTGTATTCCCTGTGAACATTGACAGGGAAGTAATCAAAATATTAGCAAATCAAATTTAACAATGTATGAAAAACAAAAACAAACAAACCCATGATCAAGTGGCATTTATTCCAGGAATGCAAGGCAGATGTAATATTTAAAAATCAACCTAAATAATCAATCAATCTATAGATAGAAATCACATGATTATATAAATTGATGTGGAAAAAACATTTACCAGACACCTTATTAAAAGGAAAAAAAAAGGTTTATATATATGTGTATATATAGATACACACATACACAGATACACACACAAACACAAATGTATATATCTATATTTAAAAATGAAGATGTAAACCAAAACTAAAGAAATTAATTACCTATTGGGAAGGTATAAAACAAGGTGAATAGAATAGAGATTATATCTGGAGTCTCTGAATATATCTTATTTAACAGTTTGGTTTTGGATCCATATAAATATTTTATATAACTATTAAACAAAATGAATTATAATACAAGTTATATATCAAGCTGGGCACTTAACTACACAGGTAAGAATTATTTTGAGTGGATTTGAACAAAGAAACATTCTTACTGAGTATATTCAAATAATAAAATAAATTTTAAAAATTATTTAAATGGTAATCATTATTATATATATTAGTATGAAATAAGTAATTATGTCAAGATCTTTAGTGACCACATTTTCCATGTAGGAGAAAGGATATAGAAAAGGGACATAATTGCAAAAAAGCAAAAAAGTTATAAAAATAACCTGAAATCTTAAATTTGAATTGAAAATACCAGCAAATGTATTGTATTCTTTTTAACACAAATGCTATTTCTTAGCTCATATGCTGAAAAATCCTGGAAGCAATTACAAACACAGCAGCAATGAACACTCTAATTGCTGAGATTGTGGTTTTTAAATAATATTTCCTCTTAGAAGAACCAGGACTTCTTAGGAAAATCGCTGAATCTCAGGATTGGAAGAGGAAATATTCAAGATGAGACTAGATTATATTTTCATATTTGAAAGCAAAAAAACCTTATCAAAGACTATCATGATAATTTCGAATTGGCCAAGAATCAGAGGAATGGTCTCCTACTTCTCAAGAGGGTATACTTTTCACAACAATAATACATTAAAATATGAAAACTCAATAAAAACAACACAAAATAAAATAGAATACAAACATAATTGGAGGTTGCTAATAAATGGCACCAATTAATTATTCTGAAAACTTGAAAAACAAGGAAAGTATTTATTCTGCCTTTAATTGATGAAGAATGGTACTTACTCATAAAATAATTCCAGCTAATTAATGCAGAAAATAGAACCACAAAAATCACCATTTTGCAAATTCTAATAAAATTATGTACCCAGGCAATGGTCATCAATTGTTGCTAAATTATTTAGTAAAAGGCTAATTAATGGTAAATTATATAATTAATGAATGAGGATAAACAAAACTTGATCCACAGCTGAATTTTAATACAACAGAAAAAAAAAGACAATAACATATTTTGTACCTTTAAGAGAATGCAATAGAAAGTACACAGAACCACCTCTAAGATATTCTTGGGAAAAAAAAATCAATCCTGTACTTTTTCAAGTCTGAGGGTATAACAACTAGTTTACAGGAAACACAAAAAACAGAGAAACAATTTAAATGCCACCCAAGGTAGATAGTCAATCAAATTTAGAATATAAAAATTTTTATAAGAAATAATCTGGGGGGCACATGGGTGTCTTAGGTAGGGGTTGAGCATCTGCCTTTGGCTCAGGGTTTGATCTTGGGGTCCTGGGATTGAGTCCCACATTGGGCTCTCTGAAGGGAACCTGTTTTTCCCTCTGCCTGTATCTCTGCCTCTCTCTGTGGGTCTCATGAATGAAGAAATAAAATCTTTAAAAATAATAATAATCTTTTTTTAAATAAAAATAAATAGAGAGGGGAAACTCTTATAGATTAAAAGATTCTTTAAAAGATACTTAAGAGATCTATATCAAATGATCAATTGTAAAAATATATTAATGGGACAATTGGGTGAAATCTAAATATTACCTGACATGAGATGGTAGCAAGGAATTATTTTTTCATATTTAGGTGTGATTACCTAAGAAGAGTCATTATCTCTTAGAGATATATTTTGCAATTTGTCTAGATCAAAATGTAGCTAGAATTTGTTTGAAATAATACATTAGAGAATTAGGAGTAAGGAAATGGAAGAAGGGTAATATCAAATAAGATAAATGACCTCTATCAGGCCATATGTTGATAATTGTGGGAGCTGGGTGATAAAATTCTCTTCTTTTTCTGTATATATTAAATTTTTTTGTGTATTAATAGGAAAGGTAATTTCAGGTTGAAGAAAATACCAGAAACAAGGAGTGAAATTAAAGATGGAGTAATGAACAAAAAAACTGAGAACACAGGGATGAATTTAAACCAATATTATCATATTATCTGTTTAATTTTTCATGGTAAAAATAGACCAAAATAGAACTAAAGTTATGATAGAGAACTGCATATATGCTGTTGAGAAGTGGTTGACATTAAGTAGTTCTAAAGGGCTTATATTTTTCTGGAATGGAGTAGCTACTAAAAACATAAATAAAAGAGAAAAAAGAACAAGAAAAAAGACAAAAAGAGAAGGAAAAACAGAAATATAAAAACAATAAATTAAAAGCATACAATAAGATGTTAGAAATGAATTCAAATATATTAATAATTACAATCAATGTAAATAGGCTAAACTACAATTAAAGGACAAAGATTGTCAGAAAAAATTAGAACTAAAAATGTATATGGTCTTTATTTTTTTTTAATTATTTATTTGAGAGAGTGGGCAAGAGAGAGAGTATGAGCAGGGGGAAGGGCAGAAGGAGAGGAAGAAGCAGATCCCTGCTGAGTAGGGAGCCTGACATGGGGCTTGATCCCAGGACCCTGGGACCAGGGCCTGTGCAGACAACTGACTGAGCTACCCAGGTGCCCTGGTTATATGCTCTTTAAAAGAGACTCATACATAAGACAAATTAACACAAAAATTTGAAAGTTAAGCAATGGGTTAAGTCAAATACTAAACATAAAGAGAATCTGGGCAGAGAGGAGGAAGATGGCAGAGTTGCAGGATCCTGAGCTTACCTTGTCTCACAGCCACACTGAAGCAACAACTACATCTATAGCAACTAATTCTTTTTTTTTTTTTAAGATTTTATTTATTTGTTTACAAGACACACACACACACACACACACACACACAGAGAGAGAGAGAGAGAGAGAGAGAGACAGGCAGAGAGAGAAACAGGCTCCATGCAGGAAGCCCGATGCTGGACTTGATCCGGGACTGAGGGATCATGCCGAGAGCCAAAGGCAGACGCTCAACCAGAGCCACCCAGACATCCCTATAGCAATTAATTATAAAAATGACTTGAAAACTGGCAGAACAGATCTTCCATAGCTAGTCATGGGGAGAAGGCCACATTAAAAAAAGTAGAAGGAGCAGAGAGAACCAAACCCCTGGTGAGACTAATCACAAGCAGGGATATCACAAGCATAGTGAATCAAGAGGATCAAACCCCACAGTTTGCCAAATCCTTTGGCATTGAGGATTTGCACGGGGAAGGTGAGACCCCATAACACCAGACTTTGAAAATCAGCGGGGCTTAACTCCAGGAGCTTCAAAAATGAGGAGGACTTGACTTCGTGACAGCCAGAGGGTGATAAAAAAAGTCCCTGCCCTTAAAGAGCCAGCAAACCAAATAACTTGGCTTGAGACCACCACAGATACAGCACTTTGCAAAGTGCCTAAGGAATATGTAAAGGGGTTTTATTGACTAATCTTAGAACATGTACCAGAAGGCAGGGATCTGTAGGATATTTATCTGAAAACAAAAGTGCTGGTTAGTTCCATTTTTATTGGTGCCCCCTATCCTGGATAGCCAGGGGCTTGACACAACCAGATCTAACACTCTTTATCTACCTTGCTGGCACCGTGTGCCCACACCTACATTCCTCTACAGCCTTACCCAACCCAACCTGCCTGCCTCAGGAGGCATCCTTCCAAAGCAGCTGTGTCCCACTACACCTGGCAGGCAGCTCTAGCCAGGACCAGTCCCACATCAAAGTGACTCCCGCCCTGGGTATAGGAGCAAATAACCACACACACTAGCATGCCCACATTTCCTGTATCTAAGCCTTTTAGCTGGTTGTACAGGGAACAAGTTCTGTCATTGGTCAGCTGTGGCAGAGGGTAATTGCAGACAGCAAGGCTGAGTGCCAGCCTACCCTCCGGCAAATCCATGGCAGCTGCAGCAAGACCTCTCAATAGCATGCGGCACAAACCTTGCCCAATGTGTCTACAGGAGACAAAATGGGTCATTTCAGGAAGCTGGGCTGAAAGCCAGCCCTATATACCACCATGCCCACAGAAATTGTGGCTCAGTCACAATAGGAGGTTGCATGCAACCCCCCTGGAGGATACCCCTAGAGCCCTTGATTCTGATAAACAGGGGTGATTATGCTATATTGCACCACAGAACCTCTGCCACACATGCTTACTACTTTCAAGACCAGGAGATATAGCTGAGCTGCCTAATACACAGAACAAGTACAGAGACTTTGACAAAAGTGAGGAGACAGAGGAATATGTCCCAAATGAAATAACAAGACAAAATCACATTTAAAAAAGCTAAATGAGGGCAGCCCAGGTGGCTCTGCGGTTTAGTGTCGCCTTTAGCCAGGGTGTAATCCTGGAGATCCGGGATCGAGTCCAACGTCAGGCTCCCTACATGAAGCCTGCTTTTCCCTCTGCCTGTGTTTCTGCCTCTCTCTGTCTCTGTGTCCTCATGAATAAATAAATAACATCTTTTTTTTTTAAAAAAAGCTAAATGAAATGGACAATATGCCTAATAAAGCATTGAAAGATGTAATGGTCATAAAGATAGTCACCAGACTTGAGAAAAGAGTAGATGAACTCAGTGAGAACTTAAACACAGAGACAGAGAAAAAAAAAAAAAAATATATATATATATATATATATATATAAATTACTGAGTGAGAGCTGAAGAATCCAATAACTGAAATAAAAAATACATTAGAGGGAATCAACAGCAGACTATAGGATACAGAGAATAGATCAGCGATCAAGTAAACAGGGCAATGGAAAGCAACCATGTTGATATCAAAAAGAAAAAAAAGAATAATAAAAATGAGGATAGGTTAAAGGACCTCTGCAATATCATCAAGTGTAATGACATTCACAATATATACTCCAGAAGGAAAAGAGAGAGAAGAGACAGAAAACTTATTTGAAGAAGAAATAGCTAAAAAGTTTCCTAATCCCAATATTTAGGACCAAGAATCACAAAGAGCCCCAAATAAGATAAATACAAGGAGGTCGACATCAAGACACATAATAATTAACATGGCAAAAATTAATAATAAAAAGAGGATCTTAAAAGCAACAAGAAAAATAGTTACAGACAAGGGGAATCCAATATACTGAGTTTTCAGCAGGAACTTTATAGGCTAGAATGGAGTGGCATGATATATTCAAAGTGCTGAAAGGAAATTAAAAAAAAAAAGTCTAAAACAAAGTGTACTATACCTGGCAAGATTATCATTCAGAATTGAGGGAGAGGTAGTGAATTTCCCAGACGAAGAAAAGTTAAAGGAGTTCACCACTAAATCTGCCTTTTGAGACATGTTAGAAGGAATTTTTTAAGTGGGAAGAAAATGCCAGAACTCGTAGTAATAAGAAAATCATAAAAGAATAAAAATTTACAGGTAAAAGTAAACATATAGCAAAGGTAGTAGATTAATCACTTAAAAAGCCAGTTTGGAAGTTAAAACAGAAAACTAGTAAAATCAGTTTTACCTACAAAACTTAGTGAAAAGATACACAAAATAAAAAGATGTAAAATAGGACATCATGTATATAAAATGTGGAAGGGGAAGTAAACATTTAGTGCTTTTAGAATGTGCTTGAACTCAAGCAACCATCAACTTAATATAGACTATTGTATAGTATACAATGTTATATATGAATCTTTGGTAATCAAAAATCAAAACCTGATAATAGATACACAAAAAATAAAGATAAAGGACTCCAAGTATAATCCTAAACCAAACCATGAAGCCACAGGGAAGATAGTTAAGAGGAAAAGAAAAGGATCAGAGAAGAACTACAAAAACAACCAGAAAACAACAAAATGGCAATAAGTACATACCTATTGATTATTACTTTAATTGTAAATTGACTAAATGCTCCAATCACAAGACAAAGGCTGACAAAATGGATAAACAAACAAACATACAAAAAACAGCAAGACCCTATATGCTGACTATAAGACACTCACTTCAGACTTAGAGACTGAAAGTGAAGGGAGAGAAAAACACACATCATGCAGATGGAAACAGTAAAGAGATCACTCCAAGAAGAGGATATGACAATTATAAATATCTATGCATTCAACACAGGAACACCTAAATGTTTAAAACCACGGACGCCTGGATGGCTCAGAGGTTGGGCGCCTGCCTTTGGCTCCGTTCATGATCCCCGGGATCTGAGATTGAGTTCCGCATCAGGCTCCCTGCGAGGAGCCTGCTTCTCCCTCTGCCTGTGTCTCTCTGCCTCTCTCTGTCTCTCTCTCTCAGTCTGTTTCTCTCATGAATAAAGAAATAAATCTTAAAAAAAATAAAACCAAACATTAATAGACATAAAGGGAGAAGTTAACAGTAATACAATAAAGTAGGGGCCTTTAATACAGAACTTAAATCAATGGGTGCATCATTCAGACATAAAATCAACAAGAAAACAATGGTTTTGAATGATACATCAAACCAGATGTATTTAATGGATATACACACATATATATACCATTCCATCCAAAAGCTCTACTGTACATGAAACATTCTACAGGATTGATAAATCTCTTGATAAGACTCCTCAAGAAAAAAAAAAGGAGAAAGATTCAAATAAATACAATCAGAAATGAAGGAAGAGAATCAATGCCACAGGAATACAAAGAAATACAAGAGGGATACTATGAAAAATTATATGCCAAAAATTGGACAACTTAGAAGAAATGATAAATTCCTAGGAACATACAATCTTCCTAAACTGAATCAGGAAGAAATAGAAAATTTGAATAGACTGACTCCTAGTAAAGAAATCAAATCAGTAATTTAAAACAATTGTCAGTAAGCAAAAGCTCAGGTTCAGATGACTTCAGAAGTAAATGTATCAAACATTTCAAACAGAATTAATACTTATTATTTTTAAGCTATTTCAAAAAGTAAAAAGGAAAAGGAAACTTCTGAATTCATCCTATGAGGCCACTACAAAAACAAAAAAAGGAAACCATAGACCTATATCCCTGATTAGCACAGATGGAAAAATCCTCAATAAAATAGTAGCAAAGTAAATTCAACAATACATTATTAAAAGACTCAGCTATCATACTCAATTGTGAAAAGCTGAATTATTTTCCTCTAAAGAAAGAATGCCCATTCCTACTACTTTTAATCACCATAGGACTAACAGTCCTAGCTGCATTAATAAGACAAGAAAAAGGAAATAAAAGGCAACCAAATTGATAAGGAAGTAGAAAAACTATCACTATTTGCAGATAACATGATACTATATAAAGAAAATTCTAAAAGCTCTATCACAAAACTATTAGAACTGATAAGTGAATTCTGTAAAGTTGCAGGATACAAAATTAATATACAGAAATCTGTTGTGTTTCTGTACACTAGTAATGAGCAGAAAGAGATATTAAGAAAGAAATCCAATTTATAATTGCACTCAAAAGAATAAAATGTCTAAGAGTAAATAATTTAAGCAAGGAGGTAAAAGACACATATTCTTAAAAAAATGACATTAATAAAAGAAATTGAAGACCACAAAAATAAATGGGAAGATATACCATGCTCTATTGTAAGAATTAATTTTGTGAAAATATCCAGACATCCCAAAACAATCTACAGATTTAATGCAATCCCTATCAAAATTCCAAAAGCATTTCTCACAGAACTTGAGGAAATAATCCTAAAATTTGTAAGGAACCCCCCCAAAAAATCCCAAATAACCAAAGCAATCTTGAGAAAGAATGAAGAAGCCACAGCATCATGATCCTAGATTTCAATATATACTATAAAGATATAGTAATCAAAATAGTATAGTGCTGGCACAAAAAAAGACACATATATCAATGGAATAGAAAGGAGAGAACCAGAAGTAAATTCACACTTCTTTGGTCAAATAATCCATGGCAATGGGGAAAAGACAGTCTCTTTAATAAATGATGTTTGGAAAAATGGACAAACTACCCACAAAAGAATGAAACCATACACCTTTCTTATACCATACACAAAAATAAATGCAAAATAGATTAATGACAAATACGAGACCTAAAACCAGCAAACTTCTAAAAGAAAATATAAGCAGTATTTTTTGGACTTAGGCCTTAGTAACATATTTATGGATATGTCTTCTTGGGCAAGGGACTACACTAAAATAAAATGCTTTTGCAAAGCAAAGGAAACTATCAACAAAATGAAAAGGCAATCTACTGAATGGGGGAAGATATTTGTAAATGGTATATCTGACAAGGGATTAGCATCCAAAATATTCAAAGAACTTAATACAACTCAAAATGAGAAACAAACAAATAAGCACAGTCTGATAAAAAAAAAAATAGGCAGGACCTGAAGAGACATTTTTCCAAGGAAGAAATACACATGGTCAACAGACACATGAAAAGATGATATTAGCAGTTTCACTAATCATTACGGTGATGCAAATCAAAACCATACTGATACCACTTCACACTAGTCAGAATGGCTAGTGTCAAAAAGACAAATTACAAGAGTTGGCCAGAATGTGGAGATAAGAGAACACTCATGTACTATTGGTGAGAATGTAAATTGGTGCCACCCTGTGAAAAAAAAAGTATGGAAGTTCCTAAAAAAATAAAATAAAAATAGAAATACCATATGATTCAGTAATACCACTACTGGGTATTTACCCAAGGTAAATGAAAATACTAATTCAAAAAGATATATACACTCCTCTGTTTATTGCAGAGTTATTTACAATAGCCATAATACGGAGGCAACCCAAGTGTTCATCAATAGATGAATAGACAAAGAGGATGTGGTGTATGTGTGTGCAAATATATATATATATATATATATATATATATATATATATATATATATCCATTTGGGACAAATGGATAGAACTAGAGGGTATAATGCTAAGTGAAACAAGTCAGACAAAGGAAGATAAATACCATATGATTTCACTTATATGAAATCTAAAAAAAAAATAATAAAATAAATGAACAGAATGAAAAAACAGATTTTCATACACAGAGAACAAACTAGTGGTGCCAAAAGAAAGGTAGGTGAAGGGATGGGTGAAATAGGGGAAGAAGATTAAGCGGTACAAAGTTCCAGTTACAGAGAAATGAGTCATGATGATGAAAAGGACAGCATAGGGAATATAGTTAATATTATTATAATAACATGTGGTGACAGATGTCAGTGTCTACCTTCATGGTGTTGAGCTCTGAGTAATGTATAAAATGGTCAAATATATGTCATACACCTAAAACTAATATAACATTGTATGTCAATTGCATTTCAATAATAAATAAAAATAAAACATTTTAAAAAATATTTGCAGTTATATTAATATAAGAAATATTATGCTTTAAGAAAAAATTAATAGAGTAAAATTTTCTACATAATAATAAAGACTTAATTTCCCAGCAAGGAACAAATTATATAAGATATCATTACTTTAATATATGGAAGCAAATTTTCAAGCAATTAAAAGAAGAAATTACAATAATATTTGGCTATGTTATATAAATTTAATTTTTACTAGTATTAAGTTAGTAATATAAAAACCAGTAGGAAAATAGGATGTATAAACACATTTAATATGCTTTATCCCATCGACATAACACTTTCTTTCCAAACTGTGGGATATACATTATTTTAAAACACAGTGCAAATGAGCAGTATTAGGAACAACTCAGGAGAAAATTAAAAACCTCAATAAACTCACAATAATGAAGTAATTTGAATCAATATTTTAAAATATTTCAAGAGGTACAGATGGTTTCTTAAAGACGTTTTGCCAAATTTCAATGAAAAGAGAATTCCAATCTTACATAAAATTCTATTCTTAAAATTTTACAGAAAAAACTTTCTAAGTGATTTTATGAGACAGGGATAGTAGAAGGCAGTTACATGACAATTTTACTTGTAAGCTTAGTTGAAAAAATCTTAAACAAGGGATGAATAAGCCAAATTTGGTAGGGTACTTCACAAATGTTGGAGAGGATGTGGAGAAAGGGGAACCCTCCTGTACTGTTGGTGGGAATGCGAACTGGTGCAGCCACTCTGGAAAACTGTGTGGAGGTTCCTCAAAGAGTTAAAAATAGATCTGCCCTATGACCCAGTAATTGCACTGCTGGGATATACCCCAAAGATACAGATGGAATGAAACGCCGGGACACCTGCACCCCGATGTTTCTAGCAGCAGTGTCCACAATAGCCAAACTGTGGAAGGAGCCTCGGTGTCCATCGAAAGATGAATGGATAAAGAAGATGTGGTCTATGTATACAATGGAATATTACTCAGCCATTAGAAACGACAAATACCCACCATTTGCTTCAACGTGGATGGAACTGGAGGGTATTATGCTGAGTGAAATAAGTCATTCGGAAAAGGACAAACATTATATGGTCTCATTCATTTGGGGAATATAAAAAATAGTGAAAGGGAATATAGGGAAAAGGAGAAAAAATGAGTGGGAAATATCAGAAAGGGAGACAGAACATGAGAGACTCCTAACTCTGGGAAACGAACTAGGGGTGGTGGAAGGGGAAGTGGGTGGGGGTGCGAGTGGGTGGGGGTTGATGGGCACTGAGGGGGGCACTTGATGGGATGAGCACTGGGTGTTATTCTATATGTTGGCAAATTGAAACCAATAAAAAATAAATTTATAATAAATAAATAAATAAATAAATAAATAAATAAATAAAATATGAAAACTAACACAAACAAGTTGGTTTTGTCTCAATAGTGCAAAGTCAATTCAAGTAAAGATTATATATGATTATAACATATTGGCAAATTATTAAGAATTTTGCAATTAAAAAAAACTTGATAGAAACAAACAAAAATTCCCTTCAACCTACTAAAAGTTGAAGAGAACATTTTTTACCAATACAGGTCGCTTAGAATTTATATATATATATATATATAGAGAGAGAGAGAGAGTTATATATAGAGTTATATATATAGTTATATGATATTTAATTTATTAGTATATAAATATTTATATAAATAACAAATAATAAATATTATAATAAATGATAAATAATTATGTTATATATTATAAATTATATAAATTTTAATTTATATATTATATATAGTTTATTTATATATACTATATATACATATATGTATATATCAAACATATTTAGAAATAAAATGTAAAATCTATTCACTTTAAAATTAAAAATAAGATCTTAAATACAGAGATTGGAGGGCTGGTTGCCAGAGGAGATGTGACTTGGGGAATGGGTAAAAAAAAATAATAATAATAATCAGAAATAAGGATGATGATAGCCCAACGGGAAATTTAGCAGATTTGAATGAGCACCTCATAGAAGAAAAAAGAAACAAATTATCACCATGTTTATGAGAAGATGTCCAACTTCATTGTTAATAAAGAAAACAAATTAAAATCACAAGGCAATGTCACTGCACACTTAGCAGGTTGTGAAAACTTAAGAAATTGCCTAGACATAAACGTTGGTGAATCAAGAGGAACATTCATAGTTGACTGGTGGGCATGCATATTTGTCCATTTTGCAAAAAAAAAATTTTGCAAAACCAATTTGTCATTTCACTGAGAAATATTAAAAATGCAGGTATCCTATAACCCAGTGATTCAACTCCTAGGTATATAACCTACAGAAACTTGTGCAAAGGTATAACAGATGACCTGAACAAGAAAGTTGACCATGGCATTATTAAGAGAGCAACTCTGGAAAGAAGCTTCAGTAAAATGGTTTAGTGAGATGTGGTATACCTAGAGATTGGAGGACAGGAAAGAGAAGAAACTAAGGTGACACACATCAACATGGATAAATCTTGATAACAGCACTTTAGTGAAAAAAGCAAGTGACAAAAGAATATATGTGGAGTCTTACACTTACATAAAGATCAAAAAGCACAAAGCAGGCAAAGTTGCATAAAATATTGTTTAGAGATATGTGCATATGTTATAAAGTTGTAACAAAAGAAAAGAAATGGATCACTCAAAATTCAGGATAGTAGCTACCTGGGAGTATAGCAAGAAGAGGAGTTTGTAATAAAAAAAAAGTGACACAAGAGACTTCAAAGATATTGTAATTTTTCTACTTTTCAAGCTGCAGAGGGGATAGACAGGTGTCTTTATTGTCATATTCATACTGTATACATGCCTATAAACATTGTTTGGCATTAATGATGTTGCATAAACACCTTGAAAGACTTCATAAATAGAGAATAGGTAGAAATTTCTATGCCATAGTTTATGTGGTTGCTTATTCAGACCAAATATGTTGTTATACAAATGAGTAACATACCAATTTGGGCAACTTTAGGTTTAAATTGTTGCACCCCAATCTTCACTCTAATAACGTTTTGAGTGTTGGCAATTCCTGTTTTTGTCCGTAACATTGACTTACTGGACTTGCATTCATTACATGTCCTGCACCTAGGTGCCCTCTGCTATGCCCCCAAAAGCACACTATGTGTATGTAGTATATAAATACATTTTGTTTTAATTCACTTCTCTTTTCATCAGACATTACAGGCTCTCTCTGGGGATGAAGTCAAGCGTTGCTATGTTCAGATGAATTTTCTGGCCCAAGGAGATAATTTTGCACACAGTCAATAGCAATATCCCAGAAGTGAGCCAGAAAACTCAACCAGTGAAACAAAATTCAATAGCAATATCAGAGCAGAAAACTCCTTAACCACAGAGGGTATGTTTTCTAAAGAACACACCAGTAAATGCAAATGGAGCACATAATATCTACATGTGATCCAAGGTGATTGTGCCACAACATCAGATAAGGTTCTAAACATTAAAAAAAAAATCTGCCTCCATAACTCCCAAGAGGTCTCTACTGCTTAGGTTTACTGAAAGTCAATTTATGTTAATGGATTGCACAGAGCTGTATATCAAACCTGAGGTGGAGTTGTCACTTTATTGAGAAATCATTAAATTATTACATTATTTAATGATGCATGAAAAGAAAATGCAATTGTGAAGAAAAGCATTTTGGGTATAGATCATGCATTTTAGTAATACAAAATGGTGCATTTCTGTCAGTTCCCCGAACACAGCATGGCCATCTGTGCAAACCTAAAACTGAAAGGCAGTGACAAAAGGTGACTAATTAAAACACGAGTTCTTTCAAAATTCATTATATCACAGAACAGTGCACCACCCGAGGCCTTAAGACTTCTGAGCAAAACAGGGAAGACTTGCCCCCCAAGTCCTTGAAATTAACACTGTATTCAGAACAAAGTATCTATCTAGCCTTTGAGAATTTTTATTAAAAGGACCAATAGCAATACTTTTATAAAAACAGCTGTTGGGGTAAGTAAAAAAAAAAAAAGCAAGTGAAAAAGTCCATCTGTCCAAATGATGCCCTTGTCCACATACATGAGTACATTAATGTAAGAATATGCATATCTATGAAAATTGTTGGTATACAAAATCGATAAATAACATTTTCTCCTTTAAGCCTAAGGACACACACATGCACGTATGTGTACAAACACATGTATACACACATACCTATACCTTCATATGCATTATGTCTGTATCTATGCTTCACTGGATCCTATATATTTTTTTTAAGATTTTATTTATTTATTCATGAAAGACACAGAGAGAGAGAGAGAGAGAGAGGCAGAGACACAGGCAGAGGAAGAAGCAGGCTCCATGCAAGGAGCCCAATGTGGGACTTGATCCCGGGTCTCCAGGATCACGCCCTGGGCCGAAGGCAGGCGCTAAACCGCTGAGCCACCCAGGGATTCCCTGGATCCTATATTCTTATGTATCCTGATCTCTCACTCACACACACACACACACACACACACACACACACACACACACACACACACAACTATATACAGTTTTATATTGCATCTGTATAACTATGTATGTATAGCTGTGTAGTTAGATGTATAGCCTAATTGTTCCTATAAGAACTTGATACAGATTGGTGGCAAAACTAAATAGAAACTGAAATGAGGGATCCCTTGGTGGCTCAGTGGTTTAGCACCTGCCTTCGGCCCAGGGTGTGATCCTGGAGACCTGGGTTCGAGTCCCACATTGGGCTCCCTGCATGGAGCCTGATTCTCCCTCTGTCAGTGTCTCTGCCTCTCTCTCTCTCCCCCTCTCTCTCCCTCTCTCTGTGTCTCTCGTGAATAAATAAATAAAATCTTAAAAAAAAAGAAACTGAAATGAGACAAATGATTGCCCTCGGTGTTTTCATCAGTGTATGAACTCCAGTATGTGAAAAATATTAGATATGGATGAAAATGGAAAAGTTTAATATCTTAACAAATAATTTAGAGAATTTAAGGCAAAAACCAGAAATTGTTCTAAAATTTCTGGCAGAGAAGACTCAACGACTGTTTTTATACTCTAAGGAAATGGTGGAAGAGATATTGGTTTGCTCTTTTGCACCATAATGCTGATTTTAACTATAATATGATAATGAGCCATTTCAAACAGAATTACTTCCATTCAGGGATGCCTGGGTGGCTCAGCGGTTAAGCGTCTGCCTTCAGCCCATGGCATGATCCTGGGGTCCTGGAATCGAGTTCCATGTCGGGCTCCCTGTGGGAAGTCTGCTTCTCCCTCTGCCTGTGTCTCTGCCTCTCTCTCTCTCTCTCTCTCTCTCTCTCTGTGTGTGTGTGTGTGTCTCATGAATAAATAAAATCTTAAAAAAATATTTCCATTCAAAATGCTCTCTATAAATGCTTTTTAGGAAATTAATATATCAGACTTTAAGATAGTATAGAGATCCCATGTCATTTAAATACTGATCCAATTGTCTATTTGAGATTTTTCAAGGTTCATAAGCATCAGTACCACATGGGTCATTTACAAAGAAAAACTTTCTTCTAGTATTTATATTTTTTCACTGTCAATATCTAATAAATGCACACACTAATGCAAACTAGAAAAAGCACGCAATTTTCCTTCTAAATAATGTTCTAAAATGACAAGCATTCCTAACTGGAATGTCAGAAGGAAGTTAGGGTCCATGAAGTGCATCAAACTCATGCAGCATTTCCTTTGTCACCTATAGCATTTATTGCCAGAACTATTTTGCTGCTTGAGTGCACACTATTTTGTATTCTTCTCAAATTACTTCCAATGTTTGCAGTTTGTCTCAGCACATTAGCCAAACTGTTTTTGGTTTTAAGAAACAAAATTTGAAAATAAAATTGATGAAATATTTTACGTTGTTTGCAAATAACAAAAAGGGTACAGTTAGGTTGTTCCAGGTTTGTTTCAGTGGCTTATAAACCTGAAATACCTAGGCTCTTTATTTTTGCTCTGCATTCCTCAATTCCTTACCATTATCTTGCCTCATGGTCACAAAATGGCTGCAGCAATTCAAACACCACATTTTCGCAGTGCAACATTTAAGAGCAAGACAGAAGGAGAGTGGGGAAAGGTAAAGATCATCTTGTCCATCTCTCTCTCTCTCTCTCTCAATCATGCGGCCTAATTTTCCCCATAAACTCTGTAGCAGAATTTCCTTATGTTTATTTGACTTCAAGTAGGTCACAGGATCATTTCCAGGAGCAAATGAAGCTGGGAAAATCGATACCTGGCTTTTGTCATCTCTGTTATATAATGCTCACTCTATCAATAGGAAGATGGGAGAAGAGAATGCCTAATGGGTGGGAAACCACAATGGCTACTGTAATACTTCAACTTGACTGCGAGTTATCCAAAGATGCTTTCAGCAGAGCAGCCTGTTCAGTGCCAGTAGCTTAACATCAGCATGGGGATTTGCCTACATGGCACCGGTCAGAAGAAATATGGGGCACACAGACAGCCATATGTTATTGATGTCTAAACAGTAATGAGAGTTTAGGGGAGATTCAGTTAGCAGTTCACTTGGGAGTTATTCCCTTTCTTCAGAAAGTATATGTGATCAGGTAACTTCTGTCACTGTTCAGACAGACAAAGAAATAAGCAAGGTTGGGGTTGTACACAAGAGCTACTTTGCAGAACATGAACTGTAACGAGGGTGGGGATACACTCCTTAAGTTCCAGAATTTTACAAATAGATTCACATGGTAATGAAGCCTCTGTTGATTATTAAACAACTTCAGAAAGAAAGCTAGAGAATTCTCTGCAATTGCTATAAACAGAGAAGAAGTGAGAGGATTTTTAAAAAGTGAGGAAATTGACAGAAAATTCCCCAGCAGGCAGGGGTATAGGTGGTCTCAGTTGGATCCCACTCCTGGAAAGACCTGAATAAAATAGCCATGAGTACTGGCTTCAAGGTCCAAGTGCATGAGTGCAGAACTTGGTCCAGATGCCTGCTCCACTGAACAACTTTGATCAATTCAACCCTCTGTGCCTCTGCTTCCATATCTCGAAGTGAGGATTCTAATAATACTTCCCTCATATAGTTATTTTTTTAAACATTTTATTTATTTATTCGAGAGAGAGAGAGAGAGAGAGAGAGAGGGAGAGAGAGAGAGAGAGAAAGGCAGAGACACAGGCAGAGGGAGAAGCAGGCTCCATGCAAGGAGCCTGATGCAGGACTCGATCCTGAGACTCCAGGATCATGTCCTGGGCCGATGGCAGGCGCTAAACCGCTGAGCTACCCAGGGATTCCCCCCCCCCATATGTTTATTGTGAGGACACAATTAGGTAGTACATGTGACATCCTTTAACATTGACACACTGTCAATATTCAAATCTTGTTAGCTTTTATCACCACCATTGATACTTTTAAGCCACACTTGATTCAGTGATTGACAGTCCTTCATGAAGAGATTTGAAAGCAATTCCATAACCTCCCTGAATATTGTTTATTTTATATTAACCCATCTTTAAGTCAGCTGTTGTACAAACTATGTATACATCCATACGTGCACAAATATGTATACGAGTGTGTATAACTGGATCATTCTTAGCCTTTTATCATAGGCTTCAGAGTCCTGACTTCAGAGTCCTCACAAGGACTCCTGAACAACTCCAAATATTTTTAAGAGATCAGCTAGCCCTCATAAGCAAACAGACCCCTTAGCCTGGTTTAAGTTTACTTGTGTCTCAAGATGAAACCTGCTATACTAGATCAGTAAAATCATTTGTTGAACTAAATTCACATGCTAAGTAGTTTATATTTCAACCAGATTTTATATAGGAAAGAGAGCAGTAATCATACCAACAGCCTCCTTATATTAATATACTAGAGTGCCTCTATTTTGAACAATTACAAATACTCTTGGAATGCTGAAGGATGACAAATTACAGAAAGAATAATTCTCCCAGGAGCTACAACTCTGTAAAAGAAGTCTTGAAATGTGCATGATATTTGGCTCTTCATTCAAATGCAATTTCTGATTCTTTTGAAGTTTGCCTTTCATTAGTTAAATATACAGTGCAGGAAGAAACACACTGAATTTGTAGCCGATGTTTCTCTCTCTATTCAGAGTATTGGTAAGAGGCTCGACATATTGAGGGCAATTAATCTTCAGCTTACTTACCTGGATAAATGCCATTATGAGTCAGCTATCCTGGATATCAAGAAAAACTTGACTTATAGTTTATGCAGCTTCTTCTGATTACCTTTATTCTCTTTCCTATCCTGCACTTGTAACTAAGCCTACAGGAATATCACATCGATACACTAATCAGGAGTATAAACCATAAGTGAACACTATGTGTTTTACGATGAAATAAATCTATGCATACCAGAGTTTGTTGTAATTTCTAATACCTAGAGCCATATTTCCTAAAAAAATATTCCCTTAAAATTCACATGTTCATCTGTGTGGAAAAAAATTTGTTCATATTGTCACAGTATTCATCCTGCACATGCTACCTCCGAAGGTCAGTTCCAAGGAAACAGTCATGCCAGTGTGTTCATAGGCAACTTCCAATAAGTGATGAAGTTAGCAAAGGGTCATATTTTAGACATTTTCAGAATGACATAATCAACATATATATTACTGTGTTTTGTTGCCCACTAGAGAAATAAGCAAAAGAGAGTGGTGGGAAATCTTATTGTTTTTTTTTTTTTAAACAAATGGGGCTTCTAACTATAATCTTTCTAATACACAGTTTAAATCACTTTGGCATTCACATGTTCGCATAAGATAATTTTGGCATGTGGTTTACCATTGTTTGTTTTACTCTTCTCTATGTATCAGGCAGATGTGGACAGGATGGATTCAACAGGGAATGAGGCAACCTATGAATTGGTATCCAGTTGTTGCCCTAACAAATTACCACAAATTTAGTGGCTTTCAGCAATACAAATTTATTATCTCGTAGTTATGGAAGAAGTTTGAAATTAGTTTTACTAGACTAAACACGAGGTGCCATCAAGGCAGTTTCTTTTGGAGATGCTAAGAGAATATAATTTCCTGGCCTTTCCCAGCTTCTAGAGGCCACCTGCCTTCTAAACTCATTTACTCCTTCCTCTGTCATCAAAGCACATCACTCCAATCTTTGTTTCTCTTCTTACATCTCCTTTTACTTGCTTCAACCTTCTTACTTCCATCTTATAAAAGTCCTTGTGATGACACTGGGTTCACTTGGATAATCCAGAAAAATATTCCCATCTCAAAGTCCTTAATCACATCTTCAAAGCCCCTTTTGTCATGTAAGGAAGTATATTTACAGTTTCTGAGGATGAGGATGGTCACATCTGTGGGAGTTGGATGTTATTCTATTTGCCATACCAGGTATCTGCTCTCATGAAACTTATCTTCTAGAGGGAAGACAACAAATATGTAACCAAATCAATAAAGTACATAATTTCAGGAATTAATTTTTATTATAAAAAAATTAAATGGGCCACAGGAGAGTGAGTAATTAGATATAGAGGAAGTGGATATTTTATCTGAGGTGGTAAGAGAAAGTCTCTGAGATTTAAAACTTCAGATCTAAGTGATGAGAGAGAAGAGAAGAAATTTCTAGGTGGAAGGAATAGCAAGTGCAAAGGCCCAGCATCAGTAGCAAGCTTGGGTGTTAGGGCAAGACAAAGGTCATTGTAGTGGCTTAGAGTGTCAGTGGCAGGAGACTCCATTAGAAGAAGGCTGTGCCCTGACCAAGGTGGTCTTTGTAGATCATAGTAAAAAATTTGAATTGAATATGATCCAAAATTGAAGGCAAAGCAAAGAAGAATTATAATCAATGGGAAGACATGATGTAGTTTATCTTTTGAGACAATAACTTTGTTTCTTAAAAATGTGGACCACAGAGGGCCAAGCTGATGGCAGGGAGACATGTGGGGAGGAGGAGTTGCATAACTTAGCAGGTTGCAATGGTGTTATGTATTAGAGTTTTAATGGGAGAGATGCTGAGAAGTTACTGGAATATATTTTAGAATAGCTCCAAAAATATTTGCATTTAAGACTCTAGTTACTCTAGCAAAAATGCAATCTTTATATCCACCAAGTTGACAATGTCTATACTTACATAACAGGCATGAGTATTCGGGGATTGTTTTCTAGCTCATTTGGTCTGGCAGCTGGTTTGACTGATACGTGTTCAAGTGAGTTGATGAGCTGTTTGGCTGAATGGATTGGATTGACCTGTTATTTTAGCAGTCTTGATGGAGTTATATCCTGGGTTCTACACTTAAATTATTTTATATAAAACTACTAGTAGTAATCTTAGTTGATATCCTCTTGGATACAATGCCTTTACATATAATTTTTAGTGACTGTTGTTTGATGTCAAATTAATTCTGTAGCCCAAACTATAGTAGGTTAGCTATTCTTACTCAGTGTTTGTTTGCTTTCTTTCTTCACTTCTCTGCCCTGGCTGTCTAGGATGAGGTGAATTATAGCCAACATCTTGCTTACAATATCTTTATTAGCAGAGTTGTGGGATGTGCCTGTCAAATTTTAAGTAGATGTCCTATGTTTGTGATTTCTTTTCCTTAGCAAATATTTGTGTCTGGAAATTTTACTTGAGGTGTACAAAGAAACCTTGTATTCTTGGTGAAAAAAAAAGCAGGTCCGTATCTGTCATTGCTTTGTAAAGACAGAAAGCCTGGAATAATCTGAAGGAAAATATTCATGTAACTGATCTAACTTATCCTCAAAGCTCATTTGGTGGACGCCATGTCATAAATTGGCTTTAAAAACTGCTGTATAAAATATTCTGTTAAAAAACTTAGTTTCAAGAGTAAAATTTTATGAAAATAATGTGTCAGATTCTAGGACTTCAGAATTTATGTATAATAGTGAGACTAGAGATGGAATCTAAGCATGAAAGGAAATATTTTCTTGACATTTCTTTTCAAAACAAATCAACACTTGAGGTTGTTTTTAGAGGCACGATTCAATAACTGTGTAAAAACATTTTGCTTAAAAATTTCCTCTCCTTTGCTACCTGGAATGCCCTTTCTCTTATGTTCTGTCATTTCCTTCAAAACTTAACTGTTCCAGGACTCTTCCCCGATTAGCCTCACTTGTGATGGGGAGGAACAGAATCATACTTACTTCACAGGATGCTATGATAAAGAATATATATGCAAAGTCATGTGGCAGACCTAGTAGGCCCTCAAAAGTTTTATGTATTTTGTTTTATTTTTATATTCCTTCAGCCCTTTTATAGTTAACTGATTCACTGACATTTTGCTCTTGATGAATGAGTACTGGACTAGGGATAAGAACACCTCAGCTTTTGTTCCAAGTTAGTGGTAGTGTTTGAATTTAAATCCAAACTATTCTACATTCAGTTCAAAGGCCACCTATTTCACTTCCCTACTCATTTGTTCAATAAATATTTACTGAGCTTCAATCTGGTTCAAATCAACTCTATTCCACCCATGAACACGACCTTTGGGAAAAAGACAGTTGGGAAGCCTCATGACCATTGGAGAGGGACATTACTTTCCTCTATTTGGAGTGTAAATGTTCACAGGACCCCTTCACAGGCTACGGTTCCAATACTGAGGTCAGAAATTGAATCTGATCATTCTGGATTTTTATGGTGGGTTTCATTAAGCACATACAATTTCAACTATGTTATCTTAGCAATACATTTAATATTGCACAACTCTGTGCTCATGCCAAAATAACCTATAGTTTAAAAATATTTTTAAAAGTTTACACATACATGTTCATACTCAAACATCTTGTGAGAAATGGGGTTATAAATGTGCTTTTAAAATATAAACATTTTGACATTAGAACACATTATCCCATTAACTAGCATAGATATAATTTTTCCAGATTGAGTTCTAAAAACATTAAAAATCAACTCAATCAGCTTTCTAAGCAGTGCTGCTAAATAATTTATCTTCTGCTTGTCTTTTCTTTCAAACTCCTTAGATTTAATTTTTTCTTTTTATTAAATTTCATAATATTGAATACGTTAATATATCACATGTATTATTTGATTCTTTTCTTCATGTTTACAATCATTTTTAAAAATCTAATAAAAATATGAAAAGTAATTATAGCATTTTTCTTTAATGTAACAAATCTTACAGCAAATCAACTCATCCCTATATTGTTGTCTGCCTTTTAGCATTTTACGTGTGAGACTCATTCACATTCTGTCAGAGCTTTATGATAAATAATAAACATTGCTTTCAAGAAATAATCTGAAAACCACTGGTGCTCACTCCCTATTTCTGAGGAGAAATAATAACCTTATATTTAATAGAGTGTCATATATTCTCATTGATTAGGAGAGCAAGTATCCTCTCATGATCTTAGAAATTTACAATATAGGAAGTTGCTCTCCCTTTAGTAAGAGACTTTCTCCTAAGAAACTCCTAGAAACTTAGAAATTCTAACTGCCCCAGACAATACTCTGCATAATCGGTAACACACATTTGAAGCTTTGTATTATTCCTCTTCACCCTGCCGGGTCAGTCCAATGATAAAACGAGCTGAACAGTGAGGTGGTGTAATTCTCAGCATTGGGGTATTTGAATGGAAAGTGTCAATGTTTCACAAGTGTGATTATTTGTTATTGAGTGTGGATTTGAACTAGATAACATTTCAGGTCCTTCCCAACTTGAAATGATCTGATTTATGAATTCCTTTGCTTGCTCTCTTTTGTGTCTTCTTCTTTCTACCCAAAACAGGGAAAAGATTAATACAACAGATATTCAGTTATGGGGATGCCTGGATGGCTCATCTGACTTCGGCTCAGGGTATGATCCTGGGGTCCTGGGATCAAGTCTCACATTGGGCTCCCTGTGGAGAGCCTGCTTCTCCCTCTACCTATGTCTCTCTCTCTCTCTCTCTCTCTCTCTCTCTCTCTCTCTCTCTCTGTGTGTGTGTGTCTCTCATGAATAAATACAATCTTAGAAAAAATAAAAAAATAAGAAGATATTCAGTTATGTTTTTGACTTCACTTAAGGACATCCTTGTGGTCAGACTTATTCACGAGAAATCTGAATATCTTATATAAAACCAATCTCATTTCCTCAGCTGTGCTCTTTACCCACAGCCTCTTTTCAATGGTAGGACACATTTTACCAGAACTGAGGTACTTTCCACCCTTGTATTCTGATGTATTTATTAATTAACACATTCTACAGATGCTTATTGAGCACATTCTATATCAGACATTGTGTTGTGTTGGATACTAGGAACACAGCAGAGATCAGGATAGACAGGAATCCTGTTATCACTGAGTTCTCAGATTTTTAGCATGGTATGTTTAATGGGCTAAAAGGTGGCCCCACAGATATGTCCATATCCTAGTTCCCGGAACCTGTGATTATTATCTTATGTGACATAAGATGTGATTAAATTAAGGATCTTGAGAGGAGGAGTTTATCTTGTATTATCCAGGTGTGCTGTATATTCAATCACGTCTATCCTTATAATATAGAAGAGGGGAGGTTCAACACTACACATAATAGAAAAAGATGATGTGAAGATTGAACAGAGAGGGATGTGGTCACCAGCCAAGGAATGCATTTGAATATGCCAGCCAGTAGTCATTTAAAAAATTATATAAAAGAAAGTTATTTTAAAAGAGTTCTTCAATTGAAAATATAAGCAAGTATTTGGAATTACTTTTGTGGTGATAATGAGATACATACAAAATGTTTTACCTATCTGTGATCTTTGATACTCATAACAACAAAATAAAAAAGAAGACAATAAAGGAAAGGGGTATAGGGTTGCTTTATAATCTCAAAGTTTCATTGCATTTCACACACGTATAGCTGGCTGAAGTAGATACTGATGTTTGGTTATCTGACAGCCATTTCTTTCCCCCTTTCTGAACTACCCTAGTTATGTTCAAACAGCCACACAGCCCATAAAACTCGGAGCTGACATCATTTTCTCATCTTGCGCTCCAAGTCCAATTACCAAAATCTATCCTCTTTCTAAAGAAAGGATTGGCTCGGGAATGAACATATGCCACAATTTAATGGATAAGACACAAAGTACTATTACTATTGAGGGTTGCTTAGAAAGTTATATTTTGTTTATCTGGGAGAGAGTTTAGGAGAATTCTCCTCTACCCAATGTAAATAAGAAAGAATGCAATTGTTGCTACCCTATGACATTTTAGAAGAAAGGTGGCAGAATGAAGAGTGGTTGATGATTCTATTGCTTATTTTTTGAATCAGCCAACATTGAGATTCACCCTACCTTAGCCTTACCAGTTAAGCAAGCTAATAAAAATTCCCATTTTTTAAAAGGCAATTTTGAATTATACTTTGTCACTTGCACAAATCCTAAGTGATAGATTGGCCTAGCAAATAGTTATAGCTCTAAATAAATCTACCTGTTCACTAGCCCTAAATGAACACTTATTCTTTGCAATTTATTATTTAAATTTAAATTTAATAAAATCAGTGTCATATGTGAGAATTAACCAGAAAACAGGAGATGCTCAATAGCTAAGAAGGAAAGATAAAAGTAGTGAAGATAATTATAGTTAGCATTTTTTTTTTTTAGGTTTGGGGTAAAGAAGCAAAAAAAAAAATGCAGTTCTTAGTACTAAATAGATTCTGTGAGACTGTATAGCAAATGGCTTAAGATCCTTCCATTGTAAAATTTGCTTAGAATAGGCTTTCCCTCCAGAAAGTTGTTAAAATAGCATATGTTGCCTCCAAAATTTTCCAGCTGGATAATGTTTCCTGCCGAACTACTCTTAGCCCTCCCAGGAATGTGGTAAACACAATCTGATTTGGAGGTTGAATCAAAGTCAGATTATTAAAAAAAAAATACTTAAACCAAATACATATGTTCACTAAGGTGAAAGGTAAGAGTAATAAATATTAGAATATGGTATAATAGGAAAAACTAAAAAAACATGGGGAAAGAGTCATGCAGCCTAAAGGAGAAAAGGTTTTATATGTTATTTGGAAAGGTTCTTGGCAAACCAGAAATTATACTTGAAACTATATTATTACAGGAAAGTGGACTTGTTTTCCTTTTCTTCCATTTATAAGTTACAATGTGTCATTCCCAGAAAAAATAAGAAAATTCTTCTAGACCTAACAATTATTGTTTCTCTAACCAAATGTCTCTTTCAATTTGGTTTCCTGATGTTTTATTACATAATCCCTCAACAGTTGTAGAAGCAAGGTATATTAATGGATTCTGAATACAATTCATAAAAGAAATTATAGGCTGCTTTAGGAACACCTTTTTGAGTAAGAATGGAAAGAAGCCAAAATCTATGGATGCCAGGGAGCCTGTGAAGGTCAAGCGGGTAAGGAAAAATGTACCTGGCCTTTCTACTTCTATATTTACTTATCTATTGTCAATGACACTGTCAAAATAAGATCTTTTGGAGAAATTTGCTGATGATGGAAGCACATAGAGAGGAATAAATTATATTTTTAGGACTAATGCTGTTAGTCACTTGCTGTTCCAGCTCTTCAAAAAACTGCTTTGATTTATAAACAAACACATTACTTAAAAGAGGTACCAAAAGAGAAACATGGAGTTTTTAAGTGTCTTTTTCAATTGTTATCACCTAACACTTCATTTGTGATCTGCTGCTCTCTTCCTCTCTCTCCTTTCCTCATTCTTTCTCTAAGTAAATTTAGGACTCAAAGACCTTTACACCTTTCCATATTAGACCAAAGAGCTGTGAGGACTGTGAAGGTCTCTGGAGGAAGTCAGCTGGGTGTGCTTATTTACGGAGTCACAAATACTGCCATGAGATGTAACATATTACAGCAGCCTAAAAAAAAAATGCTGCATTCTAGACCTAGAGTTAACAAACTTCTTCTATAAAGACCTAGAGAGTAAACCTTTTAGATTTTACATACGGTTTCAATCACAACTGTTCAACTCTGCCATTATAGTGAAAAAGTAACCATAGACCACAACGTAAATGACAATATGTAAATGAAGGAGCATTTCTGTGTTCCTATAAGGCTTTATTTGTGGACACTGAAATTTGAATTTCATATAATTTCCACATATCTTGAAATATTAGTATTCTTCTGATTTTTCTCTTTTGATTAGTATTTTTTTTAATTTAAAAAATGAAAAAAAAAATAACAACATTCTTTGCTCACAGGCATACAAACATACATGGTGGCAAATTTGGCTCCTGGGATAGCTGACCCTGCTTTAGATCTACCCCATTTTTGATATCTTAGAATGATATTATTCTGAACCAGGAGGTATGGTCCACCTTATGCTAGCCTTCTTCTTCTCCCCATTCCTTGAGCTAATCATGCCACTTTCTTATGTTGCAGGATGAGAAATCATTAAGTAGGGACATGTTACTTGTTAGAAGAGCATTTTGTGATGATTTCATGAAAGGGTTGTAAAAAATTCAAACTATCTCTACAGTCCCATAAAGTATAAAAAGCCTTTCACATGTCAGAAACACTGGAATATTAAAAAAAAAAAAAGTTAAGTGAAAGTTTTTTTTTCATGTTTCATTGTCAGATATCTTCCTACAGGCTTTCTTTCTGCCTCTAATTCAGAGAAATTCCTTCTAGCTGTTGAAAGCCTTTGCTTGGCTTCTCTCAGTTACCTACTGTTGTATAAAACACATTCCAAATCTAATGTCTTCAAACCACAGTAATTTATTATGTCTAGTGATATTGTGGCTTGGCTGTGGAGCTCTACTCTTGACTGGGCTCACTCATGTAACTGTGTTCAACTGGTGGGTAGATAGGGGTCTGGACTCATCTGGGACAGTTGGCACAGCTAGGCCTTTCTCTTTACATCCCAGCCTTCTTCATAGCATGTGAGCTCAGGGCAGCAATCTAAGTGAGCATAGGTAGAACCTGAAAAACTCCTTGAAGTCCAGGCTCAAGAATCTGCACTGCATTAATTTCTCCACATTCTATTTTTCCAAGCAAGACAGGATCCTAGCCTAGGTCCAACAGAGAATTAATGAGTACCAAACAACCTACCATCAAATTGGTTTGTGTTGGCTCTTGTCATTTTAGTAATATGGAAAATTCAAGAAGATTGCCTGTGGAGACAGTGCAGAAGAAGAACACAGTTCCAAGGATGAAAATGCTAGTGAAATCTTCAAACATGTCAGGACAGGCAGGTGGAGGACTTGGGAAAAAGGAAATCATGCATGGTAACGATTGTAGAGACAAAGTTCTGGGAATGTTTTGGTCATAGCCACAGTCAGACCTGTGGAAGAGCAAGAGCTCCTAGAAGCTATCATAGTCAACAGTAGGGATGAGTCAACAATAAAGTGGCCAGCCTTCCATGTTAGAGTGTTCTAGTTCAGATTTAAGACCTTCTTTATCCAGAATATCATGCTAAATCTTTACAGTACTGCAAAACACAATTTCAAATGTTGCTAAGGAAACAACTGGGGATCTGAGTGACAATAGTTAAAGTGATGAGAAAGAGAGGCACAGCCAGGTTATAATATTGCTGTAGGACAGCAACCTGACCCTATCCACTAAGACTTAATGCTCAAGTCAGCTCTACCTGGAAACCTGATAATGGCATTGATAGTAATCTGTTTCTTCAAATCTAAGATGTCATCTATTTTTTTAAAGATTTTATTTATTTATCCATGATAGAGAGAGAGAGAGAGAGAGAGAGAGAGAGACAGGCAGAGGGAGAAGCAGGCTCCATCCCGGGAGCCTGATGTGGGACTCGATCCCGGGACCCCAGGATCATGTCACGGGCCAAAGGCAGACACTAAACTGCTGAGCCACCCAGGGATCCCCAGATGTCATCTATTTTAAATTGCATTCTGATTTATATTCTGTCAGTAACTATAATTCAAATGTGCCACTAACTGTTAGGATGCATCTTGATGGAGGTGCCTGGTGGCTCAGTTGGTTAAGCATCCAACTCTTGATTTTGGCTCAGGTCATGAACTCAGGGTGGATCCCAGTGTGGAGCCAGGTTGGGATTTTTCTCTCTCTCTCTCTCCTGCTGCCCCTCCTCCCACTCACTCCCTCTATAAAAAAACAAACAAATGAACAACAAAAGACATGTATCCTCATTGATTTCAGAGACAAACTGTAAGAAAACATGTTTTTTAGAGGTAACAACTGGCTAGTAATAATAACAAAAATAGCACGGAGTAATCAATAAGCATAGAAACACGCTAAGCATTTTTCATATTTTCCATCGATGCTTGTAACAATCCATGAAGGACTTTCCATTATTGTAATTCCTATTACATGAACAAGGCAACTGAAGCTAAAGAGATTAAGTCACCTCTTCAAGGTCATGTAGCTAGTAAACACAAAGCTAAGATTTTATCCTTGGTCTAACACCAAAACCTGAACTTTTAATCACTAACCCTTATGGCTTTTCCTGTAGATTGGTCATAGACATGGGACAAGATATTGTTCAAATAACCCTAACAAAAACAAAAAGGTTAAAACAAATTAAGACTTCAAAGACCTGAAATTAAAGCAAAATGGAGAAAAGCTGCAGGCAAGTGGGATCATATTCACTTTTCCACATCAGAGGGCAGTGTAAGGAATTTGCTTACTAGGTAAAAGGTGAGTGCTTTCTATTCCAGACATCCCCATGTAGACATTTCATTTCTTCCTTTTGTATAACCCAAGCACTCAATCTTTAGCAAGCGTAAGAATTACTATACATATATAATCCTAAAATGATGTATTTTATGGGCAACTTTGAGAACTTTTAAGAAAATTTTTGTCTTTATACAATGTTGGCACACAAATGTATTCAGGATTTGAAAACACTTAAGCTAGATACTACTTTCCACATGAAAGCACCTAGAAGATGACATATTTCAGCATTTGGTGATGTTCCATCTAATTCTAATATTATACCACTATTTATTTAACTTTTGGAATGTGGCTGAACTTATTTTTTCATCCATTCAATGTAGCTTGATAAGTCATCCCTTATATCTAGTAGTATATCTAAATACCATGCTGGGGATGCTGAGATAAAAATATTGTCCCTGACTTCAAAGAGTTTGTGGTCTACAAGAAAGCAAGATTTGAATACATGGCCATGACTGAGGTCAGGATAATTTGGCAGCACAAGGAATGAACATATATCCCACATGGGTTGGTCAGTTTAGCTTTCCTGATAAGGTGAAGCTCCTGCTGCATTTAGAAATATGTAAGAATGAGGGGATCCTGGAGTCCCAGGATCGAGTCCCAAATCGGGCTCCGTGCATGGAGCCTGCTTCTCCCTCTGCCTGTGTCTCTGCCTCTCTCTCTACGTGTCTCTTGTGAGTGAATGAATACAATCTTAAAAAAAAAAAAAAAAAAGAAATACGTAAGAATGATACATTTAAGAAAATGTAAAAATGGGATGAGATAGATGGTGCAAGAGAAGGGGAGCAAGCCAAAAGCAAAGAGGCAAGAAAATTCAAGAGCAAAAATGACACCAACCATTCACATTACTCTGCAGCTTACATTTTCACTAAACTGCATATCATGAGCATCCCTACAGATCAGTGATAAGAACTAATTCACTTTTTCTAAAAGCTACACAGTAATCTCTAGACTAGATGCAGACTATTCAACTATTCCTTTACTCTTGGACATTCAGATTATTTCCAGGATTTCACTACTACAAACAATCTTGTCATAAACGTTAATTTATGTATACCTGTTTTGATTTCTCCTAAGATCATATCTGCATTTTGACATTATAGAATCAAAGGATATTTCATTCAAAAAACCCAAAACATCAAAATACGGTATTGATTTATCTTCTCATTTAGCAGTGTAGGTACAAATCTTATTAAATTTTGCTGATTTAATGAGCACAATAAGAGATCTGAGCCACTGATGAGGTTGAAAATGTTTTCTTTTCTGTGATTAGCCTGCTTATATCCATTGAGCATTTGCCTGTTGTCTTTTTTTTATGCCCCAGCATTTCTAGGGTTCCTTTTGAATACTTAGGAGATTAGCTATTTTTCTTTTGAGTTACACACATTTCCTATTATTTGTCTTTTCACTTTTTTATAATGACTTTGTTAACATTATTTATGACTTAATTATAACATTATTTTTAATTTCATAATGCAAATGTATTCTTTGCTTTTATAAATTTTTCAGTTTCTTAGTATCCTCTAAAAAGTCTCCCCTACCTTGAACTTATTCTAATTCTTTTATTATTTCTAAAATTTAAATTTCTTTTTCACCTTAGAACCATCATTTTAGGGTTGCTTTATCTTTCAGAAAAAAATATGATAAGAACTGGATATAAATAATAATTAAATATATATATATCTTTTCTCAGTAGTGTAGGTCAGCTGGGATCCAAAAGAAAAACCACTCTGGAACAGTAGGAATGTCATTTGGAATACCTCTTATTTTGGATGGAAGTGCTAATAGGGAGTTGGGAGAAAAAGATAAGATATTTTGGATGGAAGTGCTAATAGGGAGTTGGGAGAAAAGATAAGGTGAATGAATTTTGTCCTGAAATCTGATTTTTCTCAGCTCTGATTTCTATTGTTCAAGTGGATTTTCCTCCACATTATTTCCAGCAGTTCTGAATTGGATGTGACACCTTTTTTTGAAAGGCCAGGCAGCCATAGGTAAGAATGAAAGATGGCTTAAAACCCAACCTGGCTCACCAGAGGTTCTTTGAAACCATGGTGGATGCTCATGGTGATGCTTCTTTATGTTGATGCTGTAATTAGATCTTTGGAATAGTTGTTTACTTACTGGCCCAAAAATGTGAATTTAAAACTAAAGAGTTTGTTTATAATTGTAAAACTGTTGAAAGTGAAATGAAAGTCTTTTCTTGCTAAATTCAGCCCCATAGTCAATCCATCACCTCTCAAATGCCAAAATATAGTACTTTTCAGCTTTGGTTATTTCTACATTTGATCTGCTGTCAAACAGCAGTTAAGCTGATGCGCAAGCATTATTTTGAAAAGACCATTTCTAAAGACAGAATTCAAAACAAGAACATTATAGTCTCCCCCATTAATGTCAAGTAAATAATACTCTGCCAGACATAGTTGGGGCACTTCTGAAAATCTATTCTTTCAAATTGTACTGCATTGTATTCTCCGAAGAATGTTTGGTCCTTGTTTGAAATTGTTCGGAGTAAAAGTTTTCAAGAATAGTTTTTTTTGGAAGCTGGGTTGGATTTTCTTGGAAACTGGTTTGTTTTAGAGAGTAGTTTTCTGGATAAATGCTAGAATGAGAACAAGCTGAATAGGACCACCCTGTGTAGGGGGCTATCTCCAGTTAGAAGATAGTATCAGGACGAGCTCTTCAGTGTGTGGAAGAGGGTTTCGAATGAAGTAGAAACACCCAGAAAATCAATATTAATTCCTTTGTCACTTTAATTTTTCCTGTGGGTCTTAAAGTAGGCCTAGTAAAAAGATCACCAGTATGGCATTAGTGGCCCTGGCTATTTGGATTATCCCTGAGGCTATGTTTCAGCCCAGGAAAAATGCAAGCCTGATGTTACTTTTAGAAAAGTGGGCTCCAGGGATACAGAGTCATTTCTGTTTCTCATATTTTATAATCCAAGCAAGTGAAACGTAGACTCAGTGATAACAACCAAAAACATTAATTAGTTAATTCAACTGAAATTTGTTGAGCCCTTAAAATATATGAGGCACTGCAGGAAATACAAAATAAATAAAACCAAGATAGTGGACATATATTAAAGTCAGGATATAGCAAACAGGAGTAATTAAGGAATTACCAATTTTGAAAAAGGAAAGAAACCCCAGAAGATGATATATTCTTAAAGAGAAAGTCAGGCAAAATGGACTTTTGACAGGTAGGAACAATTCCAAGGTCCTGGGTGGAAATAGGACTTGTACCTCAAAGGTCAGAGGAGAAAATCTGTTCTAATTTTCTAGTGAGTAACAACTCTATTCAAAGCATCATGCTTCCCGCTGGTGGAACAAAGTTGAAACAGACATGAATTGTGTAGGAAGGAGCTCAGGAGGATAAGACACATTCTCAAATAAAGATGATATCTATCTATATCTATAATCTATGTTTATTCCTATCTATAAATACCTGTATATATACATCCTTGTTCTGGGAATTGTGTTGGAATTTAGAGAAATACTCGGCATAGTGGTAGGCCAGAGCCAATTGACTTGAAAACACATACATGTTATATTTCACTATGGTATCTAATTCTAATCTTAAAAGTATCATGAGAGGTAGACAAAATAGGCTAAGATTTATTGTTATCTCTGTTTTACAGGTAAGGAAACTCGGTTAAGAGAAGAGGGCTTTTGTTATTATTTTTTGTTATAGTTGTGTTTCACTCCTCAACAGTAGTTTCATGAGGTTGTTCTTGCTAAAGGAAATTCACCTTTAGACCAGAGAATCAGTTGCTTTATTTCTGCCCACCAGCAGATTGGACATTATGCACTGTGCTCTTGGCATTCATGATTGACAATCTATATGCTGAAGTTGTATGAACCTCAGTTTCTCCATATGTTAAGTGAGAGGTAATAAAGCCTACTTACAAAAATCAAACAGGAAAGTCTTTTTAAAATGATACACAAAGGTAAAGTGTTAAGTTTTGCATGTTGAACATTCAGTCCAAATTCAGAGGCATGACATCGTTTTTAAAATTTATCCCAGTGAAAGATGCTTAAAATCTGAAATATTTAGGCCTATGAGGAATTTGTCACAATCAACAAAATTGCACTATCACCAAATTGTCCACATTCTACTGGGAGCTAGTATTTTCATTTAGCTTGAAAGACAAAAAAGATCAATTTTATTGTAATTTTACAGAGCTGCCTTATTCCACTTCATAAACAGATAAGCATCAGCGTATAGTGTACTGTGACTATGCATAGATAATTTAAGAGATCCTGACGGACTTCAGAATTGGTTTTATAGATGTTGGTTTCATTTATAGTACTATTATACTTCTGGCACCTTAAAATATGTGTTGATGTAGTGTTAAACAATGAACGGAGACAAAGGACAATGAAAAGATACAGAACTTGCTAATATCTAATACATAAGTCTTAATGTTACCTTGCAACTTCTTTCTTCCAGAGAATCAGCTAGAGTTAAAATGGTAGAAACTATTATTAATCATTTAATCTTTGGTCAGGTTCAATGAAAATTCCAGGTTATAGGTTGTAACAGAACACAGCTTCTTGAGATTAAAAATAAGGGACAAAAAGAATCTGGAGATTTAAATTTGCCTTAGGGAGCATTCCAACAAAGGGTTTTAATGTAGATTTTTTTTTTTTTTTGCACCCATGCTGTTGATTGCTAAATGTAATGGTCTGATCATGACGCTGAATAAATGTGTCTTTTAAAAAAAAATTTGCCTTAGGGCAATAGTTTTCTGCACAAAATAACTTCTGTATAATGTAATATAATAGGAATGATAATTTTGGCTGTGACATAAATTCATTCACAAAAGTAACCAAGTACAGGGTAGCTCCTGCAACTAGGGCTATTGTATTTTCTCCATCATCTCCTTTTTGAAATTTCTTTTCAGTTAGGAAATCTACCCTCTAAACTGATATGGAGATCTTTCTAAGTGAAAATAATTTTTTTTCAGTGTTAAATTTAAAAAGACGAACTGAACAAACCATGTCAGTTTCCATTAATCTAGAATACTTTTCAGCATTACAATCTTCCAGGAAGAACTTTTTTTTTTTTTTAATAGAGTCCTGTAAGTGCTTTCTGGTGTACAAAGACACCCCCTGAAAAAAACCCTGAATAATCTCAGCCACATTTGCTATATTATAACATCAGGATGTTCAGTGAAAGGGCTTAAAAGACTTGATTATTAGACATGAGATTTTTGTGGTTAATGAGAACTCCTATGAATCAACATCTTTGACTTTTAAAGGAGAAAGCTTGACTGCAATTTCAATACCAATGTCAAGTTAGGAAAATATACCTGACTATAGGAAAATATTTGCAGATTCACACAAAAAGAGGTTACTAGAGCAAAAATAAGTTAATCTTACTGAAAAAGACCAGGAAGTAGCTTTGCACAATGCAGCAAGCACCCAAAACATGCTAGAACTGACACTACACTGGAGTTCTGATTGCTGATGAGCCTGCTAGTAACATACAGGAAAACTCCTCCAAAGTGAGAATGAACATGTAGGCTATATATTAACTTGGGCCATGGGAGTCAGGGAAAGAACTGCACATTATTAGCCTTTGTTGTGGAAAGGCTTCCTACTGACATTTGTACAGCTGGGGAAACAGGCCAAGATGATATGGAAAACATATTTGAGAAGTGATTCTTAGTTCTGGAGTGCTGTAGATGTTCAAACTTATTAATATATCCTATAGTAATTCACATTTAATCACTTCTGCCTAACCCTAAAGGGTAATACCCAAATTATTCAAAAGTCTCTCTTTTTTTATTTTTTTAAATTTTTTTTAAATTTATTTATGATAGTCACAGAGAGAGAGAGAGGCAGAGACACAGGCAGAGGGAGAAGCAGGCTCCATGCACCGGGAGCCCGACGTGGGATTCGATCCTGGGTCTCCAGGATCGTGCCCTGGGCCAAAGGCAGGCGCCAAACCGCTGCGCCACCCAGGGATCCCCATTCAAAAGTCTCTTAATGTTAGGCTAGGGTTTTATAGATTTAAAAAGCACTTTCCCATAAACCTGGATGGTGGCAAAATTACTGACTTATTAACTTGTATATGTTCTTTGATTTTTTTCTCTTGTCTTTGAATTCTAGCAGGCAGCAAGAGTTTGTAATGTATTGCTTTAGGGCTTTTGCTATGACTGAAAGGTGAAGCAGGCTTTTCCTCAAGGCATATGAAAAAACAGAATCTTTTTTTTTTTTTTTTAGAAAACTATGACACATTGCTGGAAGGGCAGAAAGCTGCAGATTACTCTTGTGATGCAGGGGAGACTGAGAGAATAGAGAGTAACTGAGATTTCTCTGGGTCCTTGGGTCTGGCTCCTAGGCACTATCCATTGCCAACATACACCTTGAATTTGGAAAGTGAGAATGGGAAGTGCGGAAAGGAGTGGCCTATTAGTACACCTAAAGAAGCCTACACCAGGCACAGATCCATGCCCAAGACCACAGACAAGGGGGACTCAAAGGAATCTTATAGGCTTGAGACAGAGGCTGTCCTGGCAAAAATGAAGGAAAGTATTATTGATGGCTGGTTATTTCTATACTTGATTTATACAACCGTGGGCTTATGACTTAACACAGATTATGTGACCAGTCAAAGATAAGCAAAAAAAAAAAAAAAACCACAAAAAACAAAAACAAAAACAAAACCAAAACCAAAACCAAACCAAACCAAACGAAAACAAAACAAAACAAAAAAAAAACAACCCAGAACTTCTCAAGCCCTGACCAGATTCCTTCTGCTGCAGAGCTCCAACCTCAACTTTTTCAATTGAAGTTAATTCTAAATTCTAATCCCCCATCAGTTGCCAAAGATTTCACCTCTGGAAATCCAGCTGCTAAAGCTATTTTTCACCAATAGAAACATGGAACAATTTATATTTTTATGACTAACTTCCCAGAGACCCTGTATGAGTAAAAAAGCTGTATATGAAAATGGCTTTATAAGTTGTTTGGAAGCATCGCATTATCTATATCCAAAACAGTTGCTGCTGAGGAATAAAGCAGGGGGATTGAGAATAAAATAAGAAAGGGTCTATGACTTATCAAAAATTCAAAAAACAAAACAAAATAATAAATGATAAGGCTGTATCAGCTGAGTAAAAGGTTATGTTTGTATGCTTTTGATAGGACAATTAGCAAAAATTTTTAATAATCCGATTGTTTCATGAATTAGGATCTTTTTTAAGCTCTAATGTTTTAGATTACTAGAAAAAAAAAGAAGAATTAAATAATCACATAGTGAATGTAGTTTATTGAATAAAATAATGCTTTTGCAGTTTTCCCCTTCATTTGGATATGTGTGTCAATTTTATTGAGATATGGTTTACACTCAATAAATTTCACCAATTTTTTAAGTGTATAATGTTATGAGTTTTGATAAGTATGTGAAGGCTTACAAGGGCTGCTATAGTCATGATATAGAACATTTCTATCACCCACAGATAGTTTCCCTTTGTTCTTTTGTAACCAGCCTTCTCCTCTATGGCTGATCTTCACCAGCAACAGATTATTTTTCTTTTATTTTCATATTAATTTATTTTGACAAGAATACTTTACATGGGATATATCCTCTTAACATATTTTTAGGTTACAATACCATATCATAAAATATATGCACAATGTTGTACAGAAGATCTCTTATTTATCTTGCATATCTGAAACTTCATGCCCATTGATTAGTGACTCCTGATTGCCCTACCGCTAGGCCTTGCTAACCACTATTGTATTCTCTCATTCCATATTTCACTTAACACAATGTCTTCAAGGTTCACCCACACTGTCACATATATCAGTATTTCCTTCTTTTATAAGGCTAAATAATATTCTATTGCATATATGTACCACATTTTCATTATCCATTCATCTGTCAAAGGGCATTCAGATTGTTTCTTTATCTTGGCTATTGTAAATAGTACTGCAATGAACATGGGAGTGGTAAACATCTTTCTGTGATTCTGACTTTCATTCTCTTATATAAATACACATAATAGAATTTATGGAGCAGACAGTAGAAAATTAAAAAAGAAATAGGGGCACCTGTGTGGCTCAGTGGTTGAGCATCTGCCCTTGGCTCAGGTCATGATCCTGGGGTCCTGGGATCGAATCCCACATCAGGCTCCCCAGAGGGAGCCTGCTTCTCCCTCTGTCTATGTCTCTGCCTTTCTCTGTGTCTGTCATGAATGAATAAATAAATAAAACCTTAAAAAAAGAAAATAAAAAATAGAGATAAAGAAATACAGAATAGAAAAATCATATGATCACCTCAATAGGTGCAAAAAAAGCATTTGATAAAATTCACCATCCTTTCATGATAAAAACTCTTAAAATTAGGAACAGAATTTTAAAAAATATTTTATTTATTCATGAGAGACAGAGAGAGTAGGCAGAGACATAAGCAGAGGGAGAATCAGGCTCCCTTAAGGGAACCCGGTCAGGACACGATCCTAGGACTCTAGGATCATGCCCTGAAACAAAGGCAGATGCTCTCAACCACTGAACTACCCAGGTGTCATTAGGAATACAAATTACTCCAACATAATAAAGGCCATATGTGAAAAGTTCACAGCTAATAACATACTTGTGAAAAACTGAAAGCTTTTCCTCTGCGATCAAGAATAATGCAAGGATGCTCACTGTTGCCACCTCTATTCAAAATAATATTGAAGGCCATAGCCAAAGCAATTAGGCAATAAAAATAAATAGAAGTCATTCCAAATCAGAAATAAATACAATTGTTCTTGTTTACAAATGATATATTTCTATATAGAGAACACAAAAGATTACACACACACACACACATCTACTAGAAATGATAAGTGAGTTCAGTAAAGTTGCAGGATATAAAGTCAGCACATAAAAATCATTTGTGTTCCATACACTAACAAAAAACGATCTGAAAACATAATCAGGAAAACAATTACATTTACAATGACATAAAAAGAAGAAAATATTTAGAAATAAATCCTAATAAGTGAAAGATTTATACATTGAATACTACAAAACATTAATGAAAAGTTAAAGACACAAACAAATGGAAAGACATGTTGTACTCATGTACTGGAAGACTTAATATACTTAATATTGTTGAAATGTCCACACTCCCAAAGCTACCTAAAAATTCAATGGAATCTATCAAAACTTCAACAGTATTTTGTACAGGAATAGAAAAAAATTGTAAAATTCTCAAGGAATCACAAAGGACCCTAAATAGTGAAAAATCATCTTGAGAAGAACAAATCTGGAGGCCTTATATTTCCTGACTTCAAAACATATTATAAAGCTACAGTAATCTAAACATTATGGTACTGGCATTAAGACATACATGTAGACCAATGAAGCAGAATAGAGAGCCCAGAAATAAATCCATGCAAAAACAATCAACCGATATTAGAAAAGGGTACCAAGAATACACAATGGGGAAAAAATATCTTTCAACAAGTGTTGCTTGCACTAGTTTCCCCAAAAACTGGATATCTACATGCAAAAGAATGAAATTGGACTTTATTTTAATACCATATACAAGCGGCACCTAGGTGGTTCAGTTGATTAGGCATCTGCCTTCTGCTCAGGTCATAATCCCAAAGTCCCGGGATGGAGGCCCACATTAAGCTTCCTGCTCAGTGGGAATCTGCTTCTCCTTCTTCTCCCTCTGCCTGCTGCTACCCCTGCTTGTGCTCACTCTCTCTTACATAAACAAATAAAATCTTAAAAAAATAACACCATACACAAAAATCAACTCAAAATAGATTAAAGACTGAAACATAAGATCTGAAACTGTAAAACCCTTAGACACATGGGGGAAAACCTTCATGGCACTAATCATGGCAAATATTTCATAGTTATAATACAAACAGCACTATCAACAAAAGCAAAAAACAAACAAGCGATTTATTTTCTATCACTCTTTTTTTTTATCTTATCACTTTTTTTAATAAATTAATTTTTATTGCTGTTCAATTTACCAACATACAGAATAACACCCAGTGCTCATCCCGTCAAGTGTCCCCCTCAGTGCCCGTCACCCGTTCACCCCCACCCCCCGACCTCCTCCCCCTCCTCCACCCCTAGTTCATTTCCCAGAGTTAGAAGTCTTTATGTTCTGTCTCCCTTTCTGATATTTCCCACACATTTCTTCTCCCTTCCCTTATATTCCCTTTCACTATTATTCATATTCCTCAAATGAATGAGAACATACAATGTCCTTCTCCGATTGACTTACTTCACTCAGCATAATACCCTCCAGTTCCATCCACGTTGAAGCAAATGGTGGGTATTTGTCGTTTCTAATGGCTGAGTAATATTCCATTGTATACATAAACCACATCTTCTTTATCCATTCATCTTTCGATGGGCACTGAGGCTCCTTCCACAGTTTGGCTATTGTGGACATGGCTGCTAGAAACATCGGGGTGCAGGTGTCCCGGCGTTTCATTGCATCTGCATCTTTGGGGTAAATCTAACAGTGCAATTTCTGGGTCATAGGGCAGGTCTATTTTTAATTCTTTGAGGAACCTCCACACAGTTTTCCAGAGTGGCTGCACCAGTTCACATTCCCACCAACAGTGTAAGAGGGTTCCCTTTTCTCTGCATCCTCTCCAACATTTGTTGTTTCCTGCCTTATTAATTTTCCCCATTCTCACTGGTGTGAGGTGGTATCTCATTGTGGTTTTGATTTGTATTTCCCTGATGGCAAGTGATGCAGAGCATTTTCTCATGTGCATGTTAGCCATGTCTAAGTCTTCTCTGTGAGATTTCTCTTCATGTCTTTTGCCCATTTCATGATTGGATTGTTTGTTTCTTTGCTGTTGAGTTTAATAAGTTCTTTATAGATTTTAGAAACTAGCCCTTTATCTGATATGTTATTTGCAAATATCTTCTCCCATTCTGTAGGTTGTCTTTGAGTTTTGTTGACTGTATCCTTTGCTGTGTAAAAGCTTCTTATCTTGATGAAGTCCCAATAGTTCATTTTTGCATTTGTTTCTTTTGCTCTCGTGGATGTATCTTGCAAGAAGTTACTGTGGCCAAGTTCAAAAAGGGTGTTGCCTGTGTTCTCCTCTAGGATTTTGATGGAATCTTGTCTCACATTTAGATCTTTCATCCATTTTGAGTTTCTCTTTCTGTATGGTGCAAGAGAGTGGTCTAGTTTCATTCTTCTGCATGTGGATGACCAATTTTCCCAGCACCATTTATTGAAGAGACTTTCTTCCAGTGGATCGTCTTTCCTCCTTTGTCGAATATTAGTTGACCATAAAGTTCAGGGTCCACTTCTGGGTTCTCTATTCTGTTCCATTGATCTATGTGTCTGTTTTTGTGCCAGTACCACACTATCTTGATGACCACAGCTTTGTAGTACAACCTGAAATCTGGCATTGTGATGCCCCCAGCTATGGTTTTCTTTTTTAAAATTCCCCTGGCTATTCGGGGTCTTTTCTGATTCCACACAAATCTTAAAATAATTTGTTCTAAATCTCTGAAGAAAGTCCATGGTATTTTGATAGGGATTGCATTGAACGTGTAAATTGCCCTGGGTAACATTGACATTTTCACAATATTAATTCTGCCAATCCATGAGCATGGAATATTTTTCCATCTCTTTGTGTCTTCCTCAATTTCTTTCAGAAGTGTTCTATAGTTTTTAGGGTATAGATCCTTTACCTCTTTGGTTAGGTTTATTCCTAGGTATCTTATGCTTTTGGGTGCAATTGTAAATGGGATTGACTCCTTAATTTCTCTTTCTTCAGTCTCATTGTTAGTGTATAGGAATGCCATTGATTTCTGGGCATTGATTTTGTATCCTGCCACGCTACCAAATTGCTGTATGAGTTCTAGCAATCTTGGGGTGGAGGCTTTTGGGTTTTCTATGTAGAGTATCATGTCATCGGCGAAGAGGGAGAGTTTGACTTCTTCTTTGCCAATTTGAATGCCTTTTATGTCTTTTTGTTGTCTGATTGCTGAGGCTAGGACTTCCAATACTATGTTGAATAGCAGTGGTGAGAGTGGGCATCCCTGTCTTGTTCCTGATCTTAGGGGAAAGGCTCCCAGTGCTTCCCCATTGAGAATGATATTTGCTGTGGGCTTTTCGTAGATGGCTTTTAAGATGTCGAGGAAAGTTCCCTCTATCCCTACACTCTGAAGAGTTTTGATCAGGAATGGATGCTGTATTTTGTCAAATGCTTTCTCTGCATCTAATGAGAGGATCATATGGTTCTTGGTTTTTCTCTTGCTGATATGATGAATCACATTGATTGTTTTACGAGTGTTGAACCAGCCTTGTGTCCTGGGGATAAATCCTACTTGGTCATGGTGAATAATTTTCTTAATGTGTTGTTGGATCCTATTGGCTAGTATCTTGTTGAGAATTTTTGCATCCATGTTCATCAGGGATATTGGTCTGTAATTCTCCTTTTTGGTGGGGTCTTTGTCTGGTTTTGGAATTAAGGTGATGCTGGCCTCATAGAATGAATTTGGAAGTACTCCATCTCTTTCCATCTTTCCAAACAGCTTTAGTAGAATAGGTATGATTTCTTCTTTAAACGTTTGATAGAATTCCCCTGGGAAGCCATCTGGCCCTGGACTCTTGTGTCTTGGGAGGTTTTTGATGACTGCCTCAATTTCCTCCCTGGTTATTGGCCTGTTCAGGTTTTCTATTTCTTCCTGCTCCAGTTTTGGTAGTTTGTGGCTTTCCAGGAATGCGTCCATTTCTTCTAGATTGCCTAATTTATTGGCGTAGAGCTGTTCATAATATGTTTTTAAAATTGTTTGTATTTCCTTGGTGTTGGTAGTGATCTCTCCTTTCTCATTCATGATTTTATTAATTTGAGTGTTCTCTCTCTTCTTTTTAATAAGGTTAGCTAATGGTTTATCTATCTTATTAATTCTTTCAAAGAACCAACTCCTGGTTCTATTGATCTGTTCCACAGTTCTTCTGGTCTCAATTTCGTTGAGTTCTGCTCGAATTTTAATTAACTCTCTTCTTCTGCTGGGTGTCGGGTCAATTTGCTGCTTCTTCTCTAGCTCCTTTATGTGTAAGGTTAGCTTTTGTATTTGAGTTCTTTCCAGTTTTTGAATGGATGCTTGTATTGCGATGTATTTCCCCCTCAGGACTGCTTTTGCTGCATCCCAAAGATTTTGAACAGTTGTATCTTCATTCTCATTAGTTTCCATGAATCTTTTTAATTCTTCCTTATTTTCCTGGTTGACCCTTTTATCTTTTAGCAGGATGGTCCTTAACCTCCACGTGTTTGAGGTCCTTCCAAACTTCTTCTTTTGATTGAGTTCTAATTTCAAGGCGTTATGGTCTGAGAATATGCAGGGGACGATCCCAATCTTTTGGTATCGGTTCAGACCCGATTTGTGACCCAGTATGTGGTCTATTCTGGAGAAAGTTCCATGTGCACTTGAGAAGAATGTGTATTCAGTTGAGTTTGGATGTAAAGTTCTGTAGATATCTGTGAAATCCATCTGGTCCAGTGTATCATTTAAAGCTCTCGTTTCTTTGGAGATGTTGTGCTTAGAAGACCTATCGAGGGTAGAAAGCTAGATTGAAGTCACCAAGTATAAGTGTATTATTATCTAAGTATTTCTTCACTTTGGTTAATAATCCGTTTAAGTATTTGGCAGCTCCCACATTCGGGGCATATATATTGAGGATTGTTAAGTCCTCTTGCTGGATAGATCCTTTAAGTATGATATAGTGTCCCTCTTCGTCTCTTGCTACAGTCTTCGGGGTAAATTTTAGTTTATCTGATATAAGGATGGCTACCCCTGCTTTCTTTTGAGAACCATTTGAATGGTAAATGGTTCTCCAACCTTTTATTTTCAGGTTGTAGGTGTCCTTCTGTCTAAAATGAGTCTCTTGTAGACAGCAGGTATACGGGTCCTGCTTTTTTATCCAGTCTGAAACCCTGCGCCTTTTGATGGGGTCATTAAGCCCGTTCACGTTCAGAGTTACTATTGACAGATATGAGTTTAGTGTCATCATGATATCTATTCCGTCCTTGTTTTTGTGGATTGTTCCACTGAACTTCTTCTTAAAGGGGAATTTTAAGAGTCCCCCTTAAAATTTCTTGCAGAGCTGGTTTGGAGGTCACATATTCTTTCAGTTCCTGCCTGTCTTGGAAGCTCTTTATCTCTCCTTCCATTTTGAATGAGAGCCTTGCTGGATAAAGTATTCTTGGTTGCATGTTCTTCTCATTTAGGACCCTGAATATATCCTGCCAGCCCTTTCTGGCCTGCCACGTCTCTGTGGAGAGGTCTGCTGTTACCCTAATATTCCTCCCCATGAAAGTCAGGGACTTCTTGTCTCTTGCTGCTTTAAGGATCTTCTCTTTATCTTTGGAATTTGCAAGCTTCACTATTAGATGTCGAGGTGTTGAATGGTTTTTATTGATTTTAGGGGGGGATCTCTCTATTTCCTGGATCTGAATGCCTGTTTCCCTTCCCAGATTGGGAAAGTTTTCAGCTAGGATTTGTTCAAATACATATTCTGGCCCTCTGTCCCTTTCGGCGCCCTCGGGAACCCCAATTAAACGTAGGTTTTTCTTCCTCAGGCTGTCGTTTATTTCCCTTAATCTGTCTTCATGGTCCTCCAATTGTTTATCTCTTTTTTCCTCAGTTTCCCTCTTTGCCATTAACTTGTCTTCTATGTCACTCACTCGTTCTTCCACCTCGTTAACCCTCGTCGTTAGGACTTCTAGTTTGGATTGCATCTCATTCAATTGATTTTTAATTTCTGCCTGATTGGATCTAAATTCTGCAGTCATGAAGTCTCGTGAGGCCTTAATGCTTTTTTCTAGAGCCACCAGTAGCTGTATAATAGTGCTTCTGAATTGGCTTTCTGACATTGAATTGTAATCCAGATTTTGTAACTCTGTGGGAGAGAGGGCTGTTTCTGATTCTTTCTTTTGAGGTGAGGTTTTCCTTCTAGTCATTTTGCTCAGCGCAGAGTGGCCAAAAGCAAGTTGTATTGGAACACGGGGGAGTATCACTGGTCCGTCCAGCTGGTCTTCTGGGGGAGGGGCCTGCTGTGCTGATTCTCAGGTGTTAGCACTTGGGGGAGCTGCTCTGCCCCTGCCTGCTGCAGGGCTCAGCGGGGGTTGTTTACCCCGTGAGGCCCCAGGAGGAACAGCCGCAGTTGCTATGGCAACTCTGGAAGCCTGGATTCAGCCTCCGCAGGAACTACAGGGCTCGGGGCTCTCGGTTCTCTGTCCGCAGGGCCTGGAGGCTCCGGGGCGGGGCCGCTGATCTGGTCAGCTCGGGGCAGGAGCGTCCTCGCTGTCCTGGGCCCTCCCGGCTCTGCCTGTCCCGGGGGAGGCCGGATCCTGGGCTGTGTCCCGGCGCCCTGTGCTCCGGGGCCTGCGCTGCTGGATTCGCGCTCCCGCCCCGCAGCCCCCTCCGCGGAGCCGCTCCCGAGCCCCTCCGAGCTGCTCCCACCCCGCCGTGCGCGCTGCAGCCCTTAGGGAGCTCGGCGCACTCCCCTGGCGCGCAGGTGTCGGTTAGTGTCCCCGGGAGCCCGAGGGCATCCCCGCCCTCCTGGGTCCTGCTCCAACTCCCTGCAAGCCCCTTTCCGCCCGGGAAGGTTGGTGCAGCTCCTGCTCCTCCGGGACGGGGCTCTCCTGTCCTGGGGACACTCGCCCCGGCCTCAGCCCGGCTCCTCGCGGGGCCCCTCCCCCTCGGAGGCCTTTTGTTCCTTTATTTCTTTCCCCCCGTCTTCCTACCTTGATAGAAGCGCGAACTCTTCTCACTGTAGCATTCCAGCTGGTCTCTCTTTAAATCTCAGGCCGAATTCGTAGATTTTCAGGATGATTTGAAGGTTATCTAGGTAATTTGGCGGGGACAGGTGATTTGGGGACCCTGCTCTTCCGCCGTCTTGCCCCTCCTCTCTCTATCACTCTTATTTTGCCATTTATCTCTTCTAGAATTTCATTATAAATGGAGTAATACAGGATGTACTTCTTTATGTCCGACTTCTTTCACTTAGCATAATACTTTTGATATTCATTCATATTATTGCAAATACCCGTTGTTTATAATTTTTTATGACTGAGTAATATTGTAAGGATATATCATATTTCTTTATCCATTCATCAGTTAGTAGATATTTGGGTTGTTCCCAATTTGAGAATATGATGAATAAAGCTTCTATGAATATTCATATCCAAGTTTTTATGTAGATTTATGTGGTATATTGTAAGTGTAAGTTTAAATTCATAAGAAACTTAAAAAATGAAGTGATTGCACCATTTTACAATTCCAAAGGCAATGTATAAGTTCTGGTTGCTCCACATATTTGCTAATATTTTGTATTATTAGTTTTATTAATTTTAATTATACTTGAGTGTGGGTACTTGTATCTGACTTTGATTTTAATTTGTGTATACCTAGTGATTAATACTGTTGAACATTCTGTATGTATGTATTTGCTATCTATAAATTTGGCAAAGGGTCTGCCCAAATAGTTTGCTTGTTTTTTAAGTGGGTTGTTTATCTTTCTATTATAGACTTGTATCCTTAATGCCATACAGATTGAAAGAAGATGAGCAACTGTTTTTTTAATTATAAGATGGTATCACCTATACAAAAAAATACTAAATATTTTTTTTAAAATAAGCAATTAGAACTAATAATAGTTTAGCAAAATGGTACAGTTTTGCCAATATGTAAAAATTAATTTTATTTCTACATATGTGAATATGAACAAACATATTGCTAACAATACATGAAAGCCATCATTTACTAAGGTATAAAAACAAAAAAATAATTCAGTATAAAGTTAACAGAATATATACAAGTCCTACACATTGGAAGCTAATAAAGTTAAAAAGTTAATAAAATTTATAAAGAGATATATTTGTCCTGGATCTAAGATTCATATAATTCTTAAGGTGCCAGTTTTCTTCAAAATGACTTAGAGTCTAAAAAGTAACCCAAGTTAATATCCTGGCTGGATATTCTTTTAGACATGACAAGCTAAATATATATATATATATATATATATATATATATATATATATATATATATAGATAGATATATAGATATATAGATATAGATATAAATATACATAAAAATATATATATATAAAACAAGCTAATTCATCTATATGTATATGTGTAAATGCAAAGGACCTAGAGTAGTCAAAATACTTGGGGAAAAGAAAAACAATATTATAGGACTCATACTTCATTATTTTAAGGATTATTATAAAGCTACAGTAATAGATGCTGTGGTACTGCATAAAAACAGACATATGTTTGACTGGACTATTACAGAAAATCCAAAAATACCTGACAGATATAGGGTCAACTGACTTTTGTCACAGGCACCAAGGCAATTCTACAGGCAAAGCATAATCATTTGAACTAATGGTTCTGGCATAACTATCTAATAATATGTAATACAATAAAAAATTGGAAGAATGAAACTCAATCTTACAGTACATCATACACAAGTACTAAGTCACAATGAATTGTGGACTTAAACATAAGAGATAAAATAATAAACATTCTGGAATATATATATATGAATATATATATATATGAAAATATTATTGAAGGCAATACTTTTAAAGTAGTGTATAGAGAGCACAAACTGTAGAAAAATTTAATACACTGGACATCATCAAAGTTAAAAGTTTGTCTCTTCAAAAGGAACTGTTAAAAACTTTTAAAAAGCAAATAACTTTGAAAACATTGGTATATATATATATATATATATATATATATATATATATATATCAAAGAGAATGAAGTGAAGGAACTTGGAGAAATGTGGTGATTTCCTAATTAAGGCTGAATTTTATTTTTAGAATTGTGAGACAGTTTGATTCATCTTCTAGTCCTATGGAACGAACAATTTTCCCCTCACCTCTCCCTTCTACTTTTCCCCATAAACTTGTGCAAACCTATTAGAATCCTGCTAAAAGCATGACAAATTTCTCAGGCACTGTGTTTAGATTCTAGGTGGAAAGTCCCTGCCACATGTGAAGTAGAAGTTTTAGGCTAGAAGTCCGTTTGATTACACCTTACAAGGACTTCCATGATCTCATTCTCCAATATAACATGAGATTTGGACAGATTATTTATAGCCATGAATGGTTATGATCCAGAACAATACTGTTAGATGACAGGCAAAATAAATTGACAATTGCTGTTTTCTTTTTTGTCTACTTTTCTCCATGACCTGATCTCATATAACAGTAAATTTGAAAATAATTAATACTTAAAATATGAAAGGGCCTTTCAAATAGTTTTCCAAGCATCATTTAAAATGTTTTCTATTCTTTTATGAGTTCTAGACATTGCCTATGGAATTTAAAGAGAAAAAAGATTTTCAAGCACTGAAGTCGGCATAAAGTAGATTTCTTTTAGACTTATCAATAAGGATTAGCACTTAAAGCACCAATAGGATGTTGCTATCTTATTTTAAGGGTCTGTTCCCACACTGGGTACACAAAGTTATGTATTTTAATCAATTAACAAAGTGGCTAGAATAAAAAATGTTCCAAATTCATATACACTCAGTCACTGAGTTATAAATGACTGAAACCTTGAAAACTGACTGATTAGCTTAGAAATTTGAAAGATCTCTTTATCATTATATAGCTTCTCTTTTTTTTTTCCATCAGAAAACAGTACATAACTAAGAATGCCTTTACTAAACTTTTGATCATTTTCTCTGATCCAAAATAGACTCTAAAAGCACCAACAGACATCACTTATTCTTGGGAATAGATAATTAGAGATCACATTCTTCTATTTTTGAATTCAGCCACATTGCAGGGACATAAATATTATCTCTTATGAAAACTTTCATTGCTTAAACTCATTTCATATTCCTGTCTTACAGCTTTATTAACAGTATAAAAATACTTCTCTATGATTATTCTCATCATGTCTGTATTTTATAACATATTAAACCCTACATGATATCATTGGTTGACTATATTATTTGAACTTAGAAAGTATATGAATGCACATATCTGTTACACTTCTATTTTTTATTCAAGGTATTTTACTCTTTTTACATATTATGAGTCCTGAAACACAAATGTCAATGTAATTTCTTTTCAGAATACATAAATCTACCTAATACATCTTATATATTCTGTATAATAATGCCATATCCTACACAGTAAGAAAGTGAAGTCTAGCATAATACCAAAGCATGAGCTGATACTTGAGCATTATCTAATATTTTCATGAAGTATACATTTAAGTACTGGTTATATATTATTTTATGTCTTTTTTAAACACAAGAATAAAAAAATTAATTATTCAACAAGCCTTTCTTCAGCACTGGCTTTTTTTTTTTTCTTACTAACAGTATAAAATATACAGCACAAATCCTAAAATGGGGCATTAAAATAATTAAAAAATACATTTCCTAATATTTTCTTTCATTTTTCCCCAATTAAAATTGTTATTTTCCAAACTATATGCCAAACGCATTCCCTTTTTCCACTTTCACTCCAAGCACTACCCTAGATGCCATCATTCAGTAGTCCAAACTACTCTCATATATTTTAATATATATGTCTTCTAAAGTTCTTGGTTAAATATTTCTTCCTAGATTCAAGAAACCTATGTTTGTTCTCTTTGCATAATATTAAATGGAACTCTAAAATTATTTATTATGAGTTTACAAACAGAACCAAATACAAATTGTAGTGGTGAAAAATACAATGTCTAAAATAAAATTGTCACTGGAGGAACCTAACTGGTTAGGAACTACAGAAGAAGAGATTTGTGGACTTGATAATGGGCCCTATGAACTATTTGAATGGAAGAAAAGAGAGGCAAAAAAAAAGATAAAACAATGAAGAAATGCTCGGGAATATGTGGGACAATATCAAGAGGTCCAGCATACATGTAATCAGAGTCTCAGAAGGAAGGGAAGAAAAAATAATTTAGGGAAATAGTAGCCAAAAAATGTTTCAAATTTTATAAAAAACAAAAGATCACAAAAGAAGGTCCAAGGAACTGCAGAAAAATAGGTAAGTAAATAAACAACCAAGATGCATCATAAGAAAATTACTGAAAACAAATAATTTTTAAAAATGTAAAACAACTATAGAAAACATACATTAAATACAAGGAAACAAAGATGATAATGCCACTGGATTCTCATCAGATTAAATCCAAGTCAGATGACAATGAAATGACAGTTAAAGTAATTGAAGGACAATAAACTGTAAACCTAAAATTCTACCAGAAAAACATATTTAAAGTAAAATTTAAACAAATTTCAGAAAAATAGAAAGAGACAGTTTGACCCCAGCAGAGCTGCTGTAAGAGAAATGTTAAAGATGTTTCTTAGGCTGGAGGACAATAATATCAAATGGAAAGGAACCTAAAGAAATGAAGAACATAATAAATTATATACATGTAAAAAAATGTAACTATTACTAAATTTCTTTAAAGGCAATTATAGAAATAAAATATCTGAAAAAAGGATAATGGACAAAATTTAAAATGTACTATTATTAAGTTTTTTCATTACATATGAAATGGTATAAAATTATTTGAAGGTATACTATAGCAAGTTAAAGATGAAAATTGTCAAAACTGGAGATCCCTTGGTGGCTTAGCGGTTTGGTGCCTGCCTTCGGCCCCAGGCGTGATCCTGGAGTCCCCAGATTGAGTCCCATGTCAGGCTCCCTGCGTGGAGCCTGCTTATCCCTCTGCCTGTGTCTCTACCTCTCTCTCTCTCTCTCTCTGTATCTCTCATGAATACATAAAATTATTTAAAAAAAAAAGAAAATTGTCAACACTAGAGTAAAATCCACAAAATTAAACAAAGGACTATAGCCTATAAACTAATAAAGAGATAAAGTAAAATATTAACACATACTCAATCCAAAAATACAAAATAAAAATAGAAAAAAAGAGGAACACCTGGGTGAATCAGTTGGTTGAGCCTATGACCTCTGTTCAGGTCATAGTCTCAGGATCCTAAGATAAAGTCTTGTGTTAGGCTCCTCCCTCAACAGGGAGTCTGCTTGTCCCTCTCCCTTAGCACCACCCCCCATTCTTGCTCTCTCTCTCTCAAATAAATAAATAAAATCCTTTTCAAAAATAGGAAAAAGGAAACAAAGAATGGATGAGACAAAAAATCAATAGCAAAATGATATGTGTAAACTTAGGTACATCTATATTGTATTAAATATAAACTGCCTAAATATGCCAAATGAAAGAAAAATACTATAAGAATAGATTTAAAAAAAATACTCTATTTATTTGACAGAGAGAGAGAGAGAGAGCACAGGCAGGGGGAGCACAGGCAGAGGGAAAGGAAGAAGCAGGCTCCCTGCTAGGTGTGGAGCCCGACCAATGTGGAGTTCTATCCTAGGATCCCAGGATCATGAAAAGTCAGACATTTAACCATCTGAACCACCCAGGTGCTCCAAGAATAGATTTTTAAAGACTAAGAAGCAATTTTAAGTCTTCAAGAAATTCACTTTAAATGTAAAGACTGAGTAAGAGTAAAGGCATCTGATGGAAAAAGTCAGATCATGCAAATAATAAATCTAAGAACACTGGAGTGACTATATAATTATCAGACAAATTATTTCCAACAAGGAATATTACCAGAGATAAAGGTGGATATTCATTATGATAAACACTGTATATAAGATTAGAATAACATAAATTACTTATGTTAAATTCCTGAAATACTATCAACAAATGTAGGATGTATGCTCATCTCAAGTACTTAGGAAATATTCACTAACACTGACAATATTCTGGGTCATAAAACAAGGCTCAAAATTTTAAATCAGTGGTTACAACACTACTTCTGCTCAACATTATATCAAAGTCCCACACAATGTGAAAGAAAAGAGAAAAAGCAATAGAATAAAAATTAAACTAATTAAATTATAAATAGATAAATAAGTAATAAATAGATAACAAAAGGACACAGATTGGAAAGGAAGAAGTAAAGCTATCTTTTTTGTAGATGACATGATCATGTACCTAAAAAGTTTCATGAATTTATAGAGCTACTAGAAATAGGTAGTTTTGCAATATTACAGGGCACATGATCAAAAAAGTAATTATATTTCTGAATATGATCAATGATCATGTTATATTTTAAAAATATCATTTTGAGGCATTAAAAACTTAAAGACACACAGAGATAACTTTAACAAAGATATGAATATGAAGACCTATATGTTGAAAAGAACAAAATGTTCCTCAGAAAAAACTAAAGAAACCAAAATAGGGAGATATACTATGTTCATGGATTAGAATATTCAATATTATTTAAATGGAAATTTCAATACCACTAGATTCAAAATACATGCATACTTTCTTAGAGAAACTGACAATCTAATTCTAAAACTTTTGTGGAAATTCAAATAACATAGATTAACAAGAAAAATTTTGAAAAATCAGAACTAAGTCAAAAGACTTACACATGCTGTAAAGCTGCAGTAAGGAAATGCAGTATTTCGATGAAAACTATAGACATACAAGTCAACATGATTTATATACAGCCCCAAATTAAACCTATACATAAATAGTTAATTAAATTTCAAAATGCCAATATTATTTAAAAGGAAAATACATGGAAAATAATGAGTTGTGATGCCTACATTGTACCACAGAAAAAATTAAACTCAAATGCACCAAAAAAAAAAAAAATCACAAAATTTCTGGAAGAATACGTGGAAGAAATCTTTATGTCCTTGGGATAGGCAAAGATTTCTTAGGTCACAAAAAAAAATAATCATAAAAGGAAAAAAATGATAAATTGGAATTTATTTAAGTTAAAACTTTTGCATTTTAAAATTTTCTTCTTCAGAAAATGAAAAAAACAAGCCAGAATGAAAGAAAATATTTCTAATACATGTACCTAAAAGGAACTTTTATCTAAAATTTATTTTTTAGAAACCTACAGCTCAATAACAAAAGAAAAAATGCTCCCTTTTTAAAAATGGCAAAAGATTTTAACATGTGCTTCATAAAAGAAAATATATAAATGACCACATGAAATTATCAGCATTATTAGTCATCATGGCAGCAAGACACCAGCAGCCTTCTGCTAGACAGGCTAAAATTAAAACTTCCCAAAATAGCAATATTAGTGAGAATGCAGAGCAACCAGAGGGTAACACTCTGCTGGTGAAAGTATAACATATATAACCACTTCAGTTTGGCAATTTCTTGTAAGATTAAATATACATTTAACATATGATTCAGTAATTCCACTCCTAAGTGTTTACACAAGAGAAATCAAAACATATTTCATGTAAATGTTCATGGAACCTTTATTTAAAATGCTAAAAACTAGAAATCTTTCAAGTTTCCTTAAAGTGCTAATGACTAAACAAATTGTGGCACAGACTCTTAAAGGAATACTAAACAGCATAAAGAGCAAAGAAGAAAATCTCTTGTAATAATAAGATTCCATGTTGTGATTAGTATTAATCAAAGCTGATTAAAAGAACATAAAATAAGCTTTACAAAATATTAATAATGATACAATCTTCAAGATTAATTATGTTTCCTTTTATGTGTATTTACAGGTATAAGCGCTGAGCATTATATTAATTTGAATAAGTAGATGGGCAATGGATGTTTTGTTATGGTAATATTATTGAATTATTGGCTCTGCATCCAGCCATCACATTGTGATCTACCAAAAAAGTATTTTCAACAATCTTAGTAAAATGACAAATACGAAATCTTACCTGATATGTTATAGAAATTTTCCTTTGTAACTAGTTAGTCACTTTTTTAGTACCCACACCAATAGTTCTAATTGTCCCTTTGTTTGGTATCCTAGCACATTTTACCATGGCAATATACCATAACAGATTCTAAATGGGTAAGAGCTGAGCCTTTGTTTAGTAAATTATGAAAAATTATGGGAATTATGAGAAAATAGAATGATCAAAGAGTGTTTTCAGGAAGGCTAGTTTTAGAAATGAATATATATGGGGGTGCCTGGGTGGTTCAGACAGTTCAATGCCCCCGACTCTTGATTTAGGCTCAGATCATGATCTCAGGGTTATGAGATCAGTCTCTGCACTCAGTGGGGAGTCTGCCTGAGAATCTCTCTCTCCCTCTCCTTCTGCTTCTTCCCCCTGCACTCTCACTCAAATAAACAAATACTTTTTTAAAAAAAGAAAAGAATACATATGGAAGTTGAGGAGTTGTAAATTGATTCTGTTAAAACAATCATGCCACAGAGTACCCTGTACTATGACTATTACTAGGAGAGGCATCCCTAGGTCTGAAGAGCTCCACTCAACAGCTCTCCATTCTTACCTCTTGCTTCTTGCAGTCCATTCTCTTAACAGCAGCAAACTAAGTGATCAATATTTTTAGCAAAAATTGGATTTAAAAAAATTGTCTCACTGCTATTCAGTCAAAACTCTCCTATATGTGTCCACTACAATTGTAATAAAATACAAACTCCTCAAATCAGAGGCCAGATTCTTCTCTCATTTTGCACTTTTCTCCTTTTCCATATCTGTGTTCTGGTTATATACATCTTTCTGTTTCTCAGATATAACAAGTTTACATCTACCTTGGTCTGTGTCCTCTGGTTACTCAACCTAAAGCAGACATCCCTTGTTTTATTGCTCTGTTTCACCTTCCCAACATGTATCACTGTCACTATTGCTCTTCTCCTTCTTCTAATATGCTTTATGACAGAAAAATCAAACCTTTTTGTCTTTTTTTCCCTCTCCATTACCTAAAACTATACCTGATAGGTCTTCAAAATATTTTTCCAATAGGGAAATAAATGCTAAATAGTTTTTATAAAGATCATTTTTTAAAAAGACATTTTGGTGTTGTTAAGCAACAAAAAAAAAATGTTCTATTTTCTGATGTAAATTTATTGTTTCCTAAAGCTAAAGGAGTCACATGGTATGTCTCTCATTTGGCTTTATGTCTCTAAGGAATCTTTGACTGCAAGACAATCTAGAGAAGGTAGAAATTTCAACAAGTTCAGTTAATTGCATAGTAGTTTCCCTGAGGGCATTTCTAACTCTCTTCTTAGGTCTTATTCATAAAATAGCGTCCTTAAGTGACTGTAATAGACAGCATTCCTTTGAAAACTGTCACCTCTACACCTGTGGCTTTATTGATTTCCACATTGTTTTTACTTTTGAGGTAGCAAAGTCAAAAACAAAATGAAGATCATGCTAAATGTTTGATTGTAAATAGGGAATTATTTTCTCCAAAGAATTGTTGTGATTCTGAATAGGATAAGATTAGGCAGTAATTATCCTCCTGAGCTGAGCAGTAGGTTCTAACATCTCTACAGTAGTGTTTAGGACACAATGATGCTGCAATTGATAAGAATTGACTATGAACAAAATAATGGACAAGATGGGAAGTTGTAAATTGAGAAACTATTTTAAGGGATAAGGGTCATTATGAAATAATTGAACCTTAATAGAAAAGGGAATAAAGCAGGGGTTAGGATATTGAAAGATAAGGCAATCTAAAGAAAAATGTATCCAAAGAGAAAATGTTCCCCCTCAAACAAACTCCTGATAAAGTCATCATGAAATATCATAGAATAATCCCACAAAGAAAATAAGTTATATATCCATGTTCAAATATATTGTGGGAGACCAAAATTCAGTTTTAGTTTCTTCCACTTGTTCCTTTCACATACTAATGCAAAATCCATTTATACCTATTACTAAGATTTCCTTCTCCAGGGGTAAAAGCCAATTAAAGTTCTGATACATTTTAAAAATCAGACTTCCGAGGAAATTGAAAGTGGTTTGTGATAAAACTAAGCAAACAATGAAAAGATACATCCAGAGCAATGTGTTTTTTTTTAAACAGCAAATATATGTTAAAATTAAGTGTAACTAATTTTACTTACATAAGAGAATAAAATCTTTCTTACTGTTGGTATGAAATACCAACAGTTATTTTTAGTAAAAGATCTAGAAATATATATCTGACTTTTAAAATTTTTTCCTATTTGATGGTTTAAAAAATGTTTTAATGGAAAAAAGGTAGGTGTCTTTATTAGCTCAGAAATAATGTTTGGTAAGTCAATCCCTTTGCTTATCTATAGCATCATGATGATCAAGGTCATTATAATTAGTAATGAAAATGCTGAAGTTTTCAAGTTTTAGAATTTAATTTTTCAAAATTTGCATTCCTGTTCTTTTTAAGTTCTGAAATGTCATTTTATCAGATTATGAATGCCCAAGTAGGAAGTTGTGAAAAACAATGGCGGAGAAACTTAGCTTACACTTAGAAGAATAGATTTTGGGCCTTGATTGTATTGCTTGTTAACCATATAATGTGATATGCTATTCATAACTACTAGTATTAATTTTCTCTTTATAAAAAGGGAAAGTATTAATATAGTGACTAACTGAAAATATGGCTGTAAAGTCATTCATTAAAATATCAAGTACAAGACAAAAGGAAGCATATATACTGTATGATTCCATTTATATGAAGTTCAAGAAAGGCAAAACAAATGTACAGTGACAGAAATCAGAACAATGATTATGGGAGATTGGGCTATTGAATGGAAAGTAACTCGAGGGAATATTCTAGGGGGATAAAATACGCTATACTTTTATCTAGGTGGTTATAAGATTACATACAATATAAAAAGTCATAAAGATGTGCACTTAAGATTTATGCATTTTGTAGCAAATTAAACCTCAATAAAATAAACTGAAGGAAGATATTACTATGATACTTATCCATGTTCTTTAGCATTGCCACAAGGACAGTCATGACTGGCTCCTTATCTACTTTTCTATTTTATTCTCAAGTTTGACTATTCCATTCTCCAGTTTCAATCAATTTTTGAACCAATCATTAACACAACATTTGCCATTTAACAGTTAAAAAGAAATTGTAAAAGGCCCATGTCTTTGCTTACTTACATTCTATTTCAACCATGCCAAACAAACTATAAGTCCTCTCTCGTAACAGAGCCTATATACTACTTATTCCAAAAATCTTCCCAGAAATATCCCAGATAGATAATCAGATAATCCTCCATTTCAGGGCTAGCTAGCTTCATGGACACACAACCATAGAAATAGTACTGGGCCCCATTATTAGAAAGGCTATACACTTAGTTAATGCTATGCTATAGCCACCTTGAAATTCTTAATTTTTCAACAAAGGAATGTGCATTTTCATGTTGCTCTGGGTCCTGAAATTATGTACTAGGTCCTGCTCTTCTGACCCTTTGCTGTACCTGTACCAGCATCTTTTTTGTTGGGATTTGTTATTTACTTCTTTAGCTTTTTAACTTACCAAGAATCCCTTTAATCAGGACTATGAGTTTTCCATTTCTATTTCAAGAATCTAGAATACCTCGTAGTACTGAATAGGTAGTGCATGAATATTAATTGATTGATAGAATAACTGACCCATTAACTGGGTGAATTAATTAATAGAACAAATTAATTAATGTTATTGAGTAAGAGATTGATACGGCAAGTTAAGAAATGATAAAGGAGTTGAGTAGTAAACAGAAAATTGTATTTGCTCATTAATCATATATGTAAACTCATTCAACAAACATTAAATTAAGTACCTATAGTTCGCCAGAAGACTTGATTGGCTGGCAATTACATCCATCATTTCCCTTCCTTGACAGACTGACTTGACTGTCCTCCTTCCCATATGCCTGGGCTAAAGCAACAAAAACCATACCTCTGTGCAGCACATCTGCCCCTAATGTCCATGGCAGGAACTGAAAGTAAAGTTGGGCAGAACCAGTGAGTTTTAGGCAGGCTGCCATATTGTTTTCAAGCCTACTTTTTAATTTTCTTTTAAACTTTAACTCATCTTATGTCCTTTTTTTAAAGATTTATTTATTTATTTATGATAGACATGGAGAGAGAGAGAGAGGCAGAGACACAGGAGGAGGGAGAAGCAGGCTCCATGCCGGGAGCCTGACGCGGGACTCGATCCCGGGACTCCAGGATTATGTCCTGGGCCAAAGGCAGGCGCCAAACCGCTGAGCCACCCAGGGATCCCCTCAACTCATGTCCTTATAAAAGCATTCCTTGACAACTCACTTGGCAATTTATTCCTTGTCAATGAAATGGGAAATGGAGGACAAGAGAAAATCATTAGGGAAGTTAAATTGGATACATTGCAATACCCATTTTGTTTTGGAGGCATGCTCTCTAAAGGTAACTTTTGGAGACACCATGATTCAAAACCCACTACAGCTCTCAATGAGTTTATCTCAGTGGTTTCTAGGTCTCTTAATAAATTGGCCATGCTGTTATCAATAGTTATATCTCCAAACCCATTCCTATACCCAACCCAGAAAGTAACTTAGCATATTGTTATTTTCTCTAAGAATTTGCTTGCAATCTAGTCCTAACATATTGTCTGAAAATAATTTGTCTCTCTTCCCTTAAGAATTTTTTAGCTGATGAAAAATTGTACTTTTTGGCATCCCAAACTGCCCTGCTCTAGCAGAGATTGTGTCTGCACCACCTAAGGAATTAATCATGGTGTGGTGTGTGACAAGATGCACACTCTCCACAGACTGCCAGGGAGTTGCATTTCTTTATGAAGATAAGGTACTATAGGCTCCTTATCATTTGCCCTCCATAGAACTAAGGACTTCCTTGTCATTTCTAGTGTTTTAATCCTGTGAGCCTGGATTTCATTTCTTTCCTATTTTCACAGGAAATTAGAATCACTGCATTAATCACAGCCTTTTGAAAGTACAGTTTTTAGTTTTCTTTCTTCTCATATATATCAGAAAAAGTTGTCCAAATGAGATGTACACTAATATAGACCCAGAGCACTTCTACTTGCAGAATTGCTATTTAGTTTTTCTCAAAGACTTTTTCTTAACCATTTGCACTGAAAGATACAGAATGAAAACTTGTTTTCAAAGTAAACTTAAGATGGGCATTAAGGAGGGCAAGTGATATAGTGAGCACTGGGTGTTATGCTATATGTTGGCAATTTGAATTAAAATTAAAAAAGAGAATACAGAGAAAAAAGTAAACAAAGTAATAGTTATGAAACTTCTGTTGAATGTAAATATTGCTTTAAGGATCATGAGCTCAGTGAAATGGCATTTGAAGCTTTATAGTAATAATTTGTGCCAATAATTCTAGTATATTGTGATGTTAATTCATCTTGCTGATGAATTTACATCTTGCTGAAAGTATTAAGAGGAGGTAGCTGTTAATATGATAACACCAGACACAAGACGGGATAAAATTTATCTCTCATATATAGTCACACACATATAGATACAATATACTATGTGAGTACAATATATGTATGTGTGTGTGTGTGTGTATATATACATATACATATATATATATATATATACACTTGCTGTAATTTCTAAGGGAAATTATTCACATGAGGTATTTTATTTATAGTACTGGTTGACATCAAACTTTCATTTTCATTCAACGATCATTTCTTCATGGCCCTTTTTTGTGGGTGTGTTTCAATAACTGAAGTTCAGACATCAGATTATCCAGGATTATTTCCATAGATACACCTACTTCTTTACATCCATTCATTTCCCTTGTACTCTCTTCTAGTTCCTTAGCTTTAAGTGACATTCCCACATTTCTATCTTTTTTCTGAATCCCTTCTGTGAAATTTAAACTCAATTACTAATGGGGCATCTACATTAAGATAACAACAAACACTTCATATACAACATATACAATGTGATGAAACAACATATACAATGTGAAACTCCTAATCTTCCTTTCAAAGTCTTCTCTAATGGCCATCTATCTCATCCTTTCAACAGCTCAGGTCAGAAGTCCTGGAGTTTTGTTTTGTTTTTCTAATTTCTCTTTTTCGTACACCATATAGAATCTATAAATTAATCTGTTGGCTCTACATTTTAAATTAAATGAGAATCTGACCACAACTCACCCCTTTCTCCATTGCCACCCAGTCCAAGCCACCATCATTTTTGCCTGGATATTGCAGTGTCTTCCTCACTAGGTAGTCCATTTCTCTTCTTGCCCCTATGCCTCTAACAAAGCACATGAGGAACAACCAGCTCATAGGTGCCGGTGCTCAATAAAAAGTTCCTTTGAGCAAATGTAATGCAATGTCCTTAAAATATGGTTTCAAAGGTAATTAATAACTGAGATTTCTGAGCTATCTTAAAAAAAAGAAGTCACAGATATGATAAAATAAGACTCAAGGGAGACAATTCTTTTTTTTTTCACTTCTCGTTCTTTTTTTTAAATAAATTAATTTTTATTGGTGTTCAATTTACCAACATACACAATAACACCCAGTGCTCATCCCGTCAAGTGTCCCCCTCCGTGCCCGTCACCCATTCACCCCCACCCCCCGCCCTCCTCCCCTTCCACCACCCCTAGTTCATTTCCCAGAGTTAGGAGTCTTTATGTTCTGTCTCCCTTTCTGATATCTCCCACACATTTCTTCTCCCTTCCCTTATATTTCCCTTCACTATTATTCATATTAAGGGAGACAATTCTAAGTGGAGTTAATGTAAACAGCCTTCACAGGTTCTACCATGACTCCATCTAAGAAATGTACTATTTATAGCAGAAATAAAATTTCCATGCCCTGGCTCAAGACCTTCCCTCAATACTGTATTTAAAACCATAATAATTTGATCTCAGCCATCACTAGCTTTTCTTATCCACTTGATCTTCTTTTATATCACTTCATAGTACTGTCAACATGTGTTTAATTAGTCACTTTTATATTTTGTATTGTGGTCTTTTCCTATTAGACTATAATGGCATGATAGTAGGGTTTTTGTTTTGTTTTTGTTTTTTTTGTTTTGATATTTTGTTCACATTGTATCCCCAGGCCTAGAACAGTGACTCACATATATTAAGTTGTATTATTCAGGTCCCATAAGAAAATAGAATTCTACTCAAATAGTGAGTTGTTGGTTTTTTTTAAGGTAGAAATTACATAAGGAGATGTGTAAAAAAAAAACTGATAAGGGATTTGCAGCCCAAAATTAGCAACTGTGGTAAAGTCCTTATAATCCTGACACCCTAAGAAGAAGTAGGGAGGCTAAAGAGGTATGAGAGCTCAGTGAGAGCTGAAGTCATGATGAGGAGTTGGCTGCCAGGAGTTGTAGTCCTGTATGGAAAGGGAATGGCCCCAGTTATACATCAAGGGAGCCGAGGATATATGCCCTAACCTCTGTTGTCTACTGCGTTTGAATCTCCTGGTGACACTGTCTATTGGCTAAACCCAGTGGAAGTTTGGAATCAATGGAACCCAGCAATTCAAACCAGGGGTGAGCCTCTCAGGACACAGAGCCAGGCAGAGAGGGATGGAGATGGATTTGAGGGATAATCAGAAAATAACCAATATACATTTAATAAATAGTCATGGAGCAAATTAAAGGCTTAAAATATGGTTTCAGAGGAAACTCAGATTTTGAATCCAAATGACTGTTTACCTCAGAAACTTTTAAGAATGCTAGGACCATAAAATCACAATAAAACTCAGAAGATGTAATTCTGAGAGGGGTAAGGTAAGGAGGTCTAACGGAAGCTGTGGAGGAAAGGCTATTTACACAATGGATCCTTTGGTTCAATTAAATGTTCACATGGATGGGTAGATATACAGGTCCAAAATTTCATAGTTCTGTGGATGTTCTACCTGTAACTCCTCCATTTAGCTAGGTGGCTTTCATGGATTGCATCATTAATTCAACTTCCCATGTTGCAGCTCTATGCTCCTCACCTCGCTTGCAGGTAAGACATAATGGCTTCACTGTAACCACCCATCAGATAACAGGGCCAATCTGTAAATGCCATGCAGTTCCTGTTTTTCTTAATTGTATACTCCATTTGTGGTGAGCTCTGCTTTATGTCAAGCAATCTAGGAACAGATTTGACATCAGGAAGCCAGAATAGCATACATCACAGCCATCACCCCCTACATATAATGAAGAGAAAAGTTAAAACTCAACTTTCATATTTGACGTTTGAGGAAGGGATTCTTTCATGTAGCAATGCCACCTGGAACTTGAATTTATTATTTCTGTAAATAGTAAGGAAATACAGGTAAGAGATGAAAGCCTCAAAGCAACTACTGAGTCTTTCTGCTCTGAGATCCCAGAAGCTCAAAGAACTTCCCTTGGTAAAACTACACTTTATACTCTGTCTGCAGATTTACTTCTGGTTCAGGAAGAAAGGAGCCAAACCAGCATGTCGAAAGCCCAGAAGTTGGAGTCAGGGTCATGAGTGTGTGGATATCATACCTCTTAAGTAGTTGAGTTTGGAAAGAAAGAAATAGAAGAAGTTGGAAAACAATAAAGGGAGAAATATAGTTGCCCATTTTTATGGTCATGTAGCTGAAAAGGACATTCTACTGGTCCCCCCTTTGCTCTCATCAAATGCCCACAAAATAGGGCATTCAGGGAAAAAAAAGCAACAAAACAGTATGTCTCATGCCATGTCAAGGTGTAGGCCCATCAATTCAGCAGCCTACTGAGCTCTCCTTCCTGCAAAGAGCCTGCCACTGAAACATTATTGTGGGCTTTGACTCAGGAAACTCTAAAGGCATTTTCCCTATAGCTATGAGGTGCTGACCTCACTGCTGGAATTGGAAGATAAGAAAAATGTTTTAATCCGTATGTTAATTATTGAAATTAGAACTGCAAACAAATATTTTGGGAAACTTCAAGTTGCTTCCAAACGTGGCACTTTCCATTTTAAGCCCAAAGTGTAATTGTGTATTCAAAGGCTCAGATCTTCCCTAAGATTCATGCATTATGTATGCTGTACTTCCCTGGGACATGGAGGATGTCACGCTCCGCATCCTGCTGAAATGGGGAAATAATTTCAGACAGAGTTTGACTTGAAAAAGTATCAAAACTTAAAAAAGAAAAGAAAAGAAAAAAAACTCGGAATTCGCTTTTTCAGATTCAGAAACTTTACTAATACAGTGGTCTTTTTGGGTAAAAATACATGAAATTAAGATGAATGTTGAAATAGCACATTAATAACTACAGAAGTACACTCTTTTGTGTAAAAAAAAAAGTATTTCCAAAAGAGATTGTAATTGACCAAGTTTCAGCATGCTTTTTCTGTAAATGGTCGGATACTAAATAGTTTAGGCTTTGTGGTGACATGATCCCTATTTTAAATACCTAACTCCGGGGATCCCTGGGTGGCGCAGCAGTTTAGCGCCTGCCTTTGGCCCAGGGTGCGATCCTGGAGACCCGGGATCGAATCCCACGTCGGGCTCCCGGTGCATGGAGCCTGCTTCTCCCTCTGCCTATGTCTCTGCCTCTCTCTCTCTCTCTCTCTCTCTTTCTCTCTGTGTGTGACTATCATAAATAAATTTTAAAAAATTAAAAAAATAATAATAAAAAATAAATCTCTGTAACATTTCTTTAAAAAAAAAATAAATACCTAACTCGGTCCTGTGTGCACAAACAGCTGTATGTAAATAAATGGGTAGAACTGTATTCCAATTAACCAGTATTTCCAAGGACAAGTGGTCAAAGAGATTTCACCTGCAGGCTATAGTCTGACAACCCCTGATGTAGAATATACTTTTACAGAATAATTAGTATTTTTATGAGACAAGTTAAATATTTAAAAGCGTTACTGCCTACTTTTGTAAGTTGATTGTTCCTCTTATAATTTCCTGGATCTCTTTCATCAGCTGGACAGGTACAGATTTCCCCACATCAACATCAATTAAAGAGGGAGACATTTACATTGCCAATATCAAAGTGCTCCTGGGAATAGATAAGCATCCTGTCTATTAGGTTTAACATTTCCATCATCAGGTTTAATAAAATCTTAACAGTTTTCAAAGCCAGGCTCACAAACATTTTCTCTAACTTCTGCCTCAAAATCATCTATTAATTTCAGCCATTGGTACTGAAGGCAGTTCCACTGCAATGGCTTTCTGCTGCTCCAGGGAAGGCCGGGCTAAGGGAATTTGAACATCCGTCTGTAGCAAACCCACGTGGAGTTCCATTTGGAGATTGCTGTCAAATCAAATGAAAAGGGGCAGAATGTAATAACATCCATTTAGATTCACTGACTAATTCTCATTTAGTAGTTCTGATTTCTTTTAGTCTCTGGGCACATCTGCCAGTGCTTATCTTTATGGCTGATCTATGGTAAAGCTTTGATTAAGATACTTCCATATTTTGCAATGCGGGGGCAAAGGGCAGAGTTTAAACTCCACCAATTCAAGGTCAAACTAAAGTATTTGAGTCCAGTCAACCAAGACAGTGAGGTTGGTCAACTCACGGCCTCATGCTTCATCTTCAGTGCATCTGGGAAATCCAAGGAAACAGACTGCTTTCAAAACAAGTTCTATTTTTTGTCATGTCATAGTACAGGTGTTTCAATGGTATTGATACAGTCTGTCATCATAAACTGGAAAATTCTGAATAATTGCAATTATTCCAAGTTCAGAAGTAAGTGAAATTTTTCATTTAGGGGCATCAGTTACTGCTCATGAAAATGCATTCGTCTAATTGCTTTCACTCGTATCACTTAATGTGCTGTCCTCTGATGACATTTCTAATATGACCTTGAAAACAGGTAAATTCTCTTGTGTGCAGAGTGGAAATTTAGATAAATGCTATTAATTAAAATGAGTATGGGGAGAATTTGACCAACATATAATTGATTTGAAACAGCTTAAGACAAAAATCACTGATCAGCCAGCATTATTTTGCAAACTGTAGCTGGGAAAGCCAAATGGCATATGGTGAAAGAATCTTTCTACTAGCCATAGGTGGATGTGGTTTCAGCAGAACAGGAGAATGTGGTGAATACTGTGGTTGTCTCCCCAAGAGTCTTTCCTTCTCTTATTTAATGAAATATATGAACTTGTGGGTAATATCTATTCTGTATAACCCAATCAAGGTATTCCCATCTCTGCTACAGTAGTTGGTTGAGATAACCTGTTCTATGCCAATCAGCACATAGCATTCCCCTGATAATTTGCATATATAACCTGGGCAAGCGAGACAGGAAGAAAAGTCCTAGCAGCTTTATGAAAAAGAAGTTACTCACACATCAGGAAAGCCATGCCATGCCTTGAAGACATCACAATCATAAAGATAGACCATCTGGTCATATGATCTAAATAACCCCTCAATAGATTTAAAGTATATTTTTAAATCATAAAGTACTTCAAATGTATAGGGAATTAAATATTGAAACAGATACCCAAGGATCTCATGTATATTAGGAAATATCAACACTTTTCTATATTGATATCAAATTCTTTTTTTAAAGAAACTTTTAAAAATGATGCAGAATATCTTTCACATTTCTGTACTTAAGTACTTGGAGGTAGAAATAGTGCTACCACGTAAGCATTATTGATAAATTAATTCTGTGTACAAAGGCAGGATATCTCTACTGTTTAGCAAGTTCAGGTTAAAAGCCTAAGACAAATGTGGTAAGTACAAGAGGTTTGCTGAACATGATCAAAGTGGGATATGAATCAGCATGGAATGTGAATCAATCTGAGATTCTTACATCACACTAGGATTACAGGAATAAAAAATGAACAACAGAAACAGAACAAAATATTTCCCTTTATCATTCCTGACTGAAGATATGCTAATATGTTTATTAAGAGACCAAAGGTAAACTTCATTGCCACATTACAGTGCACATTTGAATGAATTCTCTTCATGTCCTCATTGTGCTATGTGTATGGGATTCCAGCATGAGAGCTTATACTAAAGCAAGGTAATTAAATTAGAAGAAGCCAAAAGCCTTTGGAGACCATCATCCTGCAGCCCAGATGAAGCTGTCCAGGCAGGCAGCTGTCCCTTCTTACAAAAATCCTTTTTCTCTTTGCGTGGTCCTGTTACATCTGCCGCTACAGATCTGTGAGTGATGTGCCAACAGTTATGACCTAAGACACATCTAACTTCAAGTCAAATGAACTATTAGCTCAATTACATGGTCTCCATTGTTTCCAGGATTTCTGGAGCTTAATGAAGGTAGACTAATGCTGTCCTACAACTCACCCCACTTGGTTGCGTTTGAAAAATCCACTTTCTCTCATTTTGTGTACAAATATGTGAAAATATATGCAAATAATCTTCTTGCAAAAGGATATATATATTTGAAGCTATACATGTAAATATTCATAGACTCCACTGTCCTCAAAATCCCAGAGGCCAGTAGCATAAAATCATGTTGGGAAACCATGTTAGAGCTCATCTATAAGTAAAATAACTTACTGATACTGAATTTGTAGTATCTTTAAAATGTAGAAACTATATACTGATAGTTTAATTTCCTTTCATCCTGTATTTCATTTGCCCCATTTATTTCAATTTTGCCAAGCTAAATGTTCAAGTATTAACATTCTTTTTAAAATAATGCTAGTGTTTGATTATATTTTGTAATATATCTTCTCTTTTCTAGGCCTTTGTAGTACTCATTATTTGTTGAAAGCATGGATGGATGAATAAATTAATAAGTGTCAAATATTCATACTAAATATTTGTCTTCACTCTTTGAGCAACCTTCTTGGTTATGAGAAATAAACAGTATTCACATTTAATACACATAGGATGGTCACCAAATCATACATTTTAAGTCTGTTTCTGAGGGCAAATCAGTATTTAACCAATTGTATTTAACTCAAGAGTTGGAGAAATTTAGTAGTAGAGTCAAGATAAGAAGCTATGGAGGGTCTACTGAATACTGGAAGAGTTATTCACCGAGGGTTTAGCTCAGAAAAGGACAAGGATTTGCAAAGACATACAGTCAATATATGTCAGTATGATTGATGCAGAAAGGTCAGAATTTTAAAGACTAGACTCATGTTGCCAACAGAGAAAGAAATTAGGAGCTATTAGTGTATCTGTGTAGACACAAGAAAGTGTCAGTCAAATCCAGACATCTATAGAACATGAACACAGTAAGTTCAGTGTTTCTCAAATGTTGATATGCATATGAATAGCCTGGAGAGCTCGTTCAAAATGGAAATTCTGATTCACTGTGTCTGGGAGAGGGTCTCCATCTCCAACCAGCTTCTAAATGATGCCTATGTTGCTGGTTCATTGACATACATTTCTTAGAAAAAAAAAAAACAGAATAAAGAAGATCCAGGTAACAACTGTGCCTCACTAATATATATGCTGTGTCTATAATTTGCTTATGTGTATACACACACATATGCACACACAGCATTCATCCCAGTTTAGTTCTCAGCTAGTCCTTCTGTTGCCATTTTGAAAACCTGAGCTCAACAACCAAGATAGTTTAAAGAAAATATACATGATATTTGATCCTTATCATGAGGTCTGATTGGTTGGCCAGGTATGCATCCGTTTTATGTCAATCTTATTTATGATAAAAAGGAAATGCATTAGATGAAGAGTCTTAGGAAAGTTAGAAATTCTCTGATCATCAGTTACAGCATCTGTAATTTGGGCTATTTACCTTGCTTCTGAGTGCTTGCTCCTCTAATTCTGGCTGAGTAATTGGAAAGGTTGATTAATCCTTATGAACCTCAGTTTCACTATGTTTAAATTATGGATACAATAGAACTTGTGAAGATCAAAAAGGTGAACATATTTAAAGTGCTTAGTACAGTCTTTGGTACATCATGAATGCTCATTAAGTACTAGTGTTATAAAAACTAGTAAAGTAAGCCAATACTATTATCCATTTTCTAAAGGACTATTCAGGTTTACTATTATTGCTATGACTCTAAAATTAGTCTTCTGGCTGTGGGTGTGCCTGCAGATAACTATAAAGCTTTCCATTCCATTATGTATTCCTTTCTGTCACCTTGTTTAATTCTATTCATTGTATCTTCTTACTAAGAAGCTTAGTATTCAAGCCTAAAAATGTCCTTGTAAAATATCATTCTTTATTATGCCAATAACTCAGAAATATAGGTCAAGTAAATATAAGTGGTGTGTGAAATGAAGCCTTCAGAGTTAATAGTGCTACTGACCAAATAGTCAAACATTGTTAGTGTGATTATAACAGCCTGGAGGAGCCATCCTACCTTCAGAACAATGCTTCCCTTCTCTTTTGCAACAAATACTTTGGGAGTTTGGGGACAGTATTTTTTATTTTCATAAGAGCCCATCACTTGTCATATCACTTTCATTTGGTGTAATACAGTTGTTTCTTCAAGTTATTATTTATAAGATTAGCCTGTGAAAGAACACTACAAGTAATTAGAGTGTTTGCTACACATTGTGGGCTTCCAGAGTCTGTAAGAAACACCATGAATCTGCTTTACAAACTTATAAATAGATGGAATCAATACACGGTGAAACCTCAAAAAGTAATTTCATACTAGTTTAGAATTTGTTATTTATTGGACATAGATCGGACGGAATCTGCTTTTGTATTATTTATGGAAGGAAAAAAATCCCTTCACTCAACAGTATAATGAGGTCATTTACCTTTTTAAAAGAATATATTATCATGAATGTATTTTTTAAAGATTTTATCTATTTATTCATGAGAGACACACAGAGAGAGACAGAGACATAGGCAGAGAGAGAAGCAGGCTCCCCTGTGGGAACCAGATGTGGGGCTTGATCCTAGGACCCCGGGATCATGACCTGTGCCAAAGGCAGAGGCTCAACCACTGCCCGCCCCATCATTAAAGCATTTCAAATGGGTGTAAGGGGATACAGCATATTAATTACACACCAACATTGCTTTCAGTTCATTAAAGCAGACTCATCAGATCTTTTCTGACAATATTGTTAATGTATATTCTTGAATATTATGAAATAAACTTTTAAAAACCATACAGAATGTCTTTACTGAGAACTTGCTAAGGTAGGGTGGATAGCTGAAGATTACTGGGTAACTGTTATATATATTGTGTAACTTGAGCAATTTACTTCATGGGAGGATCCTGAGTTTTCACTTACACAGACTGAACTTTCCCATTAAAATTGCCTTGCTTTAAACCAAGGTATTTGGGGCAGCCCTGGTGGCGCAGCGGTTTAGCACCGCCTGCAGCCCGGAGTGTGATCCTGGAGACCCGGGTCGAGTCCTGTGTCGGGCTCCCTGCATGGAGCCTGCTTCTCCCTCTGCCTGAGTCTATGCATCCATCTCTCTCTCTCTCTCTCTCTCTCTCTCTCTCTCTCTGTGTGTGTGTGTGTGTGTGTGTGTGTCTCATGAATAAATAAAGTCTTAAAAAAAGAATTATTTAAAAAAATAAACCAAGGTATTTGAAACTCATATACTGCATTATTGAACTAGTCACTTCATTCAAATGTGTACACTTTCTTACCTCAATACAACTAAGAGATTTTTTAGTGCAAATATAAATATTTCTTTTGCAGCTTAGAGCTATAATCCATTCTGTTTGGGTAACCAGATGCTGTGATAGTGCAAAGAGCACTCACAAGATTTACATAATTGGGCTTCAAGTGCCTGAATACTAGCTAAGAAAATAATACTAGATTATATCATCATTTCAAATTGTAAGGGCAATATACTGTAATATTTCAATCTAGATCTATTTTTTAAGATTTTATTTATTAATTAATGAGAGACACTGAGAGAGAGCAAAGACATAGACAGAGGGAGAAACAGGCTTCCCACGGGGAGCCAGATGCAGGACTCGATCCCAGTACCCTAGAATCATGCCTTGAGCCGAAAGCAGATGCTCAACCATTGAGCCACTCAGATATCCCTCTAGATCCATTTATAATATATATATATATTAGTATAACATATACTAATATATATCCGTTTATAATACATATATATGTATACATACACATAGGATAATTTTAAATATAGTAGCAAAATATAAAAAATAGTTTTATCTTGATTTTATAAATCTAAAATTAAAAACAACAACAACAAAAACCTCTGCCCAGGTTTCATGACTGCACCACTATATACCCAAGGCAGCTATTCTCAAACATGAGTTTGCATCAGACTTAAGTGGAGGGATGATGAGGGATATGAGGAATATGGGGGATAATCCCTGGCCTCACCTAACCATAGACTTGAAGTGAGGCCAGGGGTTCTACATCAGTGATTCACAAACACTGTTGCCTATTATAATACACTCAGGAGCTTTTAAAAATTCTGGGACCCAGGCTGTACCCCATACCAATTAAATCAGGAAGTCTGGGGGTGGGACTCAGGCTGGTGGGACCTGGACTAGATGTTCAGGTGATTCCAATGTGCTTCCAAAGTTGAGACCAATCTGCCTGCTTGAGAACTCTGTGTTAGAAGTCTGTATTCCAAAGGGGACTCTATTGCTTCCTCCCTATGAGATTAGACTAATCATGAAAATCAATCTCTCTCTCTCTCTCCTTTCCTTTCTCTGTCAAGACTACATCTTGATCACATATTTGTATTTATTCTTTACATTTAAATCTCTCGTTTTTAGGTATTTATAAATGTTTTAGTGGAAACACATATTTCACTCTTTTTATAAATAGAATATGCTGTTTTATTAGCTTATTTTAATACCCTTTAATGTCTCAATAATGCCAACAGGAAACATATTTTAATAGGAAAAAACCTAACAGACTTTTTAGTCAGTTTTGAGACTTTAGACCAGAGCTGCCCAATAGAATTTTCTGAGTTGATGGAAAGATCTATAACTGTTCTGTTTAATACAGTAGCCACTAGCTACATTGTGTGACTTTTGGGCACATAAAATGCAGCTTAGTGCACCTTAAGAAACAGAACTTTAAATTTTGTTTAACATTAATTAATTTAAATTTAGATAGCCATTAGTGGCTAGTGGCCATCCTATTGGACAGTACAGAATTAAACCATAAACTTAATTAATAAACTTAATTTACCACAAAACTGGCCTGCAACAAGTAGTAGTAATTATTTTCTAAACTTCTAATAATAAATTATATGTATATACATACACATATATATAATATGTGCTAATTCTTAAAGATTTACTAAATTCTCACTCTGTGCTAAGGAATGACATACATTATTACATTTGACTCTTTTGACAAGCAGTTGGTTAAAGTTTTCTGTAGAGCCAGAGTATTTTAAGCCTTTAAGCTATGTGATATCTAATGCACATTCTCAACTCTGCTACTATAGTGAAAGCATATACAGACAATTCATATAAAAATGGGGGTGGCTATGTGCCAATAAAACTTTATTTATAAAATAGGCAGCAGAAAAGATTTAGCCTATGGAGCATAATTTGTAGACCCCATTCCTGAGAATCCTATAAATTTACAGATGCAGAGATAATAGCAGAAAGTGAATGCATAGCCAGTCTAGGCAAGTATCTTATTTCTACTATGAGCAAATGCTTCAGCATTCACCTGTCTATTGCTTTGGAACCAGAAGAGGTAACTTCTTGACATGAATTATCCATAATAAGGAAGTCCTTCCTCCACCTTTTTTCCTAGTCATCTGGTCAAAGATAAATGTCTTTTTACTGTTATTAGGTTCACTTTTATAATGTGCTTGTAAGCTGAGACTTTATGGTGCAATTCTTGGTTTCAACTACTGGATAGAAAGCAGAGTTATTACACAGCAGTTGAACATTTTTATGACTGTATATAGATTATTAAATACAGCTATAAGAAGTTGATCTGCTATACATGTTTATTATTTTTCCTAACAGTAATTAAATGCTTATTATATTCAAGGGAAAATGCTGGGTATTATTGTGGAAGACAAGAAAATACAGCATGATTCTTTCCAGGGAACTTACAGTTCAAGTAAGGAAGTCACTGTAATACAAATTGAGTTAAGAGAGGTAGAGGCTAAATATTTAGCGGTCCGGAGGAGCTAGAGATCACTTTTCACTAGAATTCAAATCAATTCAATTAGTGTTCATCTATTAAATGTCTACTATGCCTGGAATTTTGTTAGGCTACTGGCAGATAACAACAACAAAAAGAGAAAAATGTTAAGTTTTCTCTTTCTTGGGTTTAAAATATTATTAGAAAAGCATGAATACATTCTTCAAACAACTGGAAGAAATTCAAAGGGGGCTAGTTCTATAAGTCATATGACATAGCTAATCGAAATCAAGAGTAAAGAAGACTACTACAAAATCTACTTAGGCTCTGAAGACTCACATCCTATGGAAGGACCAATGCATAGGGCCAAAAAGTTTGTGTTTACACAAGAAGCAATGTCAAAGTGTAGTGTCATGTAATATTCTACTTGACCAAAACAAACAAACAAACAAACAATTTTAGAATAAAGTGGTATAACATCACCCAGCAGTCAATAGGGTCAGACCTTTAAGTTTTAATATTTTATAATCTAAAACACATTACTGTCACAACATGTACAGTCAACATATAAATCTTAGAACTCTTATGATAGAACTGTATAGTGCATAGGGTGAAGATTTTTGTGTTAACTGTGAAGAGATGAAAGATGGTTAAGTCTTCAGAAAGTAATTACTGCTGGGACAAAAGCCAGTTTGGTATATATATATATGCTCTAAAGCTCATGGGATCCAATACAGCAGAAACAAACCATTAACAGGATTGGAATAGAAATAAAAATTAGAATCCCTTGATAAACACAATAATTTTTATTTGCATTAAAAAATGGTCTTCAGTATATTTTTGTTATTCAATATATTAACAATATACTTACTCCTTACTCCTCCACCACCCCTCATTTTTCTCCTTCATACCATTCCTTTTAAATGCACCATGTTGCCATTTTGAGAGAATGGTTGGCCACTCTATTAGATACTTTTTGTCATTTAAGTTAATTGTAAATACACTACCATTGATCCAAAATGCATATTTAAAAGTATCATGGCAAGATAAAGCATAATATTTCACATACGTAAATCAAATGGAAAGTGAAAACTATTTTCCTAGCATCTAAATAGGTCAGTAAAAGGTAGTATACCTGAATATAGTATTCTCAATTATAGTTATACTTTCTTTAACTGCATTCTGTTTCATTGTAAACATGTTATCCATCTGTTACATGGATGCCTGAGGCAAATTGTGCCTTCCCGAATAAGACCCTATTTTCAGAGGTGAAATTTTAGGCTTTCTCATAGCCTACAGATTGCCTAAAACTTGAAGCATTAAAATGCCACAACATCAGGTGGCAAGAATTATGGGAAAAAAATTCATTTGATCTCTATTTCAGTTGGAATTTTTTTTTTAATTTAAAGTGCCTGTTTTCCCTCCTATCAAAGTTGTACACTGCATAACAATGCTTTGAGGATCCAGAAAAAAAAAAAAACATTATACAAACTCATTAGCACACAGATTAAGCCAACAGAAAGAGATTACTTTATCGTTTCATTTAAAGACTATCATTCTAGTGCTAATGGATTGGTATATTTTCACAGGGTAGAGGTGCAATGTCAAATACTATGATATTCAAATAAGACTTGAAACCCTCTTCAGAGGGACAATGCACACATTCTATTACTAGCTACCCGAACACATAGTCATTAAGACATGCTAGTTCTTATTATTATAGTTATTTTTACTAACCATAATGGCCATAGAAATTGTCACAAACCTTGCAATAAAAAGTTTCTTCAACATGTGACATCCCCACCTCCCCCAAAGGCATCTTTCCTAAAGGAGGGATATGTATTATATTCAGAGAGCAACCCCTGATACTGCTAAGTTTGAAGGTTGGCAAAATCCACCGAGTGTATTAAATACATTGAATAAGCAACATCAGTCAATATTGTAAGGGATCAGTAATAATAATTGATAAGTTAAATATAGGCTTACAAAATATTAAATGTTTTAGGTGATGCAGTTTAGGTGCACTCTTGGTGAAAAAACTGAATATTATTCTTAGCTTCTAATGCTATATAAGGAGAAAAATGAATATGTTATGCATTGTACTAATTTGTTAATGCCACCTATTTTGAGCACAGATTAGGTTCTTCTACCATAAAACAGAACATTAAGCCTAGAGTCAATCAAAGATATTATTTAAATAAATATCTTGTCAGAGTAGTAATAAAACTAGCTCAATAAACTGGATGTGAATATCTTAAAAAGAAAGTTGCAACTTAGCATTAGGGCAAATATTTCTCTAATTTAGATGAAAACTGGTAAACTTGAAATTGGTAAAAGAAGGTTGATAAGGTAAAGATGATAAAACAAAAAAAAAAGATGTTGAACTTCTATACTGTTGTGGAATTAAACAAAAATCTCCCAAATGTGCAGTATAATACACATACGTAATTTTACATTTGAATATCTAATACAAAAATATTAACTAAATAAATTACACTTGCAAACTGAAAGAACATTTCAGTGATATAGATAGCTAAATATTTTGGAAATATTTGCTCTCAAGAAGTAAGCATTCCTCCTGACTCAAATCACAATTTTCAGCATACATGGCCGGATATTTTGATTCCTTTTTATCAGCTACAAATTAAAATGTCCATGCACTCTACACAAATATACAGAGGATATACAGAGATTGAGCAATTCCTCCCTGCCATGTCTTTAGTTAGATGTTAGCCTAAAGTAAAGGATAAACCCTAGTTCTGGTTTCATCATAGTAACAGTAAAACTGGATTCTAAATACGGATGCCGGGTAGCCAGGGTGGCTCAGCGGTTTAGCACCACCTTCAGCCCAGGGCGTGATTCTGGAGACTTGGGATTCAGTCCCACGTCAGGCTTCCTGTATGGAGCCTGCTTCTCCCTCTGTCTGTATCTCTGCCTCTCTCTCTCTCTGTGTCTCTCATGAATAAATGAATAAAATCTTTAAAAAAGAAAAATATGGATGCCTTTATATCTAGTATGCAAATAAATTTGCCATTAAATAAAGAAATTTGTACTACTAGTATGACTAAATACTACAGCATGTTCATGTTTGTGATTCATGTAAAAAGTAGCAATATTATAAATATTATTTCTGACTTTATAACTTGCAATTTGGGGTTCATATTTACAATCAATAATATATTTTTCTGTATTATCCTATTTTGTAGGGCATCATCTGCCACATGAACCTCTTGTTCAAATATACTATTACCGGTCTCAAACTTCAATTGAGTGTACATCAGAAACACTTGACACACTGCAAAAAACAGACCACCCCTAAAGATTCTGATTCAATACTTCTGATGTAGAAGCCTTAGTCTGCATTTCTAACAAGTTCACAGGTATTGCTGCTTCTGCTGTTCCACTCTGAGCAACAGAACCAGAGGGTATCTATCTGGAAGTCTGTCTATTTCTTTAACGATATAGAGTATATTCATGTGGAAGACTCTCAGGGGCTCCCGAAATAAGTTTCATATACAAATACAGTCTATATTTAATTTCAGGCTATTTCAAATTACTTTTCTGAATCTGATAAAATTCTTGTTATTGTCATATGATAAAAAAAACAACAGACAACATTAATAAACTAAAAACCCTTTTTCATAACGTGTTTAATGACTTGGTCAATATACAATATTGAGGAATTTTAAAAAGAAATGTGGTTGCTTAACCATTATTGGTGAATGGGTAAACATACTCAAAAGCTATACATCAAGAATTACAATTCAGTTATTTGTAGAAAAATAGAATTTAAAAGATTGACTTCTTGTGTCAGCTCCAACATGTGAAAAGCTTGGAAATCATCATTCACAACCTCACAACAAGAAAAAAACCTAAGCAATCTGAAATTCAATCACTTTCCTTTGACCTACTTCAGAATTGAGGCTACAAGGCAAACCACCACTGCCAAATCTGGGGAGGCAGAGACTATCTGAAGTCAGCTTACCTGAAGAAGTTCCTGAAGCCAGTAACTGATAGGAATATTTTAATGGAAATTTGATGAATTACTGGAGGCTGAGTATAGGCCAGTTAGAGAATTAGAATCTCAGAAGCTGAGTTTTAGAAGAGAGTCCCTACACTCTTATGGGTTTTACCTCCAAGAATCCCATCAGGCTTCCAAGAATGAAGATTGGAGAAAAACCTACTCCTGTGTTGGGCAGATGGAGGTGGAAAATAATAATTTTGAGTTACTCCTGAGGCATTCACCATAAAAAAGTCCTGCCATTCAAATTACTATATCTGAGCTTTATCTAGTTTGAAAAAGTCACAATAAAACAAGTCTAGGCCAAAATATATAACAAGCTGATATAAATCAACATCTCCAAAATGAATAATCTAAAAATGTGTAGAACACATAAACAAACATTTCTCTAAAGAAGACATACAGATGGCTAATGACACATGAAAAGATACTCAACATCACTGATCATCAGGGAAATGTAAATCAAAACTACAATGAGGTGTCACCTCACACCTGCCAGAATGGCTAAAATCAAAATTACAAACCACAAGTGCTGGAAAAGATGTGGAGGAAAAGGAAATCTCTTGCACTGCTGGTGGGAATGAAAACTGGTAATGCCATTGTAGAAAAGACCATGGAAGTTCCTCAAAAAGTTAAGAATAGAATAATCCTATGATCTAATAATTGCCCTACTGAGAATTTTCCCCAAAAATACAAAAATACCAATTCAAAAGGATACATGTACCCCTTTTTTATTGAATTGGCTACAATAGCCAAATTATAGAAGCAGCCAAAGTATTCATTGGTGAAATAATGAATAAAAAATAATTGGTATATATGGCATATATATACAGTGGAAAATCATTCAGCCAATAAAAAGAAAAAAAAATTTGCCACTTGCAACAACCTGGGTGGAACTAAAGAGTATAATGCTAAGTGAAATACATGACAAATACCACATGATTTCAGGGATACGTGGAATTTAAGAAACAAAATAAATGAGCAAAGAAAAAGAAAGGGAGAGACAAACCAGGAAATAGATTCTTAATTATAGAGAACAAACTGATGGTTACTGGAGGGGCGGTGGGTGGGAGGATGGGTTAAGTATGTGATGGGGATTAAAGAGTAGACTTGTCATGATGAACACAGAGTAATTTATGGAATTGTTGAATTATTATATTGTATATCTGGAACTAATATAACATTGTATGTTAACTATACCTGAATTAAAATAAAAAAACTTAATTAAAAATATGTAAAACAACTCTAGGCCACTCCAGCTTTTTGGTTCCACTAATGGAAAGAGAAAGAAAAGGCTAATAAATTCTTTTGAAGGTTACAGTCCAGGAACTCAGGCCAATTAAAAAACAGATTTAATCATAAGATTAAAAAATGTGTTTCCTTTCCCACACCATACCACCAATCAACAGAACCTCAGGGATAGCAAGACTATAACTGAGATAGATGCACATTCTATTCAAGAAGAACTTCTTAGGGAAACACAAAAATATACAGGGAAGAAAAAAATGAAATCACGGGAACTAGATTCTGAAGCCTACAGCTATGATAAATATTAATCTCAGCCAAGCTTTCAGACAAATGAATAAAAAAACCTTACATTAAATGCCTAATTACCTCAGTTCTTACAACCTGAAGTATTATGTCCAGCTTTCAACAATAACAACCAAAAATCACAAAGCATATTACAAGACTTGAGGAAAAGTTTGAGGAGACAAGGTGTCAGAACCAGATTCATATATGATACATATTTTGGAATTGTCATATATGGAATTTAAGTAGTCATGATTAATATGTTAAGAGTTATAAATGAAAAAAGTAAACAGCATGCATGCAAGAAGAGAAGCATAATGTAAGCAGAGATATGAAAACTCTAAGATAGAATAAAAATATTGCTATAAATAAAGAATAATAACAGAAAAGAGGAATACTTTTATAGGCAGTGTCACTAGACTGAGATTTAATAATGTCCCAGTAGAAACTTCCTAACTACAACTACAAAAAGAAAAAATCATGAAAAAATAAAGTATCCAAGAACTATGAAACAATTATAAAAGATGTAATATTATATATATTTATATGTAATATGTAATTACTTATTTATATAATTTTAATAGCAGTAAAAGAAAGAGAGAAGAACATAATTAAAATTAATAGCTAGACATTTTCCAGAATTAATGAAAGACAGCAAAATATAGATCCAGGAGGCTCAGAAACCAGTACGGGGGATATTTATATAAAAAGAAAATGTTCACACCTAGGCACATCATGTCAAACAGCAGACAAGACAAAAAGAGAATATTGAAAAAGCCAATTGAAAGAAAAACACCTTGCCTGTACAGGAAGAGATAAGAATTACATCAGAATAGTTATTATAAACTACACAAGAAAGAAGAGTGTGAAATAAAATTTCTAAAGTGCTGAAAAAAACCCACCAACATAGGATACTGTAACAGAGAAATTATCCTTCAAAAAGTATGGAGAAACAAACAAAAACAAGGGAAATTTTGCCAGTCGATATTCCATGTGAGAAATGTTATGTGCTTCAGAAAGAAAATGACTTAGCTCAGACACTCAGATCTACATAAAGCAAAGAAGAGTGCTAGAGAAAATAAAATAAAATATTTTGTTTTTCTTATTCTTAATTACTCTATCAGTTAAAAATTTGTTCAAAATAATAATAGTAACAATCTAATCGGTCATTTGGGCTGAGGGTAACTGAAATGAATGGCTAAAGTGTTTTAAGAGTTGGGAGGAAGAATGAGAGAAAATTCTGTTACAAGTTACTTATACTCCTGTGAAATGGCATAGTGTTACTTAAATCTGAACTTAGGGCAGTTGTGAATATATATATATATATATATTGCATCAAGAAATTTTAAAAATAATTATAATTGATATGCAAGAAAGGATATCATATAAGTTCATATGGAATACTCAATTAAAATCAGAGAAGGCAGAAAAATGGCAGAAGACATAAAATTAAAAAAGAACAATGACAATGAATAAAAACACAAATATGGTAGATATTAATACAACTACATAAAAAACTGTATCAATAGTCACTTTGAATATAAATAAATGGCCTAGTACACAAAATAAAAGATAAAGGCTGTCAGTGGATTAAAAAAAAAAAAAAAAAACAAACAACTATAGGGATCCCTGGGTGGCGCAGCGGTTTGGCGCCTGCCTTTGGCCCAGGGCGCGATCCTGGAGACCCGGGATCGAATCCCACATCAGGCTCCCGGTGCATGGAGCCTGCTTCTCCCTCTGCCTGTGTCTCTGCCTCTCTCTCTCTCTCTGTGACTATCATAAGTAAATAAAAAATTTTGAAAAAAAAACCCAACTATATAGTGTACATTGAAAGCACTTTAAATATAAAAACACATGTAGATTAAAAGTAAAGAGAAGCAGAAAGACATATGAAACATTTCATATTTCAAAGTCAAATGAAAGCTGAAGATGCTATATTAATTTTAGACAAACAGATTCAGTACAAGGAAAATTATCAGGGATAAAGAGAAGCACATCATGATAAAGAGGTCAATCCTTCAAGAAGAAACAGCAATTCTTAATGTTTATGTGACTAACAATAGAGCATCAAAATACATAGACAAAAACTGATAGAATTTCAAGGAGAAATAGAAATATCGACTACTACAGTTGGAGATTTTAACACTCCTCTAACAGTAATGGACAGATCCAACAGGCAGAAAATCAGTAAATATAAATAATAGCACCATCAATCAACAGAATTTGACTGATATTTAGATGATAATCCATCCTAAAACAATAAAATACACATTATTCTGAAGCTTACATGGTATATTCTCTAAGAGAGACCACATTTTGGGCAAAAAACCCCACAACTTACTAAACTTAAAGGAATAGCGATCACACAATGTCTGCTTTCAGGTCAAAATAGAATTAAACCAGAAATCAGTAACAGAAAGATAGCTGACAAATAATAAATATTTGAAGATTAAGTCATATATTTCTAAGTAACACATGAGTCAAAGAATAAGAAGTCCTAAGAGAAAAAATGAAATAAATACAAAATAAATTGACCAAATTTATTAGATATGGCAAAAGTAGTATTTTGAGGGAAATGTATAGCATTGAATGCATATATTAAAGAAACCAAAAAAAACCTGAGTTTAATAATCTAAGCTTCCACCTTGAAAAACTAGGAAGAACAATGTGATTCCCTAAAATATACAGGAGAAAAGAAATAACAATAATAAATCAGGCAAATTGAAAACATGAAATTAATAGAGAAAATCAACAAATCAAAACTTAGTTCTTTGAAAACGTAAATAAAATTGATTAACCTCTAGCCAGACTACTAAGAAAAAGATAGAAGACTCAGATTACCATTATCAGAAACAAAAGAGGCTTGTAACTACTGATATCCTAGACATTAAAATTATAAAAAAGGGTATGGTAAAAAAACTCTGTGGCCACAAATTTGACAATTTAGATGAAATGGACCAATTTACTGAAAAACAAAAATGACCAAAACTCCCACAAAGAGATATAGATCAGTTAAACAGGCCTATATAAATTAACAAAATTGAATAAATAATAAACTTTCCAAAAAGAAAGCACCACACTTTTCTCCCCTGGTGAAATTTACCAAACATTTAAGGAAAAAATGCTACTAATTCTCTATAATTTCTTCGGGAAACTAGAAACAGAGGGAACACAGCCTAACTCATTCTATGAGATCTGCATTACCCTAATACCAAACTAGATAAAGACATTATAAGAAAGGAAAAATAAAGATTAATATTTATTATAAACTTAGATGTAAAAATTCTCAAAATAAAATATTTATTCTGGGTATACAAAGCTGATTTAATATTCAAAATCAATGAATGTAATCTATTGCTACAATAGTCTATAGAAAAAAATTATCATATGATCAAGATGCATAAAAGCATTTAAAAACATACAATACCTATTCATAAAAACTCTAACAAATTAGAAATAGAGAGGGACTTCTGTATCTTGATAAAGAACATCTACAAAAACTCTACAGTTAGCATCAGACTGGTGGTGAGAAACAATGGTGAGCTTAATGGGGATCTTTTCCAATAAGATCAGGAATAAGGCAAATATATCTTTCATCTCTCCCATTCAATTGATGAATTCTGGGAGGCCTAGCTAAAGCAATGAGACAAGAACAGGAAGTAAAAGGTATACAAATCAGAAAGGAAGAAAAAAACCCTGTCTCTGTAGATGTCATGATTGTACATGTACAAAATCCCAAAGCATTGATGAAACCAAACCAAACTGGACAGAACAACAACAAAATTAGAGCTAATTAGCAACTGTAATAAGGTTACAGGATACAAGGGTCCCATGACAAAAGTAATTTGATTTCTTATATACTAGTAATAAGCAACTGGAATTTTAAATTAAAAATGTAATACTATTTATGTTACCCATAATAATAATAGCAAAGAAACACATAAGCATAAAACTAACAATATATTTATGAGATTTATAAGAGGATGACTATAATCTCTGATAAAAGAAATCAAAGAATATTTGCATAAAGGGAAATCTATTCCATGTTCAGGGATAAGAAGGCTCAATACTGTTAAGACATCAATTCTTCCCATTTGATCTACAAATATAACACAATCTTAATTAAAATCCCAGCAACATATTTTGTAGATATCATCAAACTGATTTTAAAGATTACATGGAAGGAAAATGACCCAGAATTGCAAACAGGATGCTGAAGAAGAACAAAGTTGAAGGACTGCCACCTCTGAATCCAAGATTTGTTATGAAGCCTAGGGTATCAAAGCAGCATGGTATTGATGAAAGAATAAATACATAGATAAATGAAACACAATAGAGTCCAGAAATAGACCTACACAAAGGTAGTTAACTGATCTTTGATAGAAGGGCAAAGGCAACTCAGTGCAAAGTGGGTGCTGGAACTCAACAAATGGTGCTGGAACAACTAGACATCTGACATGCCAAAAAAAAAAAAAAAAAAAAAAGGAAGACAGACACTGACTGTGAAGGGTATAAAACTTTCACAAAAGTTATGTCAAAATGGATTATAGACTTAAAGGTAAAATTCAAAACTATAAGACCAGAAGCTAACACAGGATGAAAATGTAGGTGACTCTAGATTTGGAGATGAAATTTTAGGTACTAAAAGCATGATTTACGAAAGAAAAAAGAAATATTACATATTAAAATAAAAAATGTTTACTGTTGGAAAGACATCATTAAGAGAAAAGACAAACCACAAACTGGGAGAAGATATTTGCAAAAACATCTATTTGCTAAAGGATTTGTATCCAAAATATACAAAAAAAGTTTAAAAATTAAATAATAAGATAACAAACAACCCAATTAAAATGGACAAAAGATTTGAACACCACCTCAAAAAGAAAATATACCAGTGTTACATAAACACATTAAAAGTATTAAAAATCATATGTTATTAGGTAATTACAAATTAAAAACACAATAATATACCACTATACACCTATTAGCATGTCTAAAACCAAAAATTTGATAATACCAAAGGTGATGAGTATGTGGAGCAACAAGAATGCTCATTCATTACTGGTGGAAATATAAAATAGTACAGTCACTTTGGAAGACATTTTAGTTGTTTCTTACAAAGCTAAATATAGCATTTACCATATGGTTTAGCAATCAAATCCTTATGTATTTATCCAGTTGAGTTGAAAACTTATGTCCATACAAACACTTGCCCAGAAATCTTTACAGTAGATATATTAGTAACTGCAAAGTCTGTAAGTAATCAAGTTGCCCTCAATAGTTGAATTTATAAATTATAATACCTACAAAATGGAATATTATTCAGCACATAAAATAAATGAGCTTTTATGCCATGAAAAGAGATGGAGGAAACTTAAATAAGTGAAGGAAGCTAGTCTGAAAAGATTACCTATTGTACGATTCCAATTTTGCATTCTCTTAAAAAGGCAAAACTACAGAGACACTGAAATAAAAAGTGGTTATGAGGGATTCATGGGAAACTGAGGACAGATGAATTTCAAATTCATTCTATGAAGCCAGCATTACCCTGATATCAAACTAGATAAAGACTCCACTTAAAAAAGAGAACTACAGGCCAATATCCCTGATGAATACAGATGCAAAAATGATAATTTAATATGATAAATGGGATTTATTACTGTTGCAAGGGTTGTTCAATACTTACAAATCAATCAATATGATATAAAATATTAATTTTAAAAAAGGATAAGAACCATATGATCATTTCAGTAGAGACAAAAAAAGCATTTGAAAAAGCAAGCAGGGCAGCCCAGGTGGCTCAGCAATTTAGCACCGCCTTCAGCCCAAGGCGTGATCCTGGAGACCAGGGATCAAGTCCCACGTCAGGCTCCCTGCATGGAGCCTGCTTCTTCTTCTGCCTGTGTCTCTGCCTCTCTATCTGTCTGTGCCTCTCATGAATAAATAAATAAAATCTTTTTTAAAAAAAGAAAAAGCAGTTTTATTCATGATAAAAACTCCCAACAAAGTAGGTTTAGAGGAAACATACCTAAACATAATTAAGGTTGTATATGAAAAACCCATAGCTAATATAATCCTTAATGGGGAAAAACTGAGATCTTTTCCTTGAAGGTCAGGAACAAGATAGGGATGCCAATCTCATCACTGTTATTTAACCTAGTATGGGAAGTCCTAGCTGTGGCAATTAGGAAAAAAGGAGAAATAAAAGGCATACACACCAGGAAGGAAGAAGTAAAACTGTCATTATTTGCAGATGACATGACATTCTATATAGAAAACCTAAAAAACTCCACCAAAAATTACTAGAACTTATAAATGAATTCAGTAAAATCTCAGGATACAAATTCAATGTACAGAAATATGTTCCATTCTATACACTAATAATGAAAGAGTAGAAAGAAAAATTAAGGAATCAAACCCATTTACAGTTGCACCAAAATGATGAGATAACTCAGAGTAAACCTAACTAAGGATATGAAAGGTCTCTATTCTGAAAACTATAAAACACTAATGAAAGAAATTGAAGATGCTAGAAAGAAATGTAAAGACAATCCATGCTCATGAATTGGAAGAGCAAATATTGTTAACATGTCTATACTACCCAAAGCAATCGATGCATTTAATGAAATCCCTATCAAAATATCAACAGCATTTTTCACAGAACTAGAACAATCCTAAAATTTGTATGGAACCATAAAAGACCCTGAATATCTAAAGCAGCCTTCAAAAAGAAAAGCAAATCTGGAGTCATCACAATTCTAGACTTTAAGTTACATTATAAAGCTGTGGTTATCAAAACAGTATGGACAAAAACAGACACACAGATCAACAGAATAGAATAGAAAACCCACAAATGAACCCACAACTACATGATCAACTAATCTTCAACAAAGCAGCAAAGAGTATCCAATGGGAAAAAAAAAGTCTCCTCAACAAATGGTGTTGGGAAAACTGGACAGCTACATGCAAAAGAATGAGACTGGACCACTTTCTTATACTTTATACAATAATGAACTCAAAAGGGCTTAAGAACCTAAATGTGAGATCTGCAACCATAGAAATCCTAAAAAAAGAAGAGAGCAACATCTTTGACATTGGCCAGAGAAACTTCTTTCTAGGTATGTCTCTGGAGGCAAGGGAAATAAAAGTAAAAAACAAAACAAAACAAAACAAACAAAAAACTATTGGGACTTCATCAAAATGAAATGCTTCTGCACAACAAAGGGAAAAATCAACAAAACTAAAAGGCAACCTACAGAATGGGAGAAGATATTTGCAAACGACTTATGCAATAAAGGGTTAGTATCCAAAATACATAAAGAACGTATAAAGCTCAATACCCAAACACCAAATAATCCAATTAATAATTGCAGAAGACACAAATAGACATTTCTCCAAAGAAGATACACAGAGGGCCAAGAGACATGTGAAAATATGCTTAATATCACTGATCATCAGGAAAATACAAGTTAAAACTACAATGAGATATCACCTCACACCTGAAATCAACAAAACAAAAATGACAGGTGCTCATGAGGATGTGGAGAAAGGAGAACCCTCTTGCACTGTTGGTGAGAATGCAAAGTGGTGCAGCCACTGTGGAAAACAGTATGGAGGTTCCTCAAGGTTAAAAATAGATCCACCCTAGCTCCAGCAATTGCACTACTAGTATTCACTCAAAGAATACAAAAATACTAATTCAAAGGGATATATGTACCCTGATATTTATAGGAGCATTGTCTACCATAGCCAAATATGGAAACAGCCCAAAAGTCCATTGACTGATTAACAGGTAAGGAAGATGTAATATATCTCTACTGATATTACTGGAATATATCAGTATTGAATATTATTCATCCATTAAAATATAATGGAATATTGCCATTTGCAAGGACATGGATGAAGCTAGAGAGTATTATGCTAAGCAAAATAAGTCAGTCAGAGAAAGATAAATACCATATGATTCCATTCATATGGTAATTTAAGAAATAAAACAAATGAGCAAGGAGAAAGAGAGAGAGAGAGAGAGAGAAATCAAAATGCACAATCTTAACTATAGAGAACAAATTGATGGTTACCAAAGGGGAGATTGGGGGTGAGGGTGGGGGCATGGATAACACAGGTGATGGGGATCTAGGAGTGCACTTGTTTTGATGAGCACCAGGTGATGTATGGAAGTGTTCAATCACTATATGGTAGACCTGAAACTGTATGTTAACTAAGAGGATGTTAAATAAAAACCTAAAAAAATAAATATATAAAGGATAAAAAAGTAAACACGAGATTTTTAAAGTGATGAAACTATTTTGTATGATACAGTAATGTTAGATACATGATATGCATTTGTCAACACCCATAAAATTATGGAGCACAGATTGAACCATAATGGAAACTCTAGACATCAGTTTATAGCCGGGTATCAGTTTTGGTTCATTAAATATAACCAAGTATTATACTGAAACAATATGTTAATAATGGAGGAAATTATGTTTTTATATGTGTAGAGGGACAGATATATGGGAATTCTCTGTATTGTCTGCTCAATAGTTTATAAATCCAAAACCTCTAGAAAGTATAGCCTATTAGATTTTAACATTTCTATTAAGTGTATCAATTTAAAATTTAAAATGTCTGCTAATATCTTAATGAAAAATCTTATTTAAAAATATATATATACATGCCATAAACATATCTGTATACCACGAATACATGTACACCATTCTCCCCCCTGTAAGCTGGATGTTAGTATTTGCCAGCACACTATAGCTTAGAGTAGTCCTTATTTCTGCTCTTTATTTTTCATCCTTGAGGGCAACAGCTTTGCTATAATCATTGCTCTATCTTTGAAGTTTTAAGCAGTACCTGGCTTGTACTAGGTACTCAGTAAATACTTATTAAACTAATCAATGTTTGAAGAAATAAGTGACTATCAAAATTAGCAGTCTAGCAAATGGTTATATTTTTTATTGGATTTATATATCTTTGTGAGAGATTTAATATGGTTAAAATAGTAATTTCAACCAAATAATTATTTTAAACTGAATTTAGAAACAGACCTTGAAATTACTGTCATTTTTGATTAATGGCAATTTTTATGTATTTTCTGTATAACATTAATTTAACAATATATTAAAATATGTTTTTAGATCATCCTATTTAATGTCTACAACTGAAGATGTTTATGCATATTACTATTAGAAAGATTATTTATAAATTTTAAATACATCAATATACATAACAAAAACAATATAGAAATTTACTGAGATGATGCATGATTAAATATGCTTTTAAGACAACTGCCTTTCACAATAGAGCCTTGACATTTTTCAGTGCAACCGATTTTGCATTTTCCCATAGGACATGCTATACTAGGTTGTAAATTCTTTGGGGGCAAGAATCATCTTTCATTATATGTATATCTCTAATACCAAACACAACTGGAACCTCATATGTTTTTTGAAAGAACAAAACTCTATTGAACTGAAAATAGGTAACCAAAAATATACTGGTCTCATACAATAGAAACACATACTTAGAGCAGGAGCTATAGCACTTAATCTAGAAGTCTTCAAATTATATGGTTTTACATACCACCCTTGAATACTTGAAATGGTTGCCATGCCTCTGCAAAGCCTTAATATTCAGAATAGGAAACCATGATGAAGTAGTTACTTTTCAGTGGGTGGCAAAGTGGTCTCAAAGAAATAGAATTACTGAGATTGCAAATCAAGCTATGAAGGGAAAGGACCATCACAAAACATAGCTGTCTATCTTCAGCAAATTTCAAAGCCAGTACCATACTGTCTTGATAACATATTTTCTCTAAAGATGTAGTTAGATGCATATAATTTGGAGTATTGGGAGTATACAGCTGATAATGTCAGTCTCAATAACAAGTGTGCCCACAAAACAGTGTTAACTTTTAATTACAGTTGAATGGCTACTGTGTGTGTGTGCATCCAAGATAGAATGACACAATTGTTACCACTATTTTCTATCATACTTTATCACACAATCTATCTAACGCCTTCTTTTAAAGTTTATCTACATTTGTATCAAATAGACTTTGATAACTTAAAATATATTTTGGAATGAAAAAGGATATGTTAGTATATGTGCTGCCGAAGCGAGCACGAAAAAGGATATGTTATAGGTAGACATCTATATGATAGGAAGATAATATAGTATAGATATGTAGACACATAGGGCAGCCCCAGTGGCTCAGCAGTTTAGCGCCACCTTCAGCATGGGGTGTGACGCTGGAGACCCAGGATCGAGTCCCACATCATGCTCCCTGCATGGAGCCTGCTTCTCCCTCTGCCTGTGTCTCTGCCTCTCTCTCTCTCTCTCTCTGTCATGAATAAATAAATAAAATCTTAAAAAAATCTTAATAAGCTGATTTTAAAAAAGATATGTAGACACATAGATATGTGTGTGTGTTCACACAATACACAGTATGCTATTAAATGTTAGGTATCTTGTGCATGTTACACTCAATATCACAGTGAACCCATGAGGTATGTTTTTAAAGTTAGTTTATAGTTTTTCAACGTTTTACTAAGTGTAATACTAATCTCCTAAAGTTGAAATGATTCTCCAAAGGCACATAGCCAGCAAGTGGCACAGCCATGATATAGTCTGAACTTGATACCTGTTCTCACATATAATACACTCGATTGCTCCTTATATTTCTACTTAATACTATATTTTCATAGTTGCATAATTTCCCTTTCCTTTCTCTTCCTCATCTCCCCAACAGATGATAGCTTCCATCAGTTCTTCACTGTATTTCTCACATTCATTTATTTTGGATCCCACTTTAGTCACTAGTTTGGACTTTTTTTAAACCTCATACATTGAATAGTAAGCTGTATTCCTACTTCTGTGCATCCCTCCTCAAGTTGGCAAATGTAGCATCTATAAATACTTCTGTAAGCCATCACTCACCTGCTAAACCCCTGTGTCCTTCAAGATCTCACTCTCATCTTATTTTCTGAAGATATCTAATCTGTTTGCTGATAATACAGCTTTGATGCTGCTGTGTGGTTCTCATCTCACCTATGCTCACATTTCCTTATAAATGTAGCATATTTTCAATTACCCCTCAACCAGCTAAAATCCAGTCCAGCCTTTGATACCCAACTTTGATACCAATGCTGAATAGCAGCAGTGAGGTCATTGTTACTGTCGTCATCGTTGTCATCATCATTATCATCACCTTGTTCTATTTTACAGACACTAAGCACATTGTTACTCAAAGACTAAAGCTTGGGAGACCTTACCAGTTAGCAAACCTGTTCTTACCACTCCACAGTAAGTTAAAGACTAAAATGGAAAGAAAGCGTTCAGAAATCTCAATACAATTTAATCGCTATAACATTGAAATATGGATATTGAAAAGTATCAATTTTCAATAGATTTAAAATTAAAAACCAAGAAAAAAAAGCTGGCCTTTCATCATAGTTGGTTTGAGAAATATTGCTCTATGGTTTTTTTAAATAAACATTTTCACATGTAATATAGCATTCAAATAATGCTGAGTATCAAGAATACTGTACTTGTCTTACAAATGTAAAAAAAAATAAATAAAAAGAAGAGCCTTAAGAACAGGGCTAGGAAGTGGATGTGATTTACCAAAACCCATATCTTATTAGTGGTAGAAACTTTTTATTCCAATTCTGGTGATCCTCCTCTCTGTCCTTCTACTTACATAGTAAGAGGAACAACAATCAGTGATTTTTCCTCTTCTGCCTGGCCAAAAGGCAGTAGACAAAATAATTTGTTTAGGATCACAAAAGAGCCACTGGCTGCCCAAATAGTTTTTTAAAAAAAATTTTTAGTAGGCTCCACACCCAATGTGAAGCCCTGTGTAGGGTTTAAACTCATGACCCCGAAATCAAGACCTAAGCTAAGATTAGTCAGATGCTTAACTGACTGAGCCATCCAGGCACCCCAAGTTTTACTTATCAATACAAATTAACCAAACATTTGTCTTCAAGAAAATGAGACGGTAAAATATATTATTTATTATTTCTACTGAGAATTCACTTACTCCTTCATTCATTCATTTATCTTTTCAAACAGCTAACATTGGCTACATTTAATGAATACTTACTATATCCCAGGAATTGTGCTCAGGGTTGGATATACATGAAGAACAAAAGTGTTTTCTACAATGAGTCATAAGGAAAAAATAATATGGGGGGTTGGATCAATTTTCTTATACTTTATGTAATTTGTTAGTAATTTGTTAGTATCATTTGGAATCACTGGAAACTCAATTTCCTGTTTTATAACACCAAAGCTCTGAAAGAATTTCATCTGATGTGGAAATAAAATTCTGCACAGCTTCATCCTGCTGCAAGCTACTAAGCATTAGCTTCTGTCTAAATGTTCTTTCTTTATCTAATTGCTTTCTTTAGGATCGCTAATCTTCCAAAGAATCATTGTTTACTTTATGCCTTTGCCCATTAACCAGAGAAGCATTTCTTTCCACCCTATCCCCACTCCAAGGAAGGATTAAGAGCAACTGTTAACACAATAATTAAAGCTCAGTTTAATTTCTATGATCCATTTGCATTTGCAGTAAAGCACCATGACTGTGGGTTCCTGGAGAGTTTTAAGTGCCTTGGGATCAAGTTCATCCTCCTGCCCTGAGTGATCTGTACACCAAGAAGGCAAACCTTATCATGTGGAACACAAAACCACTCAGATTTGATAAACAAGGTCATTTTGGATGCTCTGTTTGCATAGGAATAAGAATTCTAATAACTACTCTATTTTCACTCTCTATAAAGTTGAGAATCAACCTAGCCAACACCATTGACTATTGCAGCCTGGAGTCTCAAAAGCACAGTGGCCCAGAATTTTGATCCACTAAGGAAATCAATTCAAGAGCAGATGCCCTCAATATATGACCCATTCTCGGAGCCTGTGATTCTAGGTAGCACACAAATTCCCAGAAACGTGTTAGATTAGAAGGATGACAGTGGTGTCAAACCGACTTTGGTAGTTATTTAAAGTTAATTAATTTAACCTGACCTTTCCCTAAAACTATAAGGCACAATAGACTACTAGTGATAATTGATTCTGGAGAGCCTCTGAAATGGTTCAAGGAAAACACAGCTGTGCTGTGTAACAGTTCTTGTTTGCTCTGGATTATAAACTATTTTTAGTACTTAGTTAATAAAGCTGATTTTCTTAAGGGGCCTGTAGTGGAATACATGAGCTGCCGTGTCAGATGCTGTTGGAATTGGGATTTGCAATGGATGAACCTAAGAAAATTAACTCCGCCAATACTGTCTGATTTTTAGAGCTGAGGCATTGGTGTATTTGCTTGTAGAGATACCTAATGAAAGTAGTTAGAACCTATTTCATGGTTTCCCAAAATATATCCACTTTTGAAGTCACAGAGAACTTGATAAAGTCTATCTCCCTTTATTTTATGCATTGATATTTTATAAGAGTAGTAAATGAAGATTTCTGAATATAATAACATATACAAATATTTTGTCTTACTTATGACACTTATGACATTTTATGACACTCAACTTTTCCCATTTTGACATCTTGATGATGTACCATAATAGTGAATCTTAGAATGGATGAGTAAAATATGGCAACTAAGTTAATCTAAGCAACTTTCAGAAGAGGAAACTGAAGCATGGAGAGATCTTAAGCAACTTATACATGACATATCTAGTAAATAACGGAGCAGTGGTTTAAATGTATGCAATCTAGTTCCAAATTCAAATCCTTAATTACTGTGAAATGTTGTTTTAAGGATCCATTTAGATAAGACGGAAGCACCATTTGAACAAGACCTTCTTATAAGGAGCCACCATTATCAGTTTCATTTTTGTCCCCAGTATGAAGAAGAAATTAATATATAAAAAAATAGAAAATATATAGTATTCTCTATATGTTTACAGAAGAGTATATCATACTGTGCCAATCTTTAAATTTTGTTTTCATCATTCATTGATTTTTGCATGTAGTCCTTTTTACTTTTTTTTAGTCCTTTTTACTTTTTAACTTCCTTTTTAAATGCTACCTAATATTCTATTACATTATTGAACATGTAAGTGATTTTCATATTTACATTATTATAGACAGCCCTGTAATAACACATGTTTAAATGTTCTCATTTAAACAAATTATTCTCTAAGTAGATATTAGGAGTTGGAATTTCTGGGTCATGGATATGTTTCTATTACTTTTTTTTACAAGATTTAAATATTTTAGCTATAATATACCAAGCCTGTTATACGCACTTTGTTCCTAAGATCAGCAAATTATTTATAACCATATATTACAGCTCAGGACTTGATCCTGGGGTCCTGGAATGGAGTCCTGCATCAGGCTCCCCAGAGGAAGCCTGCTTCTCCCTCTGCCTGTGTCTCTGCTTCTCTCTCCCTCTGTATCTCTCATGAATAAATAAATAAAATTGAAGGAGCCCAGTGCAGTACTCAATCCCAGATGCTGGGATCATGCCCTGGGCCAAAGGAAGATGCTCAATGGCTGAGCCACCCAGGCATCCCAATAAATAAAATCTTTAAAAATATATTTTGTATAAAGAACTTTGTACATTTGAAGAGCACAGCAATTGGACAATACTTGCTACCAAGAGTTGTTCTGTGATATACTTCCAGAAAAAAAAGTTGCCCTTGCTATTTTTCATCATTCAAATGCCTCTCAAATTTTAAAAACACATCAGGACTGTAACATTTTGTCTGTCACAGTGTTAATGTGGATCAAAAAAATGTATAGGAGAAAAAAGTCCTGTGTTTGTTATATTCCTTCATCAGCACAATGAGTTTAGTCTTCTTGACTCCAAAGTGTTTGTCTTCATAAATTATTTCTTCCAAACTGCAGCAATGTCTAAATGACAGAGCTTCTGCTAAGGAGAGTACACATGGGACCCACTTATTACCATCTTTGGGATGAGAATGCTGGTTCTCAGCTACCTTTACAGATGCTTCTTGTCTATGTTCTCAATATAGTTGTTTTGCATTAAAAATAGCTATGTCATCATAACATCTAGTATGAATAGCAGGACTGTAATCTTGAAATGGTGTAGGCTTTTATGTATCAGCTGATCTGCTGTAAACCAACCTTTCTTCAAAGGCAAGAAGCTATTAAAGATGAATTTATTAACTTAAGTATCAAGTCCTTCACACAGTCTAAACACACTTTTCTCACAACTGCTGTAACACATAGCAGCACTTCAATTAAAAAATAAATATTCACGTGTGGTTTAGGAATAACTAAACACAATAAAAATAGCTGTCTCTGAGCCACTGCGTGCTATGTTTAAAAGGCACCAGAAAGCCCTCATTCAGAAAGTTGCTTACAGACTTCAGTGTCAGAGGATGAATAAATATAGAAGACTTTACTTCATTTCATGATGTTATCCCTTTAGTCTTATGATGGAGAGTAGACATTCCTCCTTCCTTCCTTCCTTCTTAATGTTTTCACCTTACAAGGAAGGAAAGTAAAAGAAGAGCAAACCCTTTTTTCATGTTCCCTTAAGTTGTTAAGTCAGTCCACCAAATTAGTTCTCGATCATGATTTGGTTCTGCAGGGCAGTAATAAAGCTAATAAATTAAGTAATCTTCTAAAATGTTAAAATGCTATTGATATGCACATCACATGCAAATCAAGCCATGGAAAGTGATTCAAATTGCATTATGGCCTCTCATCCAGCCTTCTCTAAAGGCTTCAGAAGTACAAAAATGACCATACCAGAGATATTTTTTTACTTAAAATATGGTCTGGATCAGCAGCAGCAGCCTCACCTGTGAGCTTAGACCTACAGGCACTCTAGCCCACTGGAAAACTTGTAAATTAAAATGTGCACTTTAACAAGATCCCTTGATTCTCAAACATTAAGGTTTGAGGAGGATTGCCTTCTATAACAGTAACAATTTTGTTTTTAATTGTCATTAGACCAACTGCAAGCAGCACTTGCAATATAGTGTTTTGCTTAGCTAATTCTGGGCCTTTTTTTTTTTTTTAAAGAAAACAGAAACTGAGGAGGGGCAAGATGGCGGAAGAGCAGGGTCCCCGAGTCACCTGTCCCCACCAAATTACCTAGGTAACCTTCAAACCATCCTGAAAATCTACGAATTCGGCCTGAGATTTAAAGAGAGACCAGCTGGAATGCTACAGTGAGAAGAGTTCGCGCTTCTATCAAGGTAGGAAGACGGGGAAAAAGAAATAAAGGAACAAAAGGCCTCCGAGGGGGAGGGGCCCCGCGAGGAGCCGGGCTGAGGCCGGGGCGAGTGTCCCCAGGACAGGAGAGCCCCGTCCTGGAGGAGCAGGAGCTGCACCAACCTTCCCGGGGGGGAAAGGGGCCTGCAGGGAGTTGGAGCAGGACCCAGGAGGGCGGGGATGCCCTCGGGCTCCCGGGGACACTAACCGACACCTGCGAGCGCAGGAGAGTGCGCCGAGCTCCCTAAGGGCTGCAGCGCGCACGGCGGGACCGACCGGAGCAGCTCGGAGGGGCTCGGGCGGCGGCTGCGCGGAGGGGGCTGCGGGGCGGGAGCGCGAATCCACCAGCGCAGGCCCCGGAGCACAGGGCGCCGGGACACAGCCCAGGATCCGGCCTCCCCCGGGACAGGCAGAGGCCGGGAGGGCCCAGGACAGCGAGGACGCTCCTGCCCCGAGCTGAGCAGATCAGCGGCCCCGCCCCGGAGCCTCCAGGCCCTGCGGACGGAGAACCGAGAGCCCCGAGCCCCGTAGTTCCTGCGGAGGCTGAATCCAGGCTTCCAGAGTTGCCATAGCAACTGCGGCTGTTCCTTCTGGGGCCCCACGGGGTAAACAACCCCCGCTGAGCCCTGCAGCAGGCAGGGGCAGAGCAGCTCCCCCAAGTGCTAACACCTGAAAATCAGCACAGCAGGCCCCTCCCCCAGAAGACCAGCTGGACGGACCAGTGATACTCCCCCGTGTTCCAACACAACTTGTTTTTGGCCACTCTGCACTGAGCAAAATGACTAGAAGGAAAACCTCACCTCGAAAGAAAGAATCAGAAACAGCCCTCTCTCCCACAGAGTTACAAAATCTGGATTACACTTCAATGTCAGAAAGCCAATTCAGAAGCACCATTATACAGCTACTGGTGGCTCTAGAAAAAAGCATTAAGGCCTCACGAGACTTCATGACTGCAGAATTTAGATCCAATCAGGCAGAAATTAAAAATCAATTGAATGAGATGCAATCCAAACTAGAAGTCCTAACGACGAGGGTTAACGAGGTGGAAGAACGAGTGAGTGACATAGAAGACAAGTTAATGGCAAAGAGGGAAACTGAGGAAAAAAGATAAACAATTAAAGAACCATGAAGACAGATTAAGGGAAATAAATGACACTCTAAGGAAGAAAAACCTACATTTAATTGGGGTTCCCGAGGGCGCCGAAAAGGACAGAGGGCCAGAATATGTATTTGAACAAATCCTAGCTGAAAACTTTCCCAATCTGGGAAGGGAAACAGGCATTCAGATCCAGGAAATAGAGAGATCCCCCCCTAAAATCAATAAAAACCATTCAACACCTCGACATCTAATAGTGAAGCTTGCAAATTCCAAAGATAAAGAGAAGATCCTTAAAGCAGCAAGAGACAAGAAGTCCCTGACTTTCATGGGGAGGAATATTAGGGTAACAGCAGACCTCTCCACAGAGACCTGGCAGGCCAGAAAGGGCTGGCAGGATATATTCAGGGTCCTAAATGAGAAGAACATGCAACCAAGAATACTTTATCCAGCAAGGCTCTCATTCAAAATGGAAGGAGAGATAAAGAGCTTCCAAGACAGGCAGGAACTGAAAGAATATGTGACCTCCAAACCAGCTCTGCAAGAAATTTTAAGGGGGACTCTTAAAATCCCCCTTTAAGAAGAAGTTCAGTGGAACAATCCACAAAAACAAGGACTAAATAGATATCATGATGACACTAAACTCATATCTGTCAATAGTAACTCTGAACGTGAATGGGCTTAATGACCCCATCAAAAGGCGCAGGGTTTCAGACTGGATAAAAAAACAGGACCCATCTATTTGCTGTCTACAAGAGACTCATTTTAGACAGAAGGACACCTACAACCTGAAAATAAAAGGTTGGAGAACCATTTACCATTCAAATGGTTCTCAAAATATATCCTAAAAACTATAGAACACTTCTGAAAGAAATTGAGGAAGACACAAAGAGATGGAAAAATATTCCATGCTCATGGATTGGCAGCATTAATATTGTGAAAATGTCAATTTTACCCAGGGCAATTTACACGTATAATGCAATCCCTATCAAAATACCATGGACTTTCTTCAGAGACTTAGAACAAGTTATTTTAAGATTTGTGTGGAATCAGAAAAGACCCCGAACAGCCAGGGGAATTTAAAAAAAAAAAAACATATCTGGGGGCATCACAATGCCAGATTTCAGGTTGTACTACAAAGCTGTGTTCATCAAGACAGTGTGGTACTGGCACAAAAACAGACATATAGATCAATGGAACAGAATAGAGAACCCAGAAGTGGACCCTGAACTTTATGGTCAACTGATATACGATAAAGGAGGAAAGACGATCCACTGGAAGAAAGACAGTCTCTTCAATAAATGGTGCTGGGAAAATTAGACATCCACATGCTGAAGAATGAAACTGGACCACTCTCTTGCACCATACACAAAGATAAACTCAAAATAGATGAAAGATCTAAATGTGAGACAAGATTCCATCAAAATCCCAGAGGAGAACTCAGGCAACACCCTTTTTGAACTTGGCCACAGTAACCGGAGAAGGACAAACAGTGTATGTTTTCATTCATTTGGGGAATATGAATAATAGTGAAAGGGAATATAAGGGAAGGGAGAAGAAATGTGTGAGAAATATCAGAAAGGGGGACAAAACATAAAGACTTCTAACTCTGGGAAATGAACTAGGGGTGGTGGAGGGGGAGGAGGGCGGGGGGTGGGGGTGAATGGGTGACGGGCACTGAGGGGGACACTTGACGGGATGAGCACTGGGTGTTATTCTGTATGTTGGTAAATTGAACACCAATAAAAATTAATTTATATATATATATATATATATATATATATATATATATATATATATATATATAAAAAGAAAACAGAAACTTCCGCAGATTTTCTACTTTGCCTTCAAAAAAGGGTTCAAGAGACTTTAGATAAAGGTAAAATGTGATTAGGAACATATGGCTTATAGGAAGATGGAGTACAACTTAATACTTCTCACTAACAAAATCTTCATTAAAATATTATTCTGAAAATAAATATTTTTATGATATTTGGAGGTAACTAATTTATGCTGTCTCCCACCACATTAAAGACATGTCATAAGAAAACACATACATCATCCATGAGTTAATCTGTATGTAGATAAGATTATCTCACCATTTTGTCTAGATTTATGACAACGCCTTTGTAGTTTGTCTTCTCATCAAGAACCCTATTCGTTATTGTATAATCAATCATTTGTTCTACAAGAATTAGTTCATGGGGGCAAAAGTCAAATTGATTTTAAAGCTAGAAGCATGTATCATTTAAAATAATTTATCTTTAAAAATAAACTAAGAAACCTTTTTCCTCCCATAACAAGAAAAATAAAAATATGTATTTCTTTCTAACAAGAGTATCTAGCTAAAAGTGACCATGTCACCTATTTATTCTAGGTCTTTGTTTTCCCATCTGTAAAATGAGAAAGTTTTACTTGATTACGAGGTTTTATGATTTACATTCATATATAAAAATGTATGATTTTGTGAATTTACTATTTATTCTCAGCCATGCAATTTCATAATACGAATAAATACGCACCGTTTGGTAGACTTTCCCAAGATTCCCAAAGCTTAAAATGGCACAAGTTTAAAATTAACTAGAGATGATGAGAAATGGGTTTTAGTGATGCACGATGCTTTCTATACAGCAAAATAAAGCATATTGACCAAAAAGATGGTCATTCCATTTTTATTATATTTCATCAAATTGTTGTACATATAAGGGTAGAATTTATATGCGTGGAAAACGTGATTGTTTATTAAAGCAATGCATTTCTATCACTGCCTTTGAGGTTCCTTCAGCAGCTAATGTAGGCTGAACTACAGGTAAGAACAACTGGTCTCAGATTGAGACATGTTACACCATCTCATCTATTTCTCTACCCACAGCAGGAAATCATAGCTACTAAGTCAAATTTCTGGTCTTTCAAAGGGAATCAATTTGTGCACTATTTTATGGCATCCTTACTGCATGTTAATAAAGGAATGCAAAGACTTCTAGTGTTGATGTGTAACACAAGACACAGAATCATGATGTGGGTGGTCTGCAGAGTGGAAAGGAAAACTGAGGGTTTATTACCTAATTGCTTGTTCCCATTTGGCAAGAAAAAATTAGGATTGCTAAATTCAACAGCTTGTAAAACCATTCCCATGAATTCTATTCAATACTATTTTGGCAAAATATAATTTGCCCATGCAAAACTGACCCTGTTACTTGTATTATGCACAGGTACTCTACAAGTTATGAACACAGTGTTCTAAAAAGGTCCTTTTCAAGTTGGTTGTTTGGAACCTGAGATTTCCTTTCTCATTGAGGTAGCATTTGAAATAATAATTATTTTCTCTACTCAAATCAGAAAATTCTTTTAATTCTGAAATGTTGCTAAACTGAAATTATTAGGTGTTTGGTACAGAGTGTGTCTTGAAAATCAGCAGACAACTCTGAAAGCAGTTTTGCCTAAGTAAAACATTCCTTCATTGTCATTGCTATCTGAGTGTTCCTTCTAATGTCTTCATCTTTTTTTTTTTTAAGATTATTTATTTTTTCATTGGGAGACATGGAAAGAGAGACACAGAGACATAGGCAAAGGGAGATGCAGGCTCTCCACAGGGAGCCCAATGCCGAACTCGGACTCCATCCTGGATTCCAGAATCACTGGGCCGAAGGCAAGCACTCGACCACCGAACCACCCAGGTGTCCCCTAATGCCTTCATCTTGTACCTATGTTTCTACCCAATAGTTATCCCCTGAAATAGTTTCAGGGCCTTGACCCAGATTTTTAAGCTGGTTCTTGACCATAAATAGTGGTGTGTTGGAGCCAACTTGTATTGGTTCACAAGAGCTGACTTTTAAATTTTCAGGAATTTTGCAAGCCAGTTTTCAACAGAACCAATATTAAATATTAGATTATATACACTTATAATGAAATGATATTAAAAACAAAAGTAATAAATACAGCTCATCAGTTCTAATTTCTTATGGATCTTATCTAATCTCTTGAGGTTACCTATGGATATTGCATCTGTCTATTGGAAATACTACACAATATTATGTTACTCCATATCTCTGTCCAGCTGCAGATTCAGGGAAATTATGCTAGTAGGTTGAAATCAGCCATGACTGAGTACCTACACCAAGGACATCAGCAAACACAACAAAGCAAGGCTTGCTTACTTGATTGTTGATACCTAGACCAGGGTGACAGGAAAATATGACTTTTAAACCAGGTACCCATTTTGGTTAATAAAGTTTAATGAAATACAGCCATGTTCATTTACATGTTAGGGCTGTTTTTGAACTATAACGGCAGAACTTAATGTTTGCAATTCAAAGACTACATGGCCCACAAAGCCTAAAACAGTTACTATATGATCATTTAGTCAAAAAGCTTACCAACTCCTGCTCTGGATTTAAGAAAAATGGAAAAAAAAAACCCGTTAATTTAAATTAACTTAAAAGTATGTCGGGTGTGTCCCTGTTACACTGAGAATAGCACAGAAATTGAGGACATTTTTCCAGGATTGTAAAACTAATATTCAATTCAGGAAAGAAGTCAAATAAAGCCCCAAAGTACATCACTGTTCTTCCACTTTTGTCTTATTTATTAATATAAGCTAAAATAGCAACTACCATTTCATGTCAAATTATGTATGTTCACAATAATATGAGTGACTTCTTTGTTGAATTGAATAATAATTAAACATTTATTTGTAGTCTGATTTTGTGATATAAAACTGATAGGGGATTTCACAAGTTACATATCAGATTTTATAAAAATATGTTTATTAGAAAAAGACCAGATTGGGAAATAACTCCATTTGTCAATCCTTGGTTAAATTACAACCACATGCTAGCTACCAATATAATAGTTTGTCAAAAACCAAGAAAGCATGTGAGAATCAATCTACTATAAAAAATTTACAATAATTTTGCATATTTTATTATTTTTAAAATTCTGTGCTATACAACTTTTATATCTGTAACATTTATAATAAACTTATGTATATTGTATTTGTAAGAGTTCTTTAAGGAAAAAAAACCCAAAAGGATAGATGATTGATACCTAGATCATAGATATAGATATCAGAATGAAGACAGAGAGAGAAGGACAGAGAAAAAGGGAGACAGGGGGATCCCTGGGTGGCGCAGCGGTTTAGCGCCTGCCTTTGGCCCAGGGCGCGATCCTGGAGACCCGGGATCGAATCCCACGTCAGGCTCCCGGTGCATGGAGCCTGCTTCTCCCTCTGCCTGTGTCTCTGCCTCTGTCTCTCTCTCTATTATAAATAAATAAAAATTAAAAAAAAAAAAAAGGGAGACAGACAGACTTATTTTAAGGAATTGGCTCACATGATTGCGGAGGCCTGGTAAATCCAAAATCCACAGAGTAGGCTAGGAATCTGAAGATCCATGGAGGAATCCAAAGAAAGGCAGCTGGTAGAATTTCTCTTTGCTAAGGGGAGGCCAGTCTTTGTTTTACTTAGGCTTCCAAATAATTGGATGAGGCCCACCTATCTACATTATGGAGGTAATCTATTTTACTTATTGGTCCACTGATTTAAACGTTATTCTCATCCAAAAATCACTTTCATATAAACATCCAGAATAATGATCAACTATCTGGATGCCTTGGCCCAGATAACATGACATATACAATTAACTATCACAGACAATGAGACACAGAAAAAAATGCTCAACATCACTGTCAGAGAAATGCAAATCAGAACTACAGTGAGATATCACCATAAACCTATCAGAATGGCCAAAATAAAAAAAGATAATAAATAACAAATGTTGGAGAGGATGTGGAAAAAAAAGGAATTCTTGAGCATTGTTGGTGGGAATGTAAATTGGGGAAGCCACTGTGGAAAACAATATAGGGGGTCTTCAAAAAATTAAAAATAGAAATACCATATAATCCAGTAATTCTATTACTGGGTATCCATCCTCCCTCACCCCCCCGCAAAAACCCCACTAATTTAAAAAGATATATGCACTCATGTATTCATTTAATCATTATTTACAATAGTCAAGACATGGAAGCAATCCAAGCATTGATAGATAAATGGTTAGAAAAGAAGCAACATACACACACACACACACACGCACACACACACACACATGCACACTCGGAGTGGAATATTACTTAGCCATAAAAATGAGATCTTGACATTTGTGAAAACATGGATGAACCTTGAGAGTACTATGCTAAAGGAATAAGACAAAGAAAGGCAAATACTATGATTTCACTTATATGTGGAATCTAAAATAACAAAACCAAAAAACCCCAAACAATAATGAATGAACAAAGCACAGAAATATGGAGAACAAACTGATGGTTATTAGAGGGGGGTGGGTGGGGAATGGGCAAAATGAGTGAAGGGCAGTAGGAGACACAGGCTTCCAGTTATAGAATGAATATGTCATGGGAATAAAAGAGAGAGCATAGGGAATACAGTCAATGATCCTGTAATAGTAACATATCCTGACAGAGTAGCTAAACTTGTGAACAGAGCATAATGAATAATCTTGTGGAATCACTACATTACACCCCTAAAACCAATGTAACATTATGTGTCAACTATACTTCAATAAAAAAATTATCCATTACATACATTTATACATGCTTTTTTTTTTCTTAGCGTGCCATTTAAACATTGACAGCACACATGGACCCTGGATCACCCCTAACTCTGAATATCCTTTAGTGGTCTGCCTATCTAACAAATGGCGTTTAGTTTTGTACTTCAAAGTTATAGGTGGAGGATGGATGAAACTCCTTCTTCCTATGAGTCATGGCATAGATGAGGTCACACTCAATTTACTGCACAATGACTGTGGACATACTAACTGGATCTGGGTGTGACTGATGCATGAAGTGGAGAGGAGGAGGAAGAACCTTGATTCAGAACTGAGCAACCTTTTGAAGTGAGCTTTGTCTGCATTTGGCATCCATTCACCCTCCTCTCACAGAGAGCAACCCTTCTGTCATTGATGTCCTTGTGACTAGCTCTGGCATTCATCCTATCTGAAGAAACAGGGCCTCAGGTGAATGCGGGATAAAGGGCTCAGAAAAGCCATATCAATTGTTACAATTACGAGCCTGTGCAGGCCTAGTCTCGTTAAATCTTAGTATGCTTTCTTGTCCATATCAAATTGGAGTGTGTCTATACAAAGATACAGAGGCATGAACAGCTGATGGTTATTTATGGAATGTTCTCTGGTTTACATTTAGCAAAGACCATAAGTTGATGAGATTTGAGTTTAAATGCATGATTAGCATTGGCCTCGCATAAACAAACCTAACAATGTGCTGTGTGTTTTTTAATAGTTGTTCCTACCAAATGACATTAACTTCACCTTCAGCTGTGGTCATGAAGGGGTCCACAGTGTCCCTGTGAGTCCCCTTCCAGCATATTCTTTCATTATATGTGTGGGTCACCTGGCTAGAATATCTGGAACCTCATTAAATGCCACTTTTTTAAAAGTTTTCTTTTAAAGATTTTATTTTATTTATTCATGAGAGACACAGAGAGAGAAAGAGGCAGAGACACAGGCAGAGGGAGAAGCAGGCTCCACGCAGGAAGCCGGACGCGGGACTCAATCCTGCATCTTCAGGATCATGCCCTGGGCCGAAGGTGGTGCTAAACTGGGGCTGCCCAGATGACAGACTTTTAAGAGACTTGCAAATCTTCCTTTCCCTTCCTCTCCTCTTCAAGGATATCCCTCTGGAAGCAGCATTTATTGGTTCTTTCTTAGGGATGTCTAAGTTTCTCCATTATGCCTCTATTGATGGAAAGAAATGTTCCCTGATGTCTGGGAGTGCTTACATAAAAATTTACCTTTGGGAAACTTTTATGAGGATGAAATTTGAACCTGAGTGTTTTGCAATGTGTAGATTCTCATTTCCAGAGTGACAATTTACTTCAAATATCAAAATGCCATGAAAGATGTTTGATTTTTGTGGATTTAGTTTTAAATAACAGGGTTTGTTTCTGAGTGTGAACCTTAGATGTCTACTACCAATAGTTAATTCTAACATTTTAGCAATCATTCAAGGAAACACACCTATGCAGCTTAATGGCATAGTTTGTAAAAAAAAAAATGAAGAGCAAATATTTGTGGATGGAGAATTTAAAAGAGCAAAAACAACAGCAACACTAAACTTTACATTTAGGTAAGTCTGGCAAATGCTGTGAAAATAAGCAAACAAAGACGTTTGTTTTAGTTTTTAAGAAACATTTATAACAATTATATATACATCAGCTGCTGCATTTCAGGAAGCAAAACTTAATAGACATAGCATTTGCTCTTTTGCAAGCTGCTTAGGGACAAAGTAGTGTGATAAAAGCAAAAATAAAATAAGTAGTATGAATATCAATCATTCAGCAAAGGAAACGAGAAATTATGTTTAAAATCATCTAAGAAAGTGGCTAAGACTTGGCCTAGGCTCTGGTGATTTGTAAATAAAGAATGTATAGAAAAGATACTTCTAAGATGCCTACCACCATTTTCTGTAACACTGGGAAGAACATAAGGAACTGAAGAAAAAAAAGTATGATTAATAAATTGGCAAAATGATTTTAAATGTTGCTTTTAAGAAATTGTAACAAAATGTTTCCAAATGGATGACATATTTCAACTGAAAGCATGTTAATATATTATAAAATAACTCTAGTATTTTGTGAATAAAATCATACGACAATGAATAAAGTTACTTTTAAAATAAAGTGATTCAGGATCCCTGGGTGGCGCAGTGGTTTTGCGCCTGCCTTTGGCCCAGGGCAGGATCCTGGAGACCCGGGATCGAATCCCACGTCGGGCTCCCAGTGCATGGAGCCTGCTTCTCCCTCTGCCTGTGTCTCTGCCTCTCTCTCTCTCTCTCTCTCTCTCTCTGTGTGTGTGTGACTAAAATAAATAAATAAAAATTTTTAAAAAATTTAAAATAAAGTGATTAAATGATTAAGAATTTATTTCTCTTTCATTTTCGCTTTTATTCAGACTCAGTAATTGCTCCCCCTCTTTTTTGAGAGGTAATATACTGAAGGCTTTTAATTCCAGGTAATTCCTCCACCATTGTTAGATTGCAAAAATTTTGTATCAAGAATAATAGTTCAAAATTGTATAGCTGCAAATATATACATTGATAGTTAAGTAAGTATCTGGAATTTAGGAAAGTGAACTAGTGTGGACCTTTAGATTTGGAAGTGATTAGAGAAAAAAAAAACTTTTATACGGGTTAAACAGCAAAGAGAGAAAGAAAGAAGGGGTGCCAAAAAGGAACCCCAGAGATTACTAGCACTTAATGAAGGAAAAAGGAAGAGGAGCTTTTGGGAGGTGATGGAGGAAATAAGAGAGAGCAGCATATCAAAGCACACGGGAGGAAGAATTGTAAGAAGGAAGGAGAGGTTCAAAGAGGTTCATGGGAATAAAGAGTGGTCAGAACTGAGAACTGAACATTGTTGAAGTAATCAAGAGTTTATTAATGAATTTCTTTATTGGTCAGAACTGAGAATTGAACATTGTTGAAGGAATCAAGAGTTTATTAATGAATTTATTCCAGGACAGTTTTTAGTGTTGTTTTTTTTTTTGTTTTATTTTTTTGTTTTTTTTTTTAGTTTTTAGTGTTGATGTGTAAAAAGAAGGCGGAACTGTGAATTGAGTAGTAGTGGAAGAAAATGGAAACAGTCTAGCTGCGTTTTTCACAAAGGTTGGCTGGAAAGGAAAAAGAAATAAGATGCAGGGGCAGGTAGACAGGTAGAGGATGAATAGAAGTGATAATAGAATGTTAAAATGACCTGTTTTTCATTTTTTAAAAAGATTTCATTTTTAAAAAGATTTATTCATGAGAGACACAGAGAGAGAGGCAGAGACAGGCAGAGGGAGAAGCAGGCTCCCCATAGGGAGCCTGATGTGGGACTTGATCCTGTGACCCCAGGATCATGCCCTGAGCCAAAGACAGACACTCAACCACTGAGCTACCCAGGTGTCCCTTGTTTTTCATTTCATTTAAGACCTCAAACTGTTAGCAAAATAAGACATAGTTAGTTTTTCCAATGTGGGATTCCAGTTCACCTAAATTGGGGGTACCAAAGAGATAGCAGACGGCCAGATCTGTGGCTCTTATCTGAACACTCACCTCCAGCCATTACTTGTAAACAGGATTTGCAGAATGACATAAAAAATACTACCTTACTTTTTCCCTCCCATGTCAATAAAAGAGGCGGGAGACCTAGAGTTTCTCAGGAAATTAGAGATGATTTCTTTGAAGAGAGTAAGTAGTGTGAGTCCTCTAGACATCTGGTAAGAGGCACAATATAGAGACTTCTCAGAGACTGTGATAAGAAGACTTTAGGGGACACAGTGGGCAAGCATCTGACAATGAGAATAGCCAAGAGAGAAGCAACTAGCTGAGGCTGCTTGTGGTACCAGCACAGAATGTGTAAAATACTGACAGCCTATATTTTTTTTAAAAAAGAGAGAAAGAGGGGGAAAGGCAGAGAGAGAGAGAGAGAGAGCAAGCAGGGTGAAGGAAGGGCAAAGGGATAGAGAGAATTTTAAGCAGGCTCCATGCCTGATGTGGGGCTTGATCTCACAACCTTAGGTCATGACTCAGAATCAAGAGTTGGACACTTAACCAACTGAGCCACCCAGGCACTGCCTGACAGACCTTCTCATATCAGGTGAAACATCATGTATGTTTCCCATGGATTAGACAGGGCACACATGACAAACAGATCAGGCCTAATATGGCTATAGTTGCTGTCTAAAAGGCCCATCTAGGAGGACAAGGAGACTGTTGATACAAGACAATGGAGGTGAAGTGCCAGATAACCTGGCCTGAATCAGAAACCTAACCAATCATATTGTGGACAATTAATGGAGCAGAACCTTCCCTAGTGCCCTTGTAAAAAAAAAAAAAAAAAAAAAATAGAAGGTGGCTTTTAATGTCTGTCAGGCCATCAGAAACTCTATTTTGCATTGGCAAAATCAAATAGGATTTGGTTGCCTCTTACCTTTCCTCAGGAAATACTGAGAAGAAAAATCCTTGGGGGAGAAAGAAAGAGGCTCCAGGTAGAAACATACAGAAAAGCAAGTGGGTATGCAGGAAGAGAATGAAGTATTTTTCCACTCAGGTCACCCTGTGTATTTGTTTTCTAGAACTACTATAAGAAAATTCAACAAACTGAGTGACTTAAACAATAGAAGTTTATCATCTCCAGTTCTGCAGGCTGGAAGTCTGAGATCAAGGTGTCAGAGGGCTGTGAACCTCTGAAGGCTCTAGGGAAAGATCTGTTCCAGGCTCTCTCTTAGCTTTTCTGGTAGTACTTTGGCTCCTGGTAGAATAATTCATCACATGGCATCTTTGTGTGTATGTTTCTGTCTCTGTATTTAAATTTCACCATTTTTAATAAAGACAAGAGTCATATTGAATTAGGTACACCCTAATGATCTCATTTTAACTTGATTACTTCTTTTAAAACTTCATCCCCAGAACTCCAACATATTTTAGGGGCAGGGGGTAGGGGACACATTCAGCCCATAATACCTGAAAAATCCTAATTTTTGAATATGTAGATTACATAAAAGAATAATTGATGCACAGCAGAAGGGAGAGAATTTAAAATTGATAGATTATGACTTCTGGGGAAGATGGTGGAAAAGGAGGACCATAAACTCACCTTATCCCATAGATACAACTAGACAGCATTCATCTCAGTGCAAAAAATATGACACCATATACCTAAAACAGAGGGGGAGAGAAGTAGAGAATGGGTTCAAACTTAAGCAGTCATCAACTTAATACAGACTGCTATCTGCAAAAGATGTTATATACAAACCTAATGGGAACCACAAATCAAAAATGAGTAATAGATCTGCAAAGAATAAAGAGAATGGAATTCAAGATTATTACTAAAGAACATCAGCAAACCATGAAAGAGAGAAAGAGAAGAAAGGATCAGAGAAAAATTTCAAAAACAACCACAAAAGAAGTAACAAAATGACAATAAATACATATCTATAATCACTTTGAATCTGAATGGAATAAATGCTCTAATCAAAAGACATAGGGTGTGAGAATGGATTAAGCAAACAAACAAATGAACCATCTATATGATGTCTACAAGATACTCATTTCAGACCTTAAGACATCTGCAGATTGAAAGTGAGGGGATGGAAAAACATTTATTGTGCAAATGGATGTCAAAAGAAAGCTGGGATAACAATGTTTATATTGAACAAAATAGACTTTAAAACAAAAACTGTAATGAGACAAAAAAGAACACTATGTAATAATAAAGGGGACAATCCAACAAGAGGACATAACAATTGGAAATATTTATGTACCCAACATGAGGGAGCACCCAAATACATAAAACAGTTAAAAACAAAGAAACTAAGCAATAGTAATATAGTAATCATAGGGGACTTTAACACCCCACTCACATTAATGGACAGATAATCCAAACAGAAAATCAACAAGGAAATAGTGGCTTTGAATGACATACTGAACCAGATAGATTTAGCACATATATTCAGACCAGCCCATCCTAAAACAGCAATTTACAAATTATTTTCAAGTGCACAACGAACATTCTCCAAATAGATCTTGTATTAGGCTACAAAACAAATCTCAACAAATTCAAAAAGATCAAAGTCATACCATGCATCTTTTCTGACGACAACACTGTGAAACTAGAAATTCAACCACAAAAAGAAATCTAGAAATATCACAAATATATGGTGGTTAAATAATATAACTCTCTAGCCAGATACATCAAACAGAAAGAGAGAGAGAGAACTCAAATCAACAAAATCACAAGTGAAAGAGGAGCAATACCAACACCAAAGAAATACAAACAATTGTGAAAGAATATTATAAAACATTACGTCAACAAATTGGATAACCTAGAAGAAATGGATAAATTCCTAGAAATGTATAACTTACCAAAGCTGAAGAAGAAATAAAAAATTTGGACAAACCAAATATGAACAATGAAATTGAATCAGTAATCAAAAACTCCCAACAAACAAAGATCCAGCACCAGACAACTTCAGAGGTGAATTCTATCACATATTTAAAGCGATAACACCTATGATTTTCAAATTGTTTCAAAAAATAGAAGAGGAAGGGAAAACTTCCAAATTCATTCTATGAGGCCAGCATTACCCTAATACTGAAACCAGATAAAGACACCACTAAGAAAGAGAACTACAGGCCATTATCTCTGAGAACATAGATGCAAAGATCCTCAACAAAATATAAGTAAACCAAACCCAACAATACATTAAAAAAATCATTCACCATGATTTATTCTTGGGTTACCAGAGTGCTTCAATATTTACAAATCAATCAATGTGATACTCAATCCAGAGAAAGGATAAAAACCATACGATTATTTCAGTAGACACAGAAGAAGCATGTAACAAAGTGCAACGTTCATTTATGATAAAAACCCTCAACAAATCAGGTTTAAAGGGAACTTACTTCAACATAATAAAAGCCATATATGAAAAACCCACAGCTAATAGCATACTTAATGGAGAAAAACTAAGAGCATTTTCTTCCCTAAGCAGGAATAAGACAAGGATGTTCACTCTCACTACTTTAATTCAACATAGTACTAGAATTCCTAGCTTACAGCAATTAGATAACAAAAAGAAAAGGCATCCAAATTGCATCCAAAGGAAGCAGTAAAAATTTACTATTTGCAGATGACATTATACTCTTTATAGAAAATCCGAAAACTTCCATCAAAAAACTACTAGAACTGATAAATGAATTCAGAAGTCACAGGATACAAAATCAATGTACAGAAATCTGTTTAATTTCTATATACTAATAATGAAGCAACAGGAAAGGAAATTAAGAAACAATCCAATATAAAATTGCACCAAAAATAATGAAATGACTAGAAATAAATCTAACCAAAGAGTTGAAAGATCTGTATTCTGAAAACTATAAAAGGCTGATAAAAGACATTGAAGACAGCACAAGAAATGGAAAGACATTCTATTCTCATGGAGTAGAAGAATAAATATTGTTAACTTATATACATTACCCAGTGTAATCTACATATTTAATGCAATCCCTATCAAAATACCAACAGCATTTTTCACAGAACTAGAATAAATGATCTTAAAATTTGTATAAAATCACTAAATAGCCTGAATAGCCAAAGCAATCCTGAAAAAGAAAAACAAAACTGGAGGTATCATGATTCCAGACTTCAAATTATATTACAAAGTTGTAGTAATAAAATAGTATGGTACTGGCACAAAAATAGACACATACATCAATAGGACACAATAGAAAACCCAGAAATGAATCCATAGCTCTATGGTCAACTCATCTTCAACAAAGCAGGAAAGAATATCCAATGGGGGGGAAAAACAGTCTTTTCAACAAACGGTGTTGGGAAAACTGGACAACTACATGCAAAAGAATGAGACTGTACCACTTTCTTATATCATACACAATAATAAACTCAAAAGTACCTCTGACATTGGCCATAGCAACTTCTAGAAACATCTCTGGAGGCAAGGAAAACAAAAACAAAAATAAACTATTGGGACTTCAAAACAAAATGCTTCTGCATGGTGAAGGAAACAATTACCAAATTTATTTATTTATTTATTTATTTATTTATTTATTTATTTATTTATTTATATTATTTTTTATAATTATCGAATTTAAAAGGAAACCTACTGAATGGGGATGATATTTGCAAATAAAGGGCTAGTATCTAGAATACATAAAGAGTTTATACAACTCAATACCCAAAAAAGAAATAATCATATTTAAAAATTAGCAGAAGATAGGAACAGACATTTCTCCAAAAAAAGATATACAGATGGCTAGCAGACACATAAAAAGATACTCAATATCACTAATCATTGTAGAAATGCAAATCAAAACTACAATGAGATGTCACCTCACATCTTCCAGAATGGCTAAAATTAAAAACACAGGAAATCACAAGTGTTGGCAAGGACGTGGAGAAAAAGGAACCCTCTTGCACTATTGGTGGGAATGCAAACTGGTTCAGCAACTGTAGACAAGAGTATGGAGTTTCCTCACAAAGTTAAAAATAGAACCACCCTATCTATGATCCAGTAATTGTACTACTGGGTATCTGCCCCCCAAAATACAAAAACACTAATTCAAAAGAATATGTATACTCCTATGTTTATTTTATTGGCTACAATAGCCAAATTATGGAAGCAGCCAAAGTATTCATTGATGAAAGAATGAATATATATATATATATATATAGTGTAATATTATTCAGCCATTAGAAAGAAAGAATTTTTGCCACTTACAACAACTTGTATGGAACTAAAGAGTATAATGCTAAGTGAAATAAGTCAGAGAAAAACAAAAACCATATGATTTTATGTAGAATTTAAGAAACAAAACAAATGAGCAAAGGGAAAAAAGAAAAGAGGAAGACAAACCAAGAAACAGACTCTTAACTGTAGAGGACAAACTGATAGTTATTGGTTGAGAGGTGGGTGGGAGGATAGATTAAGTATGTGATGAGGATTAAAGAGTACACTTATCACGACGAGCACTGGGTAATGTATGGAATTGTTGAGTTACTATATTATACACCCGAAACTAATATAACACTGTATGTTACCTATACCAGAATGAAAAAATTTTTTAAATGAATAAAAAGTAAAGTTAATATATCAGCCTCTAAACAGAAAGAAAAAAAAAACTCCCTTAAACTAGAAAGTAGTAGGGAGGAACAAATGGTGGTAGGTTCACGTGAGTCATAAGAAAAGCTGTAGGGGCACAGATGGGTATAAGAAAATATAGCTTGCTATATGGTGAGAGAATTAGAGTGGGTCCAAGCACTCAAGGGAAACAGCATGACAGCTTCTGATGGAAGGAGAAATAAGAAAGATCAGAGTAAAGATGGACTCACTTTGACACTGGCCTCTGAGAGGTCAAAAGAGGAGAGAAACCATGAAGCTGTTGTGGCCTCAAAACACATTGGTTGTGTGTCTTTGTTTCTGGGTCTGTTTTGTTTTTGTTTTGTCTTCAGAAGCACAGATGTGTTTGAGAGTGAGAATTGAAAGCAAATTTTTGAAGCAGGATGGCAGAACCGCAGACCTACTTGGAAATGGACAGATACAGGTTCTAATTTTGTCTCTGACATTCATTGCAGCACAAGTTGATAAACATTCTAGAAAGTTGTTTCTATTGTTTGTCAAATGGTTAAGATAATATTTTCTTTGTAGAGTTTTTATGAAAAATAAATAAAATGATAGAGGAAAGTATCTAATACACTGCTTGGCAAACAGTAGGTACTCAATAGTATATTTGTATTATTGTTCTGTTTTTTAGTTTTAAGATTATCATGATCATCATCATTATCATTTTTCAACTTTGTAGGTTTGGTGGTTGCTTGGGATAAAAGGATGTGGAGGAGCTGAGTATGTTTCTATTAGTTGTTTTGGTGCTGTGTAAAAACTTATCAAACTTTAGCTGCTTAAAAGAACACTTGTTTATTATCTCAATGTTTCCATGGTTTAGAAGTCAGTCATGCTTAGGTGGGTCTTCCACTCAGATTCTCACAAGACAGTAATCAGGATGCTAGCAAGGCTGCATTCTTATTGGAGGCTCAACTAGGGAAGAATGCACTTCCAAGCTCAATCAGGTTGTTGGCAGTATTCATTTTTTTGCAGTTGTATAGCTTGGGGCCCTGGCTTATTACTGACTATCAGTTGCAGGTTATATCAGATTCTACTGGTATCCCACAGTTCCTAGAGACTACCCAAAGTTTCTAGAGCTGATACAGAATTCCTGGAGACCATCTAGAGTTTCTAGAGACCATCCTGAGTTCCTGGAGATCACCCACAGTTCCTAGAGACCAGCTCAAATTTCTAGAGACTACTCAGAGTTCCTTGGCACGTGGGCTTCTCCCACATGGCCATTTACTTCATCAAGTCCATAAGGATATTCTCTAGCTCTATTTTGCTAAGATAGAATCTTTTTTTTTTTTTAACATAACAGTTACAAGAGTGCTATCTCATTCCCTCAGTCACATGCTATGGTTAGGAGCAAGTCACAGATCCTTCTCACACTCCAGTGGAAGGGCTTAAGCAAAGATGAGGGCACCAGCAGGTAGGAAGTGTTGGGGGTCACCTTGGGGTCTGTCTGCCATATCTGCATCAGAAGTCCTCCATTAGTAACCAATTCACAATATTTATTGACTAGATTCTCTTATTCTTCTAGAATTATTAATAAAAATCTCCACTTAGGCTACTTGTCATGTTGGCTCTATTCTTCAAAGTGGGTAGAAAAAACACATGATTTAGATGATATTTACTGCAACCTTCTATTAAATATAAAATCAAAAATAATCAAACATAAAATAGTCCATAAGGTATGTTTATAAGTCAAACAAAAAAGTTATTTCCCTTAAAAGAATAAAAATTAGGCATCAGTGTGGCCAATATGCAGATAATATAAAAGATTAACCAAACATTAGTGTTCTCTTATTTAATCCTATCATCTTGGGGAAGTTCTTCAACATTGTTCATAAGCAACAATGAATATTAAATAGAAATTTCTGTGACTAGAAATATCTAAAGGTAATCCATTTACCAGCATTAAAATGCATGGTGTTGTAACTTTCCTGCACAGAAGGCACAAAGAGCAGAGAACTGGAGATATAGGTGGGGGAAGGAAAGAAATTTATTTTTATATCTTGAAGTGCAGCTTCCAAGAAAAGGTAGGATTGTCCAAATCTCTCTTCCTCCCCAACTATCCCAAGTAAAAGAACTCCATGTAAAATAACTTTCTAACTCCTTGTTCTATAGATTTTTTTGAAAGTCTTTCATCATGATGACCAGACATTATACTATGTGGTTGTTTATCATCTTTCTTCCTAACTAGAAGATAAATAGTGGAAGCATAGGTTGTCAGTTTTGCATGTGTGTTTCTAGAGTTTCAAAGAGTGTCTAGGGGCACCTCGGTGGCTCTGTCAGTTAAGTGTCAGATGCTTGATTTCAGCTCAAGTCATGATCTGAGGTCCTGAGATCAAAAATTGCATCAGGCTTTGTGCTGGGTGTGGAACCTATTTAAGATTCTCTCTCCCTCTCCTCCTCCCCCATCCCCATCCCCATGCACGTGCTCTCTCTCTCTCTCTCTCTCTCTCTCTCTCTCTCTCAAAAAACAAAAACAAAAACAAAGAGAATCTAGCACACAGGAAAAAAAAACTGTTCATTAAGAAATGAATGTATGACTTCACAGCAGCAGCAAATATCTAGCTAATGCTTTACCCAAAGGGTTGAGTCAGTTTGAAATCAAGTTGAGAGGCCTTGAAATTTCTTAATTATCTGAGACACAAATTAAAGAGTTTGCATTATATCATCATTATTACTATATGATATATACCTAAAATTCTGAAGGCACTGTAAGTTTCTATTATTTTTAAATCTATACTAATTCACTAAATTCAGTAATCCATAGAAGGATTATCTATCATTGATGTGATTTACAAAAGTTCCACTCTGTTTGCTTAATAGTCTCTTGAAATAGAAATCCAAGCTGATCACAAAATATTAAATTAAAAGAATATTATCAACAGCAAAAAAAGATGTTGGTCTCTATATATGCATATAAAATAATCATTTTAATTCAACTGTAGCTTATATGATTTCTATTCACTTCAAGGGCAACTGAAATTTACTTTAAAAATTAAGTTCCAATAACCTACTTCATGGGGTAGGAGGCATTCTGAATTAGAATGTTACTGAAAGCAGAGAAATTAAAATACGTCAAATAAAACTTTATTTTAATAAATGAAATGGATTAACTTAAATTTTTAGAAAGTGAGGGATGCCTGAATTTTTCAGATCCCATAGAGTACAGCCTTGAAAATCTACAATGTCAGGTATGTGCTGGTTCAGCACAGAAACCTCAAGGGAAAAACAATAGTAAATGACTGCCTTAGGTTTGCTCAAATAAATTCCTCAAGAAATCTCTAAGGATGTCATAATCCAGAAAAATCATTCTTAAAATGCACTGTTATCTTTAATAGTACTTCTCCAAATAGACTTGTTTGTATTTTGCTCTCATTGATTTAAGATAGTTATTATCCTTACTGATTTAATTTGGTAAAACTCTTATTAATGTAAGCATGACTTCTCTCAAAATACACTTGAAAAAAAAATACCAAGATTAAGATTTATTGGTTTCCTTCCACAACAAGTCTTATTTATATTCAAAGTACCTAAACATTGGTCTCTAATGGATTTTTAATTTAATTTAATTTAAAAGACACTGACTCTATCAACTTTCCCACTCCTTTTACCTCAACTGATCCAAGACCCTCTGAAGTTAATTCCAGAAACTATTTATTCCCACAGCAAGATAAAGTCCAGAAGTGGGGTGAAGATCACTGTTTTTTCTTAGAACAGGTTGTGACTGGGATCCCTGGGTGGCGCAGTGGTTTGGCGCCTGCCTTTAGCCCAGGGCGTGATCTGGGAGACCCTGGATCGAGTCCCACGTCGGGCTCCCGGTGCATGGAGCCTGCTTCTCCCTCTACCTGTGTTTCTGCCTCTCTCTCTCTCTGACTATCATAAATAAATGTAAAAAAAAAAAAAAAAAAGAAAGAACAGGTTGTGACCAATTAGTGAACTGTAAAATTATTGTTTTATGTCTCAAAAAATGAAATAGAATTGAAAAGCACGCAAAATATCAATATAAATGACAGGTTGTGAAGATAAGTATTTTTTGAAAATGTTTTTATTGTGGGTATCTGTACTTGGTCACATGTAAAATGTTTAGAGCAGATTCCAATCAGAAAAGTTTGAAAAACACAGAAGTAGAGAAAAGAATGAACTTTAGAGTCAAACATACCTAGCCCAAATGCTGGTTATAACACTCCCTGTGCGACACAAAGTAGGTAACCTCTCACAACCTCATATTTCTCATCTAAAATGGTGATGACAGGGGTGTGTAGGTGGCTCAGTGGTTGAGTGTCTGCCTTTGGCTTAGGTCGTGATCCTGGGGTCCTGGGTTGGAGTCCTGCATCAGGCTCCCTCTGCCTATGTCTCTACCTCTCCCTGCGTTTCTCATGACTACATAAATAAAATCTTTAAAAAAAAAAAAACAAAATGGTGATTATAATTCCAGGTGGAGAAGTGAAAGAATATTAGTAGACTAGAATCAATTTGAACATAACTGGACTGACTGACATCAGATCTCATCCACATCTACTTTTGTCACAAATATACCAGATTCCAAATGTGAGTGACATACTTACAGAAATTAGGAAGACCTGGCATAAAATTTGAAATATCAGTAAAAATACCAACAAACAAACAAAAAGTGTCTTGCATATTGCAATCAGCCAACTGACTCTTAATCAGTACCGAAGTCATCAACCTGTTTTATTGTGCTGCACTGTGGTCTGGGAGCTAGCACAAGAGATATGCAAAAATGAGTCATGATCTCCATGAATAATATTTTAAAAGGCTCAACCATAAATAACTTAGCATTTATATGAAATATAAAACTCATTAAATGTTTTAATGCGTCCTCAAATAATTTAGCTCACAGAATGTTTTTCCACTGAAGTCACTCAAATTACTTATCTCCAGAAGTTATCTCTGAAATTTTAACTGTGCCGAGAGAGCATCAGTCCAAAGGTTGAAAGTTGCTTCATAGAGAAATTTGAAATTGAGAGCCAATTAGAATTCTCTTGTTGTTAGAATTCCCTGCCTCAGAGTTTAGAAAATTATTAGAAACATTCCAAACTTTATGAAAGCCACTGTTATGCATTGTAGTACCTCAGTTAGGCAGTCATCAGTTTCTACTCTGTGCAGACTTAGAACAGCATCACTTGAGATGGAATTTGTTTTTTTCATTTTATCATCCAAAAGGAAAATTATTTTAATTATATGGGCTTCAGATCAATCTAAAGATAATCACTGCCTTAGATGATTCACAAAAGTAACTTTTTAATACGTTTAAAAATTTTGCCAGGACTTAGTAAGTTCCAAGAGATCAAATGATAGAATCTTTGTATGTGTGTCTCTAGGAAATCACATATGTGTTTCACATTTCTTAAAACCTCTCAAATTTTTGAACTTGCATAATCATGAATATCAAACAATATTTTAAAAATTGCCTCAATCTAGAAAATTTCTGATTTATTTCACTTTCAACAATATAATAAGAAAGCCAACATCTTTATCTCTACAATAATTAATTAAAATGAAAGAAATTCAGGCCACTGCATTAAAAAATAATTCCAAATATCAATAATACTATCTTAAGATTAGTATGTTACAATTGGTCTATTCATCTAATATTACTGGTAGGAACACATGCTTCTTAAAAAACAAGTTTAGAGATTATGTTGTCACAAATGCAAAGAAAAGAATGTTGAACCAATGTGTCAAGCTAAAAACACTGCCAATTTTTGGATTTCCAATTTGTTTCCCATTTGCTCTCTTCCTTATCTTCTATAACATAACTTGACTTTCAGATCAAAACAAAATTGGACTTTTATCTGACCTCCTTCCAGCTTATAGAGTGGTTTAGTTAGTACTTTAGAACTGTAAAACTCACCTTATTTTAAATTTAAAGATCTACTTGATAATTATCTTTAATTAACAAAGTCTGCAAGTGGTAATGATTCTCTAAATTCATGGTATATGGGCTCCCTCCAGTGGCTAATTTAGAATCCACAAATCTCTTAAAATGGCTACTTTCTACTACTAAGTTTATTTAAGCAATGATCAGTCATGGTTTAAAAATCTTTGAGCTTAAATTTTACAAGGAAGAATAATATCAGGTGAGCATTTAGCCATAAGCCATTCAACTATTTATTCATTTAGCAAGAAATAGTAGAGCTTAAAATATGTGCCAGGCACCATGCCAATCTCTGGAGATTCAAGATATGAAACGACGTCTTTCTAGGACCTCAGTTTGAAGAGACAACACAGATGTTTATAAACAATGACAAGCATCACCCATCAAAAACACAGTGAGGTGAGTACAATAATGGTGGCATGCATAAAGAGGAACAGAGACTCCATAGAGCAAGTGAATAATCCTAAGCAGGTAGACAAGAAATCACAAAATAAGAATATGTGGCTCAAAAGAAGAGACATTCCAAGAGAAGAGAACAGGATGTTTAAATGCTTAGATTCATAAAATAGTTGAGCATATATGGAAAATGAAGTATTTCTGTTTGATTAGAGCTCAAGTGGGTAACTAGAAGGAGCTAATGGTGTTATGGAGGACACAAGATTCCTACCTTCCTATCTGTGTATGAGCCACTAAAATGTTTTTTAAAAGGGAGTGACATGGATAGATTTCCATGTAGGAAAATTGTTGTGGTGTAAAGCCCAGATTAGAGCAGTGATTGAAGCCATTTTTACCCTTATTTTTAGGATAAAAATAAGTGATAAGAAGGAAGTGAAAGTCAGAGACTGCAAAAATGGAAATAAGTACATAGAGTCAAGAGATGTTAAGATCTTAGGTGCAGGAAAGAGAAAGAAAAATGTGTCTATCATGCTCTTGGAAGTCAGGTTTACATTAAATTCAAACTAGTATTAATTTGTAAAATTTTTAAAATTTACAATAACATCATTGGAAATGTATTAAATGTCATCAGTGACAATTATGTTTAATGAATAGAATAGTTGTGTGAATAATATTAAAAGTAAATTTGGGGCATGGGTAAGGGATTCCTCTCTTTAACATTGGGAATCAGTGATGTTACTGAGATATCTCTGCTCCTATGTCATTAAAATAAATTTTGCGGGGCACCTGGGTGGCTCAGTTGGTTAAGTGTCTGCCTTCAACCCAGGTCATGATCCCAGGATCCTGGGATTGAGCCCCACATTGGGTTCCCTGCCAACTAGGGCCTGCTCCTCCCTCTCCCTTTGCCTGCCACTCCCATTGCCTGTACTCTCTAATAAATAAATAAATCTTAAGGAAATAAAATAAATTTTGTGACACCATGTGTCTATTGGAAAGAATATTAATGGAAACTATAAAAAGAGAAGCTTGGGAAGTCTGAAATTCCAGCATCTGAACAGTTTACTTCACTAATATATTAAATTTGAGTGAGCAATAGATGACATTTAAGAAGTACTGATGCTTTTGATATATGTCATTAATATCTGTGCCCAAACTTCATAATTTGATAGTTTCCAACACTGTAGATACCAATTCCCAAAGTAGAATGAAAAAAAAGTCTACTTTTCCCAGTCTCCCCTAATACTAAAACATATACATGTGTGATAGATGGAGGCAACTATTTTCTGCAATTAAGAATTTTGGCCAGTACACAAGCTTCTAGTAGAAGTCATTGAAGGCAGCAGCTCCTTAAGGAAACAAGACATTGGGATTGGTTTTCTGATAGCTATGTTTATGGGCAGTAAAGATGGAACACTGGTAAATCCATGAAAAGTAGTAATAAAACAGTTACTGCAGTTATCATCCAAGGACATCTGAGCCTATTGAAAGCAAGACTTTGGCTGATTAGGTAGAGGCCTCAACAGACTTGCCACTTTGGGCTTTCCTGCTTTAGAGGTTTTTAAATACCTAAATAAGAATGCTTAGATCAGTGACTACAGCAGTAGTTCTCTTGAGACTGCCACATGGCTATTTCAGACTGCTTGTGCCATTGAAAATAGGCAAAAGGGAATTAATACATTGCCTGGGTGATTGATCTTGACTAGCAAGTGAAAATAGAGTACTTTACAACATTTAGGGAAAAAGAATATATATTGAACCCAGGAGACCCACTGTGATTCTTTTGTGTACTTGTAGCCTCATGATTAGTTGTAGAAATCAAGACTGGAGCAGCTATTTTCTTCCTTCCTGACTGTGGCATATGTTTATTTACTATGCAAGTTAATTCCCCTTTCTCCTACCTTCCTTCTCCTTACTCTTTTCTGTAGGGCTTGCTGGTTATGGCTAACTTTGTAACTTACTTCCTAGATTTCAGAATATTAAGATGGGATTGTGGCTGAGCAAGAGGAGAAAGGAACATGGAGTTATGTGTGCATAACTTCACTGAGATGTATTTGTGTGACCATCATGTTAACTTAACTAGGTCTGAGAGTCCAACATTATCACTATGTGTGCAGGAAAGGAACAGGCTACATCCCAATTCATACACAATATTGATTTATTTGTTGTTGTTGTTGTTGTTACTGTTAGTTTTAAATAAGCTATACTATCTAGATTCTATCTTTATAGCAACCAAAACTAATTCCGCACTTTTCACTCTCCAAAAGGGTCTTTTTATAAACGGAGGTGACTAAATAAATTATAAGCACTGAGGTTGTACTTTTGTTCATTCAAATGTTAGACCATGAAGTATTTAAATCAAAATGTACAACTTTCATTCTTCTAGCATTTAAGTATTATTTTTGAGGCCAATTATTTTAAAACAAAAAAAGGAACAATGCACACTAAAGAGATAAAATTACATTTCAGTGATGTTCAATATCACAAAAAACTTTCATTATCACTGAACAGCAAAGACACCTGGGCATATATTCACTGACAAAACCCCTCTGAGATCTAGCATAATGGCAGTACTCTACACTAAAATAGCTCATTGTAATGGAATTTTCCTAATATAGACATCTGAATGTGATTTCTGGAGAGTTTCATTTTCATTGCCATTGGAAGACAAACTTCATACATAAACACATAAGAAAATGTTGTTCATGCATAAACTCCTTTCAGATTATCTTTACTGTATACTTCAGTATTGCTTCATATTATTTATATTTGTAGTTTGCTGCAGTTTAGTTATTTGAAAGGCTTATATATATTATATATTATATTATATTATATATATTATACATATATAATATGTATATTAACTCCCCATTTACCAGAATTTATAAATGTAAAATATCTAGTCATAATGCATGTATCAGATAGGATGTTTTATCTCCAAGTGATATAAACCAATTTAAGATTACAAAAACAATAGATTATTTTCTCAAATAATAGGAGGCCTGATGGTAACTGTTATCTGAACCAATTGATGTAGTAGGTCATTTATGACAAGTTTTCTCTGATCTTATAGGTGTTCCCCTAAGGGTGCAAGCTCTGCCACAGCTCAAGCAATGGATACACAAAAGTAATGTTTAAAGAGAAGGAAGAAAGAAGGTTTCCTCCTGGACATCTCCAATTTTAGTGGGCAGAAAAATATTTCTGAAGACCTCTCAAAAGGCTTCCTCTCAGGGCTCATTGACCAGAACTAGGTTGTATGCTTTGAATTACATCACAGATAATTAGGAATGGGGTGATGATGCTCAGATTAGAGCAAATATGATTCATTTCCCAGGACAGTCATTCCCATTAGGAGAAGGGGGATTTGCTCCCCAGGTGACATTTTGCACTGCCTGAAGATGTTTCTGATGGTCACAATTTAGGGACAGTAATGTTACTAGAATCTGGTAAGTATAGGGCAGCACTGCTGTTATGCATCCTACAATAATAGATGGAACAAAGGAAATGGCATCCCACCCCCTCAGAAAACATCACCTGGCTTAAAGTATCAATAGTGCCAAGGTTGAGAAAACCTGTCCTAAGATTTTGCTTGCTTTCTCTGGTTAGAATGCCTTTTGATAAGTGAACAAAATCAAGGTTATTTTGGCAAGAACCTAAAGGGGAAAAGACTATGAGATCAGTGGTTCTCAACCTTTAGAAAATATCAGAGAGAGTAAAAAAAAAAAAAAAAAAAAAAAAGAGGGATCCCTGGGCGGCGCAGCGGTTTAGCACCTGCCTTTGGCCCAGGGCGCGATCCTGGAGACCAGGGATCGAATCCCACGTCGGGCTCCCGGTGCATGGAGCCTGCTTCTCCCTCTGCCTAAGTCTCTGCCCCTCTCTCTCTCTATCTATATGACTATCATAAATAAATAAAAATTAAAAAAAAAAACCTAGAAATAACTCATTTAAAAAAAAAAAGAAAAAGAAAACATCAGAGGGCTTGCCTGGAGGGCTTATTAAACAAAGATTGCTGGACCCCATTTCCAGATGTTGTGATTCAGTATTTCTGGGGTGAGGACTCAAAATGTGCATTTCTAAAAGTTTTCAGGAGATGCTTATGCAAACACCACATATTTGAGAACCATTGTTTTCAACCACACTCCAGGAGATTGTGAATAAGCATTTATCAGATTGTGACCTTGGACTACTAATGTAACCTCTGTGGGCTTCTATCTTCTCACTGGTAAAACCAGCAATATAAGAAACATAAACGGGTTTATATTTTGGTGAGCTTTGACTCCTCTGTGACCAAATGTCCCATTGAAACAACACGTCTTGCTCCCTATGGTATTCATATCACATCACAGAAAATAAGAAAAGTTGTTTAAGATGTAGTAAAATTTGAACCATCTTAAAAACCAAACAGATCAGTTGAATTTCTTCTAAGTAGAAGACCAAAACCGCTAGCCTCTATGTCAGGTGGTACAGTTTAAGTTAAAGTTTAAATTAAATGTTTGGACATCGGTAAGGCACACACATAATAATCTCAATCCTTTTGTGAAAAACAGCATTTGAAAAATTGCAGTAAGATCCTGAAGAGGCTATCTACAAAACAAGAAATATGAATTGTTGGGGGGCACCTGGGTGGGTGGTTCAGTGGTTGAGCATTTGCCTTTGGCTCAGGTCCTGATCCTGGGATCTTGGGATGGAGTCCTGCATCGGGCTCCCAGTAGGGAGCCTGCTTCTTCCTCTGCCTGTGTCTCTGCCTCTCTCTCTGTGTCTCTTATGAATGGGTAAATAAAATCTTAAAAACAAAAGAAATATGAATTGTTAATGAGAAAATGTTCAATTTAACCAACAAAGACATGCCACTTAAAATAACCAGGACATGCTTCCTCTGTTTGGACAAAGATCAAGGAAAACACTGAATGGGGGTGATCAGAGAAAAACAACTAGAGTCACAGTAGACACTATTTAGCAAATTTTGCTATAGAAGGATGACAGAATCAAATAAGAAAGAAATATCAAATTACGGAAAGGTCAAACAGGTAATATAGTGGCATTTTACTAGTTCTGTGCAAGACTAATAGCCAGCTTCCAAACAAGAGAATAGCATTATGGCTACTTCGTAATGATGATGTTGATAAGGATGAGTATGATATGCCTTTGCTTATTAACATACTAAAACAAGGAAGAGATATTAGAAAAATATTCATTTAAGTAAATCAGGGAGGTGGGCAATATTTATACTTTGTAAGTGCTCTTGTGGTATGGAGGAAAAATAACAAGAATGGATGAGTCACACAAGATGAACCACAATAAGGAATTAAGCCAAGAAGGTAAATTGAAAAAAATAAAAATAGTGGTATTAGGGTGGCATCACTGTAGTTGACATATTTATGTACACATTTACACACATAAAGAGAAAAATAATTCATTTGTTCATTAGGTAGGCCTGGTAAAAGGTCTGACTGACTTTGCCTTGCGACTAGGATAAAGGCTGGTGATTACTAAACTCTCCATTCCTGGTGCTTTTTTTAGACATCATCGAATTTAATGCACATAATAGCCCTCTCAGGAAACCAGTATTATCTCCATTTCACAGATGAAGTCACTGAAGTTCAGGAAGATGAAGTGACCACACTAGTCCTGGCTGGCATCGAAGTCTGCTCTCTTTCTACTATAATTCTGGTGTTGCCCTTGGATGGTGATGATAAACATCATAGCATTAATGACTAACATTTATTGAGTAGCAAGTGCTGTGCTAGGCAAATTGCCTGTGTTATCCCATTTAATTCTCAATATAATCCTGTTATCTATTCCCATTTGCAGATGATAAAATTAAGAGGATATGTTCAAGGTCATAGAATTCTTAAACCTAGGTCCGCATGATTCCAAAGCCTACACATAAATGTCTTTCTTGTATTTTCTTCTTTAATGTAACATTTTTCTTCTTTTTTAATAAGAGGAAAGAAAGGGGGAGAAAAAAGTCCAAATGGAGATACAAACTTTCCACTGATGGTTCTCTAATCAGTTTGAAAGAGACATTCATTGTTTTATTAGGGATTAAGGATGATGAGAAGACCCTATCTGTCTTGATTTAAGTCTTAATTTCTACCTTTACCTCCCAATCCTAAATTCTGGTGTAAAATGGAATTTTCATCATCAAATTTGATGGGTTTAAATCCTATTGGTTTTAAATCCTAAAGTTTGGAAGAATATGGAAAGTGGAAATTAAAATGGATTTAGAAGCTGCCTGTTTCTCTACAAAAGTACTCTCACCAGCAATGTATGCATCAGGTAATTTTGTACTAACAGTGCATATAGGATACTAGTGACTGGCATGCATTACATGCATATACACTTTTAAAATGTTATTAAGCCTTACAATAATCCTCTAAGGTACATCATTCTCTCCAGTTCACAGATAAAGGAAATGATGGTTAGGTGACAGGATGGCTTAGAATGGTTAAATGAGCTGTTGACTGGTAGAAATGGGATTTTGTTCCCTAACTATTTAGCTCCAAAGCATGTGTGCTCATCCAGGGGGCTAAAACAGAAAAATAGGTAGCTTTGTAAAGAGATGTGAGAGTAAGAAGTACCAGGACACAAGTTGGTACAGTAAGACCCAGAGTGACAGTCTATTTTAAGAGTAAAAAGGAAGGTAGGGAGACTCAGATAATTGGTGAAGAACCTCACAGAAAAAAAAAAAAAAAGGACGACAAAAAAAGTCTATAGCCTGGTATTAAAAATGCATGTATAGTTTGTTTGCTTGCCAGTGTCAGCTTCCAGGGGATGTTCAGTCTCTCCCTCCGCTGGTGATAGGTTGTTCTTCTTTGCTTTGTATCATCTGAAACACAGCGCTCAACTTCAAGCTGAGTCTAGTAATGAAGAGTGCCCAAGTGAAATCCCATTTTGGACCTACATAATTAGATAGAAGTTGCTTTTCTCCGAGTCAAAATATTTGTAGAAGATTATTATCTATCTGCATTTAAACTTTATTCCATTCCAATTTAATTTTAAGATTAGTGCAAAACATTCATGAATACACCGTTTTTATAGAGGCCTCAATGACTCAGAGAGGTCTTAAACTATTGATCAGTCAACACGTAATAGCTTAATATTTGATGGGAATAGATCAGGTTATCTGACTTTATGTTCTGTTCCTTCCTCTTTTTATAGGATAAGGTTGTCTTCAATGAAAAAAATGAAAAATAAAAAGAAAGGAAGCAGGAATTAATGGAGTTTGGGAGTAGCACTTAATGAAACTTTTCCTTTTAAAAAAAATTTATTTATTCATGAGAGACACACAGAGAGAGACAGAGACATAGGCAGAAGAGAAGCAGACTCCCCACGGGGAGCCTTGGGCAAGACTTGATCCCAGGACCCTGGGATCACGACCTGAGCCAAAGGCAGATGTCCAACCACTGAGCCATCCAGGTGCCCCCGTGAAGATTTTTCAATAACCAATAGAATGACATCAGTAAAAGTTATTTTTCTTGATTTATTATTTGTGTTTATTTTAATATTTTGATTCCATTTTCTAGGAAGCAAGTCAAATGTGTCTCAAAGAAAATGGAATTTTTAAAAGATTTGTGGCACAATTGTTTCATAGGAATAACTAGCTGCTTTATTTTTGTATAATTAAAATGATCTTTGTCCTTTAACTAGCTCATCAATACAAGCCTGTTACTTCAGTCTTTGTGATCACCACCCAAACTTCATCGTCAGCCCAAAGGAAGGGTAACTTATTTTCTGTCATGGTGATTTTAAGTAAACAACATTTGCAGTGCTAGCTCTGCAACCCCACACCTATAAAATGATTGCACCTGTCACCCACGACATGAGGTCTTGAGACCAGATAAACCAAACCACCAGTCATCTTTCTAAAAAGGGACGACCAGTTTTAATAACTAGTAATATGCATAAGTTTTTTAGCCTCAGGGCAGAAACTGATCATTAAAAGGATTTGGGAAGGCATTTCCTCTTATTTCAATCACAGTATCACAGAATTAGATGTGTATGTGAGAAGGCTTACTTCAAAAAAGAACTATTGCCAAGAGCAAAATACAATATTTGATGCAATGATTCAGTCATTTAAAATAGTACCCAAGCTCTATTGTGTCACATTCACACCTGTGCTCTATTTTAAAAAGATCCTCCGAGTCTGCAAGGCTGGATTAACAGCACCATCTGAGACAGGCAAAAGGCCAAGTGTCTAAGTAAGCATTCTATGAAAATCAAAATTGATGGCTGTCTCAGAACTTTATAGGTTGATGGAATTGTTCTGTATTTTGATTGTGATGGTAGTTACACCAGTGTAAACATTTGTCAAAATTCATTGACCCATACATTTAAGATGGGTGCTTTTCATTGTATGGAAATTATACCTCAATAAAGTTGATTTAAAAAAATGACAGCTGTCCATGCTGACCATGAACACATGCCTCGCTGGCAAAAGCAATAGAAACCGTGAAGTCATTTCTGGGTGCACACTAATAAAGATTAAATATAGCATTTAAGACTGTTGCAGTCATGAGCAAAAGAACTTCCTTGTGAAAAACTGGAGATGACAATTAAAGATCTATTGGGAACCTTATCTTACTAAGACAAAACTAGTCATTCACTAGGAGACTCTCAAATTTGCTTCTTTCTTTCAAACTAATCATAGAATGTGTCAGAATTCTCAGCAGATTTCTAAAGGTTTGTACCCTCATGTATGCACGTAACTCATCATTAAACCTGGTAAAGCTCAAGCTTGTATGTATATTAACTATGAAGAACACATCTTATTCTTGTCTCAAAAAAAAAATAAAAGCATACTTCTCTGGGATTATTGAAAATATATCTAAGAAATATAATCAGGAAGGCTAATTTCCTAAATATGTAACATTGTAGATACTGAGAGGCAACACATATCCTAGAAACCACTTTTGATTGTGTCACCTTGACAAAACCATATCTTTCTGGATCTATGTCTATTTTTGCTACTGTAAAATGAACAGGCTAGACCAGACAAAGCTCTATGACATAGAACTGTGTAAATCACACTGGATTAGAAGCTCTATTTTTACTAACCAGAAAATCTCTCTTTTTATCACTTTTCTGTTGTTATACTAGATTTGGAGAAAGGATGGTGTTGATGAGGAAATGAGGAAATTTTTTAGTTTACTCAATGAGATACTCTAAATATATCTATTTCAAAAGACTGGATTTGATACGAGAAATGTTCTAGAACTTAAAGTTGTCAGGAAAATATTAGAAAGAAAAAGAATATTATTGGCAAGGGAAAAATAAAAAAGAAATTAAGCTATGATTCATCTCACTAATATTTAACGAGAAAGATCTATAATAGATTAAAATATTTTTCATTGGAAGTAATTGAATAATCTTTGACTTTGGTGGAAATAATCATATGTTTTAGAAATTATGACTATGGAATCTTGGATTTATAAGGGAACAAAAATGGTCATCAATACCCTCTTAGAGTCCAATGGTAGCCTGTATTTTAACATAAAATACAAAAACAACTAAACCTGTCTTGATTATTTTACTTTTGTACAGGAAAAGGCACAAAAACAATTTCACACAGCTGTCACTTTGCATGTTTAAGCCAAGCTGTGATTAATATTTTAAAGATTAATATTCAGAGATAGCAGCAGGGGCTTTCTCTTATCACATAAGGCTAAATTCTATCCAAGGTTGTATTTATTCATAAACTTTAACTTGGTAGCACCAGGAAATCTTTCTCAATTTCAAACCAGGGCACACTTTTCAACCTAAGAACTGCTGATAGTAAAATGGATTTTCCCAAGGAAAACTAAACCCTTCAGTTCGGAGAATAAAAAATATAGCAAAGAAAACAAATGATAGAAGTCTAGAGCCTCAAAAAGATTATCTAACACTTGGACATAATGTGCAAATAGCCCATCATTTCAGTGTCATTCAGGAGCAATAGTCATTTAAGGTTTAAGAATACACTCAGTTCGGATCCCTGGGTGGTGCAGTGGTTTGGCGCCTGCCTTTGGCCCAGGGCGCGATCCTGGAGACCCGGGATCGAGTCCCACGTCAGGCTCCCGGTGCATGGAGCCTGCTTCTCCCTCTGCCTGTGTCTCTGCCCCTCTCTCTCTATCTGTGACTATCATAAATAAAAATTAGAAAGAAAAAGAATACACTCGGTTTAAGTCTGAACTATTGTTAACAACTGATTACCAATTCCAAACCTAGTCTAGTTACTTATTTACTTCTTTAATTATTTTTGTCTGATAGAGGAGTAAAATTCTTTTCTAAAAACATCCAAATTTATTGCCTTTTGAATACTTACCAATTTTTTTTCAATAGAACTCAGTCATCTTACCCTAATATTTATTTATTAATGGGCTCATAGACAATTTTTCAAATGCTCTCTGGATTGGTGAGAACAACTTTCTTTTTGTCTGATTAACAAGTTAAATGGAAGAAAAGATTCCACATATTCACTTTATATTTGCCTGCCAATCATGATTTTGCTTTTTGAAAATTATATTTTAACAAGAGATCAAGATGCTAAATGAAAACTGTGCTGTTTTTTTTTCTTTTTTTCTTTTTTAAGAAAATGTTAAAAGGGCTGAGCCATGTAACTGGAAGTTTTATGAATCATGGATACTTGGGAGAAAAACCTACAAAGAAATATCTTAAAAGTGGTGCAAGCCCTATATAAAGGATGCAGTTCCTTCTATTTGGAAAGAACTGCATTACCACATGCTTAGCTCCTATTCGTCTCTTAAAATTCAGCCAAATTTCTTTTGCAAGGTTATTAGTATTTCCCTAAAAACAGTTATTTCCTTCACATCATTTGACTCATCCATTTTTAAAGTAGCTATCTTGTATTATAATTGATATCTTTAAATGTCATTACTGAATCCTCAGCTTCATGTTCACTCCATATCCTGAATAAAGGATCACCTCAGGGACCACCTGGCCTTCACCTCCCACCTGTGACCTGAAGAACACAGACTGTAGAATTTTCACCATGGATCCAGTTCCTACCTCTGCTTCCTTCCCTTACCTATGATTTTGTATTTGACCTTGTCTTCACCCAATATGCTCTCTTTGATGTCTCTGGGCTCCTTTCCCATACCCATGGACCAGGGCCACTCTATCCTTATGCCTAGCCATAGCTTCCAAACCACAGTTTTGGCCAGGGACTCAGGCTATTTAAAAGTTATTCCCAGGTATTTGGCTTCTGGATGCTATCATTGTTCTCACATCCTGGGTCCTTGTCTATCTAATACACTAGTCTGTCCCTCAGCTGCCACTGGTATGAACAGCTGAGAGAATGTGTGTGATCAAAGAGGACACACCCCAGGTTCCTGCATTTCCAGTCTTCAGTCTTCAGCCTTTATGCCCTTCAAAATCCACTGGCAGGTTACCTTGAGCTTTGTACTGATCCTGGCATTCTTCCCTGCCCCATTCCCCACTGCTTGAGAGCTAATAATGTGATCATACTTTTTAGAGTACAGCCACACATACTGCATGTACCCAGGATCCATGCTGATATCAATCTCTAGTGCTGCTAATGTGGCCCTTCATACTAGACCATTTGAAAATACATTTTCCACTTGCTCATCAAGAATGTTTATCAGAACTCATACTTCCTCCATCAGCAACTCAATGGTCTCTTAAGCTTAGTTTTTTTTCATTAGATATATAATAAAGCTCATTTTAGTAGCATTTAAATATATACTAAACATATGTTTAAATAGTAAATATTTAAATGTTTATATAACACATTACATAAATATATTTGAAGTATATGTTAGAATACATAAATTCAAATATATAAGTACATATATAAAATATTTATACAATACAATTATATTTATATTTAATTTACATTTACATATTAGATATTTAAACATTTAACTATATAAATGTATATTTAAAAAAGGATAAAAAGAAGCATAGATGAATTTTGCCATTTAGAGATAAAAAATACTAATATTGTGGTATATAACAATACTTTCACCTCTATAATACATAAATATTAATTCTTATTATGAAAATGGCATTTATTACACCTTAAAATCTTTTTTTTCTTATAATAAAATCCATTTCCATGTCAATATGTATACTTTTAAATAGTCTAGCTACATTTCATTGTATAGCTGACCAATGTTTATGTGAATAATTCCTCTGGTTGGAATTCAGAGAGTGTCCATTTTTTTCACTGTTATAAACAGCATTGCAGTGGACATTTTGGTCATAAATGTACATTAGTCAGGTTAGGAAAATTCCTACCCATAGGATCAGTTCAGAGGGATACATACTCTGGAACCTTCTGATACACATGACTCTTCACAAAGTTTTTCCAGTTATTCTTCTGGAAGTACACTCTCACACTCTCACCAACATGCAGTACTGTCAATGCTTTATAAGGTTTGAACAATGAAATATAAGAAAGGGCTATTATCCTCAATAACAGAAAACATTGCTGCAAATTGTATACATCACTGTGGCCTCGAGCTTAAGCTCTGTGATGGGAATACCAATAGGACCCCAGCATAGGATGAGGGAGGCCAACGGGGGTGTGGTCAATGAACTTGCCTGGTGGAAGCAACAGGACCAGAAAGATCTTTACTCATGAAAGGATAAGCAAACCGTGGAAATGAAAACCACAAGGGGTTTGTGAAAGGGTGAAACATTTAAGGAACCAAGACCAGTATATATAAGATGAAGAGGAAAAAGTATGTTTAAAACATCACTGGTAGAAAGCAGGGGGAAAGTTGTTTACTTTCTTAATATGTTTTATAAAAACAAGGACTCTCAGACACAGGAATAAGGATGAAACCAAGACACAGGGGGATGAATTAAAAATAAGAAGGGTGAATTAAGAATTATAAGGAAAAGAAAAACGAAATTGTAGGAGGCAAAGCGGCATTTGACATAGGAAAGAGCCTGAATGATACTGAGAAACAGAGGTCTTTTCTACTAAGAATGGTGTTATACTATATATCATTCGTTTATTCTAAGAAACAATTTTAGATACATACTGTGCATAGCAACATTTGAGGATAAATGCTGAGGATCCCAGTTTGTAAAGAATTCACCAGCAGAGGGGAAGACCAATTGGAAACATTATAGAGGCTGAGTTCTCAAACAGAGGCTGGGCACAGTGCTGCAGGAGCAGAATGAAGGACTAACTACCCACAGGCCTGAGGAAGGTCTTCACAAAGGTTATAACCTGTAAATCAGGATTTGTAGAATTTAGCATATTTGGCCAGACTGGTGGACCATCAGGAGGAATGCCAGGAAAAGGAAAGAGCACCGGCAAAATTCTCAAATCCATGTTCATCTCGACTCAATAGCCCTTAGTATACTGGTTATTAACAGTGTGAGGGATCGGTTTAGCCCTTAAAAAATCTTTGCCTGAGAAACTTGCAAATTATGGGTATGCACACCCACGTGTCAATGTTATGACAATTGCAGCTGTTTAAAAAGGTTGTGTGACTACAGAATGGGAGAATTATTTATAGCCATGGGCTAGCTCTATTTAGCATGGTGTAAAGCCACAAGTTTTTTTTTTTTTAGCTTATGTGAAAAGGTTACAGAAACCTTAAATTAGTATTTTTTAAAATATGGTAAAACAAAGCAGAATACAGTTTCCAATATTTAAATTGCTTTTTCTCTAAAGGTCTCAGTGGCTAAACAAAGAGTTAATCGTTCACTGATAGCTCAAGTGTTGAAAACACAGATGTTCCATTTCTTTAAATAACTTCTCTTCCTACAGAATGGCCATGTCCTATGAGATGTAAGTTTGTCGGAATATAATATGGACTGCATATGGAAGCAATCATATTCTATTTTGGAACCGCTTGAACAAAACTCTGTCACTGCATAAAACACAACCACCCCCCTCATTTTTTTTTATTTATGCAGCATGTATTTAGTTTAACAACACAAAATAACTCTGATATTCTGAGAATTTGGCGACATTGCATTTTCCATTATGTCAGGTGGAAATGAAAAGGAACCAAACATCACTGATAATAACATTAGAAAAGCTTGTCCTCTTGGCTTATGTGCAGATGGGAATCATTATTGGTAATAAAATCTTTGTAACAATCATTTTATCTCTAAATATAGCAAACATTGAGCTCCATAGTCAAATTTGGAAAGAGAGAAGTCTAATAGATGGACAAATTCTATTTCACCCTTAGAATCTCCAGTTTAAAGCTCCGAGTGAAATGCACCAAAGTCATTACCCCATTTCTCATGGATAAATACAGCAGGAATAGCACAGTGTGGTAGGGAGAAAGAGCACTGGATATGGAGTAGAAAGACAAATTCCAGACATCTAATTCTGAGAATGCTTTCAAAAAGCTACTTACATTCAATAGGTTATAGTTTTCTTGAATGAAAAAATGGGACTACCTAAAAAGACTATACCATCCAAAAGAAAAATGGGAATATGTATGACAAAATTCTTATAAACTGTAAAGTATTGCAAGCCTGTCTTTATGAACAATGTATCATTATTATTGTATGGGATAAGAATTTATAACAAATTGCTTGTGTGACTTTGACAGTTAACATGCAACTAAAAGTGGCTAAAGAAAAAGTATAAACTGCTTTTCAGTAACTATTTAGCTAACTGCTGCATTTCAAAGTGTGTATAGATCTAACTAGCTATGGGTTAGACATATTTAACACACATGCCCAAACACAAATATACACAAATTAGCACTTGTCTTTCTTTTTCCTAAACTATTGTTGTCCTACTTCATTCCACTAGTGCGATTACTCTGCCACCTAATAGCTATGTGACTCTAGGGCTTCATTCAGCCATTTAGTTCACTGTTGTTGGAAATGATAACATTCGCTAGGCATTATATCTGTTCCATGTGTTTATTATGTAGATTCCATATGTTCCATGAAGTTTCCAGATCTCTAAAATAGGGTAGAGACAGTGGCTTACAAAAAGCTTCTAAAATGATAATCTTGAAATTTCTCAGCTCAATGAACAACCTTTTAAAATGTCAAAATGTGGAGGGCTTTTGCACTTATTTTAAGCTCTTTTAAATATTGTCTCTTTTGCTTGCTTCTAAAGCGCAAATAGTAAAAAAGTGGAATTTACTACTTTCAGGAAATTATTAAAATTTTCACTTAAAAATAACTGCTCCAGTACAATGAATTAAAAGTCTTTGAAAAGTCCAACCAGCAATCCAGAAACAGAAACTCATGATCATTGCATCTCATGTATAATAATATTCATGTGAGAATGAACAGATAATGACTGATAGGTCAAAATACGAATGTGGAAATACAGAATGTGATGTAGGCCAGGGAGGGGGAGGAGAGAAAGCTTTTTATGGAGGAAGCAAGAGACAATGTAAAGAACACTGCATAAATTCCCTGAAAATAAAATGATAGCATTTGAGGAACAAAATAAATGACTCATAATTTCAAAATATAGAGTCAGTTGGCTTTAAAATTAAATTTAGTTGTAGAATTTCATCATATTTGATGACTAAGTTTTTACACACATTTGTTTGAAGTAAAAAAGAAACACAATGCTCTTTAATTCATATTTGAAAAACAATATAGTGTTTTCTAAAATTCCTGAGAATGAAATGTGTATTTTTTTAAAGATTTTATTTATTTATTCATGAGAGACAGAGACACACAGAGAGAGAAAGAGAGAGACAGAGACACAGGCAGAGGGAGAAGCAGGCTCCCTGCAGGGAGCCCAACGTGGGACTCAATCCCAGGTCTCCAGGATCACACCCTGGGCCAAAAGCAGCACTAAACCACTGAGCCACCTACCTGGGCTATCCTGAAATGTGTATTTGTTTGCATGTGTGTTATGTGCTAGAGAGGATGCTGATGAGGAGAAAGAAGATCTGTGTGTTTTCAAAATCATGTAATTTATCAATCTCTATAATATTAGAACTTCTAAAACTCAAAATAAATTTGTAAATGCTAATGACTCCTAAAACTGCAAATATTTGGGGTAGTTAAAAAATGTAGAATTGTTATTTCTAAAAAAAACTAAAAAGGATTTTATAATATCTCATTGGCTTTCATTTTTATATTTAATTCATGTTGTAAGAAATATTAGTAAAGCTTATTAAGACTCTAAGTGAAAGAAAATATAAAGTGCTTTGTAGATCACTGATTTCATAGTGACCCACCGTGACAAGGCCATGCTCTAAGGAGGCTGGTGACCTGAATTCATGTTGCTGCTTTGCCATCTATGAGCTATGTGACTCTAGGCAAGTTACATAATTTCTTAATGTTTGTATTTGTAATATGGCCGTGTTCCTAATATTCAATTCATAAAGTTATTTGAGAATCACAAGATCTAAGATGACACTCAAACTCATTCAACATGACAAATTTGAAACACTCAACATACTCTAACATTCTTATTGAAAAATAAGAGCTACATTACAGAAGCTGTATATATTTTTCTGACATTTTAACTGAGTTTTATTTTTTCAGCTTTGTGATATAACTGACATACAGTATTGTGTAAGTTAAGTAGGGTATATGAAATAATGATTTGATACAAGCATATACTATGAAATGATAACAAAAGGGTGAGTTTACACATCCATCACATCACATAATTACTTTGTGCGTGTGGTAAGAACATTTTAGATCTATTTTCAGTATTGCACAATTTGTGTTACTATTAAAGGCTATTAAATAATTTCACTATTTAATTATCTGCCAACAAATTATTGTATTAAAATTGAAGAGATATGAAGGATTTACATGTCTACGTAGGTATTTATCATACCTGGAAATCATTTGAAGGTTTAGAGGGAATTATATTTTATAAGATGGATTTCTAAAAACTTACTTGATTACTTTAGTTTCTCAGTAGTCATAAAAGATAGTAAAATGGACATTAATCAATATGTCAAACTAAAAATGAACTTCAGAGGATTTAGAACATTGAAAATGAAATTAGTGAGAACTGAAACTAAAATAAGTTTCCATCTCATTGTTAAACAATACTCAGACTAAATAAAATTAACCTACTTTCTTGCACTAAGAAATATTTGTTTTTGGAATCTAAGACTGTGAACCAACCAAAAAGCTTATTTACCAAGGCTAATGGGTTGCTTTTTTTTTTTAAGATTTTATTTATTTATTCATGAGAGACACACACAGAGAGAGAGAGAGAGGCAGAGACACAGGCAAAGGGAGAAGGAGGCTCCATGCAGGGATCCCGATGTGGGACTCGATCCCAGGACTCCAGGACCACCGCCTGGGCCGAAGGCAGGCACTAAACTCAGGGATCCCCTGAGTTGCTTATTAAGACTCACTTCGAGATTGTTTGCTATTCACACCAATTCAAAACAATTATGTCATAAATTCTGCTATCCCAACCATTTCTCTACCTTGTAAGACCTGTCCTAAAATTATCCAGTCCAGTGCCTAACACTGGTTAAAGGCCCTGCCCTAATTTCCTATTCTGAGACATTATTAACTTTAAGTAGTGTACTCCTTTGCTGCTGTAGGTTTAATAAATTTAGCTTTACTTCATAAACAGATGTTTTTACTGGACGATTTTTTTTATTGACAGTCATTTTTATGATATCTCTTATAGTATCTAGAGAGGTAAGATATGAATATCTTTTACCGTCTTCATGATAAATGGTAAAGTGTTTTTCTTTCTGGTGTAGATAAAACTGAACATGTGTTGAGGAAACTAAACAAACTGTCATGCTTTGATCTAGGGTTGTGTGCCATTCAAAGCATCCAGTGGATTGTTCTCTATTCCGTGCAAGTTAGATACAGATATCTAACTGTGCATCAGTAGGAATTGGCAATCATTACAACTTCCACCACCCTTCTGGAACTTAAATAAGGAGAAAATCCAAGTATTAAATTATATTCTACAATATTCAGATAACGCATTTACTGCACTTGGGCCTCTACAGAAATGCTGTTAATAAGATGAATAGGCATTCCTATTCTATTATTTGCCATTTTACTCTTGAACACTTCTCTGAAATAGCTTTTGGCTCCCTACCAAGAATACAAAGAAAAATCTTAAACTATTTTGGCTTCCACATCTAAGAACTTGAAATAACATTCACAACCTTACTGGGGTTTGGGAAGAGTGGAAACAGAATTGCAATGATGATAAGAAAAGAGTAAATTGTTCACTTTCTGGATTGGGTTCTCACTTTTGTGAACCAGTGGATAATGACTCTGGATAAGGGTTCTGGGAAAGTACTGTGAAAGAATGATTGAACCAAATTGAATCTTCTGGCTAGAGAGGCAATGTTCCTTTAAATGTGAGTAATGTGCTACCTTCTCACCAGGAGAATAAATCCTGATGACCACCTGAGGTAGGTGTATGGGGAAAGGAATATGGGCGAGAGGAGAGTGAGCATGCAAGCAGTGTTGCAGTGTGTCCTGGTTATAACTGTCACACCTAAACTTACAGAATAAGTCTTATACTGTATCTTCCTCCTAAAAACTATTTCCTCAGGTTATGTATCTTTTGTAGGAAATAATGATTAACAGAAAAATTCAGCACATTCCACTTCCCAAACCTGATGTTAGAAGACTACCTACATGAATTTCTGAGTTTTGTATTGCTAATTCACAGAAAAGCATTTGACAAATGACTATTATATTCCAGGGACTATCACCATCCTTAAAGTGATGGTTTTTAATATTCCAATAGAAAAGATGGATTTCTACAAACAGGTACTCATATGAACTTGTTTATTTTGTGTATCTTTGGAAAGCTTCTACATCAGAAGCCTTGTCTTCATTAAACTAAACTTTATTAAATCAAAGGACTTGTTCTCTTCCTTCTGTTCTTACAGAGGTTATTATGTTTCTGTCAATTTGGAATAAAATTATCAAATGTCTGGCCTTTTAAAGGGAGATTAAAACTCTTGGTGAGGATTAGTAATTCCACCTCCTTTACCACTCACTATACTCCAAAGGCCATCCTCCCAGCCTTTGATCACAATGCTAATTCATCATAAACCCATACCTCATAATAATCCCATCTGTTTAGATTTCCTCATCAGTAGTTGTTAAAATTAGGCAAAGATTTGTCGGTTGGTTATTTTTATTCACAGCCACATTAATGCAAGCCCTAAAGTAATCAGCTTGTATTATGTGGCCTTTCATGCAGGGTGCACAGATTTGCAGCTTGTTTGGTTTATCCAGGCTCATGCTTGTGAGGCAGCTGTTAGGCATTTAGTTAATAAAATCCTCTTCCTCCAGGGAACTGTGCTTTGTCCATTCACAGGGAGATACATGTAGCCTATACATGTAGCCTACAGTTAACACTGGAAGAATTTTAAATCACTCTTCCTTCTTCCCTTCTGTCCTTTCCTTTCCTTTCCTCTCTCTGTCTTCTTCTTCTTTTTTTTTTTAAATGAAGTCATCTCCAGAATTTTAGTGGATAGGTTCTCTAAAACTAGCCCACTAATTCAAGCATGACAAAACCTGTCCACTGTGTTTCTTAATTTTCTTGAAGAGAGTGGGTTAACACTTCCTATTATATTTTTGAGATAAATCATATTGACTTCAAGTGTTAGTAAGTAAATGATCTTCAAATGTACTTAAACTATTCAGTCTCAAGCCCATCTTCTGTTCAGTACTTCTATTTGACTTTTTTTTTTGTTTTAGAGGGGTGTCTTATCTGTCTTTTTCAAATATTGAAGAAATGAAAATATGAGATTAAACCTTTTCTCATTTGATTGTGTCCTGCCAAAAGATCATATCAATGAAAACTCATTCAAATATCTCATTAAAATTCAGCCCCTAGATGAACAAACTTAATTGGCATGAATTCAAGATACATAATTATTTAAATTATGAATATTTCTAGAAACAGAAGATTATGATGAAAAGCATCTATTTATGTTGCATGATTTCATTGTATTGGAAGTTACAATAAAAATATACATTGCACTGCTGCTAAAAAGTGGAATATAAAATTATGAACATATAGCATTTTTAAAACAAAAAAGGCTTTATTTAAAATATCTTAAGTGTCATTTGTTTCAGTTGTATTGAAAAATTGAAATTCTGAAAGATAAAGTCTTAGTCTTATTTGGAGTTCAGATAAAATCTAACAATAACTATGTGAAAAATTACCCTGATGTTTAACACAGATAACTTTGGACATTGAAAGACATATATATCTAATGGCGAAAAAAATTCCCAGTTCAATAAAAAGTAGTATGTGTGTACAGACCACCAATATGGGGAGAAGTTAAGAGACCTGGTTAGTGTAAGTCACCACAATCATATTCAATAGAAAGCCAGAATGTGATAATTATTTTAAGAATTAGTAAAAATACAACAAAAAAGATTTGTATGTTATTTAACACTATGCATACTTCCCTGTCATTCCATTTATATGGCATATTTTTTCCTACTCCCCAGAGACTGTGGGTACTATGTCTTGACAGTGCTGTGGTTATCTGGGAATAAGATAAATACTTTCAGAATCTCAGAGAAAGGGTTTATAGTTCATTAAAATTCAACACACTACAGAACTGCTGACACTACTTTCCATTTCCCAAAAGGCACCTTGGGTGGAGGTTATTTTTCCTTTTTAAAGATTGGTATTAAAAATAAAATAAAATAAAGATTGGTATTATTATTGCAGGTATTTGCTAGTTCAAGACAATGCAAATAGAGTTGTAAGCACAAACATCTAACAGCATTGTGTAACTTTAGAAAAGCCCTCATGCTTCTTTTTGATGTAGGTGTATCTCTTTAATTTTCAGCTTTTAATGTTCTTGTTTTAACTAGTATTTTTCTGTTATCAGGTAAAATGAATGAGTTTCTCTCTAAATGCTGTCTGTATTGATGATTTATATTAATGGTTGCAGTAAAGCAACTAGTTCATTTAAGAAATGTGAAAATATTCTCCCAATCCCCACTATAAAGGGAAAAATGAAAATAAGAGAAACAAAAGTAGCATATATCCCCATACACAAATAACAAAGGGGTCAGTTGAACAGTTTTAAGAAGGTAGAACGTCAGATGTAAGTTGGAAGTCAAGGGCTTATATAGAAAGTTAGCAGAAGGCAAAGATACTATTCACACCTCATACTTTTAATGGGACTCAGAGCAAACAGAGGGCTAGTTGGAAAATGTTTGTCCCTAGTGTATGAATTTCAACATGCACATTAAGAGGTTACTCAGAAATGAGGTTTTCTTGCTGAGACTACCATGGAAATGGTGCTCATTACTCTGGCCAATGGCAACTTAAAAGCTCAACTGGTTCCATTAAATTCTAGCTTAAAACTAAAAAGGATTACCAATAACAACCAGGTATATACTAGATTTTGTTTCAATAGATAGATTTTAAACTTCTCATTTTAATATCAGAAATGATTTCTCTTTCTAATTGGCCATGAATATTGAAGGTACGTTACACCACATCAAGGCTTAATATCTATCAAAAGGTAAAACTCTGTAGGCTCTGTTTTACTTCCTGAAGGTAACAGAACTGGAGATTTATAACAAAGTAGTACAGAAAACTAAAATATTTGGAAAGTAATGTAGTTTTTCCAGATAAATATTATCAACTTAAGTAACAAATACTGTGTACACTTTTTTTATATTTGAATCTTATTTTTATTTTTTGTTAGTTCCTCAAGTAGATTTTCCAGATTATTATTTTTCTGCTGGGTTGATTCTATCCTTGGCTGCTTCTGATGCACATTTAAAAAAAATATTTCATTTATTTATCTGAGAGAGAGGGAAAGAGCGAGCAGACATGTATGAGCAGAGGAGAGGAGGAGGGAAAAGGGACAAGCATATTCTGTGCTGAGCTTGGAGCCCAATATGGGGTTTGATCCCAGGACATTAAGATCATGACTTGACCTAAAACCAAGAGTCAGGTGCTTAACCAATTGAGCCACTCAGACACTCCTGATGCATATTTTAAATTGTGCATTTACATTTAAAGTATGATCTTTATACAAATAGCATCTATTATAAAACTTAGAGAATAAGCATAAAGAACAAAAATTACATATATTCCTATACCCAAAGTAACTATTTTAACCACTAATAGTATGCTTGTATATGGTTAGCCATATATATTCTTTGGCATAAATTTTCCAGTATAGCATTTATACTGCTTTGTAACTTTATTTTTAATTTGAGTACTCTACTGTTAGTCTTTTCAAATATAGTTAAACATTCTCTACAAAACCAATTTCAATTAATTCATACTAAAACACTGGAAAGGTCTAATTACAATTTATCTACCCAGTCTCTTATTCCTTGATATTTGGGTATTGGAAGAAGCCATTATTATGATTGTTGTTACTGTTCTGGTTCTTTTATTTGAGAATGCAGCAAGCACAATCAGTGACTTTTTCAGTGGGGTTTGTAATTCTAAAATTGCCTTCTTTGAATTTCAGAAAATTGTAAGCAGTTTTCTTGAATAATATTTTTATTCCTCAAACTGGAAATGTATGTGAAACATTTATAATTGTCCTTTTGACACTAATGTCCATAGTTATAGTGATAAGCATATCTGATAAGAAAAGTGAAATCACAACATATGGGGATTACATGGTCTATGGTTTAAGAAAAACTATTCTCTTCTTTTGACATTTTCTTTATCTTCCTCCTTATTCAAATATCATTCTATAATTTTGAAGTTAAATTGCCAGTTTGATATGACTCTTGACAGGGAGATTTTGTGATATTAATCAATGTCTTTGTCTTCAGGTTCAGCCTTTGTTATTTATTAGCTCCAAGGTTATTTCAAATGCTTGCCCTAGATCCTAACATCTAAGAGGAAATATTCAAATCCTTCCTACTCCTATTAAATAAAGACAGCCTTAATTTAAAATCTCTTCCTTGCTATCAGATGGTTTCATAATACATTAAATAGTATCAGGAACATGGTCTTCTCTAATAACATTTGTTTGAATAGTTGTCCCTCATATCTTGCCTTTGATAGTTTTATTGTAAAATTGCCAAGGGATTTAGAGGATGTTGGAGAATAATGTCAGCATTCAGTCTCCATTCATTTATTATTCAGCATTACTATAGCCAACCATTTATTAGGAACCAAGGCTAGCACTAGGAGTTTAAAGATGTAATATACATTATCGCCTAGCATCAAAGAGGTTGACCTTATAGCTGCATACACAGACAATAATAACTATAATGCATTTCAAAAAGTACAAACCTAGTGTCTGGAGGTGACCATCTGGTAGGTCCTCTTCTATTTACTGGTCCCGTAATGTGGGACAAATTAGTTCCACCTAAACCAGTGGTAAAATATATAAAATAGAAATTATGACTGTACATAACCTATTGATTTGATGAGAGGGTTAAATGGCAGTATATCAGAGTTCAGCATAAACTCAGGCGCATAGTAAACACCAAGTGTAAATTACATTCATTACTAACATTGCCACCACTTATGAAAAAATGAAATTACAGCCTTGTGGGTTACTGGACCCTAAAGGGCTTGTACCATCAGAAAGTTCATGACATGGTCATCTGTGAATAATTAAAAACAGGAACCAAGCTGCTACTTAACAAAATAGGGATGGTTATATAAATTATAGTGAACCTAAATCAGCAGTTCGAAAGTTTCTCTGTAAATGGCAAGATAATGAATGTTTTAATCTTTGAGAATCAGTTTATGATAGGAACTCTGCCATTGTAGTGGGAAAACAGTCATAGACAATGTATAAACAAATTAATGTGGCGGTTGTGTTCTAATAAAACTTTATCTATAGGAACTCAATTTTAAATTTCAAATAATTTTCAGGTCATAAAATATTATATTATTATTATTATTTTGATATTTCAACTATTTTAAAGTATTAGGGTCATTTATTTTGCTTGTGGGCTGTGCAAAACAAAAACAAAAACAGATTAAGACTACAGACCATAGTTTGTCAACCTCTATTCTATATAGTAATATATAGCAATTAAAAATACTGTATTGATTTAGAAGAATACTAAATAGTATACCAAAGTGTCGCTGCTTAATAATCTTACATATAGAGAAAAGCCTGAGAAAAATGCACCAAAAAGTCAAAAATAGCTCGTTATCATTTTTATAGATTATATTATGTTACAGTGGTTTTATTATTTGTTCTTTCTAAATTTTCTAGGCTGAGCATGAAGTAACTGGAAAATTAGAAAATTAGAAAATTATTTATCTAATAATATCTACTCAAAGTTGTTATTTGGTAAGTAGCCCACTGTGTTTTCAGTATATGTTCGTTCAACATAAAATTCAAATATTCAAAATGAAAATACAACCTATACCCCAAACAATTTTATTTCTCTTACAGTTACTTTTTAAATTTTAATCTATATAATGTAAAAAAAAATTATTGGTCAAAGATAAGTTTGGAAACTTAACATATGAATCTTGTTAACTTTTTAAATGTCCTTTCCTTTATAGTCTCACTTTGTGTACATGCCCAGAGGAAGAAAGATGTTATTGCCACTTGCTTGTGACAGAGGGAGTGGATACTGGTAAGTGTGAGACTAGAGAAAATACGAGAGAACAGGCTTTTAGGTAATCATAAAATCTGTGGAGTCATTTCGGTTATCTTATTATCAAATCCCCAAAAGAGACAAAGAAACTCCTCAGAAATAGAAATCATTAAAAATAAAGTATTATACTTCCTAAGAACCATAACCAACTTCAGGCTCATTCATTCATAAATATTTATCAAAATTCAACTATGAGCTAGACATGAATATAATCATTGAAGATAATATTGAGGTATCATTAGATTTAATGGGGAAACATTACCCTTATTTATTTTTTTAAAGATTTAAAAAATTTTATTTATTCATAGAGACACACAGAGAGAGAGGGAGAGAGAGGCAGAGACACAGGCAGAGGGAGAAGCAGGCCTCATACAGGAAGCCCGACGTGGGACTCGATCCCATGTCTCCAGAATAACACCCCAGGCCGCAGTCTGCGCCAAACCGCTGAGCCACTGGGGCTGCCTGAAACATTACCTTTAAATCAAGAATGAGACAAATATTCCCCACCACCACTTGTAGTCAACATGGACATCCCAGCTATGTGCAATAACAATAGTGACACTAATAACTTTAAAAGCCTAAAGGTTTGCAAAAGAAAAAAACCCACAAATATTATTGCCTGTCAATGTACTCCAGAATACCATAAGAATAAATGATTAAAAATAATAGAAATATTCATCTGTGTAGCTAGATTTATGGTCAATACAAAAATAAATTATATTCCCATATAACAACAGAAAATTAAGTTAGAAAAGCAAGAAAGCACCACATGGCAACTTAAATACAAGGTGCTATAAAAAAGCTGTAGCAAAAACTGCACAGGATCTTTTTAGAGAAAACAATACTGAAAGGCATCCACAAGGACCCAAATAAACGAAGGGCAATCTATGTCTTAATTAATATTTCCCTCAAAATTAAAATATACATTTAATGCAATTCTGATCTAAAACTCAAAATGTATATTACAGTATTTAAGAAAATGGTGGTAAAATTGTATGGAAGAGAAAAGGACAAAGAGTAGCTCAGGCAACTTTGATGAGGAACAAAATGTAAAGACTTGCCCTATCAGATAACAAGAGTTATTTTTAAAGTTACAGTAATTTAGAGTATGTGGTATTGGTATTAATATAAGATAGATTAATAGTTGTGGAACAGAATGGAGAGCCCAGAAATACACTTAGGTTGATGAGTGCTAAAAATAAAGAACTATTCAATAATTCATCTAGGGAAACATTGTTAGCCCTCTATATAACACAATACACAAATATAAGGTCTCTCTATGTTCTTATATATATTTTCCATGGTAAAAACGTAAAAGAATTTAGGTTTCATTTCTTAACAGATGGGTACTCCGTGATTCCAGATGCCTTAAATGTTTGATGGCATGGCATTCTTTTAATAAGGATCACTTGAAGTCCTCAACTAAACTATATAAAACACAGAAGTAAGATTCACTGAAGATGCTATAATGATCCCTCATATCTTTTTTAAATGTCATGGTATCAGCCCAAAGTCCTTAGGTCCTATGATTCCTAGTTTTGGTAAAATACTGGTTACCTAAAAACCAAGGACAACTACCACCACCTTACCTAATATAGTGCTGGAAATGATCAGACAATGATTGTTGAGAGGATTATTATTCTCTTGGAGATTATGAGATACTCTACAGAGCCATATTTGGACCAGAATTTTACCTAACTCTAGGGGCATTAAACTTACCATATCACAAATAAAATAACCCTAAGAATCTGCTTGCCTTCCTAGAATGAATATTTTATATCTTGCTACCACCGTGGGCTACATGAATATAGTCATCTGCTAATATCTACTAAAGTGTGTATTTTAGACTCATTTAATTGATCATATGTAAATCACATCTCAAAAAAACTTACTGAGAATTAAATAAAGTGGTATGGTGGGGGATGGGGGGTTTGGTGACAGAAGTTTGGGAACTATTTTTCCATACCCATATTCTTTCCCAGAGAATGCACAATGGACATGAATATTAGGGCTTGAAAACTGCTACAGGAATACTTGAGATTAGCTTTGTCACTACAGACTGTGTGAAGCTGGCATAAAGAGAGTCAAAGGACAGAACTGAGACCAGAAATTAATCCTTATATTTAGAGTCAAATGATTTTTGGTAGTGATGCCAAGGCAATTCAGACTGGTAAAGAATAACCTTTTTCAACAAATTGTGTTGGGAAAATCAGATATCCAAATGCAAAACATAATTTCCAACCAATGCCTCCTACCATTACACACATACCAAAATACAAAAATTATCACAGGCCTAAATGTTAGAGGTAAACCATAAAATACATGGAAAAAATATAGAGAATCTTTAGAACTTTTGGTTAGGAAAAGATTTTTCAGATATGATACCAGAATCACAATCCATTACAATATTATAATTTTGATTTTGTCAAAATTTTAAAAAGAATTGTGCTTTAAAAAACCAAATTAAGACAATGAAAAGCCAAGCGACAGAAGGGGACAAAACATACACAAATCATATTTGGTAAAGGATTTGTGTCTAGAATATATAGGGAACTTTTACAACTCAATTATAAAAGACAACCCAATTTTTAAAAATGGATAAGTGATCTGAATATCAAAAGATATACAAACTCCTAATTAATAAGTACATGAAGAATACTCAACATAAGTAGTAATTAGGGAAAATGAATTAAAACTACAATGAGATATGATTTTTCAGTCAATAGAACAGCTATAATCAAAATGACAGACAGTAACAAGTGTTGGGGAAATTGTAGAGACACAAGAACCTTCATACACAGCTATTAGGAATGTAAAATGATATAGTCACTTTAGAAAATAATTTGGCAGCCTAAAAAGTTAAAGATAAACTTATTAGATGACCCAGAAATTCCATTCCTAGGTATCTAGCTAATAGAAATGAAAAACATTATGTCCACACAAAGATGTGTATGTAAATATATATTATAGTATTATTTATAATAACCAAAAGTTGAAATGATCCAACATTTCCATCAATTGGTGAATAGGTGAATACAATATTTTTTGTTTTATCCATACAATGGAATATGATTCAGCAATAATAGACATGTTACAACATGGATGAACCCCCGAATTACTATACTATTGAAACATGCCAGCTGCAAATGACATCGTATAATGTCATTTTTGTGAAAATCTATGGAGAAAGAACACAAACTAGTGGTTACCCTGGGCTGGGAATGAGGGCAGGGCTTGACAGCAACAGACATGGGAAATATTTTTAGGATGATGAAAATGTTCAAACTATATTGTGGGGATGTTTGCACAATTCTATAAATCTGCTAAACATCACTGGATGGTATACTTAAATGAGTGAATTTTATGGTATGTGAATTATACTTCAACAAAGCTGCTAAAAACATGTGAGTTGATCAAGGCAAATAAAAGCTAAAAAAGCCATTTGTGATATAGGAAAAAATAGTTTGAACACCATAGTTTGAACAGTAAATACCATAATTAGCTGCCTTGGTTAATTTTCCTACATCTATGCCTATGGAAAAAAATGTGAAAATGAAATTAGTGAAAGAAAGTTTTTGGTACATGATACAGCACTCTGGCTTGAAACAGAGACAGATTTTTTTATATTTTTTTTTAATTTTTTTTACATTTAAGCGATGGGCAGCATCTCCTTCAGGCTATCTGCTATAAGTATTATATCTCTCTACCCAGCTCTTGATTAAATATTGAATAGCAGTGAGTTTGACGTTATAATCCTTGACAAGTATCTAGAGAGCAGTTATTCTGTGTGGCTGATTAGGTGGGGAGCCATAAGCTTTAACAGTCAATTGAGCTGGAGTCAGGATTACTCTCTTCTTGAGAAAGTTAAGTAGCTTGAAAATACACATGCTGGAACAGAAAGCCACTCCACCTTATTTCTTGGCTTTTTGCTTTCTCAAATAGGTGAACAACTTCTAAAAAGGTAGCCACATCTAAGTCATATCTGCACTAGAAAATGTCACAGTGTAAAGCAGCATATAAAACAATTATACAACCATGCCTGTTCCTTTTCAATGCCATGGTGAGGATGTTATTTTATATTATCTATGATAATAATAATTGTATATGGATTGTTACCTGAGCTTATCTCAAAGTAGTTACTGAAACTGTCAATAGAGACAGAAGGTCATGGGGCTACAGCAGATACACAGCTTTTTTCCAAACCAGATTTTCCTTAAGGAGACATCGACATTCTGAACCCAAGGGAAATGGAGGGAAACTCGCTGGATTTGGTAGCTGTGAACTGATTCCTGTGTACCATTTCCCCATGTGCTACTGGCGTGCCTTTGCAATATTGATACTTGCCTTGACTTGGGGACTTATATATTTAAAGACCAATAAAATATGATTGGAACAATTCCTCATTTCCGAAGAATATTTTATGTTGTTTTTTCCCCTCCTTCCTTCCATATCTTAATCTCCTCTGGATCTGTGACCTAAGGTAAAGTACTGAAAAGGATCATCACAGATTCTTTTCTCTATTTCCAAAAGGAATTTATGTGACTTTCTCCAGATTTTGTTATTTAACATGCATGGCTTAATTCATAGTACATTTGAAATCATGTAACTGTGAGTTGGTTTATAACTATATAATGAGATTAATGATAGTAATCAAAGAAGATGTTATTAATACACAGAATTTTTACTCCTTTACAAAAAAACAATGCTTCATAGCTATAATTTTAGTATCTCAGGATCAAAACTGCTTTGTCTATTTTGTATTACTGGGCCTAATCTATTGGTATTTAGCACTGAGACAGAAAACAAAAATGTAACACATATTTTTTATTTGGGATAAGGAGGAGAACCTTTATTAATTTCTGTACACCATGACAAATATTGATGAATGAGTCCTATCTTAATAGGATACCATTGAATCTTCATATAGATTAAATCTTGAAAAAGTCAAAATAATTCCAAATAAATTTAAAGAGTCCTACAAATATCAAAATCTGAACAACTTTCATATGTCCTGGTCTCTTATAGCATTAAAACACTTAGCTTCTGTTTCCCCAAGTCTAAACCAAGGTAATCTTCATTCCATTTAGATCATAGGATTGCCAGGAATTTCGAATGAGGTAACGTATATAAGGTTCTTAGCAAAGTTGACTAGTGCATAGTTGGCTTTCGGTTAATTAGTTACTATTATTTACACAGTAATCCATTGCTAATAAAACTAATTTGGGCAGAAAAAGTATTGGAAAATGAAAATTTTGAAAATTGGTCTTCAGTATGAAAGAAATCTGAGTATGTTTTCCAGACAAGAAAAAAAAAAAACAATATTCAACATATCCTCTATTTCTCCTTAGCTCTAAGAAGCAAGTTTTACTGGTTTTGTTGAATCGTATTTTGGAAATCAACTGAAAACATCTATTGTTGATTATATTTCTCTTTTTGGATGAGAATATATTTAGAGGGAAAGTCTATAAAACCTGGAACACTAGGAGCTTTATTTGGTTGAAATGTGCTCTATGATCTATATATTTCCTCCAAATAAAAAGAGAAATTACTGTTAATAGATTATCTGAGTTCCAAGGAATCTATGTTGCCCCTTTTTAAATTACTACCACTTATCATCAATTATTTATTCTGAGATTTGTCATAAATTATCTTTTAAATATCCAACAGCAGGTAAAGATCTTGGCTTTTTACCAGATGATTCCTTCTTCCAATTAAATATAGAAAAAGTACATGTAGCTTTAACTTCTAAGGCAAACTGTTTATTGACTACATCATAAAGACACTTAAATATATTAATGATCAAAAATTGGAGACAGATTGAGAACACAGCATGAGGAAATCCCAGTGATACAATAAAGGAATTCAGATTTTGGGATCAAATTCCTCCAGTTAAGGGATGATTAAACAACTTTAGCCTCGATGAAGGCTGCTTTGGCTGGCAGTTTGACTGTACTAACAGATGAACTTGTTTTGCAAGCAAATGAGTAAACAAATCTGTTAAATATAGTTAATTTGTTTTTAACACATCAATCCACCATTTTCTTAACTTCTGAATAATTCTGACCTCTACCTAAACATAGACTGACTGTACATATATATTAGCTATAGCTTAAATGATATGAATGAGAGTTGAGCAAAAATTGTTTTTACCACACTGTCCTGTGGTGCTGGGCACACTGTTTTACTCTTAATAGTATTGTCATTATTAAGGATGCTTCTTGGGATCCCTGGGTGGCGCAGCGGTTTGGCGCCTGCCTTTGGCCCAGGGCGCGATCCTGGAGACCCGGGATCGAATCCCACGTCGGGCTCCCGGTGCATGGAGCCTGCTTCTCCCTCTGCCTGTGTCTCTGCCTCTCTCTCTCTCTCTCTCTCTCTCTCTCTCTCTCTCTCTCTCTCTCTGTGACTATCACAAATAAATAAAAAAAATTATTAAGGATGCTTCTTAAAAGAACACCACCATTAATTTACCTGATTTGTCTACAAAGTATCCTTTTTAGATATTTTTCCAGTTAAAAGTGCAATTATCTAGTAACAAATTGTACAGCAGAAGACAGTGAAGGAGTATGTGTCCTCTGATCATGAAAAGAATACACTGTTGACATTAGTCATTAACGAGTTAATTTTTAGTGCAATTTTTAGTGCTATGCATGCCTTATAAGTCTGCAGAAGAACATCATGTCAGGGATGCCTGAGTGGTTTGGGATGCCTGGGTAGCTCAGTGGTTGAGCGTCTGCCTTGGGCTCAGGACGTGATCCCAGGTCAGGGATCGCATCACACATCAGGCTCCTTGCTAGAAGGCTACTTCTCCCTCTGCCTTTGTCTCTGCCTCTCTCTTTCTGTTTTTGTTTCTCATGAATAATTAAATAAAAATATTTATTTTTTTTAAAAAGAACATCATATCAAAAAAAACCCACTGATCACTTATTTTATATAACAAACACTTACATAGCACTTACTAAGCAACAATAATTGCTCTAAGTGCTTTATTAACTCATTTATTCCTCAAAATAACCATAGGATTAGTTGTTATCCCCATACGATGAGGAAACCAAGACATGGACATGAAGTCAAGTAATTCACTAAAGTAGATACAAATTTTATAAATAATTTGAATAAGTTGATGAGAAAGGGAGAAAAAGATAAAGAGGTCTAAGATAATTCCAGAGCTTCAAGCATGGATAACTAAAAGAATGTTGTTTCACTCACATCACCAGGTGAGAAAAATCTTCACCAAAAAAAGAAATGCAGGTAAGGTGGCAAAGAATTAGCAGAGAGAAGATGAACGTAATTTTTGAGCAACTTGCAAAATGGCTGTATACTTTTTTAAATTGCAGTATTAACATACAGTGTTATATTAATTTCAGGTACACAATCTAATGATTCAACTTTTCTATACATTACTCAGTGACTATCACAGTAAGTGTATTCTTAATCCCCTTTATTTCACCCAATTCCTCTTCCACCTATCCTCTGGCAATCATCAATTTATTCTCTGTATTTAAGAATCTGTTTTTCTTTCTTTTTTTTTTTGTCATGTCTCTTTTTTCTTTGTTCATTTGTTTTGTTTATTAAATTCCACATATAAATGAAATCATATGGTATTCATCTATCTCTGATTCACATACACATACTCACCACTTCTACTTTATACATTCATCTCTTGACAGACTCTTGGATTGCTTCCATACCTTGGTTATTGTAAATAATGCAGCAATAAACATAGGAGTACATTAATCTTTTTGATTTAGTGTTTCATATCCTTTAGGTACTCCCACCCAAGAGTGGAATTACAAAATCACCTAGTAATTCTGTTTTCAATTTTTTGAGGAACTGCCATACTTTTTTTCCACAGTAGTTGCACCAATTTGCATTTCTACCAACAGTGTACTAGGGTTTCTTTTTCTCAATATCTTTACCAACACTTGTTACTTCTTATCTTTTTGAGTCCAGCCATTCTGCCAGGTGTATGGTGATGTCTCATTGTGCTTCTTCTGATCCGCGTTTCACTTACTGTTAGTGATGGATATATTTTCATGTGTATGTTGGCCATCTATATGTCTTCTTTGGAAAAATATCTATTTGGGTCCTCTGTCCACTGCCTAATCAAACTATTTGTTTTTTTTTTTTTTCCATGGTGAGTTGTATAAGTTCTTTATATACTTTGGATATTAACCCTAATTGGATATGTCATTTACAAACATTTTCTCTCATTCAGTAGGTTGCTTTATTGTTTTGTTGATAGTTTCTTTAACTGTGCAAAAGCTTTTATTTTTGCTTTTGTTTTCCTTGACTTCAAAGACATATCTGAAAAAATGTTTCTTCAGTCAATGTCAAAGAAATTACTGCCTATGTTTTCTTCTAGGAGTTTTGTGGTTTCAGGTCTCATATTTAGATCTTTAATCTATTTTTCATTTATTTTTGTGTATGGTGTTAGAAGGTGATCCAGTCCTATTCTTTTCAATGTAGCTGTCCCATTCTGCCAGCACCATTTATTGAAGAGACTGTCTTTCCCTTTGTCATAGATTAATTCACTATATAAGTCCAGGTTTATTTATGGGCTCTTTATCCCATTCCATTGCTCTATGTGTTTATTTGTTTATTTGTTTATTTATTTATTTAGTGCCAGTACCATAGCATTTTGATTACTGTAGCTTTTTAGTATATCTTGAAATCTAGTATATCAGCTTTGCTCTTCCTCAAGATTGCTGTGGCTAAAAGGGTCTTATGTGGTTCCATACACATTTGAGGATTCTTCTAGTTATATAGAAAATAAAGTTGGTATCTTGATAGGGACTACTTAAAAAGGCTTATTTTGAAAATCATTTAGCATAATGAGGCTAAAAATGCTCAAGCTTTGTAAAATCTCCATTGAGGTTTTTTTTTTTTTTTTTTTTTTTTTTTGATATGTCAGCACTGGTCTATATAGAGAAACTTTTTTACCAATACTAAATTTCCTCACTATAACTAGCCCTATTCTGTGAGGTAATCAGTCTAAATTGGTACATCATGTTACTTTCTCATGGAGCCTATTCTTTCCTTTATAGTATTTATCATAATTTGTAATCACATTCTCATTTACATGTTTACTGGTTAAGTATCTGTTTCCTCTACTAGATAGTTGTTTATGAAGTCATGTACTTTATCTCATTTTACAGCAATGTATATCCAGTTATTATCATAGTTTATGGCACAAGATGAATAAATGATCCAGATTTCTTCTCCTCACTAAAAACTAAGATCTTTTTAATCTTAAAGATTAAAAAGCTGAGGTAATATTTGGGGGCTGCTATTCATTTTACTGTGTTAAAATATGGAATAAAAGTCTATAAACTTGGGCAGCCCAGGTGGCTCAGTGGTTTAGCGCTGCCTTCCGCCCGGGGCCTGATCCTGGGGACCTGGGAACAAGTCCCATGTCTAGCTCCCTGCATGGAGCCTGCTTCTCCCTCTGCCTGTGTCTCTGCCTCTCTCTCTCTCTCTCTCTCTCTCATGAAAAAATAAATAAAATCTTAAAAAAAAGCCTACAAACTTTCTGGGCTTCTTAGTAGAAATAAAAGATTAGGAATAGTAGCAACCTAAGTAATCAGTGAATTTGCCAGATTTAAACATTCCTGTTCCAAGTGGTTAAAGTCTATTAACATTTCACCTTTTCAGGTTCTTGGATGTAAAATATTTAAGAATATAGAAGGCTGTAATAAATATTGCCAAAAGCAGAGAGAAAAACCCTAGTTTAGATCAGGGAGATTTATGTGAAAACCAACAGAAGTTAGCCTCACAGCTGGAGTGCTACCAGAAAGAAAAAGTACTTCTTGAGATGGAAAAAAAAATGTGTGTTCATAAAAGTTCAAATACTTCAATCAAAGAAGAGTACAGCATACACTAATTTTTTTCACAGATGAAAGACCCAAATAAAGTAAGCTTTAAAAAAATCAAAGTACAATAAAGGTCTGTGATCCAGAACATCTTCAATCACAGCCTCTTATTCTGCTCTGTCATCTAATTTCACCATTCTCCACTCCAGTGCCTTTGACCTTCGGAGAACAATAATGCCAATGGCTTTTACAGTTATTTGCCCCATTGTGCCACTGTAATTGAGTTCACCTAAGGACCTATTCGACATTGTATTAATAATTGTTTATGCTAGAGGTATTTTAGTCACACTATAACAAGGGTTTGTAAAATCTAATCAAGAAACTTAAAAAGACGTTTTGTGTTATTGATGATGAAGCATCCTCAACTATATTGAATTTCTCACTATTGTTTGAATTTTAAAAATTACTCACCTTTACATTTATGTTTAAAAATAAAAACACAAAGGACATTCATACTTTATTATCCTCTTTTGTCTTGAAATTAAAGGAAAAACTCTCCCTATGGAGCTGGTCCTACAGTTTGATATTAATGAGGAAACAATTAGTATTTTCCTTCTGATGATGAATGAAATTTTAACTGTTTTATAGAGTCTCCAAGTTCTTATCATCTTAAAATTCTCTCTATATATACTCAATGTAAACTATGTATACAGCATAGTTTCTATAAAATAAGCATATTTTCCAATCATTAAAGTCTCTAGCCAAAGACCAAAAAGTAGAAAATATATTCTTTAAAAAAAAAAATCTGTCTTTTCCTTGCAACAAATGACCACACTCTTCCATATGCCACAAATGCAATTTCCAGAAATATTAACAGAGTGCCAAATATCTATGTAAAAAAGAAGGCCTATGTTTTCTTACTTGCTTCAACTCATACTCAACACAGCAAAATCTCAGTGCATGGAGTATTATGGACAGTTTCAGTTTTTAATTTAATTTGATTTATCTACTCAACTAAATATTTTAAAATGGGGATCCCTGGGTGGCGCAGCGGTTTGGCACCTGCCTTTGGCCCAGGGCGCGATCCTGGAGACCCGGGATCGAATCCCACGTCGGGCTCCCGGTGCGTGGAGCCTGCTTCTCCCTCTGCCTGTGTCTCTGCCTCTCTCTCTCTCTCTCTCTCTGTGACTATCGTAAATAAATAAATAAAAAACCTTTAAAAAAATAAATAAATATTTTAAAATGTACTCATTAAGTTGAAAATTTTACCATAACACCTAAATAGGCTTTGACTTTACAACCTGGCAAGGGCTTTCTCCTAATCAAGCTAAGATCTGAATAATCAACAAGAAAGTTTTTGTGTCCTGACACTGGTGAGCCTGGCAGATGAAAATGCCTATGGGCGATCTGTCTAATATCATAGCATACCAAACAGTCCAAGCCTAAATATAACTCCCGTGAAGGTGGGAGTGGAGAAAGACAGTAGGCTAAATGTTTCTTGTCAGTTATTGCTTGCCCCTTTCCTGTATATGAATCATCCTTTGTCAGGTAACGATTCACCAAATACTGCTCCAGATGATAAACATGAGACATTTTTATCCACTCTCTACTATTTCACAATAAACTATTATTTACATTTTATCTCTACAGTTTGGCTATGTTCTTTCTCACCAACTGTGTGAGGTATCTGCCATGTTGGTCATACTTATTGCTCATCATCCACTAGTGACTCTTACTAAATTCATTTATTCCTCTCTATATGCACTTTGCCCTAAAACTAATTTCCATCCCAACACCCCAATCTGACATGTCTATATTTCTACCTTTACTCAGTACAAAGTTCATCATCCTTCAAACTGAAAAGCTAGTTGACTTCTCCTATTTCTTATCCAAGTTCAGTCCATCTCAATTATTCCTACTCTAATTTTTGTCATTATGTTGAAATTTAGCATATAATTTTTTTAATTGTTACAAACCCACTGGGGATCACCATCTAAACTGAACTGTGAGGTCTCCCAGGTCATGATCCATATTTTGTACTTCCTCCAGTTTGGTTATTAGCAGTGCTGGACGTCATATTGAAGGGACAGGCTTGTCACTGAACTGATTTTTCATGCTGTCAGCTGAACAGAAGATAGAAATCCACTCACAATAGACAAGGACATGAAGAGTAACTTGTGCTGTCATTGCCAGGATAAGAAGAGAACACATGAGAAAATGCTCCACATCACTTGCCATCAGGGAAATACAAATCAAAACCACAGGGAGATACCACCTCATACCAGTGAGAATGGTGAAAATTAACAAAACAGGAAACAACAAATGTTAGAATGTGGAGAAAGGGGAACCCTCTTGTACTGTTGGTAGGAATGTGAACTGGTACAGCCACTCTGGAAAACTGTGTGGAGGTTCCTCAAAGAGTTAAAAATAAAGCTACCCTACGACCCACCAATTGCACTACTGGGGATTTACCCCAAAGATACAGATGCCGTGAAACGGCAGGACAGCTGCACCCCAATGTCTATAGCAGCAATGTCCACAATAGCCAAACTGTGGAAGGAGCCTTGGTGTCCACTGAAAGATGAATGGATAAAGACGATGTGATCTATATATACAGTGAAATATTACTCAGCCATTAGAAATGACGAATACCCACCATTTCCTTCAACATGGGTGGAACTGGAGGGTATTATGCTGAGTGAAGTAAGTCAATCAGAGAAGGACAATCATTATATGGTTTCATTCATACAGAAAATATAAAAAATAGTGAAAGAGATTATAGGGTAAAGGAGAGAAAGTGAGTGGGAAAAATTAGAGAGGGCGACAAAACATGAGAGACTCCTCCTAACTCTGGGAAACGAACAAGGGGTAGTGGAAGGGAGGTGGGTGGGAAGATAGGGTGACTGGGTGATGGGCACTGAGGAGGGTACTGACAGGATGAGCAGTGGGTGCTATACTATATGTTGGCAAATTGAACTCCAATAAAAAATATATACAAGAAGAAGAAAAAAAAAGAAGGAAGAGGAGGAGAAGGAGGAGGAGGAGGAGGAGGAGGAGGAGGAGGAGGAGGAGGAGGAGGAGGAGGAGGAGGAGGAGTGTAATCCCCATGTGGGCCTACTGAAATATCTACGAAATAAGAATGACAAGAATCACAGTTACAACAAAGATTAGCATTTGCTGGGCTCCTACTTTGTTCCAGGCTCTAAACCAGGGGTTTAATAGACACATCATTTCATTTGGTCAGGATAACAACACTATTCAGCAGGTATTTCTAATTCCATTTTTCAGATGAGGAAAAAGAGCCTTAGCATGAGTAAGGAATTGCTAACAACTATTTTGCCAGTATGAAAAGAACTTGAATATAAATTTATTTTGGTTTGACTTTAAAGCTTTACCACAGAATTGTAGGAAGAGTTTAGGCCTTCTAAAAACTACATATTTGTTCATTAAAATATGAATCACCCACCAAAATTAACTGTAATTCATTAGTTATACATTATTAGAAAATAATATTCAACCAAGCCTTTTTGAGTACCTAGATATTGTAAAGTATACAAGGAATTAAAATATGTAACCCTTGAGACACCTGGGTGGCTCAGTGATTGAGCATCTGCCTGTGGCTCAGGGCATGATCCAGGGTCCCAGGATTGAGTCCTGCATCGGGCTCCCTGCATGGAGCCTGCTTCTGTCTCTGTCTGTGACTCTGCCTCTCTCTCTGTGTCTCTCATAAATAAATAAATAAAATCCTTAAAAATAAAATAAAATGTTTAAAACCTTTAAAGATAATAAAATAAAATATATAATCCTTAAAATCTAGAATATTTATATGAATAACAAGAAATCAAGAGTTACATATAAATGTAATAAAATAAAAAATATTCTAAAGCAATATCTGATGTGTCTAATAACTGATGCCATGAATTTTTATGGGGGTAATTTTCTTTTCTAAAAAATTTCTTAGTTAAATTCCAGTTAATTAACACAGTGAATACTAGTTTCAGGTGTACAATATAGTGATTCAACACTTCCATCCAACACCCAGTGCTCATCATAAGTCTACTCCTTAAGCCCATCACTTATTTAACCCATCCCTCCACCCATCTTCCTTTTGGTAACCATCAGTTTGTTCTCTAGAGTTTAGAGTTTTTCTTGGTTTGCCTCTCTCTCTTTTCATCATTTTTCATTTATTTCTTAAATTCCACATATGACTGAAATCAAATGGTATTTGTCTTTCTCTGATTGACTTATTATACTTACCATAATCCTCTCTAGCTCCAATTCACATCATTGCAAATGTCAAGATTTCATTATTTTTTTATGGCTCAGTTGTATTCCCGTGTGTGTGTGTGTGTGTGTGTGTGTGTGTGTGTACCACATCTTCCTTATCCATTTATATCAGTCAATGGACATTTAGGTTATTTCCATAATTTGTAGATAATGCTGCTATAAACATCAGAGCACATGTATCCCTTTGAATTAGTATTTTTTGTATTCTTTGGGTAAATCCCTAGTGGTGTATTTACCGGATCACAGGACAGTTCTATTTCAACATTTGAGGAACCTTCATACGGTTTTTCCATAGTGGCTGCACCAGTTTGCATCCACATCAACAATGCAAGATGGTTTCCATTTCTCCACATCTTGCTATCACCTCTTGATTCTTTTGTTGTTGATTTAAGCTCTTGTCAGGCATGAGGTGATATCTCATTATACAGTTTTGATTTGCATTTCCCTGATGATAAATGATGTTGATCATCTGTTGTGATCTGTTGGCCATCTGCATGTCTTCTTGCTATTCATGATTTTTATGTGTCTGTTGGCCATGTGCATGTCTTCTTGCTATTCATTATTTTTGCCCATTTTGTATTGGATTATCCATTTTTGGCTGTTGGGTTTTATATATTTATATGGGGGTAATTTTCTTTTTTTTTAGATTTTTTTAATTTTTATTTATTTATGATAGTCACAGAGAGAGAGAGAGAGAGAGAGGCAGAGACATAGGCAGAAGGAGAAGCAGGCTCCATGCACCGGGAGCCCGATGTGGGATTCGATCCCGGGTCTCCAGGATCGCGCCCTGGGCCAAAGGCAGGTGCCAAACCGCTGCGCCACCCAGGGATCCCTGGGGGTAATTTTCATTGCAGGCTGAAGCTTATAGAACTAGGTAGGCTAGGAGAAAGACCTTGGAAAATGAATGGAAAGGATTTCTATCACAAGAAGGGAAGACCTCAGAGTTGGGGGTGGGATTAAGCGCAGTTCTTGGTTCAGATGACACTGAAAAAACAACTTGACAAAAGGAAAGAGTGAGACATGATGGATGGAAGGCTGGAAAGTGGTTTCAAGGGGGAAAAAAGAGAAAAAGAAAGCTGTCTCAAAGAAAGAGAAATTAAAGTCCTTCTGGACTAATGTGGTAATAAAAGTTGGATCTAAAAGAATTTTCTCTGTGCAAGTTTCACTTCTTTTGGATTCTTTACTTTTCTTCCCTGGGCACTTTCTTTTGGAGGTATTTGGAAATGTGTTTTGTTTATATTCTTTTATAAGTTTCTAGCTAATCATGAACTGTGACATTGTTTACCATCACATTCACTCCATTTCTCTATCCTTCACCCCCTTCCTTATAAAGAAACTTTCTTGAAAAAAACTTTTTTCAACATGTGAAATAAAATTTTTTGCAAGTATAATATATCATCAGACAATGTGAAGCAGCAAAAATATATTCACAGGCTTTGAAACAGATAGAGCTAGATTTGATTCAATCTCAGCCATTCAGTGGCAAGTAACTTACACAGTGTGTCTCAATTATTAATCTATAAAATGGCAAGAATGGTAACTACTTGACAAGATTGATGTGAAAATTAGAAATTATATATGCAAAGCACCACTCTTACAACATTGTAAATATAATATTAGCTCTGGGTATTATCAATTTTTTAAACATTCACCTCAAAAGTTTACATTTTATGCCAGAAATACTTTATTATTGCTGTATAGCAATAAAGAAAAACAAAACAAAACACTCTGCATGCTATCAAGTATCTTACATGTGAGTTAGGAGATAAAAAAAGCAGATAATAAGCATGTAATAAATTTTACCTATAATTAAATGCTGAGAAGAAAAATAATACAGGCTAACAAGATACGAGTGGGGTTAGGGGTGTGGACAATCCAGGATAAGGTGGTCAAGGAATTCTCAATATATAGATTTGTTCTTAACACAGAAGATATCATATGCAAAAACATGTTATACAAAATATTTGTCAACAAATAATGATTCAGAAACAGTCTTGAATACTGTAAAAATATTAACTTTATTAGAATTTATTTCAGAAAGATACATCACGTGGATTCATCCAAGTATTTTTGGATAATTAGTATTTTATAAATGGCTAAAAGATAAATTATATTAAATCTAAAGTATTTAAAAGCCATGACTAATAAAGATCAATGAAAAACAAAAATAGTCTTTGAAAGTGTAATTTCAGCTAGTGATACCTTTCAGATATCTACTGTATATTTTTTCAAGAACAAACTATCAAATAAGGTGCATACTTCAAATAAAAAAGATTTTATTGGCTTATTTGAGAGAGCAGGGGGAGGGGCAGAAAGAGGACAAACTCAAGCAGACTCCCACTGAGCACAGAGCCTAATGTGGGGCTCAATCACACAACCCTGAGATCAGGACCTGAGCCAAAATCAAGAGCGCAGACTTAACCAATTGAGCCACCCAGGTGCCTCAAATACTTTATTATACGGTGGTTAGAAGAAAAACTTCAGGAAACAAGATATCTGGGTTCCCAAGCTCTGATTTTTCTTTGTTGTGTGGTCTGCCTTATATAACTTTATGTTGTTTTTTTTTTTTTTTTGATGATGCCAGTTTTGTAGAAATTTCATTTTTATGAAAAGACAAACACCCTCTCTGGTAAATTATGTAATCTCTTTGGAAATAAAGTCATAGTATATGTATATACTAAGCTGAATCACATTTCAGCTGTAATGCAGTTTTCTACTTAGCTAAAAAAAAGTGAAGAAAATAATGATCTATAAAATATAGTAATTAGGCTGGATGTTTCCTATGATCTTTTCTGACTCTTTAATTTCCTTTTTAGAACATGGTCCACCTTGTTCCACAACTAATTTGAGGCAACTACAATGTTAAGATCTACAACTACAAAGAAAAATAAATTTTATAAAATGTTTGGTCTTTCTCTTTCACAGACTTAGGTTCTTTTACAATGTGACATAACTAAATACCATCAGGTTATATATAATTATCCTTTTGATTTTGGATAATTCTCCTTTGCCAAACTTCATCTTTTTTTAATAAAGTGTATACAGCACACAAATATGTGAGTAAATGTATGCATTATAGCTATGGACATGACAAAACAGTAACACTATAAGTCAATATGTTAATATCATTTCAAGGAACCAATAGAGTATTAACAATTTTATACCATTTTTTAAAAAAATCTTCTGATATACTAGTAAGTTCTCATTTTAAGAGAAATCATACCTACTTGGTATTCAAGTAGCTTGTATTTGAAATAAAATGACAACTTTGTGAGCATTTTGAGAATAAGGGAATAATAATTGTTTTGAGTTCCTTTTCTAAAACTGAACACTAGTAAAGGTTCTTTAAGATTATGCTCCACATTAAAATTTCTATGGAGTCATCCTTCTGTCCTATAAAATATGATACAAACAGAATGCAAGGACTCATCCTCTAGGAATACATTGTTTAGAGACTTACTAACTTTGGATAAGACCCATGGCCATGAGGACACAAGAAAATCTAAGCACTGTAGAAGCAACCACATAATTTGTTCCTTGATTTATTACATCTTTGGCAGGCAACGCTCTAAGCTTCCATGCATATATGGGCAATTGGGGCATCTGTGATGAAGTGCTGTTGACAGAAGTATGGCCCGTGGTAACATGATTGCTATAATAAGGAACCATGGTAGTCAGACAGTTGTATCAATGGTTATTCTCTGCTTTGATATTTCAAAATGTCAACGCACCATCACAAACTGTCAGGGGAAAAAATGTAAAGATGTGGGGAAAGGAAAGAACACTTCTATCTACAGTTCTTTAATCAAGTCATTGTTTGAGATGTCCCTAATCACAGGTACATAATACATGCAGTTCTGTTACTTTTCTGAAAAATGAGGATTTCACTAAAAGCTGAATGTCAAGTTCATCAGTCTTATTTTAAAATCATCATTTATTTTGCCTTATGAGATGTTACAGTTTAACCCTGCTAGGTCCATAAAGGAATCTTCTTGATAATACATGATAATTTATAATTATAATACCATTCCAATACACACTTATATTTCTAATAAAAAATTGGATCAGAGAAACCAGGAAAAATCTTAACATCATGCTGAATTTAGCTATTTTATACCTGAAGACATAAAAATAAGAGTCAATTAATTTAGCACACCCATTTCACTTTTGTTTCTATCTTATAGGGTAAAAAGTACCTTAAAGAAATAACTAACTTCTCCTTATCTGACTCATTCTGTTTTTCTAGTTTCTTTTTCTATGCTTCAATTTATAAAATATTGAACTTTAAAGTATTAATGACTTTTGCAGTAATAACTTCAAGTAAACAGTATGTCTTCTGACGATTTATAATATATTCAGTATATTTCATCAATTCTTGAATTCAGAAATTAGCCCACATAATAAAATATAAATTATAAAAGAAAAATTATGCAACATATAACTAACAAATTATATAGGATCTAGCAATTAAAACCACTTTATAGGGGAAGTATCTTGCTTTTACATGTATATAATATATATAATGCATTCATAGATTTGTGTAATGTGCTGTACCAAATATAAATGTGGGTATTTTTTCTCATCCAGAGTTGGAAATTTTACTAACCAGTTACACTTTTGCTGGCAAAGAAGGAACGAAGAATGCTACATGAACAGTAATTTAGTTCTAGAGGTTTAATGGAATGGCCAAATCAAACCAGAAAATACTGATGTATTTTGTTGCATATGGAAATACAAAGAAATCATTAAATATCGTTAAATTCTATGACAAGAACTATGATTGTGCTGAAAATTCAATCAGGTTTTTTTTTTGTCAGTCCAATAATGATAATTTTAACATGTTCATACCAAAAAACCAGTGAACCATGGAATTGCATTCAACAAACAGAAGGCTGTCTATGATTTGGAAAACACAAAGTATATTTACTATTTATGTTTTCAACTTTGTTGTACTTAAGTAAAAGGACAGTTTTTTAAAAATGCTATAAAAATTCATATATATAGCACTCTACTTTTTTTATAGTTTTTCACATTAACTTACCCAACAGCATTGCACTTGTTGCTAATGAAAAGTGAGCAGGCTGTACAAATCTTCTTAAGTCTCCTGTGGCAAGAAAACTATTAAAGAAATGAATAGAAGGAAGTTTCTGGAGATTTTCTCTTGCCTTTTTGTTTTACCAAAGGCTGTTAGGATCACACTGAGAACTGTCAAAGCTGAATAAACCACTGGCAATTGGGTTTATACCCTTTGGGCAGTCAGGCTTTCATAGGGAATGATTCGACTTTGTCCAAGCACCAATATATTAGAAACAATGTGAAAACTCCCAGAGATTGGAGCCTGGCTTAATAACTGTAGACAAAGAGGCACTTTGCTGCTGGTAGTTTGCAAGGGAAGGCTTGTCAGAGAGAGTTAATTTGAGCAGCCTGAAATTACATCAGCTCCGGACATCTAAGTACTATTAATCTGCAACTTTGCACGTTGTATTTTCAAAGCCATTCAGCTGTAGGGTAGGAAAACAACTGGGTTTAAAGAATCATTAAGAAATGTGGATTTTTTTTACTCTCATCTTTAACAAGAAAATGTTCAGTACATTTATGAGGTGAGGTTGGGAGGGATGGCTTCCAAATTCTCTCAGAAATTATTTGGAAGTCAAATTCAGATTATTTAAATATAGATATATATGCAAGGTACTTGTTAAGGTAAAGACTTTCACCTTCATTTCACAAATGTGTATAGATAAGTATTTCATGTGAGTAACAGAAATCTCATTTATATATAAAATGTTACAAATGTACTATTAGTGTAATTTGAAATTCTTTTTTATTTTCATTTTACACATGGGTAGACTCTTAGAAAAATATACTTTGAAGAATTTTCAAATACTGCACACATAAATTCACTGACTATATAATATACATATATTTACAGAAAGAAAGAGAGAGAGAGAGAGAGAGAGAGAGAGAGAGAGAGAGAGAGAGAGAGAGAGACAAGGGATTGTTTTTATGTCATGAAGGCCCTGGCTGGGATGAGAAAATGGTATCTGAATTACTAGAGTTTAGAATATATTTCTATACCCTAATATTGCCTGTACCTCAAAAATTTTTATAACCTATATGATCATGAATACACAATGCATATTTATGGTGACATTCATGTTAGTTGTATGTTTTCTGCAAGGAAAAGTCAAAATTTTAAGCCTAGTTCTCTGTCCTCTTTAGTGTTTGAACTTTGTCAACTCATTTAAAAACTGAATTCCAACTTCAATAAAACAGAAAAAAAAATAACTAGAAGACTGTCAATATTAAATTATTTTGCTCATGGCAAGGAATGAGACATGAAGTAGGTAGAACAAATGTTGGTTTTCCTGGATTCATAATTTTACATGATAGTGAAAATTTACTTTCAAAAACATATTTTGTGCTTATATTGAATGTGTGTTTGCTCAATGATCTCATGCCTAATTGATGTACCATCTTAATCATACCCTTAACTAGACTACTCATGTTAAAACTACATCGTTGAGAATTGCTGAGCTTTGTGAAAATACCTTAGAAGTAAAGATACTTAAATATGTGCACTGAGATATCAAGTTTATGACCTGGCACGGTGTTTATTCCAGAAACATAAGTAACTATGCTTCATTTCCTCTTTAAGGAATTCACTTTAATAAGAATAAATATCACATTTTGCATTATGCTGCTCAATTTTAAGAGCTCTCTAAAAATTAAGAAATCAGTTCACAGTAATATGAATTTAAGCTGAATCCAGTAATCATCTCTTAATTTTACTTAATGGAGTGTGTATATTCATATGGCAAATTAGCTGATTTAGCTGACCCCTGCTCAGTTCATGGATCAGTTCACCAAATATATTCATGTATTTCTCCAAAGTCATACACCGGTGAACCACAAAATTAGGACCTCTTCTTTTGTGGGTACACTGGTTTCTTGATTTTCTTGCTTCTCCCTTTAACTTAACCATTTCTATCCTTTCTTTAAAATGAAAAAAATTAGCGGGAATAATGGCCTAAGAAGCAGTGTAGAAAAACTCTTAGCTCCTTCTGTGAACACCCAAGTCTATACTCAGGTATAGAGCCGTTCTTCCTGAAGAACTGAGGACTGATAGAAGAGCTTCTGTACAACAAAATGATTGAGGGGCCAAGTAGAGAAAGGTAGAAGAGAGAGAGAGAGAGAGAGAGACATAGTAATAATGATGAGAACCCAATCCTCTACACAACAATCTACAGTAGAGATGGATATCACTCAGGGCCTGCACACAGACTCGCCTGTCCTGGAGCACAGCAAGAAAACAGCAGTTCAAGGAGCAGCTAGATCTATAAATTAATAAGGAAATCCATTTACTAGTCCTAGGGCAAAATAAACGTGGGTAACCACTGGAGCTTAGTTGGAGGTTGGAGGCCCTGGTAAATGCTATTTTGATATCTCCCTACCCCTTCCACCTTGATAGTGTGTCAGAAGAAGGGTCCATGTAGCCAGGAGGCTATAACCAGCCTGCTATGGCCACCTCAGTGTGCTTTGGTTCCTGGCCGACATCAGCTCCATCTGTCCCCCTAAAGTAGCTCTGGCATGGTATGTCCTGAGACCATACCTGGACCTATCCTAGTTCTGGCCATCCCACCAAAATGGTCCCAGTATGGCACACTCCTGGACCCCACTGGCTTACACTTGACCTAGCCATCCTACTGAGGTGGCCCTGCAGTGGTTGGCCCTAGAATGTTCTAGGCCCATGTCTGCTCCAACTCCTACCAGCCATCTTGCCAAGATAACTCTGGTATGGTACATCCTGGTCTGTACCCACTTGAGCCCCAGATGTCCCACCAATGAGACCCTGGCACAACACACCCTAGAACTTTCCTGGCTTAAGCCAAATTCAGCCATTCTACCAAGGCAGCCTTAGTGCATCATGCCTAAGACTTGCTGGCCTGAGCCCATTATATCTCCAGCCATCCTACCAGGGAAGTCACTGAATCACACTCCCAGGGATTCCCTAACCCAAATCCACTTCAGCTCCAGCTGGCCGCCAAAGCCAGGAATATGCAGTCTACATGGGGGATGCTCCTATACAAGTCCACTTGAGAGAGAGAGAGAGAGAGAGAGAGAGAGAGAACTGTTCCATCCAATTCATAGAAACAAATACAGAAAATCAAACAAAATGAGAATACAAAGAAATATGTTCCAAGCAAAAGAACAAAAAATAACCCCAGAAAGAAAACTAATGAAATAGAGATAAGTAATTTACCTGATAAATAGTTCAAACTAATGGCCATAAAGATACTCAGTGAAATGTGGAGAAGAATGAAGGAACATTGTAAGAATGATCAACAAATAATTAGAAACTATAAGGAGAACAAATCAGTGCTGAAAAAAATAAAGTGAAAAAACAAAAATACAAAACAGGGATAAAAAGCAGATGAAGTGATATAGTGAGAACATATCAGCAACCTGGAAGATAGGATAATAAAAAAAACCACCCAGTAAGAACAGCAAAAATAAATAAACAAACAAATAAATTGAAAGGATAGCTTAAAGGATTTCTGGGACAACATCAAGTGTACTGACATTCACAATATAAGACTCCAGGAGAATTAAAAAAAAAAAGAGAGAAAACTTATTTGAAGAAATAATGTCTGAAAATTTCTCTTATCTCTGAAAGAAAACAGACATCCAAGTCCATGAAACAAAGAGAGTTCCCAATGAAGATGAATCCAAAGAGATTCACACCAAGACATATTATAATTAAAATGGTAAAATTTAAAGAGAGAATCTTAAAGGCAGCAAGAGAAAAACAAATAGTCACATATAAGGGAAACATTAAATTATCATTCAATTTTTCAGCAGAAACTTTGGAGGCCAGAAGAGAGAAGCAGGATATTTTTTTAAATGCTGAAAGGGAGAATTTACAACCAAGAGTATTCTGGATGGGAAAGTTACTATTCAAAATTACCAGGGGGATGACCAGTTTTTCAGACAAGCAAAAAATAAAGGAATTGATCACTAGTAAATGGGCCTTGCAAGAAATGTATAAAGGTTTTTTAAGCAGAAAAGCAAATGTCATAACTAGACATAAGAAAATATATTTAAAAAAATTTCATTGGTAAAGTCAAATATATTAAAGGCAATAGATCAGCCACTGGAAAAGCTAATATAAAGGTTGAGAGACAAAAATAGTAAAATCAACCATAACCATAATAAATAGTGCAGGGATACACAAAATAAAAAGATAAAATATCATGTCAGAAACATAAATGGTTGAAGAAAGGGAATACAAACATAGTGCTTTTATAATACATTTCAACTTAAGTGACTATCATCTTAAAATAGACTGATATATGTATACACACATACACACACACTCACACACACACCTCTACCTCATGGTAACTATAAACCATAAACTATAATAGATACATAAAAAAATAAAGAAAAAGGAACCCAAACACAATATTAAAGCAAATCATCAAGCCATGAAACAAGGGACCAGAGAGGAAGAAAAGAACAGAGAAGAAAAACATAAACAACTAGAAAAAGTTGAACAAAATGGCCATAAGTAATTATTATCTATCAATAATTACTCTAAATGTCAATGGACTAAATGCTCCAATCAAAAGAAAGGATAGGTTAATGGATAAAAAAGTATGATTCATCTATATGTTGTCTATAAGAAACTCACTTCAAATCTAAAGACACACAGGCCAAAGGTAAGGGATAGAAAAAGATGTCCCATGAAAATGAAAACAAAAAGAAAGCTGGACTAGCAATATTCTATCAAACAAAACACATTCGATTTTTTCTTATTTTATTTAAATTCAAGTTATTTAACATGTAGTGTATTATTAATATGGGGGTATAATTTAGGGATTCATCAGTTGCACATAACATACAGAGCTCATTACATCAATTGCCTCTTCAATGCCCATCACCCAATTAACCTATCCCCTTACATATCTTCCCACCAGCAACCCTCAGTTTGTTCTGCATAGTTAAATGTCTTTTATGGTTTCTCTCCCTATTTTTATCCTACTTTGTTTTTCCTTCCCTTCCCATAAATCATCTGTTTTAGTTCTTAAATTCCACATACAAGTGAAGTCAGGTGTTATTTGCGTTTCTCTGACTCACTTATTTCACTTAGCATAATATACTCTAGTTCCAGCCACATCATTGCAAATGTCAAGATTCATTATTTTTGATGGCTAAGTAATATTCCATTGTATATATACGCCACATTTTCTTTGTTCATTCATCCATCAGTGGACATCTTTCCATAGTTTGGGCTCTTTCCATAGTTTGGATATTGTCAGCATTGCTGCTATAGACATTGGGGTGCATGTGGCCCTTCAAATCACTATTTTTGTATCTTTTGGATAAATACTTAATAGTATAATTGCTGGGTCGTAGGGTAGTTCTATTTTTAACTTTTTGAGGAAACTCCATACTATTTTCCAGAGTGGCTGGACCAGTTAGCATGCCCACCAACAGAGTAAGACTGTTCATCTTTCTCCACATCCTCACCAACATCTTTTGTTTCCTGAGTTGTTAATCAGGAAACAAAATAGGCTTTAAAAGAAAGACATAAGGAAAGACAAAGAAGGGTGCTATATAATAATAAAGAGATCAATATCCAGCAAGAAGATATAACATCCATAAATATTTGTGCATTCAACATAGAAGTAACTAAATATATAAAGCACATAGTAATACATGTAAAGAGATAAATTGACAGTAATAAATAAGAATATCAGTGGACCTTACTACTCACATTAATGAATAGGTTATCTAGACAGAAAATCAATAAGGAAACATTGGCCTTAAATTGCACATTAGACCAGATGGACTTAAGAGATATTACAGAACATCTCATCCAAAAACTTTAGAATATGCATTCTTTTCAAGTGCACATAGAACATTCTCGAGGATAGACAAATATGTTAGATCATAAAACAAGTCTCAATAAATTCAAGACAACTGAAATCATATAAATGTTTTCTGACTATAATGGCATGAAATTATAAATCAATTATAGAAAAAAACTGGAAAAAACACAAACACTTAGAGAATAAACAAGTTACTAAGCAATCAATGGGTCAAGAAAGAAATAAAAAACAAAGTCAACAAATACCTTAATACAAATTATAATAGAAACACTACTTTTAAAAATCTATAGGATGCAGCAAAAGCAGTTTTAAGTGGGAAGATATTAGCAGTACAGGCCTCTCTCAAGAAAAAAGAAAATCCAAACAATTTATACACCTAAAGGAACTAAAAAAAGCAGAACAAAGCTCAAAGTAGCAGAAGGGAGGAAATAATAAAGATCAGAGTGCAAATAAGTGAAATAAAAACTAAAAAACAAAACATTGATGAAGCCAAATGCTATTTCTTTGAAAAGATAAACAAAATTAACAAATCTCTAGCCAGATTCATCAAGAAAAAGCGTGTCCAATAAAAAAAAAAGAGAAATGAAATAAAAGTTGTAAGTGATACCATAGAAATACAAAGGATTGTAGGAGACTACTACAAACAATTATATGCCAACAGACTGGAAAACATAGAAGAAATGGAGAAATTCCTAGAAATACACAATCTTCCAAGACTGAATCATAAAGAAATAGAAAATCTGAAAAGACTGATTATGAGTAATGAATTAGAATCAGTAAACTCCAAATAAACAAAAGTCTAGGACCAGAATTCTATAAAATATGTCAAGAAGACTTAGTATCTTTCCCTCTCAAATTATTCAAAAACAAGTTTTCAAACCCCATTTTATGAGGCCAATGTTACCTTGATAAAAAACAAAACAAAACAAAGATACCACAAAAAAGAAAACTATAGGCAAATATCACCAATAAGCGTATATGCAAAAATCCTCAACAAAATATTAGCAAGCAGGATTCATTTACACATTAAAAGAATCATACACCATGATCAAGTGGAATTTATTTTAGGTATGCAAGAATGGCTAAATATTTTCAAATTAATGTGATGCACCACAAAAGGAGAGATAAAAATGATGATCATCTCAACAGATGTAGAAGAAGTATTTGAAAAATTCAACATCCACTTATGAAAAAAAATTTTAACAAAGTGAGTGTAGAGGGAATGCACCTCAACATAATGACCCTATAAAACAAACCAACAGCCAACATCAGAATCAATAGTGAAAAGACAAAATCTTTTCCTTTAAGATCAGAAACAAAATAAGGATTTCCATCTTACTTTTATTCAAAGACGTCCTAGATGCATCAAGAAAAAGAAATAAAAGTTATTCAAATTTGAAAGGAAGAACTAAAACTGTCACTACTTGCAGATGACATGACACTATTTAGAGAAACCCTAAAGACAAAAAAAAAAAAAAACCTATTAGACCTAATAAATGAATTCAATAAGGTTTTTGGATTCAAAATTAACATACAGAAATTGGTTGCATTTCTATACACTACTAATGAGCTGTCTGAAGAGAAATTGAAAAGACAATCCCATTTATAATTGTTTAAAAAGAATGAAATACCTAGTAATAAATTTAACCAGGGAGATACAAGACCTGTACACTGACAACTAAAAGGTACTGATTAAAGAAATTGAAGATGATACAAATAAATGAAAATATATCAGGCATATGCATTGGAAAAATTAATATTGTTAAAATGCTCAAACCACCCAAAACAGTCTACAGATTCAATGCAATTTCTATTAAAATACCAATAGCATTTTTCACTGAACTAGAGCAAAAAATCCTAAAATTTGTATGAAACTACAAATGACCCTGGATAGGCAAAGCTATCTTGAGAAAGAAGAACAAAGCTGGAGGTATTATGCTTCCTGATTTCAAAGTATATTTCAAATCTCTAGTAATCAAAACAGTATGGTACTAGGGATAAAAATAAACCCATAGGTAAATGGAATACAGTAGAGAGCTGAGATAAAAATCCATGTTACATGGTCAGTTAATCTATGACAAAGGAAGCATGAATAGACAATGGGAGATAAATACCTTTGATAAATAGCATTGGGAAAACTGGACAGCTACATGCAAAAGAATGAAGCTAGATCACTATATTTTATCATATACAAAATAATTTTTTTGTATATTTTTATTGGAGTTAGATTTGCCAACATATAGCATAACACCCAGTGCTCATCCCGTCAAGTGCCCCCCTCAGTGCCCATCACCCAGTCACCCAACCCCCTGCCCACTTCCCTTTTCACCATCCTTTGTTCGTTTCCCAGAGTTAGGAGTCTCTCAAGTTCTGTTACCCTCACTGATATTTCCCACTCATTTTCTCTCCTTTCCCCTTTCACTATTTTTTATATTTCCCAAATGAATGAGACCATATAATGTTTGTCCTTCTCTGGTTGACTTATTTACTCAGAATAATACCCTCCAGTTCTATCCATGTTGAAGCAAATGGTGGTTATAACAAAATAAATAAACATAGATTAAAGATTTGAATATAGGTCCTGAAACCATAAAACTCCAAAAAGAAAACATAGGCAATAATCACTTTGACATTGGTCTTAGCAATATTTTTTGGACTAATATCCTCAGGCAAGGGCAACAAAAGCTAAAATAAAGAAATGAGATTATATCAGACTAGAAAGATTTTGCACAGTGAAGGAAACCATCAACAAAACAAGAGGGCAATTTACTAAATAGGAGAAGATATTTGCAAACTACAAAAATTATGAAAGGTATTTGCAAATCTGCTATGGGGTTAATATTCAAAATATATGAAGAACTTATACGTCTTTCTTTCGTTTTTTCAAAAATACAATTCAATTAAAAAACTCAGTAGAGGACTTCAATAGACATGTTTCCAAAGAAGAAATAAAAATGGCTAAGAGGCACATGTAAAGATACTTAAGATCATTAATCATCAGGAAAATGAAAATCAAAACCAAAAGAGGTAATACCTCACACCTGTTAAAATGGCTAGTATCAGAAAGACAAAAAAATAACAAGTGTTGGCAAGGATTTGCAGATGAGGGAATACTCATGCACTGTTGCTGGAAATGTCAACTGATGCAACCGGTATGGAAACAGTATGGAGATTCCTCAAAAAATTAGAAGTAGAATTACTACATGATCCCATAATTCCATTTCTGAATATTTTTCCAAGGAAAATGAAAACAATTAAAAGAAATCTATGCACCCCTACATTCAATGCAACATTATTTATAAAAAGCAAGATATGGAAACAGCCTAAATGTCCATTGACAGATGAATGGATAGATTAATGGTATACACAAACACAATGGAATATTACTCAGTTATTAAAAAAGGAAATCTTGTCATTTGTGATAACATATATGGACATAGCATATATTATGCTGGTGAATTAAGTTAGAAAAAGGCAAATACTATATGAGCTAATTTATATATGCAATCTAACAACAAAACCAAAACAAAACAGAGAGACATTCATATGTACAGGAAACAAATTGTTGGTTATCAGAGAAGGGAGGGCTTGAAGGGGGGTGAAATAGGTGAAGGAGGTTAGGAGGTACAAACTTTTAATTAAAAAACAAGTAAGTCAAGAAACAAAACAGATGAACACAGGGGGAGAAAGAGAGGCAAACTAGAAAGCAGACTCTTAACTATAAAGAATAAACTGAGGGTTACTGGAGGGGTGGTGGGTAGAGGAATGGGTTAATGGGTGATGGGTATTAAGGGAGGGCACATGTGATACAGCACTGGGCATTGTATATAAGTGACAATTCGCTAAGTTCTACACCTGAAACTAATATTATGCTGTCTGTTAATTAACTAGAATTTAAATAAAAACATAAAAAGATGCTGAACATCACTGATCATCAGGGAAATGCAAATCAAAACTATAATGAGGTATCACTCCACAAATGTCAGAATATCAAAAGTCAACAACACAAGAAACAACAGGTGTTAGTGAGGATGTGGAAAAAGGGGGAACCTTCTTGCTCTGTTGGTGGGAATGCAAACTCGTATCCCCATTGTAGAAAACAGCAAGGAGCTTCCTCAAAAAACACTACCGTATGATCCAGTAATTGCACTAATAGGGATTTACCCAAAGGATAGAAAAATACCAATTCAAATGGATATATGCACCCCATGGTTTATAGCAGCATTATCTACAGATCTCAGGGGCATTTGGGAGAAGCCAGTGGGTTAGGCAGGCGTCTCTGGAAGGAGGTGGCTGTGCCCTGTTCCCTTTGGGACAGGGGATCCCCAGGAGTGTGGGTCCAGCAGCACAGGGCCCTGGATCCCAGGGTGCCCAAGCAGACCAAGCCAGTGATCCTGTGTTCCCCCTGGGACAGGTGGAGGCAGGAGAGCACAGGTCAGCGAGGACTCTCCTGCTGCTGGGCATCCCTGAGCTGTGCAGATCAGATCCCCCGTCCCCAGGAGCACCTAGGCCAGTGTGGACTGGGACCTGTGGTAGTTACTGCAGGAGCTGACTCTAGGGCTGGAGAGCTGGCCACCGCCAGTTTGTCATTCCACCTTGTGTCACCCTGTGCCTGGGAGGGGTGGGGCCGCCAGGGAACAGAGGTCTCGGGGTAAACAGCTCACCTGAGCCTGGCACCCGGCAGGGGGCAGGGAAGCTCCCCCAAGGGCACACACCTGAGAATCAGCACAGCTCTGCAAGAAATATGAAAGGGGACCATGTAAAAGAAAGAGGAAGTCCAAAGAAACAATCCACAAAAACAGGGACTGAATAAGTACTACAATGACATTAAATTCATATCTTTCAATAGTTACTCTGAAAGTGAATGGACTAAATGATCCCATCAAAAGACACAGGGTATTAGACTGGATATAAAAAAGCAAGACTCATCTATTGGCTGTCTACAAGAGACTCATTTTAGACCTAAAGACACCTATAACCTGAAAATGAAAAGGTGGAAAACCATTTACCATTCAAATGATCCTTAAAAGGAAGCTGGGGTAGCAATCCTCATATCAGATAAACTGAAGTTTACCCCAAACCCTGTAGTAAGAGATGAAGCAGAACACTATATCATACTTAAAGGGTCTATCCAACAGGAAGACCTAACAATCATGAATATTTATGCCCCTAATGTGGGAGCTGCCAAGTATATCAATCAATTAATAACCAAACTAAAGAGATACTTAGATAATAATACACTAATAGTAGCAGGATTCAACATGGCACTTTCAGCAAATGACAGATATTCTAAGCACAACATCACCAAAGAAACAAGGACCTTAAATAGATTTCACAGAACTTTCCATCCAAATGCAATTGAATACACATTCTTCTCAAGTGCACATGGAACTTCTCCAGAATAGACTACATACAGGGACACAAATCAGGTCTCAACAGATACCAAACATTGAGATTGTCCCCTGCATATTTTCAGACCACAGTGCTTTGAAACTAGAACTCAATCACAAGAAGAGATTCGGAAGAAACCCAAACACAAGGAAGTTAAAGGGCATCCTACTAAAAGATGAATGGATCAACCAGGAAATTAGAGAGGAATTAAAAAGATCCATGGAAACTAATGAAAATGAAGATACAACTGGTCAAAATCTTTGGGATACAAGTGGTCCTAAGAGGGAAATACATCGCAATACAAGCCTCCCTCAAAAAATAGAAAAACTTGTTTCTGGCCACTCTGCACTGAGCAAAATGACTAGAAGGAAAACCTCAACTCAAAAGAAAGAATCAGAAACAGCCCTCTCTCCCACAGGGTTACAAAATCTGGATTACACTTCAATGTCAGAAAGCCAATTCAGAAGCACTATTCTACAGCTACTGGTGGCTCTAGAAAAAAGCATTAAGGACTCACGAGACTTCATGACTGCAGAATTTAGATCCAATCAGGCAGAAATTAAAAATCAATTGAATGAGATGCAATCCAAACTAGAAGTCCTAACGACGAGGGTTAACGAGGTGGAAGAACGAGTGAGTGACATAGAAGACAAGTTAATGGCAAAGAGGGAAACTGAGGAAAAAAGAGACAATCAATTAAGGGACCATGAAGACAGATTAAGGCAAATAAATGACAGCCTAAGGAAGAAAAACCTACGTTTAATTGGGGTTCCCGAGGGCGCCGAAAGGGACAGAGGGCCAGAATATGTATTTGAACAAATCCTAGCTGAAAACTTTCCCAATCTGGGAAGGGAAACAGGCATTCAGATCCAGGAAATAGAGAGATCCCCCCCTAAAATCAATAAAAACCGTTCAACACCTCGACATCTAATAGTGAAGCTTGCAAATTCCAAAGATAAAGAGAAGATCCTTAAAGCAGCAAGAGACAAGAAGTCCCTGACTTTCATGGGGAGGAATATTAGGGTAACAGCAGACCTCTCCACAGAGACCTGGCAGGCCAGAAAGGGCTGACAGGATATATTCAGGGTCCTAAATGAGAAGAACATGCAACCAAGAATACTCTATCCAGCAAGGCTCTCATTCAAAATGGAAGGAGAGAGAAAGAGCTTCCAAGACAGGCAGGAACTGAAAGAATATGTGACCTCCAAACCAGCTCTGCAAGAAATTTTAAGGGGGACTCTTAAAACTCCCCTTTAAGAAGAAGTTCAGTGGAACAATCCACAAAAACAAGGACTAAATAGATATCATGATGACACTAAACTCATATCTGTCAATAGTAACTCTGAACGTGAATGGGCTTAATGACCCCATCAAAAGGCGCAGGGTTTCAGACTGGATAAAAAAGCAGGACCCATCTATTTGCTGTCTACAAGAGACTCATTTTAGACAGAAGGACACCTACAACCTGAAAATAAAAGGTTGGAGAACCATTTACCATTCAAATGGTTCTCAAAATATATCCTAAAAACTATAGAACACTTCTGAAAGAAATTGAGGAAGACACAAAGAGATGGAAAAATATTCCATGCTCATGGATTGGCAGAATTAATATTGTGAAAATGTCAATGTTACCCAGGGCAATTTACACGTATAATGCAATCCCTATCAAAATACCATGGACTTTCTTCAGAGACTTAGAACAAATTATTTTAAGATTTGTGTGGAATCAGAAAAGACCCCAAACAGCCAGGGGAATTTTAAAAAAGAAAACCATATCTGGGGGCATCACAATGCCAGATTTCAGGTTGTACTACAAAGCTGTGTTCATCAAGACAGTGTGGTACTGGCACAAAAACAGACATATATATCAATGGAACAGAACAGAGAACCCAGAAGTGGACCCTGAACTTTATGGTCAACTAATATACGATAAAGGAGGAAAGACATCCACTGGAAGAAAGACACTCTCTTCAATAAATGGTGCTGGGAAAATTGGACATCCACATGCAGAAGAATGAAACTGGACCACTCTCTTGCACCATACACAAAGATAAACTCAAAATAGATGAAAGATCTAAATGTGAGACAAGATTCCATCAAAATCCCAGAGGAGAACTCAGGCAACACCCTTTTTGAACTTGGCCACAGTAACCGGAGAAGGACAAACAGTGTATGTTCTCATTCATTTGGGGAATATGAATAATAGTGAAAGGGAATATAAGGGAAGGGAGAAGAAATGTGTGAGAAATATCAGAAAGGGAGACAGAACATAAAGACTTCTAACTCTGGGAAATGAACTAGGGGTGGTGGAGGGGGAGGAGGGCGGGGGGTGGGGGTGAATGGGTGACGGGCACTGAGGGGTACACTTGACTGGATGAGCACTGGGTGTTATTCTGTATGTTGGTAAATTGTACACCAATAAAAATTAATTTATAAAATTAAAAAAAAATAGAAATAAAATCAAATACTCAAGCTAACCTCACACCTAAAGGAACTAGAGAAAGAACAGGAAGTAAAACCTACACCAAGCAGAAGAAGGGAGATAATAAAATTTGAGCAGAACTCAATGAAATAGAGACTAGAAGAACTCTAGAACAGAGATACAAAACCAGGAGTTGGTTCTTTGAAAGAATTAATAAGATAGATACACCCCTAGCCAGCCTTATTAAAAAGGAAAAAGACTCAAATTAATAAAATGACAAATGAAAAAGGAAAGATCACAACCAATAGGAAGGAAATACAAGTGATATTAAAAACACATTATGAGCAGCTATATGCCAGCAAATTAGGGAATCTGGAAGAAATGGATGCTTTTCTGGAAAACCACAAATTATCAAAACTGGAACAGGAAGAAATAGAAAATCTGAACAGGCAAGGAAATTGAAGCAGTCATCAAAAACTTCCCAAAACACAAAAGTCCAGGGCCAGATGGCTTCCCAGGGGAATTCTATCATATGTTTAAAGAAGAAAGGATATCCATTCTACTAAAGCTGTTTTGAAGGCTAGAAAGGGAAGGAATACTTCCAAACTCATTTTATGGGGCCAGCATCACCTTAATTCCATAACCAAAGTCCCCACCAAAAAGGAGAATTATAGACCCATATCCCTGATGAACATGAATACAAAAATTCTCAACAAGATACTAGCCAATAGGATCCAACAGTAAATTAAGAGGATTATTCACCACAACCAAGTGGGATTTATCCCCAGGATGCAAGGGTGGTCCTTAAAACTATAAGAGAAAAAAATGAGAACTATATGATTCTCTCAACAGATGCAGAGAAAGCATTTGATAAAATACAGCATCCCTTCCTGATCAAAACTCTTCAAAGTGTAGGGAAAGAGGGAACATCCTTCAATATCTTGAAAGCCATTTATGAAAAGCCCACAGTGAATATCATTCTCAATGGGGAAAAACTGAGAGCCCTTCCCCTAAGACCAGGAACATGACAGGGATGTCACTATTTCCACTGTTATTCAACATAATACTAGAAGTCCTAGTCTCAGCAATCAGACAACAAAAAGAAATAAAAGGCATTCAAATTGGCAAAGAAGAAGTCAAACTCTCCCTCTTCACAGATGACATGATTCTGTATATAGAAAACCCAAAGACTCCACCCCAAGATTGCTAGAACTCATACAGCAATTTGCCAATGTGGCAGGATATAAAATCAATTCTCAGAAATCATTGGCATGTCTATACAGTAACAATGAGACTGAAGAAAGAGAAATTAAGGAGTCAATCCCATTTACAATTGCACCCAAAAGCATAAGATACCTAGGAATAAACCTAACCAAAGAGGTAAAGGATCTATATCCTAAACACTACAGAACACTTCTGAAAGAAATTGAGGAAGACACAGAGATGGAAAAGTATTCCATGCTCATGGATTGGAAGAATTAATATTGTGAAAATCTCAATGCTACCCAGGGCAATTTACACATTCAATGCAATCACTATCAAAATACCATGGACTTTCTTCATAGAGTTGGAACAAATTATTTTAAGATTTGTATGGAATCAGAAAAGACCCTGAATAGCCAGGGGAATACTGAAAAAGAAAACTAATACCGGGGGCATCACAATGCTGGATTTCAAGCTGTACTACAAAGCTGTGATCATCAAGACAGTATGGTACTGGCACAAAAACAGACACATAGATCAATGGAACAGAAGAGAGAACCCAGAAATGGGCCCTCAACTCCATGGTCAACTAATATTCGACAAAGCAGGAAAGAATCCACTGGAAAAAAGGACAGTCTATTCAATAAATGGTGTTGTGAAAATTGGACAGTCACATGCAGAAGAATGAAACTGGTCCAATCTCTTACACCATACACAAAGATAAACTCAAAATGGTTGAAAGATCTAAATGTCAGACAAGAATCCACCGAAATCCTGGAGGAGAACCCAGGCAACAACCTTTTTGAACTTGGCCACAGTAACTTCTTGCAAGATACATCTATGAAGGCAAAGGAAACAAAAGCAAAAATGGATTATTGGGACTTAGGATAAAATGCTTCCGCACAGCAAAAGAAACAGTCAACAAAACTAAAGACAACCTACAGAATGGGAGAAAATGTTTGCATATCAGAAAAATAGCTAGTATCCAAGATCTATAAAGAACTTATTCAACTCAACAGCAAAGAAACAATCCAATCATGAAATGGGCAAAAGACATGAACAGAAGGAGACACAGAGGAAGACATAAACATGGCCAACACGCACATGAGAAAATGCTCCACATCACTTGCCATCAGGGAAATACAAATCAAAACCACAAGGAGATACCACCTCACACCAGTGAGAATGGTGAAAATTAGTAAGACAGGAAACAACAAATGTTGGACAGGATGTGGAGAAGGGGGGACCCTCTTGCACTGTTGGTAGGAATGTGAACTGGTGCAGCCACTGTGGAAACCTGTGTGGAGGTTCCTCAAAGAGTCAAAAATAAAGCTACCCTACAACCCAGCAATTGCACTACTGGGGGTTTAGCCCAAAAATACAGATGCAGTGAAATGGCAGGACACCTGCACCCCAATGTTTATAGAAGCAATGTACACAATAGCCAAACTGTGGAAGGAGCCTTGGTGTCCATCCAAAGATGAATGGATAAAGAAGCTGTGGTCTATGTATACAATGGAATATTATTACTCTGCCATTAGAAAGGACCTATATCCACCATTTGCTTCGATGTGTGTGGAACTGGAGGGTATTATGCTGAGTGAAGTAAGTCAATTGGAGGACAGTCATCATATGGTTTCACTCATACTGGGAATATAAGAAATAGTGAAAGGGATTATAAGGGAAAGGAGGGTAACCAAGAGGGAAAATTAGAGAGGGTGACAAAACATGAGAGACTCCTATCTCTGGGAGACGAACAAAAGGTTATGAAGGGGAGGTGGGTGGGGGGTTGGGATAACTGGATGACATGCACTGAGGAGGGCATATGATGGGATGGGCCCTGGGTGTTAACAGTTGGGAGATCGAACTTCAGTAAAAACAAATGGGGGGAATAAAAAGAAAGAGATGACAAAGAGAAACCAATCAATGCCATCTGTATTAAAGTTGGCTTATAAGCAGAATGATAGGGACTGTCTTCTTCCCTCTGCTATAGTCCCCATGAAGGCAAAGACCATAGCAATTTTGTTCACTTTTGTATATCCAGTAGCTAACACAGTGCCTGGGACATCATAAGATACTAATAAACAGTTGTAGGATATGCAAATAAATAAATTAATGAGTGCTGAAAAAAACTGTGATGGCTAATATAAAGTAATTATTAAGGAGTGGTATAAAAGTTTTGTTATATGATACCATGATAAAATGTACCTGATTCATATTAATTTGTATGATGATTTCAAAGAAGTTCTAAAAGCAGGCACATCCATTTGCATTCCCACAGATAAAGTAACCTCAAAGAAAAGAAGTTTAGATATTTAGGGTAGAATGACTAGATATATGAAAAATGTTGATTATCTATAAGCTCATATCTAAGACTTCCCAAAAGGCTTCCCATGGTGCCTTAAACACATTCTCTTCCTCTGCCCTCATTGAACACATTCAGCAAGTACAAAATCAAGATTACAGGAGGCCGACTTCTTTATTTTCTAACGTCATATTCTTTGTCGGGTTACAAACTACCACAATTATCAAATCTGAATACACTACAATACTGTCTCCTCTGCTGTCCAAATCTTCCTCAAGTGTCTCCTTACACCACTGTCTCTATCTAATGAAATGTACTAAAACATTGTAAAGGTCATGTGGGAAACGAACATTTCAAGCAATAGCACTTACAAGCTAGAGGCTCAGAATATACTGTTTTTTCCTCTCAGAAGTCACATCAAGCTCAATGGATAACTATTTAGACTTCAAGTGGCAGTAAAACATCTGGAAAAAAGTGGAATTACTGGCTCTCTGAATTTCATTGTGATTCTTCCTGTCATTATCCTCTGACTCATCTTTCATGACTATCTCCACTATGACATACTTGAAATCTCCTGAATAAACATAACTTCAATAAGATTAAGTAGTTATTTCCAAGTAAACCCTTTATCAAAAGTTTCACCAAATGGTTAAAATGCAATATATGAAATAGCTTCAGTTATTAGGAAATATTTTCAAATAACATAGCTACCAGGAAAATGACATTAACTAATAGTTTGGTTTGACATAAACCCTGTACTTTCTAAACACTGAAGGGATACAGAGTATTTTTTTTCACTTTCCTTTGATTTCAGTACATAATAAGCCCATCCATTCATTTTTTTTAAATGTTCATGAAACTAAAATGAAATGAGGGATGAGAGGGCTATTTATTTAGGCTTACACAAAGATATTACGGCACTATTTGGATATTAAAATAGAAAAAATGGTTTCTAATTAGAGTAGTACCCACACACATGTGCATACACACACACACACACACACACACACACTAAATGTACATGTTTTCTACAACAAAACACTGCCAGGGTCTTGTTTTAAAATGAGACCCTTTCCAATCTGTTTTGTTGAGCCACATTTATAATATTATCAACAAACATGAGCTGACTGAAAACATGAAACAAGGACAGAAAGACACAAGAACACAAGGACACATTTTTACCGGGTGATGTTTCACCTATTGCAGATGGGATTTATCTCAATAAAGTAATCTATCCATCTTTCTCTCTCTCTCTCTCTCTCTCTCTCTCTCTCTCTCTCAGCCTAAGTAACCACATAGAGTTCAATTTTCTCAAAATTGTAGTTTTTGGCAATTTCTCATTATGGGGATTTTCTGTTATCTAATAGAATCCCAGGGATCTAAAGGGAAATTAGAATCTTCTCAACCCAGAGGTTTCCAAACTTCTCATTTTGTGTCTCAGTGATTTTTACGTGGTACTCTTGGGCTAAAAGAAATGTGTGAGTCCTATTTATTAAGCAGGCGTGTCCAAACAATAAATATTTGTGTCTTAAAAAATAAGTTGCCAAATGAGACTAAACAATATATATTAATGAATAAATTATTTTTATTTTATTCTTTAATTACCACACAATTTAATAATGAGATGTCCAGACCCGTTAAATCTGATATAATCTTTCAAGCTTTAGAGTACGATTGAACACATTCACTGTCGTTTTCTGTTCCTCACTGATTTTGTGCTATACTTGGTTTTTATCACAGTAACCACCAAAAACTAAGCTTTACAAAAATATGATGTTGCAAAAAGTAATATATATGATCTAAGGCTGAAATTGTAAATGAATATCCTCAATAAAGTGGTTTGTACCGTCTCTGACAGGCTGTGTTGTCTTTGAAAAATTTAAAATATGTGGTGATTTACCTGGTGTTTACTGACCTTAAATAATTGTTCCCTATCATGAAAATTCAAGGTATTTTATTCAACAGAGGCTTTTGTGTTGTACTACAAGTGGAGTGTCATGGAATGCTATGACAAGTTCTTGCTTCAAACAAAGGAGCAAGATGAAATCCTTCCTTCTCCCCATTACACAAAATTGTTAGCATAATAATACAAATTTGGATGCAACACTATCAGTGACTGGATTCTTACCCTTTTTCTTGGCTGTTTTCTCAGAATGGCTAGGGAGGATTACAGATGGGATTTAGGGGATGGCAGGTAAAGTTCCTATTTTCTTGTGAGGTGTGGGATAGACCTTGAAGGTGAGAACAAGGTTGGATAAAAAAATCCAGGTTACTCCACCATGAGAAATGGGGAGAGGGAAGGTGGGTCCTGTCATTTCCAATATTCTCCCATGCTTATCTTCCAAAATCTGGCCAATGAATATGAGCTAAGTAGGTTATTCTTTAAGGCTTTGATGCTGTCCAGGAAACCCTCTGGTAGCCACTGGATCCCGAATCATCTCTATCAGTACTTAAGCAAGCCAGGGCAAGGGAACACCACCAGTTGGTGCCAAACCAAGCAAGAACTTGGACTGATCTAAATTTTGCATCATTCTGGCTATTTTGTTAACTCTCATTTTACATAATTTAATATTTTGGATCATCTCATTGAATTATGGTGCCAGGGAGTTTCCCTATATCATGATTAGATATCTACTTCAAGTTAGTTCTTTACCAACAAAAGAGTTATACAGACAATTAATTTTCCATAAATCAGAAAAGAAAACATCTTTAAGGGTTTCTCGCAAGTAATAAGAACCTGAGTTTATTTATCCACATTCTTTTTTTTTTTTATCCACATTCTTAACCATAAGTCAGCCATATCCTTGTCTCCAGCTCCATTATGGCACCAAATATGAGGCATCCAAACTACCAACAATAGGTCAGACCTTGGAGAACTCAGAAAGCCTGATAGAACTTTCCAGGCATGCTGGAAGACAGGTCTTCACCAGGAATAGGAAACATACCTTACTACTCTAAAATATATTTGAATCTGTTTGGGGTACTTTTAAAAAATATTGATTTTTCAATGTTTATTTTATAACCGATCATTTTATTGAATTTGTAATACTCTTCAGTAGTGCTTTGGATATAATTGTCAAATTTGTATTCTTATTATGTAATATCTATACCTCTTACTTTCCTCTCTTTCCTAACTGAAGTGACTAGAATTTTCAGAATAACTTTAAATGATATTACTGATGGTGAGCAAATTTAGACTATTCCTCACTATAATGAAAATCCTTCTAGTATTGTATTACTACATATATTGCTGGCAACATTTTCCAATTTAAAAATTATGCAATACATATTGATATATTTAATATATCTTTTTCATTTAGCGCCATATACACAATTTTTTTGTCAGCATGCCTCCATCTAAAACATGCCTAATATTTCCCAAAAGTACATTCCACAACATAAAAAAAGTGCAATACAACAGGAAACAAATTATTTCAATAGTGCTCTGCCGTCTTCATTAAGGCAATAACAATAATAACAACAGTAATTTAAGACAAGTGGCATTCCTCAACATCTCTCTACGTATTTATTACTGCTTATTTTTCTAATTGCAAATATTTGAATTTATGGCCTCATACTGACTATGACAAACTCAAACTTGAACCACTGATACTTATTTGAATAGACTTGTTAAAAAGAATTAAAAAAAAACAATTAGTTCTAGTGTTTGTAGTAACACGAAATATTAGACAATTTAAGTTTAATATTTTTCTTTAAACTGTTGAAATACAAGCAAATAACAAACAGGCCGAAACACAGATGTCAGGGCTTTGATACCCTACCAGATGGTGGGCAGACTACAAGGCAGAGATGAGATTCAATTCATTTAATTTTGCTACTTGTCAGCTGTGCTGATAATATGAAGGGTGGCAGAAACTGTTAAAAGGAGGTGATGAAGTATGCCATTTATTTAAATGACAGAATCCTTTATTAGTGCCTATTTATCATAGATAAATTGAAGAGAATGGTGGGAATAGTTTATAGGCATAGTTAAATAGTAAGCAGATTGCTAGGGCATAAGAAAAATATTAGAGCAGCTCTTAGAAGATCAATGGGTCTGAAAAATTTGGCTCTTCTAACAGTCATTGCTGCACATATACAGAAACATTTAGGACTCAAGTGGAATATTTTTCTTTGACCATTTTTTTCCTCCTATCTGTCCCCCACTATTTCAAAGCACATGCTGGCTTCAGACATCCTTCGGTTTAGGTATTGTCAAGAAACATTTTGTTCAACCTTCTTTCAAACCATAGGTGAGAAGTAAGGATATAAACCAAGATGGAATAAATTTCTAAAAGACGTTTGTCAAAACACTGAGTTAATACTGTGATGATTCAGCTTAACTTGCTAACTTACTAAAGGTGAATTTTTCTTCCCGGATCTGAAAGGAAACTGATTTGACATAGTATCCATTACCTTAAATATGTCATAAAATTATGAAACATTATAAAACTAGATTTTACAAAGCCATTGCTTGTGGGGTACATATAAATAGCTAGAGATACAAGATAAAAGCTGATTTAATTGATTTAAATTCCTAAAAAATGAATTGAGGTGGGGGAAAAGCTTTCATATTTTTTTATAAAGTTGTTCCAAACTTTACCCTAAGAATTGGTTCTGCCCAATCCTATCATTTAATGTTTTGTTTTGTTTTGTTTTGTTTTGTTTTTACAAATGTGATATTCTTGCTCATTTTGAAATTGTGTTATAGTCACAAAAAAGGTTATAGGAAACTTTAAAAAATGATAAAGTTTGAGTAGGGGAGGGGAGAAAAAAATTACTCTTTATAGAGATCTAATTGTAAACATTTAAAAAGGAGACAACTAAGAAGTTACCCTGGGAAAACTAAGTATTTTCCATTATAGTTAACTTTTCAATAATTGCAAGGGAGTTTCTGGCCAACAAAGCAACATATTCAAAGCAAATGATATTTATCCATTCATCTTTCGATGGACACCGAGGCTCCTTCCACAGTTTGGCTATTGTGGACATTGCTGCTATAAACATTGGGGTGCGGGTGTCCTGGCGTTTCATTGCATCTGTATCTTTGGGGTAAATCCCCAGCAGTGCAATTGCTGGGTTGTAGGGCAGATCTATTTTATGCATACAATGGAATATTACTCATCCATTAGAAATGACAAATACCCAACATTTGCTTCGACGTGGATGGAATTGGAGGGTATTATGCTGAGTGAAATAAGTCAATCAGAGAAGGACAAACATTATTTGGTCTCATTCATTTGGGGAATATAAAAATAGTGAAAGGGAATTAAGGGGAAAGTAGAAAAAATGAGTGGGAAATATCAGAAAGGGAGACAGAACATGAGAGACTCCTAACACTGGGAAACAAACTAGGGGTGGTGGAAGGGGAGGAGGGCGGGGGGTGGGGGTGAATGAGTGACGGGCATTGAGGGGGGCACTTGATGGGATGAGCACTGGGTGTTATTCTGTATGTTGGCAAATTGGAACACCAATAAAAAATAAATTTATAAAAATTTTAAAAAATAAAATAAAATAAAATAATAAAATAAAATAAAATAAAAAATAAAATAAAAAATAGTAAACTCTAACACATTTACACCACAGGAAAGTGACAGCTGGACAAATAAGATGTTTACAATTTCCTATTTCAGGAAGTTGTTTAATACTTATAAAAGTTATCTTGATATACATCTCAGTCCACAAAACTATGTGTTTGAATATATGATCTCAATTTAGAAAGCTACATGTAAATAAATGTTTCCTTACATCCCATGAGATTTGATAAAGCACCCTTGTACTTTTGCAATCAAAATAGAATTAAGTGTATTTGACTTTTACTTTGATATTTTCTCATTAAAAAATACTTTATGTAAAAAAAAAGAAAAGCAAATAATATGTCAGAGAAACCTGTTCACAGCGATGAAACCTTCTGCTTTCTGATATGCCTGTGCAATGATAAAGACTGATTCATGATTCTGGTAATTTGAGGAAGTGTTATACTAAGCTCAGTCTCTCAAAATAATCATGAAATGAGCCTGCTTTCAGAAAAAGGGATGCACAGCTGCAGAGGCCAATTTCAGACTTTCAATGAAAGCAAACCTTAAGTGGAAATAAACCTATAGTACTTTATCCTGTGTAAAACAGGTGATCCAATTTAACCTTTACTTGAGATGTATTATCTCTGAATATTCCATATTGTTAGCCTTGGTACTCTAATTATTTCTTGCATTAAGGTTGCCCTTACCTGGAAGATGACCTAATGCAATCATTGTTGCCAACTATACTCTTTCCTTAAAATTCTGTTTTGCAACTTTGTTCTGCTAGTGACTGTGAGAAGTTTATGGCTTCCTGGTTCCAAAGACACAGCTCCTGTCCCATTACTAAGTTTCATGAATCTTCTTGCCTTAAGGACAATAGTGTCCTTGTGAGTTAAAATAACTCTCATTCATGTCCGCAAAAGAAGGGCCTTCTTCTAGAAGGAAGAGATTTCTGCTGAAATCCTACTCAATGGTCTTTTTTTTTTAATTTTTATTTATGATAGTCACAGAGAGAGAGAGAGAGAGAGAGAGAGAGGCAGAGACAAAGGCAGAGGGAGAAGCAGGCTCCATGCACCGGGAGCCCGACGTGGGATTTGATCCCAGGTCTCCAGGATCACGCCCTGGGCCAAAGGCAGCCGCCAAACCACTGCGCCACCCAGGGATCCCCTACTCAATGGTCTTAAAAGTAAAACTATGCTCTTTTCTATCTCCATATGGTCACATGGCACAAAGCTACACAGAGGATACAAATAAGATATTGCTGTAATGGTGTTCAGCTTGGCTTGTAGGGTTATGTGCTCAGCCCTTTTTCTCTGAACATAACCACTTGACCACCCCTGTTTTTCATGCCTCTTCCCCTTACCTAGATTCTCCTCCCCCCTCCCCAGTTAAAGAGCTGATAATACATTTTACTCGGCCTGTCCAATATTTTGTTTGACTTTTTCCCATTCAATTCTCCATTCTGTAGCCCATAGGACCACCTCTATTACTCTATTGGGAAATGAAATGTCTCATTAATAGACTAGTTCCATTCACTGTACTAATTGACCATCAATTTGGGGATAAAGGTAGTATTCAATCCTGGATGAAACAGTTCTGTCTAAATAAGCCCCCCGATTCTCAAGATCACCCCTGGTATGCCCAAGTTCTGCTCCACGTGAGTGCTACTCCACATACTTAAACACATACAAGTGCACATACGCGCGTGTGCACACACACTCACACACATAAGGAGAAGGAGGTCATGGGAACACAGTAGCTATGGAGATATCCTCTTTTAATAAAACTGTTACAACTCATTGGAATGTACATGTGCAGGCTTATGTCTCTTCTCCCTGAAAATCTTTGTCCTCTTACTGGTTTTTAAAATTAATATAACTAAGCCTTGCAGATTATGTTCTATTTCTACCTAAGAATATTGGCTCATGCAAGATCATTTTGTTAGCTGATCATAATAAGAAGACCTATATTTTGTAGGTAGGAACACTAGATTGTGGCAGTATAGGTAAGGAATATGAGATTTGCTATCAGACCAAAGCTTAAAACTGTACTGCATTCCAGTTGCTGGACTTTGTACAAGTTTCATATCTCAAAACCTCCGTAGGTTTTGAGTAAGTTTCATCTCAACAATGGGAATAATAATACTTCTCCATAGGCTTTGCTGTATGAACAAATGAGATGATATTTATATAGTGACACCTTGCTGGGTACATGTTACATAATTAATAAATAGTAGCTCTTATTTTATTGCTATTATCATTATTGTTGCTGACAAGAAGCTGTATATTTAATAAAAAAAATAAAACAACCGCTCTTAGTCAATGAATATGAACATTTTCACTGTAATATAATCCCAGGGTAGAAGTAAATTATGTTGCCAAATTATATAACAACTATAAAATCTATTTTCCCAAATCATTGTAGAAAGTTTCACAATTGAAAAAAAAATTCAAATAAACATTATGGCAGAATGGCTTGGGGTTTAGCAATCAGAAAATCTGTGAATTATAAGGCATGAATGTTTGTGTGTTTATAATATTATTTTTTCTCTTACTAAAACTATATGCCAGTATTTTTTTCATTACAAATAATCCAAGGGAAAAACATGGAAGATAAATAAAATAATGTATTATATGTTTTATAAGGGGAAAATGTAGAAATCATAATGTCTTCCTTTAAAGCCCTAAGATTTTTATGATATGACATTACAAGATAACTCCTATTGGGATTGCAGCATAAGATATAGGCTTCTAGTATTTGTTGTTTTATTTCATGTAGTTAATAAAGTTACTTTTATCGTGATTTTGCAACAAATGGTTTAGTTAGATAAATGCCTTTGCTCAAATAGTATCTCAAATAACCTATGATATCTAGGTCAGTTATATTGTTTTAACAATTTGTGCTTTTCATCAATCAGAATATTTTTTAAAGTTTTATTTATTTATTCATTCATTCATTCATTCATTCATTCATGAGAGACATAGAGAGAGAGATTGGCAGAGACACAGGCAGAAGGAGATCCGCGGGACTGGATCCCGGGTCCAGGATCACACCCTGGGCCGAAGGCAGATGCTAAACTGCTGAGCCACCTGGGAATCCCCAATCAGAATCTTTTTAAATTAACAAATCAGAATGGAACTTAGTGCTCCCAAAAGGTAAAAGAAAACCTCCAAATTTCACTTAAAATTGTTTTTTATTGGAGTTCAATTTGCCAACATTTAGCATAATACCCAGTGCTCATCCCGCCAGGTGCCCCCCTCAGTGCTCATCACCCAGTCACTCCCACCCCCTGCCCACCTCCCTTTCCACCAATCCTCTTCATTTCCCAGAGTTAGGTGTCTCTCATGTTTCAAATAGGACAAAATTTATAGTAAAAAATAAACAAGCATGCTAAATGCAGTTAGAGAAAAGCATTGCTCTTTCTAGGCTTTTTTTTTTTTAATCTGACAGAACTAAATGATAACAGAAAATAATTCACAAAGTTATAAAATGTCATAGTGTTTCTGATGAAAGACTCAAAATTTTAATGTCTCTCCTTCCCATCTAGCTGAGAATGCAATTAGCAAGGGCATTAATTTCATCTTGATATATTCAGAGCACTGGAAACAGCTATCTGAGGTTCTTACCCTGATCCCAGTCACAGGAGTTGTAGTACTTGGAGCCTATCAATGTGATGCAAGTGATTCTCTCACCCACCAGGGCTGGCCCTGCAGTGGGCACAGGGAAAGATTTGGGCCAATGTGGCTGCCTGGTACAGGGTGGGGGTGGGTAGGGGGGAATCCTGGAAGGCAGATCATCTAACTGCCTCTCCCAACCCAGAAAAATTAGATAATCTGACCCAAAAAGAGGAAATGACTTGCATAGGGTGGGCAAAAGCTCTACAGAGGGTAGAAGACTTCTCTGTTTTATTTATCTGGGGTTTACAGAATCTAGAAGTTTACTTGGCATATACAAAGTCTTGGTAACTAGATATTAAATGAACGGATGAATAGGAATTTACTTAAGGAATAATTTTTCTGTCATTGATTTGGCCAATTTAATATCACACTTGAAGAACATTAGACTGCACAAAATTTTGTCAATATCTTTTTTCTTCTCTCTTTGGTTTACAACAGGTATTTTGTCAAAAATCCTAAAAAATGGAGCCCTAGCTTAATTATAACTACTAAGTAACTGTAGAATTGATTAAATTGCAATGAAACAAATTATGGCAAAGCAGGAAAAACTTCCTTGGAATAAAATGCAATGGTGAATTAAATGATTTTTTTTGCATTTTAATTTTAATATCTTTTATTTGTATAGAACCATAAGATTTAAAAAAAAAGAACCATAAGATTTCTAAAGTAGGCCATATAAATTATACTTTTACATTGTTATATTTCAATTTATAAATAACTGATCCCCTAATATTTTGGAAGTGAACCAATTGCAGCTTCCAGACAATGGATAATAATTAGAAAAAAAAAGTAGAAATACTTAGAGAAAATTAGAAAATAATAATTTAAAAAACATGCACATTACTCCTCCCCCCTAAAAAAAGCCAACCCCTAGTTCAGTGTGGTATGGAAATTCAAAGCATTTGTAACAAAGACAGTAACTCCTCCTTACACTAAAATATAAGCTAAATACAAATGAAAATAGTGGACAGGGATCCCTGGGTGGCGCAGCGGTTTGGCGCCTGCCTTTGGCTCAGGGCGCGATCCTGGAGACCCGGGATCGAATCCCACGTCAGGCTCCCGGTGCATGGAGCCTGCTTCTCCCTCTGCCTGTGTCTCAGCCTCTCTCTCTCTCTCTCTCTCTCTCTCTCTCTCTATGTGACTATCATAAAATAAAAATAAAAATAAAAAAAGAGAAAATAGTGGACAAAAGGAGTGATTCAGATTACAGTTTCAAAGTCCAGAAAGATCATATTTCCATGGTAAATTGACTTGAATAAGGAGAGGTAAGGAAAAGCCACCTTTAAAATTATTGCTGAATAATGAAAGTAATAAAAATTGAGGTTTTTATTTTTATTATTATTTATTTTTATTATTCTATTATGCTACCTTTTAGCATCCAGACATGTTCATATATTCATAGAATAAGGGATTATCACCTATATACATCTGTGTTTTAATTTGTTTATTTATTTACCCAACCATCCATTTGTCCATCTGTCCATCCATCCATCCATTCATCCATCCATCCAACCATCCATCTCCTGACTTGTCCATCCCATTCATCCAAGCTTTTGTTCTTTACCTACTAAATGCAAAGCCTTGTGGATTTAGTGATGTAAACTGGTATCATCTTTCTTTAATTCTAGAGAGATAGACAAATTTTCAGTAGCTAATTAACCAATTAAATATTTGATTAAATTTCTGTTAAATACCATAATGTAAAAACGTCAAGAGCTATGACTGTCTATAGAAGGGGCTTCTGACTTTATTTAGGGATCAGAAAAAGCTTCCTTGGAGACATCAGTTCTGAAGGATACATACACATGCATTATTTAATGGGAGAGCATGGTGGACTGGATGCAGAGCAATTTTGAAAGAAGGAGGGACATTTGTAGGATTCTGAAAAGGACCATGGAACCTATGAATAATTGAAAGAATAATATGACTAAAAGGAAGAGAGGTCACCCCAAAGGGAGATGAGTAGGGAGATCATATAGGATCTTTTGGGCCAGCTGAAAGAGCTGGGCCTCAATCCTAAAGGCAATAGGAAGACATGGAAGAGTGTAAAGTAGGGTAAGATATGGTCATATGAGTATCTTTCAGAGATCCTTCTCATTGAATGTGGAGAACAGATTATGGATAATTAAAAAAATAGGCAGAAAATGTTTGACATTTTCTTATTTCTCATTTCTCATTGCTGCAAAGAGATGATCATGGATTTGATTAGAATCCTAATGGTAGACAAAATGAGAAATAAATAATGAGTAGGAATTTCAGAAGTAAGCAACATATGGATCAGAAAGAAGTTTGTTCTGGATATCAATTACTTAGAGAAAACTGGGCTCTTTACTTCTTTTATAGGAATTCAAAACTTGGAAGTACTAATTTCTTTCAGAGACAATCCAGCAATTTGACTCCCAGAAGAGATATCTGATACAATATTCATACTGGCTGCAGGCCACTTTTGTTAGCTAGTCAGGTGTCAAGACCTCTGTGAAAACATACTTTTTTGTACCTGATGATAATTTTCCTTTTTGTGTTGTAACTTCTTTGCCCATTGTATGGTATCATAGTTTTGTGGTTTTGAAGTGATGTTTCCTGATGAAGCACTATTAATATATACTTGGAAAATGTTTCATTGAACAAAGTTAAATTAATTTTGATTTTGCAACACATCTTTGAGTCAATACTATTAGTTTAATGGGTGAGGAGTATACAGTAATGACACATTTCCTTAATCATCTGAACATGGACACTTCTTTCAAGATCATCTTTTACAACTAGTACTTTATGAATTATTCTGTGGGCAACTCTTCATTAAACAGCAGTATCTTGCTCCAAGCAATATCTTTTATTCAATAGTCCTAACCTGGCTAAAAAAAAACAAAATGTCCATGTGGTCCTTTCCCAAACTATTCCATAGAATTCATGTGGAAATACTTTAAAATGTTCATATGCTTTACAAAATGTTAAATCTTGAGTAAATTGGGGTGTGCCACTTGTAACTCGTTGCAGTGACCATTTGGAAGAAGTTTATCATCTGTTTGGCAGGTTATCATCTATCTTTGTGGTGGCATTGACTCTGTGTATGGTGTGGTATGTCTGGACGTAGGGTGAAAGCAGTATTCAGGAGGAGGGTTAGCCGTATTAATCTAGTTTTTCAGATTATAATCAATGATCCAGCCGTGGTAGTATATGGAAAAGTAGTCAAGGATAAGAAGGAGTTCCTACTGCTGCTGCTTCTCATTTCTTCCTCCCTGTATCCAAATTATTATCCTTATGACCTCAGATTCTGAACACAGGTATCACTTATATAAAACTTTCTGGCCTGAATTTACATTCTGAAAATCTAAAGCAGTCAAAGCAATGAACTCCACTTGTAAAACCATTTTGTTTTATAATTTGCTGTCCTGGTGGTCAGGTTATTTCTCTACATCTGCCTTTAAGGTATAATACAATGAATACATAAAAGATGTCTTTATAACAGTTTTGTGTATTTCTTCCCTTGGAAATTAAAGATATATGCATACCCAAGATTCCAGAAATGTTCACTAAAAGCAACAAAGCAGAAATAAAAATGATGGTGCCGACAATAATATTGATACTCAACAAATAACCCATATTCAATGACTTGCAGGCTGTGTTATGTGCAGTGCTAGGAATATAATAAAGGATATATAAATCCTAGTTATCATCTTCATGACTGTTTAAATCTTCTAATTGCTTTGTATGATAATCCAAAACTTGTACGTCCATTTGACTTATAAATCAATTTATAATCTTAAGTAAAGAATGAAAGAAATATCATTAGCCAGGAAAGAAAAAAATCAAGATTGGTTAAGTTTAAACTGTTTTAAACACAAAATATCATTTCCTCTCTCTTTCAGCATCTCCTTCATCTACTAAAACCTGCAGTTGGCATCATTATATGTCTGACAAAGTGAAAACATTTTCACAAATGAAAAAAAATATCCCTAGGGCTCTTTGTAAACACTTGCTTTAGAGAATTCTTAAGTACTTGCTCCACAGTTGGTCTTCCAAAAAAAGAAAAAGAGAAGAATCTCCAGTTTCAAAGATTTTGAAGCAACAGAATATTCTGCTTTATGTTCAAAGGTAATTTCTATTCTTACAGACTATATTTGGAGACTAGCAATATGAGACCATGAAACATCTTTAGAAGGTAGTGAACTGAGGAAAATGCATGTGTTCACATACTTAGCAGATAAAATAATGTTAGAGCTTAGGTTTATTTTACTTTATCCAGCTACACTTATCCCTTAATAGTTTTCCAGCATAATGAATTCCAAAGTTGGCACTAGAATTGGGAAGTACTATGCCCAGAAGATGAAAAATATCTGTACTCTCAGAGTGAGCAGAGTTTGAAGTGAAAACATTTTTGATAAGAGAAACATGTCTTCTCATCACAACACTGCAACTTAATAACTAGGGTAACTTTTGTGATTAGTAGATTTGGATCCTAAGTTTCCCTACCTGCAAAATAGATTTAAGTATAATTAATTTCAAAGTTGTAGCCAGGAAATGAAATAATATGCATAAAATTTAAACCACATATAAGCACTCATGTATTCAAAAATCTCTTATTGAGAACCTAACATGTGCCAGGTCACAGTGCTAATGATGAGGAAACACAACTGAATAAAACGGATACATTTCCTAGACCTATTCTATCAGGGCACACAGAAGGCAACCAAGAAAACAAATAAATTTCAAATATACAATGTCAGAAATACAGATTGAGAAATATTATTTGGAGTAGTTGTTTTGTACTCTTCACAGATACCAAGAAAAGAAAGATAAAGAAAGTCCTTAGAACTGTTTCACAATAGAATCCTAAAGGACAAGAAAATTACATGCAGCGTATGATCCAGGACTGGACAGAACACAGAGAAGAAATGGTTACAGAGGACATAATTGACAAATCCAAATATAAACTGCAGATTTGGTAATATTAGAACAATGTTAAATTTCCTGATTTTAATAACTATTCTATGGTAAGAAGATAATCTTGCTCTTAGGTAAGACACACTAAAGTATACAGGGGTAATGGAGCAAAATGTTTCCAATAATCCTCAAAAGACTCAAAAATATGAAAGGAAAAAGGGAGGGGGAATCCAAAGGGGAGACATAACAATAAAGCAATTGGGCAAAATGCAAATAATAGTGAATCTGGATAAAATCTATATATGACAGTTTATTGTACTATTCTTGAAAGTTTTCTGTCAGTTTGAAATTATATTTAAAAAATATAAAGGCACATTGATTAGAGAAAGGTAGAGAGTAATTCAACAAGTACCTTTCTCTTTTTAACCTTGTTTTGAAACCTGCCTTTCTAGAGTGCATTTTGCTAATCTTATTTAGGATTCAGCAGTAGAAATTGAAAGTTACACTTTGTAGGTCCTCCCTATTGAATAGTATGGTTCTACCCCAATGGATTTGATGAATTCAATAATTTTATAGTATAGGACTTTAGGCAGAATTGTATTACTGACTTGAATGAGTTGAAAAACAACCCTGACACCTGGCACAACTTCTAAAGCTGGTGTTTTATTTGGAAAACAAACTCAATGTGTAGCAAACACAAACAGCATATTGACATTTCAAAGCTAAGGAATTGACCTCACCTTCATTTCTCCTAGCAAGTGAGAGAAATAAAAAACTTTAGGTTAGTAAAGACACATCTGTGCCTTTTAATTTAGTTACTGTAGCATTACTTGGACTCTGTCAAAGTTACAATGTGAAGCATAGGCTTTATAATCAAAACTGTTCATCATATTCATTTCCTTATTATAATTAATAGTGTCACATATAAATCTATTGGACTTAACTAGCAGGTTTACTTCTGATTTTTTTTAGAATAAGAGTGCATGCACATGCATGTGAATATTTGAATTGTAGAGCAGAAAACCAGGTATATAAATATAAAAAATGCATATACATAGATAAACATGTTTATAGTATGTGAAAAATAAGGTTCAATAATTTTGAAAACTACTATACTTTTGTTTTAAAAAGAAAATATGTACCTTTGACTTGTAAAATGCAGGCATCTGTAAAAATATAAAATCTAGAAGTCCTGTAATGGTCATTATTTTAAGCTCTTAGCTTTTTTATTATTGGTCTCTTTTGACCTGTTTCAGTATTGGGAAAGGAAATAATATCTCATCTATTTTACCCAAATTCCTTAAAATTACATGATGTGAAGATGACTCACTTCTCCCAAATTTACTGTCTTAAAAGTTTTATCTAATTACCATGTGAGTATTTATTCTAAAAATATAGCATAAAAATTCAAGCCCAGAATTTCCACTTCCAATTATGTTGAGATTTCTCATAGCAGATTAATAATCCTGCTAAGAATAAAAAATATCATAATGAAATTTTAAGCAGTGGATTTGAAAGCATGAGAGAGCTGCTGAAGTAGCCAGTTTTGAAGGGCCAGATCCTGGAGGGAAGGAAATTTTATTGAGGTAAGCCAGATTTTATGCATAATGGCTTTTTCTTTGGGACATTTATTGATTCTTGGCATATACCAAGATGTGACTAAGCTGGGTAGGGAAGCTTCTGTACATCCTAAAATACAAAATAGCTTTCAGTAACCTCACATGTTTTGGAAACAAGAATTGTAGTTCTGATACAATAAGGCATCTAGGACTTGATTGACCAAGATTCCACTGATGAATAAGGTTGATAGATGTGAGACTGGCCTCAATACCTGTTGTCTCACTGAGTCAGTATCTGATTAAGCCACACAGGAAAAGATATAATGAAGTCAAGCAGAAATTGTGTGGAAAGCAACCAAATACTATTAAAGAGTGTGTGGTGTTCTCAGCATTTCCATAGTGCTCAATATATCAAATTTGAAGACCTCCAAAAAGAAGTGGTAATAGTAAATACTCCAGGCTCTAATTGGGATCCCTGGAGGGACATAGCATGGGGGTTAACCAGAGACAGACTGAACCATGCCAAGAGTGCAAACTAGGATCAAGTTAGTTCAAGGTCTGACTGGACTTAAGTGTTATGTCTCTTTTTGGCCTGTCAGAAGATAGGGTAAATAAATCATTGCTAAAGTTGTCCACACACAAGATTGACAGTGCAACTAAAATTTTTTTGGGTGTTAAGAAATAAGACCAGTGGGAAAAACAGGCAATACAAAGTGACACAAATAATACAGTCATGAAATTTTAAAATAATTGTGATTAATATCTTTAAGCAAATAGATGACCATGTAGAGAATTTTCACAGAAAATAAGAATCAAATGGAAAAATTTTAATTGAAAATACTATAACTGACATCACAGCATGATAGATGGGGCACAGCTAAAGAAAGATGAATGAACCAGAAGACAGATCAATACCCAACATCTAAACTATAACACAGAGGGCAAAATAAATGGAAAGTACAGAGAGGAGCACATGAAACATATAATAGATGAGCTCCAAAACATGTATGATGTTTTCCATTTCTGTATTACTTATAATGGCAAACTTCCCATCAACAGAATGAATAACTACATGTTGGTATGTTCATGTAATAGAAAACTATCTAGGGTTGAGAAATTAACCACTGCTACCACAAAAACATTGAACCATTCAAACATAATATTATATAAATGAAACCATATACAAGAGTACATGCTCCATAATTCTATTTACATAGAATTCAAAAGAAGGTAAAAATCATTTTTATTATTGTTGTCAGAGAGGGTTTAACTACTGGGGCTGCTGAGGATGATTAATATTCTACTTTTTGTGCCATGGCAGTTATGCAAATGTGTTTGCTTTGTGAAAATTCATTGAATCATACACTTACGGTTTGTGTGATTTTGTATATGTATGTCAAGCTTCGATTAAAAAATATTCTAAACAATTGCAGCCTAAGTATATTAAAGTTAAATTAAAATTAAATTTCTGAGGGATAAGATGAATCACTTGCATTCTCCCACAACTAAGAAAGTATCTTTGGACATTGATTGCCTTTGACTTTCAAGTAATGCAAAGAATTAATCAAGAGAAGGGGCATCAAAAAAATGAAAAAAAAAAAAGTAATAGGAGGTGGAGTGGAGGATGTGTGTACATCTGTATGACCACTCAGTAGCTTTGTATATCCTTAAAGAAATGAGCAGAATGGACCCTGCTGGAGACCAAGTAAACTTGCAGCAAATTCTTTCTCCTCTAGCAGTCCCACAGACCTAGGGATAGTTGATGTAGCCAAAGGTATGAATCAGAAATACTAGATATTAACAATGACAATAATATAGAATTTACACACAAATAATAAATCAAAGAGTTAATAGTAGTCCACTTATTTTTTTAAGATTTTATTTATTTATTCATGAGAGACACACAGAGAGAGAGAGAGAGAGGCAGAGACACAGGCAGAGGGAGAGGCAGGCTCCACGCAGGGAGCCCGATGTGGGACTCGATCCCGGGACTCCAGGATCAGGCCCTGGACTGAAGGCGGCGCTAAACCGCTGAGCCACCCGGGCTGCCCAGTCCACTTATTTTGATGAGCACTGAGTAATGGAATTGTGAATCACAATATTGTGCACCTGAAACTAATACAACACTATATACCAACTACACTGGAATTAATTTTTTTTTAAAAAAGTATTTCCAATCTTCTTTCCAGATAAATGATTTTTTCTCTGTATTTTTTTTGTTATTTGTTTATTTGCTTTTCACCATTTCTATATATAAAATGTCCCAAACTTATTTGGAGCCTCTTTTGCTCTTTTATACCCTTTTGATTAGGAATTCTTGATTCTAGATGCTAAGTTCCTTCACTGCTCTTTCTTAGTTATGTACCTCCATTTCCTAATCAAGATTTATCAAAGAATAAGTACTAAACATTTGTGTGGTCTCTATTACTAGAATAATCTTAACTCAGGATTTAAATTAGGGCTAGTATTATAGTATTTTAGCCATGGTACATATTTTGCTTTTTTTTTTTCCTGGAAAGAGAAGAAAATAATCCAGGAAATATGCCATTATTGACAGATATGTATTAGGATATATTTGTCCTGTTATAATTTAAAATCTTGCTAAATTTTCTGTGAGATTAGAAGCCTTGCCTGTGATCTGGCACATATGTTTATAATCAGCTTTTACATTTGTCTCCAGACCAAGTGGGTGTTAGTAAAAATTTCCATACACCTTTTTATCCGATTACTGTTTTGTGAGTACAAGGCATTCCCACTAATTATGTCTCTAGATGGCTCCCCGCAAATGTAATCAGGAAGAAAATCACAAATTGGCAAATTAACACTTTAAAAAGTCTTCCTGGGGAGTGAGGCTAGATGGCATGTGAAATCTACCTTAACAAGTTCAGTATTACTGCAATGTTTCCTACACAACTGACTTCAATTCTATTAAAAAAAAAACCTGAGAATTTAAAATATATGAAAAACAAAACATATTTGCTTCATGTTAATATCAAAATCATAACTTTAGGTTTTAAAAGCTTATTTGCTTTGGATACAGCTTCCAAGAACCCAGGTTCCCCAGCTCCAGTAGTTTGACAATGGACATGATGAGATAGAGAACAGTGGAAAATAGTTGTGACTGTCTCTAATACATGCCAATCTTCTTTTCCAATTTCCACTTTGACTAAATGATACCTGGTTGATGATTCATTTGCTTGAAAAATTTTTCCAGGCTAGGTTCAAACATTACAAAAAAGGGTGTACAATAAGTATTTTGTTACTGTCTATACAACTGCACCAAACAGAAGAAAGAGAAAAAAATTCTATGCCATCCTACTATGTACATTTAATTCCATACATCACAATGAATCATAATCATATAATATTTTTACTATTAAATAAAACCTTAGAGGCAACCTCCCATACAGGTAAGGAACACTGAGGTCTAGAGATTGAGCTTCTTACCTAGTACTTGATAGTTAATTAGTAACTAAGCTGTACCACAATTTAACTACTCTGGCCAACAATATGGAGGTTTTCTGATAATAAACTTCTAGGGTAGCTCTTTCCAAAATGTGTGATTTTGAGGTTTAAAATAAACAGGGAAGTAATAAAACACTTGCCCCAGTCCAGTAAAACCTTTACTTTCTAACATGGAAAGTTCAATAATAATTGTTTCTTAGGCCCCTGAAATGACTGCTATATTTAGATGCTCCACCTCAGCAGATATGCAGAGTAAAGAAAGAAAGAAGAATAAAATCTGCAGGAAGATTCAAGATGAAGAGGAGATAAGTAGTCAGAGAAAGAGAGCACCAGGGTGGAAAAATACATATCAAAGCTTAAACAAAGGAACTTATATTAAAAATACTGGATGAGTATCAATCATATATGTTTATATGTTGAGTAACTACTGCTGTTATGATGGTTCCAAAATATGTACATAAATTCTTTGATGCCTCTCTCTTCAAAGGGCAGGATGTAATTCCTCTCTTCTTGATTTTGGCTAAATTAAGGGATTCACTTCTAATGAAGAAAATATGGTAAAAATGATGGTGCCTGCTTTCCAAGACTAGTCCCAAAAGTCATTGTGACTCTCTTTCTCTTGGATCTCTCATTAGGTTCAGCCAGCTGCCATATTGTGGGTACAGTAAAGCAGCCTTATAGAGAGGCCACAATAGCAAGGAACTAAGCCTTCTGCCAACAACTGATACTAACTTGCTAGCATGTAAGTCACCTTGGAAATGGATCCACCAGCCCTAGTCAAGCCTTCAGATAACTGCAGCCCTGGCCAATATTTTGACTGTAATCTCATAAGAGGTCTTGAACTAAAACCAGGCAACTAAGCACCTTTTTAGCTCCTGACTCATAGGAACTGTGACATAATAAATCTTTATGGTTTTAAACCATTATATTTGGGAGTAATTTGTTACAATGCAATAGATAACTAATAATGTCACATTGAAGTGAAAAGTAGAGTCACAGAACTCATAATACACCATTATTGGAGTGAGCCATATAAAATCACTCTTTGTGTAGGTCGCAGATCAGCCATTCCATATGATTTAACCTACTGGACAGGAGCTCTACCAACTTGTTTCATTCCTGATTTGGACTGGACTTCAGTCTCTCAGGACACATTTGTTCAATGTGTTTGTCATTTTCTAAATTATAATCACATGGCAAAATAGTCAGGACTTTCTGACAATGTTCTGATGCAAGAACTGGAAACCAATTATTTGTGGATTACCTCTTAGTATAGACATGTAAAATATAATTATTAGCAAATGATGATAATTCTCTCTTGCAAAAGGTATTTTGGGTTTTAGACTTGGAACAAATATTTGAATAAATGATAAAATATGCTTCAAATATCTTACACGATCCTAAGTCATTTTTTCTTCTGATCCTTAGAAACACTGGTTGTCCTTAGGGCAACATATTTTCTTTGCATTAAAACACACACACACACACACACACACACACACTCACACAATCTGTAACTATGTAATTGCCTTTGAGTGCTCTCCTCATTTTAATCCCATTAAGATGCCTCAGTTCACCCAGGTAAAACAAAATTAGCCTTTTGGGATCCCTGGGTGGCGCAGCGGTTTGGCACCTGCCTTTGGCCCAGGGCGCGATCCTAGAGACCCGGGATCAAATCCCACGTCGGGCTCCCAGTGCATGGAGCCTGCTTCTCCCTCTGCCTGTGTCTCTGCCTCTCTCTCTCTGTCTCTGTGTGTGTGACTATCATAAATAAATAAAAATTAAAAAAAAAATTAGCCTTTCATAACTTACTATCTTTTTGACCCAACTTTTATCATTTGCTCATTTCTATTGACAGAATATATCAAGCTGTTGAATGAGAATTTATTTCTACTTCTAGTTGCCTTAGAGCTTTCACATGTGTGCTTGATTTAATGCAAAGCTTTATGTGTAACCTTTCCAGTACCAGATCACAATTTCTCACTTATTTTTAAATTTTCATTTAATTGAAGACAAATCTTAAATGAGAAGTTATAAAAAATGGTATAGGTTAGTCTGACTCTATTTGCAAAATTCTGCTATTATTTTAAAAAGCTTTTTAAGATTATTTTCCTTAAGAGTTTGTAGGGATGTGTCATATATGAATAACTGTCATGGGTACTTATTTTCTTTGAAAAATAGAAGTCCTGAGCTAAAATTCCATGATTGCTAATGAAATTAGTCTGTCATCTTAGAGATTTATTGATAGTGGAACAGACATAATTCTTCTCATGATTATATATACAAAGGTTTGGTCAACACCAGTGACTAATTGGAAGCAACAAGGAAATCTTCACAAATTTAAAATAGAAATCATAGTCCATTTTGTATATTACCAGAGCATGAACTTACCTAACTTCCTAGGAAGAGCTGATAATATTAAATCTGCCTTTTTCTGGATAATAAGATTAGAATTGATCTTTATTTTCATTTCTGTTCATTTATATTCCTTAGCATTAACTTTAAGAATTAATGTATATTTCCACTCTATTATATAAATAGGCAATTATTAGTAATCATATTAATACTTAATATATAATTTATGTACTATACTATAAATTACATCTTAGTGCAAAGACAGTAACTCTGGCACACTGATACTAGAAGTAATATATAAAGTTACTAATTTATTCAACTATAGGTACAGAAATCTTATTGAGTCTCTTATTTTATTTTTGTAGAGCTAGGCCTATCTCTACGTTCTCTAACAAAGAAAGATTATGAGCTGAAACACTGATTGCTACCCACATGGGGAAATTCTGAGCTTCTTAAACCATTAGCAAATAATGTGTACAGCTTGGACTTCCTTTGAAAACAGAATGCTACATTAAAGGACAACAAATCTTCTGGCAATAACTCAAATTTAACAGGTTGCTGCAGCAAATCTATCTTTCTAAACAACCAATGTGTGATCCCACAATAGTATCAACAGTACACAGTACTGAGAATTAGAATGCTTATATTAAATCTGCTAATTTGCAGTGGATTTTATGGAGGTATAATTTTCCATTTAAACTGTAAACTTCCCTGTACAAAAACACTTGAATAATTATGAAAATGTAAGTAAATCCTTTGCAAAAAGTAATTACGGTGAGGGAGACTTTCTTTTGCCTTCAGTGTTTTATGAGTGTATTTGGTTCCATAAGCAAACTAATTAAAATGTTGCAAGACACACTGAAATGCTGGCATTTTAGATGGAAAGCAGTTGTACTCCTGGCAAAGACTGTTTCATGTTTCTAAAGAATTTTGAAATTGTAGTTATAATAAACTATTCAGTCAAGCAAACTGAAAACAAGAGCCAAAATCATGCTCTCAGCTTTGAGATCTATAGCCACATGCCACCACAAAGCCGTGAATTTTCTAAGTGTAAAGTGGGACAAAAAAACACATTTGCTTTGTTAGAAAACATTTGGAAAAGCAAGGACAAAACACTGTAGCATTTATACAGTTAAAATAGGAAGAAAATAGTTTGGAAGTCATTATTGTGTTAAGTTGATTATTTCCATGATTTAAAAATGATTAGCCAAGTGACTGGCAAATAATGTTTCCACCACAAACAGGAATGCTTTAGCATAACAGCTAATAAAATGAAGAAATGTATTATGGTACAGCCCCAAAGGTAGATACTTTATCTGAGAATGCCAGATGTAAAAGGCAGCTGCAGAATGGTTATCAGGAGTACTGTGTGCAACAGACTGCATTTGGAATTTGAAATTTCCATCTTCTTCACTTTGACCAGTCATGCTTTGGATGAGATTTTTTGTTTTGCTACTTTGTACCAATCACAGTGGTAGGAAGAGGAGTTTCAGTACTAAGAAGTCTAGTATTGTGTCTGTCTGTATGGACTTACAGTGCAGTCCCTCAAAAATGTAGTTTGGCATGTTAGTGAGTTATGGATTGTAGGGCCAGGCCACATGGGCTTAAATCCCATTGTCTACCAATTATCTCTGTGATATTGGACAGATAAACTAATCTATTATCCTCATTTGTGGAGTAAGAATTGTAACAATCCTACCTCATGTAGTTGCTATGAAAATTAAATAACTTAGTCTATGTATAAATGCATAATTCCTGGCAGTCAGTATTATATAGGTTATTTGCTATTATCTTATGTCCACTCCAACTCAGCAGTGCCTTAAATATTACCTACTAGATAACATAATAGCTAATTTTACAGAAAGTAGATATCCAATAATAGTCAAAGATCAGAAAAAGACTCTAGAAGACATAACTCTGGGCATCTGAAGTCTTTACTATTTGCTCTGCATGCAAAATATAAGGACACAGTAGGGCTATTACCCAAACAAGCTCATGTTAAATATAATAGAAGGCATACAATAACTTCAGAGAGCAGCAAGAGGCAGTAGAAAAATCATTTTCATGACATAGAAGCAAAACAGCAATTTAAAATTATATCATCATCATCCATCACAGCTATCATTATTCAGTCTGTCCCAGGCACTAAATAAATTCTTTAAATGTTTTTCCAGTGAACCCTGAAAGCAACTTTGTAGAACAACCACTGTTTGTTTTACCCATCTTACAGGTGAAGAGGCTGAGGCTAAGATAACTTCATTAAGTTTCCCCAGGCTATACAAAATAGTGATGAAGATATGACAAGAACTCAGGTCTCTTTGAGGCAAAAGTGTATATTATTATACTCTATTGCAATACTTATGATATTATGAACATTTTGCCACATCATTAAATGTTCTATACAAACATGTTCTCTGATGGCTGCAAAGTATACATCTGCACTATTATTTATTTACCCCTTTCTGTCTTGTCAAATATTTAGGTTGTTTCTAGTCCCCTGGATATTGTATATTATTTGAAGACAAACCTTCATCTATAAATTTAGTATATATTTGATTAGTTTCTTAGTATAGATTTCAAAAAGTACAGTCACCAGGCTAAAGGATGTAAACCCTTAATATAAATTGTCAAATTGCCTCACCAGCAATCTGATAGCAATTTTCTCTCCCTTTCATAATTTTAGTGCCTGTTCATTTCACTGCATCCTTGCCAATCCTGAATATTAGCAATATATCTTTTCTAAAAGTTTCTTACCAATGCGTCAGATTTCTAAGTCTCCTATTGTTTTAATTTGTATTTTTATCTACACTGGGTGCTTGGAGAGAAAAGTATCATTTATTGAAAACAAAACATGTGGACAATACTTTAACATTCACTCATATCTGTCTTTACTCCTCGTTCTTCTTGCATTCAATCCTTGCTTTTCCCCTCACAAAATTTTCTAAAACTCTAAGTCCCAATTTATTGTCACAATGTTTGGGAAGTTTTCCCAACTTCTCAATACAAAGTTTGTTACCTTCTCTGATCTATGCACATGCCTTTTGCTATCATTTATTCCATTATGATTTACTTTTCTCTTATCTCTTCTAGATTATGAGCTACTGAAGAACTTAAGATCTTATGACTTATTAGTTCCCCAAGACCTAACAGATAGTAAATATTTCTTTTTTTTAAGATTATTTATTTATTTATTCATAGAGACACAGAGAGAGAATGAGAGGCGAGGGAGAAGCAGGCTCCATGCAGAGAGCCCGACGCGGGACTCGATTCGGGGTCTCCAGGATCACGCCCTGGGCTGCAGACGGTGCTAAACCGCTGCGCCACCAGGGCTGCCAGATAGTAAAAATTTCTTAAGCAAATTTAATTAGCACTTACCAGAAAAACACGATGACTCTGGATTTCAATCAAATTTTCATTGTTTCCTTAAATTATGGATTTATTTATCATTAATCAATAATGTATTTGATTACATGCTATAGGAGAGTATATAAACTGAATAAAGTCATGTAGTGGAATTATGTTGTTCTAAAAGAATTTGTACTATGAAAAACCAAAAATCAGTATTGTTGATTGTTTGGAGTGAAGGACTTAGAAATCATAGCAATGTCTGCTCTCTATCTTGTACTTACTATATACACTTACTGTATGCCAGACTTTGCAGGACACTATGTGTATGTATATATATGTATATATGTGTATTATGTATATGTATGTGTACATATACAGCAACATATATAATTTCATTTAATTCTTAAACAGTCATGTGACTTAGCTGCTTTAATTTTCATTTAATAAATAAGAATACTGTGTTAGATATATTAGTTAACAAATTCAAAGTCAAAAACTAATGATAGAGTTATATTAGAATATTAGTTAGAGTGACTCCATAGATAGTGCTTCTGCCTTCCAATAATATAATGAAGTTAAAGAATTTAATGAGAATACTGATAGAAAACAGGAGGTCCAAGGATGTTGGTAATGTCCAATTGTTTCTCTTGATTTGGAAGAACTATACTCATAAAGTATCAAAATCAAACTAGCAATGTTAATTATTCTCATTCCATATGTTTAAATTGTATTAAGACGTGTTCACATTAAGTTCACATATTGCAGGAAGAAGAAAAACAACTTTATCTTGTTTTCGGTCTTTTCAGATGGATGCAACAAGTTAAGATATCAAGTAAACTTCACAGAAATTATTTGTCAGTGAAACTCTCAGAAAATATCTTTGTTCTGTAGCATTTTAATGCAGTGTAATGCCCTTGGATTTTTATTGATAAAAACAACAACACAACCACAAGGGAAATGCTATAACTCATTGAGCTTGATTGATGTGTACAACTGGACTTCTTCATCGCTAAAATAAAACCCACAATGAGATAGGATTTAAAACATATGGCTAGGCCTTTTAAAAACTAAACCTAGGGAACCCAGGTAACTGAGTCTATATCATTCTTTTTCAAGGGGCACATGTTACAAAATAAATTCTTTGTCAAGGGGTACATATCGCAAAAGAAATTCTTTTTCAAGGAGCACACATTGCAAAAGAAAGTTTCTGCTGTGATATAATTGTATGAATTAATGAAAAAACTCTTTAGAGTGTACAAGTGAATGGTCAAGCAATGGAGCCCTTTGGCAGTCTGTTTAAACCTATACATGTATAATGATGTTTTTAAACCTAAAATAAAATATTAAAGCACAAATAATCACAAAGCAAACCAATTACATTAAAATGATGTTATCAAATGACTTTAAAAATGTGATATGGTCATATGATTTCTTTCTTGTTAACACATTAACAGATTTGTTGGCAGGTCTAATGATGACTGTTATTTCAAGGTGGTCATAAACATAAATAAGTCAGGTTAACTGCAACAACAACAGATTTCTATTATGTCTATTGGTGACAAAGTTATAGGAGTTGCCAATAGTAAGATGGTTTGTCATCCACATTCATAATTGAAAGAATTTCCTCTAGAGCAAATATAACTAAATATATCTAAAAATAAAGATGTGATTTTTTATATATCTAATCACACACATGCACACTGTCCTGTCCTCCAAACAAGAGCAACAAAAACTAGTTTTTAAAGTTCAGAATTTCTATATTAGTGCTCACTTTGGCAGCACATATACTAAAATTGATATACAGTGATTAGTACAGCTCCCATGCAACAATGATACATAAATTCTTGAAGCATTTCATATTAAAAAAATAATTTCTATACTAATGTTTCTACTTTAATATACAATTTACTATTTCCTAGAAAACTTAAACAAAATTCTGATCCCCTGAAAGAGAAAAGAGAAAAGCTGAGAAATTAATTATGAAATAAAAATACATTATCACAAGGAAAAACCATTTTATTTCTATTTTTTGTATCTATATAATGGATATTAATTAAACTCAATGTGGTAATCATTTCACAATATATGTAAGTTAAGTCATTTTACCCTATACCTTAAACATAAAGCACTCTGTATGTTGATTATATTTCAGTAAAACTGAAAGATAATAAATATGAGTGCACAGACATGCTTTTACTTAAGGAAACTAAATGGACAAGTATGGAAATGAAATAGTTATCTAGATCAGTCACATTTCATTGATCTTAGTGATTAGAAGTCCAAAGATGTCAGTAATATTTTGTTGTCTTAAATTTTACAACATGTTGTCAAGAATATCATTATCTTCCTTTATTTTTTACTTTGCCTGCCAGACTCCCATGTTTCTCTCTCTCCTTACCTACTCCTTTTTAGATTATTTCTTTGGCAGGAATAGTAACACTTAAATAAAATCTTTAGATTAACATTAATCAGAGTTTAAAAGAAATGATATTCCTCTGATGGTCTTATTAAGAGATAAACTTTAAGTAACATGGCTTAATCTCTCAGGAAATCGAAATTTAGATTTGTGATTTGGCAGCAAACTCTGTTGCTATTCATGCACAGTGATGCAACAGTTAATGTCTTGGTTAATTACTGAAACAGGCAATGAATTCATCATTTTTTAAACAGGAATATGAATGAATCTGCCAATCTTCCTTACTCTTATGTAGAATAGATACACTTATAACTAAGGTTAAGATGATATTTAAATTCTTAAGGAGTTTTTCTCTCCTTGGCAAATAAAATTATATCTTCTAAGATAAAAGAAATACTTTTGAATGAGAAGTGACTTTTTAAAAAGTTTACTTAAGATAAATTGTGAACAAACTGATGGAAGTGTAAAGCTACACTAATAAAAGTTAAAAATGTCCTTGAGAACTAATGTGTGTCAGTGAGTGCCCACTCATTAATTGCTTAAGCTTTGAACATGATAGATTGTCATATAATGTGAGTTTAAGCAACTGCAACTCAATATTCAACATTCTCACCCATGCTCCCTCCCCTGCCCCCTACTCACTTAGGGAATGGTCCTCTGAGTCTCCCTCTGAAAATTTTAACATAATTAGGGAAGAACCCATTAAACAATTTTTAGAACATTAAGTGTGAAATTTCAAAATGCCACTGTTTTACTGAAAATTCCCATTCCTTTGTTCCAACAGGCACTTCTAGGAATGGGAGTGAGCATTAGAGTAGTTAAAATCAGAAACAGAATTATATGAAAGGCCATTACATTGAGATCTATCTCTATCTCTAATGACTGACTATTCATAGGTATTTGAAGTTCTAAAAGCTTTTTTCCATCCTTGAATGTGCCTTTTTGAGCTTTGACTGTAAAGGGAAAGAATAGCACTTTTATGTATTGAATACAGTCTAAGAAACACACCTTCTGGCTCTAATTCTACATGATGCTTTGGGTTTGGATCCTTCTTTACTCATCAGTACACTTTTTTAAAAAAGAAGAGCCAAAATGAAAACATTTAGATAAATTTACATCGGGCTTAACTTTTTAGAAGAGGAGGGAAAGAAAACTAATTGGTGCATCTGTAGAAAGACAAAATATCATCCTTGTTGATATGTATTACAAAAAAAGTCAATTGCAAATGGTTTGGGGGTTTTTAGCCACAAGATAATCTGCATTATGCTCCTTTATGTTTTTTAATAAAATGCTTGTAAAGTTACAGATGTTTACAACACAATATTTCAAATTTAGAAGCTTAGGAAAATACAGGTGTTTTCAGAGGTGACCTTTTATGTTGACATAAAAACACCTTTGGATAATTATCTCTTTTGACCATAGTAACAAATGGAGAATAGGGGTAGACATGAGAGAAAGGAAGCTGAATCACAGGTAGAAAATGAGAACCCCCCCCCAAAAAAAAAGAAAGAAAAAAAAAGAAAATGAGAAACCAAGCAGCAATAAGATTTAAAAAAAATAATTATAGAATAGAGAGAAAAGTGAGAAGAAAGGGAAAGAAACATGAATAGAAGAGACATCAAGAAAGAACATCTTTAATTTTTGTAAACACAGCAAATTAGATTGTGAAAATTTTTTGTAAAAACTACAACAAAAAAGAATAAGTATTTAAAAAGCATCCATTGAAATCAAAGTGTGATAAGTAGAAACTATGCAAAGCTGGTGTAGAGATGGTAGATACAGGGGACTGGGTTTTCATAGCTCTGCCAAGAAAACATCAAACTGTGGGTCTTAATAAAGTGTGAAGTTGCTCCTGGTGTCGCTTGACAAAGAGTTAGACTCAATTTTAGTTTTTTTTTTTAAATCTTCATTTATTAATGTTTTTAAAAGGTAGGTTGTTTATGAGGTTTAAGAAAAACTATTTGAAAAGGTATGCACAGAGAAGTTTTCAATCTCATCTATGCTGGGCTTCACCCACTTCTATTAATAACCAATATACTCAGTTTTTTATTCATCTTCATTTTTTAAAAAGATTTTATTTATTTATTCATTAGAGACACAGAGAAAGAGAGAGAGAGAGAGGCAGAGACACAGGCAGAGGGATAACCAGACTCCATGCAGGGAGCCGGATATGGGACTCAGGATCACGCCCTGGGCCAAAGGGAGGTGCTAAACTGCTGAGCCACCCAGGGATCCCCTCTATTCATCTGTGTTTCTTTATGCAAGATAAGAAATACCTTACCATATCCTGACTCTTTTTTCACTCCACAATATATTCTGGAAATTATTCCATAGGAGTTCCTAGAGACCATCTTCATTCTTTTTAACATCTAAATAATAATCTTTTGTGTTGGTCTACCATTGTGTAGTCAAATTAGGCTTTTATGGGTATTTATTTAGTTTCCAAAATTTTGCTATCACAAATAACATCACCTGTGTATAAGTTGTCTGGTATATATGAAGGTTTATCCACTGTGTATACAGCTATAAATAGTATTCACAGCAGACTCAATGGGAAATGCATCTATAGTTTTCATAAACACTACAAATTCTTCCCCATATGGGTTGTGTATACCTATCAACAATGTATGAGAATATTTCTTCACAGTTTCATCAATAGAGTGTACTTCCTGGCTTTTGAATTCTTGACAATATGTGGGAAATAACAGTTCAGTGTACTTTTACTTTACATTTTTAAATTTATGAGTAAAAGTCAATAACCATCATTTGCATAAGGGCCATTTATATATGTTTAATTTGAACTTTCCATGTATTTTCTTGACTTTTGTATTGGGTTATCAATAACTTTATATATAAATTGCAAAGTGATATATTGTATATATATTATATACATAATATGTAATATTTTTCCTAGCTTATCATTTATTTTATTTTTGTTTATGGGGTTATAAAATAATTTTATATGGTTACATTTACCAATTTTCTTTATTATATATAAATTTTGAGTTTTGTTTAGGATTTCCCACATTCTGATTTTAAAGCGACTTTACAATCTTTTAAATAGAATCTTTTAATATTCTACTCCTTGTAGAGTTTATCACTCTACATGCATTTGGACTTTATTCTGGTGTTCAGTGAGAAGCAAGGTCCAATTTTATTTTTTTAATGTCATCTAGCTGGCCTATTATTATTTATCTTTAAAAATATTTATTTTGATGATGCTTGAAACTGAGACTCCGCATAAAAATTTAGACCTTCAAATTGCTATACTTTCAAAATAAGGTAGACTAGACAGTCACTTGGAAACAGTGAGATGACAAACTTACTTTTATCAGCCTATGTTTTGAGAAAAGTACTTTCTAGAATATAAGGCAAGCTCAACAGCCATGATCACCTTCATGCAGGCTTGATTTTTTGTATTGTAGGTTACAATACAATCATGTTGAAAAGTAAAAAAAAAAAAAAAAGAAAAGTAAAAACAAAACACAGGAGAAAGTGTGTGGAAATTTTCACACATACTTTGAGTAAATCAGAAAATGCTTATAATTAAACAATTATAAAACTACTGTAAAACAAGGCAAGTAGTAATTAGCTAAATCAGTGTGTATAATTAAATTGTACATTTAAGCTCATATTAGAAAATAAAAAAAGTGTGAAGATAAATAAGTCATGCTTAACAGGAAGACACGGAAAGAGCCTCGGTGTCCATCTAAGGATGAATGACTAAAGATGTGGTATATGTATATAATGGAATATTACTCAGCCATTAGAAATGACAAATACTCACCATTTGCTTCGACGTGGATGTAACTGGAGAGTATTATGCTGAGTGAAATAAGTCAATCAGAGAAGGACAAACGTTATATGGTCTCATTCATTTGGGGAATATAATAATTAATGAAAGGGAATAAAGGGGAAAGGAGAGAAAATGAGTGAAAATATCAGTGAGGGTGACAAAACATGAGAGATACCTAACTCTAGGAAATGAACAAGGGGTAGTGGAAAGGGAGGTGGGCGGGGGGGTTGGGGTGACTGGGTGATGGGCACTGAGGGGGGCACTTGGCGGGATGAGCACTGGGTGTTACGCTATATGTTGGCAAATTGATCTCCAATAAAAAAACAGGAAGACAGAATGTTCTCACTCATTTGGGGAATATGAATAATAGTGAAGGGGAATATAAGGGAAGGGAGAAGAAATGTGTGGGAGATATCAGAAAGGGACACAGAACATAAAGACTTCTAACTCTGGGAAATGAACTAGGGGTGGTGGAAGGGGAGGAGGGCGGGGGGTGGGGGTGAATGGGTGACGGGCATGGAGGGGGACACTTGACGGGATGAGCACTGGGTGTTATTCTGTATGTTGGTAAATTGAACACCAATAAAAATTAATTTATAAAAAAAAAAAAATCATATAATAAAGCAAAAGAAATTGGGGTAAAAGGACATTAAAAAAGATAACAAAAAAAGAGATAACATAAAGAAAACAAAATGTTACAAAGTTGTATAAGTCCTACCATGTACTGATAACAGGAGGGTAACTTGGCAAACTACTTTGGAGAACATTTTATCTAGTTCATTTAAATCACAATATGCCCTAAAACAAGCAATCCCCAGTAATCTTATCCTATCCTTGTGTGAGCAATCCACTAAAATGTTTGTAAAAATATTGATTCAAGTAACATTTGGAATAGGGAAAATTATAAATAATATCCACATCCATCAACAAGAGAATAAATAAACTGTATATCCAAATGACAGAGAATTATACAGTATAAAATACTCCTGAAAAAATAAATTCAATGAGAAGTTAATTTACAGATGGTTATGTCAAATATCACAATTTTATATTTAAAACATGCAAATTACTAAAATATGGAATTTTTAAGATTTAATTTTTAAGTATTCTCTATATCCAACAGGGTGCCCTAAACTATAACCCCAAGATCGAGTTGCATGTGACTAAGCCAGCCAGGTGCCCCCAAATACAGAATTTTAAAATTCCACAATGTGGATAGTAGTCAATTCTGGTTAAAGAAGAAGCAAGAAAATTTTAAAGTGGTATTCAGGGTTCATCGACTGCATTGCCATGTTTTATTTCTAAGTTTGGTTATCAGTATACAGATTTCTATTATATTGACTCTATCGTTTTATAAATAACATATTACCAAAGCATTACAAACCAAGCAAAAGTAGAAGAAAAATGAAAAAGGAACAAGATAGAAGTAGTAATAACAATAGGAATAGAACCAGTAGACTGGAGGATAAAAGGGCATAAAGGAAAAAGAAGAAAACAAATTATCATAGTTCCTCCTCAACTGTTATGAAAGTCCTACAATTAGGCTCATCATTCACCTGACTATATTTGCCTTTAGTAACTTACTGAAGGGAAGATACAACAACAAAACAACAAACAAAGCCTGTGAGAGATTTCAAGAATAGATTATAATTAATAAAATATAAAGAAAATATGTTATTTATTTTAGAAAGCAGTTTGCATGAAAAAACAGATGAGCCCAGAAGGCATAATAATAAAGGAGGAAAGATCAGGAGCCATTTTAGCAGTTGTTGCCATAAATATCATAAATATTTAGGAAATTAACTTTAGGGCAGAGCAAATTCACAAGAGTTCTACACACATAATTCATCAACAGCATCCTTTCTGCCTTGGCAAAGAAAGAAATACTACCTCCAAAAATAATTATTTTTCCCCAATACCAGTTCATCTTTAAGCCAGCCCTTGAATTTGTTGAGGGGGCAAACAAAAGGGATCTCCATTGAGTTTGTTCTGTGTAGGCTCAAACCTGCATCCTGACCAGTGTGCAGACTGGGAGACCAGTATGGTGTGCTTCAATAACTACATTTCAAGCTAGAAAATCAGAATTGAAGACTCTCTAAGTCTAGCTGCACACAAGGTCCCATGGACCCAATACTGCAAAAAAATTTTAGGGCCAAATTTCACCCCACGGACAGAAGAAAACCAGCTGTATTTATTCCCAGGTGTATCACTATCTCTTTATAAGACATTGTATGAATAATTATTTTGATAGATGTTGTTTAGGTTGTTTATATTTTGAACTGGAAAAATGATAATAGGAGAGCTATTTCAATAAATTTTGTCTGATTTTTTTTTTCTTTTCCCCCTTTTTCCTGCCTACTCTCCAAACCCCAGTGACTATATCATTTATTCAGAGCTAAATGTACATGACAGAATCCTGGAAAGAATATTTCAACAGATCATAATTGAAAATATTTCATTATTAATATAACTCACTGAAGACACGATACGTGAATTTATACAAGTTTTGTTAATGAATCATCCCTAAATTGTTCCCAGAAGGATAATAAATAATTACTTAGAGTTTGATGTATTTTTGCATGTAACTATAGTAAATTATGAGTAAATTTCACTGTGTTTATGGTTTCTAAAATAAGTGTATGTAAGCAAAAAAGTCCCCAATAAGAAAGTTTCTTATGGAAATAAATACAAACTATGGCTAGATAGTTACTTTTTAAAAATATATCATTTCTTTATTTTATTTGGGTAGAAGAGGGGAGGCAGGACAGGAAGAGAGAAAATTTCAAGCAGACTCAGGCCTGAGTACAGATCTAGACAGGGGCTCTATCTCACAACCCTGAGTTCACGACTTGAGCCAAAACCAAGAGTCAAAGGCTCAACCAAATGTGCTACCCAGTCACCACTGACTTGATGGTTATTTTAAAGTACCTAAAAATACTGAAAAATGGTATGCTTATTCTTAGAGAAAAAGTCATGTCTATATATCATTAGAGCATTATCATCTGCTTCCAAATGCATCTATCACTAAGGTAGAAGCAAACTGCCCAAGAACAAACTCAATACTGGGTTACTGTCTATTGACTTCATTTCTGCACATTGATAAGCTTAGCAGATTCAGCTTACAACAGGAAAGGAACAACTCTTGCTATAATGGCACTTAATGGAAACACAGAAAAGAGATATACATGACAATAGAGTTTGATATTCCTTAAGAACTTTTAAATTTTGATGCATAAAATAAAGTTATGGATGATCAGAGGAACATTCTGGAATCTAGGTAATAGTAAATCGGGAAATGGGTTGTATTAATAAGTATGGTTGTAAATATCTAATGATTTAATAATATAATCTGTAATTTATAAAACGATCATTTAATATTTACAACCCCTTGAAGAAGGTAAGAAATTATTATTATACCATTTTTAAGAAGAGAAATACTGAACACATAGTAACATGGTAATTTATCTAAGACTACGCTTTTGGTAAACTTGTTGAGCCAAAATTCTAAGTCTAATGACAATTATGCTGCTAAAATACACTTGTGTCTAGCGGCACAAATTAAACATCTTTTAAAAAGGAACTGTGTAGGTAGCAGGTTTCTTCTTCCACCCTCTCTCCCCGCCTTTCTCCTTTCCTTTCTTCCAAATATTTTGGCTCAATACACACATAAAATAATCAGTACATGTGCATAATATTATCAAACAGGGAGTTATATTAACTTTCTGTGCCAAGAATTCTTAATTGTGGAGGCTGATAGAAGGACTTGAGAGCTCACCACTCTTCTAGAATCATTAGCACAATTTGGTTTTCATTCTTCTGGGGATAAATGCCTTGTTTTCAGTACTAGACTTTGAAAGGTTAAATGACATATCTCCTCCTTGACATTTTAAGAATTATTATCCTAAAGTCTTTATATTCACAAGCTTGAAATGCATACCACTTTCTGAACTTTACCAAAATATTGACTCCATTAACAATCAAATATTTGGTCAATCCTAAAGGGATAACACACTAAATATATTCCATAAATGTGTTTTAATACTAAAAACTAAAGTTCTGTATTTGCATTACCAGTTGTAAAACACTGCTCATAAAATTCTCCTTATCTTCCCTTTCTCTGTCCTTCCCTTGTTCCAATATTCCCTCTCCCTCTCCCTGTCTCTTCCAGAAAACACATGTGCTCCAAAAAGTGATAGAGAGATAATGATCCTTAAAGTGTAGTCTAATTAGTAGGAGATCAGATCACATTCAAACAGTTAAAATAATTAGTATAAGATAATAATATTATTGTGACTGCAGCTTGGTGTACATTGGAGCTGGTTTCACTTGTCTTCTCACTTGCAAGAAAGGACAATGACTTATTCAAGTCTTTAGATACATTCAGAGTCCTCCAAGGGTGACCACCCCACTCCACTGTGTTGCAGTGCAGGGTTAAGAATACTTTCCATGAACTGCTAAACAGAGAATTGTTAGGAACTAGGAATTAGCTTCCGTCTAAATTTAAACAACGCCAATAGATTATATTTATTAAAAATGTGTATGTCCAAAGTAAGAGTTTCTCAATCAAGAGTGATTGTAGGCTCTGGTCAAAGATAGATGACTAATAGCAGTGTTTCACTTTTATACTTCCCCAAATCCCATTAGAATGATAGAAGAAATGTAAAATTGAAAATGAATCCATATTAGTTCTGTAAAGTAGAAGAAGACTATTAAAAGAACAAAATTTGAGGAATATATGGAAGATTTAGTGTAGATGAGCTCAAACAGAAGGTAAAACCCAAAAAGCTAATAAATAAACAAACCACACAGGTTAAAAAGAGGGTCACTGCCTAAGATCTATAAAAACGCTTAAATATTGAAAAAACCTATTGGCTTCAAAATATAAAATTTAAAAACTCAGATGAAAAACACACTTGCTTAAATGTCCACAGAACTTAAAACTCTAATAATTGTCTCATTAGACACAGTACATATAAACATTTTATTTATACTCTTTACCGAAGTTAGATATTTTCACTTTACAAGAATCCCCAATGATGATTACTGAGAAAACAGAGCCAACTGTATTAAATTAGTTACTTTGGGCCAAAAAAAATTTAATTAATATATTTTTTGTATTACAAAATATATTTCTTTTTTTGATAATTTATTTGAGAGGGGGAGAGGGAGAGAGAGAGAGATCACAAGTGGGGAGAGGTGCAGAGAGAGAGAATCTTCAAACAGACTCCCTGCTGAAAGTGAAGCCCTATGGGGGCTATATCCCGATACCCATGAGATCATGACCTGAGCCTAAACCAAGAGGGGATGCTCAACCAACTATGCCACCTCCATACCCCTCAAAATATTTTCATTTGTTGTTGATGTAGGAATATGTTAATGGGTTTGATATTTGGGTTATTGCCTCTCAAAAATAACTGAAAATAGGTGTATTTTCTAAGTAGAACTTTGAGATACCTCCAAATAACTCAGGTAGCAGTGTCGGAAGGAAAATCAATCCAAAGAGTAATAGGTAGGAAATTTTATTAAGGAGCTGGTTAGCTTTGGAGTTTGAGCCACAATAAGGCTTTAAGTACGTTCTGCTAAATAAAGTGGACAATCCCCAAGAAGACAAAAAGTTGGTGAGAAGGCTGGAGGATAAAGCTGGGTGGAGCCTCAGGGACTATGCGTTTCCACAGTCCTAGGAAAACAAGCCAACTGAACTGCAGGTTTTCAGCAACATCATCTAACAAATCATACAGATTTTCAAGAGTACTGAGTGAAGGCCCTCTATTAGTATTTTTGGTCAACCAAGAACCTCATTTACATATAAATGTATATGTGAGCATATATATGTATATATAGAAATGTGTATATATATATAAACAAACTGTCCAAATCACAAAACATTTGAGGAAAATCATTGGCCCTTAAGTCTGTAAAAGCAAGGAGTAAACCCAAGAAGTAGAGAGAACCGGAAAAGAGAAGAAATAATCGAAAAATAAATGTGTAATCTGTATCTTCAAAGAATTTCAAGATACTATCACATAACTAAAAATAGAAAGGCCTGTTATTTTAAAAACAAAACCAAAAAATATGATGATACATGTGTGCAAACTGGAAAATGGATTGAAGGGAAAATGAAGACATGGTATACAAAAAATAATAATGAACAAATAAAATTGCTGAGAATAGCAATTAATTTGATATATTTCTTAATAATTGCACTTCTGTGTAAATATTCACAAAACATAAAGCATAATGCAATAAAAATAGAAATTAATAAATAGTTGATAAAAGTAACTCTTTAGAAACAGACTTATTTTTCTTTTTTAAAGAATATTTTTCTTTTTTAAAAACCTAAAAGTAAAGGCTAAAAATTAATCTGAAAACTGTTTAAAGTAGTTCTTACAAAGGTTTGAGAAGTGGATTAGAGGCAGAATAAGAGAATTCCCATTCTTTACATACATCTTTATTGTTTGAATTATTTATAATGAGCATGTATCATTCCTTTTTAAAAAAATTAAATATAGCTGTGGCCACAAGATGGGTCTATTTGCTATTTACCTAAGCAAATAATTTACAGAGTAAGATACTATAGAATTGCTTCCTTGCCAATTACAGGATTCAATTTAAATCAAATAGGTTTAGTGTCAAGCATTAAAGATGTCCGTGGATCCATTTTATAGCACCACTTTATCAATTTATTATACCATGAATTAGCATATAAACATTGATAATAACTAATAGATTGCAAACACATTTGTTGCATTCTTTTTATTTCCCTATGCTCCATAATGCATCATAAAAGGATACAAACCCTTTCATGTCATTATCCACCAAAGCAACTTGAAAGAAAATACCTAGGCTTAACACAACCTTATATTCTATAAAGATTTTTATTTATTTGAGAGAAAGAGAGAAAGAGAGAGAGAGAGAGCAAGCACCGTGTGGGGAGAGGGGTAGAGGAAGGGGGAGAGAAATCCTCAGACTCCCCAGTAAGCAGGAAACCCAATGCAGGGCTCAATCCCATGACCCTGAAATAAGGACCTGAGTGGCAGTCAAGAGTCTGATGCTTAACCAAATTAGTAAGCCAGGCCCCAAGCACCCCAGCTTATCACAAGATTATCTCCCTTTCCTCTCCCAGCAATAATGCTGAGGAATTATGACACTTGAATAATGTGCCCACACCCCTGTCAAAAAGACATCTTTTTCCATTGGAACAGGGAACAATGGACATTGTAGGATCATATGATTGTCAACCTTTTGGAGCAAATAAAAAAATAGAAAGTCTCTCATATTGTTAAAAGGAACTTTATAAAAGTCATGGGTGAATCAACATAAATTTTAAGACAGACTTATTTATATTTTTAGCACTTTCTACTTTCTGTTATGGAATCTCATATACTTATATTTTATAAGATAGTTCTTTTATTTCTTTTACATCAGTATTTCTGGGGCACCTGGGTGGCTCAGCCTTTGGCTCAGGGTGTGATTCCAGGGTCCTGGGATCGAATTCCACTTCTGGCTCCCTGCAGGGAACCTGTTTCTCCCTCTGCCTATGTCTCTGCCTCTCTCTGTGTCTCTCACGAATAAATAAATAAAATATTAAAAAAAATAAAAGACCAGTGGGGGATCCCTGGGTGGCACAGCGATTTAGCGCCTGCCTTTGGCCCAGGACGCAATCCTGGACACCCGGGATCAAATCCCACGTCGGGCTCCCGGTGCATGGAGCCTGCTTCTCCCTCTGCCTGTGTCTCTGCCTCTCTCTCTCTCTCTCTCTCTCTCTATGTGACTATCATAAATAAATAAAAATTTAAAAAATAAAATTAAAAAAATAAAAAAGACCAGTGTTTCTCAATCAAGAGTAATTTTTCCCCCAGGTACATGGCAAAGTCTGGAAATATTTGGGGGTATCACAACTGGGAGATACGACTGGCATTTAATGGATAGAAGTTAGGGATGCCTCCAACCACTCTGAAGTGCATAGGACTGTCCCCCATAGCAAAGAATTGCCCAGTCCAAAATATCAGTAGTGCTAGGCTAAAAAATCTTGATCTAGAATCTATATTCAATTGTTAGTTCCAAGATGGCAGGAAAATTGTGTTCTTCCACACTATGCTAAACAAAAAATTCTAATCCTTTTCTCTTTACTGTCTTTTCACTGCCTATATGAGGTTAGGCATGGCCATCTGAATCTCTTTAGTAAATTAAATACAAGGGAGATTGAGACCATTTAAGAACTGGCATGCCATTCTTAATCTTCATATTTTTCCTTTCATATAGATCAAAAGTTTGTCTTCCAATAATTATAGAGGCTTTATCTGCCCAAATCAGGCTGAGGGGAGTAGCTCTGGAGAGTTGCCTGAACTTGCAATAAATTTTAATAAGTTTAAAAGAGTACTTTGTATTAAACCACTGAAGTTTGGCTGTTTTCTGTAGCACAATTTAGCTCATCTCCCTGACATTAATCTTTACATTACAAGCTCCTGCCCTGCCTTCAAGGCTAGAAAACCGAAGGCATTTCATAAACATTCATTGAATTCATGAATATGTATATATGCATTTATATGTACATGTACACATACAAAGATATATAAAACTCTGGCTTAGTTGAAATGGCTTAATTAGAACAATAGTTACCCAACTTGTAAGGTGAAAAGCTACTAAACATTTTATTTTAACATTTTTAAAAAGGATTTTATTTATTTATTCATGAGAGACACAGAGAGAGGCAGAGACATAGGCAGAGGGAGAAGCGGACTCCTCATGGGGAGCCTGATGCGGGGTTTTATCCAAGGACCCCTGGATCAGGACCTGAGCCAAAGGCAGACACTCAATCACTGAGCCACCTGGGAACCCCTGAAAAAGCTACTAAACATTTTAAATGCTCTTAGAAAATATTTCAAACATTATAAAGTACAAAAAGTACTAGGAGAAACATCAGTGTAGCTGCCATTTACATTAAATAGACGTTAACATTTTGTTATATATATTATTAGTATTATTAAGGCATAACACTGCAGATAAAACTGAAGCTCATTTTTCTTTTGTCAATTTTTGCTTTAAATATTTTTAGGCTGTGCACATCTGTTTGGGATTACATGAAGACATACTGAATTACTCTTTTTTCCAGAATAAAATACCTCTCTTCATTCTGTGTAACCCTTTATTTAAGTCCATTTTGTCTTATGTTAGTATTGCTATACAAGTATTCCTTTGGTTAGTAGAACTGTAGCATATCTCTTCCCAGCTCTGCTTTCAACTTTTTCTTTGCTACTCTTTTAGCTGCATCTCTTGTTAAAAAAAAAAATCAATGTTCTATTATTTTTGTTTATGATTTTATAGATAACTTTTCTTATCACTAGAAAATTAATATTTATAATTTACTCTGATTTAAATTTATACATATATTTTACCATTTCTTCTTTCCTGATTCCCCATTTTCTAATAATTTGTTAGGTTTAGAGATTTTAATTTATTCACGCCCTCATTCATTTGCAATAAATACATTTACAATCTTTTAATGCTTTTAGTAATTACATTTAATTGTTAAGTTGTAAACTTGGCAATAAAATCTAAAGTTAATATATTTCTCTTCTCATTTTCATTATGTTTTCTACTATTTTAACATGTCTTGTTCTTAATACTCTGCCAAAATTAATATGTTCTTCTCATTATTTATCCATCTATACTTATTTTGATTTCTTAATATGTTTGCCTAAGTATGTGAACTAGATTTCAACGTGCATCTAACTTGTTTCTTAAAAATTCAATTAATTTCTTACTGAGCTAGAGATTTGACACTTATTTCAATATAGTTCTCTGAGTGGAAAACTCAGATTTTATCCTGTCTTCATTGCACATAGCATTAAATAATATTTGACTGGGTATAGAATTTTTACAATATTTATAGCTCATTAGTATTCTGAAGATCATATTTCATTAACTTCTAGCTGATAATAATTCAATTGTTAGCCAAATTTATTTGTATTTGTAGGTAAACTGTCTTTTTTTTCCTTTAAAATATTCTCTTCACTTTAATTCTATTTTTTTCTGATGATTTGCAATATCAAGTACTCAAAACTATGTGTAATTATTGTTTGTATAGGATTCTTGCTTTTTAAACATTGTTTTCTTTTTCCTTTATTATCTCTACTTCATGCTATTTCACTCTGAATATCCTATCAACTTAGATTAGGCTTATCCTAAACTCAATTTCCCTTAGCTTTCCTTTTATAGTTGTCTTCTTTTTAGAACTTTGTAACTTTTTTTTGGTTATTTTCTGTGTACCTCCCCACACACTAACAATTCTGTGTTCAAAATTGTGAAATCTGCCTATTCATTTCCTTACTGAATTTTAATTATTTCTACTATATTTTTCATTTGTAGTCATATTTGATTAGTTTCTAATTTTCTTATTCTTTTCATTTCATCTTATATACTCTAGCTCTTCTCTATTACTTTAATAATTTTAGAAATTACTTACAGTTTCTTTAAGAATATTCTCTTTTGTCCAGGTTTCAAGTGTGAATCCTCCTACTACTTACATTTGTTTTCTCTCTTCCATTGTGGGCTACTCATATTTTTTGTCATGGGCTTATTCTTAGTTTAGACTGCCTTGTACTATAGAATCATGTATGCACTGACTGTGGAAGCGTCCCTACAAAGGTATTTGACTTTTACTTTTGCAGTGTGGTCAGCTGTTTCACAGAATTTGATGGAGCTTAAAACTTATTTTTTGAGATGATATTCATAAGGCAAAGGCCATATAAATGTGGACTCTATACCTGTAGAACACAGGTTTGGAAGCACAATTTCTACTTCCCTTCTCTTCTCTACCTAGGCACACTTACAACACTGATAGATATACTGCTTCTTCACCACATCTCAGTTTCATGAGTAGAGTTCTTTAAATCTCATATTTTAAAGGGGCTGTCCATACAGGGTCCTGGCTTTGTATAGGAATTTCTTTTCTAGTCTTTCCTCTCCTATACATAGTTGAGTAATAAACCAAGGCCCTAGGGCACAGGATCTAAAGTCCTCTGGAACAAGGCATTCTTACCTTGTTTCTGGAATATGAGAATTTCTTTGAGCTCAAGTGTGTATTCTTTTAAAATTAATGTTATATCTACATATATTTTTATTCTTATGAGGAGAGATGGGAAATTCATTTTAATTCATTCAGACTGGTTCATTCAGTACATCAATATGTCAAGGACACCTTTAATATCAAAAAATATATCTAACCCTTTTCACATACTAATAGCTAAAATTCTAGCACATAGAAATTCAATAAAGATACTGAATGAAGTTGTGTTTTATTAGTAACAACTATATACATGAAAAATGTGAATATGAATATAAAGAACATGACTATTCAGCCTAATTCTAAAGGAAATATTTTTCTTTATGTATTTATCTCTATATTCATTACAATAACCGAGAGGTTTTTTAGGTGAACTAGAAGAGGACTCTAAGTTTATGCTCAGATATATGTCTTCTATCTGGGAAAAGCTACATAACACTAAGTTCCCATACATAATTTGTGGGAACATGTGAAGAATAAATATGTGGGACCTTTTTCCACAAATTATTAAAAAATTCAAGGTAATAATAGCAAAGCATTAAGCTGAGTATAAGGTCTCTCTGAGCATGGAGTCCTTTGTGACTGCACAAGTCACAGACCCACAAAGCAGGCTTTGCTTCTATATATATACTTCTTCTAAGATTAAGCAACCTTAATTCATGTGTTAATATGCTTTTATTCATTTTCTATGCCCCAAATGCTATGATAGAAAATAAGTAAAAGAAGATAACGTTTTGTAATTAAATTACTGCATATTTTATAGCTTTTACTAAAATTATCAACTATGCTAATTTTAAAATCAAAATCCATAAAATTCCAAAAATGCAACACAAATCTTTAATTTGTATTCTCTCAGAGGAATCTTTCATTGTGGGATATTTAGGAAATTCTGGATTCTATGTAGCAAGTCTATGATTTGTCATGCAATACATGATGGAAAATTCTTTGAGTAGTGTGGAGTTACAGAGCTGTGACTTCAAGTTAAGAATATAACAAGAGTGACAGCCAGCATAATGTCTGCTAAAAGGAGACCCAGGTGCAGGGGTAATGCTGGATGCACAGATTTCAAGGATGCTGGTAGATTTTTCTCCCCCCCCCCTTTTTTTTTTCTAAAGCTGAACCACATGGGGAACCCAAGATGAAGATAGCTTCTGTGCTCCAGCAGTTTCATCAGCAACAACAGCTGGAACCTAAATATAGATAAGGCTCTAAACACAGCAGTTAGTATGATTAAGACTCTCAACATGGGAAGAAACCAGAGTTATGCTAAATGTGGAGGCTCCAAACTTCAAAGCTTTAGGAGGAGTCAGAGCCAGTGAAAATAAATGTCAAAAACTCATAACACAAATAAGACCCCAGGTATTATAAGGTTAGAAACAAAGAAAAGTGACTTCAAAATAGAAACAATCAATGTTATTCCCAGAATCCCTCATCTTGGGTTCTGAGTCAAGCCAACTTGAGTTTTGACTCCTGGCTCCCCACTAAATAGGTCTATGAATTTGACCAAGTTTCTTTGATTCTCTCAGCTTCAGTTTTCTTACATACTTATGTGAGTATTAAGGGAGGTAAATTTCCCAGTTCAATGCCAAGTCCATAACAAGAACTCCAAATGAGTTAAAGCAGAATGATCCTTTGGAAATCTCCAACCAACTGGAGGTGCCTAATATAATTTTAAGAATGGCTTTGGAATGAAGACATTTTGACTCTTTTCAAGCATTCCTCCAACGCAGTGTTTCCCATACTTGTCTGCATATTGAAATCCCATGGGGGCTTCAGAAATTACTGAAGCCTCTGTTCTTCTCCCTGAGATTGTGACTTAATAAGTCTAGGGTGTGAACTGGAGTTGGAATATTAACAAAAAAAAAATCCACAGCTGGTTCTAATGCACAAACTAGTGACTCTGCTCTAACTTATTATGTGAAGTGATGAAACTCATGAAAGCTCAATTAGCTTGTTTCCCTACTTATGACATGCAGAGGCAGAGAGGAGTATAAGATCTTACGTTTGGTTAGTAGTACCAGATTTGGAAGCCAGAACTAACTGTATGTGAATAAGATATTAGTCACTGGCTAGCTCTGCAATCAAAGCAACTTAATTTTTCTGTACTTTAGTTTTCTTTATAAATAAGGCACCTAAAACTATATGTCTCAGAAGGTTATTATAAAAACTAAATGAGATAAAAAGGCACCTAAAACTATATGTCTCAGAAGGTTATTATAAAAACTAAATGAGATAAAAAGTTCATAAAGTACAGTGACTAGCACATGATTAAACTTCTAAAGAATGTTAACTGCTATTATTATTATTATTATCATAATTTTTAACTCACAAGCACTTCACAAAGTGTTGAATTGCCAAATGCACACTCCCATTTCTGTATTGGTTTACTGACTTCCACATCTATTTCATAAAAAAGACCCTCCCTAAACTCCAACTTCCTCAAACTTTATAGAAGTTGCTCTATAAACTTTCTACTCTTGCCATTGCAAAACTTCAGAAAAAACTATTATCAACAAGAAATAACCCACCACTCAATGATTATAGTTCAGCTCTTTGTACCTAAAGCAAATATACCTTAAAGGAAATTAATTTTTAAAAATGACACACCAGAAAATTTTTAAGATTCACAAATAAACACAGACACTCCAAGAGCATACCTTGGATCTTATCAGAAATCTACAGTTCTAAAAAGGAATATTTGTCCTAAGCAAACTCAACAGACTACATCATATAGTATATTATTTTTGTAAGGATGAAAAAGGAATAGAAAACAAAAATTGGCAAAAAAAAATCAAGAAAAACATTAACAAATTTTAAAACCTATTGTTTAGAATTAACAACTACTCTTTCAAATAACATGCAAAATAATTATCTGAAAAGTTAGTATTTTTTAAGATAGTCCAGTATGGCTTGATTATTTATTTATTTAACCAGTAAGGCAGTGAGGACTCATACTGTGAGGATCAGGAAAGAGTCTAAGGACCAAAGATAAAAATGAGGATTCTGTAGGAGGCAAATACAGATAAAATAAAAGTACACAGTTCTCTGTACCTCAAAAATAACATGGATTTTAGTCTACTCTTTAAAAATATTCCCCTTTACATTGTAGCCTTTTTAAATTTTTATCTTCCCTATTATACGTTGTCCAAGCATAAAATCATGAACCTTTCAATTAATATGGTTCAACTGAAATGCTGATGGTTAAGGGAGTAGCAGAAAGAAACTAAAGGATCAATTAAAAGTAGACCAGGAGGCAGCAGTGTAGCAAATGAGTCTGGTTTGGAATGACCCCCAACTCATGTATATTTAGTACCACCAATCAATCTATGTAGAGACCATATACTTTAGACTCAAGACCAGGACTGAGGGAACATACTTATATTGTTATCATCATGCACAGATCACTTTTATATTACCACTTGAAAAACCAGAAGAATAGAACACTAAAAAGGATCATGCTGAGAAACTAAATCTGATTTCTTCTTTCAAATTAAAGTTTTATATCAAAACCCATCATCATTGAGAATAAAATGGAATCATTTTGGCAATGTTTCTTCCCTTTGCACTTTAAGATAAATTACAAAGCTGACTGGGCGTGAGGACAGATGAAGAAAAGTTGATCAAACAAAAAGGCATCCTAAATATGACTTGAAGGAAAAGAAATGCATGTATATCAAATATATTATTTAGTGATTTCAGGAGAAATTACTTTATCATGGAATCAAACATACTGCAAGTTGAGTCATGCAAATTTCACATTGCTAAAGGTATAGTTTATTACAGACAAAGGCCCAAAGTAAGAACTTCAAAGAGTGTGCTCTAGCTGGTATAATGCTATAGAATTGGGGCAATGATATGTCCATAAGGGACTCAGTATATGGGAGGTTTGAGCACTGTTTAGAATTGATAGCAGACGTGACTTTCTTAGTTCTAGATGCTTATATTTAACAGAGATCTTGAGATCTGCCCATTTAACATACCAATAGATACTAACAAATTAAGTAAAATCAGTGGATTAGGATAAACTACAGTGGACAGGAAAAAAAGAAACAATATTAATATTAATGCTTATCAAATACTTATTATATGCTGTAGACATACACATATCACAACACTGTGATGGGTTGATGATAGAAGTTGACAGAACCAGGAATATCTAGGGAGAAAAGGGAATGGAACATTTTTGAAAAGACTTGGGTTTCACTAAATTCATGAACAGACTGCAGGAGGAGATGTTATGTGTTGTGCAGAGTGTGACTCCACCAGAAGAATGTGTCCTGAGAGGAAAGGGCAAACTTAAATCACCCTCTGGGCTATCATCATAAAAATCAAGGTGATAATAACAGGAAAAAAGTAAAACACTTGCTAAGCAACTCGAGATCAAAAGTAATTAAAAACATAATATGCAATTTTCCAGGAAAATTTTTTGAATGGTCTGATTGTTCAAGTTACACTAGATTATCTTTTTTACTTCAGCACTAAGCACCATGATGAAAACTGCTCCAAATTAAAATCCATAGTAATCACTAGTATGTAGGGTCATCAATCAGCCTAGTTCACCTAGAACTATCCTTGTTTTAACATTGACAATCATGCATCCCAAGAACCCCTCTCTCTCTAGGCAACCTGGTATGGTTTTTCCCAGGACAATGCCAATTTTAAAACTGAATGTCCTTCTCCCAAAATACCTGTCAGTTCTGGGCAAACCAGATGGTTGGTCATCATATCAGGATAATACATTATGTTAAACTCTCATCATAATGATCATGAATTGGATCTCAAAAGGGGGATTTACATGATTAAAAATGACTGACAGAAAGTCATGTCAAAAGAAAAAGAAGTCAACTTGACTACAAAGACTATAAAAATATAAACATAGATTTAAAATATGTAACAAAAATAGAGGGCGGGGGTGGGGGTGAATGGCTGAAGGGCACTGACGGGGGCACTTGACGGGATGAGCACTGGGTGTTATTCTGTATGTTGGCAAATTGAACACCAATAAAAATAAATTTATTATTAAAAAAAGAAAACATTAATATATTAAAGAAAAAAATATGTAACAAAAATAAATGGATGTTGAAACTATCAAATGATATAAGTGATATCATGGGATGTAATTCACACCAGTTTTCCTCCTGATGTGTTATTTTCAAGAATGTTGTGCATATCACAAATATTTTAATTCAGGAATAACTCAATAAATGTTAAAAAAGATAAGTAACATTAAGTGTGGTTAAAGCAATACTCAGGAAAGAAAATACTGTATATTTTAAAGCAGTCTTTGATACTCTAGGCAAAATAAATTTATAGGATAATGGAATAAAAATATCAAATATCAGCCCAGAGATGTGTTGGATTTATCCTTTACTAAAACAGTATTTCAAGATTTGGATGTCAAATATTTTTAAACATACTTTCAATAGGAAAATTTACAAAATGCTACCACTTAATCATTTTACATTGTTTTAGTAAAATAAGCACTGCAGATTTATATATTGCTGTCTATGCAAGAAAATCACTGAACATTGAGTAGTCTACTGTTAGTCTACACCTGGGTATCAATGAACTATAGTGCTCATAAAATACTCTGAATGAAGTGTGTTAAATCACTTATATCATCAAGTTTGATCTCCACTAAACAGCAATCAGGTTCAAAACAACTGGTGGAGTAAGTAGAAATACTAGAAGAGCAGACAAAACTTCCCAACCTTGTTCTCATGGGTCCAAATAATGCTATTTAAATTATGAGACACAAAGCTAGACAGCTTTGTTCTCAGTGTTCATCTAACAACTTTCTTTTCTAAAGATGTTTTGAATGTTAATATGCTGCACTATATCAAACATAATACCCTTTCAGCTAAAAAGAAAAACATTTTACTCAACATTTAACCCAGAGCATTACAGAGCATGTACAAACATATTGTTTCTTGAAAACAACATTTTAAAATTGGTTTCAAAACTATTTTTTTTTTGTTTTGAAATACTGGGACCCAGTCATGAGTATACACCAAAGTAATTGTCTTTGATAAGTTCCTCTAACAGTAAGAATGTGGCAGAAACAGAGGAGGGAGAGGACAAGTGGCACCCAAAATCCCACCTATTTAAGGAGACACCTATCAAACAAGAAATAAGCCATGGCTATTTCCAAAGGAACTTCTGGAAGAAACAAAGAGTTGTGTTTCATTTTAAGATGCAGAATGTAGATAACAAAAGCATGAACACCCTGCAGAAAAGTAGTGAGAATTCTGCATCCAGAAATGGTATGGAATCTGTTAAAAGCTCCAGAAAGACATGTAGTTTGCAGGTGGAGTGGTGATGACTAATTAGGGATATAATGAAAGTACAGTCCAGATAAAAAGGCATAAGTAAGAGAAAAAAGCAGAAATGGAAAGCAAAGAGTAAAAGCAAAATGTATTTGTTTTTTCTAGACCTTGATACCTAGGGTTAAAATGATATATTGCTGGGTGCCTACCCTGAAGACAAGGACATTCTGGCAAGAGTCTCACCTCCATGATGAGCATTTAAAACAACATGCATGAAATTCAATAAAGTTCAGGAGTTAGAGAAAAAGAATTCAGATAAACAACAGGAGCTAAATCAATTGAGGACCACAGGTACAAAAGAGCAGATCAGCGGGGAAGAAGGTACTCAATTGTTCTCAGGAGGAAACAACAGGGGAGGAGACAGAGAATAATCATTTTTTCCTACAATAGAGCACAGTTATTTAATCAAATAGCTATATTTTAAAGCATGCTGGTAACTATGCTAGCACAGACATCACCAAGTTTCAGTCCAATGAGAGTAAAAATTGGAATACATCTTTACATGAAATGATCCAATAGGAAAAGAAAGAGTAACATTAACTGACAAGAATATTGACCCATAGAAAAGTTCACAAGCCAAAGGGAGAATGGGATAGTGGAGAATACCTAAATGGGAAAGAAAGAAGGAAAAAGCAGTAGTGATATGAAAATTAGGATACAAGGCATGATATCTAGATTTACTGGACACTAACCAAAAGCAAAGTTCTAGACTAGAATGTGTAGGGGATGGCAAAATTAATAATGTATGAGAAGGAGGAAGTTTTCTTGATTAGAATTACGAAACAGTCAAGAAAGACAAAATGTTTTAGTGATGGGCTCCCTCAAATTACCTGTGGAGATTTTATAAATTACTGACTAAATTCAGGATCCCTGGAATCAAATGGCCTCACTTAGAATACCTGGCTGTCTCACTTACTATCTGCATGCCCTTGCATTTCTTACCTAATTTCTCTTGGCCTCAGTTTTTTCATCAATAAAACAGGGATAATAGTAACACCTTTTTCACAATTTTGTTGAAGACAATTAAATAAGATAATGTATGTGGAACAGTTAGAATGGAACCTAGAGCAGAATTAACATTGACAAATGTTGGTAGTGTTATTGTTATCATTATTGTAACCTACAGATGGAAGTAAATTTTATTCCACACAACTGGAGTTCTAAACATACTGTTCATTTATTTTTCTGACTGCTTAATCAATCAAAAGTTGGGAAAAACTAGCATTATTTGAGGCTTCAATTCTAATTCTCTGGAATATAACCAAAAGAGAAAAAGTCAATATACTGGTATAGAGAACTTCAGATTTTGAAAATGACTGATAATCATCAAGATTTTATGCACACTAAAAAGAGAAATACTCAAGTCTCCATATTTAAGTACATTTTTAAAAAGATTTATTTATTCATGAGAGACACAGAGAGAGGCAGAGACATAGGCAGAGGGAGAAGCAGACTTCCCACAGGGAGCCTGATGTGGGACTCAATCCCAGGACCCTGGGATCATGACCTGAGCCAAAGGCAGACACTCAACCACTGAGCCACCAGGTGCCCCTAAGGACATTTTAAAAATGTACACTGCAGTGATGGATATGGTCATTTTTGGACTCATCATATCAAAGATATTTATAATAGATATAATAACATATGATCCTATGGATAAAAACTCTAAAGTATAATTGTATAATTTTATCTTTCTATTCAACAATGCCTTAACTTTTATGTGGTGGTCTAGGGAGGTTCTGATCTCTAATAATGAAATAATGGCAAAGTAGTTGTAAGGATACCTATGCAAAACATGTAAATGAGCCAGAAGTAGGAGAATACAGCAAAGCTATTGCAAAAAGTTACTAAAACCCACAAAGGATGTCAATATAACTAATATAAATAATAAATGGAGGTTTCTAAAAAATATTAATAACTATAGAAACATTCTATTTGGCTGTGACCCAAACAAAATAAAGAATAAGTATAAGGCAGGCTCATTGTTAGGGGCAAATAGCAGGCTATTCCTAAAAATATTATTTTCCTTTCTCAGGACTAGGAGCATTACATCCCAGCTTTAACATCTCCAGTGACTTCAGTGAGATCACCTCACACCTTTCAGAATGGCCAAAATCAACAACATAAGAAACAACAGGTGTTGGTGAGGATGTAGAGAAAAGGGAACCCTCCTGCACTGTTGGTGGGTACATAAACTGGTGCAGCCACTCTGGAAAATAATATGAAGGTTCCTAAAAAATAGAACTACCCTATGATCCAGCCATTGCAACACCAGTGATTTACCCAAAGAATTCAAAAAGACTAATTCAAAGGGAAACATGCACCCCAATGTTTATAGCAGCATTATCTACAATAGTCAATTTATGGAAACAGTCCAAGGATCCATCCATTGACAAATGGATAAACAAAATGTGGCCTATAAACAATGGAATATTACTCAGACATCAAAAAGAATGAAATCTTGCCATTTGCAATGACAAGGATAGAGCTAGAGAGTATTATGCTAAGCAAAATAAGTCAGAGAAAGACAAATACCACATAATTTCACTCATATGTGGAATTCAAGAAAAAAAAATGAGGCAAAAGGGAAAAGAAGAGAGAGGCAAAACAAGAAACAGTTTTTTAACAGTTTTTTAACTATAGAGAACAAACTGATGGTCACCCGAGCAGAGAGATGGAGGGGATGGGTGAAACAGGTGATGAGAATTAAGGCACAAACTTGTGATGAGCACCAAGTGTTGTATGGAAGTGTTGAATACCTATATTGTATTTGAAACTAATATTACAGTGTATATTAACCAACTGGAATTTAAACAAGAACTTTTAAAAAATAATATGGGCAAAAGACATGAACAGAAATCTCACAGAGGAAGACACAGACATGGCCACCAAGCACATGAGAAAATGCTCTGCATCACTTGTCATCAGGGAAATACAAATCAAAACCACAATGAGATACCACCTCACACCAGTGAGAATGGGGAACATTAACAAGGCAGGAAACCACAAATGTTGGAGAGGATGCGGAGAAAAGGGAACCCTCCTGCACTGTTGGTGGGAATGTGAACTGGTGCAGCCACTCTGGAAAACTGTGTGGAGGTTCCTCAAAGAGTTAAAAAGAGACCTGCCTATGACCCAGCAATTGCACTGCTGGGGATTTACCCCAAAGATACAGATGCAATGAAATGCTGGGACAGCTGCACCCTGATGTTTATAGCAGCCATGTCCATAATAGTCAAACTGTGGAAGGAGCCTCGGTGCCCATCGAAAGATGAATGGATAAAGAAGATGTGGTTTATGTATACAATGGAATATTCCTCAGCCATTAGAAATGACAAATACCCACCACTTGCTTCGACGTGGATGGAACTAGAGGGTATTATGCTGAGTGAAGTAAGTCAATTGGAGAAGGACAAAGATTATATGGTCTCATTCATTTGGGGAATATAAAAAATAGTGAAAGGGAATAAAGGGGAAAGGAGAAAAAATGAGTGGGAAATATCAGAAAGGGAGACAGAATATGGAAGACTACTAACTCTGGGAAACGAACTAGGGGTGGTAGAAGGGGAGGAGGGCGGGGGGTGGGGGTGACTGGGTGGCAGGCACTGAGGTGGGCACTTGACGGGATGAGCACTGGGTGTTATTCTGTATGTTGGCAAATTGAAAACAATAAAAAATAAATTTATTATTAAAAATAAATAAATATTTTAAAAATATCTACAAAATAACAACAAAATCTCCAATGGCTTCTAAATGAGTACATGCTAAGTTCTGAATGTCTTAGTATAGAGTCCAATGTATCTTATCTACCTGTGTCCAGCTTACCATTCTAGTCAATTTTCTACCATTTTCCTTTAGTCCAAAGTATATGCTAAAGCCCAGTCCCATAAGACTAGAGGGATTCAAGCCCCCATATAAAAGTATAGGCAGTAAGCTATTTAAGACCTACAAAATGACAATTTCATGTAGCTCAATTTAACAGACAACATAAAAAAGGACAACCCACAGCTTCATGTTAGATTTTATGAAAATCTAGAAACATTATACCTTAGGATTGTTAGGGAACATGAATAGTTAACTAAATGATTTTAAAAATTACTTTTAATAGACTGTATTCTTTTAGGAGTTGAGCTTTTGCTGGATGTACTCCATGTGCTTCTGCACCACTCTCCATACTTTGCCACTTTTTCTTTTAAAGCTTTTATTTATTTATTTACTTATGAGAGACACAGAGAGAGAGTCAGGCAAAGACACAGGCAGAGGGAGAAGCAGGCTCCATGCAGGAAGCCCGATGTGGGACTCAATCCTGGGTCTCCAGGATCATGCCCTGGGCCAAAGGCAGATGCTCAACTGCTGAGCCACCCAGGCATCCCACTTTTCTACTCTTTTCTGTGATCAAGAGACTAATCTACATTTGCTATTACATCAGCTGGCTTCTTTACATTCCAGCTTTTAATTGGATTTAGTGGGGGATTCCTGCCAGGAGATGGGACTTTCAGATGAATAGAAGGCTGTGTATTTGGTCTCCTGCTCTCTTATGGGGTTGCCTGAGTCTGGCTATGCATCTCCACTGATGGTCACTACTATTCTCAAGATTTAGTGTCTACTTGACTTGACTCTCCACTTCTGAGCTCCTGCAAGAGCCCCCCTCCTCTCCCTGCTTAGGTCTGGGGTGGTTTTCACTCCACCATTATCATCATCTTTCCCCAACATGCTGCTCACAGCCTTGTAAATGGACTCTTTATTAAACCCTTTGTAAGTTATCCTAATTTGAATGTGTCATCTGTCTGCTGAAATCCTAATTCATACAGAGATAAATTCCTTACAAGCATTATTCACATCTAATTCTTGCAACCCTTGGAGGAGGGTTTGATTATTATCTCTAGTTTATAGATTAGGTAACTGAAGCTCACAGGGACTAACTTGACCAAGATTCTATAGTGCTTTGTGGACCTTGTGTTGGAGTTTTAGCAATCTGATTCCAGAGACTCTAGGTTTGATGGGTGATAGGAATTTGCTAACCTGATTTCATAAAATGGGGAATAATAAAATCCAGATCACACACTGCTATGAAGAAATACCACTGATCACAATTTTTAAGGGTAGATTACTATATCCATAGATTGTTTCCTATGCTATGTTTTTTGAGAATGTAAAGAATTATGGAAATGTGGTCTTAATTAGTCCTTACGAGATTTGCCATTTGAGTTTCTAGATTTTTGTCAACAACTTAAGGAAACACAGAGAAGACAGACTTACTAAATTTAGGAATGATGCTAAGTTGGGACAGAAGACTAACAGAATTTAAAAAATGTTAATGAGCTGGAAAAACTAGAGAGGGCAAATGAAATAAAATTTCATGGCAATAAATATTTCATTATGCTATTTTTGTATTAGTTACCTGTCTTGCTTGCTAGAGACAGAAACCCAACTCACACAGGATTAAGCAAAAAAGAGTATTTATCAACTCAGTTGACTAAAGATTAATGGATGATAAATAAAAACGAATGGAGAGGTTCAAAACATGTCATCGGATCAATTTAATCCTTCTGTAAATTTCTTTTCTGCAAATATCTTCTTCCATTCAGTAGGTTGTCTTTTGTTTTATTGATGTTTTCCTTCACTGTGCATGAGCTTTTTCGTTTGATGTAATCCACCTTGAGGTTTTTGGATGATATGAAACTCAGTATGAACCAACAAGATAATGTGGATACTAAAAAATAGAGACTCAATTGATCAACGTACATTGTTCGCAGCAATAAAGCAATATTTATATTCAGCTGCACTTATTGGATTACACCTGGAATATCATTTTAGGTGATAAACACCACATTTTATGAAAGATATTGAAGAATTGAGACTTAAGAATGGATCTGGAAACCATAATCTTTGATGAATGGTTGAAGAAACAAGGATGTTCAAATTAGAGTATGAACATATCAGTGAGGTTATAATATCTGTCTTCCAATATTAAAGAACTTCCATGTGGAACCAAAGTAGATTCATACAAAGTAAATCTTGGAGACAGAATTAAGACCAGGAAATACTAACTTTTATCTGTATTCCAATGCTTTATAGAAGTTAGAAGTATGTTTAAGTAAAAGAAACATGTAAGTCAATAGCCCCTTCCCCCTTCCACCTATGTTGGTGGTAAGCAGAGGTTAAGTAACCACCTCTCATATGTGCTACCAAAGGAATTATCAAATAGGTTAAAACACGACTAGAATTGGTCTTAGGTACTTCCAGCTCAGGCATGTAAGGAATCACACTGATAGGACCCAAATTCATCTCAATGTCTAAGATTTATGGGACTTGAGCAATTCACTTACCCTCTATAAATCTCATTACTCCATCTATAAAATGAGGAACATTGCCTATCACTTTCAGAAATGCTGTGTTAAGTTGTTAATACCCACAGAGCATTTAGATTGGTATATAGCCATGTGTTCAATATTAGCCATTATTACAATATTGTTGATTATGGATACCTAACTTTCTTTGCTATAGAATTGATTTGCTATACATAATTGTGTAGAGGTTTTTTTAAAAATATTTATTTATTTATTTATTTATTTATTTATTTATTTATTTATTTATTTATGAGACAGAGCATGGAGGGGAGACACATAGGGAGAGAGAACTTCGAGCAGACTTTATACTGAGCATGGAGCTCAACTTGGGGCTCAATCTAATGACCCTGAGATCATGACCTGAGCTAAAATCAAGAGTCAGGATGCTTAACTGCCTGGTCCGCATAGGCTCCCCAAGCTTTTTTTAAAGATGTTCTTTGTGTTACTAAGTAAACAATTAATTAAGGGTCTTAAATTATTGTTCTATAGCAAAAGAGACTATAGGGAATTTAATTCTTTTGCAACAAACTATTTTCTTTAGCTCATAATCATTCAAGTCCATTTCTTCAGCAATGCTATGAAACCCTGGTAATGTATTTCTCTGCTGGAAAAGCCCATTTAAGAGCCATAGTTTGTTCTCCAACATTTTACTTCTCTAAATAATCAAAAGTCAAAAAAAAATCAAAAGTCTAAATCTTCTCACTATAAAAATCATTGACCAGAAGTCAATAAATATACCCTCAGAAGTTACTGTGAAGACCCAAGTTAAATAAGAACATCTAGATCCTTCATATAGCTTCATAATAAACATAAGAGAACATAAGAACATATAGCTTATAATTAAAACAAACTCCCTTGTCTGAGGCCTAACTTGTTTGATTATCTTTGGAAAATTGAAGATTTCTGTCAAAAACTATTCAACTACTTTTTAAAAAATTCTATATTATATTAGAGGTGTGAGCTCTGCAGTCACCAAATCAATGCTCCAGTTTGAAATCATAATTCTTACAATTATGATGAGTTGTGGTTCTTCAATTTCTTGGACTCTATTGACAAGGCTATAGTTTGCAACTGTAAAGTATTTTCAAAAATTCCAAAGTTGAGCAAGGCTCCAAACTGAGAAAGTCCACTGTGGCTGACTTTGCCATACATTTATCTCCTTGACATTTCTGCCACTCAGAAAACAGAAGCCACTGTCAACTCAGTTTCAAAGAAACTGCAAAAAGCTTTTTAGGGCTATGTATCTAAATTATATGTAGGAGAGGGGAGTATATGGGAAATCTCTGTAACTTCCTCTTAATTTTGCTGTGAACCAAAAATTGGCCAAAAAAATAGTCCTTAAACATTAAAAATAAAAAGACAACGATTCAGCTGAATGTGAGGAATGACAGTAAGAAAGGAAATTGACTAGTCCTTTTGATGACAAAGATATAATGAATGTAGTAAGTCCTTGTACTGGTTTACTATAAATGAGATTGGAAGTATGGTTCAGAATGGGGAGCGTGTATGCAAAGAAGGATTCTTTTTGCTTAGTGGGATTTAATATAGAACAAACACACACACACACACACACACACACAGAGAGAGAGAGAGAGAGAAAATTCCCAGGAGAAAAAGATAATTAAAGGAGAAAGGTTTCTGAAAAATGAGAAGAAAGGTACACAATCCAGAACACAAAACAGAATTTAGTCTTCCATAGTATTTGGAACTCCTCCATTATCAGCTGGTTTAAGCTCCTACCTCTCTTTCAATTTTGACACAATTTCTAATTGCTGCCAGCTTATTTAGGGATTCAGAGATAGGAGTTATTCATGTACAACTTTTCATTCTACTACCATACCACAGTATGGGAACTTCTTTACAGGTTTCATTATGATTCCTAAGGCTGCGGTAAGGTGATATTTAAAAACAATTTTTAAGTATAAAATACTGTAATCATTTTTGAAGATTATTCAGAATATCTTACTTCTACAGTTTTTCCCTCACCAGTTTGGTTTTCAGAACTTTCCTTCAAACCAATAAAATATGGAGACACGGGGACATGACCAACTTCTCTCTAGGTGTCTACTTAGGACAACAGCTGCTCCCAAGAAATGAGACTCAAATCTCTTTGCCATTAATCTGAGATAAAATTATAACTGAGATCTAAACAAATTTCTCTATCTCTAAGCCCCAGGTGAAGAGCTAGGGACTGTTCATATCAAATGCCTCCAGGGAAGAAAAATAATGAGGGAAGCAATCTGAATGACTGAACGTTACTGAACAAGCACTTGTTAGTATAATAATTGTCAGCCTTGGCAGATTCAACTGGGAGGAAAATTGATGATAGTGGCTCAGCACAACTGTTCCAACCAAAATGACAGCAGAGTGGGCAGTAGGGGATCAGCTAAGTGGAATAAACAAATGGCCACTAAGAGGAAAAAGTCAAAGGAAAATATTCACTTAGGGTTTCAATTCAAAGCACCAACACACTTTTTTTGTGGACCAAATAAACTTTTCTAAAACTGCTCACTTTGCTGCAATTTCATTAACCATGTTTTCAACCCTATTTTTCCTATCTCTTTCACTATTCCAGAATACTCAATAGAAATGTTCTTTAAAAAAGACAATGCCTTGACAGCCAATTACAGTCTATGTTCACATAGAAAAGACATGGTAAATTGACTAAAATTCCTTTTAAGTTAGTTCATTGTCATTTAATCAAACTGGACAATCCACTAGCCATTTTCCCCCAGATTTGCTATCTGTAAGGTCTAGAGAACTACCACCAGTAATGTCCTTCTCTTCCATTGACATTTTCTGCTTTGTTTTCTTCTGTCATTTTCATTTATTTAAGTGATTACAAATACCTTGAGACTGATTCAGTGAGTTACTTTTAATACTTATGAGACTCATTGGCTGTTTACTAATTCATTCAAGACAAATTATGCTCCAGCTACAGTGGGTAGAATTGAATGCCATCTTATCCTCAGCTCAGTATTTTATTTGGAGCATATTGCTAAAGAGTCAAGGCAAGTACTTTCCTAATTAGAATTGTATTGGGAGAAGTAATTTATTTTATGGAATAATCTTAAGGCTTTTCCAGTTAGCAAAAAAGGAAAAGTTGAAACTAGAAACATTTTAAAATAGATTATACTCCATAAGAACAATCAAACCAACTGGAATATACCTGCCCATATTAGATTAAATCTACATTGAATAAACAAAAAACAATTACTAAAATTGACATTAATTTTCAGTTAACCAACTCTGAAGACTTTGGAGGATAAATTATACCGGTAACTGGAATGTAAATTAACAGTTCACCTGATTTCTGTGTACCAATAGTGAAGGCTTCTGACTTTTGACTAATTCATTATATACATTTAAGGCTCATAATTTTTCCATGTAAATTAAGCAATTTTTAATGAGTTAATTTTGTTTGGTATCTCTCTGTAACTCAAGCTATTTCCTCTTAATGTCATTTTCAGAGATATTCATTAGCCAAGAGTGCAACTGAACTCACAGGAGATTTACTTTAATGACTATGAAACCTCCTAGTAGCTCTGATTTGAAGAAAAGGAAAAGGACACTGGTGTGACACATTGCTTGGGGGACAGCTAAGTAGCCAAGGAACCGCTTGCTGACCTGACTTAGGAACTAACTTATCAGAGGTTATGTCTTCACAATGGTGCTATGTAATTATTGGAGGTGACCTTCCTTGTGGTCAGCACTGAGCATTACTAAACAGCAACAACAACAAAAAGCTTTCTCACTTAAATGACAGGTGTGTGTGTCCAAAAGAAAAGGGGAAGATGGGGAGGAAGAAAGGAAGAAGGAGAAAAATAACAGAGAATGTATATGAGTGTGAGGGTGGGGATGTGAGAACCAGCGGATTTGGGTTAATTACTTTCTTAACATCAACATCAACCTTACTGTTGGCTCTGGGAAGATGTTCTTCTGTGAAATAATGCACAGAAGAAGTAAGACAGGGGTGGTTGACCTACCTTTCGATTTTAATATTTTAAAATGTCCTTTGTCATAGGATGGGTGGGAGTGAAGGTCAGGAATCATTTGCCAGGGACTTCTTTAGGTACATTCATTTTAGGGAAGAGTATGTGCAGAGCTGAAAATCCAGAAATGTATTCCTTTAAACTCTTAGCTTATTGCACTATCTTTGGGTCCTCCAATGTATATGTGGATTCTGTTTTGAAGAACATAAGTCAGGTCCAGAGTACAGCGATTATGTCAATTTTGTTTACTGCCATATTCCTGGGCCTAAGCATCAGGAACATGTGCTCAATAAATATTTATTGAAAAATTATTTTAAAAATAAAAATTATTGATAGTGACTACATTCAAATTGAATTTCAACCAACTATAAATATATACTTTTAATTTTCTATAATTAAAGATAGTAACATTAATGAAAGTAATAGGGTAAACAAGTCTTTTTCTAAAGGGGAAATTAAGCCATTACTTGGTCAATAAGTTTTAATTTTGTGAATTGTATTTCCTCTTTGGAAAGAGAAAATATATATTAATATACTAAATGCTCTAGAAAATTCTGGGGAATTTTCTTTTTGAACTTTATTCATATTTCCAAAACTTATTTAAACAATCAATCCACCTTAATTCTCATTAAAAACACGTTAATATGTATGGAAACTACCAATCTTCAAACAAGAAGAAATAAGGTTTGGGTTATTCAAAATATGTTAGATACATAACATAGTAGATTATTATTAGCCTAGCACTTCTCAATTAGAAAATAAGGGAAAATCTAATAAGAAAAGCCATACATGAGAGTTTTTACAAAAACAGTGATTATTAATTAAAGAATAGAGTTTGAATTCCAGTTCTAATTGCTTTATTACCCAATCACAAGATGAAGAATTATTTGATCCTTATAGTAAAGTATAAACTATGTTATCAAAAGAAACTGTAAACTGATAATAAAGTTAATTTCATACCAAACTAATGACATTTTTACTAAATAACTTCTCTATAAATATGTAATGAATTGGGGATCCCTGGGTGGCTCAGTGGTTTGGCGCCTGCCTTTGGCCCAGGGCGCAATCCTGGAGTCCCGGGATCGAGTCCCACGTCGGGCTCCCGGCATGGAGCCTGCTTCTCCCTCCTCCTGTGTCTCTGCCTCTCTCTCTCTCTCTCTCTCTCTCTCTCTCTCTCTGTCTATGATAAATAAATAAATAAATCTTTAAAAATATATAATGAATTGATAATCATGGATATTTAAAAGTTTTATTGATTTCCTCATTCTCTGAGAGCAGTATTAATGTAGCTATACCTTGGGTAATAGGGAAAATGTTAACTTAATCACTTGATGGTTGTAAAGAACTATTTTCCAAACTAACTTTGTTTTCTGAAATTTCTTCAAGGGAATAAACAAACTCTGAAAGCATTTCAGCAGTGAACATAAAGTAAAGAGACAAGTCATTTGTTTATCAACTGAAGTGTTAAATAAAAACAGAAATATTAACTTAAATACATGCAGAAGAGGAAATCATTTAGGGTTCTGGAGTTAGTAAGTCTTAGACTAAAAGAAGAACCTGTTTAGCTATTCTCTTGCCTTCATCCTCATACTGTGAGAAATATGCTGGGAGAAGCACTAATAGAGAATGAGGACCTTTAAAAGAGTCCTCCAGCTAGATAGATGCCTGCAGAGGGAAAAAATAGTCAAATCTACACAGAACTCAGATGCCCATAGAAAGTGTTTGTGAGAGCTTGTCTCTCTACTTGACTATAAAGACTGGTGCGACTCTCCAGAAAATTTTGAAGGTGGGAGGCAGCTGGATCATTCTGCAATGGCAGAGTGAAGAGTAGGGGAGACAAGAGTTTAGGCCTGCACTCTCATGTTAGTATGACAGGGACTAGTGAGTTTTCCCCATGCTAGGTGGGTATACAGTATCATCCAGCTGTAAGCCAACTTGATCAACTTCAACACAAAAGGGCTGCTTATTTGGGCATGGTAAAAAGGAAGGAAGGAAGGAAGGAAGGAAGGAAGGAAGGAAGGAAGGAAGGAAGGAAGGAAGGAAGGAAGGAGGGAGGGAGGGAGGGAGGGAGGGGGGAGGGAGGGAGGGAGGGAGGGAGGGGGGAGGGAGGGAGGGAGGGAGGGAGGGAGGGAGGGAGGGAGGGAGAAAGAAAGAAAGAAAGAAAGAAAGAAAGAAAGAAAGAAAGAAAGAAAGAAAGATCAAAGATGAAGGAAAGGAAAAACAGTGATGTAGCTTTCTTGTTACTATGGAAGCAAGGAAGCAGGTAGTAAAAAGATGCCGGGTGAGATTGTTGCCTGTATGTACACCAGGAGGCGCCATCAGACCAGGGCAGCTCTCCTAAGCCCTAAGTAGGCCACCAGACAAAAAGGGAATTCAGTGCCTGAATGACAGCTAAGATGGTATAAATATTGTGCACTTAGCTATTTACATTTATTTGATGTTCCCTAGCTGGTTGGTCATGACCTGAGATGCATCTTTTTCTAGAAAGAGAAGAAGCCACATGAAAAAGAAATTGCAAATTTATTTCTTTGGAAACATAATCCAGGATGCTAAATAAGTTTCACCTCCACTGGATGCTTCATCAAAATCAATGATGCTTATAATCAGAAGTGCCCTATTCCTATTAGTTTCCCTACTTTCTAACATCCATAAATTCAACAATGGATTATGAAAGTCTAGATCACACTCAGGCACCTAATGTGACTATAAAGAAACATTCTTTTCCTCAGTGGAATTACTCTTTTAATGTTCTTGCTTTCCAATTTACATCAGTTAGAAGCTGTTAAAGTAATGGCATAAGCATTAGAAAAATAAAGGGAATATGAAAAGGAAGATTGCTCAACTCTGTGTTTTATTCATCACATTGCCTGTTCAGTTTATATCGCTGGCTTCAGATTTATCCAGTTTCTTTTATTTTATGACTGGAGACATTAAGGGCAACCTGTCAGCTCTGTAAAATAACATTTGTAGTACTCTGAATCTTCTTGGTATAATCTTTAATAACTGTCTTACATTCAAGTTGACAGCGAGCAAGTAATAAAATACCTAATACCATTTTATAGGTCACATAATAAAACAGTTTATTTTAGTTCAACAGGGCAATAACAGGTAACAGATAATGAAGTCACTATAGATTTGTATAATATAGTTTCTGAGTTAGCAACAGCTTCAGAAAAGCCACTGAAATCTTCTTCTGAGCTATAAGAAAACAGAAGTGCGTGTCCCATTTTCTCTCTTTCTAATGATTCATAACACTAAAGTTACCTTCACAGATGATGCACTTCGATTTTCAAAACTTGATGTCTATTATTATGGAAACAAATATACTTTTTTTTTTAATGGGAAAGAATGGCTTTCTTTTACAACTTCAAATTACATAAGCAAAAGAAGCAACTATTTAGGAATAAAAAATATCTAGTACTTCTCTGTCCAAAACAGTAACCACTGGCTACCTATGGCGACCGAAATTGAAATTAATTGAAATTAAATGCAAAATTCAGTAATATTAACAAGATCGTATTATTTTATTATGGGTTATCTCCCTTATAGCTATTTTTGCTAATTTAAATTTAGTTGCTTTAGAGACTTTTTAGATAGTTGTATTAATTCTAGGTATTGTGGTGCTAATTCTCCTCTTTGTTATACCTAAGAAACCCTTCCTTTTCATAGGAATACTCTGAAGCATATTCTGGTTACTATTTTAGTTACAGCTCAACACTTTTAGCAACATCACAATTCCTGTCTCCTCCTGGACATTAAAATTCAAGATGCCATTCTTAGGGTCTATATCCACAGGTAGTAACAGAGCTGAAAATTTCCTCCCTCCCCTCCTTTCTCCTCCCCTCCCTTTGCCTCCCCTCCTTCCTCCTTTCCTTTTCTCTCCTTTCCTTCCTTCCCTCCTTCTTTCCTTTCTCTTTCCTTCCTCCTCTCTCTCTCACCCTGCTTCTCTCCTTCCCTCTTCCCCACACCCTTTGAACTCTACTACTTTTTATTATATTCCTCTGAGCATCTATGCTAGCAGCTGGATGTACCTGGGTTCCTAAAAGTTCAACATCATTCACACATACCCTATTCTGTTAGTGATTTTAATTTGGATCTTCTTTTCCCCATTGTCTCCCACATTTGTGCAAGGTCTAATTCCCAAAATAAACTCTTTATTTTGCAAAATTCTAGTTGAACTCTGATTGAACTTTTATATAAAGGATAACTGAATTTCTGCAGCCCATATGTGAGGAAGAACACTATAGAAGTGTTGGCAAAATGCACAACCTTGAAAAAATGCTTCTACCTACAAGTAACAGAGAATCTGGTAATAGTAGCTGAGATCACAGGGGCATTTAAAAATAGCAATAAATATGAAAGAAGGTATCTCAGAATTGGATAAGAAGCTTCAAGATGTCATTACATACCCAGACTCTATCTTTACCCTCCGTCACCCTCAGCTTTAATCTTTTGTTTTTATGCTCAATGTTTCATTATACCAAGATAACTGCTGTGTCCCCAGAAGTTACATCTGTGTTCAACCAGTAAGAAGGTATAAAGTGCTAGATTAGCTACAAACGGCCCTTGTGTTAGAAAATTCAATATTTTAACAAATACCCTCCTCCACCCCCTCATTTCATCTCACTGGTCGGTACTGAGTCAAATAAGAGTCTAATAAGATCACAAGAAAAATAATATCACAGGTATTAGCTTAGGCTAATATGGATAATTTCTTGGAACTGGCAGAAGGCCCTCCCCACAGCAAAGGCTGTCTCTGAACTAGGCTGCAAATCAAGGTTCTAACAGTAGGAAAGTAATTTCTGAGGGGGAAACAATAAATGCTTGAGCAAGTGACAACAGTGTGAGCCTTGGAGTTGGGAAAAGATGAACAAGATGTATTCAGGATATGGCAAGACCCCAAAGAGGCTGGGATGTATAGTACATAAGTGAGAAAAAGGTAAAATAAACAATAAAAATGGCATGCTGAAAATTTTGGAATTGATTCTTTAGATAATTAAAATTATAAGAAGAGTTTGAAACAAAGGAATGGGACAAACTTATCAGTGGTTTATAATGGTATCTGGTAAAATGTTTTGTTCTTTAAGGAGAAATAAATTAGGGCAGCCCGGGTGGCTCAGCAGTTTAGCACCGCCTTCAGCCCAGGGCATGATCCTGGAGACCAGGGATCGAGTCCCATGTCAGGCTCCCTGCATGGAGCCTGCTTCTCCCTCTGCCTGTCTCTGCCTCTCTCTATCTCTCTGTGTCTCTCATGAATGAATAAATAAAATCTTAAAAAAAAAAGGAGAAACTATCTCCACCACAATGGTGTTCTCTTCTTACAATTTTCCTCAAGGAGGAGGAGGGAAGAAGAAATTCCAGGATTTTAGCGCCCTTTCTACTTGCAGCAGTAAGGGATATACAACAGTGGGAAATAAATCGGGCTTCCTTTCCATGGCTCATGAAACAGCCAGGCCTAAGCCAGCAACCCAGGGAACCCCAATTAAAGGCAGGCACCTTCCTTTGTCCTCCCATATTCCTTGATAATATTCTGCTTCTAATATCTGGTGTAAGATGAATTTTACATCTAATTTACATCTAATACATCTAAGCTCTCTGTTACACTTAGAGAAAAGAATAAGAAAGACCAAATGAGCTTTATGCTGTCTACCATTGTTATTGTTTTTTGTTTTATTTCCACTCACAAACTGGATGAGCTGTGTACTGCATCCTCACATTGATAATGGTACTTCTCTAGAATTGGAAATTCATTGACTTCCTTCATCATTTAACAATTTTTCACAAATATTTCACTTTGAACTTTAAAGATAAGTGAGCTTATTTTTTAAAACAATTATTATCTATTCACACATCCTTGAAAAAAAATCAGTGCTTTCATCCATTTAAAGCATCAGTGAGGTCCTGGATTAAGAGGTCCACTAATTTATAAATGGCACCACTTGAAATTATTATTTTTTTTTGTTGTTGTTGTTGTTTTTTATGTTTGCTATTTAATGCCCAAGTAAAAAGCAGGCACTAGGACTACAGCAAGCTGGTCATTAACCGCTGTAATTTCTACGGGTTATTGCTGTTGTATCATGAACGTATATAATGGCCTAACACTTTTATTTGCCATGTATGTTTCGTTTACTGGACCTTACCGAGATGGTCCTTATATCTCTGCAGAGACGGTGCTTCCACAAAAATATCAGAAATGATACTGGACCTGTTATCCCTTTTTTATTGGTGTCAATCATTTTGATGAGGGGATATTTGAATGTGGCATGTGCCTTAATAACAGGGTGGTGATGTACCCTTGAGCTGTTCAACTCTGGACTTCACATAATACAAATATCTGTTTGTTTTCTAGACCAGGCTGTAAGTTTCTCTGAGGGTAATAACCTTGTCGTACTGATTTATTATTATTATTATTATTAATTATTATTATTATTATTATTATTATTATTATCATGTGTGCTGCCCTCTGTCCCCCTTCTCTTCTCAGACCTGATGGAAGGCTTCAGGTACCGATAAGATGATAGACGCCAACGTTTGCCAAAGAAATAGCATAAATGCACAGTGTGTGATAACTCTGCACAAAACAAATTAGTATTATATATTCTTGACATAGGGATATGAGTTTTATTAATTAGCAAACTAGCTTGAAGCTAGTCAATCTTTTTTTTTTCCCTTTCCATATTTATTTATTTTTTTTTAATTAATTTTTATTGGTGTTCAATTTACCAACATACAGAATAACACCCAGTGCTCATCCCGTCAAGTGTACCCCTCAGTGCCCGTCACCCATTCATCCCCACCCTCCACCCTCCTCCCCCTCCACCACCCCTAGTTCATTTCCCAGAGTTAGAAGTCTTTATGTTTTGTCTCCCTTTCTGATATTTCTCACACATTTCTTCTCCCTTCCCTTATATTCCCTTTCGCTATTATTCATATTCCCCAACTGAATGAGAACATACACTGTTTGTCCTTCTCCGGTTACTGTGGCCAAGTTCAAAAAGGGTGTTGCCTGAGTTCTCCTCTGGGATTTTGATGGAATCTTGTCTCACATTTAGATCTTTCATCCATTTTGAGTTTATCTTTGTGTATGGTGCAAGAGAGTGGTCCAGTTTCATTCTTCTGCATGTGGATGTCCAATTTTCCCAGCACCATTTATTGAAGAGACTGTCTTTCTTCTAGTGGATCGTCTTTCCTCCTTTATCGTATATTAGTTGAGCATAAAGTTCAGGGTCCACTTCTGGGTTCTCTGTTCTGTTCCATTGATCTATATGTCTGTTTTTGTGCCAGTACCACACTGTCTTGATGAACACAGCTTTGTAGTACAACCTGAAATCTGGCATTGTGATGCCCCCAGATATGGTTTTCTTTTTTTAAAATTCCCCTGGCTGTTTGGGGTCTTTTCTGATTCCACACAAATCTTAAAATAATTTGTTCTAAGTCTCTGAAGAAAGTCCATGGTATTTTGATAGGGATTGCATTATACGTGTAAATTGCCCTGGGTAACATTGACATTTTCACAATATTAATTCTGCCAATCCATGAGCATGGAATATTTTTCCATCTCTTTGTGTCTTCCTCAATTTCTTTCAGAAGTGTTCTGTAGTTTTTAGGGTATATTTTGAGAACCATTTGAATGGTAAATGGTTCTCCAACCTTTTATTTTCAGGTTGTAGGTGTCCTTCTGTCTAAAATGAGTCTCTTGTAGACAGCAAATAGATGGGTCCTGTTTTTTTATCCAGTCTGAAACTCTGCGCCTTTTGATGGGGTCATTAAGCCCATTCACGTTCAGAGTTACTTGAACTTCTTCTTAAAGGGGAGTTTTAAGAGTCCCCCTTAAAATTTCTTGCAGAGCTGGTTTGGAGGTCACATATTCTTTCAGTTCCTGCCTGTCTTGGAAGCTCTTTATCTCTCCTTCCATTCTGAATGAGAGCCTTGCTGGATAAAGTATTCTTGGTTGCATGTTCTTCTCATTTAGGACCCTGAATATATCCTGCCAGCCCTTTCTGGCCTGCCAGGTCTCTGTGGAGAGGTGTGCTGTTACCCTAATATTCCTCCCCATGAAAGTCAGGGACTTCTTGTCTCTTGTTGCTTTAAGGATCTTCTCTTTATCTTTGGAATTTGCAAGCTTCACTATTAGATGTCGAGGTGTTGAACGGTTTTTATTGATTTTAGGGGGGGATCTCTCTATTTCCTGGATCTGAATGCCTGTTTCCCTTCCCAGATTGGGAAAGTTTTCAGCTAGGATTTGTTCAAATACATATTCTGGCCCTCTGTCCCTTTTGGCGCCCTCGGGAACCCCAATTAAACGTAGGTTTTTCTTCCTTAGACTGTCATTTATTTGCCTTAATCTGTCTTCATGGTTCTTTAATTGTTTATCTCTTTTTTCCTCAGTTTCCCTCTTTGCCATTAACTTGTCTTCTATGTCACTCACTCGTTCTTCCACCTCGTTAACCCTCGTCGTTAGGACTTCTAGTTTGGATTGCATCTCATTCAATTGATTTTTAATTTCTGCCTGATTGGATCTAAATTCTGCAGTCATGAAGTCTCGTGAGGCCTTAATGCTTTTTTCTAGAGCCACCAGTAGCTGTAGAATAGTGCTTCTGAATTGGCTTTCTGACATTGAAGTGTAATCCAGATTTTGTAACTCTGTGGGAAAGAGGGCTGTTTCTGATTCTTTCTTTTGAAGTGAGGTTTTCCTTCTAGTCATTTTGCTCAGTGCAGAGTGGCCAAAAACAAGTTGTATTGGAACACGGGGGAGTATCACTGGTCCCTCTAGCTGGTCTTCTGGGGGAGGGGCCTGTTGCGCTGATTTTCAGGTGTTAGCACTTGGGGGAGCTGCTCTGCCCCTGCCTGCTGCCGGGCTCAGCGGGGGTTGTTTACCCCGTGGGGCCCCAGGAGGAACAGTCGCAGTTGCTATGGCAACTCTGGAAGCCTGGATTCAGCCTCCGCAGGAACTACGGGGCTCGGGGCTCTCGGCTCTCCGTCCGCAGGGCCTGGAGGCTCCGGGGCGGTTGAAATTATTTTTTTAAAATGACAAGCAATATACAGTTGTCCCTTGAACAACACAGGTTTGAACAGTTTGGGTCAGCTTAAGTACAGATTTTCTCAATAAATACACAGTACTGTAAATGTATTTTTTTCTTCCCTATAATTTTCTTACTAACATTTCCTTTTCTCTAACCTATTTTAAGAATACAGTGTATAATACATATAACATACAAAATGTGTGTTAATCAACTGTTTTTTTAATCAATAAGGCTCTGGTTAACAGTAAAGTTTTTGAGGAGTCAAAAGTTAAATGTGGATTTTCAACTATGTGGGGTGAGGGTCAGTGCCCCTAGCTCCCACATTGTTCAAGGATCAACTGTGCTGCAAAGAAAGAGATGTCTTTGAAGTAACTGCTTTCCAGATAAATTGTTCCTAAATTTTGAGACATTATATTTAACAGGCCATTGGCTAGTACACACATTGTTAATTGTTTCTATTAAGACTTGTAAGACAAAACTGTGTACTTTGTTCATTACTTCAAAAATGAAATGGATTTCTCTAAGGTTTTTTTTTTCCCACTCCTGGACACATTATGATGAGAAACCATAAAAGAGTGAACCTATTTTCAAACAGGCACACAGATATTCTAGTCATGGGGAGACCTACACTCACTCAAGGGTAAAGGGCATGAGAAAATACTGAATAAAGATGCTGGAGAAATAAACAAAACCCCCAAATAAAATTGGAATATTTACAATTCTAAAATTTTGTTAAGGGTCAAAAGAATCTAGATAAATGGTAGGGCCAAAGCAAACCTCTGCATTTCCAGGTTTACAGGTAAGTTATGAAATTATAAAAAGTACAAAAATCAATGAAAAAGGTCAGCTTCAATGTTATTTGCAACAACTTATAATTTCAATAAGATTCAATCCAATCACTTTTATTAAGTGATCTTCTCATGTGTCTTCAGAAAGCATTTACTACACTGAAACTTAAGAAATAATTTTATAAATAGTGTGTTAACTTACAGTAAGAAAAAAAATAAATGCAGCACTTTTTAAAGTCTGCCAAAATTTAAAACTTCTACTTGTTCATTCACCAAATCTATAAATAGAATATGAAATGTGTATGGACTGAACACTTTGAAATAGAAGGGCAACATGATATTCATGAAGTAGTTCAATTGTGGACACTGAATGGAATGGTCCTGTATGGCTTTACACGAGGTTGAAGAACACATGTCTACACTGCAAATTACCTTCCTTTCTTACTCACTATAAGACCTAAATTTATAGTATTTGACAGATCCATTATATTCCAAAGTTTTAATCCCATTCTTCAGTATCTCTTGGTCATCTTAAACTTACACTCAACGTAAGAATTTCAACAATATTCATGGCAGATGGCAACCTATCTAAACAATGAGCAGCCTAATATTCCTCTCAAAGTATGAAACAGTAGGTTAAATACAAACCTGAGATAGATTTTATTCACCTTCACACTAGAAGTCACTGGGTGATTGAAGAGAAATTGCTGGTATTTGCCTCCTAATAGTACCTTTTTTTTTTTTTAATTAAACCCATTACAAAGCTACTATCGTTGGTCCTCCCTCCTCTCTTCTGGAATCACCTCTGAAGTTCACCTTATTCATTCTTGTATATTTCTCTCATTTTCCAGACAGTGAACATTAGCTTAATATTTCAATATACTTAGAAAACATCCATGATTATTTATGAGTTAGCTCGTATTCTCTTGGGTTGGCAGATGAGGAAGCTGAAGTACAGAATACATCTTCTATTCAAAGACCCAAAGAAGGTCCATACAAGCTCTAAACCTTTCTCTTTCTGGTTGGGCAGTTAAATACCTAACACAGGGATGCCTGGGTGCCTCAGTAGTTGAGTGTCTGCCTTTGGCTCAGGTCATGATCCCAGGATCCTGGGATCAAGTCCCACATCGGGCTCCCTACAGGGAGCCTGCTTCTCCCTCTGCCTGTGTCTCTGCCTTTCTCTCTCTCTCTCTCTCATAAATGAATAAAATCTTTAAATAAATAAATAAATAAATAAATAAATAAATAAATAAATAAATAAATAAATGCCTAACACACATGTTCATGCTGTTTTCACTCTGCCATTTATAGGTGGGGCAGTCAATAATGGCCTCATCATAGACTCCTTTGAAGTAAGTCAAAGACTGTTTATAATACAATGGCCCTGCAAGGCCTTCCTTTAGTAACTGATACTGTTTATCAGGAGATCTGTAGGAAGCTATAAAATTCAGAAAAAATATGTTGTAAAATTATTTTCTTGAGTAGGATAATAATTTCCTGTAACACTCATGGTTAAACTGTGGTATTGTTATTTTCATTTCCTCATTTTAGTGACAATGATGAATGTGAGTACTAAGGCAATTGAATCATGGGATTATAAATGAGACTCTTATTCTGCATTAGTGTTATAGATAGTAACTGAAGCTACCCTATGGTAAGAAAGTCTGAGAAAGGGTAGAACATTTTAATTGGACATGGAAATTCCTTAACTGACATGGACAAAAGCCATGTGTATCAGACTACTATGACTATGCTTGAGCATTTTATGCTTCCTGGAAGTTACTTCTGTTTCTTCTAGCAGAATCAAGCATTCTCTCAGGAACACAACTGAGGATCACTAGAACTCAAGAGGATCCCCTACTTGCTGAAGAGCTGGTACCTAAAAGAAGTATTATACTTATTAATTTTTTTCTATGGATTTGGTTAGAGTTAGAAAATTTTAAAACAAATGACTTTCCAAACTGTGATATATTATTACACAAAGCAAGTAAAATTGAAAAGAAGTAAAGGAATGGAGGTTAGATCTTAAGGGAGGGAGGGAGCAGGGGAAAGAATGGAGAACAAGGAAAGAGTGGATGAAAAGGGAAGAGAAGGGGGAAGAAAGGTCACAAGAAAATTTACAAGGAGAAACTAAAGAGGAAATACTAGAGGTGAGAAAAAGTAGACTGGAGGTGAGGAACTAAGGAAACTAAGAAGAAAATAAAACATCTAGATTTGATTCCTAATGGCCTGGAATACACATTTTTCCCTGAGGCTGAGCTGCTTGATCCTAAAGTGAGGTTCACTGGAAGACTTGAGCCAAGTTAAGAGCCCTGCTCTCAGTAAGAGAGGAGAGAGGCTGTGAAGAACTTGCCTCTTAGTTTCCAGGCACATTCTTTCTTTTCAATAGTTCAAATTTAGCTCCAAGCACCTCAAATCACCCTTGAACTAGAAAGCTCTGTAGTCATAAAAAAGCAGCTTCCCTCAGGGCAAAGAAAAACAGACTCCACCAGGCTGGAAGCACACTCTACACCTGCTGGAAACAAAGCTAGGTTCTCTTCAAAAGCCAGACCTTCAATCATCTTGAAGTCCCAAATTGTGAATTAAAATCATAATTTGGAGACAAGTCCAATAATATTTCCCTTTTCAGATCCCTGTTTTTCATTTTCTAAATTACATTAAGATTAGTTTTGCATAAAGAATTGGCAGTGAGAGAAAACAAAATGAGCATAATTTCTGCTGACAGAGAAAGGTTGAGAAGGGTATAATGCGTGACTGCCCCACTGCTAATGCTTTATTTCTTAGGGTCAAAGTAGTTTAAATTTCTAGAAATCCTATCTTTACTGAAATTCAATAATCGATTTATTTTTAAAAAGTATAAAAAGCCACACTCAACAACCTTTCTTGGGGAGAAAAACATTGGCAAGATATTAAAAAGCCTGAGTCTTAGTCCCATTCCTGGCATCAATTACAGGACTAGGCAAATAATTCAGGCTTTTTCTTTTTCGTCACCTGTAAAAGGAGAGTAATATTAGCTTCTCCGTCTTACAAGTTTGTAGTGGGAATTAAAGGAAGGGGGAGGTTGGACACAAAAGATTAAGAACTGTTTGGTGAATTGAAGAACACATTTGGAAGCTCCCTGCATAGGTAAAAGCACACTATTTTTAGTATCATAAAAAAGTGCAGAAAGAGGTTAACTGCCAAAACTAGACACTTCTTCAAGGCAATATGCACATTTGTAGCAAGCAACATTTTTTTGTTTTCTCTTTTAAAAAGCAACCTTTTACAAACAAGATTGTTTTATACAATTCATGAATGGTTTTGTATCCTTTAAAAGGGTTATTTATCCTTGTGTATTGAAAGGAACATTATTAAAAATCTATTACTTTAATTTTTTTCTGCTTGTACTGAAGTGTTTGATTCAATGTTCCTTTCATATTTCCAGAGATATTCAATTTTCATTCCTAAGTATTCTGGTATCCTAAGTAATTCGTGGTAGACACCAAGATAATTTTTTCTGTTGCTGTGTACCTAGAAGATGAAGATATCTAGAGTGAAGTTCCCAAAGGGTTTTACAAAAACAAGTGTCAACAGCTGCTTGATTTGCTTGCCTGTGCCAGCTCGTTTGCTCTGAAAAGAAAAGGCAAAGACAAGCTGATCCCACAATGATCAGCTGGAGTGAAGGCATTGATTATGTCAATGCAAGAATAATTAGATACGTAGTTACCATAAACAGCTTTTGGAGTGTTTCAATAGCTATAATTCCATTCATTGCTATCATCTAGCCCTTGGCAAAGAAGCCAATCCTCAATTTTTTTTTTTTTTGGATGTATCTAAGCAAAAAGCATCTAGCCCATTGCCTAATCCTAGAAGATTATTAATCAGTGGCAACTGAACAAGAATCTTCTATTGATCACTTCTGTTTGCTACAAGAGAAAATCATATAAGCAGGTTTTTTTCCTCCTTTTAAATTTCGGATTCAGACTTCAAGAGAGGAATGTCTGACAATCCTACTATACTTCCACAGTTTGCTTAATATCCACAATAAAAGAAAATAACTTCCTCTTTCGTCACACTTTTATGTTCCCACTCCCCACTTAGTTCACATATACTTCATTGAGTTCACAGAGCAATCTTAACATTTGTTATTGTCACTTTCCCTCCCATGATAATGAGAGACGTAAGCTTCTGTATGTCCAGGGTGTATATACTTCCACTTGAACTCTGGACTCCTTTCCTTTCACACCTTCATGTGAGGTATAATCCTTCTGTTAGTTCAGTGATTCTCAAAATGTGGTCCTCAGATCAGCAACATCAACATCACTTAGAACCTGAATCAGAAACTCTGGAGGGTGATACAGATGTCCTCTAAAGTCTGAGAAACCACTGAGTTAGTTCAGTGGCCCTCAACACTAGCTACATATTTGAATCTTGTGAGAAACTTTTAAAAATACCAATTCTAGGCCTCCACTCCCAGAGATTCTGATTAGCTAGTTTGGGGTTGGCCCAACGACTGATGTGTTTTAAATCTTCCTAGGTGATTCTAACATGACACCGGAGTTGAAACCACTGGTGCTGGTAGCCCCCTTTTTTTCTTCTATACTGTCAGTGTCATTTCTATCACTAAATGACTCCCATCAACATATACGCACACCCTGATCACTTAACTTTAAAACATTTCCCTTTGAGATTTCCTCAAGATTCCCCTCCCCTATGTGTTTGAAACCATATAGAATCACCCCCCTTCTTCATTCCCCACTCAATACACTGCAATGTAAATTCTGAACACTGTATTGAAAGTGCTCTTTAAAAAGCTGCCAATGAACTCCATGTTGCCAAATCCAAATGCTGCTCTTCTGCTCTCATCATCCCCCTCTTACTTTTCCTAGCCAGTCTTTCTTGGATTTCATAACACTCCATGCCCTTGGATTTCCTTCTCCAAAATGGCCACTCTTTAGTAAGAATGTCCTTCTCTAAAACTGAGAAGCTTGGAGATCCTCAGGACTTAATCCTGGGTTGTCTTTTCTTTCTTTCATACTCTTCCCAAATAAGTTTTGATTCATTCCCTTGAATATCACTTACGTAAATCATTCAGATCTATCTTAGATTTTTGTCAGAGCTTTATATTCAAATATCTATTTTCCATTTTCTCTTGCATGTCTCAACAGACATCTCCCTCTTCCCATACTATATAGTTCAGTATCAGTATCTCCTTTTTGTGAAGATTGTATGAATTTTTTTCTGTTGCTTCATCATAGTACACTGCACTGATAATTATAAATTCCCTTGTATCATATTCCATTCACATTAAGAATTTTGCTTATGTTCTGCTCTTTCCTTGCCTATTTCTATTACCCTCAAAAGAGCTTCTTTGGTATTAGAAGTGGAATAATTTTATTTCATTTTTAAAAATATTTTATTTATTTATTCATGAGAGACACAGAGAAAGGCAGAGACATAGGCAGAGGGAGAAGCAGGCTCCCTGTGGGGAGCCTGATTTGGGACTTGATCCCAGGACCCTGGGATCACAACCTGATCCAAATGCAGATGGTCAACCACTGAACCACCCAGGTACCCAGAAGTGGAAGAATTTTTAAAAACAATCCTAGATTCAGCAGAGAAGAGAAAAAAACTGTGCAATATTGGTAATCAACTGACTACATCATCTATGCTGAATGTAATTTTGTCCAATTCAACCATGTCTGAAATAGGCAAGGTTCCTTCTCAGTAGACTACTACAGAAGTTGGTTGTCTTTTACCTACCCAAGCCCATCAAGGGTATGGTCCCACACCTAAACAGAAATCAGATTTCCTATTTAACCCTTTCCTCAATGCAAAGAATCAGATGAACATTTTATATTTTCTGGCACACATTTGCTATTGTTCTGGTTACCACTGAATGATCTTTTCATGCAGTAATTCTTTTCCACAAATGTTTCAAAGTACAAACAGCCACCTACAACCTAATTCCTGCTTTAGAATCTATTTATAACAACAAAAGAAATGGGGGGGGTTATCTCAATTAAATGTGTTAGTGATAGGTTCCTATTTATTTATTTTCCAAGTAAGACACCATTTTTCTCAGAAAATGCTCACTAACTCCACTTCTGACCTGAATCCTGAATATGGAACATCTTCAGAACATCAGAAGCTGACAATTGGAAAGTCTGTGATAAAAGAGAAAAATAAGGTTGGCCTAAAATAATCATGCATTTTTATTAAGTTTCAAAACTAAAGACTATCTACCTTAAATACCTCTAAGATTTAGAAACCATTTTAGTTTCTCTGGATGACTTTCCATGAATGCTGCAATCATGGGAGAATTTTGGAGGCTCATTATCTGAAAAGTCCAGATGGATATGTAATGTCCAAAATGTTTAGCAAACTCCTTTTTAAAAAAGTCATACCATAGACATCTTTCAAAAAAAATATTTTTTTATATTGTAGAAAGATTTTCCACTTGTTTGGTGTCTGTATTTTTAAGAAAATATTAACAAATCAAAAGCCTGAATGATTGTATACGTTTGCAATATGACCATGAGTGGTCATCATTTGGTGATCATAACAGAATGATGTTGGCCAGGCTTAAAAACTGAGAACATGATCCAACTGCAGTGCTACCATCAAGTGCAGAGCTGTACTTTTTATTTATTAATTTTATTCCTGTTAAAAGATGACTGGACAAGAATATGGTACTAATATTTTATCTCCTGGTTCATAGATTAGAGCATTTGGCAGTATTTTTATAAAGAAAATTAGAGAAGTCACAGTGTTTAACAAGGCAAGAATTCAGCAACAAAAGCCATAAGGCCTAGTCACCTTGTTGACATTATCTTCAAAACAGAAATCTCTAATACTGACAGGAGATGGCAATCAGTGTCTTTTCAAGCTACTTCTCAGGCATGGCTGTATGGAACCTGTATCATAAATAGTGGCAGGTTGTAGAAGTAAATGTCATAAATTCAAAGAAGGATTTAAGAAATAACTTTTCTGTACAGAATACACATAGTATTATTTAAAAATAATAGGACAGATAGACCAGATGAGTACCATAAAACTGAATATATAGAGTTACATACCTTAAAAATCGAAAACAATCTTGTTTCTAAAAATGTGTACTTTGTCTAAAATTCTGAATAATTTCACCATATTCCTTTATTTCAAGTGTCCCCTTTAAAATTCTTTATGCTTACTTTAATTTTAATAGCTAACATTCTTGTCTTTCGAATAATCAGAACTTAGATAGAAGATAGAAAGGAATCATAATTAGTCAAGATGTGACCAAACATCTGGGTAAATACAAATAAAAAGAATGGCCATAGTTCCTGGGAGTTACATGTTACCCAGTTTAGCCAATCTTAAACTTGAATGCCACACCATACACATAGCTGCAGTATTTACCATTAAAATGAAAGAGCTGATAAACGAAAAATATTTATAACAAACCAAAAATTGGATCAGCCTTTGGACCTGATTTTATAAACAAGCCTTCAGAGTAAAAGGTGTTAATGCAAAAACATCATGTCACAATAATTAAATGATTAAAACATTTTAATATGAAGCTACCAAGTACAAGCAACTAACAATGATATTTAATGAAGAAACATTCTTTTAAAAGTCTTTCATATATTTTCAAATGTGAGAGTTCAATAAGAGCTTGGAAACTGGAATGGGAAGAGATTTCTGAAGTGAATTAATGGTAATTACCAATTAGTAGACACAAGCACAACATAACAAGTGTTCCCTCACAGTTCTTCAAGGCAGTAAGAGCTTTTCATTACTTGAAAGTAACTGTATCCTATTATAATAAGGAGATGTTGCCGTAAGGAAGATAATTCCAGTTTCATTGATAGCATAGGGTATCCAAAATTAGATTACTGTATGCCTTTATTGGTATCATTATTTCTTTGGAGAATGTTTTTTACCTCTGATTTTCAAAATTATAGCAAATAGTACTTCTGTTGAGAAAATAAAGACATAGGAATGATGGGTTTTATAAAAACACGTGTGTGAAATGCATAAGATTAATTCTGATTTTTGTATATGTTTAAAAATAGGCCCCTAAAAATTTATGTATATATATTCCATCTAAAAGTATCAGAGCAATCATTTAAAATATATGCTCAGGGGAAGAATATCAAAGATGATATGCTTATCTGGCAGACAGCCTACTCATAGCTATGTTAATGAAGACACAAAATGTTTGGGAATCATTTCATAAGATGTTTTTGCCATTATACTTTGTCATGTAATTACTTAGGAAGTTATATAATGTTTCTTGTCTACCTCTTTACACTAATGCATCCTGAAAACTCATTCTGTTTTATCACACAAATTAGAGTGTTATTGACATCGCAAGCCCTAAAAACTCCAAAGCTGTGGTGATTTTGTGTCAATGAACCTGGGAGACTTTAATGCATAGACAATTGACACAGTTATCTATGTAGCTAACACATTTGCCTTAAACTCACATGTTGAAAACACTCATTCTACTTTTGTCTTTCTGGAAGCCAATGTCTATGACCAAAAAATAGCAAAGAATCTGCTTTCGTCCTGAATCTTGGTAGAAACTCACCGACTTTAAAGAAAACTAAAATATATAATGTAATTTGAAGTTATAACAGTTATTTACCACTCAGGATATTTATCACAGTTGTTCTTTTTATATATATGTCTATGAGTATACCTAGAATAGCTATAGGTTGTATATACAACTATATCAATAAGTATACATAATACATGTATGTAATCTATATATATGATTATATATACATATAAAATATTATACATATAATGTATCTCCAACTAAATTATAAGTCCCTGATGCTCAACAAACATATTTTTTTTAAAAAATTTTAAAAGACTTTACTTATTTATTTGACACAGACAGAGAGAGTGAGCACAAGCAGGAAGAACAGCAGGGAGAGGAAGAGGGAGAAGCAGGCTCCCTGCCCAGCAAGGAGCCTAAAGTCGGGCTTCATCTCAGGACCCCGAGATCATGACCCCAGCCAAAGGCAGATGCCTAACCACCTGAGCCACCCAGGCTCCCCTCAACAAACATATCTTATATCTCTTTATGTCTAATGCATTACTGAATAAAATGTAGTAGATGCTCAAGGATTCTTGTTAAATACCTGGGGTTAACTTAGGGTAGTTTATTTATTGTCACAAAATTCTTCCTAATCTTCTCCTAGACTCCATCCATTTGTGGGTCCTAATTTAAACTAAGAGTACTGTGCTATAGAACTGGTTTGGGAACATGAGATTAAATGCTTGTCCACCCCTTTAACAGTTCTGTTTCTTTGAGCAAGCTACTTAACTTCCACCTTTTACAAAGTATTGAATTAATATCCAAATTATCTAATTCATAGGTTTATATGTACAAACATTATTTTAAAACTTTGAAATAATACAAAAGTTAAGAAATTGTTACAATAATGGCTGAGGCAGGGATGAGCTAGTCATTCCCCAAAGCAGTTTCCTCTTCCTCCTGAGCACACAGTGAGCTTGGCTCTCCTAGGAGATTGGAGTCCTAGAAGATTAGGTATCTCATTCACCTCTTGGCCAGAAATACATGAAGCCAGGGCCAAATCTCGCAGCTATCTGTTTTCATAACTAAAAATTTATTAGAACATAAACATGACCACTCATGCATATATTAGCCATGCCTGCTTTCAAGCTAAAACAGCAGAACTGAGTAGTTTTGACAGACACTCTATCGCCAAAACCCCCTAACATTAATGACTATCTGACCCTTTACAAAAGATGGTGCTAACCCCTATTTCATCAAAAAACAAACCACTATTCTATAGATCCACTGAAATTGTTAGATTTGCTCATTACATACATATAGTATTACTATAGCTAACACAAAGATACTATATTCTCCTAAAATTACTGTCTGTTTTTCCCCCTAATAGTGTCAGAGGTAATTACTTGTTTTAGGGTCGCTTTTTTGTTTCCTTTTATATTTTTAATCTTAAAACCAAAATAAATGGTTTGGAACTACACTGTTAGAAATTTTCTGATTAGAAGATATTAATCAGCAGAGTAGTGATTGTGAGATATTCTTTGAACACTGATTATTTGAACATCATAAATTATTCCTGAAAATCACATCTTCTATTTCAAGTAAGAGAGTAAAATTAAGCAATATACTATTTTCCCTCTTACTGTGGTCATAAAAAACTGCTAACTGTCTGCCATATCCATCTCCTCTCAGCCTTTTTTTTTTTTTTTATAAACACATGGGTGTCCAGAAGGAAAAAAAAAAAAAAAGATTAACCATTCTTCCTTGCTAATAGCTATGTTATGTAACTAAGTTCTGGCCAAAGGGAGTAAGTGAAAATGAAGTATATAAATTCCGGAAATAAAAGGAAGACGTGGTCTTCTTTGCTTCTGTCTTCTCTGCTGAAATATGAAATGGTGGCTGAAGCAAGGAAGTTATTCTTGGACCTTGAGGTAGAAATTCATTATTGAGGATGAGCTTTAGCAAGAGAGAAAAAGCCTAAGTCCCAGAAGATTTTTGAGCCATTATACTACCCTAAGACTGCCTACTTTTATAGAAGATAGAAATAAACATCAACTTTTAAAATGATTTTTTATTTTGACCCTTGTCATTTGAGGTCAATTGTAATCCTATTTGATAGAATAGATACGTGAGTCTAAAATTAGTGATTTATTCTTAATGAGAACAAGGAAATAGAACAGTGAGAAAAATCTAAAAACAACAAAACCCAAACAGTAGCATATAGGGGAGATTATTCAAAAGTCTATTTAAGAGTCTATATATATTTAACAATATATATATGTTAAGATTTTATTTATTTATTCATGAGAGACACGGGAGAGAGAGAGAGAGAGAGAGAGAGAGAGGAGAGAGAGGCAGAGACACAGGCAGAGGGAGAAGCAGCCTCCATGCAGGGAGCCCGATGTGGGACTGGATCCCAGGTCTCCAGGATCATGCCCTGGGCTGAAGGCAGCGCTAAATCACTGAGCCACCCAGGGATTCCCAAGAGGGATATCTTTGAACTAAATTAATGACTCTTATCTCTCCTATTTCTTTTTATCAAGGTTCCTGCTAGTCTGCTAGTAGGGCATATTTGATTGGGAAAGACAGGATTGTTACAGCAGGAATGCAAAGAGAAAGAATGTCAATAATCAGCTTCTAACACGCAAAATAAGATCCTGTAGATAGTATTAAAGCAGGGCTTTGTCTAGAACAAGAGGATTTTACCAATTTAAATGTAATATATCAGAACCACGCACAGAAGGGAGGGCAAAAATCACAGATTTCCTCCCATGAAATTAGAGACAACTTTTCTTCTCATGACATATGTTAGTCCACAAGGCATGTAAACGTTGGCACAAAATAAATATGCTGTGAAAAGAAAACCCAGAAACTGCCTCTCCTGGTCCTAGACTCTGTGAGAATATAAAATATGGGATAATATATGAGAGACTCTGAATCATTTCTTTCCCATCTTGCTCTTAATAGGTGACACAATTAGAAACATTTCACTAAATGTGAAGGGACCTGGCAACACTGATTGGGCAATTTCAGGTCCATCTCTTTAGCATGGCACCATCCAACATGGCATAAGAGCAAAGATGTATGTGGATGAATCTAAAGCCAGTTTCCCATCATCTGCAGATCTCTAGTGGACTGGCACAAGGTAGAGGCAGAGCAGTGACCAGAACCTTAAGTAGAGGTTTTATCTGGGATCATGGGCATCACTGTTGAAAACCAATGCTCCACAAAGAAACCCAAAGAAACAAAACAACAACAACTACAACAAAGCCAATATTTTCAGAACAAAAAACAAAACAAAAAACCCAGATGAAATGTTAGCAATAAAAGGAGAAAAACAGACAACATTGCAGCAAGATCAAATGAGAACTCAAAAAAAAGTGACCAGTGAAAAGTGATTCATTCTTCCCTCCTGCAGCTAAATTGCCTTGTCCACATAACCAGATACCATCAGGAAGAGAGGAGATCAAAGAGAATGAGAATTATATTTAAAAGGACTCATTTTGGGACACCTGGGTGGCTCAGTAGTTGAGCATCTGCCCTTGGCTCAGCGCATGATCCTGGGGTCCTGGTATAGAGTCTCACCTCAGGCTCCCCGCAGGGAGCCTGCTTCTTCCTCTGCCTCTGTGTCTCTCATCAATAAGTACAACTTTAAAAATATTTAAAATAAAATTAAATAAAAGGACTCAGCTTAAAGAACTTTCTAAAATTATTTCATTAAATATTGAAAAACGCAAAATTTATATTGTATTATTTTCCCCCTTAACTAGTGGGTAGGGATCATAAGGAGATTAGAATAGCTAAATAAACCAATAATGATGTATATTTTCTTTATACATCTAAGTGTTGTGTGAGTTAACCAGCTAGGTCAATATATGTACAATGCTCAAAGAGAAGGTAAGGAAGGTAAAACTAAATGCAAAGTCATGGGGGGGGGGGAGGGGCAAGATGGCGGAAGAGCAGGGTCCCCAAATCACCTGTCCCCACCAAATTACCTAGATAACCTTCAAACCATCCTGAAAATCTACGAATTCAGCCTGAGATGTAAAGAGAGACCAGCTGGAACACTACAGTGAGGAGAGTTCGCGCTTCTATCAAGGTAGGAAGACGGGGAAAAAGAAATAAAGGAACAAAAGGCCTCCGAGGGGGAGGGGCCCCGCGAGGAGCCGGGCTGAGGCCGGGGCGAGTGTCCCCAGGACAGGAGAGCCCCGTCCCGGAGAAGCAGGAGCTGCACCAACCTTCCCGGGCGGGCGGAAAGGGGCTCGCAGGGAGTTGGAGCAGGACCCAGGAGAGCGGGGATGCCCTCGGGCTCCCGGGGACACTAACAGACACCTGCGCCCCGGGAGAGTGCTCCGAGCTCCCTAAGGGCTGCAGCGCGCACGGCGGGACCCGGGGCAGCTCGGAGGGGCTCGGGCGGCGGCTCCGCGGAGGGGGCTGCGGGGCGGGAGCGCGAATCCCACAGCGCAGGCCCCGGAGCACAGGGCGCCGGGACACAGCCCAGGATCCGGCCTCCCCAGGGACAGGCAGAGGCCGGGAGGGCCCAGGACAGCAAGGACGCTCCTGCCCCGAGCTGAGCACATCAGCGGCCCCGCCCCGGAGCCTCCAGGCCCTGCAGACGGAGAACCGAGAGCCCCGAGCCCCGTAGTTCCTGCGGAGGCTGAATCCAGGCTTCCAGAGTTGCCATAGCAACTGCGGCTGTTCCTCCTGGGGCCCCACGGGGTAAACAACCCCCGCTGAGCCCTGCAGCAGGCAGGGGCAGAGCAGCTCCCCCAAGTGCTGACACCTGAAAATCAGCACAGCAGGCCCCTCCCCCAGAAGACCAGCTGGACGGACCAGTGATACTCCCCCGTGTTCCAATACAACTTGTTTTTGGCCACTCTGCACTGAGCAAAATGACTAGAAGGAAAACCTCACTTCAAAAGAAAGAATCAGAAACAGCCCTCTCTCCCACAGAGTTACAAAATCTGGATTACACTTCAATGTCAGAAAGCCAATTCAGAAGCACCATTATACAGCTACTGGTGGCTCTAGAAAAAAGCATTAAGGCCTCACGAGACTTCATGACTGCAGAATTTAGATCCAATCAGGCAGAAATTAAAAATCAATTGAATGAGATGCAATCCAAACTAGAAGTCCTAACGACGAGGGTTAACGAGGTGGAAGAACGAGTGAGTGACATAGAAGACAAGTTAATGGCAAAGAGGGAAACTGAGGAAAAAAGAGACAATCAATTAAGGGACCATGAAGACAGATTAAGGCAAATAAATGACACTCTAAGGAAGAAAAACCTACGTTTAATTGGGGTTCCCGAGGGCGCCGAAAGGGCCAGAGGGCCAGAATATATATTTGAACAAATCCTAGCTGAAAACTTTCCCAATCTGGGAAGGGAAACAGGCATTCAGATCCAGGAAATAGAGAGATCCCCCCCTAAAATCAATAAAAACCGTTCAACACCTCGACATCTAATAGTGAAGCTTGCAAATTCCAAAGATAAAGAGAAGATCCTTAAAGCAACAAGAGACAAGAAGTCCCTGACTTTCATGGGGAGGAATATTAGGGTAACAGCACACCTCTCCACAGAGACCTGGCAGGCCAGAAAGGGCTGGCAGGATATATTCAGGGTCCTAAATGAGAAGAACATGCAACCAAGAATACTTTATCCAGCAAGGCTCTCATTCAAAATGGAAGGAGAGATAAAGAGCTTCCAAGACAGGCAGGAACTGAAAGAATATGTGACCTCCAAACCAGCTCTGCAAGAAATTTTAAGGGGGACTCTTAAAACTCCCCTTTAAGAAGAAGTTCAAGTAACTCTGAACGTGAATGGGCTTAATGACCCCATCAAAAGGCGCAGAGTTTCAGACTGGATAAAAAAACAGGACCCATCTATTTGCTGTCTACAAGAGACTCATTTTAGACAGAAGGACACCTACAACCTGAAAATAAAAGGTTGGAGAACCATTTACCATTCAAATGGTTCTCAAAATATACCCTAAAAACTACAGAACACTTCTGAAAGAAATTGAGGAAGACACAAAGAGATGGAAAAATATTCCATGCTCATGGATTGGCAGAATTAATATTGTGAAAATGTCAATGTTACCCAGGGCAATTTACACGTATAATGCAATCCCTATCAAAATACCATGGACTTTCTTCAGAGACTTAGAACAAATTATTTTAAGATTTGTGTGGAATCAGAAAAGACCCCAAACAGCCAGGGGAATTTTAAAAAAAGAAAACCATATCTGGGGGCATCACAATGCCAGATTTCAGGTTGTACTACAAAGCTGTGTTCATCAAGACAGTGTGGTACTGGCACAAAAACAGACATATAGATCAATGGAACAGAACAGAGAACCCAGAAGTGGACCCTGAACTTTATGCTCAACTAATATACGATAAAGGAGGAAAGACGATCCACTAGAAGAAAGACAGTCTCTTCAATAAATGGTGCTGGGAAAATTGGACATCCACATGCAGAAGAATGAAACTGGACCACTCTCATGCACCATACACAAAGATAAACTCAAAATGGATGAAAGATCTAAATGTGAGACAAGATTCCATCAAAATCCCAGAGAAGAACTCAGGCAACACCCTTTTTGAACTTGGCCATAGTAACCGGAGAAGGACAAAGAGTGTATGTTCTCATTCATTTGGGGAATATGAATAATAGCGAAAGGGAATATAAGGGAAGGGAGAAGAAATGTGTGAGAAATATCAGAAAGGGAGACAGAACATAAAGACTTCTAACTCTGGGAAATGAACTAGGGGTGGTGGAGGGGGAGGAGGGTGGGGGGTGGGGGTGAATGGGTGACGGGCACTGAGGGGTACACTTGACGGGATGAGCACTGGGTGTTATTCTGTATGTTGGTAAATTGAACACCAATAAAAATTAATTTATAAAAAAATAAATAAATAAATAAATGCAAAGTCATCAGAGAGGGAGAAAAACCATGACAGGCTCTTAACTATAGGAAACAAAGTGAGGGTTGATGGAACAGGTGTGTCGGGGGGGGGGGGTAACTTGGTGATGGGCCGTAAGGAGGGCATGTAGTATGATGAGCAATAGGTGTTATACACAACTGACATATCATTGCATACTACATCTGGGGGATAAAAAGAAGGCATGTAACACATCATTTTTTAAAATTGTACTGAAGAGCTTTAAAAGAGAATGTCTTCTTAAAGGAGTAAAATAATTGATGTGTATATCTGTTATTATTTCTGAGATGTGTAAAGACTAAAACAGCTGTAACAACATGAAGCATTAGAATGAGGCTAAATAAATTATTAGAAACTTCTTTCAGATAATTTCAGAGAAAAATCTATCAATTTATTCCAAGTTCAGATTATTTATGGTTTCCCTTTATTTTTATAAACATCTTTTTAAAATGTTATGTTGGGTGATCTACCAATGCATTGAATAGACTCAATTTTCCTCAAATATTCTCTCTTCAGTTTCTATTATTGTTATTGCTAATGTTGTTTTATTGATCCTACATGGCTCCAATATCAGAATATAGATTTTTTTACCCATTTATCATCAGAAAAAATGGCTCACTCTCCTATATTCTCCACATTATATTTAAACTGTTATTCATACTTGCTAGATATAATATCTGCAAATACACAAGTATACTTAATTTTATTGCATTTCGCTTTATTGCATTTTGTTACATTTTTTCCAAATTGAAGGTTCAAGATTTCTGTGCAGGAAGTCACTGTAGATATAGTGGAAACAAGAAGAAAACTATAATTAGAAATGGAGCCTGAAGATGTGACTGAAATGCTGCCATCTCATGATAAATCTTGAATGGATGAGGACTTGCTACTTATGGATGAGCAAAGAAAGTGATTTCTTGAGAAGGCAACTGCCCCTGGTGAAGATGCTGTGAAGATTATTTAAATGACAACAAAGAATTTAAAATACTTCATACACTTAGTTGACAAAGCAGTGGCAAGGTTTGTGAGGAATGACTCTGATTTAGAAAAAAATTACTGCTGTAGTTAAAATGCTATTAAACAGCATCACATGCTACAGAGAAAGACTGTTCATGAAAGGAAGAGTCAAGTGATGTGGCTAACTGCATTGTTGTCTTACTTCAAGAAATTACCACAGCTACTCCACCCTTCAGCAACCAACACCTTCATCAGTCAGCAGCCATCAACATCGAGGCAAGATCCTCCCCCAGCAAAAAGATTACAATTCACTGAAAGTTCAGATGATAGCTACCATTTTGTAGCAATAAATATTTTCTAAAATAATATACATAATATAATTTAAAATTATGATTTTATATGATATATATAAAACTAGTATATATAGTACTAATATATATATAAACTATAAACTATAGTTGTATATGTATATATAGTTTTAGACGTAATGCTGTGACACCCTTAATAGACTACAATATAGTATAAATATGATTTTTACATGCACCGGGAAAGTGAAAATCCATTTGACTCACTTTTATTGTGATATTTGCTTCATTGTAGGGCTCTGGAACTGAACCTACAGGATCTCCAAGGTATGCCTGTAGTCCTAACCTGACAGCATTCTGTGATAGCCATTAATTTTTATCTTTCTAGTCTAAATCCACCCTTCATTGCCTATCTGGTAATAATGTTGATGTACCCTATAAATATTCCTCATTTGTCAGCTGGCATGATGTTAAGCTTGTCAGCAGAGGGTGCTAACGGGACACTGGAAGAAGAAAATGTTTCTTTCCCTGCTTCTGGGGAGCTCTAGAGACAGACTCCCGCAGTACAAGCAAGTTTCTGCTATCTCTGGCTACTACAGTGTGCATGGCTTCTGTAGGTGTGCTTCTGGCAGCTCTGGGTGATTAGCAGAAACAGTAGTTCCCTGGTGGCAGCTTCCCATGGCATTCTCCCCGGTGGAATCATACCAGTGAACTTTTCGCTATAACGGGAGGCAGAGAAGCACCTTCTCCAATAAGGTTTAATCTCAGCTCTGGAAAAGGGGATCTTTCAGTTCCGAATGATTCCTTGGTTATAGTATCTCAGCCAAAGGGGAAAGCACTACTAGCGTGTGTTCCATTACTTCAATCTCTGCTGTAATCAATAACTCCTCATATTAAACTTCTCTTATTCAAGTTACTGTGGAGTTTTGCCCTGGGAGTGGTCCCAAGCAATAGAACTACAAACATGGGATTCAGGAAGTGGTCTGATGATAGTCTTAGGCTTGAGTACAGTGGTGAGATTTTTGCTAATGGCTAATGGGATTCTAGGAATCTATGGCATGCAATAAAATCATAATTAATCAAACTATCACTTGTGGTGGATTGTGATAAAGAGACAACTAAAGGAAGTGTCTTAAGAGCCCAACTGGCTGCTGCACTTGACTGTTATGACAGTAATGATGACTACAAGGACTATGGTGTAGGATAGATTTTTCTGAGGGCACTTAAACACCTATTGAGAAAAAAGGACAAGCATTAAGTGTAAGTCATAGTCTGAGGACCAGACAACTACCATGAGAATGATGAAAGAATATTTTATTTATTGTAGCAACAAGGCTGATATTACTGAAAATCAAACACAATATTTAATTATATTAGTTGCTAAATAATAGCAACAGTTGCAAATCCACAATTCATTGCCTTCTCTATGATAATGGATCTGGACCCTGTGAACATTTCTCTTTTGCTAATTGGCACAATGTTAAGCTTTGTCAGTAGAGTGTACTATAGGAAACCAGAAAAGGAATGGGTTTCTCTTCTGGGTCCTGATATATTTCTTGAGGCAGTTTCCTGAAGCATGCCTAATTTCTGCAATGTCTGGCTCTAGCCACACCCATAGATTTGCGGGGCCAGCTCCAGGCATTGAGGTAGGGCTTCCTGTGGAGTCCTCTCAGGTCGCACATGGCAGAGTACCATTGGCATGACATTACCTTGTGGATGGCTTCCACTGGCATCCCCATGAGCAGCTCAACAGGCTCAGAAAACTGTGGTCCAGTCATGGCCAAACCCTCTCCAGTGAAGTTGAGATCTTAATATATGTATGTGGCGGCTTCTTCCAGATCTTGTCCTGTTGATTGTGCACTATTTAAGACCTAGAATTAGTGGCCCTATTCCTGTATTTGTTATTACTATATTATTTATAGATCTGTTTATTCATTGCCAGCCAGTCCACTGTTACAGCTAATAATGCTTGATGTTCAGATTTCTGTATGGGTTCCTCTTCTCCTGAATCTTAACTGATAGACCTCTTAAAAGTTCAATATTTTAGTCGAAGAAAAAGAAAGCACTAAACTAAGATCTTATTTAATCATAGTGTCCCAGGAACAATTAATTTCTAGTTTTCTCTCCTTTACAACACATCTGTTCCTAAAATTATCTAATATGGATTAGATGTAATGAAATATTTCGAATGTTGCCTAAGTAAAATAAAACTAGTAAATCTGTTAAAACTCAGCAGTAAAAAATAGCCTGTATGAGAAGAATGTGCAAAATTATATTTTGCCCTATTTATTTATGGAAAGACTGAATAGATGCAGTTTAATGAAAACAAAATCTTGGAAAGGTCTGTTAAAATTAAGAGCAAACAGGGCAGCCCAGATGGCTCAGCCCAGGGCCTGATCCTGGGATCTTGGGACCAGTCCCACATCAGGCTCCCTCCATGGAGCCTGCTCTTCCCTCTGCCTCTTTCTCTTCCTCTCTCTCTCTGTCTCTCAAGAATAAATAAATAAAATCTTAAAAAAAAATTAAGAGCAAATATTTTATATATGTAATTCTAATGGAAAGATTAAACAAACATATCAAATGGGATATAACTAAAATATAATTTTAGCTTTGTCTAGCCAATATTCTTTTAAACATCAAGGGAAGCCCATTTTTCTCTTAATGTAGGATGAAACTGTAGAATCCAGTAGGTTCCCTGGGTAATAGGCTGATTTCTTTTATTTATTTATTTATTTATTTATTTATTTATTTATTTATCTTTTAAAATGAAAAAAAAATCACTCATTAATTATAAACACAGTATCAGTTAAGAATTCTCCAATAATTCAAGCTTCACTTACTATACTTTAAGTGAATGGAAAGAGGGCCCCCCATTCCATTTAGCAAAACATGAGAGTCATATTATTATTCCAGTTACTCTTCCAAAACCTGTTCTCACAAAATCTTCAACTTTTCTTTTTTCTGTTTTTGGTCATTCTTGTTAAATTTTTGTTTCTTTTGCTTGGTTTAGGATTATCACATTAAAGGTGCAAGGGTAATGAAGCTACCTACAGTGTGGTAACTTCATATTTTGGTCTCACATCTCATTTTCGTAAATGTATGTTCTGTTGCATCCTGGTGCCTTGGCTGAAATTTCAAATTTAATATCATATATACACATGAACACACATATAATTATTCCATGTGTATTTACTATTTTATTTAATAAAATATATTGTTCTGATACTATGAGATATTTGAAAATTTTCAAGTTATTTTAAGTTTCATAGCAAATGATGTTTTCATAATGGGAGAGAAAACTAGGGAGGATTTCTCAATTATGTTTTTTTCTTCTGAAAAAAAAAATCACTTTCAGTCTTGACACATTTGTTGCTTTATCAATTGCCTAACTTGCCAGGCTCTCAAAGCCTCTCCAGGCAATAATGCTAAAACTGAACTTAAAACATGAGGTTGGATAATGTTTCATCAAATTATATATTAATAATTCCTTTGTAAAATATATATTCTAAATTCAAAACCATTTTGACTTTTACATGCTTCTTTTCTTTCTTCCTCTATAAATGGACATTTAGAACAGATGGACAATGTATTTTAACTTCACGTAGCAATTATAAAGCTTATTGTTGTCCTTTTAACATGAATTATACCAAGTTCATGCTTGCTCATGACAGAGAGAAGAATAAAGAAAATGTATATTTTTTAAATAAAGAGATTTAAGTACTCCATCTTTTTGTTTTTTGGTGGGCTTCTTTTGTTCTCAATTAGATTGAGGTTCACGGTTAATTAAATAAAATGTATTCTTCAAGGAGAAAAAAGATTAAAAGTAAAAATATACTCTATAAGGAACCTCATCTTATTTATTAATAGTTAACTATACAATAAATTCTAAGAATATAAGGAACATTGCAAAATTCTTTTTTTTTCTTTTTTTTTAAACATTTTATTTTATTTATTTTTTTTAATTTTATAACTTAATTTTTATTGGTGTTCAATTTACCAACATACAGAATAACACCCAGTGCTCATCCCGTCAAGTGTACCCCTCAGTGCCCGTCACCCATTCACCCCCACCCCCCGCCCTCCTCCCCCTCCACCACCCCTAGTTCATTTCCCAGAGTTAGAAGTCTTTATGTTCTGTCTCCCTTTCTGATATTTCTCACACATTTCTTCTCCCTTCCCTTATATTCCCTTTCACTATTATTCATATTCCCCAAATGAATGAGAACATACACTCTTTGTCCTTCTCCGGTTACTGTGGCCAAGTTCAAAAAGGGTGTTGCCTGAGTTCTCCTCTGGGATTTTGATGGAATCTTGTCTCACATTTAGATCTTTCATCTATTTTGAGTTTATCTTTGTGTATGGTGCAAGAGAGTGGTCCAGTTTCATTCTTCTGCATGTGGATGTCCAATTTTCCCAGCACCATTTATTGAAGAGACTGTCTTTCTTCCAGTGGATCGTCTTTCCTCCTTTATCGTATATTAGTTGACCATAAAGTTCAGGGTCCACTTCTGGGTTCTCTGTTCTGTTCCATTGATCTATATGTCTGTTTTTGTGCCAGTACCACACTGTCTTGATGAACACAGCTTTGTAGTACAACCTGAAATCTGGCATTGTGATGCCCCCAGATATGGTTTTCTTTTTTAAAATTCCCCTGGCTATTTGGGGTCTTTTCTGGGAGGGGCAAGATGGCGGAAGAGCAGGGTCCCCAAATCACCTGTCCCCACCAAATTACCTAGATAACCTTCAAATTATCCTGAAAATCTACGAATTCGGCCTGAGATTTAAAGAGAGACCAGCTGGAATGCTACAGTGAGAAGAGTTCACGCTTCTATCAAGGTAGGAAGACGGGGAAAAAGAAATAAAGACGCAAAATTCTGTTAGTTATGAGCATCCTTATTCGTAGACCAAAAAAAAAAAAAAAAAGAAAAAAAACCCAACCCTGATTATAAAATTTTAAAGAAATTTGTTATAGGCATTTTTCAGTAGAACCCAGACATTAGAAACTTATGGAGAAAATCTGCAGGGACATAAAAGTATGAATTAAAGTACATAATACTACTCTTTGGTCTTTGATTGCAGCCTGGATAAAAAAGCATGAAATCAAAGCACTTCATTAGCTGATTATTTCTCCAAATATCATTATATCTGATACTGAGTACAGGTTATATTTTCAAAGATTTAAAACCAAAGGAAAAATCAGGAAAGAAATAAACACCTTTAATTTTAGCAATCTATAGCTTATTTTTATATATTTGATGTTAAGATTTGTCTTCAGTTGTTACTATAATTAAAAATATGTTAATACAACTGAATATAATTAGTGCATTATATGTTTTCATTAAGTCATCCATTCATTCACTCATGTATCCATTCATCTATGATTTTTCAAGGGCCCAAGTCCATTTAGGGGTCAGGAGTCAAGAGATGATCTTAGAATCCTGGAACTCAAAGTGCTTCATTTTATTACGAAAATTCTTTGCATTAAAATAAAAAGAAACAATAAAGGGTTTCAAATGAAACGTCTAATTACTTGCAAGTTCATAGATAAAGAATGGGACTGATTCTGTTAGGAAGCGAAGGAGAAAGGATAGCTACCAATGAGGTTACTTTTGAGCTAAGTCTTAAAGAACAAGTAGGATTCCAGTAGATAATGAAGAAATAATAGAAGAAATGTTTGAAGTCCTGAATGTGCCATATTTAGAATACAAACAAGAGCATATGTAGAGTTATGTAGGATATGAAACTGGAAAAATAGGGAAGACATGGCATCAAAAGGCATGTGTAATTTGCCACATGGACTTTATTTTTGGACTTTATTTTTTGAAGTTTATTTTTTTTAAAAGATTGTATTTATTTATCCATGAAAGACACAAAGAGAGAGGCAGAGACACAGGCAGAGGGAGAAACAGGCTCCTCACAGGGAGCCCCATGTGGAAGTCCATCCCGGACCCCGGGATCATGCCCTGAGCCAAAGGCAGACACTGGTGTCCCAGAGTTTAGACTTTAATCTTTAATCTGATATATTAAGGATCATTTTAATGATTTCTCTCTACCAGAAAAGAGTCAATGTACAATATAATTAGTAAATGTACAACACATATTACAGTAACACATCTACTATCATTGCCACAACAACTCTACATAAAAGGTAAAATTTTTGTTTAGTTTTTACATTTCAGGCATGAAACATAAGCATTTTTTGTTTACTTGTTTCAAGGTTAGCTCAGGGTTTGGGAGCTTTGCTAGTTATGGCCATGTTAAAGCATAAGCTCATATCCTGTGTCTGTCTGAGTCACGCCTGTTAACATTTATTGCCCATAGCATGTCATGTAGTTGAGTTCAGTGTCTAGGGGCAGACAGTTTCTCTATCTCTAAAGTAGGAGGTCAGTGTAAAGTATGGACACTGAGAGAAGTAACTCATTGGAGCCATGTGCTATAATCCATCACATGTAATAAAAAGTATAAAAAAAAACTCTCCAGGAAACTAAATCATTAAATCATGCCTAAAAATTACATAGTATGACTGATTGTACTATTTGTACAAATGAAACATACTTCTTTTAAAAAGAACAAAGCACTTACCATCTAAAATTCCCAAAGTAGAATATGAATAATAGTGAAGGGGAATATAAGAGAAGGGAGAAGAAATGTGTGGGAAATATCAGAAAGGGAGACAGAACATAAAGACTCCTAACTCTGGGAAATGAACTAGGGGTGGTGGAAGGGGAGGAGGGCGGGGGATGGGGGTGAATGGGTGACGGGCACTGAAGGAGACACTTGACGGGATGAGCACTGGGTGTTATTCTGTATGTTGGTAAATCGAACACCAAAAAAATTAATTTATTAAAAAAATAAAATTAAATTAAAAAAATAAAAATAAAAAAAAATAAAATTCCCAAAGTATAGTCTGGTAATACATATAAATCAACCTAGACATTAATCCACATATAGATATAAATTAAGGGGTATACAATTGTTAGATGCATAAATAGTTATATATAATTTAATAAAAATGTAATTTGAATAGAATATGTTAAATTTATTTTACTTGATTTTTCCAAAAGTAAAGGAAATCAAAGTGAAATAATATAACTGTTGAGCTTCACATAAATATTTTTTCCACAAAAGATATTATCAAAAAGTTCATTTGTGAGTAAAAACATTCAGAAAAGTACTAATAGGTTGTAAAGCTTTGTGATTTTAACAATAAATTTTATTCTCATCCATTATATAAATTGAGAACCCATTATGAACAAAAAATGAGAAAGTTACTGAGCATTCAACTATGTCCTCCTTCCTACCTATTTCCCTAATTCCCATTTTTATTACTCACATTATTCATCTTATTTCTATTTCTTCAAGGTTAGTAACATTCAGATTATGTTCTATAATTCCCATAGCTGTTTAGGCTGAGTTCTATATTTATAGGGCTTCTAAGAAAATTTTTAATAAGGTATTATATATATATATATACACACAGAATACTAATATTACACTTTGTAAGTATTTATATACTAGGAAAATTATACAACCATACCCACATCAAGAAATAGAGTATTACTATCACTACACATACCTACAAACCCATTTGTTTCCTTCCATTTACTAGCCATACCTATCTCAAGAAAACAAGTAGATTGATTTCTAAATTGATAAATGCTTTCAGTTTTTAGTAAAGGAATAGACTGGATTTTATTTTCAATTTTTTTAAATAAAAGACTTATTGCTATTGAATTCCCTAAGTCCTTTCACATCTTAAAATGTGTATATTTTATCTGTTTTTACACATGAAGTCATTGCTCTTATCCTCTGTCATTAACTATTCTATTGATCATTTTCCTTCTGAGATGAACTATCGCATTCATCTATTGGTTATATTTCTCAAAAAAAATCTGAATTTTTGAATACTTGAGAGAATGCATGCATCTGACCTTTATACTTGAATGGTAACTTGGGCTAGGCATTTTGTTCCTAAGCTTCACTTTTTTTTTCACTCAGAAATGTGTAGGCATTTTAATTGTCTCTGTCTTTAAATCTTGCTCAATAGAAATATAAACATATATTAGGTGAGTCCTCCAAGTAAAAGGGTCCTGAAGAGAATCTTACTGGGAATCTAAAATCTATAAGGAGGCATGGACATGAAGAAAATCGGTTAGGACATAAAGAAATGCAAGCAAAATATTACTGGAAGCTGGAAGGAATTGATGGAAAGTTTGACAAAACTATCATCCACAGTAACATACAAAGCAGGAAATATTCCTGATGAACTCAAATCCACATAAGCTGCTTTCTGGCCAGGATATTGAAAGATATTCTACTTGGCTTCTTTTCACTGTGATAAAATGTGAATTGGAAGAACTAGGATTTGCTTATGTTACCACTCATCCCCCAGGAAATAAAGGAACTTCAATTTAATACAGATATCCCTTGCAAATCAGATCTTTGATAGAATACCTTAGAGTTATTATAGCCTTGGCAGAAAGAACGATAATATCTCTTGCCCCCAGTAACAGATAGTGGAGTTGCCTTTCTTTATAAACTCAAGTAAGCTTGGAAAGGAGCATGCCAATGTTGACCAATAGCCATTGAAAACCAGAGGACTTTTCCTATAATGTCCTAAACTTCTAGCTACACCAAGGCTAGGGTGATATTCAGGGTGTATATGTGTGGGTGATGGTAACCTTTGGAGGGGAATGATCGCAAAACACAACTGAAATAGAATTCATCCTAGCTAGACAGAAGGTAGAGTTCCCAGCATATTGAATATCTTATAAGCAACAAAATACTATATTATTTGTAACCTTGCATCAAGGACAAATATGTTTATCCACCACAACTTCCAGAAAACACTAGTATGAGAGAAAGTGACCATTTGACTCAATTATTCTGGGAGGAGTAAGACCAAGTCAAATACTTCAAGGGAAGTGCAAGAACTGTAAATACATGGATTGTCATATAAGGTACAGAGAGTGGCTTTTCAAATACTTTACCGATTCAGGGATTAAAAGAAGAAATCATTTGAAACAGGGGAAGATTTTGTTCCAATTCACTAAAAGAAACCATGCTGAATGTATGAGGGTAATTGGACATTGATTTAAGTGTTGAGTGTTTAATCACCTTCTAGAAGTCCCTCTGAGATTGGTCATCTTGCCAACACCAAATACAGGGTTTCAAGACTTCTGTTTTTAATCAGATAGTCCTCATTTGAACTTGTCATGTAGCCATGGGTACAAATGACATGAAGAGTCTAATCACAAGAGGGGAAATGTCAAATGTTGAGTAAGCACACAACAAATTGCCCACTTTCTTTAGTCATCAAAAAAATACATGCTAAATAAAGACTATATTTTTTGAGTACCAAATAAGCAAGATAAAAATAAAAAGATCACATTCAATGTTAGTGACAGAGTGGAACAAGAGGAGGATACTGATAATTCAGTTAGGAAAAAAACTCCCGGAAGAAAATTTGGCATTATTTACCAAAAGTTTTAACACTTGTATACTATTTAAGCCAACAGTTTCCATTTGAATACTTCACATTAAAGGCATAATTAGAGTGATGCACATGTTACTCATGGATGTTGATCACAGTACTACTTGTAATAGAAGATGATAGAAAGAAAAGGGAAAAAAATCTGCTTGTTTAAAGTCAGGGAACAGTCTAAATAAAATACGGTATTCCTGAACAGTATAATACTAACCAAATAAAAATATTGCATCAGGTGTATCAGGTGACGTGGGAAAATGTTTATGTTAATTTTTAAGTGAAAGAGCAAACAACAAGAGTATGCACAGTGTTATGCCATTGTTGTCATGGCATGTGTGTACATAAAAATAAAGACTTTTGTATGAACATCCTCTGTGCAAGTGTAGTAAATGACTTGAGGAAAGTGCTGAAGGTTTGCAGTAGACAAGTTGTCCATTAGAAAGGAAGCAGAACAGTATGAATGATGAATGAATAAAATAAATAAATGAGTATTAATAATGTAAAGAATTCCTTGGGGTGCCTGAGTGGCTTAGTTGGTTAAGTATCTGATGCTTGGTTTCAGCTTGGGTTGTGATCTCAGGATTGTGAGATCAGGCCACACATGCATGACCAGCATGGAGCTTGCTTAAGATTTACTCTCTCCTTTTCCCTCTGCCCCTCCCTGCTCTGTTCTCTTTAACAGATAAATCAAATCCTTAAAAGAAAATTTTTGATGTATGTAAGAATATGAGTTGTAATTAATGATCAGAACATTGTAGTGATAGCAGTCAACCAGAATAAGCAATACTGTTTTTGCTTGTCTTAGAGTCTTGATATAGAGAAACTGGGAATAGAGATGACTGAATTATCCAGAGTGATGGAATTTATAGGAAACGTGTGAGTAGATGACAAATAATTTAAGCGATAAACCCAATTAAGTACAAATGGAAATAATCCCTCATGTGTTCACACAAAATAAATGCTAGGGTAGTCATCCTGGGCTTTATGGAGACACTGGACTTGCAGGGGGCCTTGAAGCATAGAGGGATACCAACAGGTGAATGAAGTGTAAGGAAACCCAACACCAGTAAAGGTGGCCTGACTGAGGTCTGTGGAAATGCCAGAAGCCCAGTAATTATACTGACAATAAGTGGAAATAAGAACTACATACCATAAGTATATATATTAAATACTAAGAATAAAATGTTAGAGTCTGGATGTAGAATTCTTAAATGGTAGGTAAAAGAACAGAGGTTCTGGTAAATGCCCCCTATCAAAAATTTCTAATATTAAACATCAGTTTTTAAGATATTTGCAGAAATGGTAAGACTTTGAGGGTCGTGCTAGAGATTTTAGGAATAAAATGTTAAATAGGGGATGCCTGAATGGTTCAGCAGTTGAGCGTCTGCCTTAGGCTCAGGGCCTGATTCCAGGATCTGGGATCAAGTCCCACATCGGGCTCCTGCAAGGAGCCTGCTTCTCCTTCCTTTGCCTATGTCTCTTCCTCTCTCTGTGTCTTTCTTGAATAAATAAATAAAATATTAAAAAAAGGAATAATGTGAAATAGCAAATGTGAAATTGGGCAACACTTTATTAAGTACAAATACTCAGGTTTAAAATGCAATACATGAGGATGCCTGGGTGGCTCAGAGGTTGAGCGTCTTGCCTTTGGGTCAGGGTGTGATCCTGGAGTCCTAGGATTGAGTCCTGCATTGGACTCCCTGCAGGGAGCCTGTTTTCCTGTGCCTATGTCTCTGCCTCTCTCTCTGTATCTTCATGAATAAAGAAATAAAAATCTTTATAAAAATAAAATAAAATAAAGTGCAATACATGGGGCCTAATATAAATGGCTATCCAAAAGCTTTTAGGGATGCCTGGGTGGCTCAGTCAGTTAAGTGTCCAACTTTTGATTTTGGCTCAGATCTCACAATGAGATCTCAGGGTTGTGAGATCGAGCTCCATGTTGGGCTCTACACTGTGTAATTGCTTAAGCTTCTCTCTCCCTTTCCCTCTACCCCTCCCTGCTGTGTGAATTCTCTCTCTCTCTCTCTCTAACAAACAAAAACCCCACAAAACAAAACCAAAAACAAAAGGCTTTTAATACTATGGTTTCTAAGGTACGTTAGTTTGAAGAAATTAGAGAAAATGAGATACTGTTGAATTGTAATGCTCATAAATGATAAGGTTCAATTTGGGATACAGTTTTTTTTTATATAAAAATCAATAATCTGTCTTTTCTAGTAGTATTCAAAATGCATTTGGGAGTTAAAAAGCACCAAAATTCACCATTAAAAAATGAATAAAAATGCTTAACTTATAGCAAAGGTCAAAACAATAAGATAGATAGATCTATATGATCTAAATATATAGATCTATCTATCTAGACTTCCTTTGAGTGTATATATATATGACACTGGTTAAAAAAAAAAAACAACAACGAAGGAATGTCAGTTCACTGAGCAGATACCATGTGCCTATCTGTGAGCCAAGTGTCCTCAAAGAGGTGAAATAACATCTGTTGTCATACTTTTAATAAACATATAGAGTTTAAACATTAATCCAAATAACAAAAATAGCATATTATTACTTCCACACTGAACTATTTCCCTGTAAGTTCTATTTATACTGTGCTAAGACCAGCAACACAAGAATAGAAAGACATTTAATTTCACCAACTACAGCTTCTTAAGAAAATAGGTATATATAAGTTTTACAAAGTATCAGTTCAGCTACAAAACCACATTGTTTTTGCCAGAACCCCTGGCAAAAATAATACCAAGTCAGCAGTGTTCTTGACCCCATAAATTGTAACCCCAAAAGAAGATGAAATTATCAAAAAATGTACACTTCTTAGAAATGTTCGAATGAATCCAAGGACAGACTTTAAATCATCTGGTGACTACAGACTTCATTTTACAAATGAGGAAGCTAAAACCCATTGAAGCAAAATGATTCACTCAAAATAACAGAATGAGGTAGTAGACAAATTGGGTTTATAAAAAGATGAAGTTCCATGGGATCTAGTATCCTGCTACCTTTCCATCATACCCTATCAGGGACTTTTTCTAATAGAATAAGAATTAAGGATAGCCCGGGTAGCTCAGCGGTTTAGCGCCACCTTCAGCCCAGGGCTAATCCTGGAGACCTGGATCAAGTCCCACATTGGGTTCCCTGCATGGAACCTGCTTCTCCCTCTGCCTGTGTCTCTGTCTCTCTGTGTCTCTCATTAATAAATATATAAAATCTTATCTTGATGATGTCCCAATGGTTCATTTTTGCTTTTGTTGCTCTTGCCTTCATGGGTGTATCTTACAAGAAGTTACTGTGGCCAAGTTCAAAAAGGGTGTTGCCTGTGTTCTCTGGGATTTTGATGGAATCTTGTCTCACATTTAGATTTTTCATCCATTTTGAGTTTATCTCTGTGTATGGTGAAAGAGAGTGGTCTAGTTTCATCCTTCTGCATGTGGATGTCCAATTTTCCCAGCACCATTTATTGAAGAGACTGTCTTTCTTCCAGTGGATCGTCTTTCCTCCTTTGTTGAATATAAGTTGACCATAAAGTTGAGGGTCCACTTCTGGATTCTCTATTCTGTTCCATTGATCTATGTGTCTGTTTTTGTGCCAGTACCACACTGTCTTGTTGGCCACAGCTTTGTAGTACAACCTGAAATCTGGCATTGTGATGCCCCCAGCTATGGTTTTCTTTTTTAATATTCCCCTGGCTATTCGGGGGTCTTTTCTGATTCCACACAAATCTTAAAATAGCAAAAGAAACAGTCAACAAAACTAAAAGGCAACCTACAGAATGGGAGAAGATATTTGCAAATGACGTATCAGATAAAGGGCTAGTATCCAAGATCTATAAAGAACTTATTAAACTCAACAGCAAGGAGACAAACAATCCAATCAGGAAATGGGCAAAAGAAAAGAAATCTCACAGAGGAAGACATAGACATGGCCAACACACACATGAGAAAATGCTCTGCATCACTTGCCATCAGGGAAATACAAATCAAAACCACAATGAGATACCACCTCACACCAGTGAGAATGAGGAAAATTAACAAGACAGGAAACAACAAATGTTGGAGAGGATGCGGAGAAAGGGGAACCCTCTTGCACTGTTGGTGGGAATGTGAACTGGTGCAGCCACTTTGGAAAATTGTGTGGAGGTTTCTCAAAGAGTTAAAAATAGATCTGCCCTATGACCCAGCAATTGCACTGCTGGGGATTTACCCCAAAGATACAGATGCAATGAAACGCCGGGACACCTGCACCCCGATGTTTATAACAGCCATGTCCATAATAGTCAAACTGTGGAAGAAGCCTCGGTGTCCATTGAAAGATGAATGGATAAAGAAGGTGTGGTTTATGTATACAATGGAATATTACTCAGCTAGTAGAAACGACAAATACCCACCATTTGCTTCGACGTGGATGGAACTGGAGGGTATTATGCTGAGTTAAATAAGTCAATCAGAGAAGGACAAACATTATATGGTCTCATTCATTTGGGGAAGATAAAAAATAGTGAAAGGGAATAAAGGGGAAAGGAGAAAAAATGAGTGGGAAATATCAGAAAGGGAGACAGAACATGAAGACTCCTAACTCTGGGAAACAAACTAGGGGTGGTGGAAAGGGTGGTAGGTGGGGGATGAGGGTGACTGGGTGACGGGCACTCAGGGGGGGACTTGATGAGATGAGCACTGGGTGTTATTCTATATGTTGGCAAATTGAACACCAATAAAAAATAAATTTATAAAAACAAATGAATAAATAAAGTCTTTAAAAAAACAAAAAAACAAAAAGAATAAAAATTAAACATTACATCAATGGAAAAGTGTGGTCCTGATATTAAAGAAAAGAACCAACCATAGTAAGTTCTCCTTTAAAACTCAAAATGCCCCAGGATTGACAGTCAAGAGAGTTGAATTGTCTGTATTTTTCCCCAGAGGAAATATCTTTTATCCATGTGTCATTAAGGGCTAGCAGTACTCCTAACATTAGGCAATATTTATTGAAGCACTTGGTATTTGCCAGAAACTATGGCAAACTATGTAGAGTGCATGATTTCATTACATCCTTCTAGTTATCATATATAATATATAGTATGCTGATTTTATTTTTATTTCTATTTGAAATGTGACGAAACAAAAATAGAAGAAATGAGTCCAAGGTTGATCAGATACTAAAAGCTGGGATCTGAGTCCCTGCATTTTGAGCCAGGAGTCCCTGTACTTTATGGTTCTGCTAAACCAATTCCCTATCTCCCACCTTACTAAAAACATCAGTGTACAGTATTTTTACTCAAAATGTAGTTTAAGACCACAGGAGGCTGGCTATTGAGTACTGAGAACTCCCTAGGAAAGTTAGCAATGCCTTTGGAGTCATTGGGCAAACAAGGTACAGGCAGAGATGAGAAATAAATACATTGACTCAGGAAAACTGGAAAAGAGAGAAAAGGAAAAGAAGAAACACCTTAATTCATCCTTAAACTGTGAGGATATTTTGACTGATCTCTAAGTCTTCACTAGCTATGAGATCAAAGAAAAATCATTTGCCTTTCTATATTTCCTCACAGCACTTTGACATATTTCTGTGGTTGTGATAGGACTTAACACTTGCACTGGAGCCATTTGTCAATATATGTATTTGTCTCTCCTGATAAACTCTTGAGTTTCTTGAGGACAAGGGCCATATCTAAATTATCATCTCACCAGTGCCTCCCATTTTACCGGAACAGTAAATGTTCAATAAATGTTTAGAAAAGAGTGAGATTGAAATCACAGTGTTACAAAGCAAATATTTGCCCCACATTCTACCCAACACACCCAGTCTACTCAGGGGTGCCCTGTAGGCAATATTGTTGATTTGGTAATTTTAATAAACTTGTCTTCTCAGTCTCTTTGTTTCTCAAGTTGAGTCTAAGGACATGATCTCAGGGTGTCAAGAAATCTCTTCAGTAATTTATTAAGTGGCTTGTTTGCATTTTGATGATCTAAAAAATTAAAACTGAACTTCAGTGCTCATATTTGGGTTGGTGCTTATGGTCATTTTGGTGCCATGTGAAGATCAAGCAATATCACTGGTGAAATAAAAATCTTACGATTTTTACAATCAGAACAGAAAAATTAAGTCCTCATATGGCTCACATTAGAATGGCAAATTATGCCTCTGTACAGTCATAAGAGGTAATTTCACACCGAAAGGGATACCCTTGTTGAGAAAACACTAACGTTCATCCTGATAAATTAATATGATTAACTTGTATGGCTTTAAAGTCTTCTTTGAAATCAACAGGTAAATCAGTTGACTTATTGTATAAAAGCTAGCAGTATTAGGAATGCATTCTTTGTTTATGATTAATATATACCATATATTATTTATAATATATAGGGCATATGTACATGTACATTATATACAAAAATTGTATTAGAAAAATAATGTGCCTACCTTAGGGAGGGAAAGGGGTCTGTGAGAGCTTTCCATTTTTTCCCTTACAAGGTGTCCATATATTTTCAAGCTGGAAACAAACTGGTCTAGCTCTTATGGAAAATGCATTTCTGCCAATGCAATTGCCGTCACTTCTATGATGGATTCCAGCAGATGCATCTGCAGAAACCTTCTCTTTTCCTACATATGGCATCCTCTGTAGAGTGCCATCACTCCCAGCTTTCCTGTGTACTAAAATTCACTGAGTGTGCCTCCTGTTATCAAAGACTGTTTGAAAAAAGATGATGTTTTATTACTTGTTCACTATAATCTACTTTGTTGATTCTTGTCATCACCCTGCTTTAGAGGAAGAATAATGATGTTCTTCTGCAGGTAGCATTATGATGCTTCGACTCATTTTTTTTAACACAGTGATTTCTCCTTTTTCACTGACTGTAAATGTTTCATTCAATACTTTACAACTCCCTGGGTTTGGCAGACAGTTCCTGGTGGGGATGTGTACTTCTTGGTGTTGTTTCTGTTTCTTCATTGTTTAGAATTATGAAATTCTATTCCATTCTACATAAAAACTACAACATAAGACATGGCATAAAAATGACCCCAAAGCTGTTAGTCTCTTCCCACCCGCACTAGGAAGAAAAATTGTTCCAATCAAAAGTGGTAGAAAATAAAGCATTGTTAGGAGAGATAAATTGCACCATCTAGCAAGTATGAATCATATTCTGTGCCACAAGGCATACTGCCTGAAAGTATATTGTCTGGGAAAAAAAAGAAGAAAAAAGAGTCTATGAACTTGAGTGAATTAACTAACGAAAGGCGATTTTCTCTAGGGCATCCAGTGGCTGCCGGTAGAACTGAAAGGAGTACTGAAGAATGGTCAATGTTTTACTAAGTCTGTTGCTACTTGCCACGATATCTTTACACTGACCCAGTATTATGAGAGAATCAAAGGGGTTCAGAAGATTAAAGTGCTGACATATTTGAAATTGAACTCTGTTTCAACAATAAAAAGAAATCCTTTCACAAAGAGATTTGGAAACTAGAATATGTATTCACTTTCACAGTCTATTCTTAGATACTGCTTCCCCCCTTCCTTCCTTCATTTACGTTTGAAGGGCTGTAGGTGAAAGGCAGAAAGAATTATGGTCTTCTGAATATCAGAATCATGAAATGGTATCATTAGAATCAAGCTTGTCTATATGTAAATACAATGGCCCAAAAGTGCATTTTAACATATCTATGATAATTAAACTCAGTGATTATTACATAATCTTTTTTTTTCTTCAGAGGCTAGTTTAGCAGTTATTTCAGTTCTAAAACTGTGAACTTATCTAACTGAACAATATCCATCTGTTATAATGTGTTACTTTAAGTATTCATAAGTAATATTTTTGCATTACTTTAATTAATCATAAATAATTTTTAGTAAAAAAAAGTGTCACTATCACATGTTTAGTCATACCTTACAGGATATAACCACCTCTGGAATTCTCTGGAAATTAGAGAACTTCAGATGTCAGTCTGAGAAATTCTAATTCAGTTGGACTAAAGTGCAGTCCAGGTATTTGTAGCTACACAAAGTTCCTCGGGCTGTTTTCCCTAGCTACCTGAATGAAAGCCTCTGGTATAAACATCAGGTTATAAGGAAGTGGTCATCAAAAATAATCAAGTTTTCTAAATAGCAAACCTAAGCATTTAACACATCAGTTATTCCACACAAAACGTTTGTGAGGTGGGGACAATTATCATTCCCATTTGACAGATGACAAAACTGAGATAATGGTCATTCTATTAGTGGCCTTAATCCTGGGTCCAGGTGCAAGAACAACAACAAAAAAAAAAAAACTGTTTTTTTTTAAAGGTTTCTTTTTTTTTTTTTCCTTCAGTGCTGTGTTTATTTTTTATTTTTTATTATTTTTTTTAATAAATTAATTTTTATTGGTGTTCAATTTACCAACATACAGAATAACACCCAGTGCTCATCCCGTCAAGTGTCCCCCTCCGTGCCCGTCACCCATTCACCCCCACCCCCCGCCCTCCTCCCCTTCCACCACCCCTAGTTCATTTCCCAGAGTTAGAAGTCTTTATGTTCTGTCTCCCTTTCTGATATCTCCCACACATTTCTTCTCCCTTCCCTTATATTCCCCTTCACTATTATTCATATTCCCCAAATGAGTGAGAACATACACTGTTTGTCCTTCTCCGATTGACTTACTTCACTCAGCATAATACCCTCCAGTTCCATCCACGTTGAAGCAAATGGTGGGTATTTGTCGTTTCTAATGGCTGAGTAATATTCCATTGTATACATAAACCACATCTTCTTTATCCATTCATCTTTCGATGGGCACCGAGGCTCCTTCCACAGTTTGGCTATTGTGGACATGGCTACTAGAAACATCGGGGTGCAGGTGCCCCGGCGTTTCATTGCATCTGAATCTTCGGGGTAAATCCCTAACAGTGCAATTGCTGGGTCGTAGGGCAGGTCTATTTTTAATTCTTTGAGGAACCTCCACACAGTTTTCCAGAGTGGCTGCACCAGTTCACATTCCCACCAACAGTGTAAGAGTGTTCCCTTTTCTCCGCATCCTCTCCAACATTTGTTGTTTCCTGCCTTATTAATTTTCCCCATTCTCACTGGTGTGAGGTGGTATCTCATTGTGGTTTTGATTTGTATTTCCCTGATGGCAAGTGATGCAGAGCATTTTCTCATGTGCATGTTGGCCATGTCTATGTCTTCCTCTGTGAGATTTCTCTTCATGTCTTTTGCCCATTTCATGATTGGATTGTTTGTTTCTTTGGTGTTGAGTTTAATAAGTTCTTTATAGATTTTGGAAACTAGCCCTTTATCTGATATGTTATTTGCAAATATCTTCTCCCATTCTGTAGGTTGTCTTTGAGTTTTGTTGACTGTATCCTTTGCTGTGCAAAAGCTTCTTATCTTGATGAAGTCCCAATAGTTCATTTTTGCTTTTGTTTCTTTTGTTTTCGTGGATGTATCTTGCAAGAAGTTACTGTGGCCAAGTTCAAAAAGGGTGTTGCCTGTGTTCTCCTCTAGGATTTTGATGGAGTCTTGTCTCACATTTAAATCTTTCATCCATTTTGAGTTTATCTTTGTGTATGGTGCAAGAGAGTGGTCTAGTTTCATTCTTCTGCATGTGGATGACCAATTTTCCCAGCACCATTTATTGAAGAGACTGTCTTTCTTCCAGTGGATCGTCTTTCCTCCTTTGTCGAATATTAGTTGACCATAAAGTTCAGGGTCCATTTCTGGGTTCTCTATTCTGTTCCATTGGTCTATGTGTCTGTTTTTGTGCCAGTACCACACTGTCTTGATGAACACAGCTTTGTAGTACAACCTGAAATCTGGCATTGTGATGCCCCCAGATATGGTTTTCTTTTTTAAAATTCCCCTGGCTATTCGGGGTCTTTTCTGATTCCACACAAATCTTAAAATAATTTGTTCTAAGTCTCTGAAGAAAGTCCATGGTATTTTGATAGGGATTGCATTGAACGTGTAAATTGCCCTGGGTAGCATTGACATTTTCACAATATTAATTCTGCCAATCCATGAGAATGGAATATTTTTCCATCTCTTTGTGTCTTCCTCAATTTCTTTCAGAAGTGTTCTATAGTTTTTAGGGTATAGATCCTTTACCTCTTTGGTTAGGTTTATTCCTAGGTATCTTATGCTTTTGGGTGCAATTGTAAATGGGATTGACTCCTTAATTTCTCTTTCTTCAGTCTCATTGTTAGTGTATAGGAATGCCATTGATTTCTGGGCATTGATTTTGTATCCTGCCACGCTACCAAATTGCTGTATGAGTTCTAGCAATCTTGGGGTGGAGGCTTTTGGGTTTTCTATGTAGAGTATCATGTCATCGGCGAAGAGGGAGAGTTTGACTTCTTCTTTGCCAATTTGAATGCCTTTTATGTCTTTTTGTTGTCTGATTGCTGAGGCTAGGACTTCCAATACTATGTTGAATAGCAGTGGTGAGAGTGGACATCCCTGTCTGGTTCCTGATCTTAGGGGAAAGGCTCCCAGTGCTTCCCCATTGAGAATGATATTTGCTGTGGGCTTTTCGTAGATGGCTTTCAAGATATCAAGGAAAGTTCCCTCTATCCCTACACTCTGAAGAGTTTTGATCAGGAATGGATGCTGTATTTTGTCAAATGCTTTCTCTGCATCTAATGAGAGGATCATATGGTTCTTGGTTTTTCTCTTGCTGATATGATGAATCACATTGATTGTTTTACGAGTGTTGAACCAGCCTTGTGTCCCGGGGATAAATCCTACTTGGTCATGGTGAATAATTTTCTTAATGTGTTGTTGGATCCTATTGGCTAGTATCTTGTTGAGAATTTTTGCATCCATGTTCATCAGGGATATTGGTCTGTAATTCTCCTTTTTGGTGGGGTCTTTGTCTGGTTTTGGAATTAAGGTGATGCTGGCCTCATAGAATGAATTTGGAAGTACTCCATCTCTTTCTATCTTTCCAAACAGCTTTAGTAGAATAGGTACGATTTCTTCTTTAAACGTTTGATAGAATTCCCCTGGGAAGCCATCTGGCCCTGGACTCTTGTGTCTTGGGAGGTTTTTGATGACTTCTTCAATTTCCTCCCTGGTTATTGGCCTGTTCAGGTTTTCTATTTCTTCCTGCTCCAGTTTTGGTAGTTTGTGGCTTTCCAGGAATGTGTCCATTTCTTCTAGATTGCCTAATTTATTGGCGTAGAGCTGTTCATAATATGTTTTTAAAATCGTTTGTATTTCCTTGGTGTTGGTAGTGATCTCTCCTTTCTCATTCATGATTTTATTAATTTGAGTCTTCTCTCTCTTCTTTTTAATAAGGTTGGCTAATGGTTTATCTATCTTATTAATTCTTTCAAAGAACCAACTCCTGGTTCTATTGATCTGTTCCACAGTTCTTCTGGTCTCAATTTCGTTGATTTCTGCTCGAATTTTAATTAACTCTCTTCTTCTGCTGGGCGTCGGGTCGATTTGCTGCTTCTTCTCTAGCTCCTTTATGTGTAAGGTTAGCTTTTGTATTTGAGTTCTTTCCAGTTTTTGAATGGATGCTTGTATTGCGCTGTATTTCCCCCTCAGGACTGCTTTTGCTGCATCCCAAAGATTTTGAACAGTTGTATCTTCATTCTCATTAGTTTCCATGAATCTTTTTAATTCTTCCTTAATTTCCTGGTTGACCCTTTTATCTTTTAGCAGGATGGTCCTTAACCTCCACGTGTTTGAGGTCCTTCCAAACTTCTTCTTGTGATTGAGTTCTAATTTCAAGGCGTTATGGTCTGAGAATATGCAGGGGACGATCCCAATCTTTTGGTATCGGTTCAGACCCGATTTGTGACCCAGTATGTGGTCTATTCTGGAAAAAGTTCCATGTGCACTTGAGAAGAATGTGTATTCAGTTGAGTTTGGATGTAAAGTTCTGTAGATATCTGTGAAATCTATCTGGTCCAGTGTATCATTTAAAGCTCTCGTTTCTTTGGAGATGTTGTGTTTAGAAGACCTATCAAGGGTAGAGAGAGCTAGATTGAAGTCACCAAGTATAAGTGTATTATTATCTAAGTATTTCTTTACTTTGGTTAATAATTCGTTTAAGTATTTGGCAGCTCCCACATTCGGGGCATATATATTGAGGATTGTTAAGTCCTCTTGTTGGATAGATCCTTTAAGTATGATATAGTGTCCCTCTTCGTCTCTCACTACTGTCTTCGGAGTGAATTTTAGTTTATCTGATATAAGGAAGGCTACCCCTGCTTTCTTTTGAGAAACATTTGAATGGTAAATGGTTCTCCAACCTTTTATTTTCAGGTTGTAGGTGTCCTTCTGTCTAAAATGAGTCTCTTGTAGACAGCAAATAGATGGGTCCTGCTTTTTTATCCAGTCTGAAACCCTGCGCCTTTTGATGGGGTCATTAAGCCCATTCACGTTCAGAGTTACTATTGACAGATAAGAGTTTAGTGTCATCATGATATCTATTTAGTCCTTGTTTTTGTGGATTGTTCCACTGAACTTCTTCTTAAAGGGGAATTTTAAGAGTCCCCCTTAAAATTTCTTGCAGAGCTGGTTTGGAGGTCACATATTCTTTCAGTTCCTGCCTGTCTTGGAAGCTCTTTATCTCTCCTTCCATTTTGAATGAGAGCCTTGCTGGATAAAGTATTCTTGGTTGCATGTTCTTCTCATTTAGGACCCTGAATATATCCTGCCAGCCCTTTCTGGCCTGCCACGTCTCTGTGGAGAGGTCTGCTGTTACCCTAATATTCCTCCCCATGAAAGTCAGGGACTTCTTGTCTCTTGCTGCTTTAAGGATCTTCTCTTTATCTTTGGAATTTGCAAGCTTCACTATTAGATGTCGAGGTGTTGAACGGTTTTTATTGATTTTAGGGGGGGATCTCTCTATTTCCTGGATCTGAATGCCTGTTTCCCTTCCCAGATTGGGAAAGTTTTCAGCTAGGATTTGTTCAAATACATATTCTGGCCCTCTGGCCCTTTCGGCGCCCTCGGGAACCCCAATTAAACGTAGGTTTTTCTTCCTTAGGGTGTCATTTAATTCCCTTAATCTGTCTTCATGGTCCTTTAATTGTTTGTCTCTTTTTTCCTCAGTTTCCCTCTTTGCCATTAACTTGTCTTCTATGTCACTCACTCGTTCTTCCACCTCATTAACCCTCGTCGTTAGGACTTCTAGTTTGGATTGCATCTCATTCAGTTGATTTTTAATTTCTGCCTGATTGGATCTAAATTCTGCAGTCATGAAGTCTCGTGAGTCCTTAATGCTCTTTTCTAGAGCCACCAGTAGCTGTATAATAGTGCTTCTGAATTGGCTTTCTGACATTGAATTGTAATCCAGATTTTGTAGCTCTGTGGGAGAGAGGGCTGTTTCTGATTCTTTCTTTTGAGGTGAGGTTTTCCTTCTAGTCATTTTGCTCAGTGCGGAGTGGCCAAAAACAAGTTGTATTGGGAAAAGGAGAGAAAGAGAGAGAAGGAAAGAAAAGAGAAAAAGAAAAAAGAAAAAGAAAAGAAAAAGGAAAGAAGAGAAGAAAAAGGGAAAGAAAAAGAAAGAAAGGTGAAAAAAAAGGGGGTGGGGGAAGCAATCAGAAATCAAAAAGAAAAGAAAAAAGAAAAAAAGAAAAAAAAAACACGGGGGAGTATTTCTGTAGACTTTAAGTCCCTTGACTTCCCCTGGAACTGGTCCGTCCAGCTGGTCTTCTGGGGGAGGGGCCTGTTGCGCTGATTTTCAGGTGTTAGCACTTGGGGGAGCTGCTCTGCCCCTGCCTGCTGCAGGGCTCAGCGGGGGTTGTTTACCCCGTCAGGCCCCAGGAGGAACAGTCGCAGTTGCTATGGCAACTCTGGAAGCCTGGATTCAGCCTCCGCAGGAACTACGGGGCTCGGGGCTCTCGGTTCTCCGTCCGCAGGGCCTGGAGGCTCCGGGGCGGGGCCGCTGATCCGCTCAGCTCGGGCAGGAGCGTCCTCGCTGTCCTGGGCCCTCCCGGCCTCTGCCTGTCCTGGGGGGAGGCCGGATCCTGGGCTGTGTCCCGGCGCCCTGTGCTCCGGGGCCTGCGCTGTGGGATTCGCGCTCCCGCCCCGCAGCCCCCTCCGCGGAGCCGCCGCCCAAGCCCCTCCGAGCTGCTCCGGTCGGTCCCGCCGTGCGCGCTGCAGCCCTTAGGGAGCTCGGAGCACTCCCCTGCGCTCGCAGGTGTCTGTTAGTGTCCCCAGGAGCCCGAGGGCATCCCCGCCCTCCTGGGTCCTGCTCCAACTCCCTGCGAGCCCCTTTCCGCCCGCCCGGGAAGGTTGGTGCAGCTCCTGCTACTCCGGGACGGGGACGGGGCTCTCCTGTCCTGGGGACACTCGCCCCGGCCTCAGCCCGGCTCCTCGCGGGGCCCCTCCCCCTCGGAGGCCTTTTGTTTCTTTATTTCTTTTTCCCCGTCTTCCTACCTGGATAGAAGCGCGGACTCTTCTCACTGTAGCATTCCAGCTGGTCTCTCTTTAAATCTCAGGCCGAATTCGTAGACTTTCAGGATGATTTGAAGGTTTTCTAGGTAATTTGGTGGGGACAGGTGATTTGGGGACCCTACTCTTCCACCATCTTGCCCCTCCTCCTAAAGGTTTCTATTTATATATTTAAGAGCAAGAGAGAGAAAGAGAGAGAGAGAGCATAGAGGGAGGGGCAGAAGGAGAGAATCTTCAAGTAGACTTCGCAATGAGTGTGGATTAATCCCAGGACCCATGAGTTCATGACCTGAGCCAAAACCAAGAGTCAGAGACTTAACTGACTGAGCCACCCAAGCACCCCCAAAAATTCTTTTACAGAACCTGAATGCACAGTATATTGGAACCCTCTACTTTAAATTTCCATGAGTATTCAGAAGGTGTTTACTATCCTTTCTTCCAATGTCACTTTAGTTTCTGAGTGCTTGCTCTGTAACCCTGTTAGCTTGAGTTTCTCACCAGTTTCTGCTTACTTGGTTCAATACCAGTTCCTGTAAACCCATCCCTGAACCTGAGCCCAGCTCCCTGGATGTCTAACCACTGGTCTGGTACTGGTTGGTCCTAACCCTTGCAACTGCAACTATCTTCTGGTCCCTTCAAATTACCTTGCTTGAGCCACCTTGATCTATAATAACTCACTCACTTACCTGATGCTGAGAAGCCTGACCAGTTGGGTTCAAGATCATTTAGACTCTGTGTCACAATGATCCCTTATATGGGTGGTTTGGACATTCGTTCATCACAGAACAGGTCAGTACTTTCTCTGCTTCCCCCAGCCCTGGCTGGTTGCTGCTCTCTCTCTGCATAAGCACCCTGAGAGGAACTCCCAGCAGGCCTCATATATACAGCCATCTTATCTAATTATGCAAAAAATGTATAATTACAGTTTTTAAAAGGCGGTTGCCCTTTTGACTGAAAATTATGTTAAATTTTCCAGATTCTGAGAGTAGGTTGTAAAATGAACTAATAAGTAGAAGAAGCATGAGAAGAAAGCAGAGGTTTCACATGGAAATGAATTTTAGAAACTGTTTCCTAAAAATCCATAATTTTTAAAAAATAAAATGGGGTCAGTTAATTGTAATAGATTTTATATGTAAATTGGAACCTAACATGAAGTAACTACTTTAAGGACTATATATTTTATAACTTTATTTAAATTAGAAAAATGATATATAGCTATTACAAAAAATATACATTAAAAATACTATCAATAGCTAATTACAAATGGTTGGTATAATTCCTTCTCTTCTGTGCATGTGCTATATGATGCCAACTAAGTGAATGTATGTTATATACATATGTAGTACAATGTTAATAATATTGCTCTATGTGGATATTTATATACAGAATGAATGATATTTGTGTTTGTATATATACACAAACTTGATACAATAGAGGATTCTTTCTTGTTACCTTGCTCTATATTCAGTAGCAATTTCCCTTTCATTTTAATCCATATCTTCAGTCAGAACAGCTGTCAAATGTGTAGTTTTTTCCCAAGAGGTGAATTTCAACAGTAGCTATAAGTATAATGGAGGTTCTTTTGCATGGTTTGTCAAGGCATAAAATTCCTTAAGAGGGAAGGAGCATGAGTGTGAAATGAAGCTATAGCTTGACAGGGACAGAGATAGGAAAATTTGAATGACTGGATACATTTTTGATCCCAATCACCATGAAATGATTGCCAAATTTGTGTGTTCTGCATGACCTGAGGCTTCTGTAGTTGAGCAAACTAAAGTTCAAATTCAAGCTCTGCAACTCATTATTGGAGTGGCTTAGGAAAGTTAGTTACCCACTTGAGCTTAGTTCTCTCATCTGTGAAATGGATATAATTTATAATTATTTCACAAAGTTATCATAAATTCTAAATAAGATTAATATGAAAAGCATTAAGTGATGACCCTTGCACAGGATGGAGCCTTGCACACATGGTAACTATAACTTGTTTCCATCCTTAATACCACTGCTTCATTGGTGTATACCCATTGAGGGAGGAAACTATACTTGACTTGCTGCTTGGAGCTAGAGATAACCAAAATCAACTCTTCCTGATGGCAAGTCATTTTAGAAGGAGACCCAAGCCCACACATTCATTTATTCACTCATTCATTCATTTAGTCATCTACATCCATTCACTCACTAATGATTTACCGGTCTCCTAGTATGTGTCACTCATTACAAAACTATAAACATATAAGAGTAAATATAATGCTGTCCTGTATATAGACATGTAATATAAGCCCCTAACAAATCGTAGCTAAAATTACAGAAGTATGTATACAATAAAGCTTGAGCTTTTTGAGGAATCCATTATGGCCTCTTCCTAGATAGTAGAGAGAAAGCATTTTAGAGAAAATGATTTTGAACAAATTTTGTAAGTGAATAGCTCTTCTGCAGATAGATAGGGCTAGGGGTAAATTAATAGGGTTTTTCCCAGTGAAAGAAGTGAAGGGAAAGGGTACAGTAAGGGACTTTGCAGTACTGATGAGATCAGAGCAGGCGATGATATAGCTGTCAAGAAAGGCTGGATTTGTCTGAGAGTCTTGTATGTGAGGACAAGGAATCTGAAATGGATTCTATAGATGATTTTGAAAAGCAGTGTGAAGACGCCTAATCCACAGTGTATGGTTTCATCAGGTTGTCTGGGGGAAAGCTCCTCAGGTATCATGTTTAAAGGCAGATGAAAATGGTATAAATTCAGATAGTATGACTAACAATTTATAAGAAAGAATGCAGCCTGAAATGGTTGAATATTCAAACTAAAGCAGTGATATACCGGTGCTCCACGGATGTTTTTGTAATTCCAGGAGACTGGTTTATACATTCTGCATGTGAAAAGGAGACTGTAAACAGCTCTATTTACTCAGGAATAATTTAAGACAAGATGAGGAATATCTACAAGGTAGAAATCTGTCCTGACTGTGAACTTGGTACACCTAAATTTACTAAATATGTATGAGAGCTTCAATTTAATAAGCTCAAGCAGAAGCAAGCAGAGTGATAATCGGGCTAAGGACTGATGCCTTGGACACTGCAGAAGAGGGCCCCCCACTGCCTGGGTTGTCAAACTCCTGGAGAATGCATGTGATGATGCAATCACCAAGTGTCATTATGTTCAGGACTGTGAAAAAGCCACGTTGAAGTGATTTAAAATTCGTGGGTTAGGCACTACTTCATGTTTTTCCTAATTTACAATGTTGGCATTTTGTTCAACCACTGCTGAATCCCTTTATATTTCCTTGCAGTGACTCAGTGAATTGAACAAATGGTTTTGTTATTAGACTTATATTGTGTTGGTAGGTGGTAAGCTTAAATCCATAAAAAGTAGAAGGAATCAGATCAAGCTTTCATTTATTTCTCTTTTATTTCTTCTGACAATTTTCCAAATGCTTTTGCTTAAGACTTTCATGAAAATATGAATAGTGAAATGTGGAGTTAACTTACTGTTCTGTTGGTTTTAGAGACACAGGCTAGGTTTCCAGGACAGAATATACACTACTGCCCAATGAAAAGTGCCAAAAGATGCTATATTCAGTTCTAATGCTGCTTTGCCTAATTCCATCAAATGCACCTCAGTCATTAAAGAGTAGAAAAGTTGGCTGTAGTAATACAGCTAAATTAGTGATTTGCCCTAATCTCAAAGGTTTGCAACCAAATTCATTTGACTAAAATACTGATAAAGAGAAGATGCTGCAACTAAGAGCTAATAAATTACACTGTAAATTAACATGTAAATGCAACCAAAGTAGCAGTTTCCTGAATTCAGAAATAGTTAAGACTACTGTTTAATAGGATATTATTCATTACTCCTATATCCGATTAGTTGATAGGTACAAAATTAAGTTTCTTTTTTGAATAAATTATAAATAGAATAATTTCTAAAGCTTATGCTCTGAGAAATTAAAATAACGAATGGATAACTACAAGAAATCTTCCAGTAATTAACGATTTTAGATCAATCATTTTCCTCTAGCCATCAGGAAAGTGAACAAATTATGAACAAAAATATTATAGAGCATAGAACTTTTATAGGACATAAAAAGGATAAGAGTGGGCAATAAACTTACTAATAACACTAGTGATTCTTTGTTTCTCATTGATAAGCAAAATTATCATTATTAATGTAATCAATTGTAATGGAATGTTATCAATTTATATAAATCATTTATTAATGTGATTATTTATACCAATTATATAAGTATTAGGACTTAGCATGATCACTTTCAGATTTAACTTTGTTTTTATAAATGAGGGTTGGATATATACAGATGTAATTTGAAACAATGAACCTAGGTGACATAGGGAGAAAGCTATGCACAGAGGATGGAGTGACACGAGTCCCATTCTCTAGGAAGGGTAAAAGCTTTGAAGTGGTAAGAAATGGATTGTTAAAAAATACAGATCCATTTGTGGTTAAGCGTCTGTGTCCCTCAGGAAGTGAGTTGTCACTTTTTCCAATGAGGAAAAATCATAGAAGCAACTGTCTACCAAGTTGACGTTCTTTTAGTGAATTCAGATATGAACAAATGATAGTGTGATATATTACATACATGTGTAGGGAAAGTGAACATGCCCAGAAAATATGGCATTTTATCCTGTTCTTCAGCTAGCTATGTGGCCTGGGTCAACTGCATTAATCTCTCTTTGTATCATGTGTGAAAATAATGAAGTAGATTAAGCCCAGAATGACAAATCATTTTCACATCAAGTGCCAATAATGGTAGGTTGGAAAAGCTGCTTGGTGCTCTATGTTGAAATAGATTGTGAGCTTGTGTCACAGCTCAGCAAGTAAGAATGGAGTGAGGGGTGAGGACTTGGCAGGTCAAGTGCTGCTTATCTGCTACTCGTGAATTGGTTTATCCCTGGGTAATTTCTGGTTCTAAATCTCTATGACTCTATAATTTAACATCAAGATAATAGATAATGCTGAAACATGCATGGCAAGCAGGCAATCATTTGACAAGCTTTAGGAAAGGTCCCAATATTTAAAAATGTCACCGTCAACTGCATTGCCTTATACAGTGTTTAAATTTCTATATTTGTTCATCTTTTTTGGTTAGGGCAATAAAGGCAGCTATTATCAGTTTAAACTATCACTAATCATTTACACCTTGGTTCAAATTAGTTGATCAAAAAAGCTAACTTATGAGGATAGTAGGGCTTGAAAAAAATGGAGTCTGTAATAAATATGTCAGTATAAGTAAAAAGGAAACAGGTCTTATGTATGTGGCAATATAGTCAGTAAGGGTTGTATATACTGAAATACGTAGTGAGCTATCTAGGAACCAGAAGATCATGGGACTTGCCTTATTGTCAGTAATGAAATGTGTTCAGAAGTCAGGGTTATAGGAAATGAGAAATTGATTAAATAATACCTAGATACAAAAGAAAGCTCATTGGCTAGAGTGTTACTTGGGGACGATTCTGCTCAAGGAAGTTAAAAAAAAATTGAGTCTTCTTTGAGAATCACTATATCAATAGAGATCATTTCTACTACTCACGTTAAAGCACATGGTTCTACTTTGCTAATCTAGATCAAAAAACTAAATGGAAATACTGGAATCCATTTATCAGATCTAGAATTACCAGTCCCTGCTATGGCAATGGTTAACGGTTTTCATTAACCCTTAAAATAATCAAATTGAGAAGAGCAATATATCAGATTATATAAATGTTATATATTTAACAACAGAAATAAGAAAACATAAATCATATTCTTTAGGAACATTTAAAATTACATGTTTATAATAATTAGATGAAAATATAAAACTATCAAATTTCAAATCAGTGCTAGAGGCTAAGTGAAAATAATTATTTCTGTCTGTGTATACTTATTTCTCTTTATAAAACATTATCTAGAGATAAGGATTTATATAAGGTAAATATTTAAATTGTTAGAAATATGAATAGTAATTCATATATAAATTTGCATATATAAAATATGAGAAGTGATATGTGATTAACAAGTGTCCATGTATCTACATGTAGGTGGATATACAGTTTACACATATATGCATATAGGTATGTAGTTTTAAGAAAGTATAGTCAGTTATCTCTATATTAGAAGTGACAAATTAAACTACTCACTTTGTCAATTTCAAACTTTCTAAAAAAGCTTTCAAAAGAGATAAGCTGAGAAAGTTTTTAAAAATGTGCTCTTAATAGAATGTTCTAATTGATTACTGACGTCTGCAATAGGCATAGCAGTACAATGTTGATACTCATTTCATTCATGTGATATTCCTATTCTAATATCTAATAACATATTCCTAATGTTGGGATAATCTTGACTGAAAAACCATTTTTAATCTTCTAAATTACATTTTAATGATCAGACCCAGGATAAGTGAAAATGACTAGTTAAGAAAAGGCAAAAATATGGAGGTTGGGGGGGTAAAACCAAACAAAACTCTTTAAATATCTAAAGAAATGCAAACTTCAATAATAACCATTAAAATAATTATAGAAGATGGTTAAGTAATTTATAAAAATCACAAAAACTGGGCAGCCTGAGTGGCTTAGTTGGTTAAGCATCTGCCTTTGGCTGAGGTCAAGACCAGGATCCTTGGATTGAGCCCCACATAGAGCCCCACATGTGGTTCTCTGCTCAGCAGGGAGTCTACTTCTCCCTTGCTCTTCCTCCTTGCTCATGCTCTCTCTCTCTGTATCTCTATCTCAAATAAATAAAATATTTTTATAAAATCACAAAAGATGTAAATTTTCTAGAATCAGGTTCTAGAACTCTACTATGGTTATTATGATACAGTACTTGAGAGATTAATAGTCTATAAATTGTTATATAATGAGTTTCTCTATAAATATAAGCTATTATTTTTATAACACTAGGAATGATAAAACAGATTGTTTGATTTTATTTTGTTCTTGAACTTCAAGACTATTCAGCAGCTATGGTGATCAAGAATTTAATGTTAGGGATCCCTGGGTGGCGCAGCGGTTTGGCGCCTGCCTTTGGCCCAGGGCGCGATCCTGGAGACCCGGGATCGAATCCCACGTTGGGCTCCCAGTGCATGGAGCCTGCTTCTCCCTCTGCCTGTGTCTCTGCCTCTCTCTCTCTCTCTCTCTGTGTGACAATCATAAATAAATTTTTTAAAAAAGAATTTAATGTTAAAGATTATTTTAAAGTATATCAGGGTATGTATTGCTTATTTTACACTAAAATCTTATTTTTTAATTTTTACTCACAGTGAACTTATAACAATTGGATTTTTTCATATAAAACTGTTGTGATATTTTTAACTTTTTGAGGAACCTCCATACTGTTTTCCACAATGGCTGCACCAGTTTCTATTCCCACCAATGGTACAAGAGGCCTTCCCTTTTCACCACATTCTAGCCAACATCTATTGTTTCCTATGTTCTTGATTTTAGCCATTCTGACAGGTGTGATGTGATAGTTCATTGTATTTTTGATTTACATTTCCCTGATGATGAGTGATGTTGAACATCGTTACATGGGTGTGTTGGCCATCTGTATGTCTTCTTAGGAAAAATATCTATTTATATCTTCTGACCATTTTTTATTAGATTATTCATTTTGGGGGTATTGAGTTTTATAAGTTCTTTATATATTTTGCATACTAATCCTTGATTGGCTACCCTATGATCCAGCAATTGCACTACTAGGTATTGACCCAAAGAATACAAAAATATTCATTCAAAGGGATACACACACCCTGATGTTACTGCAGTATTATTTTTAAGAGTCCAATTATGGAAACAGCCCAAGTATTGATTGATTGATGAATGGAAAAAAAGAAATGGCATATATACACAATGGTATATTATTCCACTATAAAAAGGAATGAAATCTTGGGGCATCTGGGTGGCTTAGTCAGTTAAGTGTCTGCCTTTGGCTCAGGTCAATCCCAGGGTTCTGGGATTGAGCCTCATGTGGGGCTCTCTGCTCAGTGGGGAGGCTGTTTCTCCCTCTTCCTCTCCCCCTGCTCATATTCTCTCTTTCTCTTTCTCTCTCTCAAATAAAATCTTTAGAAGAATTTTTCAAAAGAATGAAATCATGCCATTTGTAAAGAAACAAATGGAACCAGAGAGCATTATGCTAAGTGAAATGAGTCACTCAGAGAAAAACAAATATCCTATGGTTTCTCTTACATATGGAATTTAAGAAATAAAACAAACAACGAAGAGAAAAAAGAGCGAGCGAGAGAGAGAGAGACAAACCAAGAAACAGATTCTTAACTATAGAGAACAAAATGAGGGTTACCAGAAGGGAGGTGGGTGGAGGAAAAAACTATTGTGATAGGACTGTCTGAATATACTAATTGAAACATGGTACTGTTTTCCATGATCTAAAGATGATGGAGCCTCTGATTATAAACTACAAAAGGTACCTTATAATGAGAAAATGTTCAGAAATATCACCATTTAAACAGCACAGAGGCAACTTTTTTCCTTCAAGTATATTTGATTTCTCTTCTTACCATAGCAATTACAATGGATTTATTATGCTTATAGTTTAATGTGACAGTATCTTGACAGATTGTCTTTTCCCACTGAATTAAACTCAAAGTGCAATATCAGTTCTCAATAAATATCTGTGCAAAATATCTATACTGGTCTTTCTACATATGAAGGACAATTCTTATTTCTCCCCCTCAGTTACTGTGACAAAGAACATTTTAACTAGCTATTAAATTTTCATATGTTGACATTATATGAAGCAAGAAGATAACTTTGAGGAAATAGAGAGAAGGTGTTTAGATTGGTGCCTTAGCTAATCAGATACTATCTAGCTAAAGTTTTCTTTTGAAAAGGAACATTTGATAACCTAAATAAAGGCATTACTTACCCATTTCTTTTTTTTAATTTTTATTTTATTTATGATAGTCACAGAGAGAGAGAGAGAGAGAGAGAGAGAGAGAGAGAGAGAGAGGCAGAGACATAGGCAGAGGGAGAAGCAGGCTCCATGCACCGGGAGCCCGACGTGGGATTCGATCCCGGGTCTCCAGGATCGCGCCCTGGGCCAAAGGCAGGCGCCAAACCGCTGCGCCACCCAGGGATCCCACTTACCCATTTCTACTCACTCATCCATATGCTTATCCATACATCATTCAACAAATATGTATAGTGACCCTGATATATACAATAATTCACTTTGTGTTTCCCTGGAAGTCATCCTGAGATAAAGACTTGAGTGCAAGCAGTTTATTTAGGAGATGATTCTAGGAAACATTAGGAGATTGGGGAAGAAAAATAGGATATGAGAGGAAGCCAACAGAAAGTACATTAATGAACATATCACCATTGTGAGCAAACTGGGCTTAATCCCACTACCTGCCATTGGAAGATAGTGCACAGAACATACCTGAGAGTTTTCCTAGCCAACAGTAAGAAAATTAGGTATTTTCCAACCAAGTCCTACTAGTTGTTGATTGAAGGTTTATCCTGGGGGTGTTGATTCTCTGGAATTCCTAGACTGTCTAAGGTGTATTCTTCCATGGCCAAAGAAATCCATCAAACAAACCATTGTAGTGACTGGCAGCAAGAAGTCATCAGTAAAAGGTGAAAACCTAACAGAGTTGTTCAGGGCAGTGATAATTTTTGCAACAACCAGAGAGAATGCTAGACCTTGCAGAGATAAAAAAGAAACATGGACCCTGCCTGCATAGAGTTTCCAGCAGAATTGATAAACCTTAGAAATAAGTGATTTTAATACAATGAGAAAATGAACCAAAAAAAAAAAAATGAAGTTTATGCACAAAACAGAAAAGGAGCACGGGTGCCCTAGACTTCCTAAAAAATAATTCTGATACCTGAGCCCAAATTATTTTGTATCATATGGTTTCTGTCTCTCTTTTTTAATTCTATTGCAAATGGAAAGAGAATAGTCACTCTCAACATATTTCAAAGGATGAGACAATATTGTGCATCTTTAGTCATATGACCTCTGAAACATTAGGGTCCTTTGAGTAATTATCAGAAAAGACCTCTAGGGGTAGCATTACAACTTCATGTGGCAGAGGCTTTTCTTTTTCAAAACAAAATGATCTTTGCAAAGCATTATCTTGATAGTACTGTACCTGTTTTAAAAGCTGTAGACATGACCACTTCCATATTAAAAATGGAAGGTTAACAATGGCCTATTTGGGGCCTAAGGGGGATAAGGATTATAAGCATTGAGCACTGTCAGCATTTACACATGAGTATGATTTCAGCCATGCAAGGTAAAATTATATTCCTTATGAAACCAGTGAATTTTTATGACCAATAGATACTGAGAGTGAGAGAGCTGAGGAATCAGTCTCTCAAATCTCAGTTTCCTTTGCATTACCTCCTAAATCTATTTACACAGGCTTCTCGTACATTTATATTTACTATTCAATATCAAATAATACTTTTGGTTGAGTTCATAATTACTACAACTCACAGAGGGAAGTCTTTAGCAGTTAACACATAATGCCATCCTTTTCTATAAATTAGAAAGTTTGCTCCTCAGCAACCACTCAGATTTACTTTGCTCATTTGTCCACATGGATGAATGCACTTTATAACTAGTCCAATAAGAAATTGAAGGCCTTTTGAATAATAGATTTATTAAATCTATTAAATTTAATAGATGTGGATGAAGAAAACAGAAAAAAGACATGTATATAAGAGAGAAGATATTTACAAATGTGGAAAGCTAAATAACCCCAAATTTGCCAGAAATAAAGTAAAATTTGAAACATAAGCTTTCTAACAACTAAGGCAAAAAACAAGGCCATAACAGGTGATTCAAAGTGATTATCAGATAAAGGCAAATAAATTGCCAACATAATCTAAAGCATGATGGTGCTAAAATGTGAAACACATTTCTTCCGTGGGGCCTAGCAATATAGTGATAGTGCCCTTAAAAATATATTTTCCATAAATACAGCAATAAGGTCTTATAAGGCTATTTCTAGTAGCCTCTTCATAGAAACTATATAAAATGTTAAAACTAATAATAACATCAATTGAGTTGTTACTATGTACCATAATTGTTAGGTCATTTGGCCATCATAACCATCCTTTGTAATAGGTAAAATCATTACCCTCTTTCAACAGATCAGGGAAGTGTCTTAGGATCGTTACATACATTGTCCAAGATGAATAATCTGTCAGTGGTATAAACAGGATTTCAAACTGATGACTCTAAAATCTGGTTCTAAGAACCTAGGTCTTATGAATTCCTGCTGGCTAGGCTCAGTGTCATGATATCTCAGCACTGAGAAACAGAAAAAGTCTAGCAATGTAGAGCTTATGGAATTATCTTAAATCATTACAAGTAGACATATGCTTTTGATATCATGAAATTTGTACTCTAAAGATTAAATAGGAACTCAGTAAACCACTCATAAGCCATCCTTTGAGAAATACAACTTTGAATGTTCCTTCTTAAGATAAGCAGGTTGCTGAATGGGCTCCTTGTAACTAAGTTAATTTGCTATGTGCGAATGTTAGCTATGAGCCAACTTCATTATGGGGGATGGTTATACAAGTATCGATTTTGAAATTAAGAAAATGCTTATCTCTCTGGATTTAGAAGGCAGAGATTAGGCACAGGCATTTTGTTCAACCATAAGTGGTATTAAACAATTAATTAACAGGTTAAATAGGAGAGGTATCTGAATTCACAGAGATTTATCACGTTGGATTTTTATTTTTTACCAAAACTTGATATTTTCTCAACTAATATAACAGGCTCAATCTAATATTTTAAGTATTTAATTTTAAATAACCTTAATGGTCATAAACCTCTAATTGATCAACATTGCTATTAATATTACCATTGACTATTATTAATGAATATAAAGTATGTATATGAGAGAATGAATATCTGTTATTGCCAAAACAGGAAGAAATTAAGAAAAAATATTCATTTTTCTAAATTGCAGCTGTTAGCTGGCAAAGATAGCATTCTCTTTAATGGAATACGATGATAATAGTCACTCTGAGGTCAAGAGTTTTTTTTTTTTTTTAAAGAATTTACTGAGGCACAATTTCTTAGCATCTGAACCAGGTACTCTACTGCCCTCTCATGGATATTATATAAGCAGCATGAAGGATAAATACATCAGCTTAAGAAGCATCAACAAAATGAAATTTGTTTAAATGAAGCCTGTGGTGAGTAATAGTATCAGCATAAAATTTAAAGAACAGCATTGTTTTCTTCCTGAAAACTATTAGACCCTGACACTTCCAATAATTGTTAAGTAAAATAAATGCAATATATTTTACTTATGGAATTAAGAATTTCAGCATTACTAATGTCCCTTTTACTTCTAAAATCCCATGATTCTAAAGTATGCTATTATTTCCCTGAGTTTGGTAATTTCAAATAACTGGCAGAGAGCAAATGACTTCAAGTTGTTAATCCCTCCAAATGATTAAGTGTTTTGTCATTGATAAATTCCTTCATGAAGGGTTAAGAAATCTTAGGAAATTGCAATATAAGTAAAAATACAGCATCGTGCTCAGAGTAAGAGGTTGTGCTTATGAGGATGGAGGGAGGGAATGAAAGGAAGATTGCTTTGTACAGTTGTACAGGTCGTAGACTATACATCCCCAAAGGGTGTCATATATATATAAGTATTTTTAAATGATAGCACACATTTAAATTATACCAGTGGGAATTCTAGTACTATGAATTAAGAAGTTAAACTTATTTTTTGCAATGAAATCCCTGGGACAAAAAAATTCATTGGGACTTGTGTGGAAGTGAGCCTATACCCTGTAAAGACAAGCAGAGAGCAGATAGATATAGTATCTCTAAAGTATAATGTCTTTGGCTTGATTTAGCACATCCTCAGCTAACAGGAACAATTCCAGGTTTAGAGTTTCATAGGCCTTACAAACGTGATATAAACAGTATCTTAACACTGTTTCTTGGTTCATTTCAGAGATATGAGCATTCCATGTATGATTTCTAGTATAATGTTTTTATTTAAAAGTTCTTAGAAACAGAAATCTTACAACATTATCAACCAAAATAAAAATGCTTATAGTTGTTTAACATGTAATATAATCCAAGATACAGGAAACTGTAACCTATTTGCATTGTTTCTTCAGTAATCATCTAATTCTAAAAAGTCAGAACTTTAATTATCTTGTACACCAAAGAATTAGGTCCAGATTAACTGTTCTAGGGAAGCTACAGAGCCCACCAATGAGATGTCAGTATGGGGCTGCCAAGAATACCACCTGTCAGATGAACTTTGCCATTGGCTCTGCCTTCAGAAGGGATTTACTTGGAACTTAATATATGATAAATACCTAGTGAGCTACTCAACATGGATTAAGGATATAAGTCAACATCTTTATTGCTGTAAAATTAAGTCAAAAGAAATATTAAACATAAAAGAAGGCATTGATCTATGTCAAATTTTAACAAATGTACTCTAAAATCTTATTTTTTTGGCATATGAACTGGAACTCATTATAATTTACTTCCATTTTAATCTGAAAATATGCTTCATTTAGAAATTATTATTATTATTTTAAGTAGACTCCATGCTGGGTGTGGAGCTCAACATGGTGCTCAAACTCACAACTGTGAGATCAAGACCTGAGCCAAGATCAAGAGTTGGATGCTCAAGCCATTGAGCCACCCAGGAACTCCTCACTTAGAAATTATTTTGAGGGAGGAGAATGCTTATATATGTGCATGCTCAAATGATTTTTTATTAATAATTTTATCACTTTTATTGGTCTTTGTTTCTTTAAATGGTTTGGCTTCCATAGTATGCCCTTTAACTACTACATTTTTAGTGTTGTTGCTCACTTTGAGCCACTATCTCTCTAGTAGCTTCTGATCATTTGCCCTGCTTCCAGGCACTTCTGATAGCCCCTTCAACCAGAAACAGGCCTCTCAGGGAGTGGTGGATTAGAAAATAGGCTCTTATCATTAATTCAATGGATTTGCTGTCACACAATTTTTAGGATCTCTTTGATATGCTGTTTTGGGATGTGTCTGGTGAGCCCCTATTGGTGGATGTTTATTCATCATCTACTACATACCAGGCACTGGTGCCAATTAAAAAAAAAAAAAGTAAAGGGATTTTGTATACTTGAGAAAGCTTGAGTCTTTTAGGTCTGCCATAATAAATTACCACAGACTGTGTGGCTTAAACAAAAGAAATACATTTCTCATAGTTCTGGAGGCTGGAAGCCCAAGATCAAAGTATCAGAGGTTTAGTTTCTCTTGCCACAGCTCTCTTTGGCTTAGAGATGGCCGCCTTTTTGCCATGTCCTCACATGGCCTTTTCTGTGTTTGCCACATCTCTGGTATTTCTTCCTCTTCTTACAAATGCATCAATCATGTTAGATTAGTGCCCTATCCCTAATGACCTTATTTAACCTTAATTAACTCTTTGAAAGACCTATCTCAAATAAAGTCACACTGAGGCAGGGTGGGAGTAGGGCTTCAACATATGAATTTGGTGGAGGGCACAGCATAGCACATAAATGTTCCAGCTTTAAATTAAGGCCACCCTTGGGCAGCCCTAGTGGCTCAGCAGTTTAGCACCACCTTCAGCCTGGGATATGGTCCTGGAGACCAGAGATCAAGTCCCACATCAGGTTCCCTGCATGGAGCCTGCTTCTGCCTCTGCCTGTGTCTCAGCCTCTCTCTCTCTCTCTGTCATGAACAAATAAATAAAATCTCTAAAAAAAAAATAAGGGCCACCCAAGTTTGAATTCCATCTCTACTTTTTACTAGCTGTGTGATATTACACAAATCTTTTAAGAGAAAACTAAGCTGCTATAACTTCTTCATCTATATTTTTAAAATAGTAACATAATCTAGTTCATATACTACTGTTAATCTCACTTAAAAGGCATAACAATAAAAAAGGCATAATAATCCTATGAGGTAGTTCTTTAAAAAAAATGTTTAAAATTTCTTCCTTATTCACTTGCTATATTCCTAAGACATTACATTTGACTTGAAACAAACAGGTTCTTAAAAAATATTTGTTATAAAAATGCATGCAATACTAGAAGGAGTGACTTTTAAAGGTAGAAGGGAGTTTTGAGACTATCTATTTTTATACCTGCAAACTAAAATGAATCACCAAACTTATGCTTTCTTTCTGACCAGGCCATATTCAGTATCTGGAAGCCCACTAGAAAATAACACATAGAAATGCAAGGCTGCTTTAAATCAAAATCATTTTCAGAGTGGTCAGTGGTTGAGCATCTATCCACCTTAGGGTCACCTTAGGCTCCAGTCATGATCCCAGGGTCTGGGATGAGTCCTGCATCTGAGTCCTTGAGAGGAGCCTGCTTCTTTCTCTGCCTATGCCTCTGCCTCTCTCTGTGTGTCTCTCATGGATAAATAAATAAAATCTTAAAAAAATAAATAAATCAAAATCATTTTCATTTAAAGAGACCCTGATGAAGCCACTGGTTGTTGCCCGCTGTGACATATCTGTTTCTTTAACACAGCATGTTTTCATTTTATCAACTTCTTCATTAACATCAAACTTAGGTCTAAGCACAGGAAATTCAACCTCTTTCTTTCACCTGCTCCTGAACACTCACTGCCTCAGTGATCTGTAAATAATTGACCAGGCAAGCACTGAAGCACAAAGGCAAATAGATCAATACTCTTCCTGCTAGCGCTTACAGCATGGAGAGAAATCCTGCTTCCCTTCATTTCCTACCACAGAGGACCTCATACATGAATCAATTCACAGACTGCAGCCCCCAGATTTAATTCAGCATGCATAATCAGCAACAACTGCTGAAGTCTTTGATTAAACTTTTAAATTGCCTCCTAATATGATGCAAATGGAAAAAGGTATTGATTGAAGAATCTTAAAATGGTAACCTGTTCAAATGAGAAAGGAAAAATGCTCTGAGTTGGTTAGCTTGTGTGACAGGATGAACAGTGTGAACAATGCATTAAGGATTTCCAATGCACAGATGCAAAACAAGCAGTAAAAATATGTACTAGTTGTCATGTTTATAAACTTAAAAAAACTTAGACAAAGTTGTTGAATGGTGTGGCCTTTATTCATAATGAAAAATGAGGTAGGAAACCTGCAGAAATATAAATCCCCTAAAGACTTAAAATGATTTGATTTTTACCCTAGGAAATTCTTTGTTTTTCTTACAATAGTGGGATTCTGGATTTTAGAGTAACTTGGTTGTACAAGTCATTTCCCAGTAGTATTCTCTCAAATAAATTTATAACAATTTTATCAAGTGGATTCTCTTCCTGTATGAATAATTTTTCCATTCAATACAAATCACACTCTTCACACTATAAATATTATTGAGCATACAATATATGACAAGGTCCTTTCTAGGTATTAGAAATACAACTAAACAAAACTGACAAAACTTTGCTTTCATGGGGTTTGGTTTCAAGTAGGGAAGAGAGAAAAATAAATAAAATTTTAAAAGCACAATATATGGTTGATTGAATGACGATAATTCCCATAGAGAAGGAGAAAAGCAAGTGTATATGTATACACACACACGCATACATGTATATGGGTCACGATTCGGATATAGAAAGTTTCAAAAAAGGCCTATTGAAATGATGACATATCAGTAAAGAGCTAAATTGGTACAAAAATGAGTCATGCAGTTTTCTAAATAAAAGTGCTTTAAACAGAGACAACAGAAAATGCAAAAGCTCTGGGGTGAAATCAAGCCTAGTTTGAATCAGAGAAAGAGCTAGAAGGCTGGTATGACTGGCATGCATGAGGAAAGGGGAGAGGAGTAAGAAATGAAGATGAAGACGGATAATGGGATAAGATGGGAATAGATGGGGTGAAATAAGATGGAATAGGATATAGGATAGGGTATAACAGAAAGTGAGGAAATCTGAAAAGGGAAAATAAAGAGCTAAGTTTTATACCAACCACATTTGAGAAATGCATTTACTTATTACATATTTACACAGGCCTCAAGTAGCAAATGATTACATGGGTCTCATAAGGCTATATGACTTCGTCAGGGAAGAGATATAGGCAAGGAATACAATTTGGGAATCATCAATGTTTAGAGAGCACTAGAACTATGATATTGGATGTAATCACCAAGAAAATAAATCAGAATAAATAAGACTTCCAGAGACTAAGCCCTGGAACACCCTCAACATTTAGAGGTCAAAGAGCTAAGGAACCAGCAAACTGAGAAGGTATGGTAAGGAAGAAAGAGAAAAACCAGTATGTTAGAGGCCTAGTGAACACAGCCTTTCAATAAGAAGACAGTGATCTCTTTCTAATAAGTCACTTAAGATGATGACATATACTTGATTTGGGGACTTATCAGCATGAAATCATTGGTGACCTAGAAAAGAACAGTTTGAGTAAACAGGTGAAGGAAGCAATGCCTTTTTGGAGTAGGTTTGTGAAGAAACTGGAGATACCTATTATAAATAACTCTGTTAAGAAGTTTTCTATGAAGGGAAAGAGATAAGTGGGGTTGAGGGAAAATAAAGCAAAGAGTAATTTTAAGATGAAAGAATTAATAGGATGTTTGAATAGTGATGGGAAATACCCAGCGGAGAATGAAAAATGAATGTGTCAGGAAAGAATTGGGAGAACTGCTACAGGACTGAATGGACTAGAAAAGAGGACAGGATCTTGGCCATTGCCAGAGAATGGGTAATTATCCAGAGTGAAGAGTGAAGGCACACTGTGTAGGGACATAGATGGAGGGAGGTAAGAAGATGCCACAGGGGGAGCTCATGGAAGCTCTTTGCTAAACGTTTTTATTTCCATAGTGAAATAGGAAGCAAATTCATCAGCCAAGAATAAAAATGGGGAGGGGCACATGAGTGGCTCAGTGGTTGAGCATCTGCCTTTGGCTTAGGTTGTGATCCTGGGGTCCTGGGATGGAGTCCTGCATCAGGCTCCCCACAGGGAGCCTGCTTCTCCCTCTGCCTATGTCTCTGCCTCTTTCTCTCTCTGTCTTTCTTGATAATTAATTAATTAATTAATTAATTAAAAAATAATATAGAGGGGGAGAAGTCTATGAAGGCTTGAGAAGTAAGGGAAAGGACGAAAAGAGTCATCTAGTGGATTAGGAGAAAAATAACCAGGGAAGTATAGTGCAATTACCTAGCACATTGAAAGCCCACTGCAAGTCAGCGATCATGGAAAAAAGTCAGCATGAGTGTGTGTGTGTGTGTGTGTGTGTGTGTGTGTCTGTGTGTGTTCACCTGAATGGGTGCAGACCTGACGTGAAAAAAGAGTTCCATGATTTAACCAGAGTTGATATTTTGTCTACGAAATAAGAAAGGAAGAACGAAGTTTAGGGTACATGTAAGAGAGTGATTATAATGGTAAAATGTGTAACATAAGCTAGGTGAGGAGAGAACAAAGAAGATAAAGTTTCAGTGAATAGATGATGAGACCAATATAATATAATGGATTGCTTAATCCATATTTATTTCAACATGTACCTGAGTATATTGTATAACCAGTGTTCCATTATATATACTTTGTTTAATCACATCCTATAGATGAACTGTAGTAGAAGCATTGGTGAATAGTAATAATAATTAATGACCTTTAATTTATTAATATTGTAGGAACTTAATGCTTAATGATTTGATTCCTAAGAAATATGAATACTTTAGAAACTTAATAATTTACCCATGTCATTGATAATAACTTATCAAAAAGGCACTAAAAGTATATTTATAATAAATTAGTAATGATTTCTCTCTATTCTGAAATTCCAAAAAATGTTCCTGTGTAAAATGTTAAAGATATTTCAACACTTAAGGAAGAGATTAACAAGTCCAAATTATTCACTGAAAACTCTGTTAACTTATAATGGATTCAAACTATATAAATATTGTGAAGTTGCCTTAAATTGTTCCTTTTTAAAGTGAAAGTATCAGATGAGAAAATCTCTATGGCCCTTCCAAAAACTAAAATTCTAGATCTCTATGAAATCTCTTAAATGTCTTATTAGCTGGAAGTGCAGTTAATTTACTTCTTTTAATAAAACAGATATATTTTAAAAATATATAATATTTTAACATAATTGTCTTTAACTCCTCAAATATTCCCTTTCTATCCTTTCCTGGCAGAGGTAAGAAAGGTTGGATTCTTAAACATAATATTTTTTTTATTTTGGAAAATACTTCATATCTTTGAAATCCCTTTTTCTTCATCCCCACAAATAAAGTTTGCTTAACACCCTACTCAATAGCACGAAGACTCTAAGGTTTAAAAAGCAATTCAGCCAGACTATGGAACAGAATACTGAATATGAACTCTCTATATGCGGTGTGGGTGGGGAGAGGAGGAGGGAGATGGAGAGGAGGCGAGAAAAAAAGGCTAGAGAACCAGACAATGAAAAAACTGCTCTTTTATTTTACACTATACTAGAATGGTACAATGGCCATATTAAATAAATAAAAATGGTTAAGAAATTTGATGCAGATCACATTTCTGATTTGATGCAAGACAAATAAAAACACATTTTATGTATTCTTCCTGCTAAGTACAACTATAAACCCTGGAAAAAATACATAAAGCAACCATCAGATGACTGAAAGAGAAAAAAAAGTAGACTGGAAAGAGACCACAAAAGTCAAGAAATGATCCTTCTAACCCTCCACACCATACATTAACAGAGGAGAGACAGCATCCTCCTCTTCTCCTTAGACACCACAGTTACAGAGGAGGGGAGAAGTTTGGTGGGGTCATCCACAACATGAACTAAGTAAATGACAGGAAAGAGTAGTATGTCTCCCCCTCCTATCTACAGAGTGAAGTGAGAATTGTGAAAGATAATAATTGCTGATGAAGAGAATTGTTTAAGCTGTGTATGAACTTCTGAGAAGATTCATGAGTGGCTAACATAAGAATATAAAGAGAATGTGCAGAAACCTATAGGAAGGCAGGAAAGAGGAAAGACAGAAAAATCAGAAAAAAAAAAACAAATATAAAGATAGACAAAGAAAACAATAGTAAAAGCATAGGAAATTAAGTTACATATAAGCACTGATCAAAGAAAGCTGGAGGGCTTTATTAATATTAGACAAATAATTCAGAACAAGTCAAATCACCAGGAAAATATGACAATGCTAAACGTATATGTATAAAACAATAGAGCTTCAAAATATATGAAGCAAAAATGATGGAAGTGAAAGGATAAATGTTGTTAAGGGCTTCAAAACCTTTCTTTTGGTAATCGTTAAAACCATACGAAAATGAGCAAGTGTAGAAAAGATCTAAATACCACCATTAACCCACAAATCTAACCGAAAGTTACAGAAAACTCCAGTGAACAGCAGCAGAATACACAGTCTCTTCAAATGCACATGGAAAATTCATCAGAAAGCACACATATTCATTCATGAAACCAACCCCAACAAATTGAGAACTAAAACACCATACAAAGTATATTTCCTATTCATAAGGGAATCATCAAAAATCTAAACAGAATGAATACAGGAAAGTCTCCCAACTCCTTCTCAATCTCATACTACAAATCTTACCCAGTACAATAAAGCAAGAAAACCAAACAAAAGGGATATAAAATCAAAAAGTAGAAATAGAACTTGCCTATTTGCAGATGACCTAATTACCTATATAGAAATGTTTAAGGTATATTCAAGAAAACTGCTATAACTAATAAGAATGCAAGGTCATCACACAGACACACATTGCAAACAAGGAACAATTGAAAGCAGAAATTTTACATGCAATTCATAACAATTACAAAAATTACCATATCATATTTCAGTATGAATCTAACAGAACATATCCAGAAGTTGTGTGCTAAAACTACAAAGATCTAAATAAAGAGACATACCATATTTGAGCAAAGGAGGACACAACATAGAAAAGATGTCAAATCTCTCCAAATTGTTCTATAGATGTAATCCATTCTATCAAAATCCCAGCAAGATTTTTGCAGATATAGATAATCTATCTATCTATCTATCTATCTATCTATCTATCTATCTATCATCTATCACTTAAAGGAAAAGGAACAGAAGCTTTAATCATTAAAATAATTTCAAAAAAGAATAAAATTTGAGTCACTGCATTACACAATAGTAAGACTTACTATAGAGCTACAGTAATTTGGACACTGGAATTGGCGAAGAGTATGCACACAGATCAACTGAACAAAATAGAGAGTCCAGAAGTAGACCAATAAAATATATCAATCAATATTTGGTAAAGGTGCAAAAACAATAAAATAAGAGTGATTAGCTTCTCAACAAATAATTTTGCAACAGTTGGGCATCCATGGGCAAAAGAATAATGACACTAACAATAACTTGACCTAAATCCAACACTTTATACAAAAATTAACTGAAAATGGATCAGAACTATTAATCAAAATATAGTACTACAAAACTAATAGAAGAAAAAAATAAGAGAAAATCCTTGTGACTTAGGGTTAGTGAAGAGTTTTTAGACATGGCACCAAAAGCACAATCCATAAAAAAAGAAAGAAATCAATAACCTAGACTCATCAGTATTAAAGACTTTTTCTCAGTGAAACACATTATTAAGATAATGAAAAGGTAAATCATAAATTGTGAGAAAGTATTGCCAAATGACATATCCAACAAAGGATCTGTTTTCAGAATATATAAACTCTTAAAGTCAATAAAGGAAAAGAGCTAATTAATAAATGAGTAAATAGGTATTTGACTAAATAGAATATATGGGGAACGAGTAGACAAAAAGATGTTGAATATTGTTTGTTACTTGGTAAATGCCGATGAAAGCATGATGAAAGACTTCTATACTATTAGAATGGACAAAATAAAAAAAAATACTAACAAGTTAAATCAAGTGTTGATGAGGATGTGGACACACCATATTTCTCACATGTTGCTAGCTAGAATGTATAATGGTATAGCCACTCTGGAAATCAGTATGTCAGTTAAAGATATATTACCATACAACTCAGCATTTGGCACTCTTTGTTTCTTTATCCTATAGAAATTAAAAGTATGTCCATACGACAATCTATACATAGATTTTCACAGCAACATTATTTGTAATTGCTGAATATCTTTCAACTACTAAATGAATAAACTGCTGTACAATAGAAATCTACTCAACAATAAAAAGAAATGAGTTATTGAAACACAACTTAGATGGATCTCACACTCACATTGTACAAAAAAAGACATTTGAAAAGGTTATATACACTGTATTATGCCATTTATAACATTCTTAAAATGACAAAATATAGCAATGAAGAATAGATCAGTGGTTGGAGAAAGGGCATTTGGGATTAGAGTTACAGGTAGGTTGGGAATTTCTTTATAGGGCTAGAATAATTTTGTAATCAGCTTGTGGTGCCAGTTATATGAATCTAGCCATGCAATAAACTTTCACAGAACTATAAAAGGCAAAATTTTAAAAATACATGTAAAAATGGATTCAATCCAAATAAATCTAGTTTAACCATATTGCAGTAATGCCAATTTCCCAGCTAAGTAAAGTACTCTGGTTGTAGACGTTATCACTGGGGAAAGCTGGTAAAAAGGTGCATAAAAACTGTACTATTTTTGCAACACCTTATAAGTCTTGAATTATTTAAAAACAAAAAATTAAAATGCATATAGGAAAATAAAATCCGGTTGATAAATTTGTAGAAACTCTGATCTAATATGCAACTATAGGATGTTGCTTTTTCTAAAATTATTTTCTTGAAGACCAAGAGCAAGAGAAGGATGTGCTAAGTTTTGTTAGCTACATTTTTATCAGAGGACAACTGAGACAATGTCCCATTTCTTTAAACATTTACATTTTGAGGTTTACAGGAAATAAGGTATACTAGTTTGATTTATATTAAATAAGGCATACTAAAGCTTGTATAATTGCTGATGTAAACACAAATTGTACAAGACCACCAGGATTCAAGTTCTGAGCAATGTAGAATAAATAAATACTCAGTGATTAAAAGATGTGCTCTAATGCATCTGTAAGCCAAATATTTAAAGAGCAATGTATTTCATCATTTAAAACTACAAGAGATGCTTACTGGACTTCCAAAGAAATTAAAAAACACTTTACAAGAAAATTAAAAACTTCCTTGACTGCTTTACATACAAATGTAGATAGAGTCACCAGTTCTTCTTAGGGTAGTATAGTTAATGGTCCCAAAGCAGTATTTCATTATTTTTAGAAACCCACTGGCAAAACTAGTTCTCAAAAAATTTATTTTCTTTCTTTTGAAATCATCTAATGGAACAAAAAGACACCAAAACAGAATAACTTAATACTTATATATATAATAGATTTTTAAAGTATCTGAATTAGTTCCCCCACCCACTTCATTCTAAATCTTGATTTGTTTATATCTTGGGTAAAAACAAAGCAGGAATACTACATACTTGTTTCAATTTGTTGAACTTTCTAAGATTAAGGAGACAAATTTCCAATTATTTGTAGCAATGTAGGGAAGCACTGTCATGTAAAGTACAAAATACTTAAAATTCAGCCTGGTGAATCATAGACTTCCAGGGCCTCTCTGAGAAAAGTAGCAATAATTTACTGGTCTGCTATTCACCTTTTGGAGAGAAGAATCAGATTAAGCACTGAAGACACTACCCCTGGGGGAACAGGAAGAGGGCAGCACATCAAGGAAAGAAAAGCAACCTGTGTTGAGCAACCATTTTGCCCCAACACTTATTATGTGCTATCTCAGTGAGATTACAGTGGCCCAAGTTGTCATCCACTTCTCAGCTTTACTGTTAAGGAATTGACGGCATAGAAATAGTGAATGCCTTGGGGTGCCTGAGTGGTGCAGTCAGTTAAGCCTCCAACTCTTGGTTTTGCTCAGGCTGCCATTTTAGGATTATGAGATCCAGCCCTACACCCAGCTCTGCATTCAGCACAGAGTCTGCCTAGGATTCTCTCTCTCTCTCTCCCTCTGTCTCTCCACTTCTCTTTCTCTCTCTCTCTCTCTCTCTCTCTCTCTCTCTCTCAAATAAATAAATAAATCTTAAAAAAAAAAAAAGAAACAGTTAATACCTTGACCAAGGACAGACAATTAGCCAAGCCAATTTCAGATCTCTATCCTCAAAGCTAGTACTCCTTGACTTGTGGAATATTATTGCCTCATAACATGTACAGATCAAAAGACATCGAGTGACTGCATTTCAACATTTATCCACAGAACTCATGGCTAAATGACAGTCAGTTTTACAGATAGCTAAAAAGCATCATCAGGTTGACAGCTTATTTGGGGTAACTGAAACATGAGAACACTATAATTCCCAGGCACAAAAAGACTTCGGTCTTAAAGGAAATTTGGAAAACACCCAGGCCTATTATTTCTGGTAAAATGTTTAGCTCACAGTAATATTGTGGGTTGGTTGGTGGTTTTTGGTTTTTGGGTTTTTTTTGTTTGTTTGTTTGGTTTTAAGACAATGTTTTTTCAATATGATTTTTACTAAGTTTTTTAGTAACTGTTTTAACTAAAACTATGTTTATTTGGCTTAGCATTTTTTTAACTAAACAAAACTGTTTGGGTTTTTTATTTACTAGTTTTTTATTATAAGTTTATATGTCTCATGAATTTTATCCTTTGGATTTCATTTCAAATTTAACTGTTGGTGTTCCTTTGTTTTTCTCTCCATAGCCATTTTCCTTACAGTCTAAAAAATGCCAGATTTAAATTGGTGATGGAAAACCAAATCAAACCATTAAATGTAGTATTTAGGTTGAAATTATAAACAAAATGCATCTATAAATTAATTTAATTCTCTGTGTGTATGCATGTCCACTTGTAGGCAGATTTTTAAATACAGTACAGTCCTGTAAATGTATTTTCTCTTCTCTAGGATTTTCTTATTGACATTTTATTTTTTCTAGCTTACTTTATTGTGACACAGTATATAATACATATACCATACAAAATATGTTAACTATGTTACAGTAAGTCTTCATGTAATAGTAGGCTACTAGTGGTCAAGTTTTGAGGGGAGTCAAAATATACATGTGATTTTTATAAAGACTTTATTTATTCATAAGAGGCACACACAGAGAGGCAGAAACACAGGCAGAGAGAGAAGCAGGCTCCTTGCTGGGAGCCCGATGGGGGACGAGATCCCCAGACCCGGGATCACACTCTAGCGGAAGGCAGACACTCAACCACAGAGGCACCCAAGCGTCCCTATATGTGAATTTTTAACTGTGCACGGGGTTCGTCTTCCAAACCCACATGTTGTTCAAGGGACAACTGTACATATAAACATTTATTTAAATTCTTATTTATTACATTTGTTTGATTCTGTGGCTATTCTTTCCATCTTCTCTACTCTGGTCTCCAACCTGAGAAACTTAACTGTGCAGACCATCTCAGCAGGCGTCCTTACTTCCTGGCAGCCGTAAGCCAATGGAGAGCCCCAACAGCTGGGAGCAGGAGAGAGAAATGAGGTTGGTGCAGTCAAGGGCATGGTAGTGTTTTATTTCCCAGTTCTTTCCCTGGGGGTCATCTGGGTCTAATTGTGTTAACAGGCACAGGTCTCAGAACAGCCTCCCCCACAGGATTTTCACTCCCCTGGGTTCCTAAAATATCTCTGTCCTCACTCTGTCATGAATGGTGGTAGTGATCCCTTACTATTAAATGTTTTCTCACTATTATCAGATTTCCTTTCTCACTGTCTGCCAGTTTGAGCATGTCACTTGCTTCCTCTGGGGTTATGAATGATGACAGTGATAATGAAATTTATATGGAGAGGGAGAAATTCATTTAATATAGCATGTGTTTTATGCATTAAGTTTAAAACAATAAAAACAAACACAAAGTAGAGTGAAAGACCTTCCCATACCCCAAACTTCTATGATCCCCAGAAAGAGCAACTATTAACTACTACTTATGTATGCAGTAGATCTATTTCTATCCATTTGCATACACATACTGGCAGATAATTTGTTCTCATGGTATGCTTAGATCATATGATGCATATTCATCTGTCACTTGTCTTTAAATATTTGCCTAATGATAGATATTTAGATTTATTAAACTTTTATATTGTTACCAACAATGATGCAATGAATATCTATATATATGATTGATAAGTTACTTTCTAAAAAACTTATTCAACATCATGCTGTTCTTCATTAAACAATTTTATTTAAACTCACAATTATATATGAGTGTGTGTATATGTATATGAAATGAACTATTACTAGAGAATTTTCTTTTAATATTAACAATTATGACATACCTTTTAAAACGAGTGAATATTACATTTTATTCTTTACATATATATGTTTTCCTTATTCCTCACAACCACCTTGGAATAAAGCTATCATTTTGTGATCTAATGTTGAAACTACAGAGGCTAAGAAATTAAAAAGCCCAAACCCTCAGAGCTTGCAAATAGAACTTTATATGAATGTAAGGACCTCTGTATTTAAACCCCTCCTCTTTGAACTACATCATGGTTTCTCTCCCCACTAGGCAAGATTCTTCACTTACAAAAGAAACTCAATGTCTAGTAGGGAAGTTGATCAGAATATTTTTCCTGAAATATAATTTTGGGCTTTTCTTCTGGCTATGTCTTCCTACTTCATGTATCATCTCCAGATTTATATCTACAGCAAGGGAGATACAATAGGCCAAAAAGAACAAATAAATGCTATTTATGGGTTTTAAGTTTCAAACACTAGCCTTGATCAGGTGGGGATAAGGAGTCAGGAGAGAAGAACTCAGATATAAAGAGCACATTGATAAGAATAAAGATTCAGTCATTCTGCATTTGGACCAGGTATTAATAATGATCCAGAGTAATAGTCTAAAAGTATAATTTAGAGGCTAGTGTTTCCCCAACAAGGAGTACTGTGTGTTAGTCATTGACCATACTGGCCACTAGGTCCAAGTCAATAGGAAAGCTGGAGGGAGATAGACCTCCAGGTAGTTGAACATGAGAGAGAAGATAACATTTTCCCCAATAAAGAAGTAAAATCAACCCAGCTGGGATAAACAACAGAGAGATTTGCTATGGATGTTAGAGTAAAAGAAATGTAGTGCTAGAAAACCGTGCCTGGAGAGTTTGGCTACTCAGTGAAGGGAGAATGGAGCATTGACCTGCAAGACAGATGACCATGAAATGCACACATGACAGAAACAAAGCAAACTGTGCAGTGCAATGAGCACAGTGAATAGAAGTGCTTATGAAGCCCTGTGAGCATCCAAGGAAAGCATTAATTAGCCTGAGGGAGAATCATCTGGTCTACTAAAAAAAGGAGGAAGGATTCAATTTTATTTATAGGATTTGATTTAACATCTCTAAAATGTTTCATTTAAGTAGAATAAACAGTAATATTTGAGAAATAGCTCCAGTTAGAATTATTTTATTAATTAAGCATGCTAAAAGTGTAAGCAGTCCACAGTTCTCCATTAATATTATTAACTATTATAAACCAAAGGGCTATAACAATGAGTTAGACAAAATACATTTTTTGTATGTCTTTCCCTGTTGTCTTAAAGCTTTAGACTGAAACAAATCACACTGAGTACCTAAAATAAAATCTACCTTGTCCCCATTCTATATTATACCGACATTACATTATAATGTGCTTTTTTATGATGTAGATTTTTATTGTCTCTCTGTACTTGCCTAGTTATAAACTTCATGAAGGCAAAGATCTTTGCCTGACAAATAAAAGGTTTTCTATAACATTTGTTGAATGAACGAATAGCAGGTGACATAAAATATTTTATGTTTACACTTAGATCATGTTGATTCTGGTTTTCTGGTTTTCCTGAGACTTTAAACCTAAAAATGTGTGCAACTTTGAAAAAACCCTTCACAGAATTTAGATGAATAAAACACTAGACTGCAAAGCAAATCAAAATGACACATTTTAATGATAATGTTATAAAATAAAGAGGATCTGTAAGCCAGCATATTTAGAATTTTTTTATAAATTGTGAAGCGAGTACATTGTGTGAAGTTTTTTACTATTCTGGGTTTTTGCTTATTTTCAAGAGACTATTTTGTCTTTCATTGTTTAAAGGAGACAAAACAATAAAATAGTAGAGAGGGCTTTTCAAGCAAGACAGTTTTGATAACCAGAAGCTACATGCTAGTTGCTAGTGAATCTGTATTTCATTCATGGTTAGTGAATTAAAATTACAGTAGTAATTATTCCTATTGCTATTTTGTAAATGCTTATAATTAGAAAGAGACAGAGCAATGTAGAACAAATACAACAATGTAGCCAAAGTGTTAGAATCAGAGTTCAAAGAACTTTAAAAATAGTATTTATTCCTGCCTCCCCAAATTTACCTCCTTCCCTGCTGGTAAGAGAATTTCAATTTTCCTTGCAAAACCACCAGCCCCTACTCTATCCCTGTGCTGGATTGATTTCAGCTCCCAGAATGGGCATGTGACCCACAGATGGCTAGTTTATCAGAGCAGGACATATGCTTCCTGGCCATGGGGACTGACCATAACCCAGTCAGTTTGGTGAAAGTTATCCTGAAGCTTTTATTGTAATAACTAGGAAAGGGATATTTTCTTTTTTGCTGAATTTAATGTTGGGAAAATGGAAGCCTTGACCTGCTGGTAAGGATGATGTTATCAATACAGAGGAAAGCTCCCCAGAAAATGAAGATTGGGAAATGGACTGTTTATGATAATACTGCATGTTTTCTCTCTGTCAGGTCTCATTCTAGGAACCTCATGTCTATTAACACAACATTCAAAGAAAGATGACATTATTATACACACTACATAGCTAAGAAAACTGTCAATGTGTGCAGTATCATAGCTAGTAAACAGTGGAACCAGGACATACAACAGAGGCTGTGCTCTTAAATCCAGCTGTGCATAAAACCACACATACCCCATTCTCTGACCTCCATCTATGACTTTTCTTTTTCTTTTTTTTTTAAGATTTTATTTATTTATTCATGAAAGACACAAAGAGAGAGAGGCAGAGACATAGGCAGAAAAAGAAGCAGGCTCCATGCAGGAAGCCCGATGTAGGACTTCATCTGGGGACTCCAGGATCATGCCCTGAGCTGAAGGCAGGTGCTAAACCTAACTGCTGAGCCACCCAGGCATCCCTATCTACTTTTCATTAAACGAGTCAATACACTCCCCTTTTAAGTCAGATTTTTTTTTTACATTTGCCATTAAAATTCTGAATAATAATAGCACTGTAATTAATGAGAGCAGGAACAAGTATGCTGAGATAACATAGGTCTACTATATAACTTGGCCCACTAAACAAAAAAAATAACATAGGATAGATCATGTCTGTGTAATATTAGCTATTATTTACACTATAGCAAACTAGTTAGTTGAGTACTATTTTTTTAAGGTTTTATTTATTTACTTATTTAGAGAGAGGGAGTATGAGCAGGGGGAGGGGCAGAAGAAGAGAGAAAAAGTGTATGGTAAGCAGATTACACTGAACATGAAGCCCAATGTGTAGCTTGATCGCATGACTCTGAGATCATGACTAGAGCCATAATCAAGAATTGGTCACTTAACTGACTGAGTCACCAAGGCACCCTTAATAGTCAAGTACTTGGATAAGAGTCTTGGATGGAATTTTTGAAGAGGTCAAAACATGACAGATCCCAATATACATATTATTCCTTGTGGGGGTAATAATGTGAAATTGAAAACTAAGCCTACCTATTAGTAGGGCTCTCCATTATGATAAAAAAAAGAAGTATCCTCTTAAGTACTAAATATTAAAATCTATACTTACAAAAGGACCACAGGCAATATACTGTTTCCATATTCAAAAAATTAATTTTCTTAGCAAAAGTTCAAATTATTTTAAAATTCAAACAATCAGACCAAATCCTGCCTACAAAGTATATAAAACTGACATTATAACTGGATAGGGTTTTTAGTTGTTGTTTTCTTAAAAAAAATATATATATATATATATATATATATATATATATATATATATATATGGAACACTTCATGGATTTGGGTGTAATCCCTCTATGCAGGGGCCGTGCTAATCTTATCTGTATCATTCCAATTTTAGTACATGTGCTGCCAAAGCAAACACTGTTATTTGATGTTTTAAGAGGCATGTTTAAAATCTATTATAGGCCAGGAATGAAATCTTGCCATTTGCAACAACATGGATAGAGGTAGAAGGTATAATGCTAAATGAGTCAGTCACAGTAAGACAAATACATATGATTTCATTCATATGTGAGATGTAAGAAACACAATAAAGAAAGAGAACAAACTGGTGGTTACCAGAGGGGAATTGTGCGGGGGATGGGTGAAATAGGTAAAAGAGATTAATGGGTGAAATAGGTGAAAAAGATTCTATACATCACTCACTTAATGAGCAGCGAGTGATGTATAGAATCTTTGAATCATTATATTGTACATCTGAAACTAATATGACACTGGATGCTTAACTATATTGGAATTAAAATTTTTAAAAATTCTCTTACAGGACAAAGTACCCTTTTTGAGTTTGTAGAGATTACGAGATTTTTCTCACATAAGTTTTTGGCAAAAAAGATTTTATTCTTTTGATCCATGCAAGAGCTTAGCTAGTGCTTATTACCCTTTAAGTTTCTGTAATTACTCATAAGAGCTTTAAAAATGCAGTTTTTCAGGTACCTCCTTTCAGGGAATATTTCCTCCACAGTGAGTCAGGGTTGACTTTAGATCCCACTCACCATATCCCTAGCCCTGCATCTGCCATAGAATTCAGTAATAAATGAGGCTTTTTCCTATAATAACTAGGAAAAAGGGACTCTCTTTTTTAAAAAAAATATTTATTTATGAGAGCCAAAGAGAAATAGAGAGGCAGAGACATAGGCAGAGGGAGAAGCAGGCTCCAAGCAGGGAGCCCGATGCAGGACTCAACACCAGAACTCCAGGATCACACCCTGAGCCAAAGGCAGACACTTAACAACCACTGAGCCACCCAGGCAAAAGGGACTCTCTTTTATTGGACTTAGAATTGAGAATATGGAAGCCTGGGACTATTGGCAATGGTGACTTCAACAAAGAAGAAGGTTGACCGGAGAGACAAGGATTTAATTTAAAAACAAAGTTTCTGAGGCTGACATTGAGTAAATATTGCATTCCTGTGATAATTGTTTTATGACTATTTCTTATAAAAAAATAGCTTGAATATAGCTTATTCTTATTATTCTATACCACTTTAGACTAAGGGCTTCATGAATAGAATTCCAATTCTATAAGATTTGTATAACAACCTTAATATAAACCCATATAATTCAAGGAAACTCAACTGAATTAGAAATTGTGCTTTATAAATTTGTCTTCAGTCACGCACGATGGAGCTATCAAATCCAATTAAGTACAAATTTACCAGACCTATAAGAGCAGAATCCAGAAACAGTGAAAAGTCTTTCATTAAGTGGATTCTATGTAAATAAGAGGTGCTATTTCTGGTCATACTACACTTTTAAACACTGAACTGTTTTGGTTAAAGAACAGAACCATTTACTCAACACCACTCAGCTTTCTTTATTAAAGTGTAGACATATCTTCTATTATTTCTTGGAAAACCTTCAAAACTGCAGAAAAAAAGGGATGACCACAATTAAAAATATTTTTAAAAAAAATTCTCTTTGGTGATATGAGTCAACAATTAAAACTATGCTTAGCTTCTAAAACAAACTAAAAAAAGGAGCTGTTTTTGAAAATAAAATGTGTACGGTTTACTAAGTGAAGCTGAAGGATGGACCCTTCCAGATGGTTTGGAAGATCTACATGGTGGTAGTTATACATGGCTTATCTGACACATCTGTCTGACCTTTATTTAGTCTAGCAGTACCATTTGTCTCAATTTGAAATTATGTAATCAATGACCATAAAACTTTAGGAATTTATGGTTACTTCCCAAACTCTCTTTTCTAAGAACTATTAAATTGTTTCCTAAAGAAAGATAAACAAAAGATACAATTCAAGAGAGTAGATCACATGAACCCCAAAGAGTCCCAACTTGCAACTCACCTTCTATTCTTCGGCTTTCTTAGGAATACACAAACTTTTGCTTCATATTGCTTTGGGGGCCACAAAGAATTGTGAAGTAGAAGTAAAAGGTGTCATATAACAGATCGTTACTACTCAAAGTGTGGTACCAGGACTAGTAGCAATAGCACTACCTGGGAGCTGGTTAGAAATATTGAATCTCAGGCCCTGCCCTGGACCTGTCTGAATCAGAATCTGCATTTGCAATCCACAGTTGATTTGTAGGCAGGTCACAATAGGCGGAGGTCTCTGAATTATGTTTATAAGGACACTAACTCCTAAAAGTCTTTGCCTATATACTTTTCCAGTCTTGACTTTTCTGTCAGCTGATTACAGATATAACAAGGACTAACCATAATTATAGCTAATGCTTATTTTATTGCATGCTTGCACTAAATAAATTACATAAATTACTTTATTTTATCCTAAAACTATTGCTTACGAGATGTATTTATGACACAAGGAAGTGATTCTCACACTTGAGCCTTCATTCAGAAGCACCTGAAGGGCTCCTTTAAGAAACAGTTTGCTCAGCCTACACACCAGAGTTTCTGATTCAATAAATTTGAATATGCTTCCAAGATCTGGGTTTCACCAAGTACTCAGCTGATGCTGATTGAGACCACTAATGCAGAAGCCCCAAATATTAGGATCTATCCATTCAACTACCTGAGTCCACATCTCAGATGCAGGCTATTTGTCAAAAAAAATTTATCTAGTCTGAGGGGTTCTTTCTGGGCCCCCTTTCTTCTCACAGTTGTCACTGCTCATTCTGCCTCTTTTCTTAAGCCAACTGCAAAAGACAATGTACTTTTTCCCATCCCTCCTCCTGACTGTCCTTAAGTCTTAAATGTTTTGGCTTTGATGTTATCAGTGCTAATTAGTGCAGAGTGATGGGTAATTTTTGTGTGTAAGAAACAGTCCAGAAATTTCACCAACTCTCAGAGTTTATTCCCTTGACTCTTACTTCAGATTTTAATATGGAATTAAGTTCCTATTAAATTCTTGGGGCCTTTATGTTCAAATAACTCAGAGGCGCTTCAAAGAAATAACTAGTTTAAATTCACATCTTTGTAAGAAAAAGAGATTGTTGAAATACTTCCATTTACATTACTTCATTTGCTTCTGTCAAGAATTAAACATGCAAGGTAAATAAAATAAATTAATGCCACAAAAAATTAGGAGGAACTGAAAAGAAAGTAGCAACTGAAAGATAAGTTTTAGTTTAGGGTGATCCTCTATTCAGAATAACCATATTTCCATTTTTTAAAAAAGATTTTATTTATTTATTCATGAAAGACACACACACACACAGAGAGAGAGAGAGACAGAGAGGCAGAGACACAGGCAGAGGAAGAAGCAGGCTCCACGCAGGGAGCCTGATGTGGGACTTGATCCCGGGTCTCCAGGATCACAACCTAGGCCTAAAGCAGCGCTAAACCACTAGGCCACCTGGGCTGCCCCTATAGTTCCACTTTTATACATGTTCAAACAGGGCCTTATGTACATCTCAAAACTATGCAGTAATTGTTATATGTGTGGGTATTCTATATACACATAGTTTTATTGTTTTATTTACATAAACATTTCTCAGTTGGAAAGAGTTGTGTTCACATCAGATTTTACCTAAAGAAATCATGTGTTAGATACTTGGAATAGCATCCCTAGAAACATAAAAATGAAAAAAAGGTTGTTTTAGATCAATAATTAGTAGTGAAAATGTATGCTTACTTTTCTTCTCCCATATGTTCTGAACAGGAATTATTTACACAGAAGGCATACCCATTGCACTATTAAGTAAGAGATAAATATTTTTAATTTCTTCCTTCAGGCCACTAACACAATTAGTCTGCTAACACATTCAACTACAGAAGGATAGAGACAGTGGTTAAAACATGACTTAACAAGCCTGCTGTGAATCCACATATTAGTTTTTGAAATATTTTTACATTTGAAAAGGAGAATCCAGAACAAAATTTAAGTAAATACAACTACTAGAGGTTTTAACTTAATCTCAGCTATACTCATGTAAAAACGCAGACCGTATATAGCATGTGTGGGGTTAGTCCCTCAGGAGATGATGTGACTGAACAGTGAGCCTCTTGGGAAAGCTTATCTCACAGGAGACTAAAAATCAATCATTTGAGGAGCACTGAAGGGAAAGAGGGATTCTCAATTTACATCTATTAATATTAGCATAACTAACGTAATTCAGTTATAGTTATTTTTAACACTAGTGTCCTTTAACTTTTATACTAAATTTAAAAATGATTACCCACCACTGTTATGGTAAATTCTCCTTATCATTTCTTGTAAGGCAGGTCTAGGGGTGATGAACTCCCTTAGTTTCTATTTATCTTTATCTTCCCTTCCCTTTTGAAAGATAATTTTTCCAGGTATAGCAGCTTGGTTAGCCGGGTATACATCCCACACCCTTCTGGCCTTCAAGGATTCTGCTGAAATATCTGCTAATAATATTATGGGCCTTCCTTGTATACAAGTGACTTTTCTCTTGCTGCTTTCAAAATTCTCTCTTTAACTTCTGACAATTAGACTATAATGTGTCTCCATGTGGTTCTCTTTGGATCCATCTACAATACAATCTAAGAATCTTACTTTTGAGTATATAACCAAAGGAAATGAAATTAGTATTTCAAAGAGATATTTACACTCCTGTGTTCACTGCAGCATTATTCATGATAGCCAAGATACGGAAACTACCTGTGTCTACAGACAGAAGAATGAATAAAGAAAATGTGATGTCTGTGTATGTGTTTGGATATATATAATATATAATATATGATATATATATTATATATTATATATATATTATATGCGTGGTTATAAATATAGAACCTTAAAAAACAAGGGAATCCTGCTATTTGAGATAACATGGATGAACCTAGAGGACACTACGTTAAGTGAAATAAGCCAGGCACAAATATAGTTGGCCCTTGAACAACATAAGGGTTAGGGGCATGAACTCATTGTGCAGTCAAAAATCTATCTATAACTTTTGGCTTTCCCAAAACTTAACAACTAATAGGCTACTGTTGGCTGGAAGCCTTACTGATAACATAAGCATTTGATTAACACATGCTTTATATATTTCTTATAACAATGTTCTTACAATAAAATATGCTAGAGAAGGGGAAATGTTATTAAGAAAATCATAAGGAAGAGAATACGTTTATAGTACTGTAATGTAAAAAATCCACATATAAGTAGACCTGCACTGTTCAAAATCATGTTGTTCAAGGGTCAACGATACTGATCTCGGGAGGCAAAGTTAAAATGCCAGAGGAGCAGGGGTACTCTAGGCTTGCCTCATCCTCTGAACATAGCTACATAAACATCAAATCATTTTTAACACCCAAGAAATCAATCTGAGAACTGCAGAGAGCAAAAATGTACAACTAGAGGTAGAAAAATACCATATGGGAGATGCAGCAGTTACAAATTAGTATCTAAATGTGCTAATCACAGTAGCTCTCGCTGTGTGTTGATTCAAATGTTCCTATTTGTATTATCCAGTCACTTTCAGTTTTAATATTGTCTTTCAGCTTAATCTGTTTTCTCTGTTCCTGTCCAAGAAGGTTTTTTTGTTGGAGCAAGTCTTATGGGAACAAATTCTGAGTAGAGGTCATCTCTGGCCTCATGATTATGGTCTTTGAGAATATGCTGGTTGATATTGACTGGGGTGAGTTGGTTGGGTACCCATATCAGGGTACTATACCATATACGCTGCTAAAGTCCTGGGCCAAAACTCATTTCATTTATATCTGGAAGAGGAACAAGAATATCTTCCTGGCTAATCCAACCTTATATAGATTCATGTTAATGCTACAAACTACTCTGAGGCTCTGCTACATCATCAAACCAAAACTCAGTCTAGGATGTGGGCATTCCTTGCCTCTCACCATGCTAGACCCCATAGCAACTCAGCTATGTATGATTTCACCATGTGGAGATATAGGGAAATATTTGAGTCTCTCTTACTATCAGAAGAGAACTAAGAAAAGCTCTAGTGTGCAACTCAAGCCCTCTTTTTTCTCATCTTTTTACTTGGTACAAACTCACCAAAGTAGAACTATTCTGGAATAAGTTCTAAATGAAATATGAGCCAAGTTTCTTTAAGCCTTGATGTTTCTATAAATACCTCTAATATATTTTCCCTCTGTGAGACGTCTTACTCATTTCCAGTTTCCCCGTATACCTAGTCCCCTTTTTAATTTTAATACCTCCCTGAATCACATACAACAAACAAATATCTGGTATTGTTCATAATAATAAGTAACAGAAATATTTTAGGTCACTTTATTCTGCCTTAAATTTTAAAATCCTTCAACTGTTTGATTACTAAGGCCATATTTCCAAAGGAAACAAAAAGCATTTCTCTTCCAAGGATGTTAAAAGAAATATGTTGTTTATTTGTTTGTTGAGTATGTTGTTTGGTTTATACAATTTTATGAATCTCAGAAATTATGTTATAGCATATGATATTTGTGGTGGGCTTTCATATTAAGCTAATAAAGGCAATCATTAAATAGCATATCAAAGACAAGATATTTGTAAGCATCATGAAATAACTCAATCAACCTTATTATGTGATGACAATGACAATATTATTGATAGTTTGGTAAAGAAATCATTTCAGGGTCAGATATATTGAATGTAGGGATCTCCACTTTGATTTTTTCAAATTTCCACCTCAGAAATACAATATAATTAAAATAGACTCTGATGTTTATAATAGTGAGAATACTATTCTCTATAAAGCATTATTATCTCTCTCTATAAAGCATTATTAAAATGCTTCTGGGACTATGGGGATCCCTGGGTGGCTCAGCGGTTTAGCGCTTGCCTTCGGCCCAGGGTGCGATCCTGGAGGCTCAGGATCGAGTCTCAGGATTGAGTCCCACATCGGGCTCCCTGCATGGAGCCTGCTTCTCCCTCTGCCTGTGTCTCTGCTTCTCTCTCTCGCTCTGTGTCTCTCATGAATAAATAAATAAAATCTTAAAAAAAATGCTTCTGGGACTAAAGAAATTTCTTAACAAAATTCTATTTAAGAAGGAAAAATATTTTATGGAAGTAGGGAAAAAAAAAAACCCGATAGCAGGAATTTCAAACACTGTAACACTTTTGTTAGTCATGTTAGCAAACAGGGTCCTTGAATAGTCTGAGTAAGTAAAATGTGTCTGATAAGACTATAACTAATATTTATTGAGTACCTATATAAGATGTGTTAGGTTGTTCTGACATTATTCTAATTTATTATCTCAAAATTTGACCTCTTGACTAAAAGATTTAAATAATGAAAACACCACTACTACTATTCATAAAATTGTGATTTTTCAGCATTTAAAAAATGAATTTTCAGATTAGAAACTAAGTATAATTCTAGCCTTCTAATTATCTTGGGAAAAAATGATGGTAGCAGAGGTTCCTCCATATTTGTTGAAATAAAATAAAAATACTATGGTTTGTTATTGACATTTTTAAATTTGAGTTTCTTTTACATTTAACAACAGATGAATTAGACATAAGGAAAGGCAACAGTATTCAAAAAGAGTATTCACCTAGCCCAGGGTAAAAATCAATTTATAAAGTAAGCCTTGAATTTTAGACACGAGAGAATGAGAAAAAAATCTAAGACCTCTTATCTCAGTAAATCTCTCATGCACAAGAATATCCTGAGATAGGGATGTTAGCACATATGTGGCTGATTAAGGTAAAAGGTAAAAAAAGACAAAACAGAGTACTTTTCATCAACAAATACTGATAATTATATAATAGGTATTTTTCAGGTAAAAATGTAAACGTATTTCTAGGAGAAAAAATTACCACCATATGAAGACAACATTCTCAACAAGTGAAAATATAACAAGAAAAAGGAAAAAGATACAAAATATTGTTGAAAGAAGTAGTTTGGGATAAAGTATATACACTTGGACTTTTTTTCATGATTAAGTTGTAAAATTTCATGGTGAGAATGCCAAACAAAAGAGCAAGACCAGATGCAAACTGTGGTGTACATAACCCTCCTGCCCCTGCACAGATGGATTATCTGTTCCTCAAATTACCTACAATGATCAGGACCCACTCACAACCACCAGAGCTAGATTTAGTGGGAAATAGCCATTTGGTTTCAGGACTTGCAGATCTATGAGAGGCCCTGAAACATTGCTGAAAATATAACAAGAAAACACTTTGATTAGTCTCTTGGGTTTGCAATTCATCTTTTCCCAACACATGTTAAAATAAAAACAGATGGTCACTAAAATGTCTCTATAGCAGAGCTTTTGCTGCTGAAGTATGCAAATTAAGCCATGACCATCTCATTGCTCTTCCTCTTCCTTTCCCTCTTACTGATTTTCTATTTGTCTAACTAAATGTTCCTGGAGAATCCTAATTAAAGGAGCTTGGAATGTATACCCAGGGAATTTGAATTTTTAAAGAAAACACTCAGGGTGATTCTGAATCACATGTTCCAAAGACCAACAGAAAAACACTGTCTTTACCTTTCAAACACCAGCTTAGCTTTTCCCACTTAATTGAAATAATTCCTCAAAGATATCTGCCATTTTACAATTTTCAGATCTCCAATATAAGGTTACCTTTCTCAATCTCTCTGAAAAAAGCCTTTAAAACCCACTGGTTAACCATATTCTTTTTCTGAAACTCTTTCCTCCTTTGACATCTGAATCCTGAAGCAATCCTAATTGTTCTCCAGGCTTAAGAGGTGATTCAACATCATGACTATAACCATAGGCTCTGGAGCCAGCTTGCCAGGATTCAGAGTCTGAATTCACCTCTCTCGAGCGAAGAGGCCTTGGGCATATCACCTTCTCTGTCACAGCTTACTGATCTACATAATGGACACAAACTATAGTAACTCGCAAAAATATGATTTAATATATGTATAATTACATATCTAGCACAAAGTAAATTCAAAGCAAATGCTATTCATTATTTATATTTCTAACACCCTCATTATCTTCTTAGGGTACCCTTTCACTTCCTCCTACAGGACAAGAATTAAATTTTAATACTGCTTTATTTCTTTTGGCTATTTTATAACTCCCTCAGTTATAGTTCTTTTATCAGTGAGATAAAATTCTATTTAGTAGCACAAACTGAATAAGTACCTAGGTCAGATTATCATCTTTGTTACCCCTCCAGTCAGCTTTTCCTCTGTTCAGTCTTAACATTTAACCACACTAATTTAACAGTCACACAGCATACAACAGGGTTCTAACCTAGAACCTTGCTAATTCTTTATTCAAGCTGTATTCACTCTTTTATTCCTCCTGCTATTTATATATATTGCACCAATTTTCTTTGTTAAAAGATTGTAATCTTCTTTGGAATTGGGAAATATGAATTATTTATCAGAATTACTATTGCATACACACATTTGTTTAATAGATGTTAATGAAGTTAAATATTCTTAGTTTGATTGTTTTTATTCCTCTCTTTTTGAAACCACACTTATTGTACCCGTAAGTCATTGATTAGTTCATACAATTCTCTATACTTCTATACTTTTATTTAGCCACCGAAATATAATCTTAACAGAAAATCATGTTTTTCATCATATATTCTCTCTGAAGTAAAACCTTGAATTGAAATTTATATTCATTTCTCTTCTCTAAAGATTGGCAAATCTTAAATTAGTAATAAATATGTCCTGCCCACATTTCTGATTTCAACATTGTACCTGATACAAGTAGTTGGAAATGGACATGCATATATAATATGCCCTTGTCTACCTGTATGCCTCGTGTCAACCTCAATCTGTTTAGTCTTAACGCCCATTTTAGTTCCCCAAGAAGAAACTAAATGCATATAAAATGTCAAGAAACAGAATTCTTTACTGAAGATGCCACAGGTGAGAAGCAAGAGAGAATTACAGCACACATTACAAAGTTAACAAATTAAAATCTCAGAAGTCTGTCCCTTCTATCCTCTTATCCCTGAACCCAAGACAACATTCACTTTCTGACCTGTCCGGCTCCTAGTCTCCAAACTCATTTGCTCTTCACTTATCTACAATTACGTTGGGCATGTCAGTTATATCCCATCTCTAACTGTAAACCAACATAACTAAATTCATCACAATGTTCATCTAACAGTGAGCCCCACTTTTAATGCTATTTCAGATTAATCTTAAAGGTATTCTGAAGTTTGGATGGAAATCAAAATTATAGAGGACTTTTTTCCTACCCCTGTGGGTTTCTGTATTTGTATTTAGCTTCAGGGTTTTATCTCATTTTCATCACATTTTTGTTATATATTCCAGAAATTCCTATTTTATTCTTCTCCACTGTGCCATGCTGCTATGGATTTATTTACTTTTGTTCTCAAATTTCTTGTGTCACATCATTGCAATTTTGAAAACAAAAAGAGGAAATAGATGTATCAAGGTTCATATTTTTGAAAATTAGTTTCTTACCTCTTATTTGAAGACTTAAAATTAATATTTTGGAAGTCTATTTAACGAATTAAAGTGCCAACTTAAAAATACACACATACACATACACACATGCTCATACTACTGTTTTGTGTTTCTGATAAATACAAAATGATGAAGCATGCCATGCCTGAGTTGAAGCTGTAGAAACTTCCCAAAGCCAATTTAAATATGGTTGGCCTCCACATGTAAACTAACCTGTTTAGGAAAGGGGAATTTATATAAAAGCATCACATTTCCATTACCTACTAGCTCTGTTACCATGAGCAAATTATTTTTAGGGGAAATATAAATAAAATAGGAAAATTAAAAAATATGTACTTTCAAACATAGAAAAGTGAAAGTGATTATTTTCCTAAGACTAGAGAATACAAATACTAGAACTGGAAGATATTGTTGTGGAAGGAGTTACTGACTGAAAGGGCAAAGGTAAGGAAACAAGAGAAAGTTCAACCTGTGCTAGACAGATTTGGAGTTCAGATGAACAAATGCATTTTTCTGCACCCCCAGTTTATGCTACCACTGGTAGGAGCTCCCAATTTTTCAAATATCCCCAAAGAAACACACAAATATACATACAGAAAATTACAAATAGAAAACTCTTTAAATTCTATTCTCAGGATGCTTGGGTGGCTGAGTCATTTAAACATCTGCCTCTGGCTCAAGTCATGATTCCAGGGTCCTGGGATGGAGTCTCACATCCAGCTCCCTGATAAGCAGGGACTCAGCTTCCCCCACTCCCTCTGCCCCTCCTTCCTACTCATGCTCTTTCAAAAAAATTAATAAAATCTTTTAAAAAAATTCTTTTCTCAAACTAAATGGCATGTATTTAATTCACTCTTTTTTTTCTTAATGTTTCTTTTAGGTGAAAAATATTTCACCTAAGTTTTCATGAATAACAACAGTCCTGAAGAGCTAGATTATACTTCTTTTAGGGCACAGTTGCCCACTGACATCGTATCCAGATGGGGGTCATGCTGGATTATCAGTCTCAGATTATAAAACATCACTATTATTCCAGTAAAGAGGATTTTTCTTAGAGATACAGACTGGATTAAAAAAAAATGCCTGCGTTGATAAAGATGCTGCTTGTTCAATGAAATTAATGTGGAGTCCAGGTGAAGCAAGTAGCTAGCAGCTAGAATTCCATCTGTTTGAAATGATCAATGTGTTTTCCTTTTATGGAGAAAAAAAAAAAGTTGATAACCAAAGCCTAAAACCATCTCAAAATCTGAACATGATAAAACTAACATTTGTCATTTTCTCCCATGTTTTTATCTTTCAGTAATAAAAAGGAAACTTAGATCACTCAAAAACAAAATGTCTTATTACATAATGTTGGACAATTTAATATCAGCATTTTTTCATTGTTTCCCCTAGACTGAACCTTCTAAAGGATATGGTCAAGAAGAGAGAAGTTTGAGAAAAACAATATTCCTTATTGCCATATCACATTTTGTCTTATACTCATATGGATAAAATATTATTAAGAAAGTTATCATTATTTAATAAAATAATCCCAAAAGGCTGATGCTACTAATCCTTAAATGTCCTAATAAGTTCTTACTAGTCTGTGGACAAATAGTCCTTGGAAATCAAAAGATGAAATGAATTTTTATATAAAGGAGGAATTTATTATAAAATCAAGACCTGAAATAACAGAAAATTTTATGAAGCTATTTTGAATTTTTATTAACTATCAATGTTGCAAGAGAAGGCACCTCTTATAAATTGAAAATCTACTGATACTTTAAACCTTGTCCTAGACAATCAATAGAAAGAGGAAAGAGAATAGATCAGTGAGAGCTCGAAAGCAAAATTTTATTTAGCTTTTCTGTTAAATAAAAGAAAATTTAATGCTAAGAGGATAGATAAGGGCGGCAATATTCTAGATTTATGTGCTACAAAACAATGAGCACCGAAAGACTCTAGAATACTATTAGATAAAACTGAATTATTTGATAGCAGTTTCAACCCAATAAAAATAGAAAACCACGCTTAATAAAATAACTCAAATATGACAAAGGTATTCTGAATAAAATAAAGTTGTCACAATAGGTCAAGTTGTTACTCAATCCTTTAACGAGCTTTTAACAACAGCTTAACCATGGTGAGTAAGCACATGAACTGAATTAAATTTGTTGGTCATAGAAAGTTTTACCCTTGTTACATGTATTCCAAAATGCTCTTAAGAATCAATCAAAGGAGCATCTTTATACTAATCTTCAAATTTCAGTTTTTAGATAAAAGTATAATTTTAGTATACTTATATATTCTTAGTATGCTTCATTTTATTAATTTTTTTAAAAAGATGTTTATTTATTTACTCATGAGAGACACAGAGAGAAGGCAGAGACATAGACAGGCAGAGGGAGAAGCAGGCTTCTCGCAGGGAGCCTGATGTGGGACTTGATCCTGGAATTTCAGGATCACACCCTGAGCTGAAGGCAGATGCTCAGTCGCTCACCTGCTGAGCCACCCAGGCATCCCACCATGCTTCATTTTAATACTCAACTTTATACTCCCTGAAAATCTTATAAAAGATCCTACATACACAATAAAAACCTTATTTTTTCACTGTAGAATATATCACATAATTAGAACATAAAATGCCAAATGTGAGCAAAATCTGAACATTTACCCATAAATCTTAATTCCATTATTAATTTCTTTAGAATAATTTTAAAGCATGCATTAATAAAAAGGCGGTACTATGCAAACACTATTATATTATCATACATGTAATACTGTACAGTTTTACTTACTCATATTTATTTTCATACCTGGTAGAACCATGACAATTTAGAAGAAATTACATTTGCAGAACCCTTGTGATTTTTTATTTTAGTTTTGAACATTTATGAACAGCCCAGATGAGATAATATTATTTTATATCATCATAAAAATAATGGTTCTCTGCAGAACTTAATTTCTAATTAAAAACAAAATGAAAGGTGTTTTCCAAAGAGAAAAATTAGTAAGCCATGCAGTTTGTACTGAAATTCCTTTAGTTTATAGTTTTCATGAGAGGGTGAGGCATGGAATTTCTGGAATATGATAAAGCTAAACATTTAAGCATTCTTTTTACTACAGAATACCCTTTTGCTATTTCTGTATCTTCTCACCTTAAAAAATGTGCAACTAAAAGAAATGTATTTCTGGAGTAACAGTGAATGTATAGTGATAGATTATAAAATGACTTATTTACATGACTATTCTCCAAAAATATTTTCAGCAGTTGGTAAAGAGAATTTATGGAAACATTAGGTATTTTGTAATAATGTAAATTGTTTAAAAAATAACATAACTCAACAACATAAGAATACATCCAAATACATGACACAATTTTGTGACACTGGAGTTTAAGTTTACCAGGGGGATTTGTATGTTGCTGATAATGGAGACATAGGAAACTTTATGCATTGAGTTATTTGGCAAATGTCTTAGTCCCTTTGATTCTTGGCTACCTTGTTTATAAAATAGAATAATATGTGCTTTGCAAAGCTGTTGACTGGGGTTTCATAGATGATATATATATAAGACACCCAGAATAATAAATGCTAGCTCACTTTTTGTTCTCTTTATATTTTTTATGACAAAACTTATATTCAGGCAACAAATAGACAATATAGATGGGGGAAAGTATTAAATTTTGTTGCTTTTGCACAATGAAGCATACTATACATATCACTTTAAGATAAAACAAGCATCGGTGGTGTCTTAGGTAGATTTCCAGGAAGTAGAGTCAGATGATTTTGTGGGCGAGTGGTGAATGAGGGTTCTATACCTCTGAGGCATGAGGAAAGCAGGACTGGGTAAGGGGTGAGGCAAGGATATGATAGTACTGCCACAGTACCATCAGCAAATCTGAAGCTGGAATAGCTTTTTAGAGCTGTATACCGACTTTTGAGGCAAGGAGCTGGGGCTTCTTCAGGCTGCCCTCAAGAAAGGAACAAGTTCAAGAGAGGAGAGGTAGCTCCCTTTGGCTGAGGGCATGCTTAGGGAAGAACCCAGCAGGCAGCATTTCCAACTCAGCAGGAGGGACTTTGGAGACTCAGGATAGCATGCACCCAAGTGTGGAGCACATGTTCCATATAACAACTTCTCCAAAGAGTGCAGCACTATCAGAAATGTAAAAGTCTTACCTGTGGGAACAGTAGCTTATTAATTAGTACACCTAATGCATTTTTTCACTATGATCTTCAGATGACCACTTACTCTATTAAGTGAGATGACATGAAAAATGTAATATTTTGCTTAAAAATGCAGAAACCAAATTTTAGATGATTGTCTACTCTTGTTTACTCTTGTCTTCTGTAGTATTTGTTAGGATATGACTTTAGGCATATAATTATAATGATGCTCTACGTTCAGTAAAGTCAGAAATGATAGTATGTTTTTCTCCATTTAGACAATCTCAAATGAATAATAATTAGTTCCATGTCTACTATTTATTTTATTTTCATCCTTAAAAATAAATCAATTAAGTACAAGGTTGGATGAATTCAGGTAAACATCTCTATTGTCATATTCCTTTTTGGCACTACTATATTAAATTATTCCCCATTTGAAATCTAGATTGAAGAGAAGATTTTCTAAGATGGAAGCAGTTCACAGCAGTCCATTCTTCAAGTGTGTACATTCCAGAAGAAGAATAAAACAATTTCTATTTCTCCAAATAAAAATGATAATATTCTCAATTAAGAATTTTTTTGGATCCTTTATTATTAGAAATTCCATTTTTAGCTTGGTTTCTGTGTGATAAAGGAATCACAAGTAATAGGTATATAAGGCTTGGAATGGGGCTTCTTTCTAATTCTGAAAAAGTCTGAAAAAGTACACTTTGGGAGTGGGGAAATGGAGGAATATGTATAAGAAATAATATCTCCATATTAATGTAAGGAACTAAGTCAGTTGTGAAGTTGATTGCCTGTAGTAACATCCACCTGTACAAAAAGGTGAGGCTTTCCTCTGAAGTATCATTCCAGGCCAAACTAATATGACCTAAACCAAGTGTTCTTATTAATTCCTGGTTGTTTTTAATGACTCTTACTAGAAAGAGCCTTGGAAAAAATATGAATAGAAAAATGTAGCAATAAATTTTGTTAAGCACCATATTGATCAATGCATTGTTGGAAATATGATACGATTTTTTTTTATCTTTCCTAAAATGATTTCTCTCTTTGAATAAAGAAAGGCAAGTTTCTACAGAATATTCATTCTGAGGAGGCAGCAGACTTCAGAAGTGCAGATATGTAAATGAATAAGACCTGAGTTTGATTGCTAGTTTGACCATTTAATAGTTGTGTGACCTTCATCACACTATTTAATCAATGTTACCCTCAATTTCCACATTTATAAGAAAAATATGATAGCAACATCCCTGTGGTTGTAATAAAAAATTAAACAAGAAAATGCACATAAAAATTTTATCACAATACTACCCTATACTAAATGCACTGATAAAATTATTTTAAAATACCAATTTGAGGGAAATCATTCCTAGTATTAGGATTTGAAAACCTTTGACCATTCTAAATTTTGTTTGGGATTGGCTCTGATTTGAGTTTCTAAGCTAGGCATGACTTTTGTCTTGGTTTCCTTGTATGATATCATTTATTACTCCTCCCAAAAGAGTTTTGTAAATGTAAAGGTAGGTAAAGTAAAACACCAGACTCGTCACCATTACCTCCAATAATACAGACTTAAAGAAAAACAATTTGAAATTTAATCATACTGTGCTTAAGAAGATTTTACCCAAATAATAAAAAAAAAAAAAGATTTTACCCAAATGTCAAACATAAGGTGAAGTAGTTCAAAATAGAGGCTGTGAAATATATATTTTAAACATGACTTAAGAAATACATTTTTGTCTTACTAGTTCATTTTATGCCTGTAGAATTTAGTAGTTCTCAATTATTTTCTGATTACTACTTTTAAAAAATATTTTATTTATTTGTTCATGAGAGATGCACAGAGGGAGGCAGAGACATAGGCAGAGGGAGAAGCAGGCTCCTGGAGGGGAGCCTGACACGGGACTCAATCTCGCCGCTCTAGGACCATGCCCTGAGCTGAATGCAGAGCTCAACCACCGAGCTACTCAGGCACTCCTTGATGACTATTTTTGTTTTTTACATGTCTTTTGACCACCAACATCCAAGATTAACAATTAGTCATACAACAGAAACATAAATACGGAGTCCTTTCCAGTAGACTACTTTAGCTTAGCCATATAAAAACACAAGGCAAGGTAGAAATAATTTCCATTTTTAAAATGTAGAGTTTTTCTTCTCATTATTTGGTAGCCTTGAAGCAAACTACAAATTTATGTTAAAAAAAAAACTTCATGATGCCAAACATTAGCATAGATGAATATTTGGTCTCATTATTAAAGCCTTAAAATTTAGACAAATGCATATTATTTACCAAACATGAAGCATCCAACCAGAATTCAGTATTGTAACATTTTGTTTGCTATTGTTTTAGCTTTCCAAAGGAATCCACTCTTCTCCCGCCTCAACTCCTCATGTTTTTTTCTAAAAACAGTTCCATTGTTTCCAAAAGTATTTTGTGCTATTTTTAAAATCTGTTTACTCTAAAACTCAGCATACACTTTCAAAAAGTATTCTAAAATGATTAAGCAAACCATAAATTTTCACTAGCAAATTTAAACAATCTCTAAGTACTGACATCATACTTTATTGTTAAAACATGTAGTTCTTAAGATATGTATTTTTCTCAATTGAACGGCAATCTTACTTACCTATTGAAGCCCCTATCATGCAAAAACAAAAACTCTAAATATCATTTTGTATAATATTTAAAAGGATGTCCATTTGCAAAATCTACATTAAAGGCAAACATCAAGGAACTCTGATGTCAACTTTTTCAAATTATAGCAAATATCTTGGAGGGTCACGATCACAATGCTAATACAATTAAGTATATACAACAAACAAAATTTCCCGTTTTCATCCAAAATGCTGTGAGGGATTATTTAATTTGATATGCTGATAAGCTTTTATGCAGTGTTCTGTCTGGGTTTTAAAAATAAATTAGTCCATTCTTTTATATTTACATCTGCAGGTACACAAATAACTTAAGTTGATGATGTAAAATTGAGAACACATTTTTAGAAAAACTTACCATTGTCATTTTTCAGCATCCCATTGCTCAGTTGTTTTAATCTCTTTTGATGTGATTTGCCATTGTAGTGGATTTGTGCTTGAGCAGCTGAATTCAGCTGAATGTTACAAACGTTGCACAAAGTGAAATTGGTATGTTTCTTTTCTCTTTCTGGTTTGTCTTCAAAGTCATCAGGTAAAAATTCAGCCTCACTCTCTCCATCATGTGCACATGTGAAATCTAGGGGTACAAAGGAATTTATGAACAGGCTGATCAAGACTTCTGGATTCTTTCATAGTACTGAATTGGGTAGCAAATAAGCACTGTTCTAGATAATAAGAATTCAAAATTTCCACTTCTTCCCTTTTTAGCACGTTGCTTACATACTCTTTGAAAGTATATCACTTCCTTAATGGAATACAAATGAGAAATATTTCATTTTGTTTTTTCTGTGTCAAATGTCTGACAAAGGTCTAGCATGCATTGTCTCATTCAATCATTATGACATGTTGAATAGACACTATAGATTTTCCTGTCTCATACCTGAAGAAACTAAGGTTTAGAGTAGTTAAAAAACTTACCTAGGGTCACACAGCAAATAAATGGTATAGTTAGGATAAGCATTCCATTTTATTAATCTCCAAATACCAAATTCATCATCTTGTTTTCTAGCATGTATTAATATAGATATTATCCTTTTGATTCAACTAAATAACTTTCTCTTGTTTTTATATTTCTTGCCAATTAAGTAAGGTCACTTACATCCTACATATACAAAAATGCTGAAATTGTTTCAGTACCTAAAATTTCATATTTTATACCTGGAGCACAAAAGAGATTCTGAATACCCAAGATACCTTTGTAAGTAAGGTGCAAAAAGTGTAACTTATCTATGGATTACATTGGAATATATTATTTTTGGATAAATATATGCTTTGTATACTCAAATCCAAGAGAAAAGGGCCACTAACAGTTCCAGTACCACTGGCTTTACCATAGTAATAATTAAGTAACTACTGCAATACAAATTTAGCTATTCATTTACAAATTACTTAAAACAATGGCTCGTTTCAAAATTCTTTCTGTGTTTTCACTACATAGGGCTCAGCCTAACTCTTATGGTCCAGATTTGATTTCTCCATTCCAGTTTTACAGGTTCCTCAAGGATTTATTGCATTGTCATTGAAAATATTGGCAGGCGAAAGCAACAATTATTTTAGGATGAATTTATTAACTGCCTACTGTGTGACAGGCAACTCCCTAGGTGCTGGAGATAAACTGATAAGCAAGATGAGGATGATCCTTACCATTATTCAACTTACTGATAATGATAAGACAGTTATTACAAGATAGGCTTTGGCATCAGGTGAATGAGGTAACAAATGCCAAAATAATTTTAATAATAAAAATTTACCTAATAAATCAGGTCAAATACCTAATACTTGAATCTCTTAAAAAATATTGAAGTATCTAATTTCCAAAAGGAATAAAAGATTATAAGTATATAAATCATGCTTTGGGGAAGACCAATTTATTTAAAATATATTAACCTCCCCTTTAGAAGGAAGCTTCATCTTTCTTACTCAGGTAGACCCTATAACAAAATATTAAACATATAATTTAAGTGGTCACATTGAAAATAGATTTTTTGAAGTGATTATATAATTTTAGTTATAGCAAAATATATACTAAATATATTAACTTTTATTTTATATATATAAAAAAGTAATTTTAGTATCTACTCCAGATTGTATTCAGAATATTTCAAAACTTTTTTTCTAGAGTTTATTTATATTTTTAAAGTATTTTATCTCAACTACCTTTAAGTAATGAAAAAGGTTAAGTAAAAGATGGTACATTTAATCATTGTGATATTGTATAGCCAAAAAAATAGATTGGAAAAAATTATAACATGGGAAATTATTTCTATATAATTAAAAAAAACCTATAAGATGTAAATTTACAAATGTTTACAACTATGTAAAACACAAACAAGACTTCAAAAAAATGATAATAGTTGATTCCGAATGGTGAGATTAAAGTTGGCTTTTTTTCTAAATCTTTTCCTCATTTTCAAAATTTTACCTGGTGATCACTTACTACACTTACTATTTTAAAAATCAATATATTTGAAAGAAATAAGCCATAAAAGAGAATATGTATCCTACTGAATGAATGGTAGGTTTATCAGAATTTGGCCAAACTATACAGACAGTCCCAGAGCATGAGCCCTTGTGACACATCATTTTTAATAAATATATGTGTTTGTTTGGAAGGAAACATTTTCTTTCTTGATTCACATTTCCACCTTGACCTATAAAATAAGAATGTCTGCCAACAATTTAGTAGGGGAAAATACTGGAGACGAAATTTTCTATCACGGCTATGAGATTTATTTGCTTACAGATAAGGGGTTCCCTGATCACTAAAGAAAGTGAAGACTAGGTCACCAGAGTCAACAATTAATTTTGCACTAGGAGAAGGAGAGGCAGGAAATAACTCTTAAAGGAAATAGAAAGTAAGATATATTAACTATGGCATGAACATTAGGAAAAAAGGAAATCTCGGTCTTGGTGCCTGAGGTGTAACATTGCAAAACTTTTATAGAATATGCAAGAAAACAGCAATGTTTCAAATGGCATTCTCTAAAGTAGGAGGCGGTATATACATAGGTAATTTTGACTCCTAATATGGTAAAAGTTATCATTTAAATTCTGGAGGGGAAATTTTGCTCATTTGACTTTCACTGAGAGAAAATTCAGTGGTCCTACATAGGCTTTAGGTAACTAGCTTGGAACCCAAACTATTTTATAGATACATTCTTTTTTTTTTTTTTCCCCACCTAACCTCTGTTCCTCAGAACTACTGAAGACACAATGAAAGTCTGTGGCTTTACACAATAATGTGGATCTAGACTTCATGGTGTAATACGTTCAAGGATCAGAGTTATCGTAGGGATGATTATTGTAGGAATTAGGTATCTGCTTGTGGGTGTTTTAAATTTTGTATACAAAAAGTTTAAATTAATCCTATGATTCATAGAAATAAAAGGTACTGTACATAAGAGAACTCATCTTTAACAAGCTATATTAAACCATATATCTGAGCATAATTTGAGAAATAAAAGTGGACAAAATATTTTCCCTGGGAAGCAACAGGGTTCTTGAAGTTCATTTATAGTACATTGTTTTCACCCACTTGAGAAACTTTTGAGGTAGAAGCTGAAATGTCACCTCTTGAACCACAGCACCAGCCTTTTAGTGTAAGACTGCCCCGAAAATTGCTTATCTTTTCTTCCCCATACCATGTTCAGGGTAACAGCCCATACAGCTAATGAACCCAAAGTTTGGTATAACTCAACTTGTTAATAATCAAAAGTTGGGTAATAGACACAAAAGCCAACTGGAGCTTCTAATGACCAATGCTGGAACAACCAACTAAATACCGTATTATTGGTATAGTCCAAAGTATAAAATACTTTACATTTTAAATATAAAATATCAATGAATACATACTGATATTTTAAAAAGTAAATGCGGAAGAAGATGCAAACCCCCAAAAAGAAGTGATCCAAATAACTTAAATAAATACCCTTCTTCAGGAGGGATGAGACATAACTCCCTACCCCTTAAGAACAGGATCTGCTTAGTGACTTGCTTCCAAATGATAAACTATGGAAAGAGGAGAAAAAGTAACTCTATCATGGGGAAACTTGACAAACACTATCTCAGCTATGTAATCAAGGCTAACAACATTGATAAGTCATGTTGACAGCATGTAAACCTTGATATGATGTGTTGAGAATGGTTTTTCACCTCTATGTGTTTTCCTCACAAAAACACATAATCCAAGTCAAAGCATGAGAAATACATGAGTCAAAAACAAAATGAAGGACATAAAAAAAAAAATGAAGGACATGCTACAAAAACCTGATTGTTACTCCTGAAAACTGTCAAGGTCATCAAAAACAAAGTTTGAGAGATTATCACAGCCCAGAGAAGCCAAAGGAAACATTAAAAGTAAATGAATGATAGTATCTAGGATAGGGTTCTGAAACTCAGAACACTAGGTAAAAAATAATAATAAAATACAGTTTCATTAATATTAATATATTATTACAAGTCCATTAGTTTTGATAAATGGACCATATTAACCTATCAACAATAGAAGAAACTGGTTGTATGAGGTATATGGGAATTGTACTAACTTGGCAACTTTGCTGCACATCTAGAACTCTTCTAAAATATATATATTTTAGATTGGGGAAAGGTCAGGGTCCATTCTCTCTTCTTGATCCACCAAGTCAGAATTTCTCTGGAACTTCTGTACACTGAGAAAGAACTAAGAAAGAAGCTTCTCTTCTTTTCTTCATCCCTCACTCATTTATCCACAAGCAGGAAAAACAAATTCTGTGATTGGAAGGGTGAGGGAAAGGATCACTGCCACATGTGTGGCCCATACACATGGTGAAATTTCAGGAGAAATTTGGTATTTCAAATTCTTTTAAAATTACATTTTCTGAGGGGACTGGATGGCTCAGTTGGAAGAGCATGTGACTTGATCTTAGGGTCATGAATTTGAGCTTCATGTTGGTTGTAGAGATTACTTAAATAAAAATAAAACTTTAAAAAAATTACATTTTCTTATCTTCCCAGTTGTCATATGTTAACTTAAAATGTAAAGGCTCACATTCCTGAATTGGAAGCCCAGAATTTTCCAGCTGCCCTGCATATGACTGGGGAGGTAAGTGCAATTCAGACAGGAAAGGGTGGGAAATCAAATATAGATCATGGTTCCAAGCCATTTTTTTTTAAATTTAATTTGCCTATTAAAAACTAACCAACCAAAATTTAACACAAAATAACTGAGGCCTTTAGTCTATTTATAAGTTCCAATCAGGATGAAGGATAAGCTATTCACACACACAGAGAGTTATCCAACCAATCTCCATATAATTAAGCATTCAGAAACTCCATTTTTGGTTAGAATTTCAACCCTACCAAAGCAATCAACAACCATTAACATAAAATTAGAAGCATTTACAATAGTGTATATCATTTGACAAACCAAATTTGATTGAGTGGAAAACTTTCTCTATAGATAATTTCAGTGTTTTATTTCAAAGTTAACAAGCCAGGATCCATTGTTTTGACCCTGGTTGCCTTTATCTCTTGTTCTTGGATCTGCTACCTTATCAAAATGATAAGGCTTTAAGATCTCCAGGTATCTTAAGGGTCTACAATAATATGAAGTGATAGTAGATAACATCTGCCAACAGGCAGTTTAGAGCACAATAAACCATACTCTAAAAAGAGTTTTATATATGACCTATAAAATCATACAATAGTAAATGGCATAAATAAACTATTATTGCTTTTTCAGTGGCCTCTCCTGCCCTAATATTTTTAAAAATGAAATAGATAGGGTCATAGGGTCTTATAAATACAGAACACATTTAGTACAGACCTGCTTCCGTACATAGTCGCATAACTAAATAGCAAACACTAAAAATACCTTTAGAGACCTTGGTATGACCATGTATGTAGCAGTCATTTGTCATTTAGATTAAAATAAACATTTGATTATAGATATGAAAGATGAATTGTTCAGGTGGATAACAGCTAGGAATACTAAAAATATATAACACATAAATTCAATTGATAAGCAGCTTTAATTCCTTGACTTTTGATAATACTTATACAAGGACAAGAGGTGATAAATTTTGCCTGTTTCTTTCAAAATCAATTTCTTTGAGAAAATAAAAGCAAACATCTAAATACTGTCTAAATGTAAAACAACTTTTGTTCTAAAAAATTATCTTTCTGAAAAGAGATATCTACTGATATTAAATGCTTTTATTATTTATTTATTTGTTTATTTATGATTTTGTTTATTTATTCATGAGAGAGACAGAGAGAGAGAGAGAGAGAAGCAGAGACACAGGCAGAGAGAAGCAGGCTCCATGCAGGAAGCCCAATGTGGGACTGGATCCCTGGACTCCAGAATCACGCCCTGGGCCAAAGGCAGAATCTCAACGCTGAGCCACCCAGGCATTCCTAAATTCCTTTTAGAGTCTATTATGTCACAAATAGCTTTCTCTATTGCTTTATTATGAAAAAAAAAAGTAATTTTGGGGGAAGACATGAAATTCTAGGCCATTTCACTGAAGAGAAATTTTACTTCGTACAATCTGTACAAATCCTAACAGAGTTTTTAATTTGCTCTTGTATGACTTTACTTGCCTGACTCAATAAAAAAGATGATAAAACAATGCAACAAAGATTTAATCATTATTTGTGAGAATATAATCTCATAACTACAACTGTAAGATGTCATTCTGCGGAAATCTCTCAAAGGTCAAATAAAAAATCAGAGAAAAGTATAAACATCTTGAATAAGTATTCACAGAACAAAATACTTAGAAAAATGGTACTATACTACTATTACATGATTGGATACTGGTTATTTGGAATAAAATTTCCAGAGACAATATTATAAATGGATTTTAAAAGCACTCATTTAATTTGAAATAACCTTAAAAAAGTAAAACAGCTATTAGTATCTTAAAGGTGATTTTAATGATGACAAATATTGTTGTCCAAAGTTTCAATGAAGTTGCTTCTTGAAATGAGGACCACCAACGAAGTATAACAAGCAAATATTTTATTTTTTTGAAGATTTATTTAGGGCACCTGGGTGGCTCAGTTGTTGAGCATCTGCCTTTGGCTCAGGTCATGATCCTGGGGTCCTGGGATCAAGTCCCTCTGCCTATGTCTCTGCCTCTCTGTGTCTCTCATGAATAAATAAATAAAACATTTTAAAAATAAAAAAATATTATTTATTTCAAGAGAGAGAGAGAGAGAAAGAGCCTGAATGGAGGGAGGAGCAGAAGGAGAGAAACTTCAAGCAGACTCTCTGCTGATTGAGGCGCCGAATACTGTGGGATCCATCCCACAATTCATGAGATCATGACTTGAGCTGAAACTGAGTTAGACACTTAACTGAGCCAACAAGATGCCCCAACAAGCATATATTTTAAAATCTAATCATCATTTTTGAAATTTATAGAAGAAAGTTAGCTATTCTTTTCTCGTCTTAGTAGAAAAAAATGAGCGATTGAGTTTTATTTGATATTTCCTTAAATTAGGATTTCCGCAAGAAATCAAGTGAGTGCTCTCAGTAGACAATTTTCCTCTATTTTCAAGACTAATTCATTTTTTTAAAGATTTTATTTATTTATTCATGAGAGACACAGAGAGAGAGGCAGAGACATAGAGGGAGAAGCAGGCTTCTCGCAGGGAGCCTAATATGGGACTCAATCCCTGGACCTGGGATCATGCCCTGAGCCAAAGACAGACACTCAAACACTGAGCCACCCAGGTATCCCCAAGACTAATTTAAAAAACATCATATTTTACTCTAATGGCCCAATATTAAACATACATATTATATGCATCATATATTAATTATATTTATAGCATTTTACCTTTGAGAAAATTATAGATCATATGCTTATATACTTCATTTTTAAAACTATAAATAGTCCATAATTACATAATTACCTTAAAATACCAACATAAGAACAATTTTGCATTGATCTCATTCCCCACTAGAGTGCAGTATGAATTTAAATTTAAAACTACAGTATCTGGAGATTCCCAAAACACTAGGCATAAAAATAGCATTATTGTAACTTTATAAATATATAACACACACATATTCATATACACAGTATTCAGCTTTAGTGGATGCATATATATACATCTAATTAATTCCACATAAATTCACCAAAATTTAGCTATGAAAGACATTAAAAATAAATCGGAGAGACATCATAGAAAATCAGACAATCTAAATCAATCTAATCATCGTGTTACTATAAGTTCCCTATTAATGAGCAGCAACTGTTTTATATAGCTTTTTGACTTAAATATCATGGTGGAACTTTAAAAATGAGGACATTTTAATTAGTACTATCTTACTTTTATGATAGGAAAATGATATTATAGAAGATTACATGAGACAAGTCAAGGTTAATGGATTATTACTTCAATTACAGTTTTTATTACATCATGGCATTAAACCAAATTTGTCAGTCTCAATAAGATTATGGTTTTCACAAGGTGAAGAAAGGCTTACTATATATTCAAGGATTCACATACAAAATTTAAACAGGGAATGTCAGGATAAAATACAGAATGAAACTTTTATATATATTCTTTCCCCTTTCTTAGGCAGTGGGCTTTAAAAATTGTAAACTCATAATCAGAATTTCTAGTTTGAGTTCTCAGATAAAGAAAATCCTACCTTACTCTTCAAGGGACTTATCATGAAATCATAGCTGGAAAATCTTTGAGACCAAGCAAGAGCTCATAGTTTAACTGCAAAACTAAAACCAAAGGCAAGTCTTGTCTTTTTAATAAAAGGCATTCTATTAAAACCAATATTCAGTAGATGCATTTTAAATTTCTTTTTTTTTAAGATTTTATTTATTTATTCATGAGAGACATAGAGAGAGAGGCAGAGACATAAGCAGAGGGAGAAGCAGGCTCCCTATGGGGAGCCTGATGTGGAACTAGATTCCGGTCGCTGGGATCAGGCCCTGAGCCAAGGCAAATGCTCAACCACTGAGTCACCCAGGCATCCCTGCATCTTAAATTTCAATGTAATTAATGTCATCCCTTAATGTTTCAAAGTCCTATGAAAAACACTTCATAACTACTTTTTATTATATTTTTTAAAATGGACGTTTTCCTATATTCTAGCCTTTTAAAATTATTATTATTATTAGTAGTAGTAGTAGTAGTATTTTACTTCAAGAATCTCTTTTGAAGTCAGTCATGATGTCAGGGCCTCCTTGGCAAAATCTGACCCCCCGGATTTATGCCATCCGGTATCCTCACCATGCTATCAGAGTGTTGAGGCCGGATTATGAGCCATGCTCCTGAGTTCTCAGGCTATATTTTTTATGATGCTATTTTAAATATTAACCCTGTTCCCTAGAGAATGCACCAAATAGCTTTGTGCTTTTATCTGTATCCTACTTTGCATGGAAAGCAGCTTACATAAAATTTAAGAGTGGTTTGCCCCAGAAAAACTTTTGAAGACCCAAATTAGAGAGAGATTGTTTTGGCGTAAATCTGGTGAAAAGTTCTGTGATGGAAGGAAACAGAAACTCAAAAGATCAGTAAAGGTGATTTGACAAATATATTTAAAGCACCTCCTCTGTGTACAGCACCCTTTTAGGCACTTGGGATATTAGCACTCCCAAAAAGCAAATATCCTAGTCCTCTGTGAAGACTTGAGAAGAGGGTGAAAATGTTCATTATACTGACTTTAGGATAACCTGATGATGTTACATGCCAAGAAAGAGTAAAACTGTGGTATTTATTGCAATTAAGATTTAAGTTTGCAAATTCAGCAGGTGGATGCTTGAGTTGTTCATTTATTTCAAGAAATAGCTTTGCCTTTGTCTTATTCATAATACTTAAAGTCCTAGGATTTTTTTCTTTTTTTTCAGAAACTTTATCTTCTTAATATGTATTTTCATATTTGTGTGGTTTTGGCTATTGTCTACGTCTAGTTTTTTCGTAAATCAGACTTTCTCATGATATTCTGCATGCAGTTTTATGAATGACATAATTACCTTTAGTTCAATGTTTCCTTTTATACACCTCTGCCCTAGTATTAGAGGATTAGAGAAGATATTACTGTTATTTCAGACAATCTTCAGACTGCATAAGAATATTGTTTCATATCACAAGAAAGTCCCCTGAAATAATTCGTACATGCCAACTGTGGCAGACATGCTCTAAGATAGTCCCTGTGGTGTCTACCTCATAGTCGGTCAGACCTATGCAGACTCCCCTGGAGTATAGGCAGAACCTGTAACATGTTTCTATCAATAGAATAAGGTAGAGGTGATGGGATGTATGTAATTATGTAAATATGATTATGTTACATGAGATGAGATTGTAATGCCCATCAATTGAAGAGACTTTCTTACCCTTAATAGCTGTGGAAAAGCAAGTTGCTGAGTATAAGCTTCCCTTTGGAGAGGTCCACTTGGCAAGGAGCTCAGGGTAGACTCTGACCAACAACCATGGAGAAACTGAGGCCATCATAACCAGCTGAATGCTACCAACAAAATGAGTGAGAAAGTGGTTTCTTCCCTAGTCAAGCCTTAGATGAGACCAGAGCCCTGGCTGATAAGTTGATAACCAAGTCCTAGAAACTTAAAGGAATCAAAAGATCTGCCACCACTTCCTTTCATCATCGGCTTTCTTAGTCAGTATTTCATATAGCCATCTGTTCTCTCAGATGATACGTTTTGTTTAGAGATGTTTTGCTTCAAAACTCATAAGCCTACACAAAGTAATTGGTATGCCACTGAGTAATTTGACTCTGAGTAAGAGTACTTTAACTAGCCAATCAGAGACATTTTATGTTTAGCTTTTCTCTTTTTGCTCATCAGCTGCAACCTGACAGAAGACAGGGTCTGTTTCCACATTTGTAAAATGAAAGAGGTGAGCAAATAACTTGTTTCCTTCTAATGAATGCCAAACCAGAGAAACCAGCTAAACAATGTCTGGATTACTGATGCTCAGAAGCTATGAGATAATAAACCTGTGCTATCTTAAACCATTTAGTTCACTATGATCACGTTATACATTAGATAACTAATATATCAACTAACTCTTCTATATTCTATCAGTGAAATTAGGAATTAACCCAAACTTCCAAGGAAATATATTTGTTAAGAAAAAGTTCCTTGACAACTTACCACCACAGCTTTCTCAAAAAGGTTTAAGTCATTTCTTCCTTAAATACGTCCATTTAACAAACATATCTCCGCTGTCTCTGAACTCTACACATACAAAACATATTCAAGTAAAACAAATAGAAAAATAATTTTAGATTTAGATTAGATTAGATTAGATCTCCATGAAGATCTAAATCACCTGACTTATAACCATGGCAGACACTGCTAATTAATTATGACACTCTTCACTTCTGAGCCTGAATTTGGTTTTGCACACTCAACATCTCAATGCAGGAATCTAGAAATTGATCAGATTTGCCATATAAGATGAAACTGTATTTGCTATAAAAAAAACAATGACTAACATGTCAATGTCAAATTTGACTTAGAGGGAGCCCTGGTGGCGCAGCGGTTTAGCGCTGCCTGCAGCCCAGGGCATGATCCTGGAAACCCTGGATGCAGTCCCACGTCAGGCTCTCTGTATGATGCCTGCTTCTCCTTCTGCCTGTGTCTCTGCCTCTCTCTCTCTCTGTCTCTATGAATAAATAAATAAAATCTTAAAAAAAAAAACTAAGAAAAAAAAAAAAGAAAGACAGGTCACAATCAGGCCAGATAGCTTTAAAAAAAAAAACAAATTTGACTTAGAAATTGATTCAGAAATAAGACAAAATTAAAAAATTAAAAAAAGACAAAACTAAATAGTACTCATTTTATACTATGGTACCATTTAGCATATTTTTCCATTACAAGAACGATAAGCTTGAAGATTATTAAATAAGTTTGTAGAACTCAATAATTGTACTCGTAAAAATAATCTGTTTTAAATGACTTTGTCAAATTATAGCAGTTATTATAAATAAAAAGTTTTGCAGGGTGGTAAATTTAAGACAGAACATAACTATACACATAAAGAGAGAGATTTTTGTGTGTAGATTTCAGTAAAGATTTAATCATACTCATGTTCCTCAAATGCATTATATTCAGATTTGAACTCCAAATAGAGACATGATAGATATGAATATAGGTCTAAAAAGAGATGTAAAAGACCATTAAATGTTAGACAGTGGATTCATAAATTTAAATGATAACAAATTAGGTTTCTTAGACCTAAAAAAAAGATTAAAATAACCTTAATAACAGTTTTAAAATATATAAAGGAATATTATTAAATTGAAAGCAGTTATCATTTCTCTTAATGAAAGAATAATACTACATGACTTTAAACTACAGCATGAATAATTTAGGCTACATACAGTACCATCAATAAGAAAGAAAGTTCTTTAGCTGGGTGTTTTTCTTTTCTTTTCTTTTCTTTTCTTTTCTTTTCTTTTCTTTTCTTTTCTTTTCTTAACAGACTCTCATTCATCTAAGGTAGTTAAAATTAAAACGTTTTAAAGATAAAAAGATGGATTCTGCTTTTTTCAAATGTTCTGATCTCCAGAGAATGAAAAATTTCACTAACAAAGTTTCTTTATGAAATGAAAAGTTTCTTATAAAAGTATATTTAGGGATGCCTGGGTGGCTCAGTGGTTGAGTGTCTGTCTTTGGCTCAGGTCATGATCCCTGGGTCCTGGCATTGAGTCCTGCCATCAGGCTCCCCATAGGAAGCCTGCTTCTCCCTCTTCCTATGTCTCTGCCTCTCTCTCTGTGTCTATCATGATTAAATAAAAAATCTGTTTAAAAAATTAGTCTAAAAGTATATTTATATTCCACCATTAACATATATTTTTCATTAAAAACATTTTAGTAGGCAGGACACCTGAATCGCTAAATCAGTTAAGCATCTGCCTTCCTCTCAGGTCATAATCACAGGGTCCTGGGATCAAGCCCTGAGTCTGGCTCCCTGCTCAGCAGGGGATCTGCTTCTCCCTCTCCCTCTGACTCCTGTATGCACACACTCTCTGTCTGTCTCTCTCTCTCTCTCTCTCTCATATATATGTGTATACATATATATATAATATATATAATAAAAATATAAATAAAAGCTTTAAAAATTTTTAGTAGTCAAATAAATTATAATTACAATTTATAATTTATATTTATAAATTATAATTCTCGCTTTGAATGTGCTTTTGAATTGAAATGGAATTTAACAAAATATTGGCTCTTAGAGCAATTAGTGATTTTTTTCACTTTCTTTGTAGCTTGAGTTTTTCCTTTCATTCAATTTTTAATATTATACATATTTCATGTTTTTGTTATTTTACTTTTATAATACAGAAAAAGTTAAAAAAAGAAAGTTCCAATTTTTATTTAGGTTAAGATTTATTTAAGAGATATGGGGTATAAAACCACAAGTTTCACTTTGTCAATACATGGATTTTACCTAAATATTAATTCTAATTGATGAACCAAAGATCATTTTAATGAGTTCTGAACATGAATTTACAGTATAAAGATCAAGACTTATCAAAGTATACTTATTCTAACATATTTCAGGTGTGTAGTCTCCAGAAAAATCCTTCACCCCTCTGGGTCTGTTTCCACATTTGTAAAATGAAAGAGGTGAGCAAATAATTTGTTTCCTTTTAATGCTACAAAATGTAGCTCAGTTTGAGAAAGTGATATTTTAGACTCATGTTTCCATTATTGATCTCACATTATTGATTGCAACATTGTGTTTTGCCTTTAGAATAAATTTTTAAATCTGGCACTTATATGGACTTTAAGAGTTGATAAATGATTTTCACATAGATTTTCTCAATTATTTTTCCTCTAATTGTGCCAGATCTCAAATCTTCAGCAATGTATGTTGTATGTTAATTGATAAGACTACTAATTTTAATTGTTTAATTGGTAAGACAACTGCTTTTCCTCCTACACAGCAAAGAAAACCATCAACAAAACAAAAAGACAGCCTACTGAATGGGGAAGATATGTGCAGATGACGCATCCAATAAGTGGTTACTATTCGAATAAAATAAGGAACTCCCGTAATTTAACAACAAAAAAAAAAATCTAATTAAAACACTGGCCACAGGATTTGAATAGACATTTTTCCCAAAACATACAGATGGTGAAAAGACACATGAAAAGATGTTCAACATCACTAATCATCAGGAAAATGTAAATCAAAATCACAATGAGATATCACCTCATAACTGTTAGAATAGCTAAAATCAGGAAGAAAAGAAACACCTTTTGGTGAGGATGTGGAGAAAAAGGAACCCTCATGCACTGTTGATAGGAATGTATCAGTACAGCCACTCCAGAAAACAGTATGGAGTTTTCTCAAAAAATTTTAAAAAAGAAGTACCATATGACCCAATAATCCCACCATTGGGTATTTACCTGGAAAAAAAGAAAATATTAACTAAAAAAGATATATGCACCACTATGTTTATTGCAGCATTGTTTATAATAGCCCAAACATGGAAGCAACCTAGGCATTTATAATAGATGAATGAAGGAAAATGGAATATATATATATATTCATATATATATATATTCATATATATATATATATATATAAAATGGAATATTACACAGCCATAAAGGAGAAGATTATGCCATTTGTGACAACATGGATGGATCTACTATGTAATATGGTAAGTGAAATAAGTCCGATTGACAAAGCCTAATAGCATTTGATTTCACTTATATGTGAAATCTAAAACAAAAAAAAAGCAAACCACAAATGAATAAACAAACAAAAAGCAGAATCAGACCTATAAATACAAAGAACAAATGGGTGGTTGCTGGAGTTAGGGAATGAATGCATCATGGAAATAAAAGGTGTAGCATAAGGAATATAGTCAATGATATTTTAATAGCATTGTACTGTGACAGACAGTAGCTACATTTGGAGTGAGCATAGCATAATGTATAACATTGTAAAGTCACTATGTTGTATACTTGGAACTAATATAACATTGTGTTAACTATACTCAATTTTTTTTTAATTTCAAAACAAAAGACTATTGCTCTTGATTGATACATCTCAGAATTAAACTACTCAAGCAAAACCTTGATAGCCCAAGAGTCAAGAATGGGTAAGTACATGAGATTGCCAAGAAGTTCATTAACACTCATGGTTTTATGGATTTGTCATGCCATATACTTCTAATTTTTAAACTTATGGTAGTGTTATGTGGCTATTAAATAGGAGAAACAAGTCCTTGTTTTAATCCTATATTTTGAGTTATATTTAAAATAAAATGTTTTAAATAAAGATGGTTTTCCTTTCAGATGCTGTAATCAGCAGATATGTTGCTATATACATTGAATATTATTTACTATCAACCTCAGTTCATTATAACTATAATTTACCAAACAGGAAAGTGATCTGTTTATCTGATCCAAAGGGCCAGTGATGAAAATGGAAAAGGCTGTGGAAACTTCAAAATTGTAAATTTGGAGGAATGAAGGTACAATGGACTAGGAAAGAAATAGAATACTAGGAGAACATTTTAGCCAAATGAAACACCATAATAGATAAATGTTATAGTTCTCAGTCTCATACTCATTTCTAACTCAATGATGCTTATCAGTAAAACAACTATTATTGCAACCTTAGTGCAAGCTAGACTACAATTCTGTACAAAAAGCATGCATGGTGACATTTTTTTCCTCCAAACAATTCACAAATATATAAATATGTTGCAAACCATTCAGCATTCATGTCCCCCACCTTTTTTTTTTTTTAAGGACTCCTATCCCACCTGGAAAAACACCCTTGTAAGGGAGATGTTGGTTATGTAGTGTCTGAAATCTGTCCAGGAAAAAAAAATTGTCACTGACCGTTTTCTCGATCTAATGATGTGTTGACCTAAGAACTCTTTTAAGTTAACTCTCTAATCAAAGACAGGACAACAGCGGAAAGTTGGCATGTTAGAATATATGTGTACTAAACTCCTGCTAGCTTATTTTAATGCAACTCTTAATAATAATACTTTGCTAAACTGTAAATAGGCCTAAATAGAGACATTCCTAGACAAAAGGTCACACTTCTAGCTATTTTAAAATTCAACTTAGTTTTATATTCCAATGGCTTAATTAAGCAAGTTTACTCAATACACGTTGCAGTTAAACAGTGAGACTTCTTCAGGAACTTGAAAATAAGAAAAGTATGAAATCGATACATTATGGGTCAGAAAAGAGCTGCAAAGTCACCTCGGAAAAAATGCTCCCAGGCCAGCATAAATTCAGAGAAAACTTAAAATAACTTGAACAAACACATCCAGATTTATGAAGAAATACTGACTTCAAGAATAGTCAACCAGGAAAGCATGTGAAAGAGTCAGAGAGGCAAGGGTCACATGGACCTAGTAATGTATTGTTCAGTGGTGACCATGCCTGTAGAAAAGAACTGGCTTTTGGTATGATCATATCTGTGGTGAGAGCTATTGCAGGTTTCAATGTCCTTTAACTCTACCCATCCTAATTATGTGACTAACAAGCAACCTTTTCACTTTGATCTGACTTTCCTTACATGTATCCAAGGGAGATGTGTATAAGGGAAAAATGAGCTGATCATAGGAACCAGATATGTTTTCGATCACATGGAGTCAATTCCTTCTGAAATCCCGATGTCTTATTTCATTTCACACTCATGCTGGATGGACTACATCTCAGTGTTGAAAAAACAGCCTTGTTTAAAACAATTGTTCAGAGTAATTGGCACCAATATCATATTTGAAATGTGCTCAAAATTAATTCGTATTTTACAACACTAATGAAAATGTCAGGGCTTCTTAAGTGTTTCAAAAAAACCAATAATTTAGAAACACTTTTTTTCTAGGGCTATACACTGATGAAACACTTTATAAACATTAGTGCATTTAATTCTTAAAACACTGCCAATGAAGGTTATATTATATTCCATAATTAATCCAAATTTATAGATGAGAAAACTGAGGCACAGCCAATAAGTAGCAGAGCTGGACTTTGAATCCAGGCTCTGGCTCTAGAGCCAGTGCCTAATGATATCTTCAATCTAGATTGAAAAAATAAAGAGAATGTACAATCTCTCACATATGAAAAGGCAAATTCTTAACAAAGTATATGACTGTTCTTCACTGAAATTTCTTCATTTCTTGGTTCAGTACCTTTTTCTAGCATCAACTTTTAACTGGCATCTTGTAGTCTGAATATACTATAGTCATTTATTTAATTGAGATCTATGAAAATAAGATAACTAAGCACTAATCAACAACATATGTTTTTTTAATTAACTGGTAATATATACTTATTTCTCATGCTCATGCTAACTAATGGGGCACTCTGAATGGCTTAAAAGTATTTGAGACCATAATTAATTTACAAAAATCAACTCTTAAAATGTGAAATCAACTTTGAAAAGAGTAACTCTTTCTTTTTCTCTTTCTCTCTCTATACATACACACACATAAACATACTTCTTAAATACTACATAAATGTTTAATTCATTTGTAAGAAGAATGGAGTAAGTACTGAAATGAGAAGGAAACACTTTTCCTCTCATGAGGAATATTTAGATATTTACATATTCTAAATAACATTTAATTTCACAGACCTGTGCCAAACTTCCTTTTAAAGGAGAAAGAACCAGGACACCTTATTGGCTCAGCGGTTTAAATATCTGCCCTTGGCTCAGGGTGTGATCCTGGAGTTCCAGCATCAAGTCCTACATTGGGCTCCCTGCATGGAGTCTGCTTCTCTTTCTGCCTCTGTCTCTGTCTCTGTCTGTCTGTCTCTCTCTGTCTCTCATGAATAAATAAGTAAAATCTTTAAAAAATAAATAAATAAAAGGAAAAGAACCACCTAAGCAGAATTTTGAATCAGAAGCCAGGAAACCCAAAAAGGGAGAGAGAGAGGAAGGGAGGGAATTGTGATAATACTGGATAATTGCATATGAGTTTGTAGAGCTGAATAAATTGGTTCACATTATCTAAAGAAAGATGGTGCAGTAATACCAATTTTTATCCTCCTCACCACCAGAACCTCACATTTTTAGATTTGCCTTCCATGTTTCTCTTCAGGAGAGGACAATAAGACAAATTTAAATAATTCAAAATTGTTCTACAGGAATCTACAAAAGCAGCAGTTAACAGACAGGGACCTAAGAAGACGATTCTATATTGCCTTGTGTCCCGTTGAAAGTGTCCCATTGTTCATTAACCAAACACTACCTTCCAAATGATATTAGGATATCCCAGAAAGTGAGCTCTACTTACAGAGCTATGTATATGCTAACTATCACATGCCATCTGTTATTCTTTACTAATTCTAACACACTTTTGCCCCTATGTGCTTGCAGTGTTTGGAAAATGAACACTTACCCATTATATTCAACAATAAAAATGGCCCAGTGGGTGTAATGAAGCAATAAAAACAGTATTCTTGGCAAGTGTTGCCATCACAGTTTGAGATTTTATATTGTTTCTGAGGAGTAATTTCTAAAACAATTACTTGTGGGCAAATATATTAATAATATTCAAATACAGTCAAAGTTGAGAAGCAAATCTATAAAACAGGAAATTTCAAGTTCAGACTGGCATTCTTTCCATGTTTTGGCATATCCCCTGGGCTCAGATTCCACAGCATGTATTAATTTTATTCTGGCTTGTGGCCTGTGTGATGATAGTTGCTTTTATGAAGTATAACAATTAGGTTTTTTGAGGAAAGTTCTATATAAATTTATTTTGTTTAATTCTTGTATTGGTAACCTTGCTTTCATTTCAAATTAGTGAAAAGTTCTTTTTGAAATGACTAGAGGTAATTTCTCCAAACATATGTGGTAAGGATTTTGTTGTAGTCACTGAGCATAATGTCTAGCAAGTACAAGTTCATAAAGCAATTGTTGCTGAGTTTTAAATGGTCAAAGTTATATAAATAATAACCTAAAATTTGGAACAAGCTTGCAAGAACTATCTGGGGTAACTTGATATTGAGGTAAAATTAAATATTTATATGTATAAAACTGATCTCTCTGAATTACCTTAAGCTTCTCTGGCATTCTTTCATGAAATTGCAATCCTTGAAACATATCCATCCATTAGAAATAATAAATAATAAGACATAGATACAGGGCTTTTTTCTCTATATATAGATAGCTTTCCATTTTTGTAACTTTGGGTATAATTTACTTATGTTAAAATAGTAAGAACATGACCTATTATTTTACAATGACTATTTACATAGGATGGTCTATGACATTTTAAAATCTACAAAAAAATGTTTTAAAATAGCTAAAATTCACATTCAAAGAAGGATTTTTCTTTCAGTTACATGACTTGTTATTTATCTACAAGAAACATGCCAGTTTGGGGGCACTTGAGTGATTGACTCAGTTAAGTTCTGATTCCTTTTTTGTTTTTTAAATTTTATTTTATTTTTGTCTTGATTTTATTATTTTTTAATAATAAATTTATTTTTTATTGGTATTCAATTTGCCAACATACAGAATAACACCCAGTGCTCATCCCGTCAAGTGCTCCCCTCAGTGCCCGTCACCCATTCACCCCCACCCCCCGCCCTCCTCCCCTTCCACCACCCCTCGTTCGTTTCCCAGAGTTAGTAGTCTTCCATATTCTGGCTCCCTTTCTGATATTTCCTACCCATTTCTTCTCCTTTCCCCTTTATTCCCTTTCACTATTATTTATATTCCCCAAATGAATGAGACCATATAATGTTTGTCCTTTTCCAAATGACTTATTTCACTCAGCATAATACCCTCCAGTTCTATCCACGTCAAAGCAAATGGTGGCTTTTGTCATTTCTAATGGCTGAGTAATATTCCATTGTATACTTATACCACATCTTCTTTATCCATTCATCTTTCGATGGACACCGAGGCTCCTTCCACAGTTTGGCTATTGTGGACATTGCTGCTAGAAACATCGGGGTGCAGGTGTCCCGGCATTTCATTGCATCTGAATCTTTGGGGTATATCCCAGCAGTGCAATTGCTGGGTCGTAGGGCAGGTCTATTTTTAACTCTTTGAGGAACCTCCACACAGTTTTCCAGAGTGGCTGCACCAGTTCACATTCCCACCAACAGTGCAGGAGGGTTCCCTTTTCTCCGCATCCTCTTCAACATTTGTGGTTTCCTGCCTTGTTAATTTTCCCCATTCTCACTGGTGTGAGGTGGTATCTCATTGTGGTTTTGATTTGTATTTCCCTGATGGCCAGTGATGTGGAGCATTTTCTCATGTGCGTGTTGGCCATGTCTATGTCTTCCTCTGTGAGAGTTCTGTTCATGTCTTTTGCCCATTTCATGATTGGATTGTTTGTTTCTTTGCTGTTGAGTTTAATAAGTTCTTTATAGAACTTGGGTACTAGCCCTTTATCTGATAGGTCATTTGCAAATATCTTCTCCCATTCTGTAGGTTGTCTTTGAGTTTTGTTGACTGTATCCTTTGCTGTGCAAAAGCTTCTTATCTTGATGAAGTCCCAATAGTTCATTTTTGCTTTTGTTTCTTTTGCCTTCGTGGATGTATCTTGCAAGAAGTTACTGTGGCCGAGTTCAAAAAGGGTGTTGCCCGTGTTCTCCTCTAGGATTTCGATGGAATCTTGTCTCACATTTAGATCTTTCATCCATTTTGAGTTTATCTTTGTGTATGGTGCAAGAGAGTGGTCTAGTTTCATTCTTTTGCATGTGGCTGTCCAATATTCCCAGCACCATTTATTGAAGAGACTGATTTTAGTTGAGGTCATGATCTCAGAGCCTTGGATCCAGCCTCATGTAGGGCTCTGCACTCAGCGGGGAGTTGGCTTGTGATATGCTCTGTCTCCCTGTGCCCCTCCCCCTGCTCTCTCTAAAAATAAATAAATCTTAAAAAAAGAAATATGCCCAATTTTAGTGAAATTGGATATAATTATTTTAATTACTAACACAGTGAATTAAGTTAAGCAAAGCATTCTATGTTCTTTATTAACACAGGCAGCATATAAAAGAAATCATTTTCTTCACTGTTAATTGGGTTAAATAATTATTAGTTAAGTTAAATATATTTTTAAATAGTTTATTATACTGACTTTTTAGGATTACTTTGCTTACTGTGATCACTTATGGTGTCTCCAGAGTATACTTTTTTTTTTTTGCTAATGAAATGAATGAAAAGTAATAACAAATGGAATTTTTTACTTTGTTTGCATGTAGGACACCTCTATGTTTTTATTAGAATTTCCTTTGTGAAATTTATATTGCTATACCTTATCCATATGTAACTGATAATTTAGGAGCCTTAATTAAAGATTTTATTTATTTGTTCATGAGAGACAACAGAGGGAGGCGCAGAGACACAGGTAGAGGGAGAGGAAGTTTCCCTGCAAAGAGCCTATGGGGAACTCAGTCCCAGGACCCAGGGATCATGCCCTGAGCTAAAGGCAGATGCTCAACCACTGAACCGCCCAGGTGTCCCTAGGAAGCTTAATTTAAAAAAAAAAAAAAAAAGTAGTTTTAAAATCTCTTATTCAGTGACTATTAACTATTAGGTTTAGCTATTTTAATTTTAATTTTAATTTTGTATGAGCCATTTTTTACAAAGTTAAAGTTTTGTTTTATTGTAGTCATATATGTAGGTGCATTTTTGTAATTCCTTCCAGATTTTAGATATTAGGCAACTATATTTTACCCTAAGTATTTTTTTGATTTATAATTTAATTTCATTTGAAATGTATTTCTGGTGCATAGTACAGAGTTAAGACTTAAACTAATAAATTTTTCCCCCAAATAATTAGCCAGTTATCCTAAAAAGATTTATTGAAATAATCTTATTTTTCTATTTATATTTTTAGTTTTTAATCCATTGATATTTTTTAGTTTTTATTTAGCATTCAGTAAAACTGAATTTTCATTTGTGTAAAATTTCATTAACTTTAACATCTATGTAAATTTGGGTAACCATTAGTATAATCAGCATATAAAACACTCTCACACTCCAAAAGAACTCTCTTGTGTTACTCCTTTATAGTCACACTCATTACTAATAAGTCACACTCATTACTCCTAGCAGCTATTGATTTGTTCTTTGTCACTACTTTTTGTCTTTTCAAGAATGTAATATTAAAGAAATAAAAAGGTGTATACCCTTTTGAGACTGGCTTCTTAACTCAAGATAATTCTTTTGAGAGTCTTCTAAGTTGTTGCATGTGTCAATAATTTGTTCCTTTTTTATTGTTGGGAAGCAGTCCACTGTATGATTGTGCCACAATTTGCTTACCTATTCACCTATTGAAGAATATTTGGGTTTTCCCAAGTTTTGGTTGATTATAAATAGAGCTTCAAGAAATATTCATGTACAGGTTTTTGTGCACCCATATATTTTCATTTCTCTAAAGTAAATACTCAGAACCAGTATCAAAGCAAGTGTAAGAAATTACAAACTGTTTTCAAAAGAAACTGTACCATTTTGAATTTCCATTAGCAATTTATGAGAGTTCCAATTGCTCTAAATCTTCACCAGCCTTAGTATTATCAGTATTTTTTTTTATTTTAGCCATTCTAATAGATAATTATTGAGATCAAATCATTATTTTAATTTCTACTTTCCTAATGGCCAGTGATGTTGAATATCTTTTCATGTGTTTGTCATTCATATATCCTCTTTGATGAAGTAACTATTCAAGTCTATGGTCTGGAGTTTCAAGAATACATTTATATAATGCAAAAGATGTCATCTCTATTTATAGCCTAATAAAAATATTAAACTTAATTTAACTAGACATAATCCATTGGTCAAAAATCCTATAGATTTGAGGTCAACTCTAAGTGGAAGACTGGATAGGTGGAGTAGTGAATTATGTAAGAAGGATGTCAAATAATAGACAACTTAGACATAAATCAATATATTTTGTTTCTAGCATGAAAATAAAATAAGTCCACTATAGCAATGGATGGGGGCTGGGGTCAGCACCCAGGACAAGCTGTGTTAACTTTGAACAACCATCCAGTTGTAATTATCAAAACTCACAAAATTTGCATCTCTCTTAAATCTACTTGACAATAGTTTCATAACCTGAATATTTTTAATCATATTCACAACAGTTATATAAAAGAAATTTAGACGTAAAAATATGTACACATACACTATATATTTACATATTTTGGAAACAAGTCTTTTGTTGGGAGGTCTAGCTTCAAGGGCATTTAACCTGTGCAGTTCCATGACACCTCACATTCAGGAGGACGCCACTTTTGGAGTTTAATGTTCTGTGGTCATTGTTATGACTTTCTTAATTATGTCTTTGAATTTGTGTTTTGTAAGTAAACTCCACTAGGGAAATGAAGCATAAGTCAAGGAGGTAGGACCTTAGGCCTTTACTTAGATGCCACCATGTGCCTCCCGAGGATGAGTCCTTGGCTGTCCACTCCCCAGTCTGTGGTGCCCAGGCCCTGCCTTCACCTCCCTGAACCCACAATGCATCTTCCATCACCCTCTACCAAGAGTAGCAATTTTGTGTTGGCAGGGAAGGGATGTATTTTTCCATAACTCTTGAAGGAGGTTATGGTCAGGGTTGGGCACATGTACCCTGATTTACCTTGAGTTAAGGAATATTGATGGCCATTCCACTCTGACTCCTAGTGCCATAGCAAAATCACTGATCAATCCCTCAACCAAATGCCCAGGCAATGTTACAATCTGTTAGGTATTGCCCTCTGTCATGGGCTGGGGTGGTGGCCTTGTGAAAAGTGGAGACTGCCTTCCCCACCCTGAGCTAGGTTATAGTATGTAGGTTCCTAAGGGAGCAAGAGATTTTAACAAATAAAACCACTATGACAGCAGGGCAGGGATAAATAAATAGGGAGAGCACAGAAGATTCTCACCCCATTTTAATGCTCATTCACCTTACACTGCAGCCATATAAAAGATGCATACAAGCAAAGGATTTCCCTCCAGTTAGGCTCCTGATACCTGTGTTGGAGCAGCAGCTTCCTGATCAGCTCCAACATCAGTGCCTACCTCCTCTTCCCTCTACATAGACAGGCAGCTTCTTTTTAATTGGTTCTGAGGGTATTTAGTGGGAGCATAGTTTCCTCTCAGTCATCTTAGAAATGTTAATGAACAGTCAGTCAAAACAAGATATGTGAATATAGACCACCCTTGGTAAATAAGAATATCAACTTAATAATATGCTATGCTCCTGAAGGAATGTTTAAAAATAGCCTGTGTTTGACATGCTAAACCAGGACAACAGGTACTAAAGAGAGAACATTTTTTTTAACCACAAGGAGATGAGTTTACCCCACTTAACATCCATAGATAAGAGAATTAGAAGTGTCACTTGCCAGAAATCTGGAAAAGAAGATTCCTCTCTGCCATCCCCTTCAAATTCATATACATGAAAACTGCTCTATTATTTTTATATATGACAACAAAGGCACAATCTATGAAAGAAATAATTGATAAATGGGACTTCATTAAATTTAAAAACTCCTGCTTTATGAAAGACCATGTCAGGAAATTGAAAAGACAAGCCACAGACTAGATGAAAATATTTGCAAGAGATAATTATGAGAAATAACTGTTATCTGAAAGATACAAAAACATAAAATCCTTCTCTAAATAACCCCAAGGATTTATTCTGATAATTATCAGTAACCCCACTGTTTACATGCAATCCTCAAATTATTCCTTAAATAAATAAAAGTAATAAAAGAGCCAATATATGTATAAATTTATGTATATCCACACACGTATATGTATATATGTACTATAGGTGTATGTATACATATGTGTGGGCATGTACAAAGAACTCTTAAAACTCAACAGTAAGAACCTAAACAATCTGTTTTAAAAATGGGCCAAAGGCCTTGAAGGACATCTCACCAAAGAAGATACAAATATGACAAATAAGCATATGAAAGGAAGCTCCACATTACATATCATAAGGAAAACGCAAGTTAAAACAACAATGAAACCTCACTAGAATGGCCAGAATCCAAAACACTGACACCACTAAATGCTGGTGAGGATGTGGAGCCACAGGGACTCTCATTCACTGTTGGTGGGAATGCACACTGGTATAGCCACTTTGGAAGAAAGTTTGAGAGTTTTTCACAAAATTAAATATACTCTTGCCATTTGATCTAGCAGTCATCTACACAAAGGAGTTGAAAACTTATGTCCACCCAAAAATCTGCACGTGGATATTTATAGCAGCTCTATTCATAATTGCCCAAACATGAACACAACCAAGATATCTTTCAGTAGATAAATGGATAAATAAACAAACTGGTACATCCAGAAAATAGAATATTACTCAGTGCTAAAAAGAAATGAGTTATCAAACCATAAAAATACATGGAGGCAACTTTTAATGCATATCACTAACTGAAAGAACCCAATATTAGAAAGCTACATACTATATGATTCCAACTATATGACATTCTGGAAAGAGGCGAAATTATGGAGACAGGACAAGTATCAGTAGTCACCAGGAGTTGGAGGGGGTAGTGAAGGGATGGAGAAGAGGACTTTGGGAGCACTGAAAATACTCCATATAATCCTATAATGAGGGATACATGTCATTATACATTTGTTTAAACCCTAAGAGTGAACCCTAAGGTAAACTAAGGACTTTGGTGATCATGATGTGTCATTGCAAGTCCACTGATTGCAGCCCACTGCACCAGCCTGGAAGGGATTGCTTAATAGTGGAGATGATGCATGTGTGGGAACAGGGAGTATATGGAAAATCTCTGTACCTTCATTTCAGTTCTGCTATGAACTTAAATTTGCCCTAAAAAATTAAGTCTTGGGACGCCTGGTGGCTCAGTGGTTGAGTGTCTGCCTCCAGCTGAGGGCATGATCCCAGGATAGAGTCAGCTCCCCAAGGGAGCCTTCATCTCCTCTGCCTGTCTCGGCCTCTCTCTCTGTGTCTCTCAGGAGTAAATAAATAAAATCTTAAAAAAATTAAAAAATAAAGTCTTTTAAAAAAATACTATGAAGATTGAGAGAGAAACCACGGAAGATAGAGACAAGTTTTTAGTACACCTACAGACATTTTTCTCCTGATTTTGAAAAAGGAACCTGTGTTTTCATTTTACAGAGGACCCACATAGCAAATGCAGCCAGAACTGTTTATTGATATGTGCTTTGCAAATATTTTCTCAGTCTGTGGTATATATTTTCATTCTCTTAACACAGTCTTTCACAGAGCAAAGACTTTAGGTTTTGATGAAGTGGGATTTATCAATTTCTTCTTTAATGGACTCTGCTTCTGGTAACATGTTTCAAAACATTTATCTTGACCTAATTCATAGAGATGTTGTATAATTTCTACTAAAAGTTCTACAGTTTTACATTTTACATTTAGAGATCTCTGATCCAAATATTCCGAGTAATTTAATGTTTTTAATCTATATTATTTTTTAAAGATTTTATTTGACAGAAAGAGCTGGGGGAGGGGCAAAGGTAGAGGGACAAACAGACTCTGCACAGAGCCCTACATGAGATCATTACCTGAGCCGAAACCAAAAGTTGGACGCTCAACCAACTGAGCCACCCAGGCGCTCCAAATTTATATTATTTCTACTTGAGACTCTCTTTCCTCTCCTTCCAGGACAATACATCCACCATTAAAACTTTTCTCAGTGAACTATATATCTCCATCTTCTTTATCCTGCATTTTTCTAATTTTGTTTTGTACCAGTGCTCCATTTCAGATGTTTCTATTGAGTTGGATGAAATTAAAAAAACAAAAACAAAACTTCTCTTCAAGCTTTAACCAAATGTTTTGTCAATCCATCAATTGAGCTCATAAAGATTATATATTTCCGTTCTAAAATTTGGGTTTGACTTGGTTTTATAGATCCTAGTCCTTTGGTGAAACTTCACATCATTTATTTTTGTCCACATACTACCTTCAGTTATATTTTATCCCTCAATATCTGAATAATCTCTGGTCTATGGCTCTACCTTTCCTCTTGGTTTTTGGTAGTTTTTCTTGATATACTTGAAAATTTTTATTGAATGGTAGGAAATGCATATAGAAATACATAGGGGCATTTTTTTTTTTTACATAGGGGCATTTTTGTCCTATATGTTTCCCTCAGAGATTACTTCTCTTCCAGCGTTCAACTAGAATTGAGGCAGATTCTCTTGACTAAGTCAGAAAATGACATAAGAGTCCAGACTTTTGGCCCTTACTTGTAGGGTATAAGTCTTTAGGAGTCTCAGGTGAAAGTGGAGGGATCTACCCAAAGTTTCTCTCCAGACCAGAGTTTCTCTCCAGACTTCCCATGTTTATGTCCCAGCTCTGTGGCCAGAAGCACCCCTTAGAATTTCAGCCTCTGCACCTTCATTCTGTTCAGTCTCTGGAACTCATGACTCCCCACAGTTCAGGATTAGACACAAGCCTTGATGAACAAAGGCTTCTTAAAATATATGTCTCACTTGTTTTTGGTTTCCTTTTCTCCACAAACTTGCCTTCAGAAGTCTTGCCTTTCTTTATTGTGTTCAGATTTCAAACAGCCTTCTGCTGTGACTTTATGTTGCTTTCATAGTATGCTTAAAGGGAAGACTAGCTTGATACTAACTCCTCTGTCATAGAAAAAGATATCTACTTTTATATTTTACCCAATATATTTATGTGTTGCTATTCAATAAGTATATATTCATGGAGTACTTATATACAATGTGTAAAGGAAAGTAAAATGTTTTAATAATCCAGATTATAAGTCTGGGGAAAAGACGCAGAAATTGTGTACAGAATCGTAAAGATATGAGAATACTTAAGCAAAGATACAGAAAATAACCAGAATGAACAAAGAACTCCTAATATCTGGATTTGACAAGGTCATCTGGTAAATTTAAAAAGTAAGATTAAGTTTAAAGATAAGGAAGAGACTTACTGATTTCACATTTAGAAGCAAGAGGACTACAGTTCTTTCAATTTACAGTGTTGAGGCAATCACTGATATTTGCAGCAAAGACATATTAAGCTTGATTTGTGAAAGGACATTCAGTGAGAGATAGTTTTAGGATAATTAATGATCTGGTACTAAGCATATTGTGAAAGAGAGCTCTAAGTCTTTTATACATAGGAGATAATTGATGAGTCCTTGTTTGTGTAAATAAGCCTTCAGAGAAGAGATATGGAAAATGAGAGGAGTTAGGTTTTGTCGTATTATTGAATTGCAAGTGTTTGTAAAGCAAGGGAATAAAAAAAAAGTCTATCTCAACAAAAGCATTGCTTTGGCTTGGCATGCTTAAAATTTCCTTTTAGACTTATTATACTGTTTTTCTCTCTTGTATTTCATGCTAACACAAAAGTTAAACAAATGGCCACATACTTGTATTACTATTGTTAAAATATATACATAGCAGATAGACCTTGCAATAAAGCACACATTTAATACAAAAGTAAACAATTCAACAAATAACCTTTCCTCAGTCTTAATTTATGAAAATGCACACCACCACTAACTTCCTTTTCTCAAGTTAGATTTTACCATTTCTTTGAAATAGAAAATAGTGGTTTCCAAATTTACCACGTAGTCCTTATGCTACATATGGAGGGAAAAATAGAGTAGAAACTTCCTTGTTGCTGTACATTTTAATAAATCTATCTTCTTTAACATCCACAAAAAATGAATTTATACCATTTACTGCTCTTCATCGCATGTCATGATTATTGATCAGGACATGTGTCACTCCTCATTGACTAGATTTCACATGTCTTGCTTCTCCTCTCCAACTTCTGAAAATCCTAGAATTTCTTAATTCTGAGATTTGAAAAAAGTATAACAAAACTAACTACACAAAGTAATCACAGTCTCACAATCCCATCTCCAATTCTTTTTATTATTTTATGGTCTAGAGTGCTTTCCCTTTGCTTTTCTGTCCCTTTGTTTCACCAAGCTGTAATAGTCTGCCCAATGTAGATTACATTTTACATCTCAGATCAGAGAAATGTGTGGAAGGAAATGCACAAGTTATAAATAACATGATTTGAATGTTTTATTCAGTGCATACTTAAATAGGCAGCATCATTAACAACAATGATTGACAATAGGCTGAATGCAAGAGCTATCCAAAAAGGGAGTGTTTGTCCCTGAAAAATAATAAGATGCTAGGCCATGGTAATATCCAAAGTTTAAAGTTTCACTTGGCAGGTTCTGTATAGTCAAGGAATTAGACTTGCTGACTTCAGATTTGGCATTATTATAAAAGTGCCTAATGTATCCCGAAGAAGGGAAAGAAGAAGGGAACAAACACATGCACATTCTGACAACTGGAGAGGAGCTATACTCATCTGCAAAGACATGTCTTACTGTTTCCTTATTGTTCAGATGGGAATACTAAGCCAAAAATTGTGAGTAAATTTCCTAAAATAAAAAACCTTTTTTTAAAGCCAGGGTTTTGACTTAAATGAGATATGGCTAACTGTAAGGCCAAAAATTATAGAGAATTAATATATAACCAAAGATATACATATATTTCATGTATAGGCAGGATTTATGGATTATACTTTAAATAGGAAAAAGGATAAAATGTGGAGTTTTATGGAAATTCAAATTAAAAACAAAAGCTATTAACATTATGGATATTTATTAGATACTAGAAACTCTTTTAAGACTTTACCTGCCCTGATGCATTTAATCATCAAAGAAACCCTACAGAGTACAAAATAGTATTTTTCTGATTTTGTAGGCAAACACTGTATAGAAAGAGGTCACAGAAAGCCCACCCAGATCGTACAATTAGAAGTTGTTACAGTGGGAACTGGAACCTCCAGAATCCATGCCCTAATATGCCACACAGCCTTAAGCATTTACATTGACAACTTTGATTAGGAAGTTAAGGAAAAGAGGTAAATTCATTTTTAATGAATTTTTAATCAGCTTTAATCATGGCAATATGATAGTCAACTAAGAGATGTTTAAAAGGTTTTGCTTTCTCATTTTTAATTCTTGAAATTTAAATAATATCTAAACACTATTTTTCTACTCTTCTAGCCATAAAAGTTTTTATTTGTATATGAAAAAGGAAAAAGTAGAAGCAGTCACCCTGATAAAAGAAATCTAAAATCATTTTAATTTGATAATTTTGATGACAAATAATTATTTTTGCAGTTTTCCTTTGAACTTCAGTATAAAGAAAATTACTCTGTCGCTACACAGAAAAAAGAACAACAAACAAAAGTGGGTTAGATAAATTGAGATATTAAATGAGCCTTCACAGAAGTGCCTGTGTGGCTCAGTCTGTTAAGTGTTTGACTCTTGGTTTCAGCTCAGGTCACAATCTCAGGGTTGTGAGATTGTGGTTGGGTTCTATGCCCTTTGTCCCACATGGGGGCTCTCAGCTCCCACTTGGGGCTCTGTGCTCAGCATAGAGTCAGTTTGAGATTTTCTCTCTCTCTTCCTCTCCTTCTGGCCCTTACCCACCTCCTCATAATCTCTCTCACTTAAAATAAATAAATAAATAAATGAGTTGTTCTTTTAGTGGCTTTTATACAAAAAGTTTTTCTTCCCAACTTAAGACCAGCAAGCTAGGAATCTACAAACTGCAGACTGATTATTTACCTTCTCCCCAAGTTTTATTTTTTAAAATCTATACAATAATAGTTAACGACAGACACTTTACTGCTGTCAGGTAAGGATTAACTCAATTAAAATACAGCATTAAGAAAACTGAAGGGATCCCTGGGTGGCGCAGCGGTTTGGCGCCTGCCTTTGGCCCAGGGCACGATCCTGGAGACCCAGGATCAAATCCCACGTCGGGCTCCCGGTGCATGGAGCCTGCTTCTCCCTCTGCCTGTGTCTCTGCCTCTCTCTCTCTCTCTGTGACTATCATAAATAAATAAAAAAAAAAATTTAAAAAAAATATATAAAAAAAAAACTACCTTAAAAAAAAAAAAAAAAAGAAAACTGAAGAACCTACCAATAAACTCTATTGAAACCATTTTTCCTGGATTCTGCTACTGTTCCTGACAAAGATCTTTGGAAAAAGTTGGTAGCGCATCTTCTGGGGGGAAGAGCCATGTCTCCTTCATATCAGAAGCAAGTTGAAAGGACTTTTCAAAGAAACGGAAGCATAATCTCCTGGTGCCACCCAGGAAAGCGTGTCTGGGTTAGGTAAGAAACAAAGGCTTTACGTCCTTGAAACTGCTTATTGTGCATGATAGCTTTCTGATAGGTATTACCAGCCACCAGATGAATAATGGTCAGCAGTTTCTAAAATTTACAAGCTGGCAAAACCAAGAACACAGAGCTGAATCACAGTCCTTACCGCTCAAAAGGCTCCTAGAGAATCATGTGATGGCCTTGTAAAGAGATACTGGAGAATCTTCGTTGCCAGTTTTGTAATGTTTGTTGCCAGTGTATACTTCCACTTGCAGATTCCAAGGTGATCCCACTTTATGAGACTGTAAATGTTAAGTGTCTCAGTCTTTGATATGGCCACCCAGAGTCATTGACAATGGTATTATAGTGGAGAAGTATAGGACATAAAAGCATCCTGCTTCTCAGATCCATTCAGTCAGCACATAATATTTACTCAAGACACAATGTGAATAAAACATTGTGCTATATATATATATCTTGGAATAGTTACAAGAAGAAGAACAGATATGACACATTCCCTTGAAAAGTTTACAGTTACAAAACAGAATTTTCTCATAGACATGTCACAAATGCTCACATTTGTGTTTAGTCTTATAAATACAAATTAAATAAACTGTTAAAATAAACTTACTGGTGGAAGCTAATTAAAGAGACTGGCAAGCACAATAGGTACTGATGCAACTGTAGAGTATACCAACACTCTAAAGGCATTCATATTTAGTAAAATTATTGTGTATATTTCATTATTAATGCTTTTAAATTCCTCTTTTCTGCATCTGGTTTATGTTATTTATTTATTTAGCATATTTTTATAATAAAGTTGGTTTGAGGAGGAAAAATATAAACATAAACTATAAGCAAACCACGTTTTTTTTTCCTATGCACTAGCAATTCTTCTTTTCCCCCCAAGATTATTCATGAGAAGTGTTCCTGAAATAATTTTATTCCTTTACATTTATTTTTGAAAACTCTAGCAAAACATCAAATTACTGCTATCCTACCACCATGATTAATTGATTGATTATTCTTTTAATTTTTTAGAGGGAGAGGTAAAAAGAGAATCTCAAGCAGGCTCTATCCTCAGTGTGTGGAGCCCAATGTGGGGCTCGATCCCAGAACTCTGAGATCATGATCTGACCCAAGATCAAGAGTCAGACACATAAGTGACTGAGCCAGCCAAACACACCCCTTGCCTTTTTTTTTTTTTTGAGAGACAGTCAGAAAGAGAGAGACTACGACCATGATGTCTGTGACTTTCACTTGTGATTTAATCTTCAATAGAACAATCATTTCTTCTTTGTCTTTCACTTAACTAAGGAACAGTACAGACCCACACATAAAAGTTAGCTAAAGGCTGATGTGGAGTTATAAGGCAATTATATACTCAGCCTTACCACTGAGAGTGTATAAGCATAAATATTCATTCACCTTGGAAAACTGTTTGCCATAGTAATGGGACATAGGTCATTTCTGATCTAAATTTCTAGATACCTAAAAAAACCCCTTTATCCATAATTATATTCATTTTATTCAATTTAAGTATCATATTCTGGATCACATTTCCCTAAGTATCAAGATGTTTTGAAAGATAAAAATCTATAGAAAACTAAAAAGCTAGTTTCAAACTATTTGTATCAACTAAGACCTGGGAAAAGATCCTGCAGAAGTCAAGGGAAGGAGTCACTGAGTGGTAACTGCTTGCTGTGCTTAATACTCATTTATAGACCCGCATTAATAATCAATAAGATGTAGCTCCACATGTTAAATACATGTCATTCTTTTACAATGATTAATATCTTAAGTAGCTATTGTAATAGGGACAATTTTTTTTCTATTTCAGAAAGTACTAAAAAAATAATGAAATTTGTGTAACAGTCCTATACTTATATCTCTGAAAGAACGGAGGCATCTGCAAGTGAACTGGGAATTAGTAAAGTCTAATTATATCTAATGTTAATGAGCATAAGGGCTTAGTCAGTTAAAATGATCGCTCAAAGAACTCATACACTTGAAAAAGAAGAATATGTGTGTGTTCTAAAATGCCATAACAAATCAGAGATTATTTAGGTTAAGAAAAAATATTCTTGATCTTGAGAAGCCTACAATCCATTGGAATGACATGGATATGGGTAAATATAAAATCAATGTAAATAATGTGTCTGGCATAGTTTTATTATGCATATTTTTTAGACTTTAACTCTTGTCAATACAGGAAAGCTTACTAAGAGATCATTCATTCCCCCCCCTCCTCTTTTCCCCCTCCCAAACTATCTTCCTCTACCCAGTTCATACTGTATGCTCTAGCTCTGAGGAACAAGAACTTCTTCCCTCAAACTCTGGATCTATGCACTTGAAATCAGACCAATATGTTCTGTAGGGGCCAAGGGCAGGGTGCCCCAGGATGGGCCACTTTGGCATGAACATTATTTTGAATTAAAAGTAATCAAAACCCAGCAGATGTAGGAACAGCTCTCTTCCTGGTCCTCAAGAGCCTAAATTTACATTGGAAAGGAGAGCCTGTACCAGGAAGAGAGCTATTAATAGAGACTCCACCTTTTCTAAGAAACTTACTGCAAAATACAGCAACCTTTATTTTTCAAAACAAATCATTTCACCTTCCTGCTAATGGCCTTCCTTCCCTCCCTCCCCTCAGACCTACCCTACTCCTTAGCTCATATAAGCTTCATCTTGCCTCATTCTCTCTGGAATCTGTCTGTGTAGATTCCCTGTACATATGCTATTAAATTTTATTTTCTCTTGTTAATCTGTCTCATGTAGATTTGATCCTAAGTCCACCTAGAAGCACTTTGAAGGGCAGAGGAGGATTTTCCTCCCCAATAACCCAAAGGCAATGCTCTGAATTTCAAATTTACTAAATATCAATTTCACCAAATAATCAATCAAGTAAAATTATAAAACTCACTATGTATCCATAAACACAACATATTCATATTGCTATGACTGTATTAGTTTTAAAAGGATGATATTCCTTAAAATAAGTTTTGGTAACAGGCAAATTTGACACATTGATGTGTTGGTGAATTGGCTTTTTGATAAATTGTGCTTTTTTAAAATCAGTTTTAATCAAATGGACTTACATCCTGATTTCTATACATCTTTTAATAGGTGGTTTATGTCTCATTGCTTTCCCAGGAAATTGTTTGAGTCCTCCAAAACTCACATAGGTGCCCTGTGTGCACCCAGCAGAACTGATTTCAGTAGAAAGTGTTTACAGAGCTGTCATTCCTAGCAGATTAAAAGAAACAACTGTATCTTACTCATTGTTAAAACTCGAGCACATACCAGATGCTCAATATTCTTCAATGTTCACAATGACTGGAAAACCAAATAAATGTATTTTTTTTAAATATTTGTTTGAGACAGAGAGAGAACATGAGCAGGGAGGAAGGGCAGACAGAGAGGGAGAAGCAGGATCCTTGCTGAGCCAGGAGCCTGATGTGGGGCTCAACCCCAGGACCCTAGGAACATGACCTGTGCCAAAGGCAGATGCTTAATTGATTGAGCCACCCAGGTGCCCCAAATAAATGTCTTGAATATGTTAATCTCAGTAGCTACTCTTCTCACCCTAGTCTCCCAACTCTTCAGATAAAGTGGTTTCCTGGATTTTCTGGCAGTGAATTATGTAACTTCACCCCAGACATTGCAGTTCATTCATGTCACAGGTGGGCAGCTGGCTCAAAAAGTACAATCTGATTCTCTAATGTTAGCATTTGGAATCTAGATTCAGAGAAGAGACATAGAGTTTCACTTGGGTGGTTGAACTAGGAGGAGCTACAGAGTAGAAGGAGCAACTGTGTATGTTCTTCCTGTATTTGATACCAAGAAATCAAATCTATATAGAGAGAGGAGAATGCTGCTCCGAGGCAGAAAGCAGCAGGAGGAAAGATCAGAAGGAATGATGGGAAAACAGAGGGTAATGGAAAATAGTGGTGCAGAGAGTGGGAGTGGGCAAGAAGTGTTCCAGTGGTTCCTGAGTGTCATGTATTTTGGGGGGACCACTCTTACAGCAACAGGATTGAATTTCTTGTACTAGAGTCTACAAGATCACTCTATATACTTCCAGCAAATTCCTTCATCTCCTGTTTCCTTTCTAAAGCTAGTTTGACTGTTTTTAATTCAACAAAATGACTCCTGGCTCTGGCAACACATACCTAAGCGATGTTTCATTCATAATTCTTACCCAATTTTCTCTACCCTGCAAATACTCTCTTAGATATGAGGTGATTATTGCTGCACAAATGGTAATTTCCTAAGATGCTGTGGCAATAGGAAGTGTTTTAGTAGCAATGCGATATCTAGCTTTCTCCTTCAAAAACGTGTATTTTCAATCACAAATACAAAAAAAGACCTGACAGTTCAGTTATTCCCAGTGGACTGCAAAACATAAACGGAAGAAGATGACAAGATGGGTAGAAGACAGTGGACCGTCAAACACAGCACCATCCCACCTGCGCACCACAGCTCAGTCTTTGCTCTAACCATGTATCAATCCCTGTTCCACACAAGGACAAAAACAAGAACAAAACTATACTTCTATCTTTTCATGCCATCTTGCGACATTTCTATATGCATGTCTTCCTGTAATGATTTTTAAATTAAGGAGATGGAAGAAAAAAAGAAACTGATAAGCCCAGATCAAGTGGCTCTGATCCACCTGTTATAAGGTAATAAACTGTTGACCTTTTGGAAACACATTAGTGATGTTTCACTTAAGAGAGTCTCTTTTCTTGGAACTAATAAGCCTTTAAAATGTCAGGTTTTATTCCTGCATCATTAAACAAATCAGCCTTAATATGCTTCTCTTTCAAGTGACTATTTTAAATAAGTCAAAAAGGCCATTTCTAATGTCAATATAAAATGACTTAGGTGAGAAAACGTGAAGGCAAATGAAAGCACATCTTACAGTTAAGTAAGGTATAATGCTGGTTTTCTTTTTACGAAAGTAAGTAAGTAAGAAGTAAGAAAAATGCTGTTTTTTCTTTTACGATTAGAAAAGTAAAATTAGGGCAAAGCTACAGGTATAGCTATAGTTAGTATACAACTATCTAAACTTAAAGCATTCACTAGTTCTCTTATTTATAGCCTTTCTGAGAAGAAATCACTACGTAATACTTAATTGTAAGATACTGGGCTAAGAAGCACACCCAAATTAATTATATTAACTAAAGTGAAAAAACAAAATGTGTTAATTTGGAACCAATGAAAGACTGTTTACACATAATGATTAGAGTGCATTTATTTGGAGGTAGTAAGATGCTAACTAAAATCGTTTTAGCTTCTGATGAATAAAACATAGGTTAATTTGTGGAGGTTTATAAATCACATTCTTTTCAGAAGTTCCTTTCAGTTGGAAAGGACATTTCTCAAGGAATAGATATAATTACAGGAAACAAGTCAGATAAAATTATAATAATGTCACAGTTCAGCTTGGTAATCTGGCACAGGAGTTGAAAAATATTTTCCAGGAGTTCCTGGGTAACTCAGTTGGTTAAGAGTCTGACTCTTGGTTGTGGCTCAGATCATGATCTCAGGGTCATGAGATGGAGTTCAATGGGCATCAAGCCTGCTTTAGATTCTCTCTCTGTGTCTTTCTCTGCCAGAGTCTCCTGTGCACTGCTCCCCTCCACACTGACTCAAAAAAAAAAAAAAAAAAAAAAGAAAAGAAAAAAAAAAGAAAAAGAAAAAGAAAAGAAAAAGAAGAAGAAAAATATTTTCCATAAAAGGCTAGATACTAAGTATTTTAGGTTCTGTGGGCCACATACACTTTGTTTCATATTCTTTTCTCCCTTGTTTCTATTGGTTTGTTGTATTTAAAAGCTCTAAAAAAATGTTTAAAACCACTCTTAGTGCATTAACAGTACAAAAACAAGCCACACTGGGATGCCTGGGTGGTTCAGCGGTTGAGCATCTATCTGCCTTCAGCCCAGGGCATTATCCTGGAGACCCAGGATCGAGTCCCACATCGGGCTTCCTGCATGGAGCCTGCTTCTTCCTCTGCCTATGTCTCTGCCTCTCTCTCAGTGTCTCTCATGAGTAAATAAATAAAATCTTTAAAACAAAACAAAACAAAAAACAAAAACGAGCCACAGACCATATTTACTCCAGAGGATATACTTTGTTACTCTAAAGCAAATGGTGCTTGAGCTCTCATGTAACCAGATATAATTTTCCTCTGGAAGTAGAATACTTCCTATGTGTAATCTCACATTCATATTGGCTCCTAATTTTAAAAATATATTAATTTACGGTTTATCACCAACAAAACACTGAATAAGCACTATAGATATTGTGGTAATTCAGCATTAGATGTAATATTCAAAATTAGTATGACAAATTTATTTTACTATACCCACTGAACTATAACACAAAGTAGAAGAGTGATGAATGTCAGAAGAAAGACTCAGGTGATTGATGTGGTACACATATTGTTCATTAGGTCACTATAACTCCAAAAAGTTTCAGAGGACAAATTTTCTGTGGAGCAGCTTCCGGTACTTTTAAGAAACACAGTCTCACCAGCACACCAGAGATAAGTCACAGGAAGATTAACATTAAATAAAATCATAGGAGACTTAATGTTAAATGTTTATATCTTTGTGGCATGTGGATTTTCCTATTTTCAGGCAGATTTACATAAGAAACCAATTTATGAAGAAAAGGTTCTTTGTTTATTATGGACTCAGAGTAACTAGTTTGTTGAGTCAGATTTTTCAATTATTAAGAACTAATCAATCAAACATGAGTAAAAACTGCAGTCTGTGAGTCAGAGCAAATTACTCTTAGTGCTAAGGAGTTGCTGACAGTTCTGCTCCTACGATGTTGGGATCTTTTATCTTCCAAGCAAAATATATCCCTTCTAACAGATGAGTTTACTCCCTTTATCCCCTCTGACTCATCCCCTCTAGTCCTTAAAGCTTAGATAATTTCTTCTAAAACAGATTAGATATTTAAGTAGAATCTGAATTTAAATAGAATCGCTCATTCTTATTGTCAGAATCATCTTTTCCTATATTAAAGAACATATTTTATTTACCAAATTTCATAATTTGATAAAAATTTTAATAAAAATTATTTATAGTTTCAGAAATATAAACATCCATTCCATTAATAATGTACGCTGGAGACTTTTATGGCTTGTTTATAACACCGCCTTCATGGGTAACTTGCTATGGAAACCCAAAAGGAGGAAACCTCCTTTCATTTTAAATCATGGAAGGTATAGAGGACATTTCTTGGTGGCAGTGATCCTGGAGTGAAGTCTTTAAAGATAAGCAACATTGTTCATGGGGACCTAAGATTGAAGAAGTAGGGAATAGAAGAAATTTTAAGCATCATCCAGATATGAAAACATAAAGTAAGCATATAGAGAACAAACAATATCTCATTTTGGTTTACACCAAGTTCATAAAAGGGATGTGTGGGTAGTATGAATCGGAAAAGTAGATTGGAAAGTATTATGGAAAAAATTGGCTGTCATGTAGTAAGCACTGCTTGTAGCTCACCAACCCATTTCTTCTTTCTTTAAAGCAACAGATGGATGACACTCCTCAGTCACCCCTGCAGTTAGATGTGGCCGTGTGACTAATATGTAGTCAGCTCCAGGCCTGGTCCATAAAAACCTCTTATGCCTGATTCTTCAATTCCCTTTTGCTTTCTATGGTCATTTGGAAGTCATATCCTGAAGATGGGTGAGCTACAAAGTCACTACTAGGAAGAAAAGTACCTGCATGGAACAGATTCTCTCTTAGAGCCCTCAGAAGAACTCTGATCACACCCTGATCTTAGACTTCCAGCCTCTAGAAACATGAAATAATAAATTTCTGTTTTTAACCACCCAGGTTGTGGTACTTTGTCACTCAGTCCTAGCCAACAAATGCAACCTCCAATGTCTTCACACTATGGTGTCACTCAGCAAACATTTATTTTACTTCTACTCTCTCCAAAGGAGATACTGTGTAAGGTGTTGTAAGAAAAACAAGTGGGTCATAGAGTCCCTGCTCACAGAGCTTATCATCTCAAAGGGCAGAAGAAAGATACACACCTAAATATTTTTTTGAGGAACTTTCATTAAAAATTCAAAAACTCTAATAACTGGGAATCAGCACAATGAAGTACACCCTAGATCAAATGGCCACATTTCAAGCTCTGGAGCAACAAACTCTGACTTCTGGGAGGTAAACTCTCATTTCTGAGCTTCATGTTCCTCACCTACAATGATGAAGAGGCTGATGTCACCATTTCAGTAAGTCAGGAAAATCAGATGAGAGTGCTATAAACTCTAGGAAACACCCTGTACACTTTAGGCATTATTATTCTAGACTCTTACTAGCATTTTTCTACAATATATTTGTTTTCTGAAGTGTTGGTTCTAGTAGATTTGTTTAAAAACACTGTGGAAACACTATGGTCATAGCTGCTATTTTTTTATAAACTATTTTATATTTTAAAGTTTTTTAAAAAGATTTTATTTATTTAGTCATGAGAGATATAGAGATAGAGGCAGAGACATAAGCAGAGGGAGAAGCAGGCTCCCTGTAGAGAGCCTGATGAGGGACTCGATCCCAGGACCCTGAGATCATGACCTGAGCCAAAGGCCAAGGCTCAACCACTGAGCTGCCCAGGTGCCCCTTAAGGTTTTTAATTCCAAATTTAATTTTAAATTTTTAGTTGATATACAGTGTTATGTTAGTTTCAGGTATACAATGTAGTGATTCCACACTTCCCACCTGGTGCTCATCATAATTGCACTTCTTAATCTTCATCACCTATGTAATCCATTACCCACCCCCTCTGCTCTGACAACCAACAGTTTGTTCTCTGTAGTTAAGAGTCTATGTTGCTTGGTTTGTCTCTCTCATTTTTCTCCCTTTGTCTGTTTGGTTTCTTAAATTCCACATAGGAGTGAAATCATATGGCATTTGTCTTTCTCTGACTGCCTTATTTTGCTTATTAGCTTAATACTCTATCCATGTTGTTGCAAATGGCAAGATCTCATCCTTTTTAATGGCTGAATAATATTCTATCATGTACATATACCACATCTTCCTTATTCATTCATCAATTGACAGACACTTGGGCTGCTTCCATTTTTTGATTATTGTAAATAATGCCACTATAAATATAGGGGTGCATGTATCCCTTTGAAATAGTGTTCTTGTATTCTTTGGGTAAATACCCAGTAATGTCAATCTAATTTTAAATTTAATATATGTTAGAAACACTTTTTGGACCTTTATTTCTTAAGAGTACTTAATAGGACTGATTATGTCATGGTCATAGGTTTTATTTAATTATTGAATAATTGTAATTAGACTTGAATGATTGGTCTCTTCTGCTCTGTGAATACTAGAGCTGACAGTTTTAGTATATGTTCTGCCGAAGAGAGCACTAGAGCTGACAGTTTTAAATCCTAAGAAAATATAACAAAGGAACTCCTATGTATGGTAAAATTTGTAAAGCTATCCATTCACATGCTGGCTATAGGTAAACTCTGGTATGCAGCATAATGGGGTATGAAATCAGAGGGCCCTGGTCTTGACCTGGCCATGTTCTAGCCATGTGGCTTTGAGAAAATTCTGAAAATGCTCTAGATAGTTAAACCCAGGGCCCAGCATTGCTGTGATGATGCAGTATGGTAATGGTGTCTAAACTGGACCTAATGCACAGTAAATTCTCAACCAAGTATGGAAATATTCAAATAGTAAAAAATCCTCACTCAAAAGAGGTGAAATTTAAAATATTTAACAACTAGGGCAGGCAGGGTTTTTTCTTTGTATGTTAGACATGCTGGATGAATTAAATAGCTTAACTGTGACCCTCAGGGCTGTAAAAATGAAATTCTTAGAGGAGTACAAAACTTTTCTCACACATGTGCATGCCCAAAATGAGGACTGATTTTCATTTCAAGCTCACTGTGGATGCAATTGTAACTCCCAGGAACTTTAACAGAAGGGTGACCCTTCTTTGGACTACTACTTACATAGCAGTTAAGACAATTAGCAGTGACCCAAAGCAGCTGGTAAGTGATATTGGTATTGGTTTAACTGCATCTGTAAAGCAGCAGCTAGGGAAAACTCTACCTCCAGAGTCTATAAAAGATGACAGTAGCAAGCAGGTCACAAGGAATTTCAGATAAACTTACATAAGTTAAGTTTTTCCCATTTTATCCAGACATAAAATTTTATCCAATGAAAAACAGTTTTAATTGACTACTTCTAGCTAGATAGTGTACTAGGCACTGAGGTAAAGTGGTAAATAAAATGGACATGGTCACTGTCCTAAAAGCACTGAAGATGCTATAGTTTACCACATAAACATTAGCCAAGCTATTTGAAAATGCTCTCTGTTACCCAGAGACTTGTTGGTTCCTTTCTCTTTGTACATTCTTTTTGCTGTGGAATGCTTAACAATTTTCCACGGCAACCCATAAATGATGGTCATTGGCTTCAGAGAGACACAATTTTAACATGTTAAAATACAGGAAGGTAATATATAGGAACAGAGTCATATTAGTGCTGCTTTGGTGCTATGAAACCAGCCATTCCATAATTCTTTAACTTCTGAAGAAAACAAGCATAAGATAAACATTAAAAAAGGGATAATTAGCTTGCCTTTTCTAGAACCTGGAGTTTTGTCATATGAGAATATATGTTTGAAATATGATTACTAGTCCAAAATTTCTATTAACCAACTAACAAATATTTATAGAGTCTTGACTCTAAATTTAAACATTAAAAAAATAATCAGTTATGTGAAAGTTAATGTCTGGTTTTACTTACACCATAAAATCATGACTTAACTCAAGGAGTAATAAAATCTCATCATTATAGATATAAGTAAAGAAGTGTCTGTCTCTCTGTGTACATCATATGTATTTGTAATACACCATAATGTGTATATACATAAATATATATTCATTCAGTTATTATATTCATATATAATTATTTGTAGAAGTTTTCAGAGAAGGAAGAAAATGGAGTGGGAATAAAGGAGTGTAAAAAGCTCCATAAAGAAGAGAAAAAAGTTGACATTTTAAAATATTTTTTCTTTAAAATTAGTACAATTTGTAAAAGTAAGAAAATAAAAATTGTATAAGGAAGAAAATTTACATAGTTTGCTTTATGTTCAATTACTCATGTATAGATACACACCATGTAGGCAATGTTACATCAGTTTCAACATAATTCAGGTTCAGCTGGTACTTACTGTGGCTATGTTTTTGACTGTGATAGATATTTTTTCTGGTTAATATAACCTGGAAGTAACTATGAAAATGCTATTCTTTGATAATTTCTAATAAATTTGGTATAATTTTTTTACGAAGGTACATCAGGAACTAGTGTGCTCACAAAAAACTTCCTCTTTCAATGTTCTCCTAGCAATGTCTCAGATATTTTTAGTCTTTGTTTATATTTCTAATTCAGAGTTCCCCCTTCTATGTTTTCATGTGTACTCTAGTCAGGAAAATGTAAAGAAGCTAAGCAGTAGAAATCTAGAAATGGGAAAATTACATTACATTCTGCCCTACCCACATATGAGTCAAAAATTAATCATATTGTGCTGACAACATTCATTTAACAACCTGTTTTCCAGGTAATGCCCCAAAAGGTCATGCTTGAATTTTACAGAGTTATTTTACCTTTTAAGAGACAAAGTGGTATCATTTTAATAAATTATATCTTATTAAATAGCACAACAAATCCATAATCTCTATCAGAAGCTTTGAGGACTAGATATGTTTTGATATTCAGATTATTTTAGACTTTATAAAGATAATGAGGAGCTGATATCATGTATTATATAATAATCTCAGCTTTTTCTAGGACAATGGCTCATAAAGACATTTTTTCAAGTTTCTATTTAAATTCCATATAGTTAACATACAGTATAATATTGGTATTTGAATTCCGTTTAGTTAACATACAGTAGAATATTGGTTTCAGGTGTATGATATAGTGATTCAGCACATCCATACAACACCTGGTGTTCATCACAAGTGCACTCCTTAATTCCCACCACTTATTTAATCCATATTTCCACCCACCTCCCTTCTGGTAGCCATCAGTTTGTTCTTTATAGTTATGAGTCTGTTTCTTGTTTTGCTTCTCTCTTTCATTCCCCTTGCTCATTTGTTTTGTTTCTTAAATTCTGCATAGGAGTGAAATCATATGGTATTTTTTTTCTTCCTCTGATTGACTTATTTTGCTCAGCATAATATTCTCTAGGTCCATTCATGTCCATGCAAATGGCAAGATTTCATTCCTTTCATGTCTGAGTAATATTCCATTATATACATATACTGTATCTTCTTTATTCATTTATCAGTAAATGGACACTTAGGCTGTTTCCATAATTTGGCTATTGTAGATAATGCTGCTATAAATATTTCTGCAGCAAATGTATGAATATTTATAGTAAGTAGAATAAAGTTTTTAAAATAATCGTATCAATTCAAAAAATGGTATGCCACCAAATGAATTTTGGTTAAAAAAAAGAAGTAAAAAATTTTCTGATCAGAAACATGTAGATTTTGAAATTGTAATAAATGATTATGGACCTGTACTCTACAGTCCTTTTCCAAAGTTAGAAACCCGAGAGTGATTTTTTTTAATACTCTCTTCCTCTTTTTCTACTGTATTTAACATGTGTTAGTTCCATTTCCTAGATATTTTTTAAATTTATTCTGTAGTGTTCCTGCCTTATTTAGACTTTTGTCCCTCTCACCTGGACAGTTATGATTTCTTAATAGTTATTTCTGCCTCCAATCTAACCAATTTCAATCAGAATTTCATAGCAATAATTGCAAAAGTAACCATGTAAAACTAAACCGGAAGTACTGTCTTTCAATTTAAAGCCATTGATGGAACCCATCCTCCATAAATAGAAGTCCTTGGTCATCTGAATTTCTCTTCTATATGCTTTGATTTTTTTCAATACACATACTATTTCCAAGTCATAATAATCTTAAAACATTCCATATACACCATTTTTTCATACTTTTGGGTGTTCACATATGTGGTTCTCTATGTATGAAATTTTATTTTACCTCTCAATCACATAAACTCTTAGACTCATTTAATATTATATTCCTGAAGCCCTTAACTATCCCAATCCTCCACATACCACCCTTACCAGTATCACTTCACTATTTTCTACTAGCTATTTGAGGGCTTATATTTTTTCACAGAACTTAATATTTAATATTTTTTCATCACCATAAAAACAGGTTATATATATTTCATATGGACATAATCAGGAAAATGCATTATTTTTCAATTTTCCTTAGGAAAGCACTGATTCTTACATAGACAAAGTAATGTCTAAAATGGAAAATAATAGTCTTTCATTTACAGATATGGTAGCTTAATTTCTTCCAGAACACTGCAGCAATAGCATATAACTAGAACCCAAATATTCTAGTTAGAATGTTCTCTAGTTAGAAGTGTTATGGGCATATGTATAAACATATATACATGCACATGCAAAAATACACATGCATACTTACCTCCCATACATGCATATATAACCATCCATATATGTATAGTTATATATAAATAAAAAATGATGTATATGAACTTGATATATGGAATATTAGAATAATAAACTATTTTCTTTATCTTTTTTAGAAGCAAAAAAATTATGATGAACCTCTTGTATTCATTGCCAAGCTTCAACATTTACCAATTCACAGTCAATATTATTACATCTATACCCCTATGCAGTTCCTTACCCTCAACCTCATTTATTTTGAAGCAAATCCTAGACATCAGCACATTTCATTCATAAATATGGCATTCTGTATTAAGCATTGTTTTAGAATGTTAAGACTAAAAATCTTCACTGATGTTCAAATTCACAGAGGCAATTTTGAAAAATTATGGTTTAATTTCATTTTGCCTTACTTTATAGTGATTTATAATCACTTTAGGGCTTACGAGAAAATAGATTTCTTTGTAGCTGTGTGGTTTTTATCTTTTTTAATAAAAAAGACAACTCATTTGTTCTTTTTAACTTAATACAGACATCTTAATGGCATATAGGGTGCATGGCTGACAGTAACTAAATTACAGAGTATATATACATAAAGCTGGAACAAAGATTTGTAAAAATCTGAATTTAATTTAAATATAAATTACATCATTTTTGTGTGATTGATGCAATTTAAGCTTTGTCTTCTTTACTTATCAAAGCCTTTACGACATCCATAAAAGACATGTCTCCATGACCCAGTAGCCAAGTGAATGCTCTCAATAAATACACAGAGAAGCCATTGATTTTCTAGGATGTTTTTCAAAACCGTATATACAGAAGATTTCATTAACCACCCTCAACTCTGGTAACCATAGTCCTTCATCACATAGTCTTCACCAGCCAGCCCCAAATTAAACAAAAGAAAAAAGTCTGGGATGGCAGCCTAGTAAGTAAACAAAATTTGTGTCCACTTATTAGAGTCATCATAAAAATACAGCAAGTTCTGAGATCAAATATATTCAAATTAAGAGTTCTCAAGGGTAAAGTTCATTTCTTCATATGTATCCATAAGGACAATGACAGCAAGGAGTGGGACAGTCAACTTCAGTTTGAACTTGCTTTGGTAAAGCTGGAATTGAACTGGGCTTGCATAATGGGCAAAAGAATGGATTAGCTATTTCTACTTGGGCAAACCACTTACTGCTCTGAGCCTCAACCTCTTCATCTATTAAACAGAAATAGTAGCAACCCACTTTTCACAATTTGTAAGATCCAATGAAAGAATGGATGCAAAAGTGGTCTGGGAAATTATAAAGCTCTAAGTAAAATGTAAGTTTTATATCTATTATTAGGCAACTTATTCAGCAATTTAGAATGCTCTGTATCACTACCAAAATAAGAACCACAAAAGACTTTTTAAAATGATAATGAACATCTTGAGAGTATTAAAGTTTTTTTTTATTTTTGCTGATAGTGCTCATCTAAACATTCCATGTTGATTTTATATAAACCAGTTAATATGTTTGTCCTTTTTATATGGTTTGTTTTAATCATTTAGTAATTATCCCTAAAGTCTTCCCTAATGCAATCATCCTTTTTCCAAACTCAGTTTAGTTAGATATGGTATTATTTCCATTTTAAAAGATATTAAGAAGTTAGTTTTATCACTCTATGATTTCCAGTACAATATCATTTAATGTTTTGAATATAAAAAATATGATATTAAGTTCAGTTCTTTGGTTTCTCATTACCCCTCCTCCAAATCTCATAACCAAATATTTAGGCTTTAATTATAAATGCCCTCAGTTCATTTAAATCAAGGTGGGCCAATGAGAATCAGGTATGACAACTAATAAGAATTTCATACGTTGTACTTATTTTTTTCTTCATGTTTTTAGATCTCGATGGTTTGTTACAGAAGTGGTTGGTCATTTTCATAGGTATAGTAAATACCTTCCAGTAAAATAAGCTACTATGAGCTATCATGTATAGTGTTTAAAAAAGTAGGCTCTGAAATGAAACAAATCTTTATTTCTGCACAGTGTATGCGATCAACCCACAGGTAGGTGAAGCTTGGGACACTTCCAACTCAACTATTGGGCACTGCTCCTGTTGCAGGGCATGGCAGGCAAATCCACTCTCAGAGCCACCAGTACGCCTCTGTTCATTACAGTTTGACATATATATTCATGAGGAAATCTGGTCTCTGAACATACTGTATTCCTAGATTTTTTTTAATTTTATTTATTCATAAGAGGCCCAGAGAGAGAGAGACAGAGACACAGGCAGAGGGAGAAGCAGGCTCCCGACGGAGAGTCCGATGTGGGACTGGATTCCAGGACCCCCAGATCACGACCTGAGTCAAAGGCAAACACTCAACCACTGAGCCACCCAGGTGCTCCTGTTCCTAGTAGAACTCACTGTCAAGAAAAAAAGTATGACATTTCTAATTCTATTAACAATGGTGTATATTTATAATTATAGCTAAAATTATATTCTAAAAGCCTTCTGTCATACTTTCACATATTTACATTTCTGATTTCATATAGTAATCATTTCCTCCCTTTATCTTTTAGATTCAAAATAGTTCTGATTGAATAACATATACCAGTAAGAAAAGATGACACATATACACCATAGTATGTAGTAGACGTTGGCAGTGCTCAATCCAGAACTTGTCACCCTTATTACTGCACCGTGCATGAGTCTGATGCCCAACTACCAGCATGTGTATTTCTTTCTGGAGTATTTGGATTCAACACCCCCCAAAAACTACTTCACCTCAAATCCTTGTCACAGGTCTAACTCAGAAGGAACCCAGACTAATATATAGTAAGCAAATTTTCACAATCATCTGAAATGTAGAAAGAATCTGCCAGACTTAAACAAATGTAATCTTGTTAATATTTATCAAATGATCTTAGCCTGTAATACTAACAACTTCAAGTGTGTTTAGCTAAAATGACTTCTGCACATATAGCACTTTTCAGTAGTTTCTACTGTACCTGAAAGAACATGAGAAGGAGTCTTTAAACCACTCCATTTTAACCCAACTCTGATTCCCATTGAAATTAAACCCTGCTGACTACTTCCATATGCATAGTTATTGTACCTTCACTGTAGTCTCCAACATGAAAAGAAACTATAAGTGGAATAGAATCTTATCTCTCCGAAACTAAATGGAAGTGAAAAAAGGTTATTTAAGTATTGCTCATTTTTATATTGATGTTCCCTTTTCCAAGTCTGATCCTATATAAAGAAAACTCCTTCAATTCCTTTTTTAACAACATTCACTTTTACCACAGCTGGACACAAAAATTTTAAGCAGGCTCTCAGCAGTGGTAAAGGTGCTTAGAAGCACAGAGCCCCAGCATGACAGCCAATGAAATCTTGGAATCATAAACAGAAAATAGGAAGGACTGTCATTTGAGAAAGCTACACAGCACAAGGGAAGAGAGTTCAGCAGAAATTAGATGAGGACACTTGAATATCAAGATTATTGTTTTATAGAACCATCAAAAGTTATCTTCTAAAGCTCAACTCTTTTGTTCTCCCATCTATAGGTGAGAAAACACTTTTAAGTTGTGAAAACAGTAACCTTGGCAACCCATGTGTAATAATTACTTTGTTTATTTAGGAATTTGTAATTAAAGTTACCAAGCAGAACACGAATTTCATTTGTTTATGATGTGCTTTATTATGACTTTCTTTCCTTAGGCAAGCTTTCAACAGTTGCCTCTTTCAAAGTCTAGGTCATCCATTTACAGCATCTTCTCCACCTCCTTGTCAGTCAGGTTTTTATTTTTATCACATTTTTTTTTTACCCTCTTCACTTATTTTTCTCTCTACTTCATCTGTCATTTTATTATATAGTATTAGTTAGCATCTGTGTTTTCTCCTAATAGTTCAATGCGGACAACTCCAAAGACCTCAATATTCACTCCATTCAATCTTCCCACATGTTTAGTCATATCTTTGAGATTATCCTTCCTTGACATATTTCTGCTTGCAAAGGTCAAATTGGAGAGGTATAGGCTAGATCTATGCTACTGACAGTATGATTCAAGCATATTAGCATATTGTGGTAGCTTGCTAGAAATGTACATTCTCAGGTGGAGCTCAGACCTACTGAATCAGAACTTGCATTTAATTAAGACTTCACATTATTCATATGTAGCTTGACAAGTCTTAATATACATATTAAGCTTAAATCTTGACAAGTGTTAATATACATATTTTAGATGGTAATAAGTGGAATTTATGGCTGTTTTAAATTTTTATACTAGGGGATTTCATTACTGGCTCAGGGTCAATCCTAGAGCAGAAACTACAAAGACTTCGTAGAAAAGAAAAAGAAGCACACCACCATAGGGCATTCTGGGAGCTCCAAATCAAAGAAAAGAAAGTGGATAGAATGCAAAGCAACATAGAATTTTTCTGAGGAAGTACATGTGATTACAATTACTTAGTTCAAAGGGTCTTCAGAGAATTCTAATCTTAATCACCAAAAGGACCTTATATTACACAGAGGACACAATGGTCCCTAATGCATGGATCATGAGATTTACACAAGGCCAAATGGATTAGATTTTTTCACATTCATAACCATCTTTCCCTCACTGCATTTCCCCTTTTATTCTCATCCATCAACTTCCTGGACTTATCTTTGCCCTTACTCTGGATTCCAGAGTTAGTGGGGTTTTAAAAATTTATTTATTATGTATACCTGACATACAATGTTATATTGTCAAGTGTATAACACATTGATTCAATAATTCTATATATTACTCAAAGCTCACCACAATAAGTGTAATCACCACCTGTTACTATACAATGTAATTATAATACTATTGACTATATTCCTTACGCTGTATTTTTCATCTCCATACCATATTTATTCTATAACTGCAAGTTTGTACCTCTTAAACCCCAGTGAATATCTGACCTACCCACCTCCCCTCTGGTAATCACCAGTTTGTTCTCTTTAAGAGTCTGTTTCTTTTTTTTGTGAGTTTGTTCATTTGCTTTGTTTTTTCTTAGATTCTACACATAAGTGATATCATATGTTATTTGCCTTTCTCCGTTTGACTTATTTCACTTAGCATAAAACCTTCCCTCTAGGTCCATTCATGTTGTTACAAATGACAATTTCTCATTCTTTTTTTATGGCTCAGTAATACCCCATTGTATGTATACCATATTTTCTTTATCCATTCACCTACCGATGGACATTTGGGTTGCTTCCATATCTTAAGGAAACCTTCATGCACTGTTGGTGGAAATTTGAGTTGGTGCAATCACTTGGAAAATGATATAGAGGTTCCTCAAAATATTAAAAATAGAAATATTTGACACAGTAATTCCACTACTGGGTATCCCCCCCCAATGAAAACATTGATTTGAAAAGATATATGCACATTTATGTTTACTGCAGCATTATTTACAATAACCAGAGTTAGTGTTTTAATTATACTTCTTCATACAATGAAATCCTTCACTTTCTCAGCTTCAGATCCTTCTAATTGTGCAATATTCAATGCTCTCTTTCTTCTTTTCAACTGCTGCTAGAATAAGTAAAAAGAATGCTGAGTATATGAGAAGTCATCAGCTGATCCCGTGTGCCATGTTAATAAAATAGATTCCTTATTCTTCAAATTTTCAACTCCAATTCTGTATTTCTAATTCCCAGAGGATGGTTTCACTTTCTTACAAGGAAAATCTAGGCTATTTGATGTAAATTGTCACCACTATCTTCTCTCCACCATAATTCCTGACACATTCTTTATATTTTAAATTTTTCATTTTACTTTTTAATTTTTTCTTTTTAGTTTACCATATCTCCTTCACTGTGCTTAAAGAAACATTTTCTACCTGTTCTTTGTTTTGTTTATTTATTTTAATTCTAAGGCTAACTTCCCTACTTATACTTTCATTTCATGGCCTTTTTCCTTTTATGACCTATAGTCCTCTTGGAATATTTTAAATAAATTATTTCCTTTTTAGTATTCTCTATTTGGTTTTTCTGTTGAGTTCTTTTATCTGTTTACAAATACTCTCAGATTTTCGCTATTTGAAAAAAAGTATGATATTTATTTATATTTCTCTTTTATGTTCTATACTTTATATCACTAATAAAACTGCTCAAAAACATATTTTACATACCTACCAATAAAAGAGAACAAATTGCTGACACATACAACAACATGAAAGAATATCAAAATCATGCTGAGTGCAAAAGGCCAGACACAAAAGATTATGCACTATATGATTGCATTTATGAGAAATTCTAGAAAGGACAAATCTAATCTGTAGTGAAGGAAAGCAGATCAGTGATTGCCTGGGGCAGTAAGTTAGGGCGTGAATTGAGAAGGGTCATAAAAGGACTTTGTATAATAATAAAAATATTCTATATCTTGATTGTAGTGGTATGTATAAATTCATCAAAACTCATTGAAATGCATACTTAAAACTGATGCATATTACTGCATGTCATTTATACTTCAATAAAGCTGATTTTAAAATACTCCCCACTTATTATGTATATGGCCTCAAAAATAGATTACTAACCCCCAAGATATCTGGCCTTTGCTCACACTACTTCAATGAAATTACTCTAGTGTCACAAATATAGTCCCAATGTCTACCGTCTTGAAACTTTCTCTTTTTTCAATTTCCAGGGAGGAAGAGCTTATTATCCTCCTACTTATTTAAACATCCCTTCCGTATCTCTTCCCCTAAATCGTACTCCTCTACTTTTATTCTGACATTTGGAAGCAATTTAATGGTTATATTAAAATTCCAATACCAAACCAGTCTAAGAATAGAGGAAGATGGGGTGCATGGGTGGCTCAGTCAGTTAAGCACCTGTCTTTGGCTCAGCTCATGATCTAGGGTCCTGAGATGGAGTCCCGTGTCAGGCTTTCTGCTGAGCAGGGAGTCAGCTTCTCCCTCTCCCTCTGTGCTATCCCTCTTTCTCTCTCAAATAAATAAATGATTAAAAAAAAAAAAGAATAGGGAAAGATAATGGAGAAGGAAGATCCTGAGCTCACCTTCTCCCATGGACACACTGAGGCAACTACATGTAATGAAACTCATTCTGAATATGGCCTGCAGATTGGCACAACAGATCTTCCACAACTAAAGACATAAAGACAAGGCCACACTAAGAAGAGTAGGAAGGACTGAGATGTTTTTGGGAAGCAAATTCCCAACCCACAAGTTTGGAGAAATATAACCACAAATGAAATAGGCATAGAGGAACAATGGAATTAGCCCGATACTTAGAACCCTTGGCCCTGAGAACCTGCATCAAGTAAAGGATCCCCCATAATACCTTAGAAATGGCAAACAACTCTAGGAGAGCCAGGGGACTATAGCAAACTGAGTCTCTGTTTTTAAGAGGCCAGCAGGCTATGTCACTCACCTGACTCAACACAGAAACCGCAGTTTAAAAAAAGCACCTGAGTTATATATGAAGGAGATTTGATTTATTACCAATTTTCGGATATATGCTAGAGAAGAAGGGAGCTTCCTCCAGAACAGAAGTGCTGACAGGCACATTTATCTTGCCTTTCATCAAGCTAGCTGGACAAACACTTTCAGGAGGCAGTTATAATGCCTTCCATCTACCTTGTTAATATCGCTTGCCTTGCCCCAGCATTTCCTTGCAGAAAGAGCCCACAGAGACTGAAGCCTTGGAGGCACCCCTCAAAAGTGGCTCCTATCCTTCTTCACCCAATGAGCATACTCTGAGCATCCTCAGAGTAATTGCTTCACTGCCACACCTGATAGCCAGTCAGTCAGGACTGGTGGCCCTCCAGAGTGACTCTTGCTCTGGGGAAGTAGGTGCTAGCCCCACCACTAGCATGCCTGCAATATCTACCACAAGGCTTCTTAGTCAGCTGTACAGGTAGCTAGCCCCACCTACAAGTACACACGCAGCAGCCATAGCCAGTCCTCCCAGACGCTGCATGGAAGCAAGCCCTGCCTACCAGTGCCCCTGCAATGGTCATGGCCAGCCATTGCTGACAGCCAGGCTGAGGGCCAGTCACACCCACCAAGACGCTGGTAGTCAACCCAGTCCAACAAGAGGGCACATGCAGCCCACATAAGGGACACCCTTGGAGCATCTGGTTTTGATGACCAAAGGGGGCTGTACTATAGCTTCACAAAACTTCTGCTCTATAAGACCACCACTTGCAAGATCAGGAGTCATAGTGGATCTAAGAACTAGGACAAAGACAAATTAAGAAAACAATCCCATCAACAACCGCATCAAAAATAATAAAATATTGGGGAGGGCGGGGCCAGATGGCAGAGGAATAGGGTCCCTAAGTCACCTGTCCCCACCAACTTACCTAGAGAACTTTCAAATCATCCTGAAAACCTACAAATTCAACTTGAGATTTAAAGAGAGAACAGCTGGAAGCTATAGAGAGAAGAGTTTGTGCTTCTAACACGGTAGGAAGGTGAAAGGAAAAAAAAAAAGATTCCAGTGGGGGAGGGGCCCCACGAGGAGCCCGCTAAGGCCGTGGGTAAAAGCCTCCCGGTTCAAGAAAGCCCAGCCCTGGATTCTTCCGGAGGGAAAGGCGCTCAGCAGGGAACCCGGACAGAGCCGCAGGAGGGCAGTGGGGCCTCCAGGATCCCGGGGTCACTGGCAGAGGAGGGTGCCGGGGAGAGCGCCCCACACACCGCGGGCTGAGCACAGTGAAGGGCTGGAGCCCCGGCGGGGCCTCAGGAGAAGCTGGTGGGTCAGGCGGGGGCTCCGGGCGGAGGGGGCTGCGCCCTGATGCCTTCGGGAGCCCCAGCCCCGGGGGCGCGATTCCAGCAGTGCAGGCCCCGGATCCCAGGGCACCGGGGGACACAGCCCAGGATCCTGCGGTCCCCCAGTATGGGCGGAGGCGGGGAGGGCACAGGACAGCGAGGACACCCCTGCCACCGGGCACCCCCGAGCTGTGCAGGTCAGCGCCCCCCGCCCGGGGAGCATCTAGGCCAGTGCCCACTGGGAGCTGCGGTAGTTACTGCGGGAGCCGACTCCAGAGCTGGAGAGCTGGCCGCCACCAGTGGGGTTGTTCCTCCTGGTGTCACCCTGTGCCTGGGACGGAGCGGGGCTGCCAGGGAACAGGGGCCTCACCGGGTAAACAGCTCACCTGAGCCCAGAACCTGGCAGGGCAGCTCCTCCAGGTGCACACACCTGAGAATCAACACAGCAGCCCCTCCCCCAGAAGGCCAGCTGGAAGGACAGGGTACAGCAAGTTCTTGACCGAGCAGCGGTAGAAAACACCAGGGGAAGTTGAGGGATTTACAGTAATATAGAACCAGAGGGTACCCTTCCTTGTTTTTTGTTTGTTTTTTCTTTTCTTTTTCCTTTTTTCTTCCTTTTTCCAGTACAACTCGTTTTTAGCGACTCTGCACTGAGCAAAATGACTAGAAAGAAGAAATCACCACAAAAGAAAGAATCAGAAACAGTACTCTCTGCCACAGAGTTACAGAATTTGGATTACAATTTGATCTCAGAAAGCCAATTCAGAAGCACAATTTTAAGGCTACTGGTGGCTCTGGAAAAAAAGCATAAAGGACTCTAGAGACTTCATAACTGCAGAATTTAGATCTAATCAGGCTGAAATTAAAAATCAATTAAATGAGATGCAATCCAAACTGGAGGTCTTAACGATGAGGGTTAATGAGGTAGAAGAAAGAGTGAGTGACTTAGAGACAAGTTGATGGCAAGGAAGGGAGCTGAGAAAAAAAGAGAAAAATAATGAAAAGACTATGAGGAAATGTTAAGGGAAATAAATGATAGCCTCAGAGGGAAAAAAATCTACATTTAATTGGGGTTCCAGAGGGCACCGAAAAGGACAGAGGACCAGAAAGCATATTTGAACAAATCATAGCTGAGAACTTCCCTAACCTGGGTAGGGAAACAGGCATTCAGATCCAGGAGATAGAGAGATTCCCCACCCCCCCACCCCCAAATCAATAAAAACCGTTCAACACCTGGACATTTAATAGTGAAACTTGCAAATTCCAAAGATAAAGATAAAATCCTTAAAGCAGCAAGAGACCAGAGATCCCTAACTTATATGGGGAGAAAGATTAGATTAACAGCAGACCTCTCCACAGAGACCTGGCAGGCCAGAAAGGGCTGGCAGGATATATTCAGGGTCCTAAATGAGAAGAACATGCAGCCAAGAATACTCTATCCAGCAAGACTCTCATTCAGAATAGAAGGAGAGATAAAGAGCTTCCAAGACAGGCAGGAACTGAAAGAGTATGTGACCACCAAACCAGCTCTGCAAGAAATTTTAAGGGGGGCTCTTAAAAGAAAGAGGAAGCCTTCAACTTGTCTCTAAGTCACTCACTCTTTCTTCTACCTCATTAACCATTTAAAGCTCTTGATTCTTTGGAGATGTGCTTAGAATATTCCAAAAAGGAGAATTAAAGACCAATAACCCTGATGAACACAGATGCAAAAATTCTCAACAAGATACTAGCCAATAGGATCCAACAGTATATTAAGATTATTCACCATGACCAAGTGGGATTTATCCCTGGGATGCAAGGCCTGTTCAACATTTGTAAAGCAACCAATGTGATAGAGCACATCAGCAAGAGAAAAAACAAGAACCATATGATCCTCTCAATAGATGCAGAGAAAGCATTTGACAAAATACACCATCCATTCCTGATCAAAACTCTTCAGAGTGTAGGGATAGAGGGAACATTCCTTAGCATCGTAAAAGCCATATGAAGAGCCCACGGCAAATATCATTCTCAATGGGGAAACACTGGGAGCCTTTCCTCTAAGATCAGGAACATGACAGGGATGTCCACTCTCACCACTGCTAGTCAACATAGTACTGGAAGTCCTGGCCTCAGCAATCAGGCAACAAAAAGAAATAAAAGGCATTCAAATTGGCAAGGGGAAGTCAAACTCTCCCTTTTGGCAGATGACAAGATACTACACATAGAAAACCCAAAAGGCTCCACCCCAAGATTGCTAGAACTCATACAGCAATTTGGCAGTGTGGCAGGATACAAAATCAATGCCCAGAAATCAGTGGCATTTCTATTCACTAACAATGAGACTGAAGAAAGAGAAATTAAGGAGTCAATCCCATTTACAATTGCACCCAACCATAAGATACTAGGAAGAAACCTAACCAAAGAGGTAAAGGATCTATACCCTAAAAACTACAGAACACTTCCTAAAGAAACTGAGGAAGACACTAGGGGTAGAAAAACATTCCATGCTCATGGATTGGAAGAATTAATATTGTGAAAATGTCAATGCTACCCAGGGCAATTTACACATTTAATGCAATCCCTATCAAAATACCATGGACTTTCTTCAGAGAGTTGAAATAAATCATCTTAAGATTTGTGTGGAATCAGAAAAGACCCTGAATAGCCAGGGGAATATTGAAAAAGAAAAACCAGAGCTGGGGCATCACAATGCCAGATTTCAGGTTGTACTACAAAGCTGTGGTCATCAAGACAGTATGATACTGGCACAAAAACAAACACATAGTGAGTCAATTTTTGGTAAAAAGAACTCCCAATAGGTTGATTAAGGACAGTCTCTAGGTATATATGAGATGGTGTATGTGTACATGTATGAATCTTTATGCGTCTAACTTAAAAATAAATTGTTTTTATAAGAACCCAGAATTATACCTTCAGTCAGACCCAAATCTATGCCTTTCACATATTTTAATATCCATGTCTTGTCTTCTCAAAAGGAGTGGATACTTTGATTTTAAATGTGTTTGTTCATTTTTAACTGCAACAAAAATTCAAATGTGAAAAATAAACCTGGAAAAAACTAAATGTGAATTTATTTAATCTTGAAGGAAAGGAAATTAAGGCCAATTAATAGGAAGGAAAGGAGTAAAGATAATATTCATTTTAAAATGGCAAAACATTCAAAGATGGATATAACCAAAATCTTAGAATTTTCAGCATGGTCAAAATACCTCAAACAATGCAAAAGTTATAACTAGAGATGAGATGTGCAACTGTTATGCTAAACAGAAAGTTTTCTTAATAAAGATAGTTTTCTTAAAGATAGTTAGTCAAAAGAAAAGTGGCCAAATGAGGCTTGCAGGCAATTCCTTAAAAAAAGGGAGGGGGGAATAGCAAAATTCAGAGTTAAAAATTGGAAATCAAAGCATTTTATGGTTATATACTTATCAAAAATTAATATGCTTAACAACATCCAGCGCTAACAAGGGCAAGAGGAAATAGAATTTCACACATAATCTTGTGGAGGATAAATTAGTACAATCTCATTGAAAAGTAATATGAAAATATTTATTAAAGTAAGTGCCTAGTTTAATACCTAGCAAACAAGAAGTGGAAAATACACATTGGTGAATTAAAATTCAAAACTGCAAAGTTTTTTTTTTCCAAAACTGCAAAGTTTTTTGATCCAATAATTCCACTTCCATAAATTTTCTATGGACAGATGTTTACCAAATTGACAAGATGTAACATCAGAAATCATTGCAACACTAATTGCAATAGCAAGGAATCTGGAAAAACTTAAAGGAGTACATGGTATATCTAGAATAATATACAGCCAGCACAAAGAATAATACAAAATTTTAAGTGCAAATAAAGCAAGCCAAGTCATAAGAAATCATTTAGGCAATTATATCTTTTGGAAAGCAACATTTTATGATATATGTGTGTATATGTAAATGTATATATTGTTGTATATGTGCATGTTTAAATATGTATAAACATATATTTTGCTTATATATAAAAGCATCTCAAATTATTGATAACTATTACACTAGAAAGTTGACCAGTAGAGAGAGATTTTTAATTTTAATGGTAATCATACGAGGCTTTATTACTATTATCATATCTATTATTACATTCAAAATTTGCCAGGTCATCTGCTATCGTGGCTTTTAAAAAAATAGATGCAAATTCTTTGATGTTTTTTCTGTTAAGAGGTGGGTGTCCTTTTTCTTTCCCTTGAATCTGAGTGCTATTATGACTGCTTTGATTGGTAAATTATGGTGGAAGCTACTCTACATAACGTTTGAGGCTAGATCATACAAGGCCATGCAACTTATGTCTGATTCATTGAGGATCTTGCCGTGGGGAAAGCCAGACCTCATGTATGAAGTTTATAAGTTTATCTTGATATGTGAATACTCTAGATAACAGTTAACTGCCAGCTGTGTGATTGAGCCATGTTTGGATGTTCTGCTAGGCAAAGCCTTCAGATCAGGACCAACTTTATGGGCATTTTATTTGTGCAATCACCTAGGGCCCCCTACTAAAAGAACTCTACCCTTGGCATAGTGCTTTTCTGTCACCCTCATAGAATTCAGTGGTTTTATCTATGAACTTATGTTTTGTGTGTGTATTCCACTAGAACAATGGAGTATGTGAGTGAGCACGGGAGACAGAGTTATGAGCACTGCTATCCCTTGCCATTCTACTTGTATACAGCATTCACGATTCCCCAACAGCACAGGATAGTTGGACCAAAGCATGGGAATTCAATAACTCAAGGTGAATAAAGATAAGTAAGTTATATGTACAACTGAGTAAGCATGGGGACTAACATGACCAAAATGCCATACTTGTCCTTTTTTTTTTTTTTTTCATTTAAATTTTAGGTTGTTAGCATATAGCGCAATATTGGTTTCTGGAGTAGAATTCAGCGATTAATCACGGTCATACAGCACCCGGTGCTCATCATAATAAATGCCCTCCTTCATACCCGTCATGTAGATAGCCCATTGCCCACCCACCCACCTCTCTCCATCAATTCTCAGTTTGTTTTCTATCATTAGGAGTTTCTCATGACTTGTTTCCCTCTCTTCATTTTTTCTTTTCCCCTTTCCCATATATTCATCTGTTTTCTTTCTTAAATTCCACATATGAGTGAGATCATATGGTACCTGTCCTTCTCTGACTTATTTCATTTAGCATAATACATTCTAGCTCCATCCATGTCATTGCAGATGGCAAGATTTCATTCTTTTTGATGACTAATATTCTAGTGTGTGTGTGTGTGTGTGTGTGTGTGTGTGTGTGTGTGTAACCACTTTTTTCCATTTATCAGCTCATGGTCATTTGGGCTCTCTCCATAGTTAGGCTATTGTTGATAATGCTGCTATAAACATCATTGGATTGCATGTGTCCCTTTGAATCTGTATTTTTTTAATCCTTTGGGTAAATACCTAGTAGTACTAGGATTATAGAGTAGCTATATTTTTAACATTTTGAAGACTCTCCGTCTGTACTGTTCTCCAGAATGGCTGCACCAGTTTGCATTTCCAACCAATAGTGCAAGAATCTCTGAATCTTCAATACCTTTTGTCTCTTGTGTTGTTAATTTTAGCCATCCTGACAGTGTGAGATGATATCTCATTGTGGTTTAGATTTTGTATTTCCCTGATGATGAGTGATATTGAGCATCTTTTCATGTGTCTGTTACCCATCTGGGTGTCTTTTTGGAAAAGTGTCTGTACATGTCTTCTGCCCATTTCTTTTTGTTTGATTGTTTTGTTTTGAGGGCCTTATTTTTGCCAAAAAGAATGACTAAATACATATTGTTCTGCAGCATGCATTTTGTTCTCCACTCCAAAATACGTCCTGGGGAACTTCCCATGTTCGTACAACAGTATTCCATAACTGGATATTCCATAGTTAATCCAGCCATTCCCCAAGCTGAAGGGGAATTAGGTGTCTCCAATATGTCAATATTCCAGACAACCTGAAAAACCATCTCTGTATCCAGTTTAACATTTACAGGGACTTCTGCCACTAGTAGTTGTGATTTTAAACACAGTCTTTAACCTGTGTCTCAGCAACTTGGTAGAGAAGATTCTACTACCACCCAATCTTACAGGATCACGGTGAGGATTAAACCCATTGATGTATGTATGGCCAGTTCCTTTTAACAGTCAGCAGCATTATTTTCTTTCATTGGGTCCGATCCTTTGGTCTTGGCTCTTAGGAGACTGGATTCTAGCTGCCATATGCGCTGAGCGTGATCTTCCAAGTCAGAGTTAAGTCTGAGGCTGGTGGGAGTGTCTGCCTCTGACATCCTTTATTCTCTTGCTTTAAGGTGTGATTTTCTGACAGTTTTGGCTTCTTTTTCCAATGGTTAACTGGGGTGAGCTCCACAAGCATCCTCCAACATCCTACTCTTGGTCCACAAGCCATTCCCTTTACTGGGATATCCAAACTGGCCCCTTGCCTCCATGGCCAGTCCGAGCCCTTCGCCTCGCACTCCCCAGCCCCGCAGGTGCCTCCCAGCATCTCCCACCTGGAAGGCTGGCCACTGCCAAAGCAGCCTGGCAGCCCAGGGTTGTCTAAATCCGAATGCATGCAGTTCGCTACGGGATCCGGAGGTCTTCTACCCATTTCTTAACTGGGTTATTTGTTCTTTGGGTGTTGAGTTTGATAAGTTCTTTACAGATTTTGGATACTAACTCATATCTGATATGTCACTTGCAATATCTCCCTTCATTCCAAAGGCTGCCTTTTAGTTTTGTTGATTGTGTCCTTTGCTGTACAAAAGCTTTTTTTTATCTTGATGAAGTCCCAAAAGTTCATTTTGCTTTTGTTTCCCTTGCCATATCTAGTAAGAAGTGGTTAAAGCTGAAGTCAAAGAGGTTTCTGCCTGTGTTCTCTGTAGGATTTTGATGGGTTCCTGTCTCCCATTAAGGTCTGACATCCATTTTGAATTTATTTTTGTGTAGGTGTAAGAAAGTGGTCCAGTTTCACTCTTCTGTATGTTGCTGTCCAGTTTTCCAGACACCATTTGTTGAAGAGACTTTTTTTCCATTGGATATTCTTCCCCGCTTTGTCAAAGATTACTTGACCACTAATAGTTGAGGGTCCATTTCTGGGTTCTCCATTCTGTTTCGTTGACCTATATGTCTGTTTCTGTGCAAGTACCACACTGTCTTGATGACAACAGCTTTGTAATACACCTTGAAATCTGGAACTGGAATGCTTGCAGTTTTGTTTTTCTTTTTCAAGAATTGCTTTGGCTATTCTGGGTCTTTTGTGGTTCCATACAAATTTTAGGATTTGCTTTGAATTCAGAAACACTACCAAACAAAGAAAACTATCATATCCTTTCTTATTCATGGTACTTCCCTCCATTTGCCAACCACTTACCACAAAAACGATGACAAAAGAAAGGGGAAACTAAGGCAACTCAAAGTTCCTTTTCCTTTCAGAACTTACTTACTCAGTAAGGCAAAAGTAGACAATATTAGTAGAATGTATGTTTTTCAAGAAGTGAAATAACAACAATTTTGTTGCTTTTGTGCAGTGTTTCATTTTTCTGGTAAGACTGAAATATATGTACACACATAAACCATGGAATAGGAATTATTTAATTTCAGTGATGTTACATGTGAGTTAAATGTTCTTATATTTGTATTTATAACTTATATAGCATAAAGATGAATGGTACAATTCATGCTAATAAAACATTTTAATTTTTCTTAGAAAACATTAAACAGCAAATAACACATATTGTGACAATTTGAAAGAGACTGTAAGAAAGGGAGGCTTTATTTTTATTACCTTTAACAGCGCGTTTTCTACTTTTTATATAAAGGGCCCCACCATTTCATTTTACTTTAGGCTCCACAAATTATGTAGTTCAACTTGATACAGATTACTATATCCCCAACAAATATCTGACTACAACATCAAAGAAGATTGTAAAAGAATGGCCCAACCAAACTATTCCCCAATATCTAACCCAAAACTTGTGAGGAAAATAAAAGATATTGCAATAGACTATTAAGTATATTTTGTTATACAACAGTAATAAATGGAACACCTGCCTTCCCAGGAGGATTCATTGTCCCTTCTTCTGTGCTTATCCAAGCACACAGTTTCATTTAAAATTAATCATATTTATAACTTTTTTGTAATGTTTCACTACCTCATTATTTAAAAAAATTTCTTTAAACAGTTGTTGAATAGATTAACATAAATTATTATAACTTTGTTCGGAAAACTAGAGAAAAGTCACAAAAGTTAACTCTTAGAACTTCAGGGTTGGTACAATTAATAATGATATTAGAATGACAGCAAAATTTTACATTCTTCTCAATACATTTATATATTTCTCAATTTTTAAAAACGATAATATTATTTGGGTTTTCACAGCATTACAAATCTATATTTTATTGAGCATTTAACTTCAAATAATAAACCACTTGGACCCTTAAAGATGGCAACAGCTATTAACTAGTTACTTCCAAAATCTTTAAGATATTTAAGAGGTATATATGACATTTGCAATAGCATGGGTGAACCTAGAAGGCATTCTGTTATATGAAATAAATCAGATAGAGAAAGACAAATATCATGTGATTTAACTTATATGTGGAATCTAAAAAACAAAACAAAACAGAAACCGACTCATAAATACAGAGAATTTATGGTTACAAATTGCAGGGAGAGGATGGGCAAAATGAGAGAAAGAAAGCTGGAGGTACAGACCTTCAATTAGAGAATAAGTCAAGGATGTAGGTACAGCACAGGGAATATAAGTCAATAATATTGTAATAGCATTGTATGATGACGGATGGCAGCTACACTGGTAGTGAGTATAGCATAACGTACAAATCTGTTGTTTTGTTGTTCACCTGAAACTAATATAACATTGTTTATCAAGTACACTTCAACTTAAAAAAATAGGAAAAAAAAAAACGTACTGCATTAAAAAGAAAATGAACAAATGAAAGAAAAGGGAAACAGACTCATAGACACAGGAAAAAAAAGATTGTCTACCAGACGGAAGATTTAGGGGGTGGATGAAATACATCAAGGGCATTAAGTGGAATGAACTTCCAGTTTTAAAATTCGTAAATCACGGGAATGTAATATATAGCATGTATGGGGAATATAGTCAATGATACTGTGATAACTTTGGTGACAGAAGTTAACAAAATGTATCATCAGGATCATGTTGTAAGATATAAAAATACCGAACTGCTATGATATACACCTGAAACCAATGGGATATTGTATGTCAATTATGCCTTAATTTGAAAAGAAACATATAAATAACATGAAAAAAGAAGTATATTTAGTTATACAATTTGAATAATTTTACTTCCCTATTTTTATTATCTTTTCTTACCAAAGCTTCATGGTTTACTACATTCAATTTTACAAACATTTCACAAGCCTTTTGTTGTTGTTGTTGTTTGAGTTAAAAAAAAAATGTTACCAGCATTTCATTCCCTACATTTAGAGGGAAAAATACAATAAAGCAAAAAATCATTAATATTTACTTATAGTAAATACAAAAAAGCGGAATATATCAAAAAGTGAAAATAGTCAAGAGTAAAATTCAATCCCCTCACTGTGTATTTTTTCCTTCCACATTCATACATAACTAGACTATTTTAAGAATAATTAAAGTTTTGTTTACTAGACAATTTTATTCTTATCAAAATTGTAGACTGTGTGTGTGTGTGTGTGTGCGTGTGTGCGTAAACACAGACACCAATAAGAGGCACAAAGGAAACTGATACAAGAAAAAAAAAATGAAAATACTGAGCATGACCAATGATGTCTGGTAAATGTACACACAGTGTTCAGGGCTTGGCAAACTTCCTGATTTTCAAAATGCCACCTAACTTGTCCAGTTTCAGGCTTCCCAAGCTCAAAAGATGAAACATTTACTGGCTTTTAATTTCTTCAGTCAACACTAGTACTTTAGAGAGGAATTTTAATGGCAATTTAAATCAGATTTCATCATTTCTTTAACTCTCTTAAATTACACTCTCTAACCTAGCAAGAATTTAAACAGATTAAATTTTTTTCTATAATCTTCCTCATCATGAAGATGAGTTTGAGAGTTGGCATAATAGTGGAATTCATGCATGTGGGTCTATGATTTTTTTTAAAGAAAATATTACAATGTCAATTGCCTTTCTACTCCAAGCAACCAGAAATTCTCCATAATCCTCATCCTAAAAATAAGAATTCTTTTTCACTCTAGCTTAAAGGCAAAAGTTCTGGCAAAACTTTAAAGAAATAACTTTTAATATTCTCCCAATTCAAAAACTGGTATACATATTAGCAGAAACATAGCAAAATATAGATATTTAAAATATTTTACAATCCAGTAATCTAGAATAATAATTTTCAAATTTTGTTATATTTCCTTTAGTCACTCTCTAGTTTTCCTTCCTCTCTTCTTCCCTCCCTCCCTCCTTTTCTCCCTTCTTCCTTCTCTCCCTTATCCTTCTGAATTTCTATTTCATTTCCGAGGATCCTTACTGCACCACATTGAAACAATAAGTACTAGATTATCTGTCTCCAGACTATGAATCTGTACAGGAAGGATTCTATCAACAACCAGCACATATGCCATCTCCTCCCAGAAGCCTTCTTTGACTAATCCTCCCCTAACATTTCCTGCACAGAACTAATCATTTGTCTGTAGTACCTCCATATAAAGTGCATGCCTCTATTGTTGCTTATCAAAGTGTAATTAGATTGTATCCACATCCATTGTTTCTATTAGATTATATAAGTACCTTCCACAACCCCATACATAATTTAGGCCATTTGTGAGTGTCTGCTCAATTAAGTAAATGTATACATTTTTGAGTCCTGAATACCCAATGAGGTGCTCAGAAGAAGCAGATATTCAGTATATATTGTATTCTAAGAAACCCAAATCTCCTAAAGGCTCTGAGACATTACCCTCTCTCCTCAAAATAAGTACCAAATAATATTCTTAGGAAATCACCCACAACACTGAAAATGAAAGAAAGCTGAATATCCTAGGGAAGTTGTTAGGGCTTTGGTCTTCATAAATGAAACTGTGTTCTAGAGGGCAATGTTCCCACACACTCTTCCTCCCTAATTCCTCATCTTATTTCTCATAATTCATCCCCTTGTCAATTCTATCTTGTCTTTGATACTGGCCTATTTTATGTAGGCTCTCTATTCACCTTTACCTGGATTTCTGTATTGTCTGGATGATTAGGTACTGGTCCATCCCAGACTGTTTCCCAATCATGGCCAAGATTTATTTTTGTGTTCTAGTTAGACACCTTTTTAAAAAAAGATTTTATTTCTCCATTTGACATAGAGTCAGAGAAAGAGAGCACAAGCAGGGGAGCAGCTGACAGGGAAAGGAAGTCTGATTCACTGCTCAATTCCAGGACCCTGGGATCATGACCTGAGCCAAAGGAAGACACTTAACCGACTGAGCCACCCAGGAACCCCTCCAGTTAGACACTTATAGACATTTGAGTTTTGCCTACTTCAAGTTTTGAGTTGATTATTTCTAAGTCTACAGTCCTTTAGCCTTAAATGGACTCACCTAGCTTCTTGGCTTGAGAAAGGATGCTACCTTCCACATCCATTGTTTTTCTAGAAAGGAAGGGAAGAATGCTTTCATACTGTTTTAATTTGGTTGAGGCTGAAATGAAGAATATTTAAGAAAACGTTTGTTTTTTTTTTTCCCTACACAGTGGTTAATACATGTTCTATAAGCATTGTGCATAACTTGCAATCCCAAACACAATGTACTCTTACATTAATAACTCTTACATATTCTGAATATACTACTTCTTTTTGTATTTTATCACAGTGATATTTGTATAGAAGAACTTACTTAAACAAGAGGAACAGATGTTTTAAATACATCCTAAGAAGTAGCATATCAAGGACACCTGGGTGGCTCAGTGGTTGAGCGTCTGCCTTTGGCTCAGGGCATAATCCCAGGGTCCTGGGATCCAGTCCCACGTCAGGCATTTTATAGGAAAACTAACTGAAAAATAATCATAGACTTAAGTGTGATATGTAAAAATATAAATCTATGGGAAGGAAAGAGAACATCATTGTGATGAGTGTTTATATAAGACATCAAAAGCATGTCTCATGAGAAGAAAAATTGATGAACTGGACTTTGGCAATATTAAGCACATTTTGTAACAATTCTATGAAAGACAGTATTAAGAGAAAGGAAAAACAAGCTACAAACCAGAAAAAAATATTTGCATATTATATCCAGGTAAAGGACTTGTATCCAAAAAAAAAAAAAAAGGACTTGTATCCAGAATATATAATTAATGCTTAAAACTCAACAATAAGAAAGCAGACAACTCCAATTAAAGAAAATATGCAAATGATCTAACAGACACTTCACCAAAGATGATAAATTAATGACAAATAAGCATAAGAAAAGTTGCTCATTATCATCAGTTATTAGGAAAATGCAAATTAAAACCACAATGAGATACAACTGCATACCTCTTAGAGTGGTTAAAAACAAACAACCAAAAACTGACATTATGAAATGCTGGTGACATACCACAACAACAGGACCTCTCATTCATTCCTGATTAAGAATACAAAATGGGTAACCACTTCCAAAAATAAAGATAAACATACATTTTACTATATAACCTAGCAATCCTACTCCTATTTATTCATGTAACAACATGGATAAATCTTAAATGAATTTTACTAGGTGAAAGAAGCCTGACCCAAAAGGGTGCTGCATGCAATCATTTATATGGCATTTTAAAAAGGCAAAATTATAGTGAAAACACATCTATAGTAGTTGCCCACAGTTGGGAGAGTATTGTTGACAACAAAATGGCCACAAAAAGGAATTATCAGGATGATGGATGCTAATAATGAACAGTTCTGTATGCTGTTATAGTGGTGAATACAGGCTTACATATTTGTCAAACTCCATAGAATTATGCACCACAAAGAATGAACATATGCATTTATTTTTACTAAAATATAGTTGATTTATAATGTTATATTCATTTCAGGTGTTAGTGCAGTTACTATCTCTCACCAGACAAAGTTATTACAATATTATTGACTATTCCCTATGCTGTACTTTTCATCACCATGACTTGATTATTTTATAACTGGGAAGTCTTAACCCTTTTTCCTATTTCTCCCATCCCCAAACTTTTTTCCTTCTGGCAACTACCAGTTTGTTGTCTGTATTTATGAGTCTATTTCTGATCAATAGATGGCAGGGGATCCCAGGACAGGATGCAGATGTTACAAATGAATCTAACTGTATTACAAATGTTCCATCTAACCTCACTGAAGAGGAAGAAAGGGATCTGCTAGAAGTAATTCTAGGAAATGATATTTTGACTGAATAAAGCTAGCCATAAAATGAATTATACATAAATATTATATGGGTTAGTAATTCTGACACTACTTTTAATGTAGTTTATGACTGAATAAGTATATATAAATTGTAGCTAAGGTGAGACATGTTTTACACTATCAGAGAAAGAAGGTATAAGTAAGGAAAAGGGGAAGACTAGAAACTCTGTGGTGCTAAATTAGACTAAGATCTATAAACACAAAATCAAGTTAGTTTAATGGATGAATAGTGATGTTATATATGTATGTTGCTTCAGTATACATAAATACATTTTCTAGGCCAGGAAATTGAGCTCAGTCCACTGAGCAGGACGAAAAGTAATGACACTACAAGGCCACCCAGCACCCAGATCTTGGTTTCCAAGTGTTTTCCAATGAAAGGTTCTGGGACTCTGGCTTAGTGAGATTGGGCTGCTAGATATAACACAGTACCATAGACCGGATGGCTTATAAGCAACAGAATTTTTTTTTCCTCACAGTTCTGAAGACTAAAAATCTGAAATCAGGGTGCCAACATGGTCAGATTCTGGTGAGAGCCTCTTTCTGGTTGGAGACTGACAACTTTTCAATACATCCTCACGTGGCAGAAAGACAGCAAGCCAGCTCTCTGGCCTCCTTCTATAAGGGCATTAATTTCATTCATGAGGATTCCACTCTTGTGACCAAATTACTTCCCAAAAGTTCCATCTCCAAATACCATTATAACATTGGGGATTAGATTTCAACATTTGAATTTTGGAGGGACACAAACATTCAATCTATAGCAGATCCTTTAGAGAAATCACTGATTCCAGGCCTGGGACAGGGCAAAGATAGGATATCATAAGGCATCTTATAGAGTCAGAAAACAAGGGAAAGCTTAAAGGAATGAAAAAGGATAGAGATATATCAAAAAGGGACAGAGAACAACCTGAAAATTTTCTCAATTGCCAAAACTGGAATAATCTAAACAAACTAATAATGATAGCATTGCCTATAATCCAAAGAATAAAGTAGATATCCAACGGTGCAGACTTATCTTAGTAAATGATTGAATTAATGAATAAATGCAGAAGGAATAGCTTTTCCTTAAAGAAGAATTCCAAATAATAAATGTAAAAGAAATGGGAAAAATTGAAAATCACCATTGGAACAATGAAGAAATAATTTCTGTGGGGAAAATTCACAAATTAATTATAAAAGCAACGGGTAAAACTCTAAAGAGAAACAGAATATTTGTTTATTCTTTAAATGATCTCCCCTAAGGGGTGCCTATGGCCCTCAGTCAGTTAAGCAGCAGGCTCCCGTTTTCAGCTCAGGTCATGATCTCAGGTTGTGAGACTGAGCCCTGTGTGGGGCTCTGCTCTCACTGGGGAGTTTGCTTCTGCCTCTCCCCCAACTTGGTCTCTCTCTCACGTGTGCTCTCTCACTCTAAAGTAAACAAACAAATCTTTAAAAAAAAGTTATGTCCCCAAAATATTATAATTACTGTGGTATCTTTAGCATATGTTCATAAATTTTTTGATAGATTTCCTTCCAGAAGGTAGAGGTTAATTATACTGTCCTGGATCATGAGCTGGACTTAGTGATTCACTTCTAAAGAACAGACAATTGGGATGGGGTAGTGCAGGAGTGAGGAGAGTAACTATAGTAGAGAAGCTGGCAAACACATTATCCAAATCATAAAGATTAACATCATAATAAGGCATATTGATATTGTGTCAACCCTGATAGAGAATGATGAAAATGCCATTTGGCCTCTGTGGTATTCTCCTCCAAATTAATAACCCTAGGGTAATTATGAGAAAACATCATGGGAACTTTCTGTTCCTACTGCACATCTCTTCTAAAAACCTAAAATTATTTCAAATATTTTTTTAAAAATTCAGGATTTAGACTAGAAGCATTGTCTGCTAACAACAAGTGTCAGGGAATCATTTCGTGTTGCTGATTTCAAGTTTAGTTATACATTGTGTAAATGTATTTAAAAATATAGTTCATAAAGTGACTGATCATGCAAACCAGGGCAAGTAATCAGTAATTTTGAGTAGTCAAGCAGCCTAAGCAATGGTCTAGTTCCACCATTAAGGGAGAAAAATGTCTCTCCTCAGCTTAGAAAATACAAATGAGTTGCTTCTTCATCCAAAAGAATAAATAATGACTAATTAGCAAAGGAAGAAAAAACTGGCAGCAAAAGAAAATCTTTGGAAATCAAAGATTATGCATTATGTCCAAAAACATAAGAGAAGTGGTAAAGTCTATACAAATCAATTTGTGGTAATGAAGCCAAATCACAGGTTTGGAGGAAAAAAGGACTATTGGTATTTAGAACAAAGAGTCCAATTAGAATATGAACAAGAGAAAATTTACACTGGGACTAAGCAAATGAGTGAAAAATACCCCCAGATTATTCCTAAATGTATATAAGATTATATGTTGTTTAAAAAGCTCTATTTGCAAATACAGAAAAGCTTTAAAACAACACCTATAAATTAACAAACTCAGGAGTACTAGTGAAACACAAAGAACACTAAGAACAAAGAGCAATGACACAACAGAAGGTAACTTTCTCGATTTTGTGTTTTGTCTAACTGCTCCTAAGAGCAAATTCAAAGCTAAGAAATGAACATAAACACTCCTTTCCCCTCTCACTACCATAGCATTGAATTAGAATTGTGAATTTATGAGATAGAAAATTCAATTATTTACTAAAAACAAGTAAGTAATGAGAAATATACATTAAGATGCTGAGATCTTGGCTAAATTAAGGATGCAAGTCAACATTAGCAATTTGTTGGTAATCCTCCAGGGAAGATGTTGGTCCACATTCCTAGTGCTCCCTGAGGCAAAATCAGTATTTGTGTCTCTTTTTGTGTAGTTTGTGTCTTTTTTTGTGTAGTTTCCTCAGGGATACAAGATTCTTTAGGGAATATATATGTAGGCAAAGTATCATAAACTTGCCACTAAAAATAAAGGGAAGAATTTATATTATCGTTTTCATTAACTAGTTGTACTTCTCCTTAAAGCTAGAATTAAGATTTTAAGAACTATTTTCTTCCATTAAGTAGCTATATTTGCATACATGGAATCAATATGTAAAGGGAAATAAAGTCGTTTTACCAGCAATCCTATATTACATACTGGTTGCAACAAGAGCAAAGCATTAAAATGATCACTACTAACAGAAGGACAACTAATACTTTTGGGTAACTGTTGTGTACAAAGCATAGTTTAGGTACTTTGTAAGTAGTATTTAACCTTCAAAGTAACCTAAAAAAAAAAAAAGCTGCTGTTATGTATGCATAATACATAAGATAAGGAAACGAACTAAAGTTTAGAAACATCAAGGTCCCTTTTGACCTCTTATTTCTCTACTAACCTATTAAATAAATAACTTCACTTATTTCTCTATTAACCTAAATAAATAGCTCCACCTAATTAAAATAAATAAATGCAGGAGACAATCCAGAATATCAAAAATAAGGGCTATTATAACTTATCTAAACAATGCAAATTTTGCTATGTTTTCCTTGAAATTGATTGGCATTTTTGCTTAATCAGAACAAATAAATTATTACAGGCAATTATGTAAGGCATTGAACTAGAAAATGTGGGAAATGCAAAGAAAAGTAAAATTTACTGTCTAACCCCAAGAATCTTAAGATCCTTGGGGGGAAAAGTGTAAACTTAGAAGAATAAATATTAATATATTTTTTAAACAATTCTTTTTGAGAGAGAGAGAGAGAGAGTTTCTGTGTAAGCAGCATGAGGAAGGACAAAGGAGAAGGAGAGAGAGATTCATAAGCAGGCTTCAAGCCCAGTGCAGGCCTGATGCAGTGCTCCATCTCACAACCCTGAAATCATGACCTGAGCCAAAATCAAGAATAATTTGCTCAACTGACTGAGCCATCTGGGCATCCTGATTTTCAAAACAACTTTTAAGACCATACTATGATGGACCTCTGGTGAAGAGATTATTTCATGACTAATTATTAAATAAATGGCCTGTGGAGTAGAGAAGAGGATAAGGGAATAAAGCATCTGCTAGGTCGCTCTTTCAGGACAGGGTTGTTTCAATTAACCAGCTTGCCAAGCCTCTCCCACATATATAGTTGTTGAAGTGTGCTGGGTGGTGGCTTTCTCAGTTCCCTACTACCTCTGGTTGTCCCAGCTCCGCACTTGACTGCCCAAACTAACTAGAACAGTGTTACTCCATGTATTCCACAGATGAGTCTGGACATTGTTGGCTATAAGCCCATAATGAAATAAACCTAGACACTCTAATACTTAAAAAACCTCTATAGTAATTTGAATAATATTTCAGCTGTTGATTCTTACAAGATATGTGGGCTTGATTTTTTTGAATACCTTTTTTTATCTAGTAATTTTTCTAGTAATTCATTTTTATTATGTTTTACAAAACATCAGTCTATAATTGATTGGAAATGAAAACTTTACACACACCACACACACACAACTGGTATTTCACCACAGATGATTTGAGAATCATTATATTAGATTCTTGGCCACTGGAACAGAGATTTTGCTCAAAGAACAAGATGGTAAGAAAAATCTCAAGGTAAAAATTGGCTTCATGCCCTCCAGTGGTCACTAGGTAACAAGCCAGCTGCTTAAGAAAGAGAACCCACTTAGGATGACAGTGACATAAACCTTGAGGAGGGCTTCTGATTGCTCTCTAGTCCATATCACCTCTCTTTTCCCCTTCCCCAGCCCACAGAATATAAACCAGTGTGCGAAAAGGATAACTCATATTTCAAATGTATACACATTTCTTTTTTAAATCCAAGTCTCCAGCATTTATACTTACATGTAAGAATATACTTACATGATTTAAATTCTGTGGCTCTATCTACAATGACTGTCATCTGGAAAAGTATTTGGACAATTAACATCTAACTCTCTAAGCAAGATGTGCAAGAAGGGGATGTTCGGGGTAAAAGTGAAGGAAAGAATTAGAACTGATAAGAAAGACATCAGTTTTGCTAAATAATACTTTCAAATACTCCACCATAGACAAAACAGTAATTTCTGTGGAAGTGCAGCAAATTATTCCAGGTTGAGTTATCTAGAAAGATTTTATGCAAGAAACCAACTTGGAGACAGAGTAAAAAAAAAAAACAAAAAAAACTAAAGAAATTTTATAACTATGTAAGAGAAAGAACATTCTACAAGGTGGACAAAATGCCTGGGAAACTAGGAAAATATACATTAAAATCATTTATCTATATTACATGACTGTACAAAATAAATTCAGTAACATTACACACTATGTTCAATACATTGTCCCTCATTAGCAATGTGCATAGTTTCCTACTGTGCCACAGAAAGCTTCAGTGAAGTAGTGTATTTCTATCAGTCCTTGCATGTGCATTTGTAATTTGTATCTCTTCAGTAAATAAACGTAGGCCTAAAGCATTACTATGTAGAAGTAATCTGAAAACTTTCCTCAAATTTGATAAGTCAGCAGCCCACTCCACATGGCCACATCATCCAATCCAGCTCTGGAAATTATCATCCAAAGATGATACTGGAATGATACTCATTACTGGAAATATTAGGTAGTTTGTAAACCGTTTGAATCACTCAAAACAGCCTTTCCTTCTTAAGACCATCAAAGACGGACATTAAGTGGTCACTTAACATGGTGAGATATGTAGACATTGCCTATATATACAGACCTTGTGGCCATGCTATAGATTAGTGAATTGGCATGATCTGAATTACTGAGGCCAAATATTTTGAAAAGAGGTACAGGGAGATGCCAAGGGTTAGATTTGAAAGGTTTGATATTAGAATTTAAGAAAGCAATCTCTCCCTGACTTCAAAGCTAAAAATATACACTTATATAGCAAAAGGGAACCATTGAAGATTTCTGAGCAAGAGAATAAGAAAAAAAGTGTGTATTGAAAGGTAGGTTGAGTTAGAGAACAGGAAAAGAAATGAGCCTACTACTCTGACAACAGAAATGCCACAAATCATTGTCCCAATCATTTTGGGCAATGGAAATGAAAATCAAAAGGTTTCAGGGACGGCTGGGTGGTTCAGTTGTTGAGCATCTGCCTTTGGCTCAGGTCATGATCCCGGACTCTGGGGATCGAGTCCCACATCAGGCTCCCTGCATGGAGTCTGCTTCTCCCTCTACCTATGTCTCTGCCTCTCTCTCTCTGTCTCTCATGAATAAATAAATAAAAACCTTTAAAGAAAGAAAAAGAAAGTCAAAAGTTTTCAGAATATGTGAAAAGCAAGAAAAGGCTAACCAGTGTGGCTGGCTGCATTGTTTGAAATGGGAGAGGGCAAAGCAGCTGGTAAGTTTTAAGCCTGGCAAAACAATGACAGTGTTACCAGGAATGTACAACTGGGGTGAAGAACTGGGTTTGAGTTTAAGAGGAGATGTTTAGAACTTTGATCTTGGAGCTCAGCACTCCATCAAATGGAGCATTCAATCGACAGCTGAAAGTATGAAACTTAAGCTTAGAAGATGGCAAGAGTTGTGTCTGAAATATAGCCGTTATATATTTCTCATAATAATGACAAGAAATTTGTAACTCATGACAACAGCCAATCTTTCATTGAGTAAATCTCTTTATTGACTTACCACTCCTCCACCAGGACAAAGAAAGTTATTGAAAAATCTCTTGAGATATATTTTTTTTTATTTTTCCATGAAGCCAACAAACCCCTACAAAATCTACAGTTCAAAAAAGTGTTAATACTCTGAGCAAGAACCTTCCTAAGTGAAAAAATAAATTAACTGTTATTAAATTTTTGCTCTAGGGTTTATAATACCTGTGGTTTGCACAATGTGTTGCTTTGTTATAACTGCCTTAGACTTGTGAAGTAATTTATCTTGAAATTGTGTTAGTCTTCGGAGAGTTTCAAGAGACATTCCTTACTCAGCTTTGAAGCAAAGTGATACCAGACAACTGGAAGTGAAAACAGTTGAACATATCAGAAGCAGAAAAGTATAATAAATATTATGTATATTCTTATTATCAATCCAAGAACTAGATCTTTTCTTTTTCTTTTGCTTTTAACAAATACTCCAATCAAAGTGAAACCCTTAACTACTTTGAATCAGGATCATAAAATCTAAAATGAGAGGCTCAGAATGATTAATATTTAATGTCCCTTTCAGGCACATCAGCTCCCAAAGTACAATTGATAAGTTTGAAATAGGATAGGCTTCAAAGTGTGTTTAATACCCCTTAAATACAAATGACTTCACAGTCTATAACTCTATGCTGAATTTACTATTTCATGGGATCTTCCAAAATACAAGCATTTCATGCCCTGCAGGCATATTTAAAAGTAATAGCAAAGATTAAAAACATTCTAGGTATAGCTATTATTTTTTAGGTAATTTTAGGGTGATGATTTTTTTTTAGCACATACGCTGTACAACTTGGACTACCATGTGCCCAGATGAATAACTATCAGCTTGTCAAATCTTCCAAGGTCTCAATACCATCTATGATTTCCAAAATTTATGCTTGAGGAACTTGGCATATCCCAGATCCAAAGCAGGCTACCTTAATTCTTCTTAAATTGTCTGCACTTGCATCAAAACTGCTGAGGAAATGACTTGCAAGTGAATAGAAGAAATTCTGTTTTTTGGTTCTAACTCAATGCAAGCTAGAAACACTGTTACAGACTAAATGTTTGTGCCTCCCCACCCCCTTCCACCCGCAAAATTGCTATGTTGAAATCCTAACCCTCAGGGTGATGATTTTGGGCGGTGAGGACTTTGGAAAATGATTAGGTCATGAGGGTGGAGCTCCCATTAATGGGATTCAAGAGACAAAAGGGTTTTCTCTCACTCTATTCCCACATGTAGGATACAAGAAGTTGACTATCTGCAAACTAGGAAGCAGACTGCACCAGACACTAGATCTGCCGCATCTTAATCTTGGACTTCCCAACCTCCAGAACTGTGAGAAATAAATATATGTTGTGCAAACCACTCAGTTTACAGTATTCTATTATGGCCTCCTAAACTAAAACTTATTGTATATTGCCTTCAAGGAAACTATGGTTCCAGAGTTTGAGGAGAAAGTCTAAATAATAAATAGATTGATTTTAGTGACTTTATTTTTTACTTTGTTTTCAAGTTATTCTTGATATATATATTTTTTAATAAAGAGGTATCACAGTAAATAGATGGGATTTATATATTGATTTGTTTTTTTTTTCACCACCATTTTGGCCTCAACATTCCTACTACGTGACATGTGTCCTGAGATTGGTAGAGCTATGATTTCTGCGTTCCAAGGAAAGCATACTGTTGGCTTCACAGCAGCAAATTCTATATAAACCAGTGTGTTACCAAATATTTAGAAGCCGTGCAATGTGACTCAGCTATTTGATTTTCCAAAACCAGGATAAGTAACAACAAAAAATTTGAGAGTACATTTCCTCTTCTATTTCCTTTTTTTTTTTTTAAGATTTATTTATTTATTCATGAAAGACACAGAGAGAGAGACAGAGACACAGGCAGAGGGAGAAGCAGAGACTCCCCACAGGGAGCCTGATGTAGGACTGGATCCCTGATCCCAGGATCATGCCCTGAGCCAAAGGCAGCCCTTCAACGGTTCAACTGCTGAGCCACTCAGGGGGCCCTCCTCTTCTATTTTCATTAATCAGCATTTTAAAACCACCTGATGAAAGCATTTTAATTTTAAAATTGCAAGTTCGTTTTAGCTTTAACAGCTTGCAATGATAGAGGAGAGATAGGTGCCACATGGCAACTACGAAGGGTTTAGTGAAAACTGCAGAGAAGAAAATGCTTTAGCAAAGAGTTCATGTTCTCTTTTTTAGTTTTTTTTTTTTTCAATTGGTGTGGAAAATATTTAGTTCTACCTGCCTTATCAGGAGGATGACAAACTTTCTGAGTTTGCCACAAATTGGAAGGAAACATGATTGAAGGTGACATGAAGAACTACTCTAATCAAGTAATAATCACTCCGAATCATTTCCAGGAAAATCTGCAAAGTAGTTTGGATTTAAGTGTCATGGGCTCAATCTGAGCTCCTTTTGAAGGAGAAATCTCCATCCCAAACAAGCTCAGTGATAGTGACAGTGCCATGAAACCAGCCTGTCACTTTTATTTTCTGACACACAACATTTGGCCAGGGGTTTGGAGAGCATAACAGACACTATGATCATATTCACAAAACCATGGATAATGAGAGAATGTTTTAAATGTAAAGTTTCATTCAAGCATTTGATTACAATTATTTTAATGGGTCACACAAGAAGAAATATCTTTCTTTTCAAATCTAACTATCTTTTTCATGAATATCTTAGTTGGATCTATGCCTTTCCATGGCCATTAGCAAAATTCTTTTTTAGTCCTTGATTTTCATATAGGACTAAACGCACCTTTTTGCTGACCGCTATCTATTCTTAAGCATTTTACCTGCCATAGCTAAAATGGTTTACCTTGTGTGTTGTGAACACTTTCCTCACTACCAGAAGACATCAAATGACTACTCATAGATAGTCCTCAAAAACCACAGAGACACATCTGCTAAAGGAAACTCAAATGACAAGAACCATACTCTGAACCACACTGATGAACTCCAAAGATACATTTTTCTCTCACTTCAAACCTAGAAATACTTCGTTATAAAACTAACTGAAATGCTCTAGAGGGTAGTTAACTTTATGATATAAATTTGAGGTTAGTCTCTCAATCGCCTGACATGCACACTAAATCATTCAACAAAAAGAAAGCTTTCAGTAGCTTTCATTTTCATAATGTATGATCAAAGAGGGGAAAAGATTATTGCATTTTTTAATCCTATGATGAAGATAAGAAGAAAGAAAATCCTTTCAGAAATGACTTTGTGAGATACTCTACCAATTCTCTCATTTTGTTTTAAACACTCCTATTCTCAAGCTTCCCCCCCCCCACTTTTTTTGATAAACCATGACTGTGCTTCCTTCAAAATTCTGTGATTCTAATTCTTAGGGTTAACTGATTTTTTTTTCAGAACTGACAGTCTTTGTCTATGTATATTTGTAGCATACATCTTTGCACACTTTTGTCAATCATACACATATACACAACACTCACACTATTCAATTAATATACACATCAAGTTCAGTTTATTCATATGCACAATACACAATTTCACTTATATACTCACAAAGTTTTATTTATATTACAGAGTTTCATTTGTCCTTTCTGTTAGATTCTTTTTTTTAAAGATTTCATTTATTTACTCATGAAAGACACAGAAAGGCAGACTTAGGCAGAGGGAGAGGGGGGTTCCCCATGGGGAGCCAAATGCAGGACTATCCCAGGACCCCTGATCATGACCTGAGCAAAGGGCAGATGCTCAATCACTGAGCTATCCTGCTGTCCCTCTGTTAGATTTTGAATTGCTGAGTATCTCATTCAAATTTCTTGGGCCACAAAAATGCAGTTCTATTTCCCATTTTCTTTGTCCTTTAGAGTGCTGATTATTTGACATATTAGGTTGCTGATTAGTAGAAAGAAATTTTTTTTTGCTAATTATAAAACTAGAAACATTTTTTCCTTAAATTAAGTCTAAAAATTTAAGTGAAAGTTAGGAGAAAGTGTGCATGTTTAGCATGGGAATATATTAAGCTTTAAAATCATATTTTTAAATCACATGAATAATTGTTGATGATGACCAATTTAAGCTCCATGTAACTTACACTAACAATCATGTCAATGAAAATAGGAGAGCTTAAAAAATGCATATGTTGATGAAAATTTTTCAGAAATGTTTTGGAAACCAGTGTTATTTTTGAAAATCACACAGGTTAGGCTTACTTGATATATTTCCCAATATTTAACAGATTGCTATTTATATACCAAAATTTTCACAATTTTCTAATATGACAGTTTGCAAGGCAGATTGCCCACAGATTTCAGAGTATCTGTAAAAAAAAATAGGAATTTTACTGTGTACTCTATAAAAATAAGCTCACAAAAAGCATGAATTTTAAGTCTACAAAAAAGTGACAAAATCATTTCATAGTCCTCTGTCCAGCTGATGCAATGATCATTACTATACAAACTTGCTCTCTGAAGATTGTTTTCTGAAATCAGGCAAACCTCAACGTATAGCATCCCAACGTAATCAAGGTTATTCTACTCAAGCATTACCTGTGGTAGTTAGTGGGAGAAAAATCCAACAATTGCCAATTATGTCTGCAAGGGACATAATGGCAACATGGACCATACAGCTGTATGGAAAGATAAGCTAAGTTTTATTCAAGTTTGATGAAACTGAACTTCCATTCCTTAATTCAACAAATATTTATTGAGCTCTTAATATGTGCTTTGAGAATATAGGGAAGAAGATAAACATAGTCCTCAACCTTTCATGAAGTGTTTGAAGGGGACACAAAACATTTTAAAAAATCACACAATTATATGTATAAAATTAAGATTACAGTTAAGAAAAGCAATATAAACAGTGACTCTTTAAACTGGCATTTCTCTTTAGGAGGCACAGGCTTTTGGATTTGAATTCTGGTGTTGTCATTTACTTGCTCTGTGAACCTGGGCACATTTTCCAACCTTCTTTAGTCTCTTCTTCCTGAACGCTATGGCAGGAACTAATTCCTACTTGTGGACATTTTAGGGGGGACTGCAAAGTGCAATCTTGAAAAAGTCTTCTCCATGCCTCCCATGAAAACTGAAGAGTGGAGCTGGTGGCATCTCAACGCTCTTTACAAGTTACTCCCTCCTTTGTTATGGCTGAGGTTTCAGGCATCTGAAGGTGAAGTGCTGCTCTAAGTAATGGTGACCTGGATACTACTTAGGAAAGCATTGAACTCCAAGGAGAGTACGGTGGAGACAACTGCAATATATATTTTACAATTTAAAATGGTATTTGGGGCAGGGAGAGGGAATGAAAACATTAAAATTATGAGTAGTTATGTATCCTCACTTGAAGCTTAGCAGTGACCACTGGGACCTGTGTAGCAGTTAGAAGTAGAAGTGATACTCTACTCCTTAGGTGAGGTCAGTAAGGTTATACAGCTATACCTGTCTCTCTTAGATGCTTCCTCTTAGAAGGCATATGCCAGGCTGAGAGAAGCCCAAGTCACTGGGAGAGTTCGTCTGTAAATTCTCTAGACACTCCAACCTAGCCACCATTCACATAAGTAGAGAAGTCATTTAAAAGTAGATGCTCCAGAAACATTTTAGTTCCATGTAATCCCACTTGTTTATTTTTGCTTTTGTTGACAATGCTTTTAGTTCCATATCTCCCAAAAAATCATTGCTAGCAGTTTGATAGTTTCAGGTCTCATTTAACTCTAATCTATTTCAAGTTAGTTTTTGTGTGTTATATAAAATAAGGGTCCAATTTCATTCTTTTACATGTGGATATGCAGTCTTCCCAGCAACATTTATTGAAGAGACTGTCATCTTCCCATTGTGGATTCTTTTAACTTTTTTGGGGGGTACAGTTGGTACACAATGTTACATTAGTGTCAGGTATACATCACAGTGATTCAACAACTCTATATGTTTTGCTGTGCTCATCACAAGTGTAGCTACCATCTCTCATCATACAGCACAACCACAGCATCAGTGATTATACAACCTGTGCTGTGCCGTTCATCCCCATGACTTATTTATTCCATAACTGGAAGCCTGTATCTCCCATTCCCCATCACCCATTTTGCCCACCTCCCTACCCCTTTCTTCCCTCTGGCAAACATCAGTTTGTTCTCTGTATATCTAAGTCCAATTCAGTTTTTTATTTGTTTATTCACTGTTTTTTTTAGATTCCACATATGAGTAAAATGATAAAACATGTGTCTTTCTTAGTCTGACTTATTTCACTTAGCATAATATTCACTCTGTCCACCAGCATTTTCACGAATGGCAAAGGTCAGCAGGCTGATTTGTTATGCTGGGAATTTCTAAGGATGGAGATTGATATACTAGAGATAAATCCATAAATAACTGAAAAGCAACAGCAATAGTTTTTGACAAACCCTTTCAAAGCTCTGAGAAATGTGCAAATGTGCATTATTTGAAATTACGCTGATGCTCAATTTCTAAATGACGGAAGCTAAAATAGCATACCTCTATTTATACCTAAGTCCACTAGAGTCCACCTGAAACGAGAGAGGGATGTACATGCCATGTCAGCTTTTCCCTTCTGCAAAGAGGCCTATCACATAGTCTATAAGGATATTGATCACCCCTTCTAAGCTAACTGGGCATCGCATTTTCTCTCTGGGGGATATTATACAAATTATCCAGAGCAAGTACATAGAATGGTAAGCAACTTCTGCTGAAAAACAAATCTCAGTGTTCATATCACACAGTTAAATTTCCAAGTGTTTACAAATATTCACTTCCAAATTTGTAAGTTTGGAAAGAATAAGTCAAGGATATAATAAACTTATTTTCCACAAATTGTATTTATATACAGCAAAACACAGTTATACAGTCATAAGATACAATGAAAAAAAATGAAAATATATTCATAAAATAATTTCTTGTATTTCCTAAGTGGGTTGTATCAAGGTTTTATTTTTAATTACAGAAGGCTTTTAATTTTTTTAATTCTTATTTTTAAAAGGGTACTAAAACAGATTTATCAATTTAGATTTTAATATACATGAAGTATACTGATGACTTTTTGCAGGCCTGTGTATTCCTAATTACCTACCTCTCTAGGCTACCCCACTCTTCCCCTTTTATTTTTCTTGGCAAAAAAATAAATAAATCAATGTTATTTATTCAGATTAGAATGACTTTTATTTTAATTGATCCTTTAGTATGGGAATATTGCCCCCAATATTCTGCATATTCAACGTAATAATATGTAATCAAAATGTACTTGCTGTACAGAACCACTTATATAATATTGGCACTCAGCACAAAATGAAAATGTGGGTCCTTGATTCAAAAGTTAAGACTTTCAAAATGTCGAGAGAAGAGGATTAAACAAAGTATAGGGTGAGCCCTTCAAAGTATAGGGTCCTTGTCACTGCTCCATACACAGATAAAGCCAGCCCTGGCCACAAAGTATTTAAAGAATATTGTAAAACAGAGCAGTTACTAAGTGAGCAAAAGGTAAAATGTTCTGTCACTGGAGAGTTAAGTGTCAATTTGTGGGTACCTACTCGTTTTAAAATTTAATCATTCTTGCCAAGAAAACTTTAATTTGTGGAATCCAAAAACCCCTCGAACTTTACTAATTACATCTTGAAAATCTACCAAAAACTTCAGTAAAATGGGTTTCCATACCCATTTACCCATCTAAAGATCCTTAGTGTGTAAGTCTTGGGATCAGAGCAAAGGCCAAGTAATCACTTTTGCTTCAGCAAAATGAAAATATAAAGCCCAAAGATTTGTTCAATTACTGAGCCACTTGAAATTTCAATATTAATTCAGAGAAGGAAAATTTCTACACCAAATTACAAAAACTTCACTGATAGCCATTTGTGAAAATAATCAAGACCACAATTAATGAGCCCTGAAAATCTGATATTTTGAAGTACATAAATAAAACTATTCCTTCTTAACTATCATCTTTACACAAATGTCAACTAGAATCATTCTTCACTGAACAGTTTAAGAAAAGGATCTCTTAAATTCTATAAGAAAAATAAGCACAGCAGCATATTTCCATAACATTTATCTTTTACAAAAATAAACATATATTACCACCTGTTATATAAAATTTAGTACCATATATTGCAAGGCTTGATTGGTGCAACCCCTTCCTCAGCATTAGTCTATCTGGGAATTTTCTGAAGGGGTCTCTATAACTTAAAAGTTTTTCTGCCTTTACCGTAGACCAGGGTTTCTCAACTTTAGCAATATTGATGATTTGGACCAGATAACATTTTGTTTTAGAGAGCTGTCTTGGGCTTTATTTTGGGACAGGAACTCTGCCTTCCACCCACTAGCTGTCAGTAGCATCCTTATTCTCAGTTGTTTGAACCAAAAAAATGTGTCCAGACATTGTCAAATACCCTCTGCAGGGCAAAATCACCACACATTTCCATTGAGAACTACTATAGTAGGCCTAACAATGAAGTGAACAGAACAAGAGTTCATAGTTTGTGCCTGGTGTCCTATGGATACTATTTTTAGTTCCATGTCTGTCACTCGGATGTTGTATAGGCTGGGGAAATCCACACCTCTTTAAAGTTCAATTTCCTCTTTTGTAAAATTGTGTAAAATTTATGAGCTTATGAGGATTATATCATAGGACTGCAGTCAAGATTGAATGGATAACTTGTGTAAAGTGCTTAGCTTAGTACCTAGCACATGTTAACCATTCAATAGATGTTATTTAGAAACCGCAATTGAAATGCAATCTAATTCAAATCAATAAAATGAAAATAATGAATTCAGGGAAGAAAGAGACTGATATATTTCCAGAACTAAAAACTTTTGTTTTCCTCCATTTGGATATGAATTTTAGACTGTGATATTATATTACTGGCTTCAGAATTTCAAAATACTGAGTTAGGAAGGTTTAAATAATTGTATGCTTTCTTAGCACGTATTTTAGTCTATTCTTGTAAAGGTAAATTGAAGGGGAGAATACTGGTAATTAGATTTCATACCAATATGCTGAACTTTCCTCCACTGGAAATTTATTTGATATTCATTTCTTTAATCAGAAAAGAGTAAGGGGTCACTGTGCTGTGGGGAAATAAACCCAACAGAAAGAAGCTTAAGATGCAGCTTATTCCTCTATCAATCTAAGTTGAGGCGGATGGATGTGTTTAGGTATATCATTATATCATGAAGTGATATGATAAAAGTATAAACAGAATCCATGGGAGCAAAGATGAAAAAAAATTGTTATTAAAAGTGTTATTTATTGCAGCATAATTTCTATATAATAACCAAGTTGTGGGAACAACCCAAGTATCCGTCGAGAGATGAATTGATAAAGAAGATATGATATAGACATAGACACACACACACACACACACACACACACTGAAATATTTCTCAACCATAAAAAAGAATGAAATCAACTTTCTAAGATGGTAGAGGAGTAGGAGACCTTAGTTTTGTCTGGTCCCAGGAATTCAGCTAGACAGCTATCAAATCGTTCTGAACATCTGTGAATTCAACCAGAGAACTAAGAAAAGAATTGCTGCAAGTCTACAAATAAAAAAGCAATCACCTTCTGCAAAGTAGGAGGTACTAAGAAGTGACTCAAAGGTGATATAAGCCAGCTACCAGCAAGTGATATAGCAGTAGAGTGCAAAATCAAAACTTTCAGAAGTCAGCTTCAGTGAGGGGCAACCCTGCCTGAAAGGTGTTCAGAGGGTAAAGAGGGGTGAAAATCTAGGTAGGATAATGTGATCTCAGGATTCCAGGGGTCACAGAAAGGACGAGAGAGCCTGAGTGCAGCAGAGTTCCCAGGTATTGGAGCGGGAAAGCCGGCTGCAGTCAGTGAGCCCAGGAGTGGGCTTTTGGCTTGTTGTGGCCATAAACTGCAAACTGTGGCATAGTCAGCAGGACTTCTCTCTGAGCACGGGCCCAACAAGCAGCAGAACTCTGACAAGACACCCTTGCCTCCCAAGGGAGGAGCAGTGCGCAGCTAGCCACAGGAGTTTGCAGGGTTTGGAGACATGAAGCAGGGTTGCATGCCTGAGAGGGAAATGCTCAGTCACAAGCTGAGTGAGTACAGAATGAGTTGGAGACCAGGAGACAGGAATGATTGGCTGCTTTTCAATGAGGGCACACTGAGAAGTGGGAGTTGTAAGCTTTGGGCTCCAGGGCTAGAGATCAGGAGGCCATCATTTTCACTCTCATCCTCTAAAGCACTATGGAAAGCCCTCAGGTAAAAAAAAGTCACATAGAACAAACCAGAGCCCTTCACTTTAGCCTGGCCCCCTGGCAAGGGTGGTGCAATTCCACCCAGGGCAAGAACTCCTGAGAATTAGCAAAAAAGGTCCCTCCCCCAGAAGATCAGCAAAAACATCCAGCTAAGATTAAGTTTCCCAATCACACAGAACTGTAAAACTCCAGTCCTAGAGAAAATAGTATATAGAATTCATGTGTTTTTTTTCTCACGATTCTTTAGCCTTTCAGTTTTAATTTTTTTTCTCTTTCCTTTTCAGCCAATTTCTTATTTTATCAACCTTTTTAAGTCTTTTTAAATTTTCATCTTTACAGTTACGTTCTATCATAGTATTTAATTTTATTTCTATACATATATAAGTTTTTCTTTTTTTACAATTTTGGGATCCAGTTTTCTAACAAACAAACCAAAATAAATACTGAAAAGCAAATAAAGCCTAAACTGAGCAGGAAAAGAGAAGTAATAAGAATTAGAGCAGAAATCAATGAAATAGAAACCAAAAGAACAATGCAAAAACAATGAAACTAGGAGATGGTTCTTTGAAAGAATAAATAAGATCAATAAACCCCTAGGACAGATGTATCAAAAAGAGAAAGGACTCAAATAATTAAAATCATGGGACACCTGGGTGGCTCAGCAATTGAGTGTCTGCCTTCAGCCCAGGGTGTGCTCTTGGATGGAGTCCCAGGATCGAGTCCCACGTTGGGCTCCCAGCATCCATGCCTGTTTCTCTCTCTGCCTATGTTTCTGCCTCTCTCTCTCTCTCTCTCTCTGTATCTCTCATGAATAAATAAATAAAATCTTTAAAAAATAATAATTAAAATCATGAATTAAAGAGGACAGATCACAACCAACACTGAAAAAATACAAAGAATTGTAATAACATAATATGAGTGACTATATGCCAACAAATTCAGCAATTTAGAAGAAATAGATGCATTCCTAGAAACATAAACTACACAGCTGAAACAGGAAGAAATAGAAAACCTTAACAGATCCATAACCAGCAAGCAAATTGAAGCAGTAATCAAAAATCTCCTAAGAAACAAGAGTTCAGGGCCAGATGACTTCCCAGGGGAATTCTACCAAACATTTAAAGAATAATTAATACCTATTCTTCTGAAGCTGTTTCAAAAAATAGAAATGGAAGGAAAACTTCCAAACTCATGAGACCAGCATTACCATGGTCCCAAAACCAGATAAATATCCCACCAAAAAGGAGAATTGCAGACCAATATCCCTGATGAACATGGATGCAAAAATTCTCAAAAGACTACCCAGTAGGATCCAACAGTACATTAAGAAAATTATTCACTACAATCAAGTGAGCTTTATCCGTGGGCTGCAAGGGTGGTTCAACACCTGCAAATCAATCAATGTGATACACTACATTAGTAAAAGAAAGGACAAGAACCCTATGATCCTCTTAATAGATGCAGAAAAAGCACCTGACAAAGTACAGCAAATTTTCTTTAAAACTCTTCACAGTATAGGGATAGAGGGAACATACCTCAACATCATAAAAGCCATATACAAAAAGCCTACATCAAATATCATTCTCAATGGGCAAAAGACTGAGAGCTTTTCCCCTAAAGTCAGGAGCATGACAGTGATATCCACTCTCACCACTGTTATTCATCATAGAACTAGAAGTCCTAACCTGAGTAATCAGACAATAAAAAGAAATAAAAAGTATCTGAATCAGCAAAGAAGAAGTCAAACTCTCTTTCTTCACAGATGACATGATATTCTATGTGGAAAACCCAAACGACTCCACCCCAAAATTGAGAGAACTCACACAGGAGTTCAGCAAAGTGGCAAGGTATAAAATTAATTCACAGAAATCAGTTGGATTTCTACACACTGACAAGGAGACAGAAGAAAAAGAGATTAAGGAATTCATCCCATTTACAATTGTACCAAAATACATAAGAGATCTAGAAATAAACCTATCCAAATAGGTAAAGGATCTATACTCTGAAAATAGGAAAAGGATCTATACTCTGAAAAACTGAAAACTAGAACACTCATAAAAGAAAATGAAGAAGGCACAAAGAAATAGAAAACATTCCATGTTCATGGATTGGGAGAACAAATATTGTTAAAATGTCTATGCTACCTAGATCAATCTATACATTCAATGCAATCCATATCAAAATACCATCTACTTTTTTCACAGAGTTGGAACAAATAATCCTAAAATTTGTATGGAACCAGAGAAGACTCTGAATACCAAAGGAATGTTGAAAAGGAAAACCAGAGCTGGTAGTATCACAATTTTGGACTTCAAGCTGTATTACAAAGCTGTAATCATCAAGTTGGTATGGTACAGGCACAAAAACAGACACATAGATCAAAGGAATGGAATAGAGAACCCAGAAATGGAACCTCAACTCTACAGTCCCCTAATCTTCAACAAAGTAGGAATGAATATTCAATGGAAAAGACAGTCTCTTCAACAAATATTGGGAAAATTGGACAGCCACATGCAGAGGAATGAAACTGGACCATTTTCTTTCACTGTACAGGAAAATAGATTCAAAATGGATGAAAGACCAAATGTGAGATAGTAATCCACCAAAATCCGAGAGGAGAACACAAACGACAACCTCTGTGACCTCGGCTACAGCAACCTCTTATTAGACAAGTCTCCAAAGGAAAGAGAAACAAAGGCAAAATTGAACTATTGAGACTTTGTTAGGATAAAAAGCTTTTGCACAGCAAAGGAAACAGTTGACAAAACCAAAAAATAACTGACAGAATGTGAGAAGATATTTGCAAACATCTTATCAGTGAGAGGGCTAGTATCTGAAATTTATAAACAACTTATCAAACTCAACACCCAAAGAACAAATAATCCAGTCAAGAAATAGGCAGAAGACATGAACAGACATTTCTCCAAAGGAGACATACAAATTGCTCAACAGATGCAATAAATGTTCAAATACAAAAAATGCAAAAAAAAAAAAATGTTCAACATCACTCAGCATCAGGGAAACACATATCAAAACCACAATGAGATACAGCCTCACACCAGTTAGGACAGCTAAAATAAACCAGTCAGGAAATGACAGATGTTGGCAAGGATGCAGAGAAAGGGGAACCCTCTTAAATCGTTGGTAGGAATGCAACTTGGTGCAGCCACTCGGGAAAACAGTATGCAGATTCCTCATAAAGTTGAAAATAGAGCTACCCTACAATCCAGAAATTGCACTACTAGGGGTATACCCCAAAGATACAAATGTAGTGATCCGAAGAGGCACCTGCACCCCTATGTTTATGGCACCAATGTCCACAATAGCCAAACCATGGAAAGAGCCCATATGTGCATTGATAGATGAATGAATAAAGATGTGGTGTGTGTGTGTGTGTGTGTGTGTGTGTATACACGCACTGTGACCTTGGGGGGAGATCAGAAGGTGGACGACACCCCTGCAACTCCCTGTGATCTGGCTAGCTTGGATCTCATTTTTAACCCTTCCTGTCCCTCCTGCCCTATAGATATGGCCTGTGTGCTGCTCCCCCGGCCCCAGTGCACTGTCTGCCCTGTGAACTGCCCCCACTGGGCCCCTCTTACCCCACGCATGTCTGCTCTCCTCGTTCTGTAGCGTTTGTACATAATAAAACAATGAAGTGGAGACAGCCCCAGGCTCACGTGGAATCAGGAAAGGGGACTCAAGCATACAGATTAAAAAAAAATACACACACACACACACAATGTAATACTACTTAGCCAACAAAAAATTGAAATCTTGCCATTTGCAAAAACATGGATGGAACCAGAGGGTACATAAGAGACTTTGTTTCATAGGAAACAGACAGAGGGTTGCTGGAGGAGAGAGAGGTAGGGGGATAACTGGATGATGGACATTCAGAACAGCACATGATGTAATGAACACTGGGTATTCTATAAGACTGATGAAACATTGAACTCTAAAACTAACAATGCACTATATGTTAATTATTTGAATTTAAATTTTAAAAAAAGAATGAAATCTTGCAACAACACAGATATATCTAAGGAGGTATAATGCTAAATGAAATAATCAGTCAGAGAAAGACAACACCCTATGATTTCACTCATATGCAGAATTTAAGAAACAAAACAAATAAAAAAAAAGAGACAAACAAACCAAACTGTTAGCTACAGGAAACAAACTGATGATTACCAGAGGTGGTGTGTTTGGGAGGATGGGTGAAACAGGATATGGGGATTAAGAGTACACTTATCATGATGAGCCCTGAGTAATGTATAGAATTGTTGAATCACTGTATTGCACGTAATATAACACTGTATGTTAATTATATCGGAATTAAAAAAGATTGGAGTGTCTGCAACAAATATAATAATTGTAAGAGTTTTCCTTTTAATAATGGTAAGGATGAGAAATAAAAATCTGCTTAAAGGTAAAACATCATATTACCATAATATGGGGAGATTACCAATGACAAGATCTCAATTTTCTTATATTAAATTTTATAGTTTAATACTATTTAATTTGAAATCTCAAATGAGGTTACTTTAGGATTTCTATCAATCATTCCAAGTTTGATCTGGATGAATAATTAGACAATAACAATCTAGAAATATTATATAAGCAAACATATTAGAAAATATAAGTACCAAAACAGTGTAGCTCTGGCACAAGAATGACTGAACAGATTGTTAGACCAAGAGAGAAAATCCAGAAACAAGCATAAATATGATAAGAAAAGCATTTCAAATCAGTGGGAAAATAAAACATTATCCATTTGTGCTGGTTTAACTATCAGGAAATTAAAGTAAAATTAGATTTCCCCTCATCCGACATACTAAACTTTTAAAAAATCCTTTTCTAAGCATAAAAAGGTAGACATTTTGGGAGTTATGACTACCTAAAAGCTAATTTTTTTCTGTATGTTAAAGAAAACAACATAAACAAATTTAAATGCACATAATTAACTGAGGAAAATATTTACAATATGTATAATCTAAAAGCATCAATGATCTTAATTTATACAGTTCCCTTATGGTCACTTAAAGAGAGGGCACAAGAGTCTCCAGAAACAAATAGAAGAAAAGATATGCTAAACAATTTATAAAAGAAGTAATAAACATGTTAAAATTTTCAAATCTTACTAGCAACTGTAATTAGGCAAATTAAAGAAGTAATGGATAATGTGTTATTAAACTGGCAAATGTATATTACACATATTTAATTTTATTTCCCAGCATAAACAATGTACCCTCCACTGACAACAGCCTTCTGAAGTACTTGACAATCTCTATCAAGAGTATTAGGTCTGTGAGTTTTCTTTGACCCAGCAAGCCTCTTCTATGCTTATATTAAGGTTATTTATTTTTCTACTTCCTCATACCTTTTATTATAAAACATGTATCACTTCCTAAATACACAAGTAAACATTATATAAACAAAATACTAATAAGTAAAAACAAATTTTCTATACACCAATGCCATGAGGCAAATCAATGCTGACACTGATTCTACAGTTATATAAGATTTTCTCCCACAAATGGGATATTATCGGACTGTTTTTAAAACCTCTATTTTCTCTTCCCTTTATATAATGTGGGCATCACTAAATAGACATGTATAGTGCTGTTTTACTTTAGGATATATTTCATATTATGGAGATGAAATAATATATCTAAATACTTCATTTGACAGCGTTTGTAGTATTTCTTTTTTTTCTATTCTTAATAAGGCTACACAAATATTATTGAATGTATATCTCTTTATAAACTTTCATTTGTTTAAGAAAAAATTCTCAGCAAAATAATTTTGTCAAAGGTTTTTGGATGAATATTGCTAATTAGTTGCCAAAATGTGATATCACTTTATGCTACTACATACCTATCTTCAGCCTTTAAGAATACCATAACCTTGGGATCCCTGGGTGGCACAGCGGTTTGGCGCCTGCCTTTGGCCCAGGGCGCGATCCTGGAGACCCGGGATCGAATCCCACGTCGGGCTCCCGGTGCATGGAGCCTGCTTCTCCCTCTGCCTATGTCTCTGCCTCTCTCTCTCTCTCTCTGTGTGTGTGTGACTATCATAAATAAATGAATGAATGAATGAATGAATGAATGAATGAATGAATGAATGAATGAATGAATAAATAAATAAATAAATAAATAAATAAGAATACCATAACCTCACACTTTAAAAAAAGCCACTATTCTGATAAGAACACTTGGTATTTCCTTATCCATTTAATGTTCATTCCCTTGAAAAGTCAAAGATTTTATATGCATGTTGACTACTAGTTTGTATTTATTCTCTTGAGAGTTTCAATTTCATATCCTTAACTTGGTTTTTTGGGGGGACGCACATTCACCTTATTGATCCACAGGAATACTTCCATTATTAATAAAAGTCTTCCCAGTATATCACAACTAGTTTTTATGCTTTATCATTTACATTTGAACTTTGTTAATGGGGAAGCTATTGGTTGCTGCTATATGTAATGATTAATAATCACAAAATTAGAATTTATCGATCTTTATTTTCTTTTGAGTTTCTGCCCATGGGGTCAGATTTCAGATAATTATTCCCTAATTGGAGTATGTATTTCTACATTTTCTTTGATTTAGAACCTATGCAGGTATAAGTCATAAGGTAACAATATGGTATATAAATATATATAATTTATAATATAGTTTCCCTCTTTCTTTCTACAAATAAAATGGTGATACTGTACTGCGTGTCACACAACCTATGCTGTCATTATTGTTTATAGTGTGGCAGTTGTCTTGATAAGTGATTAGTCTAATGTCTATTTTATAGAAATAATGCCATATTTCTATAAGCAAAATTTCCAGTTGCCATCTTTATATTTGTATTCATTCCACTAATATTTAATGACTATCTTCTGTGCATCAATTTCTATCACTAATCTTGGACTTATGTGATCAATCAAAAACAGTGCCATCTTCATGGGGTTTACATTTCCTTAGGGAAAACAGACTTAACACAAGTAAATGTCAATGGCACATTTTGTGATCCTAAAGAGTTAAAGAATAGGTTCATAAGGATAAAGAACATTAATCAGGTTAAAAAAGACTTCTTTGGAAAAAAAGCTATCCATGGCCTGATACCTCATAAATGAACAAGTGTTTTCCAGTCAGAAGGAAGAATAAAATTCCTGGGGAAGCAGAAACAGTAATGTACTTCAAGACCACACAGAAGACTCATGAGATTAAAATGCCATGACCTCAGTAGGCTTCCTCCCAGTTTTCAAAGGCAACGTCCAGATGACAATCAATAGACTTTTTAGCACCACCAGGGGAAAACTTGAGTCTATATTTTCAATCTCTTTTAACAAACTTCTTACCTCAGCTTCTATCTGTGCTCATGTCTTCTGTCCTTTAATAGAATCCTTCAATTCTACACTCAATATATGAACATCTTCCATTTCTTTAGATTTTTCAAATTAAAGAAAAGCACCACCAGACATCATCACTCTCAGAAATTCTACAAAGCCATCAACACCTTTCAGGCATCACAGCTGACCTCGCCACATTTTGTCCAATTGCCCAATGTGTCTTAAACTTTCTTGTTCCTTAACTGGAATTGTATTGTCATTTCCTCTTCTAACTCTCTGGTTAGTCCTTCTGTGTCTCTTCTACTCTATGACCTTCTGTTATGTTCTTGTTTTCAGTGTACATTTTTCCTAGGATTTCAGAAGCAGTTCTCACCTATGTACAGTCTATGTATTTTAAGAGACTTGTATATGTTGGAGATGAAGAAAGATAAAGAATATTTCCACTCTGACCAAAATCTGAGCAAAGGATGTGAAAATGGAGTCCTGTCAATCTCCCTTCCAAAGTTCTTTTTAAATCTATTGCACTCTTTTCACTAATACTACTGCTTTCTCAGTTCAGACTGTCTCTGCACTCTGGACAACTGCAGCCATTTACCTCTCCATGCTTCTTTTCTGTAGTGCTAACTTCAAATTTCTCAGTCACTCCTTTCTTTAAACTCTTCTATGACTCAACAGGTACTTGTAAGGATAAAGTCAAACTCTTCCCTAATCTGGTCTTACTTTCTCAACTCCATTTCTTATCCAAGCCTCACTCAGTAACTGATGCTTCATTAATACAGAGGAACCTGTAAATCAATGTGTAAAGATACTGGTTCAAAATTCTAAGATCTCTACAAATGTTATTTCTCTTACTAAAATATCCACACTATATATTTTCCTCCCAAATTTCTATTCACCTTTCTAGATGGTGCTAAGATCCAGCATCTTCGGTGAGCCATTCCAAATATTCCTCCAATCCCCCAAAGAATAAATCATTTGTTCTTTGTGCTGTATCTGAATTTTGTACACAACCTATATATTGAATTAATCACTATGTACACGCATGCTTATAATCACATATCTATGTAAATTGGTCTTCTCTTCTAGACAGTGAATCCTATAAAGAAAGAAACATGTATCTCCTAATAAAGTAAATGAGTGGAGAATACAACTGTTGTTACATGGACTCTAATTCTTACCAGGTTTATATCAGAGACCTAATTTGAAATGCTAAAGAAATATAAAATTCACAGTGATCATCTCAAGATCACATACTTTGATACCTAGTCAATTTCTACTAATATTTGCAAAAGAAAAATCAGGTCAGCAAATGCTACAAAATATTTTATATTATATTTAATCTTTTGAAATTAGTTTATGTTATATAGCACTACTTAAGGGTAATATAGTCATCTTCATGAAGGAGAGGTGTTAAAGACAGACTCAGTGCTAAATGTTTCCTGTAGAATTATAATGGGATATCAAATAAACTGATGAGTTTACAATCCAGGGTAGGGAAAAGGTTTACTCTTTATAACTAAAGCAGCTTATTTTTAGTCTGTCTAGGAAAAACCTTGCCAAAGAGAGTTAATTAGAATAATTTGTTTTGCAAGCCTTGCGGTCTACTACTGTGAACAAGCTATAAATGTTAGAGGTAACATTCGCTTTAAAAGGGAGGGGGCATCCAAAAAAACAGAAAAGAAACTGCTGATGCAGCCACATTTATGCAACATTAAATTAGGAAGAATAAGAGGAAAAAGAATACTGCACAGTTTTCTCAAATTAGGATTTGTGAATATTTAAATAGAGTTTGGTTCAAAAGTAAGTTGTGAAACAAATATTTTTCTTGCTATTTCGGAAGAAACCCACAATATATTCTGTATAGTATTATGAAAAATGCTTTGCTTTTACAACTAAATTTGTTCTTTTAAATGAAAGACAAAAACAAAATCAACAGGTTTCTCTGGGCAGAACTCAAAATAGTTCCCCACCAAAAAGGCATCTAAGACCAGACATAAACTACTTTGACCGACTATAGAAGTTCTCCAACTTTTTGATTTCAAGACTCTTGAGGTGCCTGTCTGGCTCGTCAATGAAGTATGTAACTCTTGATTGTCATGAGTTTGATCTCCACATTGGGTATAAAGATTACTTAAAAATAAAATCTTTTAAAAAAAGTACTGAGGGGCAGCCCGGGTGGCTCAGTGGTTTAGCGCTGCCTTCAGCCCAGGGCCTGATCCTGGAAGCCAGGGATCGAGTCCCCCATCGGGCTCCGTGCATAGAGCCTGCCTTCTCCCTCTGCCTGTGTCTCTGCCTCTCTCTCTCTGTGTCTTTCATGAATAAATAAATATTTTTTTAAAAAGTATTGAAAATCCCAAAGAGGTTTTATTTATATGAATTATGGCTACTGTTACTTTCCATATCAGAAATAAAAATGTAGAGAAATAGTTTGTTTATCCATTCATTTAAAAATAATAATTATAATACCATTGCATGTTAAAAAACATAACATGTTATATGAAAAATATCTATATTTACCAAAACAAAAATAAATTAGGGAGAAGAGTGGCATTGTTTTATAATTATGCCAGTCTATTTTGGTTCTTAATCTGTTAAAATGTATTGCTCTGCTTTAAGTATACAAAGAAAAGCCCATCTCCTAAATGCATATACTTGGACAAGTAAAGAGGCTTTAAAGTCTTTTTCCAAAGAATGGTAGATATTCTTCTTTGATACTACAATAGAACTCAATATGCGATAGTTTGTAAAGCTTAGTTGCTATATGGTTTCTGAAATGTTATCAATAAAGTATTATAAATAGTCGATCTTACACTTTCGTAAATCTCTCATGAATGGTTATATAACATCATGCATAGATCATTTAGAAACTATTGGCTTACTGAGTTATATTGATCTTCTAAATTTTGGTGCATTTCACTGTATAATATGTGTATGTGTGTGTATTTAAATATCATTTGTTAAAATTACAACTGAACTCATCAGAAAAGTCATTAAGAATCAGGAAACTCATGGTAGTAGATTCAAGTTTTCCAAAATTCTAATTTTCCCTTGAAAGCTTGAATTTTATCATTTGCAGAAAACACTGACAGTTAGTTTCCTTGAAATGATAAGTTCACTTCATTCTGACCATTACTGACGTATGAATAATCATAGTTTGCCAGTTGTTCTTTCAAGTACAATTGACACTTCATGATAAAAGCTGCTAGGTTAGCCTGTAATTCAAACAATCACACCAGACTTTTCCCAGAGATAACTGTCATATTTCAGTATGTAGCAGAAACATCTTATGTGTACCTCCTGTTTTTATCACTAAAATATTAAAAAGATGAGTTTAGTCATTATTTAAGTTTTAATACAAGAAATGTTTTACTGCTCATGGGAGAGAATTTCTTAAATAAAACTAAAGGTTTTTTAGGGCAGTAAAAATACTCTGTATGACAGCATAATGATGGATACACGTCCTTTATTATATATTTTTCCCAAAACAATAGCATATATAACATCATGAGTGAATAATAATGTAAACTATGCACTTTGGGTAATTATGATGTGTCAGTGTAGGTTCACCAATTATAACAAAAAACCACTCTGTTGAATGGAAGGGGAAGTCAGTATATATGTGGGGGCAGGAGGTATATGGAATATCTCTGAACTTTCCCCTCAATTTTACTGTGAACCCAACACTACTCTAAAAATTAAAGTCTTAATAATATATTTTTAAATGCACATAATGTGAAGAAGCCAATGACCACTAATACAGTTAGTGCCACTGCCTTGATTTGTGTAAAGTGCCAGCATTTTTACTACTCTTCCCTTTGTTCACCACCAGTAGAATCATCAACACAGTAAAAAAAAAAAAGGCAAATAACAATCATAATTTTATTATGTATTTTTTTTTCCTTCTCACGCTCTCTGAGAATTATCAACTCCATACTTCTCTATTTGAGAACCTTAAAATCCACATAAGAGAGAGAAAGGCTGTTGTGGCATAAAGGGATGATAAAGGAAACAGAGAAATTCAATGTGTGAAAGAGATAAGAAACTAGTATGTACAATTAATCATGTAAAGACACAATTAATCAGGTTATTTTCAATGTGCTCCACTCTAAGTAGTAAGTTATTCAAATACGTTTCATTCAGGCCTTCTGTGCTAATACAGACTTTCATGGAAAATTAAATTATGATCTAATTAAAAGGTGTGATTATTGTATCCAATAAATGAAAATTTCATTAGAATTGATTTTGATAGGTTGTAAATCATTTTGTAATCCCTTGTAGGAAGAATAAAATGAGCATAAATTTGAAAGTTAGATATTTTAGGATTCCTATTTAATACTGAACAAGGTTTCATTAGCAAAATGGTTATAAATCTGCCTGTCAAAAAGGAAACATTTTTACTTAACATAATAAATATCTTCTCATTTTATCCTATATAAAAATGCTAATTCAAATATAAATTTTTAGTTATGGTTTTAATTTTAAAAACTGAATGTGACATACCTACTATCTATCAAATTCAAAATTATAGCCAGATTTTTAATTCCGAAGAAATGTTTTTATCAATTTTTCTGTGGAAATAATTTTAGTGAAGCAATATGTTTAATAAATCTACTTATTATGCTATTATTTCAAAATTACATTAAAACATATTTATTATGGAATCCTTCACAAATTTAAAAATTAAAATGGCATTTTAATATGATTTCAATGAGGGTAATTATTTGATTAATATGTATAAGAAATAAACTGCAATTAATTTAGAAACAATCGTGTTTTTCCCAGAAATATCTATTTATCTATTTCTATTTCTATCTCCCTACCTTCCTACCTCTATAACCCTCCAGTCCCTGTGCTTCCACACCCCTCTAACAATAAAGAGGTAAGAACAGACCATGGACACATATTTAAGTAGTTGGAGAGAGAGAGAACTGGCCAGAGTCTGTCATGTAACAGTTAAAGACTAGGTAGAAAATGGCGCAGTATAACATTAAGAAAACAATTCAGGCTTATAACACAAAGTGGTATGCAAATACGCTGAGTGATATTTGGTTTGATAAGAGGTAGTTGAATTAGCTTGGTAAGGTCCGTGCAGTAAACATTCAAAATAGTTTCAGAGGAACAGATGAAGATGTATGAAGTACTCCAGGATCTAATATTGCTTAAAAATTATAATAATAACTGAATCATTGTGTATGCTGGATTTGCCCCTCCAGAGACTTTCACCCTTCTTCACTCTTTTCCATGCCTGGGAGCCTGACTTTTATGATATTCCCCAATGGAGACCGAGGGTGGGGGAAATTGAGATTGAAATCTTCAATTGCCCCTGCTATGTTGCTTCAGGTTTACTGTGTTCATCTACCAAAGGTTATAGTTTACATCTTTTGGCATCTTCCAACAGGATTCTCTTTAAGTTTCTGAAACACATCCCTTCAGTTTCCTATCAAGTCTAAGAGTGGCAAGATCCTTCTAGCCCTATGGTGTGTTCCATTCCCTGCTGATTTATCTCAACCTTGCTCTTTTTATTTTCTTAAAGATTTTATTTATTTATTCATGAGAGACACACAGAGAGAGAGGCAGAGAAACAGGCAGGGGGAGAAGCAGGCTCCATGCAGGGAGCCCGATGTGGGACTCGATCCCGGGTCTCCGGGATCCAGCCCTGGGCTGAAGGTGGTGCTAAACCGCTGAGCCACCAGGGCTGTCCAACCTTGCTCTTTATTTTATTTTATTTTATTTTATTTTATTTTTTTTATTTTATTTATTTTATTTTATTTTATTATTTTATTTTATTTTATTTTATTTATTTTATTTTATTTTTTTAAAGCATTGCAAAATTCATTTTATTTCCCTAGTAACTTTTTTTAAATAATAAATTTATTTTTTATTGGTGTTCAATTTACCAACATACAGAATAACACCCAGTGCTCATCCCAGTCAAGTGCTCCCCTCAGTGCCCATCACCCATTCACCCCCACCCCCTGCCCTCCTCCCCTTCCACCACCCCTAGTTCATTTCCCAGAGTTAGGAGTCTTTATGTTCTGTCTCCCTTTCTGATATTTCCCATACATTTCTTCTCCCTTCCCAACCTTGCTCTTTTTATTAAACTCTCTACTCAATTACCCTGAGTGTGCCCCATATACGAACTCTGAACAATAGATTGATCCATTATTTTATTTTTTAAAATACCAGTAGATCATATAAAGTATTTAAAAATAATATTCTGAATTATTCAATTACCTAATGTAGAAAGATCCTGAACTCAACTCCTCCCCCAGAGGAGTCTACAGTTACAGATGAAACAGTTTTCTCAGAACCTAAAGGCTATTCATGTGACAGCTACATGTTAGACAAAAAGAAAACAACATCAGAGGAGGTAGAAGCTTGGATACATTATCACCATATACCTCACCTCAAATTCAATGACCCACAACCTAGAGGGAACTCAAAACCTGAACTTTCCTCTGGGGAATGAAGGATTCAAACCCAACATGAGGCATCCAATTATTAAGATATAACGAGACAGGAGCCCCCAAAACTTCTAATTTTGAAAACCAATAAGACTCACATACCAAGGCTCACAAGATTCTACAGATCTGAGAAACTGTTCTTAAAGGGCTCATGCATTTAGCACCATGTGTTATATGGAAGTGTTGAATCACTATATTGTACACCTGAAACTAATAAAGCATTGTGTGTTAACTAATTGGAATTAAAATAAAAACTTTAAGAAAAGTGTTTCATCTCACCTACCTCTCCCCCAAAAAAGGTCTCACACACTTAAACTCACTCACCCCAGGGCCCATTCCAGAGAGGTGATCACACCCAAATTTAAAGGGAATAACCTCTCCTGCTTACATTAAAGCACCAGTTTGAAGGACAGGTATGTAATTTAACACACACTTCTAAGAGATTGCTAGAACACTCTCCAGGGACAAACACTGGTGCGTGCCATGCTTTTCATGCTTTTATACTTCAGAGCACCAGGGTCACCTGGAAGGGAGCTTTTGCATAAGTCTGGTGCCCTAATTTTTACAGCTGCAACCTGAGATATGTCTCTTGATGACCTGTATTTAGTGGCCAGTGGGCTTAATCTTGCATCCTACAGGACTATATATATTTGCACACTTTTCTTTTTTTTATATTTGTATGCTTTTAAAAGCTATTGTTGGAGGCTCTGGCTTCCAGTCAGTGGGAATCTATTGGAGGAGCTGAGATTCTCTCTGTTAGATACGGACAAGTGTTGACTGTCCTCAACTACTTGGAGTCATTAAAAACAGAATAGGATGCTTGGGCTAAGCACAATGGTTTGAGAGACAAGCAAGAGTGTAGGAAGGTTTGAATGACATGGTTTACCTCCTACACAAGGCCACTACTTCAAAACTTGAGAGAGTGGTTTCATCTACTGTAGAGAAACTAGCACAGGGCATCAGGTAAAATGAAGAAGCAAGGGGATTTGTTTCCAATGAAAGAAAAAAAATAAAACTTCAGGGAAAAAAAAACTTTAATAAAATGAAGTAATTTACCTGATAATAGTTCAAAATAATGGTCATAAAAGTGCTCACCAAACTGGGGAGAAAAATGGAGGAACAAAATGAGAACTTCAACAAAGAGATGGAACATATAAGAAAATGCCAAATATAAGTCACAGAACTAAAGAATACAACAACTGAACTGAAAAATACACTAGAGGGATTCAAAAACAGACTAGATGAAGTAGGATCTAGGATCATTCAACTTAAAGACAGGAGTAGAACTTACCCAATTAGAGCAAGAACAAGAAAAAAAATTAAAAACAAAAAAGTAAGGGTAGTTTAAGAAACTATGGACAATATCCAAAAGAATAAACATTTGCATCATAGAGCTTTGCATCAGAAGAAGAGGGAATAAAAGGGGTAGAAATTTCATTTGAAGAAATAATAACTGAAAACATCCCTAATCTAGAAAAAGAAGATCCAAAAAGCAAAGAGTGTTCCTAATAAGAGGAATCTGAAGAGAGCCACACCAAGACACATTATAATTAAAATGTCAAAAGTTAAAGACAAGGAGACAATCTTAAAAGCATCAAGAGAAAAGCAACTTGTTACATAAAGAGAAACCACCATAATACTAATGAGTTTTTCAGCATAAATATGCAGGCCAGACTGGAATGGTAAGATACAGAAAAGTGCTGAATGAAAAACATTTCCAACGAAAAATATTCCAGGAGCAAAGTAATCACTCAAAAGTGAAGAAAAGATAAATCTTCCAAAAAAGCTAGAACTAAAGGATTTCCTCACCACCAAATTGGCCTTACAGGAAAGAAAAGGTGCTAATTAGTTATTAGAATACATATGAAATAATATACTTGACAGCAAAGATAAATATATAGTAAATGTAGTGGATAAATCACAAAGTTAGCATAAAGGTTTAAAGACAAAAGTAGTAAAATATGATTACAATAATTAATGAAGGGATACACAAGACAAAAGATGTAAATGTGACATAAAAAAAAACACGGCAGGGGAGAAATAATGTTGAGTTTTATGATAGGGTGAAACTCAAGATTTTATCAACCTAAAATAGACTGCTATAGAGATGTTATATGTAAAACACATGGTAATTGCGAAGCAAAAACCTATAGTAAATACATAAAAGAAAAAGAGAAAGCACACCACTAAAGAAAACCATCACCACCTAAAAAGAAAGCAAGAGAAGAAAGGAACAGAGGTACTACAAAAACAGCAAGTAAATATTAACAAAATGATAAAAAGCACATACCCACCAATAATTACTTTAAATCAAATGCTTCACACAAAAGATATAAAGTGGCTGAATGAATATAAGACTTATCGATGTGCTGCCTACAAGACACTCATTTTAAATACAAATACATACACAAGGGAAAAGATGAAAAATATTCCATGCAAGTGGAAACTACTTTTATTAATACTATTAATACTACAGACACTAACTATGAAGGGCACATGTATAAAAAACTTCTAACAGATCCTTGAAGTTAACACACACTGATTAATAGGTTAAAAAAAAAAAAAAAAAAAAAAAAGACGACGACAACCAGGACCCAAAAATGGTCTTTGGAGGAAGTTGATCAGATTTTGTTATATAAATCCAATCATTCAGGTATTTTTTCCATAAATTCATCCTTCATTTTAATAATAATAGAGATACAGAAATAAATATTTAAGCGTCTTAGAAACATGTATTTTCAGTTTGGACTTACACTTACTTTTTATTTGCTGCAAAGTGTAAAAAAATGCTTTCTGTTTTTGAGTTTGAACATAAAAACATCAGAAAATCACTGGCAGCTTTAATTAATGGTACTCCTTCACAGTTTAAATTTAGAGTCTGAATTTTTTTGTGCAAATCCTGGGTTACTCAAGATTTCTGAGCTTTTCATTTAAAAGGGGGAAAAAAGTCTGCACCAACTACCTATATACACTTTTGTGTTGAGGTGACAAAAAAATACCAGGTAACCCAAGTACAAGTAATTATACTCAGCATCCACAAAAACTGCCATTTCAGATTTAAAATACACAAAATGGAGCTCTTAATCACCTCCATCCAGCCTGCTCCTCTCCCAGTCTTAGCCATTTCAGAAAATGAAAGCAATAGCCACCATGCCTACAGATCAGCCTTGTTCTTTTCTTTTTTTTCTTACATACACCCAACATCCAACCCCTCAGCAGGTATAGCCAAGCCTTCCTTCAAAAGACATCTCTTACCACAATGGCATCTCACCACCTCCAGTATCATCAGCCCAGTTCTAGCTTCCATCTTCTCTCACTTATCCTGTTGCAGCAAACTCCTAATGGTTCTCCTTGATTCCATTCCTGCCTTCCTTACTACTGTCAATTCTGCCCAGAGCAGTCAGAATGTCTCTTCCTGATTAAAAATCCGATTCCATTACCGCTCAGCTCAATCTTTCCAGTGACTTTTCATCATACCCCAGGACCGTCACTCCAATCGTTATTCTTCCCTCAGTTCTGACCACGTAAGGCATTTTGTTAGTTCTCAATCACAACAAACTTGTTTCTACTCAGGAACTTTCTGCTTTCTGCTCCTTTCTTTATGCAATGACTTTGTCCAAGATCTTCACGAAACTCTCAACTTCCCTTCCTTTCTGTCTCTGTTCAAAAGTTGTCTTTTCAGAAAGACTTTGACTATTCTCTCTAGAATAATGTTCTACTTCCTTGCTTTTTTTCCCTTTAATTCATTGTGTGCTTCATGAATTTGCATTATATTGTTTATTTTTTATATTTTCCTTCTACAAAAATGTGAGCTCTATAAGGGCAAAGGTTTTATCTGCATTTATTACAGTGGTATTTCCAATGCCTTGAATAGCTTCCGACACCAGGTAGGTGCTCAATAAATATTTATTGAATAAGTAGAAGAATGAATAAATGATTAAGTGAAATATACCTTGGTTACTTGAAAGCATATTTAGCTCTCAATTGGGAAAATTTTGACCCCAGAGGATATTTAGCAATGTTTAAACAGGTTTTTGTTTTTGCAACAGGGAGAGAGATTCCAAACCTCCTACAATGCACAGGGCTATACCCAGAGCAAAAAATTATCTGCTATAAAATGTCAATAGTGTTGAGGATGAGAAACTCTGAACAGAAAGGTTAAAAAATATAAATATGTATAGCATATTTCATAATCATCAGCAAGTTGAGTATAAAAATATGGAACCCAGAAGGGTAAGAAATAGAGTAAGGAAAATAGAACAAAAGAGAGACTCGAAGAGGAAGAAGACTGGAGGAATCTGACTGATCAAAATCCAAGTCACCTTTAAGATAACTCTGGGCTAAGTCCTGACAGAAATGCAAGAAGTGTGTGATAAGATGAAGCTAATAGTAGAGCAAAAGTGTTTCTCAATTAATTCAGAACAGAAGTGAACCAATAGTTACTATACAGGAAACAGTGTGCTTTCCTTGGACAAAGGATTGGCAAATAGGAAGTTGGCAGAGTCGCAGGCAAAACTGATGGGTAGCAGGGAAGGGCACCAATCCCATTGGGAAAGGTAAATGCTTACTAGGACACAAGACAATGGGTCAGTGACAGAAGTGTATCCATATGGTAAGGACAGGGATCATCTGACCACAGTGAGGCATAAATCCAGTAAGAGTTCTGTGACAACCAGGGTCAGAGCAGAATGGCTAATGAGAGATAATATGGTGGGGGAGAAGATCCTGTCTGTTTACAGAAAGAGCTTCTGGGATACTCTTCTTCCTACAGTTTAAGTTAGGTTTTCTATGTGATTTCTTCATTATAATTACCACCACATGTGTAACATGTCCCAAAAATGTTTGTTTGATTAACGTGGGTCTCCCCACTATAAAATCTCCTGGAGAAAGAGCTCTACCTGCGTACAGTGTTTTGGTACACAGGGTCTGCTTGCTGAATGACTTAATGAATAAAGGTCTATATAGCAATGAATAGCATTATAATAAAAAATTCTCATGATCAAAACTGGATTTCCTCGTTATCTATTCCAAACTCCTCAGATAATAGACAATGTTTTTCTTTCCATGTATACTTTATTAAACATGTCCTATGTGCCATGATTGCAACTAGATGCTTGGGATATAATTATGAGAAAATAGACCCAGCCTCAATTCGTAGAGTTGACAAATTAGTAAAGAAGTAAGCATTAACAAATGCAATTGCAAATCATGGTCGGCATCATGGAAAGATAAAAACTTCAGCCAAAGATAGAGAATTACAGGGTGATGTACTCAGATAATATGATTAGCAAAGACCTCTGTGGAGGTATGTTTAAGCTAAAAATATTTTATGATTTTTGAAAAAGCCAGTGCTAAAATCATTTTTAAATGAACAAAAACACTTAAGCTTTCATCATGAAATTACAAAATCTTTTTGCAAAACATATTATTCGCAAAGGAGGTTAAATGAACTCTTTTGTACCTAAATAATAAACATTTGTAGAGGAGAAACATTTAAAACTCTCCAGGCCTTTTAAGGTCTCCACATATTAGAGGAACAAAGTTGATTACTTAGAGAGGAAAGCAAATCGAACTCAATTGACCTTGTCACCATCAACCTAACACACACTATCAAATCAATTTTTGTCACGAAAGGATTATGGCACAGGCCTTTGAGTCAGCAGTCTAAACTCACTGAGTGATAGCATTATGAACATGAAAGGAAGCAGCAATCAAAAGGACTGGCTTGAATATCAACATTCTTCATCCTCTTTGAGAAGGGATAGTTAGGGCAGGTAAGCAGTATGCAATGGAAATTTTTTATTCTGATTGCAAAAGTAGTATTTCTACAATTTGATATATATATTTATATTTCATGTCCCAAAGCAGCACTCTTCTTGGCCACTGCTTTCAACTTTATCATTATTTGATAAGGCTGCTCAAATATTATCAGAGCTTCTGTTCCTGAGTATGTGATGGTGCAGAGATACACAAGTAGAGTCAGGTTCTCTTTTCTGGGAAAAGCAATGTCATCCATCATTATCATTCCATTCACAAAACTAAGCAAAACAAACAAATTTTCCTACCAAGGATATGAAATGACAATAGAGTGCTCAAAGTTTTGACACAATATTCTAAATATCCACAGCTTACATGCATTATTTAAAGCAAAATACAAATAATCTAGGCTACTCTGTTCTGAATTTTAATTAGTAGAACATAACGAAGTCCATTCACTTATTTAAATAAGTAAATGAACCAATCTAAGTCATGGCTTCTTTTCAGATAAAAATCCCAAAAAGACAGATGAACTTGTATAAAATGTCCATGGGAAAAAGCCTTTGAGAAGCAGCTATGTATAAATTAATTAAACAATTAAGCTTCAAAGGATAAATAACAAAGAGTCTAAGCCACTCGAAGTAAAATATATGTGTATGGGAATCCATACATTATTTCTTTGTCATAACCTAAATAATCAATATCTTTCTAATTCTAACAAAACTGTTTTTTATTATATTTTACCAAAGAACAGGATTTTAAAAACTGCATATTTAGCCATTTTTAAGAAACAGAAAGAATAATTTGCACGTGTCAAATTATAACTCTTATGTTGAAAAGATTTGAATTTTCTGCTTTCAAAAGATATAATTTCAGTGAAAATAAGATGAAGAATGATCACTATTTCTCAGTAAGAAATGTGTTCACAACCTCAGATGAACAGTAACAGAAAGATTAAGAAAAAAATTCCTTTTAACTTTATTAAAACATTGTAATTTTTATTTTAATTACACTTTCTTTTACTTTGTCATGTAAAAGATTTTGTGCAAATGATTGCCTTCCCTAAATGCACTCCCAAATTAGAACTATGCATATACAATCAAATGCTCTATTTTGATTTTATCTATTAAATTATTAAAAACAAATTAAGCTCTAAGTAATTAAAGCAGTAAAAAATACTCAAAGCATACTTTTCATATTTTATGTGAAACAAAACAAAAGGCAATTATAAGCACTGATGGAACAAGATAAAGACTACATTCCCACTTAAAGTGAAAAAATAAAAATAAATCTGATTTAATTTTTTTACAAGTCTTGGCATTCCAGTAACTGAAATAAGACAAATATTCTTTCTCCTCTTTTCTAATGATAGTGTAAATATGCACTACACAAGAAATTATTTTTATTACAATTTTATTTATTTGAGGAAGAGAGAACACATGCACGAGAGCAAGGTGGCAGAGAGAGAGAGAGAGAGAGACAGGGGGACAAACAGACACCCCTCTAAGTACAGAGTCCAAAGCAGGGCTCAATTCCACAACCCTTAGATCATGACCTGAGCCGGAAACAAAAGTCCACCGCTTAACTGACTGAACCACCTGGGCATCCCTACATGAGAAATTATTACATAAAGTCATTCTGCAGTTTCAGATGGTGCTAAATAATTGCTAAGAAAAAAAAAAGTATTATTGAAGTTGGAGACATGAAACAACAATAAAAGGAAATGGCAAGCATATTCCCAACATCAGGGTCACTGATGCCATTCACAGAGGCACTCAGGAAGGGCATAAAGCAGCCATTTCTTTGAAAGAAAGAATAACCCTTTAATTCTTACTGAGATTATTTGAAAATTATATACCTGAAATAAATATAGTTTCTTTATTTTCTTCCATTAAGATTCACTGTAAATATTATATTCAGTGTACAAAGCATTACTGTTCAAATTGTTTTATGTAATATGTAAGGTATGAATTGATTTTATACTATGCTTGAACAGGAGCTGGCAAATTTTATTCTGAAGAGCCAGATAATAAATATGTTAGGCTTTTCAAGCAGAAGGTTACTGCCACAATAACGCACCCCATGTCACTTTAGCACAAAAGCAGTCATAGGCAAAATGCAAATAAATGGGCATGGCTACATTCCAATAAAATTTTATTTACAAAAATAAATTTGGCATGGGCCATAAGTTGTGGACCTCTGGCACAGGAGAGAATGGGAACATAAAATGAGGGAGATATTACTTTCATCTATCAAAAAGGTACTGAGAGGTATTTTATGTTATTGGTAACAATATGCTTCAAAGTGAACCTAATGAGGTGAAGACTCTGGAGCCAGATCACCTCCATGTGAATCCAAGCTCTTCCACTTGCCAGCTTTGTGGCCTATGCCAGTTACTTCTGTCTTTCCTCCTTCCTCATCTGGAAAATTTGGGGTGCAGGAGAATATGGTTGCTGTGAGGGTTAAGTGAGTTAAAGTAGATAACCAACTCAGAAGCATGTGAGGTAAGTCCTAAGCACTAAGTAGCAGTATCTATTATTATAAAGGTTCATTTCTACACAATATAGCCTGTCAAGAGGAAAGGGCCTGTTCACATTTTCCAGCATTTCTTTGCGATTAGAAAATAAATAAACAAACAAGTGTGCATGCACTGCCACTATATGAGAAATCTATATGCATCAAATCATCCTAAATTCCCAAGGGCCATGACTGAGGCTTATTTATCCTGTATCCCCAGAACTAAACTTCTATCTAACACAGAGCTGGGAAATGTGCAATGAATGAGGGAAGAAGTACCTCAGTGAATCTATGAACAGAAGAACAGAGACATCTCTGTTAGCAAAGGATTACAGAGGCCCTTGAGAGTTAACTAGAAGCAAGCGGCATGATTACACAGTGAGGTGCTAACATCAGATACTTCTTAGAAATTAGAGCACTTAAGGGTGTCTTGAGAACAAGGATAAATCTTTATCTTGTACGGAATTTAATGTCAGGGCTAGGATACAGCCAAGGAAGTTCAGACTCCATCTGATGACTTCAGAACGACTTTCTGGAGGGCATGGAAAGTCAGGAACACTTTTGAGTAATGGGGAGGGAGCCCTGGCCATTAGAGACATAAAGCGTATTTCAAGAAAAGACATAGATTGCAAGGTGAACTGGAATTAAATGACAAACATGAAGAAAAGGATTTTTCCAGCTTCTTTAAAGTCTCCGAAGAGAAATAAAGTTGAACTTTTTTTTGTAGGTGTAGACTGTCAGTATGACCTCCAAACACAATGCCATGAATCATCTTTTCACATTCTTTAATCTTGTTTCTTGTTTAAATATCAGTGCTAACTCCGAACACCAATAAACCTTAAGTGACAATCCTGGCTTGCTCTCACTTGCATCACTTTCTTAAATATCTGGCAATGAGATATTTTATCCTGTACTGACAAGACAACCCAAACTTCCATCTTTTTTTTTTTTTTTTTTTTTTTTTTTTTTTGTGGTATACAGGGGCACTTCTCCGACTAGAACAGGCATGTAATGCATCCAAGCATCTGGTCAAGTGTAGATTCTAGTTACAAGGTGTAGTCTAAGAACTGTCTCTAACAAGCTGCCAATCTGTGAGCTCCTCAACTTTGAGGAGCAAAGTTACAGAGAAGTAGTTCTTTAGTTCTTCTTTTGTGCCTAACGTTCTGTTCTTTTCCCTGGAAAAGGGTCTTCTCTTGCTCACAGTTCAAATGGAATATTAGTGGCCACTTACTCCTTCTACTTTCTCTTGGTGAACTAATCTCCAGTGTTCTTCAAATGACTAAATGATTTTGTACAGTATTTAGGACAGTAACTTGGAGTTTTAAAAAGTTGAAGCTATCCGACAAGGCTTTCAAATACAGCTTTTCATTCTCATTTGGATATTGAGAAGCCTATATGTTTCACTCCTCTTCAGCTAAAATCTACAACACATTTTTTTCTCAAATGTTCTTTCTTTTAACTCACTTGAAAATGTTTATGTAATACTTATTTGGGCATACTTATATTTAAATTAAAAAGCTATGCCTATCTCTCATTTTAAATCATATTTTATACAGAATGAGTGACAATATAAATATCTGTCCAGGTATAATAAAATTTAAATGTTCCATTGTCACAGTAAGAAAGCATGTAGAAAATATAAAGCTATACAACATGAAACCCTTGGTTATTACTGCATTTTTTATGGTAATAACCTATATTATTTGTGGTATTTTTTCACTATAAAGTAGTCCAATAATCCCTTGAATAAGGTTTGAATCTTACCCAGAATTTAATTACTTTAAATGTATGCACCTTTAATGACTATATTGAATTCCTTATATAATTTTTCCATTTTCTTTCTCTAGCCTGAAATGCTCTGTAAAATTCTGAAGTCAAGAACCTATATCACACACACGCACACACATCTTATTGTATTAACCTTGGACCATTTCTCTGTTAATTTCCAAGTGTGACCCTTGTTGGTTCTGCCTCTTGACAGTTTCCTTTCTCAGTGTTATCTATGTATCACTCTTAGAATTTCTTTACCCAAGTACCTCCCCAAAATGCCCCATCCCTGCAAACTTTTTCCGGGACATTCTCTCCCCTGAACCAGAGATCCTGCCATCTATTCATGTATTCAATCATCTGTTGATTCATTTCTTCATATCCACTGTTATGAAATTTTCAAAATGGGGGTACCTGGGTGGCTCAGTCATTTAAGCATCTGCCTTTAGCTCAGCTCAGGTCCTGGGATCAAGCCCAGCATGGGACTCCCTGCTCAGCAGAGAGCGGGCTTCTCCCTCTCCCTCTGCTGTCCCTGATGTTTGTGCTCTCTCTGTGTCAAATAAATAAACAAAATCTTAAAATTTAAAAAATAAATGTTCAAGACACATGTGGTAATACACTGGGCACTGTATTTTGGGTCATGATACTCAGGAGACAGCAGTAACAGCATTCCTGTATTGGAAGGAAAGGAGGAAGAGGAGGAAAGAGAAAGAAAAGAGGTCTAAGAAATAAAGACATCTATTGGGGAAGATGAATTTGGGTTCATTTTCCACACAATCTCTATACAGACATTTCTTTTTATTCTAAAATTTTTTCTCTTGCCAATATTTTTCCTTCAAACTTTCAAAGGTTTTCTCAAATAATTTGAAGATAAAGACAAGAAAACTGAACCTGATTGCACAGAGAAAAAAAAAATGCCGTTGGGATAAAAAATGGATGTCTAAACATGGCTTATAAACCCACACTTCATTTGACTCCGCCCTATGTTTCCAAATTCACCCCAACTTTCTCCATGCCCTTTCTCCATGCCCCAGTCATGCTCCAGATTTGTGTTTCCTGAGACGTAGCAACTTTATTCTCACCTCAAAATTTTGTACTCGCTCATTAAGCTTAAAGCACTTTTCCTCCAGAGCTTCTAGTCTGCCTTCTTCTCATTTAAAGTGTTCTTAAATATTTTGATTTCAAAGAGGCCTCCCTAACTTCCCCATCTCCATGTATCAAACCACCAGTCAGGCTCAATCATTTTACCCTACTTTAAATCTTCTTAGCACTTTCCAATAGCTGGAATTATCTTATTTTTCATCTTATAATTTACTAGCTTTCTGTTTCCCTGGGGATATCCTCTCCTTGGGAGTTGGATATCTGTCTTAAAGTTTAATTCTATATCCCTAATACCTAGGGCCATACCCAGAACACACTCAAATAAATATATACTGACTGACCATAACTTAATAATTATATCCCCCCTAATGCTGGCCTGCAGAAGCATATTCTCTGGGTGCATAGGGAACAGTTCCTTATGATTTCTTACTGATGGAAACAACCTTATAAAACCTGTGATTGGGAGCAGCCTGGGTGGCTCAGTGGTTTAATGCTGCCTTTGGCCTAGGGCATGATCCTGGAGACCCGGGGTTGAGTCCCACATTGGGCTCCCTGCATGGAGTCTGCTTCTCCCTCTGCCTATGTCTCTACCTCTCTGTCTCTGTTTCTCATAAATAAAATCTTAAAAAAAAAAAAAAAAACTGTTATTGGGTTTAGGTAAGGGTATTCCGAAGACATGATCTATCACTGTGTCATTACCATGACCCTCTACTCACAACTTGTTTTCTATTTCTTTTTGAGATAATTATCCAAATTTTATTGTATTGAGGATCTAATATATTTCTTTGTTAAAGACCATGTGTAAATACTTGCAGGGGCATCTGGGTAGCTCAGTCAGTTAAGCATCTGCCTTTGGCTTGGGTCATGATCTCAGGGTCCTGAGATTAAGTCCCACATTGGCCTCCCTGTTCAGTGGAGGGCCTGCTTCTTTCTCTTCCTCTGCCACTTCCCCTGCTTGTGCCTGCTCCCTCTCTCTCTCTCTCTCTCTCTCTCCCTTTATCCAATAAATAAATAAATAAATAAATAAATAAATAAATAAATAAATAAACCTTTAAAAATAATTGCATTTCTTGACTGGCCCTGTCACCAGTAAACTCAACTATAGTATCTTAGATATGTCTTAAATATCTGTGTCTTTTCTAACATTTATTACATACAATGTGCCAAAGTATATTCTAAGCGTTCATATAGTTTTCCACTTAATCTTTTACTTGTGGGTTACCTCCATGGCAAACTTCCAAGAACTCTGAGGGAAAATAAATGACCAAATTAATGGCAACTATTTTCACTTACATAACTATTGCTGACTTACTGATATATGGCATACAGTTATGCTATGACTAGGGTCATTATTTAACTCACAAATGAAAAGTCAGAGAGAGAGATAGGATAAAAAGAGAAAGCAGGTAAAATAAGTAAATTTTCCTGAAGTAACAAAGAATGTTTTTAAGGTCTAAAAGGAAAATAAGAATTTACATTAAAAAAAGATATGACCATGAAAATGTTATTAACTATCAGTATCCTATAGGCAAATTTGTGATTGGTTTTATTCACAATTGTGTGTGTGTGTACATGTGTTATTCTATAAGCATTAGCTAAATAAATAAATCAATAGAAAGCGTTAATTTTTGTAGACAATTATAGCATATCATTTTACCCTAGAGTAGTGGTTCTCAATCAGGGGTGATTTTAAATATTCTCAAATGAGACATGTAGCAATGCTGGGGACATTTCTGGTTGCCACAAATGAGAGGGTGTTACTAGCATCTAATATGTAAAAGCCAGAGAAGCTGCTAAATATCCCATAATGCACAGAACAACCTCTCACAACAAAAAATTATCTGGCCCCAAATGCCAAAAATATTGACACTGAGAATATGTGCCCTAGAGAGAGAAGTGATCAATGATAATTTTCAAAAAAAAACTATAAAATTATGATAGAGATAAAAAATACAAATCCTAAAGAATTTATTTCAATCAGGAGAAAACCAAGCAGATATCATAAGTGTTTTAAAAGAGATTCCAAAAGGCAGACACGCTCATCAATCAAGAAGATGAAATTAATGTGCAAATGGAGGTAAAACTATCATTTCTACAGGATGGGGAGAGAATTTAGTTTAATCTCTATTGGGCCAATAGAAATTATCTACAATATACAGAACTGTCATATACCCCCCACTGAAGCAGAATCAGGTAAGACAGAAGGGTATGCTATGGACAAAGGATAGTGTTTCACTGAAGTTCACTTTTATTTTTTTCCCTACAGAAAGGAGAGAGAGAAACATTGGTCACTATCAAATGGTGCCATTGACCAAGTACATTCTACCAGCCTTGTAGTAATATTTGCTAAGAGAATTAATTTAGTCAGACTATGAATAATACTTTACTTAATATTTCAAATTTATTCTAACTAAAGGATCTCCTCAAATTGATCTAGAAGATGCACATCTAAAAATTATTTTTTTTAATTTTCTCTACCTCCATCTCAACAAAATTTAAATTCCATCAGAATAAAGAACATCTGAGAAAGAAACAAAGACATCTGATACTGTATTACCTTTGTCTATCCTAACCCTAAAACCAGAATCAAATGTTTTGTCTTTTTAAATGGAACTTATGTAAGAAGATATCATTTTTATTATAACATAACCATAGGACAGTATAATATCTCATAATAATCTATATGGAGGACAAATTAATGATTCATAGAAAACCATAAGCCTGGAAAAAATGATTGAGACAATACGTTTAACAGAGACTATTTAGAATGTCCAGTATAGGCCTCTAAGGAAACCTGGATAATTCAACTTCATATAAATCACTATTATTTTTAATGGCTCACCATCTTAACTTCATTTATGTGTGAACTGTTTCACCAAGGTTGGTCAAGAGTGCATTGCAATCAAGATGTTAAATTCCTCTGGCTTTCTAGCAGTCTGAATGTTTGAATGTGAAACTAGCAGTCAGTGATATCAATATGTTCATTTTACTGCTTGAAAAAAATAAGTGAAACATGTATAAAGGAAATACTGCACTTAATATAATCTTTTCTACGTAATACTAAAATAGAAATGAAATGTTCAACTAGGATTCAAATAAAGTTAATCATTATGAAAGTCTGAAAAGTCTTGCCTCCTATTGTCTTTAGTTAAAATGAGAAATCTTTTTTTTTAGTAAATTTATTTTTTATTGGTGTTCAATTTACCAACATACAGAATAACACCCAGTGCTCATCCCGTCAAGTGCCCCCCCTCAGTGCCCGTCACCCATTCACCCCCAACCCTCGCCCTCCTCCCCTTCCACCACCCCTAGTTTGTTTTCCAGAGTTAGGAGTCTTTATGTTCTGTCTCCCTTTCTGGTATTTCCCACACATTTCTTCTCCCTTCCCTTATATTCCCTTTCACTATTATTTATATTCCCCAAATGAATGAGAACAATGTTTGTCCTTCTCTGATTGACTTACTTCACTCAGCATAATGTTGAAATCTTTAAGACTATTAAGATCAACATAATAAATTACATCTGAATTTGGGTAAAGAAACAGGATGAGTATACAGCGTGAATCAATCAATTAGAAGATAAGATAAACCCAGTGGATAGCTGCCATGCATACTGAACGGTTCTTTTGTTGATCCCATGAACCCATGGTCATCACTAATTTGAAAATTATAATTAAATACGCCACATTTGTCAGCTAGGTTCTATTATTACTCTTGTCATTTCTTAATACTTGAGAAGAGTATGTCTCACAAACACCCAACAGTAACACATAGTAAAGATAAATGCTTCTGCTATACTAGTGAGCACTACTTCCAGTGAGGAACATTTTACATTGTATTCTATTTCATTAAATGATTACTGTGGCATTAATCAGAAGGAAACCTGATTAGCAAATTAAAAATTTGATTAGCTCTTTGCAGAATAAAAAAAAAGAGATTAATCAAAGGCTGTCAGTAGGGCATAACTAGTCCTTTACTTCAACTACCACCTGCACACTGGAAGCAGGGAGATAATGGCTGTTAACATATAAAAATTTGAGAGCCCTTTGATTGCTGTGAAACCTTTTTTATTCTTCTCTAATCAAGGTAATTACAGAGTACAATGGTTATTTGAGCCTTATATTGTATTTATCAAGGTAAAATTGAGGTGTTTTTAAGACACAGTTCACTTATGCTGTGGTAAAAATATAGCAGTATGTCTCTACGAATCTTGGGATTGTAGCCTTTGCTTTCCATTTCCAAAAGGTAAAAGTTAGATTAATGTTCTTATATAAGACAATAGTTTAATTTCACCTTTGATAGCATGAGTATTTGGAATTGGGAAAATGTAATAAAAATATTTTTATCAACTTTAAAAATGACAGAAAAACCACAGCCTTACATCGGGTGATATCAGAAGACCTCTGGCAAAATTCCAGTGTGAGCACTTTCAAATATTTAGCATACTCATTTTCTTTAAAGAATTATAAGAAATGGGGACAAGTGGCTCAGTGGTTGAGCATCTGCCTTTGGCGCAGGGTGTGATCCCGGGTCCAGGATCAAGTCCCTCATCTGGCTCCCTGCAGGGAACCTGATTCTTCCTCTGCCTGTATCTCTGCATCTCTCTGTGTGTTTCTCATGAATAAATAAATAAAATCTTTAAAAAAAAAGAATTATGAGAAATGAAATGGTGACAGTTATGAATGGGCACTGGCATAAAAAAAGAAAATTGCTTCTTTATTAGAATGCTTCTTTATTATGAATTCAATTTTGTTTGTAGTGTACATTTCAATACTTCTGGGATATCAGTAGGGGAAGCACTTGGATCCAATCATTTGCATGGGAGTTCAGAATTTTAATTAGAAAGATTCATCCTTCACTAAGTGCGTACTTTAACTGCCACTAGATATTAATTTATGATACTTACTACTATTATTTGTATACTCAGTAAATGCTTCAACAATGCTTTACTTGACATAGTAATCTCACAAAGCAATACAAGTTTAACAAACAGAGGCCTGGACCTAGACCTGTATTTGAGACCCAGTTCTACAAACCTTTTAGCCATATAAGCTCATGTAAGGCATTTGAAGATGCTAAGACAAATTTTATATTTGAAAATTGATCATGTAATGCATTCTTAGCTTATATTACAATCCTACTTTATGGATTAAATGCAGAGATGAATTTGGGATATGTGGGGGGAAATCACAGCAAAGATAGGTGATATTCCTAATTATTACCATGTGTATCACTATTGGTGACAGAAAAGACCACAGAACATTTGCATCTCCCTTTTTTGTTTTGTACTGGCTTTTGATACATATGGATAGCACTCTCATGGAAGCTAAAAATTATTGGTGAAGATGTCAAGGGCAATAAATATAGAATGGAACCAAATAATAGAGTAAAATTTTAGCCTCCTTTTCTGTTCTAAAGTTATTGTACCTAAAAATAGGTTGCATGAGTAAAATTATCAAAAAGACCAGTTATTTCAACCAAATGGGGTCACAATATTTTATTTTAAAAGACTGGTAATGAAAAATAGAAACTCTAAGCACTATTTAAATATAATATCACATTTCATTGCATTGCATTTATTTGTGCTTATTTTTCTATCCTCCAAAGCATGAGACAGATAAAAATTCTAATTCTAAACAACAGTTTTAATTCTTTCCATACCAAAAGTGCCTTGGAATTCGCCCAGAAGTAAAAAGTACAGAACATGTCTCATTTGTCTTTATATACCATATGGCTTACAAGAGTGGCAAGAAGATACACACACAGACCTGAGAGAAGGAGGGTATGTAAAGGCCACAAGATTAGCATTGGTGAGAGTAAATACAGAGCTTTTGATTCAAGGAGCCAGAGGAGAAAAATAAATGGATATAAAGAGAAAGACTGAGAGTAGACGAAGTAAGTAGCTTTAAGAGGCTGAGCCTAGAAGAATTCCTTGATGGAATGCCAAGACTTGAGCTGAAGTCTGGAAAATTGTAGTTAAAGGCAACAGGCCCATTCAGATTGGTCCTAGGTAGCTCATGAAAAATCAAATCACCAAAATCAAGGAAGCAGCAGGAAGAAAGGAGTGCCAAAGGCCAAAATAATCACATACTGATTAAGGATTCACTACATAATGGCAATGAAGATAATGCAGCAAATATTTATCGTGTATCTACCAGATGCCAGAAGTACAATAGTAAAGAAAACAGAATTCTCAGTGTCATGAAGCTTATAATTACCTGGAGGTATGAACGTATTAATAAAGTTGACACAGGCATTACTTATGAGGATATGTGAAGGAATCAACAAGCTCTGACAAAATAACAGGGAGGCAAATTTTAGATTTACAGCTCAGGTTACTTTTTTCTAAAGAAATGGCTTTTCATCTGAATCTTAAGAATGGCTAAGCATTAGATTTTGGAAGACTGAGAATGTTCAAGACATGAAGGAGTTTCCTGATATGGATAAAGACTTAATATGCTCAAAGAACAGTGTAGAAAATGAGGAGTAGTACCTCTAAAATACATTTCATATCTTGATCTAGACCTCTTCCATGAAGCCTTCCTGATTTCTCCCAGCTAGTCTGACTGACCTTCTTTGTGCTTCCTGACCTGTCTCCATCACTGTACTTAACTAGATTTTGTGATCATTACCTACTTACATTTTCTGCACTGCATAACTGATTTAATTAGAAAGCATAGAACATGTCTCATTTGCGTTTATATACCACATTCCCTGCAATGATATCAAAAAGATAAACACTCAGTATATTATTATTGGATAGAAAAACAAAGCAGTTATAAATGTAGTCATTAAGTACTCAAAGTCACAGAAAATAAAACTTCCCATTTTGTACTGCCCCAAGTGTATCATTGTTGTGATCATGTGAATGTATTTCTAATCTGAAGCCAGCAGTGTCTTATCTACTATAAGAAATTAGAGTTTTAGGTGGCTAATTTACTGAACAATCTTAATCCATAGATAAACCTCATGAAAGAGTTTATTTTTTTCCCGATTCTTTTTCCCCCCACAATCTGTTTCTGTTTATTGTTTTCTGTACCTTAAAATTAACTTGGGAAAATCCAATAACTTTCTAATAATTCAACTATTGAACAACCCAATTCAAAATTTGATCTCATGTCTAATTTAGTTGTCCAATTTTCTCCTTCAGTCCGGCATCAACCCCTTCCCTAAAGTCAAAGGCTAGCGAAGGCAAATCTGTGCTCTTCATTTCCCTCCTGCTACCTCTGTTTCTCCTCTAGTACTTTCAGTGATGAGATTTAGATAAGGGTCAGAGAAAATGGCAATTTTTCTTTTACTTAAAAGATTTAATTGTAGGAAATGATAGTCTCTTCAATAAATGGTGCTGGGAAAACTGGTCATGTGCAAAATAATGAAAGTGTACATTTTACACCATACACAAAAATTATTTCAAAATGGATTAAAGAATTGGATATAAGGCCAGAAACCATAAAACTTCTAGAAGAAAACATAGGCAGAAAGCTTCTTGGTATTGCTCTTGGCAATAGTGTTTTGGATCTGACTCCAAAGGCAATGGTAACAAAAAGCAAAAGTAAATACATAAGACCACATCAAACTACAAAGCTTCTGCACAGTGAAGGAAAACCTTCAACAAACAAAAGGCAACCTACTGAATGGGAGAAGATATTTGCAAATCATATATCTGGTAAGGGGTTAATATTCACAATACATAAAAAACCCATACAACTTAGTAAAAAAATACAATTCTATTTTAAAATGGGCAGAGATCTGAATAGACATTTTTCCAGAGAAGACATACAGATGACCAACAGGCATGTGAAAATGTTTAACATCACTAATTATCAGAGAAATACAAATCAAAATCACAATGAGATATCATCTCACTCTTGACAGAATGGCTTATATAAAAAAGACAAGAAATAACAATATTGGCAAGGATGTGGAGGAAAGGGAACCCTTGTACACTGGTTGTGGAAATATAGATAGGTACAGCCACTATGGAAAACTGTATGGAGGTTCCTCAAAAAAAGTAAAAATAGAACTACCAGGTAGTCCATCAATTCCACTACTGAGTATTTATCCAAGGAAAACAAAAACTAATTCAAAAAGATATATGCATCCCTATGTTTATTGCAACATTATACACAATTGCTAAGATGTGGAAGTAACTTAAGTATCTACTGGTAGATAAGTAGATAAAGAAAATGTGGTAGATATATGCACTAGAATACTACCTAGCCCTAAAAAAAGAATGAAATCTTGCCATGTGTGACAACATGAGTGAACCCTGATGATATTATGCTAAGTGAAATAAGCCAGACAGAGAAAGACAAGTACCCTGTGATGTCACTTACATATGGAATCTAAAAAACAAAACCAATGAACAAAATAAAACTCAGATGTAGAGAACAAATTGGTGGTTGCTAGGCGGGTGGGGTGGTGGGGTCTAAGGGGACAAACTTCCAGTCATGAAATAAATAAGCCATGGAGATGCGTCATATATAACATGGTGACTGTAGTCAACAATATTGCACTGCATATCAAGTAACTTTATGTGGTGATGGGGAAACTAGACACTGTGGTAAACATGTCATAGTTTATACAAATACTGAGTCGTTATGTTCTACACTTGAAAATAATAGAATGTTATGTCAATTATGCCTGGATTTTTTTTTAAAAAAAGCTAAAATTGTAGTCTTCTCTTGTTCAACAACTGTCTCCTTTAGACAGGAATCCAAATGCTGAATCTCTGATGGGGTCTTGGTTAATAAGCTTTGCATGGGAAATGACATTATATGGGTGTTTCCCAATCCTCCCTCCAGTTTCCTCCTGCACTGGCATCCTCCATGTCTCCTACACATGGTGCCTTTGCCTGATAGGGACTCTGTGGGAGAGGTTTTTGGAAACATGGACCTAGACTTTCTACTTCCCGTGGTGTCCACTTGATACACAGGAATGCTGGGCAAGATAGTAGAAATGTAGTGCTATCTCCAACCACTCTGAGTTTCTCTTTAATGCCTTCTTTTCTTTTTAAGTGGGAACAGAGCACCAACCTGAAAGTCTGATGTTTAAGCAGATGTCTAATTAAGAATAGTGTTCTAGTCTTCTTTCCTTACCTTAATTTAAATCCCTGTCAGTGAGAGGTACTAGAACTTTTAATGAGTAAAGCATCTGGATACAGGAGATATGGATAGAGTTGAAGCCAGAGTCTGAAGGCTGTGTGTAACTCTGAGCAAGGTGTTTTCTGTATTCCTATTTCCTTATTTGTAAATTTGAGATAATAGCAGCTCCTACATCAGAAGGTAGCTGTGAGAAGCAGAAGAGTTCATGATAACTGTGATGTGTTTAGTCTACTTCCTGGCACACATCAAATACTCAGTAAATAAAAAAAAATACTCAGTAAATACTAGTTACTATTATATTTCCCTTGGGACCTGAATTCAGTGGAGGGTATTACCTTCTATCTTTTACCAAATATGGAAGAGAGCAATTCCCTTAACAGGAATAATGCATTCCTAATGTCTTCTCTCCCTCAGATTCATCTTGTTCTTTAAGAAAAGGGTAGGGAATGAGTGATGTTAAATAGTTCTATAACTGGGTCTGTGACTCCTTAATGAGGCCATTCATGACATGTCTGGTGGCTTTATTATATGTGGATACTTGGCTATAATTCCTAGACAACAGAAAATTAACATTCAATATCCTTTTATACTAACATGAAGCAAGATACTACAAGAGTGCCTTTCTACATCCACCAATCAAAAGGAATCTTCTTTAAAAATATAAGTGTAGGGGCACCTGAGTGGCTCAGTGGTTGAACATCTGCCTTCGGCTCAGGGCATTATCCTGGAGTTCCAGGATCAAGTCCCACGTTGGGCTCCCCACAGGGAGCCTGTTTCTCCCTCTGCCTTTGTATCTGCCTCTCTCTGTGTCTCTCAAGAATAAATTAATAAATCTTATAAAAATAAAAATAAATATATAAGTTTAATCAGTAAATATAACTATTAAATACCTCAAATCTTTTCCATATCGTACATCAATTCTAAATTCTGTGGGGCAGACTACAAAGAATAAATAATGCTTCTAAAGCCATTAGCCGCTATGACCAATTTCAATTTCAAAGATACAGCTAAAATTAAAAAACCTCTTTATTACATGTGAAATAAAAGCAAATATGAAATAACCACATAGTGTACCCAAATACAGTTACTTCCAGCTTCCGCATTCTAAATTCTTTGAATCAGTCATTCTTATGGAAAGAAATAAGAGAATTCGATCATAATGTAAGAATGTCAGGGGAAAGGAGAAGATTCTGGATCTGGAATGCTTAAAAAAGAAAATCCTTTCTGAGACAGACTATTTTGACAGGCCAAAATCATTTTAGATAAGAGAATATTTTATCACATTAAAAGGGCAGACAAGAAAAATGGCACAGCAAAGTGAATATGGAAGGAACAAGATGCAAAGGAAAATAAGCAAAGAGGAGAAAAAATTAAGGAATATATCTTAGGTTTACTGAACAATGAATTAGATGTTACTGAATAATCCATTAGAAATGGCCATGCACAAACTCAAAAGATAGAAAAAGGAATTTTTCAATAGCGATTATAAGCAGTGTTTCTGTGACAAACCAACTGAATTACCAATTTGCTTATAAAGAAAGATTAGTATCCTTAGAGAAGGTATCTTCAAACAGACTATGTTGTAAGTGCTTCTGATTAAGCCACAATGTTTTTGGTGATAAGAGGCTCCTCCATCTCTCAGCCTCCAGAACATTCCTATCTTCAACTTTTCATACTCGTAAATAGAGACACCTAACTGTCACAAATAGGAAATGCTTATTTTATATTTAGTTGGTTTAAAAATATTGGACACATTGGTAAGTAAAGGGTTTGTTTTTACTTATTCCATTTTTCCTTTAGTGAGGAATTGAGGATAAAGTAAATTTTATATCAAGAAACAGAAAGAGGGATGCCTGGGTGGCTCAGCAATTCAGCATCTGCCTTCAGCCCAGGGTGTGACCCCGGAGTCCTGGGATCGAGTCCCACATCAGGCTCCCTGCATGGAGCCTGGTTCTCCTTCTGCCTGTGTCTCTGCCTCTCTCTCTGTGTCTCTCATGAATAAATAAAATCTTTAAAAAAAGAAAGAAACAGAAAGAAGCTACACATAAACTCAGGTGGGTTGTTACCTAGAAATCATCTAGATCTTGATACCTCCCTAGAGCATTTCTTTTTAAATCCATTTCCTTTGTAAATAGAGGAGGTAAGGACACACTCACTCAAAGGTTTGAAATAAACTACAGTGGTGTAAGGGTAGCACTTACTCTTATCTCTCTTGATTCAATGTATTGATTTTTTTTATAAGGTGTAGGACGCTTTCAGCTTTATTACTTACCAACATAAATAAAATCTGGGAAACATATTTTGGGTTTAAGATCAGCTAATTGACGTTTCTAATTCTTCTTCTACAATGTGTGAAGCACTAATACCTGTACAATTATACACAGCATAATGAACAAAATCAAAATTATGTTTAGGGACATGGAACATGTTTAGGGATTTGCCTGGGCGGCTCAGTGGTTGAGCATCTGCCTTCAGCTCAGGGTATGATCCTGGAGTCCCACATCGGGCTCCCTGCAGAGAGCCTGCTTCTCCCTCTGCCTGTGTCTCTACCTCTCTCTCTCTCTCTCTCTCTCTCTCTCTCTTTCTCTGTGTCTTTCATGAATAAATACAATCTTTAAAAAATGATGTTTAAAAAATACTCCTAGAAAGAAGAGTCCTGAATTCTTGAATTTTCTGGAAATGATCATTTTGTGTCAGTCATCTCAGTCAACACCATTTTAAAATATAATGGTAGATTCTCATGCCCAAAAAGAATATGTTGACTGTAAATGAAGTTTTGTGGTTGATATTGTTGTTCTGATGATTCAAAGTATTTAAACTCCCTCAGTATCATAAAAGTAAACATCAGGGCTCATTGTAAGTATGGATTTTCTTTCCTTTTCTGACAGCACAATCCATTCAATGATCCACAGAAAAGACTCAAATATACTTATGATTTTCATACAATACACAATTTGTATTACATCAGCAAAGCATGCAATTATTTTTAAAAATGGTAATTCTCTCTAGTTGAAAAAAAGACACGAGTATTTGTTGCTTCCATTTAGGTAACTTTGAATAAAATCCTTTAAGGGACAGCAAAAACATTAGTTTACAATTTTCCCACAGAATGTCATACACTTCTTTGGCCATGAGATTACATTCCACAACTCCCCAACTACCTTATGTATGGTGGCTTCCTAATTTTGGAACTATTTCTTAAGACTTATGAAAGCAATTTTAGGAACTTATAGATTCTTAGCAAAGTAAACAAAACAAGAATCATAGTCAGATAGGTGTGAAAGACCAGAATCAAAACAGCTGACCAGATGCTCAGGAAAGAAAGTGGGTCTTATTAGTTAAGAAATAAAGTTGCTACCAGGTGCAAGGGGAAATGTGGCACTACGTCTATTTCCAGTACTACAGTCAAAGTAAGAAGGACTGGTAAGAAATAGAGACAAGAACAGGCTACAAGAGAACCACAGAATTTTAGAGTCAGCAGAAGACTTAGAGTTACCTTCATTGAATAATGTTCAATGGCCATAACACATGATATTATTACGTGATCTGCACATATGTTCTACATGCCTCTATTCACCTCAGGCAGGCACCAGTAGGCTTTCTAGAAGTCTCAGGTCAGCCCTACAATCCCATCATGATATCCCTAAAGTGACAAATGCCTACAGCAGCTTTGAGAAGAGATTTCAAACATGTGTTAAACAAAAAAGAAGCAAAGTTAAAGCTTCATAACGAATAAAATTCTAGGAGATGGTCTTAAATGAAAAGAGTAACACACAGAGCACCAAGTAAAAATGCTGCATATAATATGTGTGCTATTTTGCAGTCAAATGCTCTACCCCTGAGCTATACCCCCCATGTGTGCTATTTTAAAATTATCTTCCTTTACCTATACAATATGCTCTGGCCATTTCATATTTTGAAACCTTCAGGAGTTTTTAATGGTTATATAGTATCCCATCACAGGGATTTGCCATGATTCTTCCACTAATCAAGATGTATATTTTTGTGTGCCCTTGTAATTGTGTTCTTAGCATAAATTCGTAAAAGAGAAATATCAAAGTCAACACACATTTCCCATTTGCCTTCCACAAATGTCTCAATAGCAAAAAAAAAAACTGTATGAAAACCCATTTCCTTACATCTTTCCCAAAACGTTGTTTGCATGTGTGTTCATACGTACCCAAGTCTAAGTTACCATGCTCACTCACACTTCAATTTGCATTTCTCCATTACTATAGTCTAAATATTTTTTACATATGTCAATACTGACTCTGTTTGTCTTTCACAAATCATACACTAACTACATTTGCCTACTTTTCTCAGTGAGTGTTTGGACTTTTTGTGATTTATAAGATACCTTTACATGTTGAGAGTTACTGATTTTTGTCACATATTTTGCAAAATTTTTGTCATTTTTTACTTTGACTATATAACTCGAAATAGGGCTCCAACTCTGTCTTCCTAATATCAATTTTCTAATTATTCATGTTCCATTTTCTAAAAATCGTATGTGTTCATTTCAATAGCTTCTCTATCATATTCTAAAGTCTAATCATTTCCAGTTTTTTTTCTATTCATCTGAACAGTTCTAAATTGACAATTCTTTTCTTTTCTCCTTTTATTCCTTCCTTCTGCCTTTTATTTCTCTTGTTCCTTCTCTCTTTTTGTTTCTTCCTTCTTCCCTTCTTCCCTCTTTTCTGTTCCTTCTCTGTCTTTTGTGCACCTCTTTCTCCCATCTTTATCTTCTTCCTCCTCCTTTTATTTGATCTCTGATGTTTCTGTAAAAAACTGGCTAGTGAGTGACTCTAAATGTTTTTCTTAATGTTCCTGTTGATGTTCCAGCTTTGGGCAGAGCACATCGAATTTTGTTACTGTACCAACCACAATTGACAGTTTCTCCAAACTGAAGGCCTGATGTTAATCCCCACTGAATAGGTAGGGAAGAAGGAGAATTTCAGCTTCCCTGTGTATCATCTATAATTGTTAGTACCCTACTGAACTTTACTTACAACAAATTTTAGTTGATTAAGTACATTTGCAAATAGTGATAGTTTTATATTATTCATTACAATAGTTAAAATTATTATACCTCTTTACTGCCTTTTTGCATTACCAATAACTTTTTGAATTGTTTTACATATAGTGAAGTTTGTGAAAATGGGAATCTTTGCTTTTTGTATTAGAAATCCTTTCTGTTGAATTATGTGGTACTTTATAACAGATTTCATAATACTGAAACACTTTTGCATTCTAAGGATTAGCCTACTCATTTGTGTGCATTCTTTCAAGATGTAAAAATTCAATTTTAATATTTTATTTACAATTTCAATTTTCATATGTTAAATTAAGTAATTTCATTTCCCTCCATTATATTTCTCAGATTTCATATCTTAAGAACACTGGACTCATAAGATCAATTGATAATTGGTTAGTCTTCATACAAGATAATCATACTTTGTGCTCTGTTATCTCCCTGAAAAAAGAGAAGTTTCTCCCCTTAATTTTCATCTCTTTTTTCTTGAGAGCTGGGTGTATTCTTAATATTGGTTTTCTGCTATAAACTGAATTGTGTGTCCAACCAAAATTCATATGCTGATATCCCAACCCCCAATGTGATGGTATTAGGAGGTCAACTTGTGGAGAGGTAATTAGGTCATGAGGATGGAGCCCTCCTAAATGGGATTAGTGCACTCATATAAAGAAACTCAGAAAGCCCCCTCACCCCTTTAGCCTTGTGAGGTGACAGAAAGAAGATATCGATCTATGAATCAGGAGGTAGGCTTCACCAGACACTGGATCTGACACTGTCTTGGTCGTGGACTTCTCAGACTCCGGAACTATGAAAAATATATACTTGTTAAGCCACCTCATCTACGGTATGTGTCAGAATAGCCCAAATGATTTAGACAGTTTGTAATTAATTCTGCAGCATCTAATATACTTTCTATTACCTCTACTATTTTTTAATTACATCATATACTGAGTTACAATATGCTTTTGAAAGTTGTTGTCATTTTTCCAGGAAGGGAATACAGAAAGTTTTTCCTTGGAGCCCTAACATATATGTAGATTTTTTTTCACATTTTGCTTTTAACATATAAAATGCTGTATATGTGGATCATTATATTTTCATCTCATATTTCTTTAAATACTTTTCCAAGGTAGTCTGGAATTAAGTATAGTACAAAAGTTCAAGACTTTGTGTCTATTTATAGATGAACAGACTATGTACTTTAATTTGGATTTTTGTTAGTTCTCTCATTCTTATGGAGGATGGCACTTTATTGTCTAGCACTAGAACAATTACAAAGAAGTACATGATAAAGAAGATGTGGTTTATGTATACAATGGAATATTACTCAGCCATTAGAAACAACAAATACCCACCATTTGCTTCAACGTGGATGGAACTGGAGGGTATTATGCTGAGTGAAGTAAGTCAATCGGAGAAGGACAAACAGTGTATGTTCTCATTCATTTGGGGAATATGAATAATAGTGAAAGGGAATATAAGGGAAGGGAGAAGAAATGTGTGGGAAATATCAGAAAGGGAGACAGAACATAAAGACTTCTAATTCTGGGAAATGAACTAGGGGTGGTGGAGGGGGAGGAGGGCGGGGGGTGGGGATGAATGGGTGACGGGCACTGAGGGGGACACTTGACGGGATGAGCACTGGGTGTTATTCTGTATGTTGGTAAATTGAACACCAATAAAAATTAATTTATTTTAAAAAAAAAGAAGTACATGAGAAACTCCATAGACTTTTATTAGAAAGTAACATGTCCATAGGAGTGTCAAAATGAAAAACTTAGATTTATCTATAGTTTTACATAGCCAACTTAAAAATCTAAAGGCTTCAAGAGATAAGGAAAAGGGTAAGATGTAACAATGGCATGGAGCTTTATTTCTATAATAATTTTTTTTCTACATTTGATTGTTACAGATTATGAAGGATATGCTACAGTCCCATTCTTTTCCTGGTATTTATTGCTGTTGACTCCCTTCTCTACTTCCATTACTCCCTAGGATCAAAATTCTATAGTAACAATGAAATCAAGACATGATTTTAAGTAGAGCCACTGAATTTTTCAAGGCTAAAATAACAAAAAGACAACATGAAATTCAGGGTGAGAGAGCAGGATGTGGATACTGATGCTAACAGTTATCAACTGTATGTTGATGGGTGAGCTATATTACATCTCTTAGACTCTACTTTCTCTATTAAAAATGCAAAATTACAGTTTGTTGTAATAAAGCAAAATAAATAAGATATCAGGACTTGGTGGGAATTCAATGCCTTTGGCCCTTATTACAAAGTCACTAAGCAGTAAATCTTTAATCTGCTAACACTATTAGATATCCTTTAGCTTAAAAGAAGTATTCAACAAATTAATCCAAAGGCGTAGGAAAATTATATACCTGATTTCAATTATAGGACCATAGAAATAACTATCTATCTTTGTCTATCTATTTATATGTATACTCACATACATCTTTCACTATAGAATAATTGGTTTCAAAATGTTTGCTTATGGCCCATTAATTTCTATTATTAGTATGAAAACTCCAGTGTTCCTATTAATGGAAAAGTCATTCTGCTGGTAATAACAGTAACATGTGTTTGGAATTACATATCATAGTTAACAATAAATTCTTTCTTTACACTTGAATAATAAACTAAAAAATCTTAAACTAAACTTGGCAGTCTTTTAGAGGCTGGATAAATTTTAGTAAAGTAGTATTTAAAATCCCCCCCAATATGTTTGGGTGTAATGCTTGCACAAAATCAAGGTGATCTTCTAGGAAAAATATTTTGATTTTGATACAAACACATGGACTATAGAGTAGGCTACACAGTGTTCGCATGCTAGGAAGAGAAACTGATGCGTCTAACTTACATGCATCCAAAGGCTGTTATCTGGCTCCAGGACTCATAAGGTAAATACATCAAGGAAAATAAATAAGTCTCTGAAAATACTTAAAACTGGACACAGGTTTATCTGTATGGCTCAAATCGCCAAAAAGTCACAGTAAGAACACACAGAAAGCATGTCAACCTTCATGAAGGAAGTTTCTGTCATGAGTGAGATGACCCAGACCTGAACTGGGTAAAGGAGATGGACCTGCACATTCAGTTGTTAGAAAAAGATGAACATACAAGAAAATGTGCCACCTTTTCTTTTTCTTTTAGTACTTTGTCTACAAATCATACAATTTGACCTCTAATATCTCAGGCTCTTACTTAACAATTTTTCATCTAACAATTTCCACCACTCTCTCAGCAACTACTGAAAACCATAACCTTTGGAAGATCTGATCAGAGAAAGCACCACCCCTGGTTTCTGATCCCTCCCAATTGGGTTTCTGATTAAGAGGTACAAAGGCTAATCTTTGAAGGAGGCTGACATTTTGAAAATGGAAAAAGAAACAAGACAAAGTGCATAAGAATATTCAAGGCAAAGGAGAAGAAAAGAAATAGCAAAGTTCCACAGTAACCAATATCAGGCCCAACTGCAACATATGCAGGCAAGAGTACAAAAGGAGGTCCACCCACCATATATCTAAATATCTAAACATTTAAAGGTTATGAATCAAGCCAATGCTGTATGTGTCAGCTTTCTGGCATGAGGTCACTAACTTCAAGTAATTTCTGTTTCATTACATATTGCTACAAACCACTCCAAAACTTAGAGGTCTCAAACCATGTGTTCCTGTTTGTTCAGGATTCTGTAATGTGGGCAGCTCTAAATGCAGACAGCTTGTCATTGTTCCATGAGACATGAACGGGGGTAGTGTGAATGGCTAGGGACTGCGGAAATGACTCCCACTAGTGTCACCTGCTTAAATCCTAGGTTCTTGCTGCTGGCTCATGCCTCAGTGGCTGCGTCAGTTGGATCCTCCAGCAAGAAGATACGGAGATGGAGTTGGGACTGGCAGAAGTTTCCTGGGGGGATAAGTGGGGTGATGTCATGAAAGTTAAAAGAGGCCTAATGGGCTGAGAATGCCGTTAGGGCATGATGCAGATTTGGTGCTTATAAAATGGAAGAAGGCAGAAAACAATCCAGCAGGGAGAGCCTTGGACTTCAGTGCAGGTAACAAAGTCTTATCAATTCATCATGGGGCTCCACAACAGAGACTGTCATGCTGGGCAGTGGCCAGAACCTGGTGTGCCCACATTACCTGGTCAGGCTGGGGGCTGACTGAGAAAGCACAGCTCCAGCTTGAACACGGAGGTAGAGGCTGAAGGAGCATCAGCTGGCAGCTCTCAGCCAACTGCACTCTTTCCTGAATAGAATGTTCCTTCTTAAAGGATGGGCACCTCCATGGATGCCATAAGAAACCACATGTGATTTCCCCACATGGGTAACTTAAGTTTCCTCCCACAGGAAAATGTCTCAGGCATAGTGTATGGCTTCTCCTGAAGGCCACTTCTGCTATACTCTATTGGTGAAAGAAAGCCAAAGGAATAGTCCATATTTAAGGGGAGGAGATTATACAAGAATGTAAATACCAGGAAACCTTGTTCAGTGAGAGTCTCCAAAGTGACCATCTACACTGAAGCACTGACAGACCCATCCTCACATTCACAGGTCCTGAGGCACCCATATTAATTGGAGCCCTCATTTCCTAATTACTTTAGCCACTAATTATATTTCTGTTATATAGCAAACTAGTAAACTAGTAAGATGAATTATATTCTCCTGACAAATACAATCTCCTAAGGACCTGAAAGACGGGGCCCAAATTCAGAACTCTCGTATTTCTCAGATCTTTGCACTAGAATGTGGCGGCATAGTGAGACTAATTGGTTCCTAGTGCTCAGCTCCAAAACAGGAACCAGCCACCATTATTCCCAACCCCAGGCCACCTAGTAGGTAGGGCCTCTCACACATATGTCTAGACACCTCAGATAACTTATCCCAAGCCCATTCACATCCTCCACCCTTCCCTTTATCTGAAAAAAAGACTTTTGTCCAGATCTTTGGCATAGTCTGCCACTGGGAAGATGGCCTGGGGTAGAGGCTCATACAGATCCTGGAGAAATCCAGGATTCTGACTACCCAGAGCAAAGTCTAAAGGGACAGACATGGATTATAAAAGAGCAAGCTCCTTGATCTGCAAACTTCTTACCTCACAGAGGTAGGAGCTACTGCCAGAGCAGGGCTCCACAAAAGGAAAAGCCTAGAGTAGAAATCTTCTTAATCTGGACAATACTGAGTGATGAGCTTTAAGTGTCAAGAGTGACCCCAAGTGGGTTCATGTTCCTGTCTCCTTTTCACAGTCCTCTCTGACACAGCATAACTAGGTAAACACATGTGGGGGATGTACAATTGAACATTTTCTTAAATAATATAAATAAGTCCTAAATGTATTGACAAATATATATATATAAGTATAAATAGTAAAATGAATAGCCATGACTATCTGTATTGATCTAGAAGCACACAATACAGAATATTTCAAAAGCACATTTAACAAGCAGTGTATATTTTAGTCTAATATTTATAGATAGTGAAACCAAAAAATAATCTGCACATCTATAAATATGTTTCCATAGCTTTGAGAAGAGTAGTGACTTGGCTTTGGCAAGAGCAGTGACAATTACCAGCCTATTAACACAGATAACTTTTGGGATCAGTAGATGGTACAGAATAGGATTAAAAAGGGAATTTCTGAGCTGCTTCTCACATGTGTATCATTTGATTTATTAAAAATAGGCATATAATTCTCCATGTTTAAAAAAATTAAGTCAAATAATTTAAAGTGAAGAAAAATGGAAGCAATTAAAGGTAGAATTTTTTAAAGGTTGTTAAGAATTTCAAAAGACACAGTAGTCAAAGAGAATAAAAACGCAGGAAAGGTCATCAGATTTGATGACTTAAAGGTCATTTTGCAGTGTGCCATTTAAAAAGAGTAGTGAGGTGTAAAGTTGACAGAGGTTTAAAAAAAGCAAGTGGAGAGGGAGGAAAAAGCAGCATCTGTGACCATCTATAGCTCTCTTTTCTCGTCGCATGTCACATCAGTGCATTTCAAGCTGACTGTAAATAGTGTTAGTAGGCAGGCCTAAAATTAAAAAACAAATATAAAACAAAAGACTCTGAACAGATTATCATTTCCAGGATTCAGTTTTCACTGTGTCAAAACAATAAGTGGCTCTGAGAAACAGTAAATATGTTTCTCAACTTTATTTAAAAGTCTCCTGAGCATACTTGAGCATGGGCTTAACTTTCGTTTTATTTTTCTACCAAACCCATGCAATTATAACAACAGAATATTAGATAGTTCTAAAAATAGAATTGCAACATTCTTTTGATTCCACTTAATTTCAGGAAAACATGATTTGGCAGAGGGGACACTATCAGAGCCAAGGTCCTTTTATGATTAAAACATATTATGGAGCAGTTTCCACCATAATTCAAATTTTATGAGCTTGTATCAAGAGAAGAATATGCTTCTATCAATAATGAACTAGCATCTCTTCTCAAATTGCTTTCAGGGTTCACTGGATCTGTGGAAATTAAAGAGGCTGATGGTGACTTTCATAACCAATAAAATGACTAAAATCTATACAAGTTTGTGGTAGAAATTACTATCTGTTCTTTTAAGAGTATAATTTATATGATGATTACAATTCAGAATGTAGCTACTATAGCTGACACCCAAAAATCCAAATTGAAGAAGTCCACTCTCAGAATAACTCTTTAGGTCATTACTTTAGGATAGGCCCTGAAGGGATCCCTGGGTGGCGCAGCGGTTTGGCGCCTGCCTCTGGCCCAGGGCGCGATCCTGGAGACCCGGGATCGAATCCCACGTCGGGCTCCCGGTGCATGGAGCCTGCTTCTCCCTCTGCCTGTCTCTCTCTCTCTCTCTCTCTCTCTCTGTGTGTGACTATCATAAATAAATAAATAAATAAAAATTAAAAAAAAAAAAAGGATAGGCCCTGAATAGCTCAAATGCTGAGAATATTCCCTACTTGAAGAAGGATTATGCTACAGAGAACAGAAGAATATACATGAGTAACAAGAAACAAACCATAACTTGAAAAACAATAAAAGTAAAAAATTCTATAAGAATACCAATTAAAACAAGAACTTCTTTTTTTTGGTGTAAAAAAGTTCAGGCATACAAAAAAGAAAAAAGTCTCTGTACTTAACAAACTTAGGAAGTGAAATATAGAAGAAAAACAAAAACTAAATCCTCTACTCTCATTGCTCATTCTTGCATCTGGAGGATACCATTATTATGAATTTAGGGTTTATCATTTCAAGTTACTGCATATGAATTTGGCATTATGTACAGATATGTATTATTTTGCAACATACACCATTGTTTCACTTATTTTAAAACTTACATAACAGGTATTCTCTGCATGTATTCTCTGAAATTTGCCCTTTTTTCTCTATTGGGTTTTTGAGATTGTTATCTGTGCAGAAGCATGTGGGTTTTTATTTGGTTTACTAGGGTATATAACATTATTGAGAGTTTATACTTTTTTATTCACTCTCCTATTCATTACATTTATGTTGCTTCCATGTTTATACTTTGCAAACAACAGTGACATGAACATTTTTACTTCTGTCTCAAAGCATATAGCAGTTTTTCTAAACTGTGCAGTTGGATTGAATGTAGATTTTCAATTTTACTATCTCTTAACAAATTTATCCCCAAAATTGCTGTATCAATTTTCACTATCATATCAACTCTCTGAGAGAGATTCTATTATTTCATTTCCCTAACAACACTTAATATTGCCACAGTTTTACAATTTTTTTAGATTTTATTTATTTATTCATGAGAGACACACAGAGAGAGAGAGAGAGAGAGAGAGAGAGAGAGAGGCAAAGACCTAGGCAGAGGGAGAAGCAAGCTCTCTATAAGAAGCCCAATCCCGGAGCAGCCTGGGTGGCTCAGCAGTTTAGCACCACCTTTGGTCCAGGGCATGATCCTGGAGACCTGGGATCAAGTCCCATGTCGGGCTCCCCGCGTGGAGCCTGCTTCTGCCTCTCTCTCTGTCTCTCTTTGCCTCTCTCTGTGCCTCTCATGAATAAATAACATCTTAAAAAAAAAAAAAAAAAAAAAACCTGATCTCAGACCCTGGGATCATGCCCTGAGCCAAAGGCTCAACCACTGAACCACCCAGGTGTCCCCACAGTTGACAATTTTTGATCCTGTTTTCTGTAAGCTTTATATTATGATTTTAATTTGTATTTCTACCAATCAATAGTAAAACTAAATATATATAATGGCATTTATTTCTCTATATATTCAGAATAAAATTTTCAACTCAGAACATGTTTCGTGGGTTTTTAATTGAATTACAATGAATTTCTACATTAATTTGGAGAGAATTAAAATCCTTACAATTTTAAACACTATATCCTTGTAAACAGCTCTTTGCTTATTTATATATTTTCTAATATCTTTCCAAATAGTATTTTTTTCAAAAAGGCCTCGAGGTTTTTTTTTGTTTTGTTTTGTTTTGTTTGTTTTGTTTTATGATAGTCAGAGAGAGAGAGAGAGAGAGAGAGAGAGAGAGAGAGAGAGGCAGAGACACAGGCAGAGGGAGAAGCAGGCCCCATGCACTGGGAGCCCAACATGGGATTCAATCCCGGGTCTCCAGGATCGTGCCCTGGGCCAAAGGCAGGCGCCAAACTGCTGCGCCACCCAGGGATCCCAGGCCTCGAGTTTTTAAATTAAATTTCTTAGTTACCTGATATCTTTTTTATTTCAAATGGAATAATATACATTTTTGTCTTATTTCTCTAAGAAAGAAGTAAAATGTCAGACACCTATGACAGAGTTTTCATTATGAAATTAGAAGAGTTTTAATTATGAAAAGGTGTAAAATTTTAATTCTCTAATTTCCAAATTTGAAAGGTGATAGTTAATCTTTTTTGTTAATGTTGCTAAATTAATTATATTCTGATAAGAGAACATAACATGATCAGTGCAAATTAACTCTTTGTTCTATCCCCTGCCCAATTCTCTCCTATGTGTATATAACTGATTAAAAGCCAAATTTCTTACCATAGAACATACAGCATCTACCTGTATGACCAGGACAGCTGTTAGCTTTACAGTGCTTTCACTTATCTTGACTCATTCCTTTTCAGCTTATGAGGATTCTCCTTAATTTATCAGCTAGTCTATACATCTGAAGTGATTTTTATTTTTAAAATATTTTATTTATTTATTCATGAGAGACACAGAGGGAGAAGCAGGCTCCATGCAAGGAACCCCATGTGGGACTCGATCCCGGGACTCCAGGATCACGCCCTGGGTCGAAGGCAGACACTCCATCATTGAGCCACCCAGGTGTCCCTTGAAGTGATTTTTATTTTTATTTTTATTTTTTATTTTTTTATTTTTTTTTCCTTGAAGTGATTTTTTAAAGCAGAGTTCATGCACTACATTTAGCTTTTCTGTCCCAGGACAGTTTACAGTTTACCGACTAAATCATATTTCTATAATTAAGGTCAAACCTTGATTTTGTCTTTTTATGTTGTAAGTTGAAGGTTTTAATGTAGAAAACCATAAAACCTCAATAATTTTGTTTCCTCCTTTCCAGTTTGCCACCTATTTCTATTTCTTTTTTCCATAGATCTTCCAGTATAATTTTCAATAAAAATGCTAAGAGGAGGCCTTTCTTGTCTTCTCCTCAAAGTCCCTATTAATACATTTTCCTATTATGTATGACTTTTTATCAGAAATGTGTTTTGAATATAACATTATACTTTGTGGTTTAAGATACATTTTAAAAATCAAATTCCTTTTTGTTAATGATTTATATACTGTTGAATTCAAATCATTTGCATTTTATTTAACATTCTTGAATACATATATTTAAGCTGACATTGATGTGCAGCTTTCTTTTTTGTTTGTTTTCTGTTATTAATTTCAATGCTGTGTGGACGTTGTAAACTGTGTTGGAGACTTTTCTCTTTATATGACAGAAATTTTGAATCCATCTGAGGCTGGGGCCCTCATGGAGATAATTCTTTGATAAATGTTTAGTATCCTTCATGGTTAGTGATATAATCACACCTAATGATTTCTTCTAGAACCAATTTTGATCATTTATCTTTCCTTGAACAATGATTACCATAATGAGATTTCCAACTATAACTATTATTCTCTTTTCAAAAATTTTTCATAATTATGGCTAAAATATTTTTCTTATTGCTATTTTGAATATCTCCTATTCTCTCTCTCTTTACATGCATAAGCATGTAAAAAGTATTTTTCATTTATAAGCAGCCAGGCATTTTATTTATCATTGCTAACTCTTTGTTTCCCTGTATTTCAATTAATATCTGCCTCAATAGTCATCCAGTTTAAGTCCTCTCCATTTTAGTAAAGTCATTAGTTCATTTATTTTATTTTATAATAAGAACATCGAGTCCTTAGTACAGTACTATTTTTCTTTTTTTACAGTGTTAATTTTGCTTGTTATTGTATTCAAAAAGACTTCTGCTTCACTTTTGCATTTTAATCTCCAAATATTTTCCTATCTCATCTAGCTCTTAATCTCAGCTTTCATCTTAGGCAGGTTTATCTTTTTTATCACTTTATTCTTTATAGTGTCTTTATTCATGAATTGCAGTTTATTAGATTTTATTGAAAATACAATTCAGATGCTTTCTAAATGTATACATAATTATTTTCTCCCAAACTATGTTATTATTTATCTGCTCCTAGATATTGTTATGCTTTTTGTTGTTTCAAGTCATTTATCATAGGTTCTAAAGATTTTTTCTTTAAATTAATTCATCCTTGCATGAATATGGTAGGTAAAATTTCTTGGTTTACCAAATATATGAGGTTTTAATGTAGTAACAACCAACCTTAAAATATTAGTGGCTTAAAACAACATGAGCTGACTTCTTGGTTATATGACATATGCAAATTACAGTCAGCACTGGGCTTTCTTCATGTCACCATTCTGCTGAACCTCAGAGTGATGAAGCCTCCATCTTGTTGACTGTCACCAGTTGTCAGAGGACCAGTTGTCAAGCTTAGTAATACATTTATGTCATAAAGATTGAAATAAAGACTTTTTTAAGATTAAAATAAAGATTTGTAGCTGTTAGCTATTTCTTTTACCAAGTTGAGGTCAAATCTGTCCACTCTCCATCCAATATTTTCAAAAGTCTACAGCTGTTCCCTGGTAAAAGTAGGGCAAGGAAACGACGACAAAGTTCCCCACTACTCATTCATATTTTCTCCTTCTTAATTCAGGTTATTCTTACTTAGTGATAAGGATGAGAATGGAGATGGAGGTCTTCATAAGTTACCCTGGGCTACTTCATTAAGGAAATTAAAAAAAAAAACTTTTTAAAAGCAATTTTAGATTCACAGCAAAATTGAGCAGAAGGTACGGGGATTTCCTATATGCCCTCTGCTTCCACACAGGCACGGCCTCCCTCATTATCACATTCTCCACCAAGTGGTTTATTTGTGATAATCAATGAACATCTACTGACACATCATAATTACTCAACAGTTTACCTTAGGGTTCACTCTTGATGTTGTACATTCTAGGGTTTAGACAAATGTATGATGATATATATCATACAGATTTTTTTCACTGACCAGAAAATCCTGTGTTATGCCTGCCTATTCATCCCTCCATGCCCCACTCCAAACTCTGTTCTTTCTACTGTCGCCAGTCTTGCCTTTTTTCAGACTGTCATATAGTTGGAAATACACACAGTGCAGCCTTTAGAGACTGGCTTCTTTCACTTTAGTAATATGCATTTAAAGGTTCTCCCTGTCATTTCATGGCTTAATAGCTCATTTCTTTTTAATGCTGAACAATATTCCATTATCTGGATGTACTACAGCTTATTTATTTACCCATTCACTTACTAAAGGATATTTTGGTTGCTTCCAAGGTTTGGCAATTATGAATAAATCTGCTATAAACATCCTTGTGCAAATTTTTGTGAGGAAATGAGTTTTCAGATCCTTTGAGTAGATACTGAGGAGTACAGGTGCTGGATCAAATCATATGAGAATGTGTAGTTCTATAAGAAACTGCAGAACTATCTTGCAAAGTGACTGTACCATTTAACATTTCCACCAACAATGAATCAGTGTCCTTGTTGTTCCACAGGCTTGTTAGTATTCAATGTTAGTGTTCAGGATTCTGTCCATTCTAAAAAGTGTATCATTGTTTTAATTTGCATTTCCCTGGTGACATATTATGTGGAGCTGCTTTTCATGCTTATCTGCCATCATATATATCTTCTTTGGTAAGATGTCTGTTAAGGTCTTTGGTCCATTTTTAATTGAATTATTTGTGTTTTTATTGTTGAGTTTTAAGAGTTCTTTGTATGTTTTGGTTAACGGTCCTTGATCAGATATGTTTTTGCAAATATATTCTCTCAGTCTGTGCCTTGTCTTCTCATTCTTTTGGCAGTCTTTTGCAGAATGAAAATTTTCATATTTATTTTATTTTTTTGAAAATTTTCAATTTTAAAGAAGTACAGCTTAACAATTATTTCTTTCATAGAATGTGCCTTTGGTGTTACATTTACCATAAGCAATTCTCATGTATATAAATTTGATAAGGGTGGCACAGATAAATCTTTTTCAGTTTTGGGGCAAGTGACACTTCTAAATCTCTGATCTATGGATATCAAGTGGGGTAAACTTTTCTCCTTGTGGTTAAAAAACAATGTTCTCTTTCTTCTGTACCTGTTGTTCTTGTTTAGCACATGGAGCACACTCTATTTGTAAAAGTCCCTCCAGGAGAATGGCATATTATTAAGTTGTTACTCTTTTTACCAAGGTTGGTCTATATTCACATCTTTTCTTTTGTCTGTTCATTAATATTTCTAAGAAAATGGAGAGGAAACTACACTTCCATTAAAACACTACCTTCAGAACCAAGTAAGAAGCAGACTGTCCATACGGATGGAGAAAGACAAGGGCCTGATATTGGGGCAGATCAGGAAGCTGCTGCTCTAGCATGGTGAGGTGTCAGCAGCTTAACTGAAGAGAAATCCTTTGCATGTACGTATCTTTTATATAGATGCAATGTAAGTTGAATGAGTCTGAAATAATTCAGACAGAGATAAGGGATTTACTAATAACTGGTTGTGGGTATGAGGGAAGAATGGAATTCAGCATTCTAGACTAGGCCTACTAAATTTTTAGAAATAGAGAAGCAAAGGTGTACACATAAAGATAATGAGCTAAATAACAGACATTATATTTTAGAAGAACTGGCCATCATCAAGGCATCTTCACTTTGGTAAGGGAAAATGTTACTCTAGAAATGACTACAAAGCTCTTTGAAGTGTTTACAGAGGTTCTGTATAAGTGAGCATTAGAGTTCCAGGGAGCTAAGAACCATATCTCATTGATGGCTCCATGGAAGAGATTGACTTTGATAGCCTTATAAAGGAAATGAACCTCTTTTATTCCTCTGGAGTTTAGGGTTTATACTTTGGGATAGATCCAAGACTTCTGAGCATGGGAGTTGACCCTGGAGCATGGAACAGAGAAGTAAATAAAAACCACAGTAACTACCTGAGAAAAGTCCTTCTAGGTGGGAAGTATGTTTCAAGAAAAGTCAGTTTAACTCAAATGAGCAGAAGAAAGAAAAGAAAGAAGATAATTCTGTTAATGACAGACTGAGGTCATAATGCAAAAAGCCTTCAGTGCCACAATGAAGACATTAAATTCAATAAAGTAGGTAACAGTTTTTGATCAAAGAATTAAAGTTTGGTAGCAAAACTGGAATACAGATATAGATTTTGGCCACCTTCATGACTGCAATGGTTAAAAGCCATGCATCAGTAGATTAAAATTGAAGGTATGGGAAAGATATGATTATTTGGAAAATTTACAAATATTATGTATGTGTGTGTTGTCTGTATGTATCTGTGTGCATGTGCCAACCACACAGATGTAACATATGTGGTATTTTTGGAAAACTGTGACAAATACATTGGGGTAGACTCTTTACCTTCTTGTGAAATATGGTGTGTGTGTGTGTGTGTGTGTGTGTGTGTGTGTTGACCGAGAGGTATGACGTAAGGTATCTGTTTCTTTCTTTAAAGCATATTACCAACATGTCCAGAATTTATTCTCTATGCTTATTAAAAAAATTTGCTTTCTTAAGATAATTTAAACTAGGCAAGTTTTAGGGCAAGTACATAAGATGTATATGCAAAAAAGTAAAGTGCTTATTTGCAGGGAAGGTTAATAACATCAAACTCAGAATATGTTGCTAAGGGGAAAATTATAAAACCAAAGTATTTTAAAGTCAAATAAAATTTAAATTATCTTTGGGGATCCCTGGGTGGCTCAGCGGTTTGGCGCCTGCCTTTGGCCCAGGGCACGATCCTGGAGACCCGGGATCGAATTCCACGTCAGGCTCCCGGTGCATGGAGCCTGCTTCTCCCTCTGCCTATGTCTCTGCCTCTGCCTCTCTCTCTCTCTCTCTCTCTCTCTCTCTCTCTCTCTATATATATATATATATATATATATATATGGCTATCATAAATAAATAATAAAAAAATTTTTAAAAAAATTAAATTGTCTTTAATTTTTAACTAGTTGAATCATATTTTTTTCAATGTATAATCAAATTCTGTGCTATATTTTAGGCCTCTTGAAAGTTCCATTTACTTTTAGGTAAGAAGAATAGAGCAGGAAGTACCACAATTTAAAGCACTGAAATAGTAATTAAAGAGCTCTGGTGATCTTAAGTTACTGCAACTTCAAAAAGATTGCAAATTATTTAAAACACAAAAAATATCTACATTTACATGCCAAAAAAATCAAAATAATAATTATTTTACCACTTTCTTACACTATACACAAAAATAAATTCAAAATGGATTAAAGACCTAAAAGTGAGACATGAAACCATACAAATCCTAGAAGACAACACAGGCAGTAACCTCTCTGACATTGGCCAAAGCAACTTATTAGATATGTTGCCTGAGGCAATGAAAACAAAAGCAAAAATAAATTATTTGGATTTCATTAAAATAAAAAACTTCTGCACAGTGAAGGAAACAATAAGACTAAAAGACAACCTATTAATGGGAGAAGATATTTGCAAAGGACATACCTGAAGACATGGACAGACATTTTCCAAAGACATACAGATGACTAAGAGACACATGAAGAGACATTCAACATCACTCATCATCAGGGAAATACAAATCAAAACAACAATGGGATGTCAGGACGCCTGGGTGGCTCAGCAGTTTAGCCTGGGTGACTCAGCAGTTTAGCATATGCCTTTGGCTCCAGACATGATCCCAGGTCCAGGGATCAAGTCCCACATCCAGCTCCCTACAAGCAACCTGCTTCACCCTCTGCCTAGGTCTCTGCCTCTCTCTGTGTGTCTCTCATGAATAAATAAAATATTTAAAAGCAAAACAAAGCAAAAACAACAGGATGTCAGTTCACAGCTGTCAGAAGAGCTAAAATCAACAACACAGGGAACAGGTGTTGGTGAGGATGTGAAGAATAGGGAACCCTCCTGCACTGCTGGTGGAAATACAACGTGGTGCAGCCAATATGGAAAATAGTATGGAGGTTGCTCAAAAAGTCAAAAATAGAACTACCCTATGATCCAGTGACTGATTGCACTACTAGGTATTTACCCAAAGAACACAAAAACACTAATTCAAAGGGACACATGCACCCCAAGGTTTACAGCAGCATTATCTACAATAGCCAAATTATGGAAACAGTTGATGGAAATCTGGGCTGTTTCTATAGTTTGGCTATTATGTGCATACACACATATATACACACACACAGAGAGACACAACAGAATATTATTCAGCCATAAGAAAGGAATGAAGTCCTGCCACTTGCAACAATGTGGATGGAGCTAGAGAGTATTATGCTAATTGGAGTAAATCAGAGAAAGACAAATATATTATTTCACTCATATGTGGAATTTAAGAAATAAAACAAATGATCATAAGGGGGGAAAAAGAGGCAAAACAAGAAATAGACCATTAACTATAAAAAATAAATTGATGGTTACCAAAGGGGAGGTTGGTGGAAAGATAGGAGAAGTAAGTAATGGCGATTAAGGAGCACACTTACTGTGATGAGCATCTGGGTGTTATATGGAAGTGTTTAATCACTAAATCCTATACCTGAAATTAATATTACATTGTAAATTAACTGGAATTTAAATAAAACCTTACAGAAGAAAAATATATTGAAATTGAATTTTATTCTTTTAATTGAAGTTCAATTTGCCAACATATAGTATAACACCCAGTGTTCATCACATCAAATGCCCTCCTCAAGGCCTGTCACCCAGTTGCCCCAACCCCTCACCCGCCTCCCCTTCCACTACCCTTTGTTCATTTCCCAGAGTTACAAGTGTCTCATGTTTTGTCACCCTCTCTAATTTTTTCCCACTCATTTTCCCTCCTTTCCTTTATAATCCCTTTCACTATTTCTTATGTTCCCTGTATGAGTGAAAAATATGATGATTGTCCTTCTCCAATTGACTTATTTCACTCAGCATAATACATTCTAGTTGCATCCATGTCGAAGCGAATGGTGGGTATTAGTCCTAATGGCTGAGTAATATCCGATAATTGTATATGTATACATACCACATCTTCTTTATCCATTTATCTGTCGAAGGACATCACGGCTTCTTCCACAGTTTGGTTATTGTGGACATTGCTGCTATAAACATTGGGGTGCAGGTGTCCCGGAGTTTCACTACATCTGGGTCTTTCAGGTAAATACCCAGTAGTGCAATTGCTGGGTCGTAGGGTAGTTCTGTTTTTAACTCTTTGAGGAACCTTCACACTGTTTTCCAGTGTAGCTGCACCAGTTCACATTCCCACCAACAGTGAAAGATGATTCCTCCTTCTCCACATGCTTTCCAACATTTGTTATTTCCTGTCTTGTTATTTTCACCATTCTCACTGGCATGAAGTGGTATCTCATAGTGGTTTTGATTTGTATTTCCCTGATGGCAAGTGATACAGAGAATTTTCTCATGTGCTTGTTGGCCATGTGTATGTCTTCTTTGGTGAAATTTCTGTTCATGTTTTCTGCCCATTTCATGATTGGATTTTTTGTTTGTTTGCTGTTGCGTTTAATAAGTTCTTTATAGATCTTGGATACTAGCTCTTTATCTGGTATGTCACTTGCAAACATCTTCTCCCATTCTGTAGGTTGTCTTTTAGTTTTGTTGACAGTTTCTTTTCCTGTGTGGAAGTATTTTATCCTGATTAAGTCTCAATAGTTCATTTTTGCTTTAGTTTCCTTTGCCTTCATAGATGTATCTTGCAAGAAGTTACTATGGCCAAGATCAAAAAAGTTGTTGCCTGTGTTCTTCTCTAGGATTTTGATGGATTCTTGTGTCACATTTAGACCTTTCATCCATTTTGAGTTTATCTTTGTGTCTGGTGTAAGAGAATGGTCTTCTCTTCTACGCCTGGCTGTCCAATTTTCCCAGCACCATTTATTGAGACTGCCCTTTTTCCAGTGGATAGTCTCTCCTGCTTTGTCAAATATTAGTTGATCATAGAGTTGAGGGTCCATTTCTGGGTTCTCTATTCTGTTCCACTGATCTATATGTCTGTTTTTGTGTCAGTACCACACTGTCTTGATGATTACCACTTTGTAGTACAGCTTGAAATCTGGCATTGTGATGCCCCCGGCATTGGTTTTCTTTTTCAATATTCCCCTGGCTATTCGGGGTCTTTTCTGGTTCCACACAAATCTTAAGATTATTTGTTCCAACTCTCTGAAAAAGTCCATGGTATGTTGATAGGGATTGCATTAAATGTGTAAATTGCCCTGGGTAGCATAGACATTTTCACAATATTTATTCTTCCAATCCATGAGCATGGAATATTTTTCAATCTCTTTGTGTCTTCCTCAATTACTTTCAAAAGCATTCTGTAGCTTTTAGGGTATAGATCCTTTACCTCTTTGGTTATGTTTCTTCCTAGGTATCTTATGGTTTGGGGTGTAATTATAAATGGGATTGGCTCCTTAATTTCTCTTTCTTCAATCTCATTGTTAGTGTATAGAAATGCCACTGATACAAAATTAGTATCCTGACACATTGCTGAATTGCTGTATGAATTCTAGTGATCTTGGAGTGGAGTCTTTTGGGTTTTCTATATAGTATCATTTCATCTGTGAAGAGGTAGGGTTTAACTTGTTCTTTGCCAGTTTGAATGCTGTTTACTTCTTTTTGTTGTCTTATTGAGGAGGCTAGAACTTCTAGTACTATGTTGAATAACAATGGTGAGAGTAGACATCCCTGTCATTTCCCTGATCTTAGAGGAAAGGCTCTCAGTTTTTCTACATTGATAATGATATTATCAATGGTTTTTCGTAGATGGCTATTAAGATACTGAGGAATGTTCCCTCTATCCCTACACTCTGAAGAGTTTTGATCAGGAATGGATGCTGTATTTTGTCAAATGCTTTCTCTGCATCTATTGAGAGGATCATATGGTTCTTGGTTTTTCTCTTATTGATGTGATCTATCACGTTGGTGTTTTATTAAGTGTTGAACCACCCCTGCATCCCAGGGATAAATCCCACTTGGTCATGGTGAATAATCTTCTTAATATACTGTTGGATACTATTGGCTAGTATCTTGTAGAGAATTTTTGCATTCATGTTCATCAGGGATATTGGTCTATAATTCTTTTTGGTGGGGTCTTTGTCTGGTTTTGGAATCAAGGTAATGCTGGCCTCATAAAATGAGTTTGGAAGTATTCCTTTCCTTTCTATCCTTCAAAACAGCTTTAGTAGAATAGGTATTATTTTTTCTTTAAACGTTTGATACAATTCTCCTGGGAAGCCATCTGGCCCTGGACTTTTGTGTCTTGGGAGGTTTCTGATGACTGCTCAGTTTCCTCCCTGGTTATTGGCCTGCTCAGGTTTTCTATTTCTTCCTGTTCCAGTTTTGGTAATTTGTGGTTTTCCAGAAAAGCATCCATTTCTTCCAGGATTGCCTAATTTGTTGGCATATACCTGTTCATAGTATGTTTTTAAAATCGTTTGTATTTCCTTGGTATTGGTTGTGATCTTTCCTCTTTCATTCGTCATTTTATTAATTTGAGTCTTTTTTCTTTTTAATAAGGCTGGCTAGGGGTTATCTATCTTATTAATTCTTTCAAAGAACCAACTCCTGGTTTTGTTGATCTATTCTACAGTTCTTCTGGTCTCTATTTCATCTGCTCGAATCTTTATTACTTCCCTTTCTCTGCTTGGTGTAGATTTTATTTGCTGTTCTTTCTCCAGTTCCTTTAAGTGTGAGGTTAGCTTTCGTATTTGAGTTTTTTTCAATTTTTTGAGGGAGGCTTGTATTAAGATGTATTTTCCTCTCAGGACTGCTTTGGCTGTATCCGAAAGATTTTGAACAGTCATATCTTCATTTTCTTTTTTTTTTAATAGATTTTATTTATTTATTCAAGAGAGAGAGAGAGGCAGGGACACAGGGAGAGGGAGAAGCAGGCTCCATGAAGGGAGCCTGATGTGGGACTCAATCCCTGGACTCCAGGATCACGCTCTGGGACAAAGGCAGGCACTAAACTGCTGAGCCACCCAGGGATCCCCATATCTTCATTTTCATTAGTTTCCATGAATCTTTTTAATTTCTCTAATTTCTTGGTTGACCCATTCATCTTTTAGTTGGATGCTTTTTAATCTTCATGTGTTTGAATTTCTTCCAAATTTCTTCTTGTGATTGAGTTCTAGTTTCAAAGCATTGTAGTCTGAAAATATGTAGGGGACAATACCAATCTTTTGGTATCAGTTGAGACTTGATTTGTGAGACAGTATGTGGTCTATTCTGGAGGAAGTTCCTATGTGCACTTGAGAAGATTATGTATTCAGTTGCATTTGGATATAAAGTTTTGTAAATATCTGTGAAATCCATCTGGTCCAGTGTATCATTTAAGGTCGTTGCTTCATTGATGATGTTCTGCTTAGAAGATACGTATTTGCAGAAACTATCATGTTTAAGTCTCCCAGTATTATTGTTTTATTATCTAAGTATGTCTTTACTTTGGTTATTAATTGATTGATATACTTGGCGGCTCCCACATTAGGGGCATAAATATTCATCATTTTTAATTCTTCTTGTTGGATAGATCCTTTAAGTATGATATAGTGTTCCTCTTCATCTCATACCACAGTCTTTGGGATAAACTTGAATTTATCTGATATGAGGATTGCTACCCCAGCTTTCTTTTTTTTTAATTTTTTAAATTATTTATTTATGATAGTCATACAGAGAGAGAGAGAGGCAGAGACAAGGCAAAGACATAGGCAGAGACATAGGCAGAGGGAGAAGCAGGCTCCATGCACCGGGAGCCCGACGTGGGATTCGATCCCGGGTCTCCAGGATCGCGCCCTGGACCAAAGGCAGGCGCCAAACCGCTGTGCCACCCAGGGATCCCCCCAGCTTTCTTTTGAGAACCATTAGAATGGTAAATGGTTCTCTACCCTTTCATTTTCAGGCTGGAGGTGTCCTTAGGTCTAAAAGGAGTCTCTTGTAGACAGCAAATGGATGGGTCTTGGTTTTTTTATCCAGTCTGAAACCCTGCATCTTTTGATGAGATGATTTAGCCCATTCACATTCAAAATAACTATTGAAAGATATGAATTTAGTATCATCATAATACCTATTCAGTCCCTGCTTATCTTGGAAACGCTTTATCTCTCTGAATGAGAGCCTTGCTGGATAGAGTATTCTTGGCTGCGTGTTCTTCTCATTTAGGACCCTGAATATATCCTGCCAGCCCTTTCTGGCCTGCCAGGTCTCTGTGGAGAGGTCTGCTGTTAATCTAATATTTCTCCCCATATAAGTTAAGACTCTCTTGTCTCATTTTCCTCTTTATCTTTGGAATTTGCAAGTTACACTATTAAATGTTGAGGTGTTGAAATGTTTTTATTTTTGTGGGGGACCTATATCTTGGATCTGAATGCCTTTTTCCCTCCCCAAATTAGGGAAGTTCTCAGCTACGATTTGTTCAAATATACTTTGTGGTCCTCTCTCCCTCTTGGCCTCTTCTGGAACCCCAATTTTATGTAAATTATTCCTTCTCAGGCTATCATTTATTTCCCTAAGGCTTTCCTCGTGGTCTCGTAATTGTTTTTCTCTTTTTTCCTCAGCTTCCTTCCTTACCATCAATTTGTCTTCTGTCAATCACTCTTTCTTCCACCTCATTAACCGTAGCAATTAGGACATCCAGTTTGGATTGCATCTCATATGATTGATTTTTTATTTCAGCCTGATTAGATCTCAATATTGCAGTAACGAAGTCTCTAGAGTTCTTTATGCTTTTTTTACAGAGCCACCGGTAGCTTTATAATTGTGCTTCTGAATTAGCTTTCTGACATCGAATTGAAATCCATATTCTGTAAGTCTGTGGCTGAGATTACTATTTCCAGTTCTTTCTATTGTGGTGAATTTTTCCTTCTAGTCATTTTGTTTGTAGGGAGTGGCTGTATGAGCGGGTTGAGTCAAAAATATCAACCATGACCTAAGTAAAATCCATCCTACATGATTTAATAGGTCAGAGTCCAGAAAATTAAAAAGAAGATCAGAACAAAATAAAAGGACCACTATAGTGAAAAACAAATTTTAAAACAAAGTAGTAAAAAGTAAAAGGCCAAAAACCCCAAAGAAGAAGAAAAAAGAAAAAGAAATAAATAAAAGTGTAAAAAGAGAAAAAAGAAAAAAGGGGGGGGCGCTGGAAAAAAGGGGGGGGGCGCTGGGGGATGGTGGTGGTGAAGAAGTGGTAGTGGAGAGAGAATATAGTCTACCTGAGGAGTCCTAGAAGGTGATCTTCTTGGTTCTGAATGTATTTTGTTCTGTATGTTAGAAGATGCTCAATCTCAAATTTATGTAAACCAGCAATAGTTATAGAAAGCCCCATTATGACCACCAAAACATAAACAAGATAAAAGTTGGGGGAAGTAGGATCCCTGGGTGGTGCAGCGGTTTGGCGCCTGCCTTTGGCCCAGGGCGCGATCCTGGGGACCCGGGATCGAATCCCACGTCAGGCTCTCCCGGTGCATGGAGCCTGCTTCTCCCTCTGCCTGTGTCTCTGCCTCTCTCTCTCATTCTGTGTGACTATCATAAATAAATAAAAATTAAAAAAAAAAAGTTGGGGGAAGAATGGCAATGAAGAATATAATCTCATGGAATGAACCAGCACAGTATTACACTTGGTTCTGGGTGTATGTTGATCATGTTTTAGAAGGAATTAACTTCTGCCATTGTAGAACAAAATGAGGCAGAGAAAACAAAAACACAAAACAAAAACCCACATCTTGTATATCTCCTCAAATTAATCTGAATACGTTGAAGGGAATCCAGAAGTGAAAAATATATCTAAGACATATAATTGTAGAAATATGAAAGTCAAAAAGGAAAAATCTTAAAAATGAAGAGCTGGTAAAATATTGTAGTTAAGGTGGGAAAAGAGAAAAATATTGAAAATTTTTAGTCTGATATAAAATTGAGTTGTAATGGACAAAGGAAAAAAAGGGGGGAACCCTATAGTTCTCTATACTATTTTCCCACAGTTTTCCCCCTCCATTCTGGAGCTTTCCAGTGCTACTCAGTCAAGAGTTTGCTCTCCCCCTGTCCTTCCAGCTGGTCTTCTGGAGGAGGGGCCTGCTGTGCTGATTCTTAGGTGTGTGCACCTGGGGGAGCTGCCTTGCCCCCCACCTGGTACGAGCTCAGTGTGAGCTGTTTACCCGGTGAGGCCCCTGTTCCCTGGCGGCCCCGTCCCTCCCAGGCACAGGGTGACACCAGGAGGAACTACACCACTGGCCTCAGCCAGCTCTCCAGCCCTGGAGTCGGCTCCCAGTCCACACTGGCCTAGGTGCTCCCACAGGTGCACTGATCTGCACAGCTTAGGGGCGCCCAGCTACAGGAGAGTCCTTGCTGTCCTGTACTCTCCCTGCTTCTGCCTGTCCTAAGGCAAGTGCAGGATTGTGGGTTGTGTCCCCTCAATGCCCTGGGATCTGGGGCCCTGTGGCGCTGGATCTGCACTCTGGGGCCACCTCTCCTGCAGGGAACCAGGCACAGCCACCTCCACCTGGAGCCCTGGGTCTAACCCACTGGCTTCTCCCAAAAGCCCTCAAGGGCTACAGCTCCAGCCCAGCACCAAGATCCGACCGTTTGCAGTGCACCTTCCCCCAGGCGCCCCTCCTCTTCTAGTGACTTCGGGAATCTGGAGGCTTCACTGCACCTCCTGGGATTTTGCCGGATTTCCTTGCAAAGCACTTTTCCATCTGGGAAAAATCTGGTGCAGATTTTTAAAGTTCCTACTTCTCCAGGGCTGGGCTTTCCTGTCCCAGAGGCTCTTGCTGTTCCCTTTTAGCAGGGATACTCACGATGCCCTTCCCCCACTTTATTCTTTTTTAGTCATTTACTTTTTTCCGCCTTCCTACCTTGTTAGAAGCAAAAACTTTTCTCTCTGTAACATTCCAGCTGTTCTCTCTTTAAATCTCAGGTCAAATTCGTAGGTGTTCAGGATGTTTTGAAAGTTATCTAGGTAAGTTTGTGGGGCCAGGTGAGCTGAGGACCGACCCCTATTCCTTTTACATCTTGCCCCTCCCCTCCTGCAAATTGAATTTTAGTCTTTTATTCAGATTATAACTCAGCTCTCTGAATGGAATTTCACAATTCAAAAACAAAACAAAACCCCACACTTTTTTCTTTCCTTCATATGGATTCCATACTTTTAAAAAAAATTATGTATTTATTTGAGAAAGAGAGAGATAGTGAGGGAGAGCATAAGCAGGGAGGAGAGGGAGAAGCAGACTCCCCATTGAGCAGGGAGCAGAATGCAGGGCTCAATCCCAGGACCCTGGGATCATGACCTGAGCCGAAGGCAGATGCTTCCCTGACTGAGCCAACCAGGTGACTCCGAATTCCATACTTTCTTTATATAAACTTAAAGCATTAATAACACAGTTTACCATCCTTGCTAAGTAAATTAAAGAAAGTCACATTCTTAAAACAAAAAACAGTAGGAACACTACAATTTGCACATACACACCTTTTTAAAGAAAGGTGGCGGGATCCCTGGGAGGCACAGCGGTTTGGCGCCTGCCTTTGGCCCAGGGCGCGATCCTGGAGACCCAGGATCGAGTCCCACATCGGGCTCCCGGTGCATGGAGCCTGCTTCTCCCTCTGCCTGTGTCTCTGCCTCTCTCTCTCTCTCTCTCTCTCTCTCTCTCTCTATCATAAATAAATTTAAAAAAATTTTTAAAAAAAGAAAGGTTGCATCATTATCTTAAGTTCTATTACATGATTTCCAAGGAAACTTAGAGATGTAAAAGGTAGAAGTTCTCTGACAATGGATCACTCACTGGCATTTTCAGACAGGCAGAGAGATGGGTGAGGCTTCCTGAGAGAGGCAGTGTGGGGAAAAAGAACTGAGATTAGAGTTTATGAATATTAGAATTTATTGACAGGGGAACCCATGCCAGACTTGGATTACTCTGGAAAAAAAAAAAAGTAGTGACATATAGAGTCGATGTTGGAGAATCAAAATGTGGAGATTTTAACAAGGACTTACAAAAATATTACCATGAAGAATATGAACTTGAGGCCAATCCATTTTTCATGTAAGGTTCCAATTTTCTCTCAGCAACACAGAAAACAAATACAGCCAAAATCCTTCTGCGAATTGCAAATTAATAAATTTCAAAAGTTTGCTTAATAATTTAGGGAATTTTTTTCTAACTGCAAATTGATTAATCCCTGCATTGCTTCTGCAATAAAAGGGGAGGTTATACAGATCATTTTTCCATTTTCTGTACTTGTATTAAAATACTGCCAGAAAGGAAATAATAACCCAGAAAATCACACTGTGCAGCTCTAAGGGTGCCAAGATGGATCTGAAACAAAAAAGGAAAAGCAGTCCTTGTGTTAATCTCCAGGCTAGTCACCATTTTGAATAAGTACACTAAAATGTGAAAAGTAAAAAGGTATTTGTCTTTCTTAAGAAAGTAGTACCATCTGAAATTCTCCTCCACAGTTGCTTTTACTTTAAATAAAAATGAGTTTTTGCCTGTAACTATTTACTTATCTCTGCCCTGTACATTTAAAACTTTAATTATTCATATGGTAATCCTTCCTATAATAAAGCATTCAAAGGTTGGGGAGAAGGAAGTATAAATAAAACGCTTCTTGAATTTAAGAGGGCATGACCTTGTCCCAGTTTTTCACTTTTAAAGGTGAAAATAAGGACATTGAACTATTTTTGTCTAGGCTATATATAAAGAGAGTATTTATATAAGGGCAAAAATATATACTATTCAAGAGTTGAAATATTTAAGTAAAGTTTAAACATAAAAGACAAGTTTCCAGATAAGTCATGGCCAGGACAAGAATAAACTAAAGTGCATCCAGATAGCTTTCTTATATTTTAAAATAATTAAAACGTCAATGGTCAGAGTTGAAAATTATGCTGATCAAATTCACTTCTGAATTATGTCCTGTTTTTGGTAAGCTGAAAAGGTTAATCATTCTTTGGAAAGAGTATTATTCCTTCTTTCTCTGTCATCAACTAATCTATTTTAGCTTTTCAAAATTCACACTTCAGCTTTACATCCTTCTTACTACACACATCTCGGTACCTTATCATTCTGAACCAGTTTTGATATCCCAGAGAATAAGGTACCAATGACCATCAGGGTGGAATTTTACATCCCCAGAAGGACATATTACAAGACCCAAAATAAGCTGCAGAAAACCTGCCAGTCCCCAGTGAATTCACAGAGGCTTCATGCTCTATTAGACTGAACAAGCAGTTTCTCCCTTGAGAAGTTAGAGTTACTTTGCCCTGGGATAGGAGTTGATGCAAGCAGTAAAGACCCCAACGAATAAACACATCTGCTCCTCTGGAGTTTACACTATATTAAGCACAGTATCATATTTGTTTTCACAATACTGGATTGTGATCATTGACCATTCTGGTGACAGTATGAACAAAAGCAAGTAGTTTAACTTCTCTGAGCTTCATCTTACTATGCTTAAAACAGAAAAATTATTCTTCCCAGATGGCTGTGAGAACATAAGCTATTACATTGAAGTCCTTATCATAGAGCCTCCTGTATAATGTGTAACTTTTACACAGTAACATCATTAACACTATTACTACATAACTAAAATATTGAAAGCTTATATTTTGTAGTATAATATAATGTTTTTGATTTATTATTAAACTTCAAAAATTTAAGCAATTTCCACGTTTTCACTGTTACAAATACTACTGCAATTAACTCCGTAGCTGCATCACTGATTAGTTGCCTGTGGAAAATTCCTGGAAAGAGAATTAGTGATCCAAAGAAAATAAAAATGAACTTCTTCAAATATTTTAATATTTATTGTCAAATGGCTTATTTGAAAATAAAAATGAATTTAGACTTCCATGAGTCATTTATCTTTGTCATCTTACCATAAAGATTTTCTATAATGCTTACAAACTTTCAAGTAAAAATTAGTATGTTGTTTACATGTTTAGCCCTTTTGGTATTGTTGAGGTCCAACAGTCCTTTCATAGGCTTACTTCTCATTTTAGTATTAATGCATAATGTGGTTCATCCACTTTTAATTAATATTTTTTCATTGATTTGTAAGTACAATTTATATAAGAAGAGCTTTTGTTCTGTCCGTAATATTATTTAAACACAATTGTTCCAACTTTTAATTTTATATATGAAGATTTTCATGTTGAAAAGTTGTTATATTTTATGAAGTCAAAACTATCAGTCTTTTCTATTACATAAAATGATTTTATGCTTGGAAAGATTTTCTATATCCAGATGTAAAAGATTACATAAATATTAATACTTTTAGTTTCATATTAAAAACTTTAATTCATTGTGAGTAAAATTATACATCATGAAAAACAGAAAGATAATTTGATTTTATGTAAACAGGATATTTTTTCTCTTCTTGACATAGTATGTTTAAAAACCATATTAGGTTGCTTTAGGTGTTAATATTTCTAATACTCTATCACTTTAATAATGAAGGTATCTTTATAATGTGTTTTCACTTCTAGGAGGGCACATTTTCCCTTTCTTATCTTCAAAAGTAATATCAGGTATATTTATCTGCTTATTCTTTCAGCTAAATTTTGTTTTAAATCCAAAACCAGAAAAATAAATAAATAAATAATAAAAATAAATAAATAAATAAATAAATAAATAAATAAATAAATAAATAAATCCAAACCTAGGCAAAGGCCAAGAAAAACAGATGGTAAAAGATTAGGAAAAAATTCTAAATATATAGAAGTAAACTCTATAGAATTTTATACAAACTGGGCATATCTAAACTTATATTTATTCCAATTTAAAAAAGAGTGGATTTTTTTTAAAGTTCTCCCTGCACACAGAAAATTATAACTTTATGAGAAGGCAGATATGTTAACTAACCTTTTCATGGTAATCATTTTGCAATATATGCATACATAAAAGTACTGTGTTGTATACTTTGAACTTATACAATGTCATATGTTAATTATATTTTAAAAAGCTGGAAAAAAATCCTGGTTGAAGATATGATGCAAAAGAGCAGAAGAAAAGAAGACAATATTGGTGCTTTGCTGTCTCATAATATGATACAATTTGGCATTTTTTTAAGCCTCAGAAAATCAAATGATTCTTCAGTAAAATACGCCAATTTTTACTATTATCATCCCCATCAAGCTATGAAATCAGTATTCCCAGCAGTACTGCCATATACCTACAATTTTGTCAAGTGGCATACTTGCCTTTAGACTGATGAAGGATGCTAGTTCTGACATAAATTAGCTCTGATTTATGCATTATGCAATAAGACATCACTTGGGGCATTGGAGTCCTATAATTAACCTTTCTTCAATACCAACTAGCATTTTGGACCGTAGTGAAGTCCTCACACTATCCACTTATACTCCACTGACTCTATGTGGCAAAAATGCCTGAGTATGTAGGGACTCAGTTAATTCATCATTTATGAAATTATGGTTCTTTTCCCTTTGGGTTAAGTTTTACTTCTTTGACTTGTGTAGATACTGTTCTAATAATCAATTTCCCTCTTCTCTTCAGAAGCACTGAAGAAAAATTAAGTATGCACAGTAATCTACAAGTAAAAATGCAATTAAATCAATTTTATTAGGGAGTTCTTATGTTGAAAGCACTCTACTAGAACCTGGAGATTAAAAAATTAAATAAGACAATGTTCATAAAAACTCTAAGGTCATATAACCTCATTAGAATATAGCCACATCAATTTTTTAAAAAAATATGACACAAAAATACTAAATTACAGATAAATTTGTTATAATATAGTTTGAAGAAAATCCATTGAGGACTATGGTATAGGTATCATTTTTAATGTCTTAAAAAGAGGAGTTTACAATAAAAACAACATAATGGATAAGAAAAAAAAACTTAATTTAAAAAAATGTAAATGTAGTGGAAGACATGAATAGACATTTCTCCAAAGAAGACATACAGATGGACAACAGACTGACGAAAAGACACTCAACATCATCAGAAAAATGCAAATGAAAACTGCAATGTGATATCACCTTATACCTGTCAGAATGGCTAAAAACAACAACACAAGAAACAAGTGCTGGCCAGGATGTGCAGACGGGAACACTCCCGCACTGCTGGTGGGAATGCAAAGTGTTGCAGCCAATGTGCAAAATGCATGGAGGTTCCTCAAAAAGTTAAAAATAGAACTACCCTATGACCTAGTGATTATACTACTGGATATTTACCAAAAAGTATAAAAACACTAATTCAAAAGGATACATGCACCCCTATGTTTATAGCAGCATTATTTACTTAATAGACAAATTATGGAAACAGTGTTCATGGATAGATTAATAAAGCAGTGTGTGTGTGTGTGTGTGTGTGTGTAAGCAATTATGCTAAGTGAAATAAGTCAGTCAGAAAGAAACAAATACCATATGATTTCACTCATATGTGGAATTTAAGAAACAAAACAAATAAACAAGAGAAAGGAGAAAGAGAGAGAGGAGGAAAACCAATAAACAGACTCCTAACTATAGAGAACAAACTGATGGTTACCAGAGGGGAGGTAGGTAGGAGATGGATGAAATAGGTGATGGGGATTAAGAAATGCACTTGCTGTGGTGAGTACTGAGTGATGTATGGAAGTGTTGAATCACTATATTGTACACCTGAAACTAATATAACACTGTTTACTATACTATAATTTAAAAAATTTAATAGATGTATAAATGTATAATTTACAATAAAATTGAAAGAGAAGATGAATAGCAGATTAGTATGTATAAATATGAGGCAGAATCAGAATATTCTTAAGGACTATTACCTTGGAAATTGATTTAAAAAAAAGTAAAAATAAAAACAACTCAAAATGACTTAAGCCGAAATAGGTATTTGACTACATAGTTAAGTCCAGCAATAATTCTCACTTCAGAAATCACAGGATTCAGAGGTACAAAGGGTGCCATCAGGATCCAACTCTCTTATATTCATCCCTGAGTGTGCTTCCTCATTTTGGCTCTAGTCTCAGACATTCTATTATTTTGTAATATTAAAGGATTGCAGAAGATCGAACCTGTATTTTCTTCAGATGCTGGTCCCACAGGAGATGATTACCTCTCTTTCAAACACTCTAGTTTAGTGTTTCTCAAGATTTTTAAATTATCTTTCCCCATAGAGACATTTAACACATTTTTTCCCTAATTGCCACACCTCATTCCCCAGTCCTTATCCTCAGGAAATTAAGAAATAAGATTTTGTCAGGTAGTGTTGAACAGTAGGGTTCAGCTCCAGAAGGCCACAAACCATTGTAAAAGTTAAGATTTTTTCATCTGTCCCACAAGAACCAATTTTCATTTCCTTGGGCAGATTCCCCATTGAGAATAATGTTCCTCCCAAAGTCTGAGTGGCTCTAACTGTGTTCTTATCTCTAAATCAATCTTCAGGGCCATTTGCTCTTGGCCAGGCCTGAATCATGTGCTCTCCTACAGGTGAGGATAGAGTCAGCTCCAGGTAAACAAAACAATTGTTGGAAGGACTGTGTAACAAAGAGAATTTGACAGTACTGTGATCAAGAGGAACATGAACTGATATAAAGGATGGGTTAAAAAAATAAAGGTTCATCACATCCAGACTTTGAAGAAAGGCCTGTTCATGCAAAGCTATCAAGGCAAAGACTGAATTGAATAAGGGGATGACTCAAGGCAAACAATCAAGGTTATTGTGATAGGTAATATTCACAAAGAGAGATAATGAAATCAGGGCTACAGGCCAGAGACCAAAGGAAAAAAAAAAGGAGAAAAAGAAAACTGAACCTCACTAACACAGAATCAGTAGGATTTGGTGACCAACTGATTATGGAGGATAAAAGAAAAGTAGAAGCCACACCCCTTAGACAAATAAGTGGGTGGCAATGCCTTTGATGAAGGGAAGTCAAGCTGAGTAAATGAAGGTTTCAGAGACATAATGACTTGTTTATGAATATTGTGATTGCCCTTAAAGATGATCATAAGGCAGGTGGAAATTCAAGTCTGGTAACTGAGACTTCAAAGTTAATGTTCATAATAGGGACACACTGACTTTTTAGATGCTATTTGAAACGTTGGAAGACAATGAGATACCCAGAAGACAGATTACATAACAGAATTTTAGGGAACACTATCTGGGGAGAGAAAAAGAAAAATACTAAGGAAAGACAAGTGAGGGCAGTGGTGTCAGTAGACCACAATATCAGAGAGGGATAGGGGGAAAAGAAATTAAAAGTGCAAGTTGTCTCACTGACAACAATGTCAAACACCATTGTAGTCTGCATTAAGACAGGATTTTAAATGAAGTGGGCTATGTCAATACATGAGGCACATTGTGATTAAGCAGGAAACTAAGAATGAAACATTTAAGAAACCAAAAGTAGATTCTTTTTTCCCCAATAAGTTTGATAAAAGGAGGAAAGTAATAATATAGGAACTAGATGCTTAAGAGTATTTGTTTTGAAGTCGCATAGGCTTAGATTTGAGTCCCATTCTTGACCTTGATCTACATTCTCTAAGACTCAGCTTGCTCATCTATAAATGGGACTATTAATAGTATTTGCCACACAAGATCATCTTCATGATAAAATAATTAATGTGAAATATTTCATAGAGTGTTAGTACATTAGGAGTACTCATAAAATGTTCAGCTATTATTTTTTTAACCGCAGGGAAGAATTCGGAGAAAATAATGATACTGAACATGCAAAGGAGGACAACTTACCTAACATAGTGAAAATGGAAGCAGACAGATTCACTGAGAGCCCCAGTGGGAAGGAGGCCCTAAGGATGAAATAACATTTTTTATCAAAGAGGCCAGATCGAGAAAGTGGATGAAGATGCAGGGAAAAATTGACGTGGGAAGGAAAATCATGAAGAGTGCAAACATCAGATAACCTTAATAAATCAATAAAGAATCAGACAAGTGCATCTCCTGAGTGAAGAGAGTCAGGTCAGAGGTTTGAGGTAAATAGGAAATTATGGAGCTAGAGGTATAAAGAATAAAGAGGAGAGAAATTAAAGTTGAGCATAAGTGTTTCTGATGGAGAGAGGAACCAAGATGAATTAGCACTAAGTGAATTGGTGGTCAAATAAACTGGCTCACTGCCTGACATTTTTCAGCAATATTCTGGAAGCAGCAAGCAGAGAAACAGACATTAAGTAGCAGGAAGTATCCAAGATTGAGGATCAGCAACATAAGGCTAAAAGGAAAAGATCCCAGGAATTCTCCAATTTTTGAGAGAAAGGAATTACAGCCTACTGGACTGAACATTCCTGAAATAATCAAGTATAATATATGAAATGAAGATGTATTGTAGAAAAAAATGATTAAGGAGCTAGAAGTCATGGTGAGAAGATAAATATCATTAGAAATAAGGAAAATGGTAGCTTTAGTCAGAGAAGAAATATTCAGAGGTTAAGTTCTCTATAATGCATTTTTTTTAAAGAGAGAATACTGTGCTTTTTAAAAGCATGAGTATTATCCTTATAAATGACCAAAGAATTTACCTTAACTGCCTGCAGTGCAGCCTTTTAGAAATTGTTCCATTCCAAAAAATATGCCAAAAATTAGCACAAAGCAAAAGCTAAATTTATAACTATCATGCAGCTGCCTAATATAAACACCATAGAGAACACTAGATGGCAAATAGTTTTTTAAGGGCATATGGAGGAAAGAGGACCAAAACTATATTTTTACCTAATCTTTATTACATGTAAAGATCTTTACAAAGCTTTGTAAAATATCATTTGGAACATTAATTATCATTAGTTACATAAATATTATTTAATTCAAAGAGCTCTTTTGAAGAGATATTCATGTCTCTTAAAGTCACAATAAATAACAGAATAATAAGCAATATGAAAGGAATATTTTACAAAAGGGATTCACTAGAAATTCCAAAATTTCATTAAATTATTTTTTTTCAAGTACCATTTACACATTACTTTAAAAACAAGAGGACTACTGACTGATAAACTTTGGGTAAAGTGTTAAATGACCATACTGGACATTAGGAATGATGTTCTTCAAATACTAGGATCAAAAGATATATTAATAAAATGCATACAGAGACTCATAGTAGCACTTCTCCTCATAGATCTCTTTAGGAATATAATAGAAGATTTTGGGGGAAGATGGTAGAGTAGAAGGGTTCTAGGCTCACCTCATCCCATGGATACCAAGAAAAAACCCTCATCAGTGTAAATAATCCAGGGAATAACCTGAAAACTGGCAAAACAAACTCTCCACAACTAAATGTAGAGAAAAGGCCACTTTGAAGAGGGTAGGAAGGGTTGGAGATGCAGTCAGGAGCCAAACAGACTCAAGGAACTGAACTGTAGGACTGTTCACAGTAGGGAGAGACACCATGAGGACAGAGGAGGGAGAGGAGTAGACCCCACACAAGGCACTACAGGCATAGGGGACCCACAATGGGAAGATGAATCCCTATAACATTTGGCTTTGAAAACCAGAGGCGCCTAACTTCAAGAGTTCATACAATCAACAAGTCTCAATACCCAGAACCCTAAAAATCATCAGCTAGTCCCTAGGAAAGCTAGAGGGTGATAGGAAATTGAGCTCCCACTGTTAAAGAGACAGTACAACAAACAGCCCTGCTGAGATAAGGCATAGATGCAACAGTTTGAATATGGAAGATTTGTTAACTAATCTCAGAACATATGCTGGAGGGGCAGGGTTGATTGGGAAATTTCTCCATGAACAAAAGAACTGGAGGGTTCTATTTCTCTCTTCTCTCCCAGCCTAGATACACTGACACCTGCAGGGACCATGACAGCCCAAGCACTCTCCACCTAGCTTGCTAACAGTGACTCCATCTCTGCACTCTGTAGACCATCCCCCTCCATCCTGGCCCACAGGAGTTTTCTAGGGTGACCTCAGGTCACCTACTACAGTGGACTTGCATGGATCTTGCTGGAGTCAAGTGCCTGGCCGCCATTATCTTGGAGGATAATAACTCCCTTATACACACACACACACCCTTGGCAGGTGTCCATTCAAAGCAGCTCCAACAGGGGCCATTACCAGTCCAAAAGTGATTTGTGTCCCAGGGGTAAGGAAGATAACCATGCACACTGGCTTGTGGCCCCAGAAGTAGGCTGGAGGCAGATAGCTGGTCTGACTATTGGCCCCATTTACCAACAAAAGCCTCTGGGAATAACACAGAAGAGTACCCTGTAGATAGATACAACCACAGTTCTCCAAGTGCCTGGGTTGACCTAACTCAAGCCCAAGGCAGCCCTAGATCGGCCCACTAACAACACAGGGACAAAACCCTGATCACAATAGGCAAAGAGAGCCATTGCAGATGACTAGACTGAAGGCAAATGTGACTCAGCTACAACAGTAGGGCAAAGGAATACACACTGGAGATGCCCCTGAAGAACCAGAACCTGGTGAACAGGGGATCCTGCACTGCTAGGCACTACAGGACCTCTTCAAGATTAGGAAATGTAACTTACTTTCCTTATACAAAACAGACAGTAAGTTAGACAAAGTGAAGAAACAAAGAAGTATGTCCTAAATGAAAGAACAGGACAAAATCACAAGAGAGCTAAACATAACAGAAATAAGTAAAATGCTTAATGGAGAACTTAAAGAATGTTCATAAGGACAATCACTAGACTTGAGAAAAGAGTAGAAAACCTCAGTGAGACTCTCAAAAAAGAGAGAGAAAACATAAAAAAAGAACCAATCAGTGGCTCCTGGCGGTTCAGTTGGCTAAGCATCTGCCTTCATTCAGCTCAGGTCATGATCCTGGAGTCCCAAGATCAAGCCCCATATCAGGCTCCCTGCTCATCAGGGAGTCTGCTTCTCCCTCTGCCCCCCACTCTGCTTGTGCTCTCTCTTGCTCTTTCTCTGTCAAATGAATAAATAAAATCTTAAAAAAAGAACCAATCATATATAAAGGACCAATAAATTAAACTAAAAATACACTAGAAGGAATGAATAGTAGACTAAAAGAAGCAGAATAGATGAGTGACCTGGAGGACAGAGTAATGCAAAGCAAGCAAACTGAATGAGAGAGGAAACAATAATTAAAAAATGAAAATAGATTAAGGTAATTCAGTAATGCTATCAAGAATAATAACTTTCAGATTATAGGGATCCCAGGGAAAAAAAGGAGAGAGAAGGGGACAGGAAATTTTTTTGAAGAAATAGTAACTTAAAACTTCCCAAATCTGGAGAAGAAACAGAATTCACATCAGGGAGACAAAGAGAACCTCCAGTAAAATCATCCTAAGGAGTCCAAATAGACATAAACTAAAATGGCAAAAAAAGTGGCAATAAAGAGAGAATTTATTTATTAAGATTTTATTTATTTATTATATATATAGAGAGAGTATGATCAGGGGGAGAAGCAGTAGAAAAGAGAGAGAATCTCAAGCTGATTCCAGTCTGAGCATGGAGCCTGACACAGGGCTCAATCTTACAAACCTGAGATAATGACCTGAGCCAAAATCAAGAGTCAGACATAACTTACTGAGCCACCCAGGTGCCCCAATAAAGAGAAAACTTTAAAAGCAGCAAGAGAAAATAAAATGGTTACACACAGGAAAACCCCATAAAGCTATCATTGATTTAACAACAGAAACTCTGTAGGCCAGAGAGAATGGCATGATATATTCAGAGTGGTGAACAAGAACAAAAAAAAAAAAATGTGCAGCCAAGAATACTCTACCCAGCAAGGCTATCATTTGGAATAGGAGATACAGAGTTTACCTGACAAACAAAAGTTAAAGGGATTAATACCACCAAGCCAGCCTTACTAGAAATATTAAAGAGGATTCTTTAAGTGGAAAGGAAAGATAAGCAGGAGTAAGAAAAGTAAGAAGTGCAAAAGCAAGGGTACCTGGGTGGCTCAGTCAGTTAAGCATCTGACTCTCACTTTTGGCTCAGGTCATGATCTTGGAGTTATAGGATCGAGCCCCTCATTGGGCTCTGCCTTGGGCATGGAGCCTGCTTAGGATTCTCTCTCTCCCTCTCCTTCTGCCCCTCCTCTCTCTATCCCTCTCTAAATACACACACAAACAAACAAAACAGTCAAGAGTCAAGGCTTTCACAAAATGAAAGGATGTAAGTATGATACCATATACCTAAAATATGGGAGAGAGGAGTAAAGAATGGGTTCAAACTTATGCAACTGCCAACTTAATATAGATTGCTATATGCATAAATTATTATATATAAGCCTAGTAGTAACCACAAATAAAAAACTAGTAATAGGGCAGCCCTGGTGGCTCGGTGGTTTAGTGCCGCCTTCACCCTAGGGCCTTCACCCCAGGGCCTGGAGACCCAGGATCAAGTCCCACATCAGGCTACCTGCATGGAGCCTGCTTCTACGTCTGTCTATATCTCTGCCTCTCTCTCTCTCTGTGTCTCTCATGAATAAATAAAATCTTAAAAAAAAAAACTAGTAATAGACATGCAAAAAAAAAAAAAAAGGAAAGGAATTTAACTATATTACTAAAGAAAGCCATCAAACCACAAGAGAAGAAAGGAGAACTACAAAAACAATGATAAAACAAGTAACAAAATGGCAATAAATATATACCTATCAATACTCACTGAATAGACTGAAGGCTCCAATCAAAAGACACACAGTGGTGAACTGGATAAAAAAGCAAGATCCATCAATATACTGCTTACAAGAGACCCACTTCAGACTGAACAACACACAGATATTCAAAGTAAAAGGATAGAAAAGCATTTACATGCAAATGGAAGTGAAAACATAGTGGAAGTAGCAATACTTATAGACAAAATAGACTTCAAAACAAAGACTGTAACAAGAGACCCAGAACACTATAAAATCAAAAAGAGAACAATTCAACAATAAGATAAAACAATTGTAAATATTTAAGCACCCAGCATGGCAGCATCCAAATACATAAAGCAGCTAATAACAAACATAAAGGGAATAATAATAATAACAATAATAGTAGAGAATTTTAATGCCCCACTTATATCTATGGGTAGATCATGCAAACAGAAAATCAACAAATAAATAGAAAATTTGAATGACACACTGGACTAGATGGAACTAATAGATATACTTGGAACATTCTATACTAAAATAGCAGAATACACATTCTTTTCAGGTGTGCATGGATCATTCTCCAGAACAGAACACATGTTAGATTACAAAGAAAGTCTCAACAAATTAAAAAAGATCAAATTATACCATGCATCTTTTCTGACCAAAATGTTATGAAACTAGAAATCAACCGCAAGAAAAAAATCTGGAAAGAGCACAAATAGGTGGAGGTTAAATATCATGCTGCTAATGAATGATCAACCAAGAAATCAAAGAGGAAATCAAAAAATATATGAAAACAAATGAAAATGAAAACACAATGTTCCAAAATCTTTCGGGTGCATCAAAAGTAGTTCTAAGATGAAAGTTGATAGCAACACAGGCCTACCTCAAGAAGTAGGAAAAATCTCAAATAAACAACCTAAAGAAGCTGGAATAAGAAGAACAAACAAAACCCAGAACCTATAGAAGGAAGGAAATAATAAAGATTGGAGCAGAAATCACTGTAAAAGAATCTAAAAAAACAAAAAACAAAAAACAAAAACAATAGGACAGATTATTGAAACCAGGAGCTGCTTCTTTGAAAAAATCAACAAAAATTATAAACCTTTAGCCAGATATATCAAAAAGAGAGAGAGGACTCAAACAAAATCAGAAAGAAGAAAAATAAAAACTGACATCACAAAAACACAAAGGAATATATTATACAAATCATATGCCAACAAATTGGATAATCTAGAAAAAAATTGATATATTTCTAGAAACATATAACATCCCAAAACTGAATTTGGAAGTAATAGAAAATTTGGAAAGACATTACCAGCACTGAAATTTAATCAGTAATCAAAAAGTGCCCAATGAAAAAAAAAGTCCAGGACCAGAGAGCTTCAGAGGTGAATTCTACCAAAAATTTAAAGAAGAGTTAATATGTATACTTCTTAAACTATTCCAAAAAAAACAGGAGAGGAAGAAAAACTTCCAAATTCATTCTGTAAGGCCAGTGTTACCCTGATAGCAAAACAAGATGAAGAGGCCACTAAGAAAGAGAAGTACAGGCCATTATCACAGATGAACATAGACACAAAATTCCTCAATAAGGTAGTAGCAAACCAAATCCAACAATACATTAAAAAAATCATTTGCCATGATCAAGTGGGATTTATTTCTGGGATGCAAGAGTGTTTCAATATTCACAAATCAATCAGTGTGATACATCACATCAACAAGAGAAAGAATAAAAATCATATGAGCATTTCAATGGATGCAGAAAAAGCATCTGACAAACTACAATACTCATTCCTGATTTAAAAAAAAAAAAACCTTCAAGAAAGAAGCTTCAGATGGAATATACGTCAACATAATAAAGGCTAGATATAAAAAACCCACAGCTAACATTATACTCACTGGTGGAAAACCGAAAGCTTTTTCCCCTAAGATCAGGAACGAGGCAAGGATGTTCATTCTCATCACTTTTATTCAATATTGTACTAGAATTCTAAAACTTTCCTTATGTGCAGATGACGTGATACTACATATAGAACATACTAAAGATTCCACTAAAAACCTACTTAAATGGAGTCAGTAAGGTTTGGTATACAAAATCAATATACAGAAATCCACTGCATTTCTATAAACTAGTAGTAAGTAGCAGAAAGATAAATTAATAAAATAGTTCCATTTATGCTGCACCAAAAAAAAATACCTAGAAATAAACTTAACCACAGAGGTGAGATACCTGTACTTTGAAAACTATAAAACATTGTTGGCAGAAATTAAAGATGACACAAATAAATGGAAAGATACTCTCTGCTCATGGACTGAGAAAACAATGTTAAAACGTCTATACTACATATTGAATGCAATCCCTATCAAAATACTATCGGTAGTTTTTACAGAACTAGATCAAATAACCCTAAAATTTATGCGCAACCACCAAAGACCCTGAGTTGCCAAAACAAGCTTGAGAAAGAAAAAACTGGAGGTATCATAATCCCAGCTATCAAGATATACTACAGAATTGTAGCAATTGAAACAGTATCGTACTGGCACAAAGACAGACACGAACATCAATGGAACAGAAAAGAGTCCTGAAATACACTCATGATTATATGATCAATTAATCTATAACAAAAGAGGCAAGAATCTGCAATGGGAAAAAGACTTTCTCTTCAACAAATGGTGTTGGGAAAAATGGGACAGCAACATGCAAAAGAATTAAACTGGACTACTTTCTTATACCATAAATAAAAATAAACTTAAAGATCTAAACATGAGACCTAAAACCATGGAAGTCCTAGAGAAGAGCACAGGCAGTAATTTCTCGGACGTCAGCTCTAACTACTTTTATCTATTATGTCTTCTGAGGCAGGGAAACAAAAGGAAAAATAAACTATTGGGACTACATCAAAATAAAAAGCTGCTGCACTGCACAGGAAATTATCAATAAAACCATGAGACAACCTACTGAATGGCAGAAGATATGCAAATGACATACCATACAAATTACATAAAGAACTTATATAACTCAACACATCAAAATTAAATAATCTAACTAAAAATGGGCAGAGGCCATGAAAAGACATTTCTCCATACAATACATACAGATGGCCAACAGACACACGAAAAGATGTTCAACATCACTTGTCATTAGGGAAATGCAAATCAAAAACACCAGTAAGGTAACACTTCATACCTGTCAGAATGGCTAAAATCAAAAACAAAAGAAACAAGTGTTGGTGAGGATGTAGAGAAAAACAAACTCTCCTATGCTACTGATGAGAATGTTAACTCGTGCAGCCACCATGGAAAACAGTATGGAAGCTCCTCAAAAAATTACAAATAGAATTACCATATGATCCAGTAATTCCACTATTAGGTATTTACCTAAAGAAAACAAGACACTAATTTGAAAAGATATATGCACCCTTATGTTCACTGTACCATTATTTACAATAGCCAAATTATGGAAGCAGCCCATGTGTCCATCGATAGATGAATGGATATAGAAGATGTGTTTATTTATATATGTGTGTATCACATATTACTCAGCCACAAAAAATAATGAGATCTTGCCATTTGCAACAATAGGGATGGATATATGGATATATAGGGTATAATGCTATATGAAATCAGTCACAGAAAGAAAAATACCATATGATTCCATTCATATGTGCAATTTAACAAAACAATCATAGGGAACATAAAAAGAGAGGCAAATCAAGAAACAGACTGTTAACTAAAGAGAACAAACCAATGGTTACCAGAGGGGAAGTAGATGGGGAAATGGGTGAAAACGGTGGAGATTAAGAGTACACCTATCATGATGGAGTACTGAGTAATGTATAGAATTGCTGAAACATTGAATTGTATGCCTAAAACTAAAATAACACTGTTAGTTAATTATACTGGAATTATTTTTTAAAAGACTATGACAAAAGCCATAAATCTTCTCCACGTAGAAGCAAAATGTAATTAAGAATAAATGCAAATTTTTGCTTACAATGTTAGGGCATTCTCAGATTTCCCTATAGTTTTGGGGTCTAGTTTGTAAATCCCTGAATACTACCTCACAATGTTCTCCTGTGAAAAGCTATGCTACCAAAAAGTAATTAGATGATGTCTTATGAAAATATCAGCAAAATTATCCAATACAAAAAGATAAGGGCAGATTAAGGATCAAAAGGTCACAAGTAGAAAACTGATATCACAGACAACTCTGATTAACTTGGATATGAAGGAGTTGGTCCTGAAATTTTCTCAATTTCTGACAGACTTTTTTAAGTGATTGCATTTTAGTTATACTTTTTCCTTTGAGAGCAGCTGTTACTATTCCATAGATTTTAACCTGAAAATCTTTCTGTTTATTATTTTGAGATATTTTATAATCAGAACTACCTTGGATACAGGCAAAAAGGACCCCTGCCTGGGCAATCATTTTGGAAGAGTCTCCATCTCACAAAAACGCATGCACACAAACATTTTTCAGAGTACATGTGTGCCTCCTGTGAGATCTGATGGTCTGTGTATCCTCAGCATCCATTCTTTTGACTTACTACTGATAAGGTCCCAGGGAAAACACTTCCGCACATTTCCTAGCCAGTGTGCTAAAAATAAAGGTAACTCTTTCTTGATGTCATTAAGGTTTATGGGTTGTTCTTCAGCTAGTATCAGAGATGAATACTGCTTTAAAACTCAAAGAGGATTTGAATGGGATTAATACTCCGGTAAAGAGAAAGACAAATTAACTTGTCCCAAATCCTTCCTTTCAGTTGTTATGAATATGATAAATTCCTGCCTCAAGATTTATTTCCCTGGTATTCTTGGAATTCTAGAACACACTAGAATGGGAAATTTTATTTTTATTAAAATATTTAATAGAATGAAATTAAATTTTAAAAACTGATTTCAAGATGTTGGCTTCTTAAAAAAATATCATTAATTTGTCCCTTAATCTTAATAGATAACTTCAGATAGTTTCAAGGGAAAATAATTTTAATGATACTATGTAAATTAATTCTTCAGTTTTTAATATTTTCACTTATTTCAATTTGTGATGAAAATGTATTTAAATTTTGTACACTTTGAATATAACTTTTTAATTACTTAGATTTGTCTGTTACTATAACAAAAATTGGTTATAATAAAATTAAGCATTTTGTTGAAATTAAAGTCAATTTGTGGAAAAACATAATAAATTATGCTACTTGCTTTGGTACATAAGCTCGTGATTTTCATAACTGTTTCACAAATTATACTTTTCTCATTATAATAGCTTACATCACATTTCATCCTGTTTGGATTTCTTAAGTCTAATTTCACCTTATCTGACACTAACACTGCTGATCTTCTTTTTTTTTTTTTTCCCTCTGACTTTCTGGTATATTTTTTATCATCACTTTGTTAGCCATTTTTCATTATTTCATTTTAAGTGTGTTGAATGAAAATAACATATATTCTTTTTTTAACCCTTTCTACAGTCCCTAAACTTTAATGGAGGAATTCAGTCTATTTATATTTAATATGATTGATACTGTATTTTATTCCTTTCAAATTGCTTTATTACTTATTTAAATGTTGTTTCTTCATTTTTTTCTTTTTTTTGACTTGCTGGTGTTAATGACACTATTCTTTTTACTATTTTCCTTGCTAAATAGAAAGATCTGCTGTGCTTTTCTATTCTTTTAATGGTCTTCATTCTGTTCTACTAGCTATATTCTTATTGAGTGTCTTGACAAAACTACAATTAAGTTTTAGGACTACTATATCCCCTCTCTACAAAAACTGGTTATCGCACTGTTACTCATCACTTTCCCCTGCCTGTCATTCCTTTCACATCCCCTATAAATGGATTTATTTATTTTATTTTATTATTTATTTATTTGTATTTATTTATTTATTTATTTATTTATTTATTTATGAGAGAGAGAGAGAGAGAGAGAGAGAGAGAGAGAGAGAGAGAGAGAGAATGAGCTGGGACAGAGGAAGAGGGAGAGCAGACTCCTGTTGAGTAGGGAGCCTGATGCAGGGCTCAATCCCAGGACCCTAGAATCATGACCTGAGCCAAAGGTAGATGCTTAACCGCTGAGCCACTCAGGCACCCCTAAACTGAGATCCTTAGAAAACTTTCTTCCTTCTCCATCTCATAGCTTTTCCCCAGATACTTTATCCCCTTTAGGTCTGAGCTATTACTAATCTTGGTTAGCATATATATTTTCTAGAGTCCTTCACTTACATATTGTATATTTCCAGGCAATATATCTTTACTGAATATCATATATACCATTTCTCAGCACAATTTACTCCCTATCTTTCCCTAAACTGTGCTACCTGTTTGCTATTTGTGGTCTTTTCTTAAATGCTTTGCTCAGACAGCGACATGGGATCGCTTCTTTGAATTACTTACATCCTGAATGATTTTTCCTTTCATCTTAACAGTGGAAGGATATCTTGACTTGATACAGCAATACGACATTGTAGTAATTTTCTCTCTGAAGTCTAGACACGACCACACTCTGCTCTATCTCCCAGTACTATAAAAGAGAAGTACGGTGAGTGTGACTTTTTTTAGGAAACTTGACTGGATTTTCATAAGGTTTCCCTTTTACCTTAGACATTAAGACTTTTACCAGCCCATCCCAGACATTTTTTATCAACCCTGCTCTTTAAGTCTATCCAATCTGCCATTTTTCCAGTTCAGGGATATTTTCATCTATCATTTAATTTTTGTCCTTCCTTCATCTGTTTTCTCCCCCCTCTCCCAGTGGAATACCATTATATACATGTAATATCCATTGGACATATTCTCCACATTTCTTGTATTTTCTCACATAGCATCCATCTTTATGCTTTGCCTTTCCATTTGCCCAGCCATTTGATGATTATTTTTTCTCCTTCAAGCCTTCTGAAGTAATAAGGTCAGAAATAAATTATTTTAAGTTCAAGACAGGCATTCTTCATATAAGTACTTTTTTATTATTTTTAATCAGGTTACCATCTATCTCTGCCAGCAGTCCGGGGTAAGGGTTCTTTTTGCTCTGCTCTTCTTTCTCATTGCTAGGGCATCTTAAATTGACTTCTATTGTTCTGTTTCCTTTCACCTGGACCCATAACACTGTTAAGTGACCATAGTCCCAGTGATGGTTGAAAGGACACAGTCTCTACCCTCATAGCCAGAAAATTTGTAAATGGCCTCTGCAGAAGAATCTTCTTGGTTCCTGGTCTTCCTGTACTCTCAGGGGCAAGAAGGAGGCCCAAGTTCTTTGTGGCTTACAGGGAAATCTGGCACAAACATTTGGGGTTATTATCAATCATCCCCATGCTCAGGACCCACAGCTTTTCCTGGGGTCAAGGTCTTCTGAGGATATATCCCTTCCTGGGCCTTGTCCTAGTTTTACTATGGGGATATGCCTAGCTCATAACTGAGAAGACATTTCCCATTATCTCTGATGGTCATAAGGCACCCTAGGGATCCTGATAATAATGAGACTAGGGAATAGAGTGAAAAGTGAGTGAAGTGCTGATTCACAAGATTCCCTGACCTTGTCTGACTTCTGATCACCAGTTGATGCCTGTGACTTATAATGCTTACATATTTAGTTATAACAACCATCTAGACTTGAAATCTCAAGAGTAAAAAATTGGGAGGCAGAAGGGAAAAACTGTGCAATTTACCTAAAGATGGCTAAATTTATTTCTATTCAAGGGAGTACTAAATATTGTTTCATTCTTAAAGATGATTAAAAATCAATTTTTAAAAAGCAAAGTTAACACAAAAATTCTACAAAATCTCATCTAGGATATAGACACAAAATCATTTGTAAAATAATAAATTGAATCTATTTGCTAATAAAAAATAATAGCAGATAACCTTTATTATGTACTTATGAGTTAGTTAATGTGTTAAGTGATGAATATGAATCATCCCCCCAACTGTTTAGAACTATTAAGATATTTCAATAAGGTGTCCATTTGTGAAATAAACAGAATTTAATGACTCTCCTATATCCCAAAAATAGGATTTATAATATGATGGAAGTCCATTCATAGTAGTAACACACCCATAAAAAAACCAGAAATTATAGAAATGTGTACAACTGAGATGAAAAAAATACGCATTTGCTGACTTATATAAAGAAATAAAATGGAAAAGTATTTCATGATTCTATAGTAGTTTTGGTATCTTAATACTTTCAGTTCTCCCCAAATTATCTGTATGTTCAGTACAACCCGCCAAAATTTCAATGGCATTTTTTAATGCAGTTTGACAAGCTAATTCTAAAGTGCAACTGGAAAAGGAAATATAAAATAGAGCAAGAACATTTTGGAAAAAAATCTTTTATTGCCCCCTTCATACCTTGACCTCCACTCACAAATGTGACTTTCAATCCTGCCTCCTCTTTGACTTACTGTCTCTATTATCTATGCGGGGTATGAGACTGACAAAGTGGTCTTTTTAGAGACAATAAAACTGAGATAATGGACAGGCAAAGCATCTGAGCTTGAATCAGAGCTCTATCATTACCAGCTGTGTGACCTTAAACAAATCACTTACCCTCTCTGTGCATCAGTTTCTTCTTCAGTAAAATGGAGATGAGAATTAGGAGTACCTACTTCATAGGTTTGTTGTAAAGATTAAATAAGTGAAATGTAAAGTTCTTAGTACAGTGCATGTCACAGAGTGTTGTATAAGTTATGATTATTACTGTAACAAATTCTGAAGGAAAGGATGTCCAGGTGTTTTGGTTTTGAATTTTGTTAGAAACCTGTTCCAGGAATTTTTAAAATTTCGGGTGAAAAATAAACTAATTTGAAATTCCAATTTCAGCACTTTTAAATCTGGCTAGGGGTGCTGAGGGTATTGAATACCTTTGTTCTTAGTTTAGTGGGGAGAGAGGACCAGTGGGACAAGCTCTTGAATTGATCATTCTGTTACACAACAATAAAGTAAACACACACCAAAAAAAAAAAAAAAAAAGTCCCTAAATGACAAGTTCTGGAATACTGTGCAATCAACTTTGTTTACTGATATATTTAATGCAAACTGATTACACTGGGCCATCTTGCCCTCTCAACACTTATCTTAGTATCATGAGGGAACAAAATAAATCACATTTTTCTATAAAGGCCCAAAAGTTCTTGAGAATGTTCTCAAGAGGTGGCACAGAGGACACACAAGGGAAAATTTCCTAATAATCATTACCCATCTCTTTCTCCCAAAACACAATACTTCATAGGGATTCAATAATTTCCCCTTTTCATGAAAAGTCTAGATCCACTGTCTCCCTTCCCCTTGGGTGATCTCTAGTTCCCAACTGAAAAGGTAGGTCATTTCTCCTTCCTGCTCTCTCTTCTGCTTTTCCCTCCAGTTAGTTCCTAAAGTATGTGGTTCAATTGCGCTTCTCTGAATATGGACTTGAGTCTTATCTCCACTCATTGCCTGACAAGGGGCAAGGCCATGAATACTTACACTTTATTATGCTCTCCTTTATATAATAGTGTGTATACACTGTAGTCAAAGTTCCTGTCTATGTTGATTAGGCTGACTTTGTAGTAGTCTTGAGTCTCAGACGAAGAAAATACCATTTTCCCCAAGTCACAGAGAAATATGGGGACCCAGAATACAGGCTAGAGAAGAGGGAGTAATGTCAAACTCCTGTAGCTAGGGGGTGTGAAGGAGTGTCTGGGTCACAGCACAAGGTGACTCCAAGGGCTTATAGATAGCCAGCCAAGAACTCATGCAGAGGGTTCTGGCCATGCATTTCAACTCCCGCTTATCTCTGAGGCATGTGCTACATTGGTTCAACTCTTTTCTGCTCCATGCACAGCATGAGGAAAGTTTTATCAGTCTGTTCTGCTCTATGCTTTAAGACTAAAGGGAGAGGTCTGAACCACACACAGGACAAGTTCGAACAGGCAATGTAAAGGCAAGGTAACAAGGCAAGAAGAAATCAGTCAACAATGGAGCATTCAGCATCACATGGATGGGTCAAAAAGTAGGACAACTAATACACAGATGGACTGGTGTTTTTTTACAAAAAGCATTTAAATTTTTTTGGTGAATAAATCTACCTTTGTAAATGTATTTTTCAAAAGTTTTCAGCTAGGGGCAGCTGGTGGCTCAGTCAGTTGAGCATCCAACTCCTGATTTTGGTTCAGGTCATGATCTCAGGGTCCTGGGATTGAGTGCTACATTGGGCTCTGTGCTCAGTGGGAAGTCTGCTTCAGGATTCTCTCTCCTTCCTCTGCTCCTCCTTCCACTCGTGCATGTATGCTCTTTCTCTCAAATAAATAAATCTTAAAAAATAATTCCCTCTTTCCCTCTCCCTCTGCCCCTCACTCAGCTCTCTTTCTCTCTTAAAAAAAAAAAATTTCAGCTTAATAAATTTTCACAAATTAAACACATTTGTCTTAGGAGCACCCAGTTCAAAAAAAGGAACATTCTTAGCACCTCAGAAATTTCCCTTCTGCTGTCTTCCAATCACTACCTGCCCTATGCAAAGGGTGAATGGAATCTGATTGTATGTAATTTTCTGTATTTGGCACTGTCCACTCAGTATTTTGCTTGTGGGTTTTTTCCTGGTTTGCATGTAATTGCTTTACAGCATCAATAAAACATTCTTTAGTAATACTCAGAAATACTTGAGAAAAGGGAACCAATAAAGTATTACTATACTTGCTGTGCTAAAGTAGAAAAATGGAGGAACTTATGGCCCTTGAATGTTTAAGAGAAAAAGTATTCTTTTATTAAATACTCTTCCTGGAAAATGGGCCTGTATTAACCTTGTTTTTTTGAAAAAAGATTTTATGTATTTATTCATGAGAGACAGAGAAAGAGGCAGAAACATAGGCAGAGGGAGAAGAGGGCTCCCTACAGGGAGCCTGATTCAGGACTCAACTCCAGACCCCAGGATCACGGCCCTGAGCCAAAGGCAGACGCTCAACTGCTGAGCCACCCAGGTGTCCCCTGCATTAACCCTGTTACATGAATTAATCTCATTCTGTCCTTGAAATGACCCTGTAAGTTATGATGATGATGATGATGATGATGATGATGATGATGATATCAATACCCACTCTAGAAATTGGAAAACTAAGGCTTAGAAAAACCAAGTCAATTGCCTAAGGTCACTCTAATTATGAGTAACAGTTCTCACTAAAAGATACTCTTCTTGTAACAAACTGTATTATAATCTAAAACATAACATAAAATTATCACCAAAAGTTAAACTTGAGGACGGACTGATCTCAGAGGTGTATCTAGGGTGGCTTGGTTAATAAATATCACAGAACCTCCCTTAGTCAAGGTTTTAGCTTATTGTAAAACCGACCACATATCATATTACGTTAAAAAACAGTAAAATTCTAATGTATTACTTATATGTTATGTGAACTTTTATCCTGATTTTGCCTAAGAAAATAAGCAAGCTTATGAGACCACAACACGTGAAAATATTATTTATTCACACCTGTGTCTACATTTATCATAAGGCTGAAAGCAAGTTGATAAAAGCAGCTGGGGTGCCAGAAAATAGGAAATTACCTCCTGTTTAAATTCCTTGAGCCATTTACAAGGTTCCAGGTCTTTTGCTATGGGTCATTAACATACTCGCTACAGGGGAGAGAGGGACAGTAGATGGAAGTAAAATCCAAATGACTTATTTTTGAAACCTATTTTAAGAAGTTCTTGCAAAAAAAAAAAAAAGAATGAGAAAAATGTAGAAATTATTGGCTAAAATGAGGTTTGGAGATTATCCAAGGGTTTCTTTTTATCACTCAACCACCCTTACTAATTTGCAAGTATAAATGAGAATGGGCCACAAAAGTCAATTTGAAACTGGCTGTCAGGAGCATTAAACCTTACAAGTTGAATAATGTAAGAACTACATTATGCCCAAAGAGGAGCGGGGACGATGGGGGGTGCGGAATGTGTCTTTCAGAGGACAATTACTATAAAATGAGAAATCTAATTTCCTAAGTTATATTGTAAGTAAGAAAAATATTAAAAAAATGTGAAAGCTTGCCTTTCCATTTCTTTTAACTTCCATGGGCACACGTTAGCTAACCAATCCTAGGATATTAAATTTTGTGGAGATATCAACTCTTCCAATGTGATGAAAGTTACTGACCTATCACACTGACAAAATACATAAAACTACATTTTGTCTATCATTTCAGAGATTCCAAAGATTTCCTGAAGGTTCACATGAATCTCAAACTAGATCCATCTACTCAGTTAAGAATTTCTTTTCCAGACTATGATCTCCACAGAGCCGTAGTACTATGTTTTCTTATTTTGCTCGCCTGGTGGCAGACTGCATACTGCTTGGCAGATGAAAAGACCCTGACATGTATTTAAACCGAGCTCCAGGCCAGGGAACTATATAGTTCAGTGATTTATCACCTTCGCCCCTATGCTTTGTAAATGTTGACCTTGTACAGAAAAGAAGATTGCTATTTCTTAAAGCATTTCTCTTCATATTGTTTCTGTTTCAACATTTTGAGGTATATGAAATAAAGAATCTGATCATTTTAATATGAAAACATATATCATCTGGAAGAAAACTGTGAAATGATAAGTAACATTTATTGAATTCCTACTATGTGGTAAGCACTCTTCTAAACATTTATTTTCTCTTCCTTTTTATTTTTGTTTTTATTATCTAAATATTTTACAAATGCTTTCTACTTAGATTATACTTCTTTTTATCTGATGATTTCTGATTTTAATCAGTAGTTAATCAACTTATATATGATGTGATTACTGATCCATTTGGACTTTAAAAAAAAAAAGTTCCATTTCTTCCTTCCTATCCAATTCCCCCTCCTGTTCTCTACCCTCCCTCCCCCCCCGCCCCCCCGCTCACTTTTTCTCCTTCGCTTCACATTCCTGTTGGCAATTCAGGAATTTTTCTATTTTGGAGACTATGCATTATATTTCTATTTTTTTAGGATTACTGTTAATTTCATAATTTATATTCTGACAATGAATATTTCTATTTTTCTAGTGTTAGCATCCTCTAACTTGACATTGAACATTTGTCTGATCCATTTCATTACTTTACCTGCTATGAAACAAACAAAAAGAAGTTACTAAAAGAGAGTTAAAATCACTAATATTTTCTCACTTTCTAGGCTTGTTTGCATCCCATGCCTCCCGTTGGTCCCCTATCCTTGCTGATACACATTCCTCCACAACTCTTAGTGAAGACCCATGGATGGTAAACTACATGTTGTTATTTGAAAATGTATTTTCCCCTTTCCTTTTTTCCTTATACTTATTTATATCTATTTTGGCACAATGCTTTTAGATTGTCCGCTATTGTGCAGCCTGGGTGGCTCAGCGGTTTAGCGCTGCCTTCAGCCCAGGGCCTGATCCTGGGGAACCAGTTTGGAGTCCCACATCAGGCTCCCTGCATAGAGCCTGCTTCTCCCTCTGCCTGTGTCTCTGCCTCTCTCTGTGTGTGTGTGTGTGTGTGTGTGTCTCTCATGAATAAATAAATAAAATCTTAAAAAAAAAAGATTGTCAGCTATTTTTTCATCAATTTAAGAATGTTATTCCATTGTCTGTGACCTGCAGAGGAGTCTATTATTGACCCAACCGTTTTTTTTATAGGTAACCCATTGGCACAAACTACAAATTTTAAAACTGTTCTTATTATACAACTTCATTATAAACTTTGAGTATGTCTTTATTTATCCTTAACATAGTCTAATGTACCATATGACCGTAATTATCTTTTTTCAATTGTATAAAAATTTAACTATTATCTGTTCAAATATTTTTTCTCCACTATTTCCTCTATATTGTTTCCTGGAACTCTTGCATAAGAGTAAAGACCACCATTCCCCACCAGTAATGTAATGTAAGCCACATATATATAACTTAAAATTTTATGTAGCCACACTAAAATAAAAACATGACATTAATTTTAATATTTGTTATTTAGCTCAGATCCAAAATATTACCATATATCAATATAAACCAATATAAAATGATTAAAGATCAATATAAAAATTATTAGAGGGATGCCTGGGTGGCTCAATGGTTGAGCGTCTGCCTTCAGCTCAGGTCATGATCCTGGGTTCCTGGGATTGAGTCGCACATTGGGCTCCCTGCAAGGAGCCTGGATCCCCCTCTGCCTGTGTTTCTGCCTCTCTCTCTCTCTCTCTCCCTCTCTCTCTCAGTCTCTCATGAATAAATAAATAAAATCTTTAAAATAAAATAAAAATTATTAGAGGTATCTCACACTCGTCTTTTAAACTAAGTCCCTATAATCTGATGTGTATTTTACATTTATAGCACATAACAATTGAGACTAGCCACATTTTAATTGCTTAATTGTCCCTTATACTTAATAGCTACCATATAAGATCAGCATAAGTTATAACCCCTCAAACTATTCTCTGTATTTCTTAACTGCTTTTATTTTATTTTTTTAAAGACTTTATTTATTTATTCATGAGAGACACACACACAGAGAGAGAGAGAGATAGAGAGAGAGGGAGAGAGAGAGAGGCAGAGACACAGGCAGAGACACAGGCAGAGAGAGAAACAGGCTACATGCAGGTAGCCCGATGCAGGACTCAATCCCGGGATTCCCCGATCATGCCCTGAGCTGAAGGCAGATGCCTAAGCACTGAGCCATCCAGGCCTCCCTTAACTGCTCTTTTATATCTTGGTCTCCCTGTCAATCTGGGTGGCAAACTGACTGATTCACCTTTAAACTGAGTTTAATCTTGTATTTATCCAAACTGTTGAGTTTTATGTCAGTGACTGTATGTTTTCCTTCTAAAATTTCTAATTGGTTCACTTTCCAAGAACTATTCTCTTATCATTTATCTGCTTTTATCTCATATTTTTAATTTTCAAGGGAAATTAAGCCTATATGTATCCATTCAAGCATTCAAAATGTTTACTTAAAATCTCTGTCAGACTGTTCCATAACATCACTTTTATCTGGAGTGAATTTAGGTACTAATTGTTGAGATTTGGGGTTTTTTTTCCTTTTTTCTTTTTTTGTTTTTGTTTTAATCTTTATTTTCTTAAAGTTAAAATTATTCAACTGATTTAGAATTTAGATTTGAGGATCATTTAAGTAGGAGTTTATTTTTATTAATGCCTTCACTCTTATTCTCTCCCTTTAGAATAGTTTTTGAGTTTGTCTCCATCCCTGGGATTCTTAGTTGAAATTCAAGTCTTATAATATATATAAGAATAGATATAATATATATAATATTATTCAATATATATAATATAATCCCTGAACACAGACAAATCATGAACATTGGTATATTATATATATTCTATATATAATTCTATATATAATATATATTCTATATATATTCTCTCTATATATAGAAATAGAGAGAATATAGAGAGAATATATAGAATATATATATATATATATAAAATGTAATTCAAGCAGAGCTCCTCCTCTGCTACCTGGTAATTAACTACATCAGTTGATAAAATCTGTTTCTCATCAGTAACTTCTCTTCCCACTTTCCCTCTCATTTTGGTTCTCCTAGCTAGGCTATGAGCTTTTCACTATAAAATGCTCTCCTTTGCAAGTAGGGATTTGTCTCAATGTAAATGTGTACTTGACACTAGAATAACGCCAGACACATTGTATGGGCATGCATATTTGTTAAATGAAAAATAGAGAATAAAATTTGTATCAGGTATAGACAACCAAATTATATTGCCTTCTGTATTTGCTAGGAATTACTTGAGAAGCACTACTGATCCACCTAATTTTTCCAAAATTCTGCTAAGAAAGAAACATTATTAGTGATGTGGCAAAATCTGATCACAATCAAGATTTAAAACTTACATGATTATGTTTTAAAAGAGAATAAGAAATATATGAAATGCAATAAATAGGTGGGATAAATGTGTAATTGGATCTCAGTAAGAAAGTCATGATAGAGGGACACCTGGGTGGCCCAGTTGGCTGAGCATCTGACTTTTGATTTCAGCTCTTGGTCCTGTGATCAAGCCCTGTGTCAGGCTCCATGGTCAGCAGGGAGTCGGCTTGAAGATTCTCTGGTCCTTTTCTTCTGCTCCTCCCCCTACTCTCACTCTCTCTCTCTCTAAAATAAATAAATAAATCTTATAAGAAAAAAAAAGAAACTTGTGATAGAGCAGAGGCAACATTTGAAAAAATATTGACTAAGAATTTTCCAAAAAAAAAAAAAATGTTTCCAAAATGTATAAATTACATTAAGCCATAGATTCGGGTCGTACTGTAAATACTAAGAAATACAAAGAAAAGCCCCCATGGATGCACATTGTAATAAAACTGGTAAAAAGCAAACATGAACAATGAATGGAATAAGTTTATTGCTTTCATAGAGTATTATATTTTATATTGGATATAAAATATGATTATAATATCTGAGAAAGAGAAAAGCAGCCCCTATAATCCAGGAGCAAAAGAGCTTCCGTGTTATCATGAGTTGGCCTGGTCTTCACAGATAGGTCTTGTTCTCCTGTGAAACAAAGAATTTCACAGAACATCAACATCAGAAAAGGCTACTTTAGGATTATGATGGTTCCAGACAAAAAATATGATCATTCTGCAATCCCTGAATAGACAAATCATGAACATTGTCAAACCACAAAAATGACTGAACATTCCATTATCTAGGCTAATGTGAGTCATTGTTGCTTCTTCACCAATAACATTAATCTCAATAGTCTTCCCTTTTCCTAGATAGGTTTAACATAATCTCATTAGCCCTGTTTCCTAACAACACCCAATCCAAAGCAAAGCCTCAGTTCCATAAACTCTTCTCCAAATCACCTAACCAAAACCTAAATCCTATAGTCTTTTCCAATACACTGTTATACTCCTAACACTATCTTATGTAACAGTCCCCATGTAATATATTCTTCCTCACCAAAATGGGCAATAAATCCAACTTGCTCAAACCATAAGGTGTGTTCTTACTGGTCATTACTGGAGGGCACTGACATATATAAGCATACGTGTAGAAGTAAAACCAAAGGAAATTAATCAAAAGGTCTGTCACAATTATTTCTGAAGATTTTTCTTCTACTTTTATCTTCCAGATTTCTGTTAAACACATATTTTCTTGCAAATTAAAGCAAGGCTTGGGCAGCCCTGGTGGCCCAGCGGTTTAGCGCCGCCTTCAGCCCAGGGCATGATCCTGGAGACCCTGGGATCAAGTCCCACATCAGGCTCCCGGTATGGAGCCTGCTTCTCCCTCTGCCTGTGTCTCTGTGCCTCTCTCTCTCTCTGTCACGAAAAAATAAATAAAATCTTTAAAAAAAAAAAAAAACAAGACTTAAAATTGTTAATTTGTGAATCTTTATTAAATAACATTGCATAAATGTGCATAGCATCTCTTCACATATTTTTGCTTAACATGTAGTCATCTTTGCATTGTCTGCAAAAATGAAAATGCTAAGTCTCTGGGTGGTGAGTGTTTGGATGATTTATAGTTTTACCTTTGGTTTTTCTGAATTTTCTAAAATGTGCATGTGCTCAGAATTCCAAGTCCACTAAAACAAATCAATTATATCTTAAAAATGATCTAGCACTGATGTTATAGACTAAATATATTGAATTACTATAGAGATTTAATTAAGAAATATGAATGTTTATAACTAAACATTACCTACAAAAAAACTGAGACGATATACTTGTCTCCTCATTAGATAAGCCTTATCAGGTAAAATTGTTGACTTGAGGTGAAAAGATATAGTAAGGAATAAAGTAAAATCCAGAAATTTTCAACATATAAACAAAGAGTTCACTGTAATATATTATGGAACTTCAAGTGAAATTTTTAAAGTTGTCCTCCTAAGGTAATAACTGTAAAGGAGTATTAAAAGTTGCATAATACCAAAACCCAATTTTGTTTTTATTTGCTGGAACTCAAAAACCATCCAACTGTATCAGAAATAGTTTTATGAAACGGACTTATTCAGCAGTAACTCAAAATTAGTCTGCCTTCTGATTTTTTTTGGTCTTAATTACACACAAGCTATTTATATACTCCATGTGACTTTTTGAAGAAATCCAAGTTGTTATTTTCAGAAGTTAGGCTGGTGACCTATGGATGAAGTATTTTCATCTTGTCACATATGATGGCTATTTTCCAGAGCATATTATCAAGTATTTCACTACACATCAAATATACATATTTACAACTGGTAAAATTAAATAATTTCAAAAACTAAACTAGACCAAATTTGTTTTTTTATTAGACCTATTTTAAAAAGCAAGTATTTTGGACAGCCCCAGTGGCGCAGTGGTTTAGCGCCGCCTGCAGTCCCGGGCATGATCCTGGAGACCAGGGATTGAGTCCCACATCAGGCTCCCTGCATGGAGCCTGCTTCTCCCTCTGCCTGTGTCTCTGCCTCTCTCTCTCGCTCTGTATCTCTCATGAGTAAATAAAATAAAATCTTTAAATAAAAAAAGAATTCAATTATAGCATTCCTAAAAACAGCCACATTTTACACCAAACTTTAACACAATATGGAAGAGTAATCTTGAAATACACTAAGCTTTAATATGTTAGGACCAGAGTGCTCAGGGAAATACCACCTGTGCCTAAAATGGTTTATTACAGACATAATGGTAATGAGTGACAACCTCAAAACCATTGTGCAAAGGGCTTTATTTTTTCCTAAGGAAAAAAAACCCTAATGTTAATGGGGAAGGGATATATCATGCACCATTAATGCACACATCTTGCAGCTTTTTTTTTTTTTACCTACAATTTGAGTCTTAAAAGCCCATTCATTTATTTGCTGCTGAAGAGTAGAAATTCATTAAGAACTATACATTTTGTAACACTTGATAAATCATTCTAATTATGCTCTATGAATCATTCAACATTTGGAAATAAAGCTTAACTTTCTCCGTGATATTTTTTTCCAAATGTGTACACTCACAATAAGAATGGATAGTTTCACATTTTATCATAACTAATACAGTTTAGATTCTCACTTGGTATTACAACCTACCCAAAATGACCAATTAATTCAATGGTTACAGAAATGTGGACAGACTTGACATGATTTTAGAAATGCTTGTTTAAATGGTGAGGATGCGGAGAAAGGGGAACCCTCTTAGACTGCTGGTAGGAATGCAAGCTGGTACAGCCACTCGGAAAATAGTATGGATGTTCCTCAAAAAGTTAAAAATAAGGTTACCCAAAGGCCTAGCAATTGCATCACTAGGTATTTACCCAAAGGACACAAAGTGATCTAGAAGGGCACCTGCACCCCAATGTTTATAGCAGCAATTGTCCACAGTAGCCAAATTATAGAGTCCAGATGTTCATCAACAGATGAATAAATAAAGATGTGGTATACACACACACACACACACACACACAATGGAATATCAGTCATCAAAATCTTGCCATTTGCAAAAATGTGGATAGAACTAGAGGGTATTGTGCTATGCCGAAATAAGTCAATTAGAGAAAGACAATTATGATTTCACTCATATGTAGAATTTAAGAAACAAGACAGAGGATCATAGGAGAAGGGAGGAAAAAATAAAATAAGATGAAATCAGAAAGGGAGACAAACCATAAGAGACTCTTAACTATAGGAAACAAACTGGTAGTTGCTGGTGGGGGGAGGTGGGAGAAACTGGGTAACTGGGTGATGGACATTAAGGAGGGCATATGATGTGATGAGCACTGGGTGTTATATACAACTGATGAACCACTGAACTTTAACTCTGAAACTAATAATATACTATGTGTTAATTGAATTTAAATTAAATTTTTTATTTTTTTTAAGATTTTATTTATTTATTCATGAGAGACACACAGAGAGAGAGGTGGGAGAGAAGCAGGCTTCATATAGGGAGCCTGATGTGGGACTCGATCCTCGAACTCCAGGATCATGCCCTGAGCTGAAGGCAGACGCTCAACCGCTGAGCCACCCAGGCATGCCCAAATAAAATTTTTTAAAAAGAAAAATATACCAAGATAGATCCCAGAAAAAAAATAATAAATTCTTGTTGATTTTAGGATGAGACTAACACTGATGGAAATAAATAGCAGAAATAATTAAAAACTTAAATTTAAACTTAAAAAATGTGGGGACACCTGTGTGGCTCTGTGTCAAGCATCTGCCTTCAGCTCAGGGCATAATCCCGGGGTCCACGATTCAGTCCTGCATCAGGGTCCTTGTGGGGAGCCTGCTTCTCCCTCTGCCTAGGCCCCAGCCTCTCTCTCTCATGAATAAATAAAATCTTAAAAAAAAACTTAAAATGTGATTAAAGTTATCTATTGGGAAAATTCTATTTTCTGAGAAAAAGTTTGGTGAAGATATGATTTCCCTATAAATTTCTGGTTTACTAATTCAAATAGAGAAAAACATAGGAGAGAAAATATCCTAGTTTTGATAACATAGAATTCCATGTATAATCTAATAATTCACAATCTGTATACATGCAGAGTTCATGTTTGCTGTATGAAGGGAGTGTGAAAAGTATGATGTTTATAAAGGATAAACAGAAATTACAGAAATATCAATATCAATATAGAGTGAATAGAAATGGATGCTGACTCAGGAATAAGTTTAATATACAAGTTTCTTGTACACTCTCTCTACTTTGAGAACTGCTTTCTGTGAAGGTAATATAACAAGAGTTTTAGAACTAAAACTCACTATAACCCAATACAAAAAGAATGTAAAGACAAAGGTAATGTGCAAAACAATGTTTATTGAGCTTTTTTAAAAAAGAAAACATTGTCAATGTTTAGATATGTGTGTAGATCTAGACATATCTATATACCTTATAAATATGTACACACACATACATGCATGCACATTATATTTGCATGTGTTTTAAAGTATATGCTCCTGGGGGAATCCCTGGGTGGCTCAGCAGTTTAGCTCCTGCCTTTGGCCCAGGGTGTGATCCTGGAGTCCCGGGATCGAGTTCTGCATCGGGCTCCCTGCATGGAGCCTGCTTCTCCCTCTGCCTGTGTCTCTGCCTCTCTTTCTCTGTCTCTCATGAATAAATATGTAAAAATCTTAAGAAAGAAAGAAAGAAAGAAAGAAAGAAAGAAAGAAAGAAAGAAAGAAAGAAAGAAAGAAAGAAAGAAAGAAAGAAAGAAAGAAAAAGAGAGAGAGAGAGAAAGAAAGAAAAGAAAGAAAAGAAAAGAAAAGAAAGAAAAGAAAAGAAAAGAAAAGAAAAGAAAAGAAAAGAAAAGAAAAGAAAAGAAAAGAAAAGAAAAGAAAAGAAAAGAAAAGAAAAGAAAAGAAAAGAAAAGAGTTTCTAGGGCACCTGGGTGGCTCAGTTGGTTAAGTATTGGCTCTTGGTTTGGACTCATGTCATGATCTGAGGTTTTTGGGATCAAGCCCCACATAGGGCTCAGCGTGGAATCTGCTTCTCTCTTTTCTCTCTCTCTCCCTGCTTTTGCTCTCTAAAATAAATAAATATTAAAAAATAATAAACATAAAAAGTATGTGCTCCTGCAACATTGCCTTATTTAGAAACTGGCCTTCCCTTTTTAGTTTTGTTTTGCCATCATTTATAAAGTTTAGTAGTTTTTACTGAAGCCCAATAACTACCATAAAAGCATAATACAGGAAACTGAAGTTACTCAAGTATGTAGTTAGGAAATTTAGAAATTATTCATGAATATATTAGTATAGCTCATTATTTTCCATCATCTCATTGTCTTACTTTCTTAGTAAACAGTGAGTAGTCTTTTTAGTTCAACTAATATTTATTAAACACATACTATCTGCCATATACCATGTTAGGTGCTGAATACCTAATGATTAATAAACCATATATCTACCCCCAAGAAGTTATTAGAGATGAAAGATATGGAATAAAGTACATATGCACTATTTAAACTTGAGCTGAAAACCCCGTTTTCAGTAAATGCTAGGTATTTAATATATCACTTTTCTACTAGCCCCTTCCATTTAGTGTTCAGATATAAACAAAAACTTCCTTGTCAAAACAACCAATCTGATGATCCATGCTACTCTTCCAAAATCCTCTTTAGTGGTCCAAATTTCTGAAATTAATGCTTCCTTACTCAATTTGCTTGCTGCTTAGCCATCTATACACTAGTTTCTGGCGTCAGCATATTGAAACATCACTAAAATGTCACCAGTCACCTTGAAGTATCAAGTCTAGTGATAGTTTCTGTAGCTTTTGATACTGTTCAACATTCACTCCCGCCCAGCCCTTTCTCCTGAATGTCTGGCTCCCTGAGTTATTTGGTTTCTCTACCCAGCTTTCTGAGCTCTTCTCTATACTATTTCTTGTTCTTTCTCCAGTGTCCTACTTTCTGTGAACATTTCTCAAAATTGAGTTATTAGCTATGTACTAATACTCATTCACTCTCTGCTTCATAAAATAGCCATTTTCAAGAATTCAATCAAAAATTTCATTTAAAAAAAGAAAGCTATATTAAATATCTATGAATGGAGACAGAACTCTATATCTTTGGGGAGATATTTAGAATTTTGCTTATCTCCAAATTCTTCTGAAGGAAGATTAAAGATTATTAGCTTGTGTGTTAAGTTGCTACCTTGAAAACAAATATTTTTAAAATTGGAATGAATGTCAATTTACACCCATCCAAATTTTCTTTTATTTTTTATCCAAAAAAAAAACCAACATGAAAAGGGCAAAAGATACAGATACAAGGGCATAATAGGATGTAGTTTTCTCAGTGTCTCTCTAGATCCATACAAATATGCTACCAAATGAGAGATAAATTGTACCCACATGGAATAAGGAACCCACCAGGATAAACGAATCCAGAGTCACACTCTTTTATACCTTTAATCTAGGGGAGGAGCCACTGTCTGCCTTAATTTCTACCTACTATTACATAAGGGAACTCATTACTGTGCAACTATAACGTATTTCTCTTTCATAATCTATTTCTTCCCATGTTACCAAGTCAATGGCAGGTCCAGGCCATGACCTGTCATGCAGGATAACTCCAACAGCATGACAGTGACAATTGACATCTTTCAAAACAGAGTATCAAAGTATGGGGGTTAGAGACCTAGGATAAAAGTGAAGGAAATAATGTCTTTTTATTCTACTTCTAGCAATATCAATGATTTTAAAAATCTTCAGCTTTCTTTACACTTGTTTTCTTCTCACCTACAAAAATGAGGAAATTAAATCTCATGATTACTGATTTCTCTTCAAATTCCAACATGATATAATATTTCTACCTTTACCAGAATTCACAAATTAAAGCCTATGTGGCCTGCCACTTGCTTTTGTAAATACACATTTTGGAACATAATCACAACCCACGTATGGTATGCAGCCTATGGTCTCTTTTG